>NC_067248.2:139411465-140632298 GCF_019359855.2 Lolium perenne | reverse complement strand
TTCGCTTTCTCCGACAGGCTCAGCCTGATCCGGATCCGCGTCGTTTTCCGGTGCCTCTACCTGCTCAGGACCAGCTCCGTTTTCTTGAGGGGCGGTTCCGGCGGTATGGGCCAAGAAGTGTACGAAGTGGCACCTCTGCTTTTCTAACACCTGGGAGACCCAGGCGGATCTGCATTGGTCTTCCACCGTTATTTCCTGCTCAGGGGCGGATTGGGTGGGCTTTGGAATTTCCAGATCCGAGGCGGAATCTTCCTTGGGAAGCTCCTGCATCTCAGATCGGATCTTCGCGACTGCGTCCAGCTCTGCGGTGGTCGTGTCTGCGTTACTTACCAGTGGGTTTCTGTTGGAATCGACGGTTTCCCCGATGAAGATGTGTATGCCGCCAACTGGGACGATGGAGAGCTTGACAGGGTTTGTCCTAGCCGGAATCCAACACTCGTCCGGAGGGACGATCGGCAGATTTCCGGCATAGAGGACGCGCCCCACAGCGATGGTGTCGTCGTAGCTTCCCATGGCGGAACCCTCCCGGTTCCGGCCTCCAGACGCCGCAGGCTCCACGGTGGGCGCCAACTGTCGTTGCCTAATCGACGGTACCCCGGAGGAGGGATCCTCACGAGGGGGAGAAGAAGTAGGGGCCATAGGGCGGAGTGCACACGGGACGGTGGTACGCGATTTACCCAGCTTCGGAACACCTGCACGATGACAGGGCCTACTGCTGCTTGTCTGGAATTATCTGGGCGCTTTCGCGATGTTACAATGAGTTGAGGTCTTGCCTCTAGGGCTCCCGGGATCCGGCTTATAAAGGCGCACGGATCTAGGGTTTACATGGAGAGTCCTACCCGGATACAGGTTACCTAACTACGGTACAATGTCTTGCCGTGTACGCCAAGGATCCGCCCTTCCATCTATGTCGTACCGGATCCGGGTCCCTTAATGGGCCTTCGTGGATCCGGGTTCCTCCTCAATGTCGGTTGGATCCGGCTCCCTGCTCCTGGGCTGGACATCTTCCGTCAGGATCAACAGCAACTGGGCCGCCCGATGGGCCACATGCCTCACCACCATCTGTGGGCCACCCGGGCTTGCCGGATCTAGGCACTGTCGATGGTACACCCATGAAGTATACCCACAACACCCATGTTATTTTATCATTTTCTGTCAACATTTGTGTAGTTCTATTGCTCTGTTATGAATTGGTTCATGGTTGTGATCGATTACTTGTTCTTCTTATACCGTGCTAGTGGTATGTGGTGTTCCGCAGACGGGTTTCAGGAATCTACAACTCATGGAGGATCTGTCAAGACCAAGTCAGTGGCTACTCCAACAACAGCTACAGAGGGTATGAAACATTGGAGGAGGCACATCAAGAGTACCTCAGCTTCTTGGAAGATGAGTTCATGGAAGTTGAGGCCATCGATCAGCTAGTGCCATTAGCACATCTATCGCCGGAGGAAGTGCATGCTCTACAAGGAGCAGCACCGGAGGTACGTCAGAGTCGTGTCAAAGATTACATTATCATCTTCCTCATCGTCGTGATCGTGAGGATCTTGTTCTTCTGAATGGTGTGTGATCGTATGTAACATGATATGGCATGGTATTCTCACCCTATTTGAAATATGGTAAGGATATGGAACTGTGATTTGTGCAACCAAACAGCCGATTCATGTTTTCATGTGTGCAAGTTGGGCTGGAAGCAGACAACCAAACAATGGGGCCTCACTTACCTACCAGGTGCAAAAATGATCGGCCCAGGCGACCAACCAACATGCCAAATCAGGCCCGTGGCCCGTTTGGAACGCGCAGAGGGCTTCTTCTCCCTTGCGCAGTGGTGCAAGAATCTAGCCCAGGATACTAAACGCGCCCATGCATGCCGCTCGTTGAACCATGGTAAGTGTGGACTTTATATCAAGAATCTTTGATTCCTGGTTGCCATTGAGCTTACCTAAGCGGCTGTAGCGCAAGCTGCAACCCCGGGTAGCGGATGGGGAACTCAATGATGGGGCAATGCAGGATACCGTCGACGAGTCTCCTCTCCACTTTGGATCAAAGTCACCGATGTTTTCCTGAAGTTGACGTGCAGTCCAGAAGCCCTGCCAAACATATGTAGCAATTGTCCGACCACCACCAGGTCAAAGGGCTCGAGGTTTCACAAAGACAACAAGTCATCAACATAAATGGATAGTCTATGGATGTGAGTGCACTTGCCAATCTGAGATAGCAGGCCCAAATTTGTGGCCTTGCGGACAAGAAGCGTGGCCACCTCCATCGCAAGCATGAACAACTGTGGGGATAGTGGATCACCTTGGCGAAGCCCTCGAGCATGCACAATCTTTTCTCCACGTGCTCCATTGACCAACACTCGTGTGGACGCCGTGCGAAGCGCAATAGTCGTCCAATGCAACCAAGGCTCCGAGAAACCTAGCTTGCATAGCACCTCTATTAGAAACGCCTAGGAGAGGGAGTCGAAAGCTCGAGAGATATCAAGTTTCAGCAGGACACCCGCCTCCTTTCTGCAGTTGATCTTCTTGGCCATCTGACAAACAAGGATGAAGTTGTCATGCAGATGTCGTCCCTTGATGAATGTAGACTGATTACTGCTAACAAGTAGCTCCATCTTGGGTCTTATCCTATTGGCAAGTAGCTTGGTCCAGAGCTTTGTGAACTATGTACGAGGCTAGTTGGCTATAGTTACCCATTTCATTAGCATCAGGTTTCTTGGGAATGAGTAAAATCAACGCTCGATTCAACCTGCCAAAGCCCCTACCGTCTCCCACATGTAACTTGCAGATTGCTGCCACCAGCTCTGGTTTGATCACTGGCCAGCACGCAATAAATCTACCTTGCCCCATCGCACGATCAGTAGGTGATACGTCCATTTTGCATCACTATTTTATATCATAATTTACTGTTATTCATTGATATATTTCATATTTAGAGGTAATACTTATGTTATTTCATCTATTTTGCATGTTTCATGATTACTGGAGGATCGCGCACCGGAGTCAGGATTCTGCTGGAAAAAGCGCCGTCAGAATGCAATATTTCGGAAGATCAACAATTGACGGAATTTATATGAAAAATCCTATTTTTCCAGAAGACGACGAGAGCCAGAAGGAGGAGCCGAGGAGGGCCACCATGGGCCCCCTCACAGGCCGGCGCGGGCCCTGCCCTGGTCGCACCGCCATGTGGGGAGGGGGCCCACAGCCTCCTCTGGCCTCCTCTCCTTCGCGTACATCTTCGTCCTGAAAACCTAAGCTCCAGAGGATAGTCGCGAAGAGTCACAGCCGCCTCTGCGGGGCGGAAAACACCAGAGAGAAAAGAGCTCTCCGGCAGGCTGAAATCTGTCGGGGAAATTCCCTCCCGGAGGGGGAAATCGACGCCATCGTCACCGACATCGAGCTGGACATCATCTCCATCATCATCATCATCATATCTATCATCATCACCGCCGTCTCCACCGCTGCACATCGTCACCGCTGTAACAATTTGGGTTGGATCTTGATTGTTTGATAGGGGAAACTCTCCCGGTATTGATTTCTACTTGTTATTGATGCTATTGAGTGAAACCATTGAACCAAGGTTTATGTTCAGATTGTTATTCATCATCATATCACCTCTGATCATGTTCCATATGATGTCTCGTGAGTAGTTCGTTTAGTTCTTGAGGACATGGGTGAAGTCTAAATGTTAGTAGTGAATTATGGTTGAGTAATATTCAATGTTATGATATTTAAGTTGTGGTGTTATTCTTCTAGTGGTGTCATGTGAACGTCGACTACATGATACTTCACCTTTATGGGCCTAGGGGAATACATCTTGTATTCGTTTGCCAATTGCGGGGTTGCCGGAGTGACAGAAACCTGAACCCCCGTTGGTATATCGATGCAGGAGGGATAGCAGGATCTCAGAGTTTAAGGTTGTGGTTAGATTTATCTTAATTACTTTCTTGTAGTTGCGGATGCTTGCAAGGGGTATAATCACAAATATGTATTAGTCCTAGGAAGGGCGGTGCATTAGCATAGGTTCACCCACACAACACTTATCAAAACAATGAAGATTAATTAGCTATATGAAGCGAAAGCACTAGACTAAATTCCCGTGTGTCCTCAAGAACGTTTGGTCATTATAAGTAAACAAACCGGCTTGTCCTTTGTGCTAAAAAGGATTGGGCCACTCGCTGTAATTGTTACTCTTGCATTTTACTTACTCGTACTTTACTCATCTGCTACATCAAAACCCCCTGAATACTTGTCTGTGAGCATTTACAGTGAATCCTTCATCGAAACTGCTTGTCAACACCTTCTGCTCCTCGTTGGGATCGACATTCTTACTTATCGAAAATACTACGATACACCCCCTATACTTGTGGGTCATCAAGACTATTTTCTGGCGCCGTTGCCGGGGAGTGAAGCGCTATTGGTAAGTGGAATTGGTAAGGGAAACTTTTACTGTTAGTGCTGATTTTATTCCTGCCTGCTGCTATAATTGATTATGGAGAGATCTTCTCTTGAATTTTTATTTGGAAAATCTATTACTACTGCAAAGGTAGTGGATGAGGCGCCAGGTGAGGAAGATGTTCCATACAAAATACCTATGAAAATTATTGAACGTGTTGTGGATAACCGTTATACAGGGGATGGAACTGTCCATCCTGGAGATCATTTACTGTTCTTACATGAATTATGCGGTTTATTCAAGTGTGCAGGTATTGCTATGGATGAAGTTAGGAAGAAGCTATTCTCTATATCGTTGTCTGGTAAAGTGGCGCATTGGTACAAATTGCTGAATAATGGGGATTCTCTTGAATGGAATGATATTGTGCCCCTATTTTATTCTAAATTCTATCCTCCAAGTGAAATTCACAAGGATCGGAACCGCATATATAATTTCTGGCCTCATGATGGAGAGAGTATTGCCCAAGCGTGGGGGAGATTGAAGTCTTTAATGCTCAAATGCCCCATTCATGAGCTTCCTGGTAATATTATCATTGATAATTTCTATGCAAGATTTTCTTTTCAAGACAAGACCTTGCTGGATACTTCTTGCTCTGGATCATTTACACGCAACAAAGAAGAGTTTAAAAGGGACCTTCTTAATCGGATCCAGGAGAATACTGAAGGATGGGAGAACGACAAAGATAGAGAGTCAGGTATAAATTATGATTATAAATGCATTGAAGCTTTTATGGATACTGATAAATTTCGTAATATGAGTGCTACTTATGGTCTTGATTCTCAAGTTGCTGCAAATCTTTATAAAGCTTTTGCCTCTCATTATGAATTGCCTAAGAAGAACTTTGATAAATATCATGAACCGTATAAAGAGAAAATTGATTCATCTATAAATAAATGTGTTGTAATTGAACTGTTGATCATGTTATTCCTGAAGCTTATATTGAAAAAACTCCTTTCCCTACTAAAATGAAGGAGTACTCTGTTATAAATAGTGCTGTTAATAAAAGTGAAAAGAAACCTATAGAACCTGAAGAGCAAATAAAAGTTGAACCTGCTGTTGCAATAGTTAAAGATCTTGTGACTGAAAATGTGGAAGATGGTCATATTATTTTCTGTGAAGATGCTTCTAATATTGTTTCACATCCTAATAAGTCTAGAAAAACTAGTGTTCCTATGCTATCTGTTAGAATTGGTGATCATTGCTATTATGGTTTATGCGATATTGGTGCAAGTATTAGTGCTATTCCTTATGAGCTCTACACGGAGATCATGCACGAAATTGGTTCTTGTGAACTTGAAGATATTGATGTGGTTATTCGGCTAGCGAATAGAGAAACTATCTCTCCAATTGGTATTGTTCGAGATGTGGAAGTTCTATGTGGTAAGATTAAATATCCTGCTGACTTTTTAGTACTTGGTTCTGCTGCTAGTAAGTATTGTCCTATCATTTTTGGTAGACCTTTTCTAAATACTTGTGGAGCTGTTATAGATTGCAAGAAAGAGAAAATTTTGACTAAATTTGCTGGTGAATCTTATGAGTTTAATTTCTCTAAATTTGCCAAAACTCCTTATAAAGCTGATTCACCTAATAATGATTTTAGAGTTGAACAGTGTGCATCTATTGCTCTTGCTCCTAATAATCCTTTGCAACAACATTTGGAGAATAGTGAGAGTGAAGTCTTTAGGGAAGAAAGAAATGAGCTTGATGAAAATTTCCTTCGTCAACCTATTCTTAAACATGACTTGCTGGTAGAAGATCTAGGTACAACACTACCACCAAAGGAAGATCCTGTTTTTGATTTAAAACCATTGCCTGATAATCTTAAATATGCTCATATTGATGATAAGAAAATATATCCTGTTATTATTAGTTCTAAGCTTTCAGAGATTGAGGAAGAAAGGTTATTGGAAATATTGAAGAAACACCGAGGAGCTATTGGCTACACTCTTGATGACTTGAAGGGGATTTCTCCCTCTATTTGCCAACATGCCATTAATATGGAAGATGACGCAAAGCATGTTGTTGAACATCAGCGTCGTCTAATTCCTAAGATGAAGGATGTGGTAAGAAATGAGGTATTAAAACTTCTTGAAGCCGGTATTATATATCCTATTGCTGATAGTAGATGGGTTATTCTCGTGCATTGTGTTCCTAAGAAAGGAGGAATGACAGTTGTACCTAATGATAATGATGAGCTCATACCTCAAAGAGTAGTTGTAGGGTATAGAATGTGCATTGATTACCGAAAAGTTAATAAGGTTACTAAGAAAGATCATTACCCTTTACCTTTTATTGATCAAATGTTAGAAAGGTTATCTAAAAATACTCATTTTTGCTTTCTTGATGGTTATTCTGGGTTTTCACAAATTGCTGTTAAAACTAAGGATCAAGAGAAAACCACTTTCACTTGTCCCTATGGAACTTATGCTTATAGACGTATGCCTTTTGGTTTATGTAATGCTCCTACTACTTTTCAAAGATGCATGTCTGCTATTTTTCATGGCTTTTGCGAGAATATTGTAGAGGTATTCATGGATGATTTTTCTGTCTATGGGAATTCTTTAGATAATTGCTTGCGGAACCTCGACAAAGTTTTGCAGAGGTGTGAAGAAACTAACCTTGTTCTTAATTGGGAGAAATGCCACTTTATGGTTAATGAAGGAATTGTATTGGGACATAAAATTTCCGAGAGAGGTATTGAAGTTGATAGAGCTAAAGTTGAAGCAATTGAGAAGATGCCCTATCCTAGGGATGTTCAAGGTATTCTTAGTGTTCTTGGTCATGCTGGGTTTTATAGGAGATTCATTAAAGATTTCTCCAAGATATCGAAACCTCTTACTAATCTTCTTCAAAAAGATGTACCTTTTGTTTTTGATGATGATTGTAAGGAAGCTTTTGAAACTCTAAAGAAAGCCTTAACAACTGCACCTATAGTTGAACCTCCTGATTGGAACTTACCTTTTGAAATTATGTGTGACGCTAGTGATTTTTGCTGTAGGCGCTGTTCTTGGACAGCGAGCAGATAAAAAATTGAATGTTATTCATTATGCTAGTAAAACTCTTGATGCTGCTCAAAGAAATTATGCTACTACTGAAAAAGAATTGTTAGCTGTAGTCTTTGCTTGTGACAAGTTTAGATCTTATATTGTTGATTCAAAAGTTACAATTCATACTGATCATGATGCAATTAGATACCTAATGCAAAAGAAAGATGCTAAGCCAAGGCTTATTAGATGGGTGCTTCTGTTGCAAGAATTTGATTTGCATATTATTGATAGGAAAGGTGCTGATAATCCTGTTGCTGATAACTTGTCTAGATTGGAAAATATTGCTTATGATCCTGTT
The DNA here is from genome assembly GCF_019359855.2 of Lolium perenne. Taxonomy (NCBI): domain Eukaryota; kingdom Viridiplantae; phylum Streptophyta; class Magnoliopsida; order Poales; family Poaceae; genus Lolium; species Lolium perenne. The sequence continues at coordinate 140,624,501 of NC_067248.2, read as the reverse complement.
CCTGTTAATGATAGCTTTCCAAATGAACAATTGGCTGTAATAAAGGTGAGCTCGCGAGATAGCCCTTGGTATGCTGATTATGCTAACTTTATTGTTTCCAAGTACTTGCCTCCAACCTTTTCAGCCCAGCAAAGGAGGAAATTCTTTTATGACTTGAGGCATTATTTTTGGGATGACCCACACTTATATAAAGAATGAGTGGATGGTATTTTGCGAAGATGTGTTCCCGAATATGAACAACAAGAGATATTGAGTAAGTGTCATGGTAGTGCTTATGGAGGACATCACGCCGGAGACAGAACCGCGCAAAAGGTTCTGCAATCAGGTTTTTATTGGCCAACTCTCTTCAAAGATGCAAAGAAGTTTATTTTATCTTGTGATGAATGTCAAAGGGTTGGTAATATCTCCAGACGCAATGAAATGCCTATGAATTATACTCTTGTTTTTGAACCGTTCGATTGTTGGGGATTTGACTTCATGGGACCTTTCCCTTCTTCAGAAGGTAACACTGATATACTTGTTGCTATTGATTATGTTACTAAATGGGTGGAAGCGATACCCACAAAAAGTGCTGATGGTGAGACCTCTTTAAGAATGCTTTTAGATATTATTTTTCCTAGATTTGGAGTTCCTAGATATATTATGACTGATGGAGGTTCTCATTTTATTCATGGTGGTTTTAGAAAAACTCTTGCTAAATATGGTATTAATCATAGGATTGCTTCCGCTTATCATCCTCAAACTAGTGGGCAAGTAGAGCTATCAAATAGAGAGATTAAATCTATCTTGCAAAAGACTGTTAATAAATCTAGAAAGAATTGGGCTAGTAAATTGAAGGAAGCACTTGTAGGATAACGTTGCATAGAAAACAAAAATTTTCCTACCGCGAACACGCAATCCAAGCCAAGATGCAATCTAGAAGACGGTAGCAACGAGGGGATTATCGAGTCTCACCCTTGAAGAGATTCCAAAGCCTACAAGATGAGGCTCTTGTTGCTGCGGTAGACGTTCACTTGCCGCTTGCAAAAGCGCGTAGAAGATCTTGATCACGATCCCTCCGGCGCCACGAACGGGCAGCACCTCCGTACTCGGTCACACGTTAGGTTGTTGATGAAGACGACGTCCACCTCCCCGTTCCAGCGGGCAGCGGAAGTAGTAGCTCCTCTTGAATCCGACAACACGACGGCGTGGTGTCGGTGGCGGTGGAGAACTCCGGCGGAGCTTCGCTAAGCGTGCGGGAGCTATGGAGGAGAGGGGGGCGGCTAGGGTTTGGGAGAGGGGGGCGCCGGCCTCAAGGGGTGCGGCCACCTTGGTGGTTGTTGGGGTGGCCGGCCCTCTCCCCTTGGCCCTCATTATATAGGTGGAACACCCAAGAGTTGGTCTAAAAGTCTTCGAATAAGACCCCAAACCAAAACCTTCCATAACTCATGAAACCTACCCAAGCTAGGACTCCCACTAGAGGTGGGAGTTCCACCTTCCTTGGGAGGGGGTGGCCGGCCCCCCTTGGGGAGTCCACTTGGGACTCCTCCCCCTTAGGGTTGGCCGGCCATGGGAGGTGGAGTCCCACCGGGACTCCGCCTTCCTTAGTGGTTTCTTCCGGACTTTTCTAGAACCTTCTAGAACCTTCCATAGAACCTTCCGAATCATTTTAAATCACATAAAATGACATCCTATATATGAATCTTATTCTCCGGACCATTCCGGAACTCCTCGTGATGTTCGGGATCTCATCCGGGACTCCGAACAAATATTCGAACTCCATTCCATATTCAAGTTCTACCATTTCAACATCCAACTTTAAGTGTGTCACCCTACGGTTCGTGAACTATAAGGACATGGTTGAGTACTCACTCCGACCAATAACCAATAGCGGGATCTGGAGATCCATAATGGCTCCCACATATTCAACGATGACTTTAGTGATCGAATGAACCATTCACATACGATACCAATTCCCTTTGTCACGCGATATTTTACTTGTCCGAGGTTTGATCTTCGGTATCACTCTATACCTTGTTCAACCTCGTCTCCTGACAAGTACTCTTTACTCGTACCATGGTATGTGGTCTCTTATGAACTTATTCATATGCTTGCAAGACATTAGACGACATTCCACCGAGAGGGCCCAGAGTATATCTATCCGTCATCGGGATGGACAAATCCCACTGTTGATCCATATGCCTCAACTCATACTTTCCGGATACTTAATCCCACCTTTATAACCACCCATTTACGCAGTGGCGTTTGGTGTAATCAAAGTACCTTTCCGGTATAAGTGATTTACATGATCTCATGGTCATAAGGACTAGGTAACTATGTATCGAAAACTTATAGCAAATAACTTAATGACAAGATCTTATGCTACGCTTAATTGGGTGTGTCCATTACATCATTCATACAATGACATAACCTTGTTATTAATAACATCCAATGTTCATGATTATGAAACTAATCATCCATTAATCAACAAGCTAGTTAAGAGGCATACTAGGGACTCTTTGTTTGTCTACATATCACACATGTACTAATGTTTCGGTTAATACAATTATAGCATGATATATAAACATTTATCATAAACATAAAGATATAAATAATAACCACTTTATTATTGCCTCTAGGGCATATCTCCTTCAGTCGCCCACTTGCACTAGAGTCAATAATCTAGATTACATTGTAATATACCTAACACCCATGGCATTCTGGTGTTGGTCATGCTTTGCCCTAGGGAGAGCTTTAGTCAATGGATCTGCTACATTCAGATCAGTGTGTACTTTGCAAATCTTTACTTCTCCATCTTCGATGTACTCGCGAATCGAGTGGTAACGCAGCTTGATATGCTTCAGCCTCTTGTGTGACCTTGGCTCTTGTGCATTGGCGATGGCACCCATGTTATCACAGTAGATGATTAATGGGTCCAATGCACTAGGAACCACACCGAGCTCTACAATGAACCTCTTCATCCATACCGCTTCTGATGAAGCCTCCGAAGCCGCTATGTACTCGATTCTGTTGAAGACTTCGCCACCGTGCACCGCTTCGAGCTTGCCCACCATCGCAGCACCATTCAATATAAACACGTACCGAGACTGTGACTTAGAGTCATCAGGATCAGTGTTCCAACTTGCATCGGTGTAACCATTTACAACGAGCTCTTGGTCACCTCCATAACAAAGAAACATATCCTTAGTTCTTTTCAAGTACTTCAGGATATTCTTGACCGCTGTCCAGTGTTCCATTCCTGGATCACTTTGATATCTGCTAGTCAAACTAACAGCATGCGCTATATCTGGTCTAGTACATAGCATGGCATACATGATAGATCCTACTGCCGAGGCATAGGGGATATTACTCATCCTTTCTCTTTCTTCTGCCGTAGCCGGTCCTTGAGTCTTACTCAAGACCTTGCCTGGTAACATAGGTAAGAACCCTTTCTTACTTTCGTCCATTCTAAACTTCTTTAGAATCTTGTCCAGATATGTACTCTGTGATAGCCCTATTAGGCGTCTTGATCTATCTCTATAAATCTTGATGCCTAATATATACGATGCTTCACCAAGGTCTTTCATTGAAAAACTATTATTCAAATATCCTTTTACACTGCTTAATAGTTCTATATCATTCCCGATCAATAATATGTCATCTACATATAATATCAGGAATGCTACAGAGCTCCCACTCACTTTCTTGTAAATACGAGCCTCTCCATGACATCGTATAAACCCGAAGTCTTTGATCACCTTATCAAAGCGTCGGTTCCAACTTCTTGATGCTTGCTTCAGTCCATAGATTGAACGCTGAAGTTTGCATACTTTGTCAGCATTTTTAGGATCGACAAAACCTTTGGGTTGTACCATATACAACTCTTCCTCAATGTCTCCATTAAGGAACGCCGTTTTGACATCCATCTGCCAAATCTCATAATCGAAAAATGCAGCTATTGCTAACAAAATCCTCATAGATTTTAGCTTCGCTACAGGTGAGAAAGTCTCATCGTAGTCAACTCCTTGAATTTGTCGGAAACCCTTTGCGACAAGTCGAGCTTTATAGACAGTAATATTACCATCAGCATCTGTTTTTCTCTTGAAGATCCATTTATTTTCGACAGCCTTTCGGCTATAGGTAAATCTACCAAAGTCCATACTTTGTTATCATACATGGATCCCATTTCGGATTTCATGGCTTCTTGCCATTTGTTGGAATCTGGGCTCATCATCGCTTCTTCATACGTCGCTGGGTCCTCATCATTGTTATCCACAATCATGACATTTAGACAAGGATCATACCAATCAGGAGTGGCACGTTCCCTTGTCGATCTGCGAGGTTCAGTAGTTTCCTCGTTCGAAGTTTCATGATCATTATCATTGGCTTCCTCTCATTTGCCGGTGTAGGCGGTACAGTACAACTTCCAGATCGCGCTACTCTGATCAACGAGTATAGATTCATCAATCTCATCGAATTCTACTTTTCTTCCAGTCACTTCTTTAGTGAGAAATTCTTTCTCAAGAAAGGTTCCGTTCTTAGCAACAAAGATTTTGCCTTCGGATTTGTGATAGAAAGTGTACCCTATAGTTTCCTTAGGGTATCCTATGAAGATGCATTTCTCCGCTTTGGGTTCTAGCTTGTCCGGTTGTAACTTCTTTACATAGGCTTCGCAACCACAAACTTTCAGGAACGACAGCTTAGGTTTCTTATTAAACCATAATTCATACGGTGTCGTTTCTACGGATTTTGATGGTGCTCTATTTAAAGTGAATGCGGCTGTCTCTAATGCATAACTCCAACATGATAACGGCAAATCAGTAAGAGACATCATAGAACGAACCATATCTAAGAGAGTTCGATTACGACGTTCGGACACACCGTTTCGTTGTGGTGTTCCCGGCGGTGTCAATTGTGAAAGTATTCCGCATTTCTTTAAATGCATGCCAAACTCATAACTCAGATATTCACCTCCACGATCAGATCGTAGAAATTTAATCTTCTTGTTACGTTGATTTTCTACTTCACTTTGGAATTCCTTAAACTTCTCGAAAGTTTCGGATTTATGTTTCATGAAATAGATATACCCATATCTACTCAGATCATCTGTGAAGGTTAGAACATAACGATAACCACCGCGCGATGCTACGCTCATTGGTCCGCACACATCGGTATGTATGATTTCCAATAAGTCGCAGCTCGCTCCATCATACCAGAAAATGGAGTCTTAGTCATTTTTCCCATTAGACATGCTTCGCATCTATCAAGTGACTCAAAGTCAAGTGATTCAAGTAATCCATCAAGATGGAGTTTCTTCATGCGTTTCACTCCAATATGACCAAGGCAGCGATTACACATATAAGTAGAATTATCATTCAATTTAATTCGCTTAGCATCTATGTTATTTATATGCGTATCACTACTATCGAGATCTAACAGAAATAAGCCATTCTTTTCTGGTGCTCGACCATAAAAGATATTATTCATAAAAATAGAACAACCATTATTCTCAGACTTGAATGAATAACCGTCTTGCATTAAACAAGATCCAGATATAATGTTCATGCTCAACGCGGGTACAAAATAACAATTATTTAGGCTTAAAACTAATCCCGAAGGTAGATGTAGAGGAAGTGTGCCGACAGCGATCACATTGACCTTGGATCCATTTCCAACGCGCATCGTCACTTCATCTTTCATTAGTCTTCGTTTATTCTTTAGTTCCTGTTTCGAGTTACAAATATGAGCAACCGAACCAGTATCAAATACCCAGGTACTAGAACGAGAACCAGTGAGATAAACATCTATAACATGTATATCAGATATACCTTCTTTCTTCTTCTTGACAAGGCCGCTCTTCAGATCAGCCAGATACTTAGAGCAATTACGCTTCCAGGGTCCCTTCTCCTTGCAGTAATAGCACTCAACATCAGGCTTAGGGCCATTCTTAGGTTTCATAGGAGGCGTGGCAGCTTTCTTGCCACCCTTCTTGAATTTTCCCTTAGACTTGCCCTGTTTCTTGAAACTGGTGGTCTTGTTGACCATCAACACTTGGTGCTCTTTCTTGATCTCAATCTCAAGCTTTTAGCATGCCAAAGAGTTCTGTAACTCTGTTCATGTTCGCATATTGTAGTTCATCACAAAGTTCTTGTAACTTGGTGGCGTTGATTGAAGGACACGATTAATCCCGATCTGTTAGGAATCACTATTCCCAAGTCACCGAAGTTTCTTCGCATGCCGGTCATGGCGAGCATGTGCTCACTAACGTAGGCTGCCTTCTTCCATCATGCAATTGAAGAAATGTTTCGATGCTTCATAGCATTCCACGGCCGCATGAGTCTCAAAAATAGCTTTCAGCTCTTTCATCAACTCATGAGGATCGTGGTGCTCAAAACGTTTTGAAGATCGGATTCCATATCGCATGTGATGGCACACCGAACTTGAGAGTACCGAGTTTTTCGAGTCTCGTAAACAGCTTTTACTTCATCGGTTTCAGTTTCTGCAGGAGGGTCACCTAGCGGTGCATCAAGCACATATTGCAGATTTCCGCCAGAGAGGAAGATCCTCACATGACGGAACCAGTCGGTGAAGTTGCTACCGTTGCTCTTAAGTTTTTCTTTCTCTAGGAACTGGTTAAAATTGATTGGGGACGCCATCTCTACAACATATATTTGCAAAAGTTTAGACTAAGTTTATGACAATTTGAGTTCAAATTTTAATTCAACATAATTAAAAATCTAGGTGAACTCCCACTCAAAACAATATCCCTCGCATTGTCTTAGTGATCACACGAACCAAATCCACCGCACCTAAGTCCGATCATCACGAGACAAGGTGTAATTTCAATGGCGAACACTCAAAGTGTTCATCATATCAACCATATGATTCATGCTCTACCTTTCGGTATCACGTGTTCCGAGACCATGTCTGTACATGCTAGGCTCGTCAAGGCCACCTTAGTATCCGCATGTGCAAAACTGTCTTGCACCCGTTGTATGTACTTGTTGATTCTATCACACCCGATCATCACGAGATGCTTCGAACCGACAAGTCTTGGTAACGGTGCTACTAAGGATGAACACTTTATTATCTTGAGATTTTAGTGAGGGATCATCTTATAATGCTACCGTCGCGATCTAAGAAAAATAAGATGCATAAAAGGATTAACATCACATGCAGTTCATATGTGATATGATATGGCCCTTTTGTCTTTGCGCCTTTGATCTTCATCTCCAAAGCACGGACATGATCTCCATCATCTTCGGGCATGATCTCCATCATCGTCGGCGTAGCGTCAAGGTCAATGGCGCCGTCTTCATGATTGTCCTCCATGTAGCAACTATTACAACTACTTTGAAATACTACTCAACATGAAATTTAAAGACAACCATAAGGCTCCTGCCGGTTGCCACAATACAATAATGATCATCTCATACATATTCATCATCACATTATGGCCATATCACATCACCAAACTCTGCAAAAACAAGTTAGACGTCTCTAATTTGGTTCGCATATTTTACGTGGTTTAGGGTTTTCGAGAGAGATCTAATCTACCTACGAACATGAACCACAACGTTGATACTAATGTTTTCAATAGAAGAGTAAATTGAATCTTCACTATAGTAGGAGATACAGACACCCGCAAAGCCTCTTATTGGTATCGTATGTGAATGGTTCATTCGATCACTAAAGTCATCGTTGAATATGTGGGAGCCATTATGGATCTCCAGATCCCGCTATTGGTTATTGGTCGGAGTGACTACTCAACCATGTCCGCATAGTTCACGAACCGTAGGGTGACACACTTAAAGTTGGATGTTGAAATGGTAGAACTTGAATATGGAATGGAGTTCGAATATTTGTTCGGAGTCCCGGATGAGATCCCGGATATCACGAGGAGTTCCGGAATGGTCCGGAGAATAAGATTCATATATAGGATGTCATTTTATGTGATTTAAAATGATTCGGAAGGTTCTATGGAAGGTTCTAGAAGGTTCTAGAAAAGTCCGGAAGAAACCACTAAGGAAGGCGGAGTCCCGGTGGGACTCCACCTCCCATGGCCGTCCAACCCTAAAGGGGAGGAGTCCCAAGTGGACTCCCCAAGGGGGGCCGGCCACCCCCTCCCAAGGAAGGTGGAACTCCCACCTCTAGTGGGAGTCCTAGCTTGGGTAGGTTTCATGAGTTATGGAAGGTTTTGGTTTGGGGTCTTATTCGAAGACTTGTAGACCAACTCTTGGGTGTTCCACCTATATAATGAGGGCCAAGGGGAGGGGGCCGGCCACCCCAACAACCACCAAGGTGGCCGCACCCCTTGAGGCCGGCGCCCCCCTCTCCCAAACCCTAGCCGCCCCCCTCTCCTCCATAGTTCCCGCACGCTTAGCAAAGCTCCGCCGGAGTTCTCCACCGCCACCGACACCACGCCGTCGTGCTGTCGGATTCAAGAGGAGCTACTACTTCCGCTGCCCGCTGGAACGGGGAGGTGGATGTCGTCTTCATCAACAACCGAACGTGTGACCGAGTACGGAGGTGCTGCCCGTTCGTGGCGCCGGAGGGATCGTGATCAAGATCTTCTACGCGCTTTTGCAAGCAGCAAGTGAACGTCTACCGCAGCAACAAGAGCCTCATCTTGTAGGCTTTGGAATCTCTTCAAGGGTGAGACTCGATAATCCCCTCGTTGCTACTGTCTTCTAGATTGCATCTTGGCTTGGATTGCGTGTTCGCGGTAGGAAATTTTTTGTTTTCTATGCAACGTTATCCTACAGTGGTATCAGAGCCGTGTCTATGCATAGATGGTTGCACGAGTAGAACACAATGGTTTTGTGGGCGTTGATGCTCTTGTTATCTTTAGTTTGAGTACTTTGCATCTTTGTGGCATAGTGGGATGAAGCGGCTCGGACTAAGACATTAGACGACATTCCACCGAGAGGGCCCAGAGTATATCTATCCGTCATCGGGATGGATGTTGATCCATATGCCTCAACTCATACTTTCCGGATACTTAATCCCACCTTTATAACCACCCATTTACGCAGTGGCGTTTGGTGTAATCAAAGTACCTTTCCGGTATAAGTGATTTACATGATCTCATGGTCATAAGGACTAGGTAACTATGTATCGAAAACTTATAGCAAATAACTTAATGACGAGATCTTATGCTACGCTTAATTGGGTGTGTCCATTACATCATTCATACAATGACATAACCTTGTTATTAATAACATCCAATGTTCATGATTATGAAACTAATCATCCATTAATCAACAAGCTAGTTAAGAGGCATACTAGGGACTCTTTGTTTGTCTACATATCACACATGTACTAATGTTTCGGTTAATACAATTGTAGCATGATATATAAACATTTATCATAAACATAAAGATATAAATAATAACCACTTTATTATTGCCTCTAGGGCATATCTCCTTCAGCACTATGGGCTTATAGAACTGCTTATAAAAATCCCATGGGTATGTCACCTTATAAAATGGTTTATGGAAAAGCTTGTCATTTACCTTTAGAACTAGAGCACAAAGCTTATTGGGCTGTAAGAGAACTAAATAAAGATCCTAAACTTGCCGGTAAGAAGAGATTGCTACAATTGAGTTCTCTAGATGAATGGAGAAGTGAAGCTTATGAGAATGCTAAACTCTTTAAAGATAAAGTTAAGAAATGGCATGATAGAAGAATTATCAAAAGAGAATTTAATGTTGGGGATAAAGTCCTATTGTATCGGTCTCGTCTCAGATTCTTTGCAGGGAAATTACTCTCAAAATGGGAAGGACCATATGTCGTTGAGGAGGTATATCATTCAGGAGCAAGTAAAATTAGTTCTCTCCAAGGCGATGCCACACAAGTGGTGAATGGACAAAGACTCAAGCATTATATCTCAGGTGATTCTTATAATGAAGATGTTGATGTTATTCGAGTGGAAACTCCGGAAGCTTTCATCAAAGGACAAATTGACAGTCCGGCAGAATTCGACTTCGAATAGGTAACGATCGTAATAAAAAGTTCGCGTTTTACTTTCCGAACAATGTTTTTGCTGTTTTTGGAAAATATGAAAAATTACGAGATCGAAACGGAGTGGAGGAGACGCACGAGGGCGTGCCCCCATAGGCCGGCGCGGGCCCCAGCCTGGCCGCGCCGCCCTATGAGGTGGGTCCCTCGTTGCTCCTCTCCGACTCTAGTTCGACCTGGTACTTTCCTTTTGTCATAAAAATTCCTGCTATATAATCCCCCGGACCCCTGGAGGTCCGTATATCGTTTTCTCGACGTGTTTTCTTTCGAGCTGTTTTCTGTCTTTGATCTAGAAGCACCATGGTCTCCAACAACAAGGGCAAGGGGCTTTCGGACGAAGATAGTCAAGATCCCGAGTGGAAAGAGGTGGACGAGAGCGTCAAGGAAGAAGATGAAGAAGAAGTGGAGGAAGACTCGCGTGCATACCCGCGTGCTGCCATCGCAAGCATCGAGGTGGTGGAAAACCCTTTCAGCGCCAAGAGGAGCGCAAGAATTCGCACCGGAGGAAGTGTTCCACGTCACTACTTAGCTCCAAAGACATCTTCTCCAGGCACTTACCATCCCTTCCGCAATCTAATTTACAATAGTCAAATTGAAAGGACTCCCAAGGCAGCATTGCCTAGCAATTGGGATATAGATCGTTCTAACACTGCAGGAAGGATGAAGCCTGAAGCTGAAGAGTGGGGAAATAACTCCAAGAGTTGGGGCTCGCCATCGGACATACTTATTAACCGCGTCAAGCACAATTCAGAGATGATTCGCAACCTCATGTACAAGATTGATGAGCTTCAGGAGCTTGTTGAGAAGCTTGTCAAGAATTCATCATCACCACCGCCGAAGGAGTAATTCATCATCGGTATTGGCATCCCCTTGGTTTGTTCCAAGCTTGGGGGAGTGCCGCGGTATCACATCATCACTATCTTTTACTTTTTACTATTAAGTAGTGTCATATCATGAGTAGGGAAGTTATCATATAAGATGGGTTGCAGTGTGGAAGTATCTCTCCTTAGTTGGTTGTCTATGTATCCCTTGGTGTGAGTTATCGTTATGAAATATTAATGAGAAGTCTTATCATTTACATATTGCACATCTTATTTTATTTTGCAATCTCTATTATATGATTGATCTTGTTATTAGTATTGGTATCACTTTGGGAGCATTGAGTAAATCTATTTGGTTTTGGCAAACTTAGCATTGGTCAATAGCAACAACACTTTGAGGTTTAAGTAGAAAAGAGAAATACATGTAGATATGTTGTTTCATTGTCTTTCTTTCTTGTTAGCTCTTAAGCTTATTATTCTGAAGTTAAAATTGTTTGTGCTTACAAGGAAGATGCATGATTGTTTCTATCACATGTATATTTGTTTGTTTCCCTCAACTCTTATGCCTGCTAATTAACCTTGCTAGCCAAAAACTCAGTCGAGAGGGAATGCTTCTCGTGCATCCAAACCTTAACCCAAACCTATGCCATTTGTGTCCACCATAACTACCTACTACATGGTATTTCCTGCCATTCCAAGTAAATACTTCGTGTGCTACCTTTAAACAATTCAAAATTTACTATCTCTTATTTGTGTCAATGTTTTATAGCTCATGAGGAAGTATGTGGTGTTTTATCTTTCAATCTTGTTGGGCAACTTTCACCAATGGACTAGTGGCTTCATCCGCTTATCCAATAATTTTGCAAAAAGCTGGCAATGGGGTTCCCAGCCCCGATTAATTAATTTTCATAATTTTACAAATAGACACTCCTCCATGGTATGTGATTGTTGGAAGGCACCCGAGGATTCGGTTAGCCATGGCTTGAGAAAGCAAAGGAGGGGAGGAGTGTCATCTAAATAAAACTAAAATAAAAAGACACTCCTTCATGGTATGAGATTGTTGGCAGGCACCCGAGGATTCGGTTAGCCATGGTTTGTGAAAGCAAAGGTTGGAAGGAGTGTCAACTAAGAATAAAATTTTATTGGAGCCGCTCTTCGAGAGTTTGTCTGGCAAGGGGGTTAGAGAACCCGCTATCATTCGTTGACAACAACAAACACCTCTCAAAATGTTACTTTTATGCTCTTTATATGATTTCAAAACTGAAAAAGCTCTAGCACATGATTTAATCCCTGCTTCCCTCTGCGAAGGGCCTGTCTTTTACTTTATGTTGAGTCAGTAAACCTATTTCCCTCCATCTCAAGCAAGCATTTGAGTTGTTGTGATCAAACCATTCATATTGTGATCTATTTCATCATGCCTTTTACTCTTCCTTGTTTAGTACAAGTTTTATCTGAATGAATATAGCTTTGAATGTTATCAATGATTACGAGAGATTATTATGATTGAGTATGCAAATTGTGCCATATAAGCTTTAACATAATCTATTAATTGTTCTCTGACCAAGAACGAAGTTTGCCATCACCAATTATGATTTCTTATGCACCTTTATTTGTGATTACCTTGTACTTGTTTCAAGTTGAATTATATGAGGAAGTTGTTCACTAGAATGTCTTGTGTGAATTAATATGATGCTTCTTGTCCGTATTTTATTTATCGACTCTTCACTCCAAAAACATGTGGTCCTGTTTACCGAGTCCAGTTTCGCTTGGGGACAAGCGAAGTCTAAGCTTGGAGGGAGTTGATACGTCCATTTTGCATCACTATTTTATATCATAATTTACTGTTATTCATTGATATATTTCATATTTAGAGGTAATACTTATGTTATTTCATCTATTTTGCATGTTTCATGATTATTGGAGGATCGTGCACCGGAGTCAGGATTCTGCTGGAAAAAGCGCCATCAGAATGCAATATTTCGGAAGATCAACAATTGACGGAATTTATATGAAAAATCCTATTTTTCCAGAAGATGACGAGAGCCAGAAGGAGGAGCTAAGGAGGGCCGCCATGGGCCCCCCTCACAGGCCGGCGCAGGCCCTGCCCTGGCCGCGCCGCCATGTGGGGAGGGGGCCCACAGCCCCCTCTGGCCTACTCTCCTTCGCGTACATCTTCGTCCCGAAAACCTAAGCTCCAGAGGATAGTCGCGAAGAGTCACAGCCGCCTCTGCGGGGCGGAAAACACCAGAGAGAAAAGAGCTCTCCGGCAGGCTGAAATCTGCCGGGGAAATTCCCTCCCGGAGGGGGAAATCGACGCCATCGTCACCGACATCGAGCTGGACATCATCTCCATCATCATCATCATCTCCATCATCATCACCGCCATCTCCACCGCTGCACATCGTCACCGCTGTAATAATTTGGGTTGGATCTTGATTGTTTGATAGGGGAAACTCTCCCGGTATCGATTTCTACTTGTTATTGATGCTATTGAGTGAAACCATTGAACCAAGGTTTATGTTCAGATTGTTATTCATCATCATATCACCTCTGATCATGTTCCATATGATGTCTCGTGAGTAGTTCGTTTAGTTCTTGAGGACATGGGTGAAGTCTAAATGTTAGTAGTGAATTATGGTTGAGTAATATTCAATGTTATGATATTTAAGTTGTGGTGTTATTCTTCTAGTGGTGTCATGTGAACGTCGACTACATGATACTTCACCTTTATGGGCCTAGGGGAATACATCTTGTATTCGTTTGCCAATTGCGGGGTTGCCGGAGTGACAGAAACCTGAACCCCCGTTGGTATATCGATGTGATACGTCTCCGACGTATCGATAATTTCTTATGTTCCATGCCACATTATTGATGATATCTACATGTTTTATGCATACTTTATGTCATATTTATGCATTTTCCAGCACTAACGTATTAACGAGATGCCGAAGAGCCGATTCTTTGTTTCATTGTTTTTGGTTTCAGAAATCCTAGTAAGGAAATATTCTCGGAATTGGACGAAATCAACGCCCAGGGGCCTATTTTGCCACGAAGCTTCCAGAAAACCGAGGGAGAGACGAAGTGGGGCCACGGGGCGCCGCCACACTAGGGCGGCGCGGCCCAGGGGGGTCCCGCGCGGCCCTAGCGTGTGGGGCCCCCGTGACGCCTCCTGACCTGCCCTTCCGCCTACATATAGTCTTCGTCGCGAAACCCCCCAGTACCGAGAGCCACGATACGGAAAACCTTCCAGAGACGCCGCCGCCGCCAATCCCATCTCGGGGGTTCAGGAGATCACCTCCGGCACCCTGCCGGAGAGGGGAATCATCTCTCGGAGGACTCTTCACCGCCATGGTCGCCTCCGGAGTGATGAGTGAGTAGTTCACCCCTGGACTATGGGTCCATAGCAGTAGCTAGATGGTTGTCTTCTCCTCATTATGCTTCATTGTCGGGTCTTGTGAGCTGCCTAACATGATCAAGATCATCTATCTGTAATGCTATATGTTGTGTTTGTTGGGATCCGATGGATAGAGAATACTATGTTATGTTGATTATCAATCTATTACCTATGTGTTGTTTATGATCTTGCATGCTCTCCGTTATTAGTAGAGGCTCTGGCCAAGTTTTTACTCTTAACTCCAAGAGGGAGTATTTATGCTCGATAGTGGGTTCATGCCTCCATTAAATCTGGGACAGTGACAGAAAGTTCTAAGGTTGTGGATGTGCTGTTGCCACTAGGGATAAAACATTGATGCTATGTCCGAGGATGTAGTTATTGATTACATTACGCACCATACTTAATGCAATTGTCTGTTGTTTTCAACTTAATACTGGAAGGGGTTCGGATGATAACCTGAAGGTGGACTTTTTAGGCATAGATGCATGCTGGATAGCGGTCTATGTACTTTGTCGTAATGCCCAATTAAATCTCACAATACTCTTCATATCATGTATGTGCATTGTCATGCCCTCTCTATTTGTCAATTGCCCAACTGTAATTTGTTCACCCAACATGCTATTTATCTTATGGGAGAGACACCACTAGTGAACTGTGGACCCCGGTCCATTCTTTTACATCGAATACAATCTACTGCAATACTTGTTCTACTGTTTTCTGCAAACAATCATCATCCACACTATATATCTAATCCTTTGTTACAGCAAGCCGGTGAGATTGACAATCTCACTGTTTCATTGGGGCAAAGTACTTTGGTTGTGTTGTGCAGGTTCCACGTTGGCGCCGGAATCCCTGGTGTTGCGCCGCACTACATCTCGCCGCCATCAACCTTCAACGTGCTTCTTGACTCCTACTGGTTCAATAAACCTTGGTTTCTAACTGAGGGAAACTTACTGTTGTACGCATCACACCTTCCACTTGGGGTTCCCAATGGTCGCGTGCTGTACGCGTGTCACGATGCAGGAGGGATAGCAGGATCTCGGAGTTTAAGGCTGTGGTTAGATTTATCTTAATTACTTTCTTGTAGTTGCGGATGCTTGCAAGGGGTATAATCACAAATATGTATTAGTCCTAGGAAGGGCGGTGCATTAGCATAGGTTCACCCACACAACACTTATCAAAACAATGAAGATTAATTAGCTATATGAAGCGAAAGCACTAGACTAAATTCCCATGTGTCCTCAAGAACGTTTGGTCATTATAAGTAAACAAACCGACTTGTCATTTGTGCTAAAAAGGATTGGGCCACTCGCTGCAATTGTTACTCTCGCATTTTACTTACTCGTACTTTATTCATCTGCTACATCAAAACCCCCTGAATACTTGTCTGTGAGCATTTACAGTGAATCCTTCATCGAAACTGCTTGTCAACACCTTCTGCTCCTCGTTGGGATCGACATTCTTACTTATCGAAAATACTACGATACACCCCTATACTTGTGGGTCATCAGTAGGCAAATCTCCGAGGACGCCCCATACTTCTTCCTCCGTAAACATGTTTCCCATATCGACAAGATCATCTGACATGTTCGACATCCCCAATTCCTCCATATCGAGGGTACAGTCTCTTGTGCGAATCATGCCCAGAAGAAGATTTTCCCCTTGCGCTCGAAGAATATTTGCCCCTTGCGCTCCTGGTCAGTGACCAGCTCCTCGCCATGGCAAATGGCAGGGATGAAGTTCTTGACGCGACGCCCATTCGCCACTACATGGAATAGCTTCGAGTTCGCATCCCCATCTTTTAGCCAGCGCATCCTAGATCTCTGGTGGGCCATGGTTCTTTCGAGCGAGGATAGGCCCAAGACCAATTGCTTTAGGGCTTTTCTGAGCCACCACTCCTCTAGGGACAAGCCTCGAGTGTCCCGGGCCGCATCAAACTAGTGAATCAAAATGTTTGCATGGCAATTTGAAGAGATTTCCCGCCCTCTTGTCTCCCAAGACTGCAGAAACATCGCCAAATTTCGGTAACATGCATCAAGCCGTAGAAAAGGGTCAACAATGTTCGGGTCACATCTCCATTCCTCTTTTTCACGGCGTCGTCAAAGCCTTCCAATTTCAGCCAGAACAACTCGAATCTGAACCTCCTTTTGGGCCTATATCTAGCATTCATGGATAGATGTAGGGGAGCGTGATCAGAGATATTCGTTGAGATATCTTGCAAGAGGGAGTTGGGGAATTGCAGTTCCTAGTCGATGTACACAAGAGCGCGTTCAATTGTTGTCAGGGTGGGATTTCGACGCTCGTTGCTCCAAGTGTATTGGCGTCCGTGCATGTACACCTCCCACAGCTCAAGGTTGTCCACACACTTTGACAACAGTTAATGTTGTGGTTATTCTTCTTCGAGGCTCACGGGATCATGTTAAAATCACCTATGAACAGCTAGGCTCCAGGGCAAAGCGACCTACGCTCAACCAGTTCCATGAGAAATTGCGCCTTCTCCTCCGTAATTTGAGGCCTATACACCACCGTGAGCCACCAGGTGTGGTTGTCTACATACCGTACTTCTCCCATGACGGCGAAGGAGACAGTTGAAATCTCCATAACACTGGAGTCCCAAGCGAGCAGGATGCCGCCATGAGTCTCCTCCACCGGCAAGTACACACCCATCAAACGATGGGCCAAGGCATTGATTAAAGATAAACCCATCAATTCAGCCATTTTGGTTCCCTGGAAAAAGACCAGGTTGACACGCAATGAATAAATCAACTCTCTAACGGAATCCCTCTTAGTCGGATCATTGAGGCCACGAGGGTTCCAGCTCAACACTTCGGGGTCTGGATTCATAAGAACAATTAGGATTACTCCAAGTTGGGCAACCTCCTCAGGCGTGGATGGCAACCTCCATGACTTGCTGCTGCTGAACCAAATCAGTGCGCGTCGGAAGCGTCTTTCCAAAAATCGACGCAAGGACACGCAACTGCTGCTCATGGACAGGGAATCGAAGAACTTTCTGAATTGTTCAAGAGAGTTCTCATCCACCAACAGGCTTGCGGGCGTAATCCCCAACGCCTTAAGGAGCACCGTTTCTGCAGCAGATGCCTTGCACGGGTGTTTGCCGACAGTGGCATTCGCCGGCGTGCTGAATCGAGAACTGCGGCGCGGTGTGAACGGTTTAGCCTCAGGCCAGAGGGAGGAAACCGACTCGACCTCACGAAGGAGTGACGGGCTGGCGGTGCTAATGCCTTCAACAACTTTCCATAGAAGTCCTTCATTTTTCCAAGCGCATTTGCTTCCGCGGTCGACATGGCCTGCTCAGCATTGCGATCCTTCAACATGAATTGCATCTGGCTGTTAGGCTCGCACTCCAGGAAAGGTGAGAGGTAACCGCCCCATCATTGCCAGAGTCAACATGCTCTTGGACACGAAGGTTGGCACCAAAGCCCATGTCTGCAGCAGGAGGTTCACCCGGGATGTTTCTTTGTGGCCTATTATCATAGGACACCGATACCTGAATGAAGGCCTCCTCAAGGCTACGTGTAGAACACTCCGGGACTCCGGGTCCGCTAGCAGTGGCAAAAGTGTAGGTAGAATAATCCCACACACTAGATGTAGCAACATTGTAGATAATTCTGGCAAGGAACAAATAAGCCCCTAAATCTACTAAAGTAAATTGAGATTCCTTCGAATGGAAACAAAACCACACATGTGATTGAAATGCGCTCCCCACATTTGTGCCTGAAGAAGTTAGCCATATACACTTTAAAGCAAATGAAACAATGTTTCGAATTTACATTCAAGTTTATTTAGGTATATGCCAAAAGTAGTAGTGTGCATTTGTTGTTCAAGATGTACTCTATATGATTAGAATTTTAACTCTTTCTTAGATATTTATTTTCCTTCTCAAGCTTCTTTTGCTTGAAATTGCTTATGTCTTTTTTAGGGTGTGAAATTTTCACTATACCACTTCTAACCATTTGTTTTCCCCTTATATCATTCTCGACTTTTCATCTCCATCCCATGTTTATGTTTTTTCGGTTCTCCTAGTTGACTTCCATGTGAATAAAAGTGCCTATGTGATAATTATCTTCGAAACAAAAATATATATGTCATGAGAAATCACGTGTCACTTCATATATCACACATATTACAACCCTCAAATTATATTATTACGTGCAACCTAAACTTTTTTTTTTATCTAGTGTGAAGTCTGAACCCTTTCAACTTTATTTGTTTTACATATTTGCATAATATTTTTGTTTTAAATTTTTAATATGGTAAGTACCTTTGATTTGTTGACATGTCATTTTGGCGTGAAGTCCAATATGATTACTGTTTAGGAGAATATTAGGTTGTTTTATTTCTAGAACCACTATGTGACTGCCAAGCAACTTGGTTAGGCATCTAGATTGACCTGGTTTTATGTCGTGTCTAGTGCAACTTTATTAGTGCAATTGTTTATGATCTTCTTTAGGTAGATTGAACTAGTCCGAGATATTTTAGTACTTATAAATTTGCAAATCATGGGTTTATACTAAGATTAAGCAATTGTTAGTTTGAAGTTACATTGGTACATCATCCAACCATGCCCTTCAGTGTTACGAGGAAGTCATTTTTTGTGAGATTCGCAAAGTCTTGACCTACCCATTTGTTCTTTTGAACCTAACCTACCTGGTACTCCCTCCTTTCCAAATGATTGAAATTTTAGGTTTGTCCTAAGTCAAACATATTTTAATTTGACCAAGTTCGTAAAAATATGACAACCTCAAGAACACCAAATTAGTTTTATTATTTTTATCATACAATAATATTCCTACCATATATATTTGGAGTTCTTGACAAACGTTTTCCTATAATTTTGTCACCCCTAGAGAAGTTTGACTTAGGACAAACCTATGGTATCAATTATTTTGAAATAGAGGGAATATGTTTTCATATCTAAGTTTTGGTTATACAATGTTCAACCAATGATTGCTATGACACGTTGCGGGTTAAAACAGGTGGGTATAATCCCGTGACCATCAAGAAAAAAAAATCTCAATTTCGTTATAATTGCATTAAAGAATAGATATTTGCCATCGAGATATACCATACAATGAGGTGACATACGAACCAAACCTCAATTTAGATCCACAATTGTATGTAGTCTCACCCTATGCTCTATGCGACATTATTATTCCTTAATATGAGTTAGTAACACACATTATGGATGATAGTGCCACAATGGGGGGGGGGGGGTAATGATGTATAACTACTCATGTCATGTGCTCGTCCTGTAAGTTATTAGTATTATGTTGCATGTACCAATCATTGTTTCATTATTGCCGACGAAACATGTGATACCAACATTGAATATCGTGGTTGCGGTTTCAATTTATTATTGTTTACCTTCCATAGTTTTGTACTATAAAAATATTCACATGTGAATTTTGTACCAAAAACCAAATTGTATGCGACGTTAATCTAGTACGTAGCATGTCCCACTTTATTCCGGTTATAACTACCCTAATATCTTTCTGGTGGAGATGCTTAGGATATGGCCCTAGAGACTACATCCGTCAAATACATATAGACGAACTTCTGCAATGCAAACCATTTGTAGCGCATGACCCCCCCCAGGCCCAATTCTATAGTTGATGAGCATGACCTCCATTTGCCTCATGTATTTACTTCCACGCACCAAAATACATGGGAAAAACATAAATCTCCAACACAAATTAGACATTATGGCAAGGGTAGAGGGGGATGCAAAAGGCATTTTCCATTCCGATTATGTATATATCTAATTAATTTCATCATGTCATGTAGTTGGACTATCCCAAGTAGTGTGGAGCTTATGAGAAAGCATTGTTTCTAATTCCTCGATATT
This sequence comes from Lolium perenne, assembly GCF_019359855.2. Classification (NCBI taxonomy): domain Eukaryota; kingdom Viridiplantae; phylum Streptophyta; class Magnoliopsida; order Poales; family Poaceae; genus Lolium; species Lolium perenne. Next base: position 140,604,421 of record NC_067248.2, on the reverse strand, counting down.
GCAATCAAATATTTACAATAAGCCAACTAAACACACACATAATCCTATAGTCACGGAAAATGAAATTTTTCTCCATCACTTACTATGAAATACTTTTAGAATTGGACGGAACGATCGTATCTAGTTAGGTATACTTTGATTTTCAATTACATGTGCTAGAACTTGCATTGGAAGAAAGATATGGATGAAAAAGTGTGAGGATAAAGAAACATTGACCATAGGAAAAAATGACTCCTAATATGCGGAGAACCAACATCGCATGTGCAATCATCGATCCATCCATCTTGCCATATAAAAAGATCCAGCAACTAAAACATGGCGACAATGTGTATAACGTCCTTTTGATCAAGTTCATATTGTAATGATGTTACTTAGAACTTTCATTGTATATAATAATTTTCATGGGACAATAAATTAATAAATATATTTAAAGCATAGATAGTCATTTTGGTTTTTTAAACCTATGTGTCATGTTCTTCATAGGTAGGACTATGCCATGTTCTTTCATTGATTCTCCTTCAACCTATTTTTCGGCCTCCACCACTACTTTATTCTTCGATGCCACCTTCATCACTTACATTACTACATGCATATATTTTCTCTCGATATTTGGTGCCTCACAACCGACCTATCGCCATCCAAAGTGAACAAGAAAGGAGAACCACCACTGAATTTTATAGTGTGTACAACGCAAAGATGGAAGGCAAAAATTCTCCCTATCAAAAAATCAAGATAGGTCATGATCTTTTTAACTTTCTCAAAGCAATTTTTTTCTCAAGACCCCCAAACTTCATTAGATTAATTAACACAGAATTAGACCAATATTCTTAGCATTTTTCAAAAAGAAGAGAAAAACGTGGTGGTTTCAAAAAGGGCCAAAAGCAGGAGCGGGGAGGGAAGAGAGTGAGGAAAAAAACCCTGAAAATATTTTCCTTGGCATATAAAAATGATATAGAAATCCCTAATTTTTTTTCCCTCTACCCCGGCTGTCCCTATCCCCTCCCCTCGCCGGCGGCGCAGCAGATCGCGACTGCACCACAGTGGATGATCACCTCCGGCGAACCCTAGCACCGCCGTTACGTTCCTCGTCAAGGTTTGTCCTCCTTTGCCGTCTCCGGCGATTCTCCGGTGTCGCCCCAAGCCTCCTCCTTTTTTTTCTCCTCGGGCGGTCGCTTCACGCCTCCGGCGAAGTCGTGGGCGCGGGGTGCTTCCGGCGCCCATGGTGAACATCGACGAGTGCTCACTGGCGCTCGCGCCTGAGCTCGAGCATGCGCCGGCGAACCCGGACCCTTCCTCCATCTCGCCGGACGCATGGGAGCCCTTCGAGGCCGCCGCGCTTGGTGTCATGGGCCGGATCCAGCCGACCGTCCTCTCCGAGGCGCGCCGTGCCGCCGTCGTGGACTACATCCAGCGCCTCGTCAGGTGCTCCGTCGGCTGCGAGGTACCAGTTACTCCATTCCGGCATGCTCCAATTCCTTGCTTCATATGCTTTCCTTACTGTTCCGTTGGTACAAGAACTCTACAATTCCTTTGCTTTGTGCATCAAGGACATGTGCAGGGCGTGCAGGTGTGTGGCGTCTATCTATTGGAGCGCGACAATCCTGAGATCATGCCTGTGTACCAACAGCCTGGGGCTCTTTAGGAGGGGATTCCTCGCTGTTGTTATGATTTCTCTTTTTAGGTCATCGAATTGTTGCCACAGTAACCCGCTACGCCTAGGGTTTCTGCTCACTTCATGGCTTCCATGCTTGCCGTTTTGTTTAGCTGTATTGTAGTGGCTCCAGTGTGAACCTAGCGATGGCGCGAAACAGATATACAAGTTGCTATATCTGGAATCATGCTATTTTGTATCTGTCAAGTTTTTATTGGCTTTCACTATTTAATTTTACTGTCACTTGTCTGGCGTGCACTTAAGTTGCCTCATCATATGGCTCGATTATCTGTTTATGTGAGTGTGGATTGATGGGTGGCATATGTCAGTCTTGGTTTAGAGGATTGTGCATAACTTAATGGTCATTATCTCTTTCATGTTAGTATGGTCCATTGGGTAAACACTCTTCTCATACTATATTTGTCTGTGGCAGTAAACAATATTTCTTCATATAATTTGTTTCACGAGGAAGGAATAATTGCATGTTCGTTGCACTATCAGTTATTTAGGTTATCTTGGATCATTGTTCCCAAAATATCTGGCTGACGTATGTTACAACTTGATATAAATAGTCTACTTGGCACATAGGCATAAGTTGATTTTTTGCATGAAAATAAGCAATTGTAAAGATGCTTTACTTACAGCTCAATATGCTTTATGCTCGAGTATTTTACATGTTAAATATGCAAATAATAGTCACCATTCTGGACATGGCATTAGAGAGCAAACATGTAAATCACATATATTTTATGTAATTGTATACAGAAGTTGGAAATGAATTATTGCTTGTGCTTTTGTTCCCCTACTGAGATTGAGACTGATCTTTTTTATAATTATTATCTTGAAAAATGTGACTGTATGATATACAAGTACGTAATTAACCATCTTCTGTTTTTTTTTCTTCTGTAAATTAGGTCTTTCCATTTGGGTCTGTTCCATTGAAAACATATCTTCCTGATGGAGATATTGACTTGGCTGCATTCGGTTCTGCATGTTCTGATGAAAGCCTAGCAAATGAGGTACGTGCTGTTCTAGAATCAGAAGAGCGCAGGAAAGATGCAGAATTTGAAGTCAAAGATGTCCAGTATATAAATGCTGAGGTTAGCCTTCAGATTGCTCTTTGTTTTGTAGTTTTTTTTTACTAATCGTCTATTCACATGCTTAGCTGCTGCTATCTACTATTTGTGAATGCTCCTTTTTGTCTATATTATATACTACTTGGCAATGACATTCCTGTGATTTAACAAACTGGTGATATCATTCTTGTCCTACCATAAATGGGGGAAGGACAACGGAATTATCTGAGACATGTGAAATATCTCTAATACCACTGATATTGCCATTGACAAAAAAAACTAGTTTACAGTGATCGTGTTGTGTGGTTTAATGTTTGAGAGTGGATTGGATTGGAGTGTGCAACTGTGGGAGGTCAAGTTGTTCGCCTGTGGCATGGGTAGCCAGTATCTGGGTTGTCTAGCTGTGACGCCAAAGAGGGCCCATGGCCTGGTAGCTGGAACGCTAGGAGGGAACTGGGATGCGATACTAGATTAATCTTTGGCTCTTGGCCTGGCTATATATCCGACTTACAGACAACCCAATCTTATCTTGCCTATCAATTGCAACCTAAATTAATTAAGAGATAATGGGGAGTCAGATTAGCAGTCTTATCTCTGTAGCACTGAGAGGAGCTGGCCTACCAGGTGGGCCTCTGGCATGTGGGCGGCAGCTCTGGTAAGCGTTCCTCCACATGACAGATCGTGTATACTGTCCAGCTCTGTGCTCTATTGCCATTTTTTCTTAGTATCTTGCATGCACAATGGTGCAGTAGTATTGCATAGATGATTAATTGAAGTCATTTTTTAATCTTTTCGTGTTGAACTGCTATGAACAAGCTCTGGGTGCTGTTGAACATATTGCCATATATTGTTAGTTTTATCATCAGGACGATTTAACTGATGTGCCTTTCTGATGTCAGGTCAAGCTAGTCAAATGCTTTGTCCAAAATATTGTTGTCGACATCTCATTTCATCAGATTGGTGGGCTCCGTACACTTTGTTTTCTAGAGCAGGTAATGTTTCCAAGTTGCCACAAGTTTCTAGGTTGTATTCCTGAAAGTGCAGATCTATCATCTATCTGATATTTTATTGTTCCCTCTCCCCTCCTTATGAGGCAAGGCATGGGAAATAATTAATGATCAGTCTGCTCATTTCCAAGCATAATTATAACAATTATGTTTTGCAGGTTGATCAAAGGTTTGAAAAAAACCACCTTTTCAAGCGAAGTATAATGCTGATAAAAGCCTGGTGTTATTATGAAAGCCGCATCCTTGGTGCTCACCATGGTCTAATTTCTACCTATGCCTTGGAGACATTAGTGCTATATATCTTTCATCTCTTCCATGAGTCCTTGGATGGTCCATTAGCTGTAAGTTCCAACTTAAAAGTTTTTTGTGCCACATTTGTGATGATGGTGTCTATCACGTATCTAAGCTGCTTTAGGATGCTAACATTCACAATGGTGACATGACTATCTGCTCCTTTTCAGGTTCTCTATAGGTTTCTGGACTATTATAGCAAGTTTGACTGGGACAACAAGGGTATAAGCTTATATGGTCCTATTTCACTGTCTTCTCTACCTGATCTAGTTAGTAAGTGAATGGAGCCCAACCTTTGTGTGTGATTGATTTTTTTTTCTGCTATAATTGGTAATCACATAGCTTTTCTTGCACAGCCAACTCACCAGGCGCTCATGATGATTGTTTTCTTGAGCGGGAGGAGATTCTGAAACAATGTGCAGGCAATTTTACTGTCCCTCCCAGCCACTATGAGAAAAATACACGACCGTTTTCTCGAAAGTTTCTTAACATAGTGGATCCATTGAAGCAGAGTAACAATCTTGGACGCAGTGTCAGCAAAGGTTTGTTTCTGGCTCTAGATCATTTATTTTGATGGTAGAAAGGATGATTATGCCTGATGTTATGTTGCAGCTTTTTAGTGACCCACTCATCATCCGATTAGTAAGCGGTTCAAGACATCGAAAAATTGAGTGGTTGCATCACATGGAGTTCAGCTCTCTTTTGTGGCTTTTGTTATGCGTGCTAGCAGAAGTGTCATTTCTGTAACAGTACAACCCAATTACCCATGATGTCTGATTTGGCATGAGCTCTTTTATATCGCGATTCATTATTCTGCTATTTCACCAATCATAGTACCATCGTTTCAGTTCACATAATGAGTGGTCGAATTGGGATCCCACATCCAGAGTTCCATGGTTCATACACTGTCCCATTTTTTAGTCCTTTGTCAACTCTTTCCAAAATAATACTTTTTTTCCCGATTCACTCCAGTAACTAGTTTACTGCAACTGTTGCTTTTTTGACCGTCTTGCTTTTGTTACTTCCTCACCGCTGCATGAGTTTTGTGTACAAGGAAACTCGCAGTCATTTAATCAAGCAGCTCCACTAAGCTCACTTGCATACCACACTAATGTGATGTTGAACCGCTGTCACTTGTTGGTCTTAATTTGATCCACATGCATAATTGATTCTGGTATTATTGCACAGTGGCTTATGTGTTTAAGCTGTTTCGAGTATGCGTACTTTCTTGGCTTGAATTTATTTCCCAGGCCTAACTCCACTGCTGAATCACAGGTAACTTTTACCGGATACGCAGTGCTTTTGATCTTGGAGCCCGAAAGCTTGGGAAGATTCTTCAAGCACCTGTCAATTCTGTTGTGGATGAAGTGAATCAGTTCTTCAGGAGCACATTGAAGAGAAACCATAGCAGGGTACGGCCAGATGTTCAGGATACTGCAGGGAACTTAAACATTGAAAGAGACAACAATGCTTGTTCAACTTTATACAGTAGTTCCTTCGGTGATCTATCTGACCAATTCAATAGCATCAGCATTTCAGATTCCAGTAATCATGAGTCTGTGAAGCAAGAGGAACATAAGGCTGAGTACCAGGAGAAATCAGCTTCAGGTCTTGTGACTAATCCTTCAATTAGTATTATGAATGGGATGTCAACAAAGGGGTGCAAAGAGGTGGATGGTGATGGAGGTACAACCATTGAGGATATATCAGATCTCACAGGGGATTACAGAACAAATTTCAATAATCTTCTTTATTCACAGAGTTGCCACCAAGATTATCCAGTTCATCAAGTTTACTATCCAATTCTTCCTGGACCACCTGTACATTATCAGAACAAACAGTCACTGAATGGTCATAACAGAAAAAACCCTTATGGATATGCCAGTAGAAACGGAATGATCCCTGGTCCTTATCCACATGGCTATTATGTTGTAAAGCCATTTTATCAAACTGATGTTCCTATGCAAGCTCATGAAGCAGTCCCCTACTTTCCCAACCCGGTATGTTTCCCTTATGAACATTTATGCTTATACAACTTGAAGCCATATTTTTAATATAATTTTTCTTGTGTTGCCCTATATGCCTTTTTGTTACATATTCCGTGCATATAAGTACTTGCAAGAATGCTTTACGAATGTTCTTGTACTTGAATTATTGTCATGTTGGAGTTGCCATAGATTGTATACATAATATTATAGAACATATTCTGTTAGTTTTATGTTCCTATTGCAGAGTTGAGATACTCTCTGAAAGCTAGGCACTGTATTCGTGCTGCTCTGTCTTGCGGTTTTATCTTAGTTTGTCTCCCTTGATGGATATTGTAGAATTTGTGCATGGAGGCACCACCCACTGGGCGAGGGGAGAGAAGAAAGAATTATTTCCCTCGGAATAACCATCAAAAGTATCACCGCTATGGCAGAGGGCACATGCCTGCAGATATGAATCATTCTGAAGAACTGAGGCAACAGCCACCAGTTTATGTTCCTGTCGCAGATGATCATGGTATTCCTTCCCCGTTGAAGATATCCACTCCATCATCCCATGCTCCACGGGATAATATTCATGGCAGTGGTTTTGTTCAACAGCCAGATAGTAAACTTGAGTTTGGGACTTTGGGGGCATTGCCAGTTAGAAGTGCCTCCCAAGATCAAGCTAACAGGACAAATTCTGCTGCTGACAGTAAACCTTCTGCACCCATGAGCTCTAGATCTCCTGCACATAATCCTGGAGCGGGTTATAGATCTATTAGAACGAGGTAACTATGATGCATTCTTGTAAAGCAATAACATCAACTGTTTTCATAGAGGGATGTGTAGCTAATCCCTACTTCTCTACTATTTTACAGCAATGACTATTGAGGCACACCACAATTAGTAGTTTGTTAACAGAAATTAAGGTCAGTTTTAGGTTGGAGCTTCTGCAAAAAATATTGATATGGCCACATGAAATTCACACTTGAACACCAAGTTATAATAAGGAAACTATCCAGGTTCTCCCCTAAAAAAACTATCCATGTTTCAAATGTAACCTTAAAAGCACACTTGTTCAGCTTGAAAATGCAGTTTTTTTTTTCTGGTTTTAACACATTCACTGCACAAGTTCTCCACTCACTTCTCATGTGCAGTTCCAGCATTTACAGTTCTTAACCCCACACTACATCATTTGCAGGGATACTAAACCATATCATCTCAAGGACAATGGTGATTTCCCACCACTATCCAGTTGACTCCATATATGGTTTATTACATAGCAGAGACAAGGCAGGCCCAGGGAAGGATACTCTTTTTTTTTCTTTGCGATTCAACCAAAAGATAGTGATACGTGGCGCACACTCGGTGCAACCACAGCAGAGGGTTACTCTTCAAATCAACCATCGTCATGTACATCCTAACTTGTTCTCCAGTCATCAGATTCACCTTGCTGCAGTAAATGCAGCTTGTGCTGCCCCTCCCCCCCATTGCCCCTCTGAAGAGAAGGAATTTTTGTTCCATGTAGAATTGTAGATACTTCGTTGCAGGAAGTATTTCCTTTCGTTTCTTGTAAGATTTGGTGGTCCCCTTTGTAGGGAAACAGGTGTCGCAAAAATGGATAGGAAAAGGAGAGAAAAAGAGATAGTTTAGCTATGCGGTTCTGACCTCATGAGCTTTCAAGAATTGCTCGGGAGCTCTTGTAGTGTTAAATCAGTTTGGGTCTTGAGTTGAAACTGGAAGACCCTTTGTCCGAAGTAACATTAGCTGCTTGATAAAAAAAAGATACGTGTGTGTATGAGCTGTTAGAATTAACAGTTTGCCTCATATGAAAGAAATTTTGCTTCTATTTTGCCTCATGTTCTATCTTGCCTATCATTTTTAATTACTTGGGTTATGCTATACTGTTGTTTAGCTCTGTTTCAGGTTAGAAGAGGGGTCATGGTCTTGAATAGCATAAGGCATGATTTGATTTTAATTTGTGTAGGAACGAGATTACATAAAAAATAGTCAACATCCATCATATTTTTCAACTTGGGGCTCTATACCAGTAAAATAATAATAAAGCACGGAAGTCAAAATAGAACTAGATAAATCTGATTTCTATATTCAGCGTAAGTTTTAATAGAATATGGTTGAACGCCAATAATGTTTTATTCAATATATAATTCCTTATGAGATGTATCAAATGAGCATTATTTGTGCAGGGTGATTTGTTCATAGCTTGCTTGAATGTAGTTTGGCTGTTCTAAACATTCAATTATGCTGTTTTTTTATTCGTTCCTTTGGTTGGTGATGAAGTACGGAATGCTTGCATGCACGGAGTACATGAGATTTGGTACTCCCTCCATCCTAGTTTGTAAGTCACATTTTTTGAATATCTTGGTCTAAGGTACTAGCTGATTGGGTTTTATTTTCTCTCTCTCATTGGTGCATGCATCCCCTTTCTCTTCCTCATTGGTGCATGCATTCTCTTTCTTTCCCTCATTGGTGCATGCAACCCTTTTCTTTCCCACATTAAATAAAATTATGGTTAGGAGGTGGGGATTATGGGACAAATAGTTTTTGAGGATATGACTTAAAAACTAGGACGGAGGGAGTAGCTCAATTATTGTGGTCAATCCTTGCCTTTTTTTTTAGAAACATCACTCACTCTTGCCCACATAGGCACGTATATCTTGATTGATTGGTGCACGCAAGATGTCCCAATCTAGCTATATTTTTTCGGTAAAAGAATACACTTCTGTCTTTGTATCACCTTTTTGATAAGTTGAATATGAAACCCAGCTCCAGTTCAAAAAGGGTGGCATGATCAGTGCTGATAGAGTTTCCCTCTGGAGTCTCTTTGTTGTGCACTCAACTGCCCCAAAATGCATAAGGAAAACAAACCATATTGAATCGCAACAAATGTTTGTATTACATATAGGAGCTGATAGGTTTCACTTCAAGATTTCCTTTATTAACTAGCCACAAGTTTTACGGTTAATAAATTGTTTTTATGAGAAAATTAGTTTTTCTGAGGCCATGAGCCCTTAATTTGCGTTTGTACATATACAAATCATATATTACCCACTTGAGTAGGTCCTGTTATGGGAGAGGTGGGGAAGTGTCTTAGTTTTGAGCCACAGGTGGTGGCGGTGACACGGGATCAAAATAATTGATTTGTTTCTTTTTTTTGAAAAGGGGAAGCCTGACCTCTGCATCCGAACCAATACTCCAGGTGGTTCTTTTGGTCAAATATTTCAAGGCTTTTATTTTTTCTTTGGCTAGATCTTTATTTAGAGAAGTGAGAGATTTAACAACACTGTACACTTCTGTAGCTTATAATCAGTTTTTGGCAAATGGATTTTGTTCTAGTAAACCATGAGCCTGTTGCATCTCTGTTTGTAGCGTTAGGCACACATACTTATGGCCAGATCTAACTTATGTGATAGTGATGATTTTCTTGTTTTCTAAATCTTGGTGCGTGCAAATGATTACTTGCTAATCTTTTCTATATACATGAATATTAATGTGCACTTCATTCTCCATATCGAGTGTAAGTTTTGATAGAATGGGGTTCAACGACACAGTTGGTCAAAGAGAATGAATCATCTTTTAGTCAATCAACACTGTACACTTCTGTAGCTTATAATCAGTTTTTGGCAAATGGATTTTGTTCTAGTAAACCATGAGCCTGTTGCATCTCTGTTTGTAGCGTTAGGCACACATACTTATGGCCAGATCTAACTTATGTGATAGTGATGATTTTCTTGTTTTCTAAATCTTGGTGCGTGCAAATGATTACTTGGATTACTTGATAATCTTGTCTATATACATGAATATTAATGTGCACTTCATTCTCCATATCGAGTGTAAGTTTTGATAGAATGGGGTTCAACGACACAGTTGGTCAAAGAGAATGAATCATCTTTTAGTCAATAATGTTGTTTTTCAATATATACTACTATTTCCTAGTGAGATGTATGAAATGAGAATTATTTGTGCCTGGTGATGTGCTCATAGCTTGAATATGCGCGCAGTTTGGCTGTTTATTTGTTCATTTGGTTGGTGAAGTACGAACATGTTTGGTAGCTCAATTATTGTGGTCAATCCTTACAGTTTATTTTCTTTACAAACATGTTTCAGTCGTGCACGCAGGCAATTTTGTCTGGATTGATAGAGATGCAAGCAAGATGTCCTAGTATGGAGTAGTAAATATAAGAAGCTTTTGTCTTTGTATAACCTTTTTGATAGGACGAATTGCCATACCCAGCTCCAGTTAGCGGGGCACGGCGGCGTGCACTGGCGGCGAAGCTGCGGGTGCTGGGCAGCAGCATGGTGGGCCTTGAGGTGCTGCTGCTAGGGCTCGGGTTGGTGGCGGCTGTGGCTCCAAGATCCGGTTCATCCCAGATCGTTGGGGTGGATTCCGGTGTACACTGGCATGGTTTCGCAGTGGCGGCCATGGTGGTGACGCGCTTCCCACTCAGGGGGCCATCGTGGCTGGGTATCGCGCCCTTCTGTCCTGCCATTAGTGGCAGAGGACGCTCAGTGTGATCTATGGTTCTGCAGATGGTGGCCATGGGTGCGGTCTTCCCTACGATGCGAGGTGAGCCGTGGTAGTTGTGGTGGTGCCTTTTTCTTGCCGGTTGCTCGACTCTGGTGTCGGGTCCTTGTCGGAGCTCTTTGGAGTGTCGAAGGTGCTCCATGCGTGAGTACTCAATGGGTGCATCTCTGCTTTGCGATGCCCTTCGACTCCAGCTGGTGGCACACATGCGTCCACGCGACCTTTCAGCCACACCCTCGAAACAGACGGTGTCGATGCGTAATGTGGTGTTGGATGTGCGCTTCCCTTTGATTACGTTGATGTAGAAGTGTCGTTGCTGGGTCTCGATGGACCAAAGACGTTGGATTGCTCTAGCGAGGCCTCGAGCTGGGATGTCCGTCCTGCGTGTCTTGGGGAGCTCTTCCTTGTGATCGCTGTGCTTGGGTCGCGATGTGTTCTTCTCAACGGCCACCCCCCCCCCCCCCCCCCGCCCCAAGGTTTGGGGGTGGCCACTTTTTCTTCTCGGTCTTGTGTGTTGTCGGCGTGTTTTTTTATCCTTTTGTTCTTCACCCTCGTAACCCCTGTGTATTCAGGTTTTCAGGTTCATTTAAATTCATCTTGTAGAGGCTGAAAAAAAGCTTTATGGATAACTTGGCTGAATATATATGTTCAAGGCTAGCTTATGCCACTGTAGTCACAGTAAAAGGAAAAAAGAAAACCCAACTCTAGTTTAAGAAGGCTAGTTGCATCAGGATCGGTGCTGAGCCTATTTTCGTGTTTAATTTCCATTCTGGCTTTTTGATCTTCACCAAGATGTGCCAAAATGCATTAGAAAAAAAAAATTCAAACCGCAACTCTGCATTTTGTGTCCTGCTGATTAAGTAGCCGTCAGTTTTACAGTTAGTACAGTTTTTTTTGCCCGAGAAACCTAGTGTTTCCCAAATCGTGGACAGACAATCTTACATTATCTTCTTAGAGGAGAATAATTGAGCTCAATTTGGTTTCTTTTAACCAGACAACACGTGGTCTGAAGATGATTATCGTTGAGTATTCATTAAAGTAGGTCGCTATCGCAGGAGAAATGGAGAACGTGTCTTCATGTTCAGGTCTGAGCCAGCAGTGGCGGCGGTGACACTAACCCCAACAAGGGATGCTGGACATGAAAATGATTCTAGGAATCTTGAAATCCAGAATAATACAAGAGGCAAGGACAAATTAATTTTTTTGGTCTAAAAAGTATTTCATCTTTCTCGTTTTTTTTTGACGCAAATACAGTGGGGAAGTTCCCCACTACGTCATTTTTCATTTTTCATAAAACACATATGTACATCAGATGCTTATACAAGGGTTCATAAATTATCTAGCCAGTCGTGCAAGCCTTCCTTGAGACTAGGCTTAATTCTATGTCTAATAGTTACAATACTAACTTTAAAATGATCAAAACATGCTGAAAGATCTCTACGGTGATGTTCAAAGATGATATTATTTCTTTGTATCCAAATACTCCAGCAGACTGCAATGAAAGCCTCCTTGAAATAAACATTATTTGGTCTCCTTTCCCCATCTATCATCATGTTGATATGAACCATATCTTCATTCCACTCCATACCAATCTTCCACCATAGGTTTCTGCTAAAATCGCAATGAAAGAAAAGGTGTGCCATCGTTTCAACTGCTTGATCATCACATAACACACATTTATTGCATTGCACATAGAATGATTTCCTCTCCATCATATCTTTAGTGTTTAATCTGTCATGGGCCAATAACCAGAAAAAGAATTTTTGTTTCGGCAGACAGGCATCTTTCTCGTTACTAGCTACAATCTTCTGTCTCGCATCTTCTGTATGAAAAAACACGCACATGTGAACTTCATTAGCTCTCAAAATTGCACGAACTTGGAAACGACATTGATGCAATACCAAAGAATAGATTTCTAAACCAAATGACCTATTTTGTGCTACTTAGTTTCAGGGCCAGCTCTGGGCCAAGGCGGTCCACCGGCTAACCCAGCCAGGGGCCTATAAATATGCATCACATATAGTAAGAGAAATACATTTATACTTAAACGCATGGCCTGGATGATTCGGTCACCGTCCGTTTTACTTTTAGGTTCGGATCAAATAAGAAGAGAGAAAGAAATCATTCCATCTACGAGCAGAAATCTCAAAAAATAAATCAATGCTCCAGAACACACCTACATCCATGCATGTAAGTACACAAAACTACTATGAGTGGCAACTACTAGAAAAATAGCTATCCGTGGCATACCCATTTTCACTACCTGGCACACCACGGATGCGTCACTGGTAATAGTTATCCGTGGTTCACCATGCGCCACATGCAGTGTACATATCCGGGGCGCATCATGTTGTGCGCCACATGTATATTTTCAGTTTTTTAATATGGGGTTTTCATGTACTTTCTGTTTGTTCGAAATCTAGATCCGTTATGTGATTTCTACTGCCGCTGCCATGGTTCGCGATGTGCTGCTTCTGATATGTGGGTTTTGGTGTTGTTTAAGGCTGCAAGATGAAGGCGAAGGTGGCCTCCCGTCGTGGCACCTCCACAGAGAGGAGGGAGGAGCGTGATGACCCACAAGTATAGGAGGTGTATCGTAGTACTTTCGATAAATAAGAGTGTCGAACCCAACGAGGAGCAGAAGGTGTTGACAAGCAGTTTCGATGAAGGATTCACTGTAAATGCTCACAGACAAGTATTCAGGGGGTTTTGATATAACAGATAAATAAAGTACAAGTAAATAAAATGCGAGAGTAATAGTTGCAGCGAGTGGCCCAATCCTTTTTAGCACAAAGGACAAGCCGGTTTGTTTACTTATAATGACCAAACGTTCTTGAGGACACACAGGAATTTAGTCCAGTGCTTTCGCTTCATATAGTTGATTAATCTTCATTATTTTGATAAGTGTTGTGTGGGTGAACCTATGCTAATGCATCGCCCTTCCTAGGACTAATACATACTTGTGATTATACCCCTTGCAAGCATCCGCAAATACAAGAAAGTAATTAAGATAAATCTAACCACAGCCTAAAACTCTGAGATCCTGCTATCCCTCCTGCATCGATATACCAACGGGGGTTCAGGTTGTTGTCACTCCGGCAATCCCACAATTAGCAAACGAATACAAGATGCATTTCCCTAGGCCCATAAAGGTGAAGTATCATGTAGTCGACGTTCACATGACACCACTAGAAGAATAACACCACAACTTAAATATCAAACCATTAAATATTACTCAACATAGTTCACTACTAACATTTAGACTTCACCCATGTCCTCAAGAACTAAACGAACTACTCACGAGACATCATATGGAACATGATCAGAGGTGATATGATGATGAATAACATTCTGAACATAAACCTTGGTTCAATAGTTTCACTCAATAGCATCAATAACAAGGAGTAATCAGTACCAGGAGAGTTTCCCCTATCAAACAATCAAGATTCAACCCTAGATGTTACAGCGGTGACGAGGTGCAGCGGTGGAGATGACGGTGACGGTGGTGGAGATGATGGTGATGATGATCCCAATGAAGTCCAGCTCGATGACGGTGACGATGGCGTCGATTTCCCCCTCCGGGAGGGAATTTCCCCGGCGGATTTCAGCCTGCCGGAGAGCTCTTTTCTCTCTGGTGTTTTCCGCCCCGCAGAGGCGGCTGTGTCTCCTCGCGATTATCCCCAGCACCTTAGGTTTTCGGGTAGATGAAGTACGCGAAAGAGAGGCGGCCGAAGGGGGCTGTGGGCCCCCTCCCCACAAGGCGGCGCGGCCAGGGCAGGGCCCGCGCTAGCCTATGGGGGGGGGGGCCATGGCGGCCCTCCTCGGCTCCTCCTTTTGGCTGGCTCATTCTTCTGGAAAAATAAGATCTTCGGTGTAATTTCCGTCAATTGTTGATCTCCAGAAATATTGCATCCTGACGGTGCTTTTTCCAGCAGAATCCTGACTCCGGTGAATGATTCTCCAATAATCATGAAACATGCAAAAAAGGTGAAATAACATAAGTATCCTCTCTAAATATTAAATATATCAATGAATAACAGTAAATTATGATATAAAATAGTGATGTAAAATGGACGTATCAACTCCCCCCAAGCTTAGAGTTCGCTTGTCCCCAAGTGAAACAGAACTCAGTAAACAAGACCACATGTTTATGGAGTGAAGAGTCGATAAATAAAATACGGACAAGAAGCATCACATTAATTTACACAAGACATTCTAGTGAACAACTTCCTCATATAATTCAACTTGAAACAAGTAGAAGGAAATCACAAATAAAGGTACATAGGTAATCATAGTTGGTAATGGCAAACTTCGTTCTTGGTCAAAGAACAATTAATAGATTGTACTTATTCGTCGAGCAGCGCTCTTATATTAAAGCTTATACGGCAAAACTTGCATACTCAATCATAATAATCTCCTCATAATCATTGATAACCTTCAAAGCTATATTCATTCAGATAAAACTTGTAATAAACAAGGAAAAATAAAAGGCATGATTAAATAGATCACAATATAAATGGTTGGATCACAACAACTCAATTGCTTGCTTAGGATAGAGGCAAATAGGTTTACTGACTCAACATAAAGCAAAAGATAGGCCCTTCGCAGAGGGAAGTAGGGATTAAATCATGTGCTAGAGCTTTTTAAGTTTTGAAATCATATAGAGAGCATAAAAGTAAAGTTTGAGAGGTGTTTGGTATTGTCAACGAATTGTACTGGGCACTCTAACCCCCTTGCCAAACAGACCCTCAAAGAGCGGCTCCCATGAGGGACGTTATCTCTACCAGCAAGGTAGATCATCCCTCTTCTCTTTTATTTACACATGTACTTTAGTTTATTTAAGGATGACACTCCTCCCAACCTTTGCTTTCACAAGCCATGGCTAACCGAATCCTCGGGTGTCTTCCAACATTTCACATACCATGAAGGAGTGTCTATTTGCAAAATTAGGTTGCTTACTGATGAATCAGGGCAAAACATGTGAAGAGAATTATTAATGCAAGTTAATTAATTGGGGCTGGGAACCCCATTGCCAGCTCTTTTTGCAAAATTATTGGATAAGTGGATGAAGCCACTAGTCCATTGGTGAAAGTCTGCCCAACAAGACTGAAAGATAAAACACCACACACTTCCTCATGAGCTATAAAACATTGACACAAATAAGGGATGATGTCTTTTGAATTGTTTAAAGGTAGCACATGAAGTATTTACTTGGAATGGCGCAAAATACCACATAATAGGTAGTTATGGTGGACACTGATGGCATAGGTTTGGTTTAAGGTTTTGGATGCACGAGAAGCATTCCCTCTCAGTACAGGTCTTTGGCTAGCAAGGTTGGTTAGAAAGCATAAGAGTTGAGGGAAACAAACAACTATACATGTGATAGAAACAATCATGCATCTTTCTTGTAAGCACAAATAATTTTAACTTCAGAATACTAAGCTCATAGCTAACAAGAAAGAAAGATAATGAAACAACATATCTTCATGTATTTCTTCTTTTCTACTTAAACTCAAAGTGTTGTTGCTATTGACCAATGCTAAGTTTGCCAAAACCAAATAGATTTTACTCAATGCTCCCAAAGTGATACCAATACTAACAACAAGATCAATCATATAATAGAGATTGCAAACTAAAATAAGGTGTGCAATATGTAAATGATAAAACTTCTCATTAATATTCCATAACGATAACTCACACCAAGGGATACATAGATAACCAACTAAAGAGAGATACTTCCACACTGCAAACTATCTTATATGATAACTTCCCTACTCATGATATGACACTACTTGATAGTAAAAAGATAAAAGATAGTGACGATGTGATACCGCGGCACTCCCCCAAGCTTGGAAGAAACCAAGGGGGTGCCAATACCAATGATGAATTACTCCTTCGGTGGTGGTGATGATGGGACGACCCTGATGGGAGCAAGGAACCGCTCTAGCATTCTACGAAGTCGGTTGTTCTCCTCCTGAAGTATCTCTTCTTCCCTTCTCAGAGCACGGTATTGATCACAAAATTCATCGGTAACCCGCAAAGCTTCCTCCAAGGCAGGGAAAGAGTTGAGGCTAGGAGCAGGTGGTAAAGGTCCCTGCAAGTTATGAGAAAAAGAACGCCGAGTGTTAACCGATCCCACCAAGATTTTCTTACTCCCAACAGCTTGTTGCTCTCTTTTTGATGGCATCTTCTTCACTTCCTCCTCGAAACTCTCATCCATCTTTCTCCACTCGGGATCTTGAATATCTTAATCCGAAAGCCCCTTGTCCTTGTTGTTGGAGACCATGGTGCTTCTAGATCAAAAACAAATCATGGCAGAAAATAGCTCGAAACAAAACACGATGAGAAAACGATATACGGACCTCCAGGGGTCTGGGGGATTATATAGCAAAAATTTTCACGACAGAAGGAAAGTACCAGGTCGAAAACGAGTGGAAGAGGGACTCCGAGGGGCCGTCACGATAGGGCGGCGCGGCCAGGCTGGGGCCCGCACCGGCCTATGGGGGCACGCCCTCGTGCGTCTCCTCCTCTCCGTTTCAATCTCGTAATTTTTCATATTTTCCGAAAATAGCAAAAACATTGTTCGGAAAGTTAAACGCGGACTTTTATTACCAGAACTGTTACCTATTCAAAGTCGAACTCTGCAGAACTGTCAATTTGACCTTTGATGAAAGCTTCTGGAGTCACCACTTGGATAACATCAACATCTTCATTATAAGAATCTCCAGAAATATAATGCTTGAGCCTTTGTCCATTCACTACTTGTGTGGCATCACCTTGCAGAGAACTAATTTTAATTGCCCCTGAACGATACACCTCCACAATGACATATGGTCCTTCCCATTTTGAGAGCAATTTCCCTGCAAAAAATCTGAGACGAGACCGATACAATAGGACTTTATCTCCAACATTAAATTCTCTTTTAATAATTCTTCTGTCATGCCATTTCTTAACTTTCTCCTTAAAACGTTTAGCATTTTCATAAGCTTCACTTCTCCATTAATCTAAAGAACTCAATTGTAGCAACCTTTTCTTACTGGCAAGTTTAAAATCTTTATTAAGTTCTCTTACAGCCCAATAAGCTTTGTGTTCTAGTTCTAAAGGAAAATGACAAGCTTTTCCATAAACCATTTTATAAGGTGACATTCCCATAGGATTTTTATAAGCAGTTCTATAAGCCCATAGTGCTTCCTTCAATTTACTAGCCCAGTTCTTTCTAGATTTATTAACAGTCTTTCCCAAGATAGATTTAATTTCTCTATTTGATAATTCTACTTGCCCACTAGTTTGAGGATGATAAGCGGAAGCAATCCTATGCTTATACCATATTTAGGAAGAGTTTTTCTAAAACCACCATGAATAAAATGAGAACCTCCATCAGTCATAATATATCTAGGTACTCCAAACCTAGGAAAAATAATATCTAAAAGCATTCTTAAAGAAGTCTCACCATCAACACTTTTTGTGGGTATAGCTTCCACCCAATTAGTAACATAATCAACAGCAACAAGTATATGAGTATTACCTTCTGAAGAAGGGAAAGGACCCATGAAGTCAAATCCCCAACAATCAAATGGTTCAATAACAAGTGTATAATTCATAGGCATTTCATTACGTCTTGAGATATTACCAACTCTTTGACATTCATCACAAGATAAGATAAACTTCCTTGCATCTTTAAAGAGAGTTGGCCAATAGAAACCTGATTGTAGAACCTTTTGAGCGGTTCTATCTCCGGCGTGATGTCCTCCATAAACACTACCATGACACTTACTCAATATCTCTTGTTGTTCATATTCTGGGACACATCTTCGCATAATACCATCCACTCCTTCTTTATATAAGTGTGGGTCATCCCAAAAATAATGCCTCAAATCATAAAAGAATTTCCTCCTTTGCTGAGCTGAAAAGGTCGGAGGCAAGTACTTGGAAACAATAAAGTTAGCATAATCAGCATACCAAGGACTATCTCGAGAGCTCACCTTTATTACAGCCAATTGTTCATTTGGAAAACTATCATTAACGGGAACAGGATCATAAGCAATATTTTCCAATCTAGACAAATTATCAGCACCTTTCCTATCTATAATATGTAAATCAAATTCTTGCAAAAGAAGCACCCATCTAATAAGCCTTGGCTTAGCATCTTTCTTTTCCATAAGGTATCTAATTGCAGCATGATCAGTATGAATTGTGACTTCTGAATCAACAATATAAGATCTAAACTTGTCACAAGCAAAAACTACAGCTAATAGTTCTTTTTCAGTTGTAGCATAATTTCTTTGAGCAGCATCAAGAGTTTTACTAGCATAATGAATAACATTCAATTTTTTATCTACTCGCTGTCCAAGGACAGCACCTACAACAAAATCACTAGCATCACACATAATTTCAAAAGGTAAGTTCCAATCAGGAGGTTCAACTACAGGAGCAGTTGTTAAGGCTTTCTTTAGAGTTTCAAAAGCTTCCTTACAATCATCATCAAAAACAAAAGGTACATCTTTTTGAAGAAGATTAGTAAGAGTGTTACCACCAGAATTTAACCAAGTCTGGAGATGGGCCGTGATTAAATGGGCTTAGAGGATATGCACGGAAAATATTCCCGAACCGGCCTTGTACAAGAAGTTTGGGCAAGATTGCCCGTGTATCTGTAAATATAGTAGGATACGTGTCGGTTAGAATTAAGAGATAGAGTTTAGCTCGTACACGGTTGGGTTTGTTCCCAAGTTAGAAAGTCTACGGACTATAAATATGTATCTAGGGTTATTGTGAAGGAGGACGAACACGTTCACAACAAATCAATCTAGGCGCATCGCCACCCCTTGTTTCAAGGGTTTCTCCTGGGTAAGCAACATGCTGCCTAGATCGCATTGTTGGAGATATGCCCAAGATGCAATAATAAAAGTAGTTATTATATATCTTTATGTTTATGATAAATGTTTATATATCATGCTATAATTGTATTAACCGAAACATTAGTACATGTGTGATATGTAGACAAACAAGAAGTCCCTAGTATGCCTCTTAAACTAGCTTGTTGATTAATGGATGATTAGTTTCATAATCATGAACATTGGATGTTATTAATAACAAGGTTATATCATTATATGAATGATGTAATGGACACACCCAATTAAGCGTAGCATAAGATCTCGTCATTAAGTTATTTGCTATAAGCTTTCGATACATAGTTACCTAGTCCTTATGACCATGAGATCATGTAAATCACTTATACCAGAAAGGTACTTTGATTACACCAAACACCACTGCGTAAATGGGTGGCTATAAAGGTGGGATTAAGTATCCGGAAAGTATGAGTTGAGGCATATGGATCAACAGTGGGATTTGTCCATCCCAATGACGGATAGATATACTCTGGGCCCTCTCGGTGGAATGTCGTCTAATGTCTTGCAAGCATATGAATGAGTTCATAAGAGACCACATACCACGGTACGAGTAAAGAGTACTTGTCAGGAGACGAGGTTGAACAAGGTATAGAGTGATACCGAAGATCAAACCTCGGACAAGTAAAATATCGCGAGACAAAGGGAATTGGTATCGTATGTGAATGGTTCATTCGATCACTAAAGTCATCGTTGAATATGTGGGAGCCATTATGGATCTCCAGATCCCGCTATTGGTTATTGGTCGGAGTGAGTACTCAACCATGTCCGCATAGTTCACGAACCGTAGGGTGACACACTTAAAGTTGGATGTTGAAATGGTAGAACTTGAATATGGAATGGAGTTCGAATATTTGTTCGGAGTCCCGGATGAGATCCCGGACATCACGAGGAGTTCCGGAATGGTCCGGAGAATAAGATTCATATATAGGATGTCATTTTATGTGAATTAAAATGTCGCGGAAGGATCTATGGAAGGTTCTAGAAGGTTCTAGAAAAGTCCGGAAGAAACCACCAAGGAAGGTGGAGTCCACATGGGACTCCACCTCCATGGCCGGCCAACCCTAGTGGGGGAGGAGTCCCAAGTGGACTCCCCCTTAGGGGGCCGGCCACCCCCCCATATGGGAGGTGGAAACCCCACCTCTAGTGGGAGTCCTAACTTGGGTAGGTTTCACCACCATATGGAAGGTTTTTGGTTCGGGTCTTATTCGAAGACTTGGAGACCAACACTTGGGGTTCCACCTATATATAGAGGGGCCAAGGGGAGGGGGCCAGCCACCCAAGAACCACCAAGGTGGCCGCACCCCATAGTGGCCGGCGCCCCCCTCTCCCCAAACCCTAGCCGCCCCGCTCCTCCACTTCCCGCACGCTTAAGCGAAGCTCTGCCGGACTTCTCCACCACCACCGACACCACGCCGTCATGCTGTCGGATTCAAGAGGAGCTACTACTTCCGCTGCCCGCTGGAACGGGGAGGTGGACGTCGTCTTCATCAACAACCGAACGTGTGACCGAGTACGGAGGTGCTGCCCGTTCGTGGCGCCGGAACCGATCGTGATCAAGATCTTCTACGCGCTTTTGCAAGCGGCAAGTGAACGTCTACCGCAGCAACAAGAGCCTCCTCTTGTAGGCTTTGGAATCTCTTCAAGGGTGAGACTCGATACCCCCCTCGTTGCTACCGTCTTCTAGATTGCATCTTGGCTTGGATTGCATGTTCGCGGTAGGAATTTTTTTGTTTTCTATGCAACGTTATCCTACAGTGGTATCAGAGCCGTGTCTATGCATAGATGGTTGCACGAGTAGAACACAATGGTTTGTGGGCGTTGATGCTTTTGTTATCTTTAGTTGAGTACTTTGCATCTTTGTGGAATAGTGGGATGAAGCGGCTCGGGCTAACTTTACATGACCGCGTTCATGAGATTTGCTCCACGCTCGACATGCAACTTGTATTGCATAAGTGGCTTTGCGGGTGTCTGTCTCTCCTACTATAGTAAAGATTCAATTTACTCTTCTATTGACAACACTAGTATCACCGTTGTGGTTCATGTTCGTAGGTAGATTGGATCTTACTCGAAAACCCTAAACCACGTAAAATATGCAAACCAAATTAGAGACATCTAACTTGTTTTTGCAGGGTTTGGTGATGTGATATGGCCATAATGTGATGATGAATATGTATGAGATGATCATTATTGTATTGTGGCAACCGGCAGGAGCCTTATGGTTGTCTTTAAATTTCATGTTGAGTAGTATTTCAAAGTAGTTGTAATAGTTGCTTCATGGAGGACAATCATGAAGACGGCGCCATTGACCTTGACGCTACGCCGACGATGATGGAGATCATGCCCGAAGATGATGGAGATCATGTCCGTGCTTTGGAGATGAAGATCAAAGGCGCAAAGACAAAAGGGCCATATCATATCACATATGAACTGCATGTGATGTTAATCCTTTTATGCATCTTATTTTGCTTAGATCGCGACGGTAG
This sequence comes from Lolium perenne, assembly GCF_019359855.2. Taxonomy (NCBI): domain Eukaryota; kingdom Viridiplantae; phylum Streptophyta; class Magnoliopsida; order Poales; family Poaceae; genus Lolium; species Lolium perenne. The sequence goes on along the minus strand of NC_067248.2, from coordinate 140,582,494 downwards.
CATTATAAGATGATCCCTCACTAAAATCTCAAGATAATAAAGGGTTCATCCTTAGTAGCACCGTTGCCAAGACTTGTCGTTTCGAAGCATCTCGTGATGATCGGGTGTGATAGAATCAACAAGTGCATACAACGGGTGCAAGACAGTTTTACACATGCAGATACTAAGGTGGCCTTGACGAGCCTAGCATGTACAGACATGGTCTCGGAACACGAGATACCGAAAGGTAGAGCATGAATCATATGGTTGATATGATGAACACTTTGAATGTTCGCCATTGAAATCACACCTTGTTTCGTGATGATCGGACTTAGGTGCGGTGGATTTGGTTCGTGTGATCACTAAGACAATGCGAGGGATATTGTTTTGAGTGGGAGTTCACCTAGTTTTTAATTATATTGAATTAAAATTTGAACTCAATTTGTCATAAACATTAGTCTAAACTATTGCAAATATGTTGTAGATATGGCGTCCTCAATCAATTTTAACCAGTTCCTAGAGAAAGAAAAGCTTAAGAGCAACGGTAGCAACTTCACCGACTGGTTCCGTCATGTGAGGATTTTCCTCAATGGCGGAAATCTGCAATATGTGCTTGATGCACCGCTAGGTGACCCTCCTGCAGAAACTGAAACCGATGAAGTAAAAGCTGTTTACGCAACTCGGAAAACTCGGTACTCTCAAGTTCAGTGTGCCATCTTATGCAGTCTGGAAGCCGATCTTCAAAAACGTTTTGAGCACCATGATCCACATGAGTTAATCAATGAGTTGAAGACTATATTTGAGACTCATGCGGCTGTGGAATGCTATGAAGCATCGAAACACTTCTTCAGCTGCATGATGGAAGAAGGCAGCTCCGTTAGTGAGCACATGCTCGCCATGACCGGGCATGCGAAGAAACTCAGTGACTTGGGAATAGTGATTCCTAATAGACTGGGATTAATCGTGTCCTTCAATCACTGCCACCTAGTTACAAGAACTTTGTGATGAACTACAATATGCAGAACATGAACAAAGAGTTACCTGAACTCTTCTCCATGCTGAAATCTGCTGAGATTGAGATCAAGAAAGAGCACCAAGTGTTGATGGTCAACAAGACCACCAGCTTCAAGAAACAGGGCAAGTCTAAAGGCAAGAACAAGAAGAGTGGCAAGAAAGCTGCCACACCTCCTGTGAAACCTAAGACTGGCCCTAAGCCTGATGCTGAGTGCTATTATCGCAAGGAGAAGGGACACCGGGAAGCGTAATTGCTCCAAGTATTTGGCGGATCCGAAGAGCGGCCTTGTCAAGAAGAAGAAAGAAGGTATATCTGATATACATGTTATAGATGTTTATCTTCTTGGTTCTCATACTAGTACCTGGGTATTTGATACCGGTTCGGTTGCTCATATTTGTAACTCGAAACAGAACTAAAGAATAAACGAAGACTACTAAAAGATGAAGTGACCATGCGCGTTGGAAATGGATCCAAAGTCGATGTGATCGCTGTCGGCACACTTCCTCTACATCTACCTTCGGGATTAGTTTTAAGCCTCAATAATTGTTATTTTGTACCCGCGTTAAGCATGAACATTATATCTGGATCTTGTTTAATGCAAGACGGTTATTCATTCAAGTCTGAGAATAATGGTTGTTCTATTTTTATGAATAATATCTTTTATGGTCGAGCACCTGAAAAGAATGTCTTATTTCTGTTAGATCTCGATAGTAGTGATACACATATACATAACATTGATGCTAAGCGAATTAAATTGAATGATAATTCTACTTATATGTAACCTTTGTCGTCTTGGTCATATTGGAGTGAAACGCATGAAGAAACTCCATACCGATGGATTACTTGAATCACTTGACTTTGAGTCACTTGATAGATGCGAAACATGTCTAATGGGAAAAATGACTAAGACTCCATTCTCTGGTATTATGGAGCGAGCTACTGACTTATTGGAAATCATACATACCGATGTGTGCGGACCAATGAGTGTAGCATCGCGCGGTGGTTATCGTTATGTTCTAACCTTCACAGATGATCTGAGTAGATATGGGTATATCTATTTCATGAAACATAAATCCGAGACTTTTGAGAAGTTTAAGGAATTCCAAAGTGAAGTAGAAAATCAACGTAACAAGAAGATTAAATTTCTACGATCTGATCGCGGAGGTGAATATCTGAGTTATGAGTTTGGCATGCATTTAAAGAAATACGGAATACTTTCACAATTGACACCGCCAGGAACACCACAACGAAACGGTGTGTCCGAACGTCGTAATCGAACTCTCTTAGATATGGTTCGTTCTATGATGTCTCTTACTGATTTGCCGTTATCATTTTGGAGTTATGCATTAGAGACAGCCGCATTCACTTTAAATAGAGCACCATCAAAATCCGTTGAAACGACACCGTATGAATTATGGTTTAATAAGAAACCTAAGCTGTCGTTCCTGAAAGTTTGGGGTTGCGAAGCCTATGTAAAAAAGTTACAACCGGACAAGCTAGAACCCAAAGCGGAGAAATGCGTCTTCATAGGATACCCTAAGGAAACTATAGGGTACACCTTCTATCACAGATCCGAAGGCAAGATCTTTGTTGCTAAGAACGGAACCTTTCTTGAGAAAGAATTTCTCACTAAAGAAGTGACTGGAAGAAAAGTAGAACTCGATGAGATTGAAGAATCTCTGCTCGTTGATCAGAGTAGCGCAGTACCGGAAGATGTTCCTGTGCCGCCTACACTGACAACAGAGGAAGCTAATGATAATGATCATGAAACTTCAAACGAGATAGCTACTGAACCTCGCAGATCGACAAGGGAACGTGCCACTCCAGACTGGTATGATCCTTGTCTAAATGTCATGATTGTGGACAACAATGATGAAGACCCTGCGACATATGAAGAAGCGATGATGAGCCCAGATTCCAACAAATGGCAAGAAGCCATGAAATCCGAAATGGGATCCATGTATGATAACAAAGTATGGACTTTGGTAGACTTACCTGATAGCCGCAAGGCTATCGAGAATAAATGGATCTTCAAGAGAAAAATAGATGCTGATGGTAATATTACTGTCTATAAAGCTCGACTTGTCGCAAAGGGTTTCCGACAAATTCAAGGAGTTGACTACGATGAGACTTTCTCACCTGTAGCGAAGCTAAAATCTGTAAGGATTTTGTTAGCAATAGCTGCATTTTTCGATTATGAGATTTGGCAGATGGATGTCAAAACGGCGTTCCTTAATGGAGACATTGAGGAAGAGTTGTATATGGTACAACCCAAAGGTTTTGTCGATCCTAAAAAATGCTGACAAAGTATGCAAACTTCAGCGTTCAATTTATGGACTGAAGCAAGCATCAAGAAGTTGGAACCGACGCTTTGATAAGGTGATCAAAGACTTCGGGTTTATACAATGTCATGGAGAGGCCTGTATTTACAAGAAAGTGAGTGGGAGCTCTGTAGCATTCCTGGTATTATATGTAGATGACATATTATTGATTGGGAATGATATAGAACTATTAAACAGTGTAAAGGGTTATTTGAATAATAGTTTTTCAATGAAAGACCTTGGTGAAGCATCGTATATATTAGGCATCAAGATTTATAGTGATAGATCAAGACGCCTAATAGGGCTATCACAAAGTACATACCTGGACAAGATTCTAAAGAAGTTTAGAATGGACGAAAGTAAGAAAGGGTTTTTACCTATGTTACCAGGCAAGGTCTTGAGTAAGACTCAAGGTCCAGCTACGGCAGAAGAAAGAGAAAGGATGAGTCAGATCCCCTATGCCTCGGCAGTAGGCTCTATCATGTATGCCATGCTATGTACAAGACCGGATATAGCACATGCTGTTAGTTTGACTAGCAGATATCAAAGTGATCCAGGAATGGAACACTGGACAGCGGTCAAGAATATCCTGAAGTACTTGAAAAGAACTAAGGATATGTTTCTTTGTTATGGAGGTGACTAAGAGCTCGTTGTAACAAGTTACACCGATGCAAGTTGGAACACTGATCCTGATGACTCTAAGTCACAATCTGGGTACGTGTTTATATTGAATGGTGCTGCAGTAAGCTGGGCAAGCTCGAAGCAGTGCACGGTGGCGAAATCCTCAACAGAATCGGAGTACATAGCGGCTTCAGAAGCTTCATCAGAAGCGGTATGGATGAAGAGGTTCATTGTAGAGCTCGGTGTGGTTCCTAGTGCATTGGACCCACTAGTCATCTATTGTGATAACATGGGTGCCATCGCCAATGCACAAGAACCAAGGTCACACAAGAGGCTGAAGCATATCAAGCTGCGTTATCATTCGATTCGCGAGTACATCGAAGATGGAGAAGTAAAGATTTGCAAAGTACACACTGATCTGAATGTAGCAGATCTGTTGACTAAAGCTCTCCCTAGGGCAAAGCATGACCAACACCAGAATGCCATGGGTGTTAGGTACCTTACAATGTAATCTAGATTATTGACTCTAGTGCAAGTGGGAGACTGTTGGAGATATGCCCAAGAGGCAATAATAAAAGTAGTTATTATATATCTTTATGTTTATGATAATTGTTTATATATCATGCTATAATTGTATTAACCGAAACATTAGTACATGTGTGATATGTAGACAAACAAGAAGTCCCTAGTATGCCTCTTAAACTAGCTTGTTGATTAATGGATGATTAGTTTCATAATCATGAACATTGGATGTTATTAATAACAAGGTTATATCATTATATGAATGATGTAATGGACACACCCAATTAAGCGTAGCATAAGATCTCGTCATTAAGTTATTTGCTATAAGCTTTCGATACATAGTTACCTAGTCCTTATGACCATGAGATCATGTAAATCACTTATACCAGAAAGGTACTTTGATTACACCAAACACCACTGCGTAAATGGGTGGCTATAAAGGTGGGATTAAGTATCCGGAAAGTATGAGTTGAGGCATATGGATCAACAGTGGGATTTGTCCATCCCAATGACGGATAGATATACTCTGGGCCCTCTCGGTGGAATGTCGTCTAATGTCTTGCAAGCATATGAATGAGTTCATAAGAGACCACATACCACGGTACGAGTAAAGAGTACTTGTCAGGAGACGAGGTTGAACAAGGTATAGAGTGATACCGAAGATCAAACCTCGGACAAGTAAAATATCGCGAGATAAAGGGAATTGGTATCGTATGTGAATGGTTTATTCGATCACTAAAGTCATCGTTGAATATGTGGGAGCCATTATGGATCTCCAGATCCCGCTATTGGTTATTGGTCGGAGTGAGTACTCAACCATGTCCGCATAGTTCACGAACCGTAGGGTGACACACTTAAAGTTGGATGTTGAAATGGTAGAACTTGAATATGGAATGGAGTTCGAATATTTGTTCGGAGTCCCGGATGAGATCCCGGACATCACGAGGAGTTCCGGAATGGTCCGGAGAATAAGATTCATATATAGGATGTCATTTTATGTGAATTAAAATGTCGCGGAAGGTTCTATGGAAGGTTCTAGAAGGTTCTAGAAAAGTCCGGAAGAAACCACCAAGGAAGGTGGAGTCCACATGGGACTCCACCTCCATGGCCGGCCAACCCTAGTGGGGGAGGAGTCCCAAGTGGACTCCCCCTTAGGGGGCCGGCCACCCCCCCATATGGGAGGTGGAAACCCCACCTCTAGTGGGAGTCCTAACTTGGGTAGGTTTCACCACCATATGGAAGGTTTTTGGTTCGGGTCTTATTCGAAGACTTGGAGACCAACACTTGGGGTTCCACCTATATATAGAGGGGCCAAGGGGAGGGGGCCGGCCACCCAAGAACCACCAAGGTGGCCGCACCCCATAGTGGCCGGCGCCCCCCTCTCCCCAAACCCTAGCCGCCCCGCTCCTCCACTTCCCGCACGCTTAAGCGAAGCTCTGCCGTACTTCTCCACCACCACCGACACCACGCCGTCGTGCTGTCGGATTCAAGAGGAGCTACTACTTCCGCTGCCTGCTGGAACGGGGAGGTGGACGTCGTCTTCATCAACAACCGAACGTGTGACCGAGTACGGAGGTGCTGCCCGTTCGTGGCGCCGGAACCGATCGTGATCAAGATCTTCTACGCGCTTTTGCAAGCGGCAAGTGAACGTCTACCGCAGCAACAAGAGCCTCCTCTTGTAGGCTTTGGAATCTCTTGAAGGGTGAGACTCGATACCCCCCTCGTTGCTACCGTCTTCTAGATTGCATCTTGGCTTGGATTGCGTGTTCGCGGTAGGAAATTTTTTGTTTTCTATGCAACGTTATCCTACACGCATCTTGCGATCTAGGCAGTATTGGTTTATTCGTTATTGGTGTTGGTCGTGCTGAAGCCTTTTTGATGGCGAGCAACACCCTTATCTTAGGTGTTTTGGGGTTGATCACAATGCTTTCACGATGCACTTGTTTAGCTACGCTACCCCTCGATATCTAGCTGCCCTTACACCTATTTTAGGTGTAGGGGCAGCATCTTTCTTAATCTTTATTTAGTAGATCTAATCCGTTATAGTTGCTCCTTGTTTCTCAAGGATTGGTTTGATATCTGTATGGTTAGGCCTTATAAACGGGTTGAACGATCCGGTAGTGCGTAAGGTGTGGTTTATTAAGCTCTAGAGGGATTGTTCCGGGGATCAACTTCACGTTGGTTTTTAGGCCTCTTTAGGGCTGGTTTTCCGTTATCTTGCGTATCTGTTAGGCTCAACTACGCATAGGATGTTCCGATTATACGGTGAAAACCCTAGACTATCGTAGATTAGTTTAGCTTGATATTGATAAAGCATGATCCCCATGTCCTTATAAATCTAACATGAACCATGGGGCAATCGGCTCTTTGAGCCGATCCACAGAACAATTTAAGAGCCGATTGGGGCTCGTATTTATTGTTTACGTGTTTGCCATGCAGGAAACTAGTCGAAGCAATCCATCACCTTCCTGACCAGGTATAGGTCAGGTGGCACGCCCTCGTGAGCACCAGGACGCGTGTGCCAGAAGGCATTGCGGGCCGTCGCCCGAGGGACCAGGGTCAGCCGCAATCCTGGGAGCCTCCGGCTCTCTTTGTGTTGCCCGTCGCTGCTCGCCGGTGGGTTTCTGACCGCAACACATTCTGGCACGCCCGGTGGGACACTCTACAGCAACCACTACGTCGACATCTGCAACAACCATGTCAAAAGCCGCGGATGAGGTGGTGGGCGAACCAGTCACGTACGCAGATCTGCCGGAAGAACACAAGAAGAAGTACGATGAGATGAAAGCCATCTTAGAAGCCGATCTCATCGGCTCTTTCATGAAAACCCGTTCACATGGTATCAGATGGAAAGGGTTCTCCCCTGAAGGTGCCCTCGATGAAGTAGACCTCTCTACCTCTTCAGAGGACCGCACTGCAGCTCGCGCCAGAGATTAATTACATGGTAGCTCATTCCCTACACCGCCATTCGAGAGCTTGGTGAACGCTTTTGAGCGCGTTGCGGTCCGAGTGGTGCAAGAGATCATGAAACATCGCACTCACCATCAGACCTACCCTCGGGAACTCACCGGGAGAGATACCACTCCAGATTAGACCGCCGCTGCCATTCGCGCTCGCAGCACCAGAACCGCCGGGTTCACTGGCGTACGTTGTCTACAAGGTTGGAGGCGATCCTAGCGATTGCCAATTCCTATATGAGCCGCCCAAGGAGATCCCACATGGATACGTGTGCACATACGTGCCGGACTGCAATGCCTTGGCGCGCACAAGCCAGATCGTACCAACAGGAATCTCTGGAGTAGATGCTGACAAACAAGCATGGCTGGCTAAATATGCTACTGGAACGAGTCATGAAGGTTCGGTCCCTACGGCTAATACCATGGAGCAGATCAGCACTATCTTGAGAGACCAGTTCGGCATCCTGCCGAAGAGGAAAACAATCGGCTATTCCAAGCCGTACCCTGACGAGTATGATCTGATCCCGCTACCACCCAAGTATCGGCTCCCTGAATTCTCAAAATTCAATGGAGCAGAAGGAGCTAGCTCAATAGAGCACGTAAGCCGATATTTGGCACAGCTGGGCTTGATTTCAGTATCAGACCCTTTACGTGTGAGGTTTTTCGCACAATCTCTTACGGGATCAGCCTTTGGATGGTACACCTCGTTGCCACCAAACTCAGTCCGCACATGGAAGCAGCTAGAGGAACAGTTTCACGTGCAATATCACTCAGAAGCTACCGAGGCTGGCATTGCCGATCTAACACAGGTGCGGCAGAAGCGGGGAGAAACAGTATCTGAATACATCCAACGTTTCAGGACTGTCAGGAACCGATGTTATTCGGTTCGTTTATCTGAGAAGGAAGCGATCGATCTGGCAGTACTGGGTCTCGCAGCGCCGATCAAGGACCTGACTTCCCAAGCAGAGTACAGTTCATTGTCGCACATGGTGCAGAAACTCACATCATATGAACAGCGACACCCTGAATTGTACCAAGACAAGTTCAAGCGTCCGATAGGCCTGGTTGAGATGGAAGAAACTGAAGATCCTGCACCAGACCTAGAAGTAGCTGTAGCTGAATGGGCTCGGGGGGCAAACCCCGTGTCCTGCAAATGGGTAAAACCACAAGGGCCTGCGAAAGGGTTTGACTTCGATTTGAGCAAAGCTGAGCAGATTTTCGATTTATTGCTCAAGGAAAAACAGCTGAAGTTACCCGAAGGCCATAAAATCCCTACAGCACAAGAACTGAACGGGAGGCCGTACTGCAAATGGCATCACTCGTTCACCCATACCACCAATGACTGCAAGGTATTTCGTCAGCAGATCCAAATGGCGATAGAACAAGGCCGATTGCTCTTCGGACAGTTTGCCATGAAAGTGGACACACATCCGTTCCCTGGCGTCAATATGGTGGAACCTAACCACTCCGCGAGGCGTCGACTGGATTTCTCATTCGATGTTAACATGGCAGGGCCTGAACTCCACCATGGCAAGGATAAAGAGGAAAGCAGTCACTCCCGCAGCAAGGAAAAAGAGGAGGCCGATCCACGCGACCGGCCCCGATATGATGACAAGTGGTACCTCACCAAGGAACAAGTGAGAAGCGTGCGATACCAAAGACCACTTTCCACGCACCTCCTCAACAAATATGAATATCAGTATGACCGACGTCGGCAGTACGACAGAAACGACGAGAGATACAATCGGTCCGACGAAGATAAAAGAAGGTACCATCGGCACGACAGAGACAACGAAGGACGCGAGCACCGCGCTAAGGAGAGGTCAAGGGAGCAGGAAGATATGGATAGACACTGGGACTGTCCCTTCTTTAAACACTGCTGGGACTCAGGGATGAGCCGATTGCCTAAAATCGACAACTGCCCGGAGTGTAGACGCCGGAAGGAGGATGCAGGGGAAGTTTCAGTTTTCAAGCGTCTAGGACCTCTGCCGCCACAGAACAAACGTGCTGAGTCCTCTCAAGATGAAGACTTTGAGGAGTCAGAAGATGAAGAAGAGGATAAGTACCACCGGCCAAGGTGGTGCCCCGATGGACTCAGCCACTCCCAAAAGCGTAGGGTTCAGCGGCTGCGTAGCTTGGAGCAGGCCAAAGCGCGATACTTGCACACGTTGAGGAAAGCGCGGCCCGATCTGGCCATAAAAATTCAGCAGACTTTGGACGAAGAGAGTCGTCCACCAAAGAAGGTTTGGCGACCCAAGCAAGAAAAAGCCGATGTGGGAACATCGGCTGGTACAAACATGGTGTTCTTCCTTCCATCAGAAGAACAGAAGAAGCGCCAATAGCACAGTTTGACTGCGGTCCACAACCCGTTATCTTCGAAAAGCCATGGGAGAAGGGATACAAACACATGAAGGCCCTGTACCTAAAGGGTTATATCAATGGGCAGCCCGTCGGCAGGATGTTGGTTGACACAGGAGCAGCGGTGAATATAATGCCATATTCCATGCTACGGCGTTTGGGACGCTCCAGTGCCGATCTGATCAAGACCAACGTCACGCTCAACGATTTCAACGGCCAAGCATCAGGGACGCAAGGTGTCCTGAATGTGGATCTTACCATAGGCCGAAAGACGATCCCGACGACATTCTTCATCGTCGATAGCAAGAGCACTTACGCTGCCTTGCTAGGAAGGGATTGGATTCATGCTAACTGTTGCATTCCATCTACAATGCACCAATGCCTGATACAGTGGGATGGAGACGACGTAGAAGTCGTGCATGCAGATGACTCGATCGACGTCTCAATAGCCGGCATGAACATTTGGGACTCGACAGACCAAGAGCCACTTTCTGGAATCAGTTTGGACGGCTGTGATAGCATCGAGGTGTCAAAAAACGGGGTGAGGCTGGTCTTATCCACCGGCCTGATAGAGTAACAAGAGCTGTAGGATAACGTTGCATAGAAAACAAAAATTTTCCTACCGCGAACACGCAATCCAAGCCAAGATGCAATCTAGAAGATGGTAGCAACGAGGGGGTATCGAGTCTCACCCTTGAAGAGATTCCAAAGCCTACAAGAGGAGGCTCTTGTTGCTGCGGTAGACGTTCACTTGCCGCTTGCAAAAGCGCGTAGAAGATCTTGATCACGATCGGTTCCGGTGCCACGAACGGGCAGCACCTCCGTACTCGGTCACACGTTCGGTTGTTGATAAAGACGACGTCCACCTCCCCGTTCCAGCGGGCAGCGGAAGTAGTAGCTCCTCTTGAATCCGACAGCACGACGGCGTGGTGTCGGTGGCGGTGGAGAACTCCGGCGGAGCTTCGCTAAAGCTACGCGGAAGATATGGAGGAGAAGGGGGCGGCTAGGGTTTGGGAGGGGGTGGCCGGCCTCAAGGGGGTGCGGCCAACTTGTGGCTTTGGTGTGGCCGGCCCCCTCCCCTATGCCCCTCATTATATAGGTGGAACCCCAAGTGTTGGTATCCAAGTCTTCGAATAAGACCCGAACCAAAAACCTTCCATATGGAGGGGAAACCTAGCCAAGCTAGGACTCCCACTTGAGGTGGGAGTTCCACCTCCCATATGGGGGGGTGGCCGGCCCCCTAAGGGGGAGTCCACTTGGGACTCCTCCCCCACTAGGGTTGGCCGGCCATGGAGGTGGAGTCCCATGTGGACTCCACCTTCCTTGGTGGTTTCTTCCGGACTTTTCTAGAACCTTCTAGAACCTTCCATAGAACCTTCCGCGACATTTTAATTCACATAAAATGACATCCTATATATGAATCTTATTCTCCGGACCAGTCCGGAACTCCTCGTGATGTCCGGGATCTCATCCGGGACTCCGAACAAATATTCGAACTCCATTCCATATTCAAGTTCTACCATTTCAACATCCAACTTTAAGTGTGTCACCCTACGGTTCGTGAACTATGCGGACATGGTTGAGTACTCACTCCGACCAATAACCAATAGCGGGATCTGGAGATCCATAATGGCTCCCACATATTCAACGATGACTTTAGTGATCGAATGAACCATTCACATACAATACCAATTCCCTTTGTCACGCGATATTTTACTTGTCCGAGGTTTGATCTTCGGTATCACTCTATACCTTGTTCAACCTTGTCTCCTGACAAGTACTCTTTACTCGTACCGTGGTATGTGGTCTCTTATGAACTCATTCATATGCTTGCAAGACATTAGACGACATTCCACCGAGAGGGCCCAGAGTATATCTATCCGTCATCGGGATGGACAAATCCCACTGTTGATCCATATATCTCAACTCATACTTTCCGGATACTTAATCCCACCTTTATAGCCACCCATTTACGCAGTGGTGTTTGGTGTAATCAAAGTACCTTTCCGGTATAAGTGATTTACATGATCTCATGGTCATAAGGACTAGGTAACTATGTATCGAAAGCTTATAGCAAATAACTTAATGACGAGATCTTATGCTACGCTTAATTGGGTGTGTCCATTACATCATTCATATAATGATATAACCTTGTTATTAATAACATCCAATGTTCATGATTATGAAACTAATCATCCATTAATCAACAAGCTAGTTTAAGAGGCATACTAGGGACTTCTTTGTTGTCTACATATCACACATGTACTAATGTTTCGGTTAATACAATTATAGCATGATATATAAACATTTATCATAAACATAAAGATATAAATAATAACCACTTTATTATTGCCTCTAGGGCATATCTCCTTCAGTCTCCCACTTGCACTAGAGTCAATAATCTAGATTACATTGTAATATACCTAACACCCATGGCATTCTGGTGTTGGTCATGCTTTGCCCTAGGGAGAGCTTTAGTCAACGGATCTGCTACATTCAGATCAGTGTGTACTTTGCAAATCTTTACTTCTCCATCTTCGATGTATTCGTGAATCGAGTGGTAACGCAGCTTGATATGCTTCAGCCTCTTGTGTGACCTTGGCTCTTGTGCATTGGCGATGGCACCCATGTTATCACAGTAAATGATTAATGGGTCCAATGCACTAGGAACCACACCGAGCTCTACAATGAACCTCTTCATCCATACCGCTTCTGATGAAGCCTCTGAAGCCGCTATGTACTCTGATTCTGTTGAAGACTTCGCCACCGTGCACTGCTTCGAGCTTGCCCAGCCATCGCATCACCATTCAATATAAACACGTACCCAGATTGTGACTTAGAGTCATCAGGATCAGTGTTCCAACTTGCATCGGTGTAACCACTTACAACGAGCTCTTGGTCACCTCCATAACAAAGAAACATATCCTTAGTTCTTTTCAAGTACTTCAGGATATTCTTGACCGCTGTCCTGTGTTCCATTCCTGGATCACTTTGATATCTGCTAGTCAAACTAACAGCATGTGCTATATCCGGTCTAGTACATAGCATGGCATACATGATAGATCCTCTGCCGAGGCATAGGGATTTTACTCATCCTTTCTCTTTCTTCTGTCGTAGCCGGTCCTTGAGTCTTACTCAAGACTTTGCACAGTAACATAGGTAAGAACCCTTTCTTACTTTCGTCCATTCTAAACTTCTTTAGAATCTTGTCCAGATATGTACTCTGTGATAGCCCTATTAGGCGTCTTGATCTATCTCTATAGATCTTGATGCCTAATATATATGATGCTTCACCAAGGTCTTTCATTGAAAAACTATTATTCAAATAATCTTTAACACTGCTTAATAGTTCTATATCATTCCCGATCAATAATATGTCATCTACATATAATATCAGGAATGCTACAGAGCTCCCACTCACTTTCTTGTAAATACAGGCCTCTCCATGACCTTTGTATAAACCCGAAGTCTTTGATCACCTTATCAAAGCGTCGGTTCCAACTTCTCGATGCTTGCTTCAGTCCATAGATTGAACGCTGAAGTTTGCATACTTTGTCAGCATTTTTAGGATCGACAAAACCTTTGGGTTGTACCATATACAACTCTTCCTCAATGTCTCCATTAAGGAACGCCGTTTTGACATCCATCTGCCAAATCTCATAATCGAAAAATGCAGCTATTGCTAACAAAATCCTTACAGATTTTAGCTTCGCTACAGGTGAGAAAGTCTCATCGTAGTCAACTCCTTGAATTTGTTGGAAACCCTTTGCGACAAGTCGAGCTTTATAGACAGTAATATTACCATCAGCATCTGTTTTTCTCTTGAAGATCCATTTATTTTTGACAGCCTTTCGGCTATCAGGTAAGTCTACCAAAGTCCATACTTTGTTATCATACATGGATCCCATTTCGGATTTCATGGCTTCTTGCCATTTGTTGGAATCTGGGCTCATCATCGCTTCTTCATACGTCGCAGGGTCCTCATCATTGTTATCCACAATCATGACATTCAGACAAGGATCATACCAATCAGGAGTGGTACGTTCCCTTGTCGATCTGCGAGGTTCAGTAGTTTCCTCGTTCGAAGTTTCATGATCATTATCATTAGCTTCCTCTGTTGCCGGTGTAGGCGGTACTGGTACAACTTCCGGTACTGCGCTACTCTGATCAACGAGTATAGATTCATCAATATCATCGAGTTCTACTTTTCTTCCAGTCACTTCTTTAGTGAGAAATTCTTTCTCAAGAAAGGTTCCATTCTTAGCAACAAAGATTTTGCCTTCGGATTTGTGATAGAAAGTATACCCTATAGTTTCCTTAGGGTATCCTATGAAGACGCATTTCTCCGCTTTGGGTTCTAGCTTGTCCGGTTGTAACTTCTTTACATAGGCTTCGCAACCCCAAACTTTCAGGAACGACAGCTTAGGTTTCTTATTAAACCATAATTCATACGGTGTCGTTTCTACGGATGTTGATGGTGCTCTATTTAAAGTGAATGCGGCTGTCTCTAATGCATAACTCCAAAATGATAATGGCAAATCAGTAAGAGACATCATAGAACGAACCATATCTAAGAGAGTTCGATTACGACGTTCGGACACACCGTTTCGTTGTGGTGTTCCCGGCGGTGTCAATTGTGAAAGTATTCCGCATTTCTTTAAATGCATGCCAAACTCATAACTCAGATATTCACCTCCACGATCAGATCGTAGAAATTTGATCTTCTTGTTACGTTGATTTTCTACTTCACTTTGGAATTCCTTAAACTTCTCGAAAGTTTCGGATTTATGTTTCATGAAATAGATATACCCATATCTACTCAGATCATCTGTGAAGGTTAGAACATAACGATAACCACCGCGCGATGCTACGCTCATTGGTCCACATACATCGGTATGTATGATTTCCAATAAGTTAGTAGCTCGCTCCATCATACCAGAAAATGGAGTCTTTGTCATTTTTCCCATTAGACATGCTTCGCATCTATCAAGTGACTCAAAGTCAAGTGATTCAAGTAATCCATCAGTATGGAGTTTCTTCATGCGTTTCACTCCAATATGACCAAGACGACAGTGCCACATATAAGTAGAATTATCATTCAATTTAATTCGCTTAGCATCAATGTTATGTATATGCGTATCACTACTATCGAGATCTAACAGAAATAAGCCATTCTTCTGTGGTGCTCGACCATAAAAGATATTATTCATAAAAATAGAACAACCATTATTCTCAGACTTGAATGAATAACCGTCTTGCATTAAACAAGATCCAGATATAATGTTCATGCTCAACGCAGGTACATAATAACAATTATTTAGGCTTAAAACTAATCCCGAAGGTAGATGTAGAGGAAGTGTGCCGACTGCGATCACATTGACCTTGGATCCGTTTCCAACGCGCATCGTCACTTCATCTTTCAGCAGTTGTCGTTTATTCTTTAGTTCCCGTTTCGAGTTACAAATATGAGCAACCGAACCAGTATCAAATACCCAGGTACTAGAACGAGAACCAGTGAAATGAACATCTATAACATGTATATCAGATATACCTTCTTTCTTCTTCTTGACAAGGCCGCTCTTCAGATCAGCCAGATACTTGGAGCAATTACGCTTCCAGTGTCCCTTCTCCTTGCAGTAATAGCACTCAGCATCAGGCTTAGGGCCGTTCTTAGGTTTCACAGGAGGTGTGGCAGCTTTCTTGCCATCCTTCTTGAATTTTCCCTTAGACTTGCCTTGTTTCTTGAAACTGGTGGTCTTGTTGACCATCAACACTTGGTGCTCTTTCTTGATCTCAATCTCAGCAGCTTTTAGCATGCCAAAAAGTTCAGGTAACTCCTTGTTCATGTTCTGCATATTGTAGTTCATCACGAAGTTCTTGTAACTTGGTGGCAGTGATTGAAGGACACGATTAATCCCCAGTCTGTTAGGAATCACTATTCCCAAGTCACTGAGTTTCTTCGCATGCCCGGTCATGGCGAGCATGTGCTCACTAACGGAGCTGCCTTCTTCCATCATGCAGCTGAAGAATTGTTTCGATGCTTCATAGCATTCCACGGCCGCATGAGTCTCAAAAATAGCTTTCAGCTCTTTCATCAACTCATGAGGATCGTGGTGCTCAAAACGTTTTTGAAGATCAGATTCCAGACTGCATAGGATGGCACACTGAACTTGAGAGTACCGTATTTTTCGAGTCTTGTAAACAGCTTTTACTTCATCGGTTTCAGTTTCTGCAGGAGGGTCACCTAGCGGTGCATCAAGCACATATTGCAGATTTCCGCCAGAGAGGAAGATCCTCACATGACGGAACCAGTCGGTGAAGTTTGATACGTCTCCAACGTATCGATAATTTCTTATGTTCCATGCCACATTATTGATGTTATCTACATGTTTTATGCACACTTTATGTCATATTCGTGCATTTTCTGGAACTAACCTATTAACAAGATGCCGAAGTGCCAGTTGCTGTTTTCTGCTGTTTTTGGTTTCAGAAATCCTAGTAACGAAATATTCTCGGAATTGGATGAAATCAACGCCCAGGGTCCTATTTTGCCACGAAGCTTCCAGAAGTCCAAAGAGGAGACGAAGTGGGGCCACGAGGTGGCCACACCCTTGGGCGGCGCGGCCCCCCCCCCTTGGCCGCGCGGCCCTGTGGTGTGGGGCCCTCGTGCCGCCTCCTGACCTGCCCTTCCGCCTACTTAAAGCCTCCGTCGCGAAACCCCCAGTACCGAGAGCCACGATACGGAAAACCTTACTGAGACGCCGCCGCCGCCGATCCCATCTCGGGGGATCCAGGAGATCGCCTCCGGCACCCCGCCGGAGAGGGGATTCATCTCCCGGAGGACTCTACGCCGCCATGGTCGCCTCCGGAGTGATGTGTGAGTAGTCTACCCCTGGACTATGGGTCCATAGCAGTAGCTAGATGGTTGTCTTCTCCCCATTGTGCTTCATTGTCGGATCTTGTGAGCTGCCTAACATGATCAAGATCATCTATCTGTAATTCTATATGTTGCGTTTGTTGGGATCCGATGAATAGAGAATACTTGTTATGTTGATTATCAAAGTTATGTCTATGTGTTGTTTATGATCTTGCATGCTCTCCGTTATTAGTAGATGCTCTGGCCAAGTTGATGCTAGTAACTCCAAGAGGGAGTATTTATGCTCGATAGTGGGTTCATGTCTCCGTGAATCTGGAGGGGTGACAAGAACCTCTAAGGTTATGGATGTGCTGTTGCCACTAGGGATAAAACATTGGTGCTATGTTCAAGGATGTAGTCACTAATTACATTACGCGCAATACTTAATGCAATTGTCTGTTGTTAGCAACTTAATACCGGAGGGGTTCGGATGATAACTTTGAAGGTGGACTTTTTAGGCATAGATGCATGTTGGATGGCGGTCTATGTACTTTGTCGTAATGCCCAATTAAATCTCACTATACTCATCATAATATGTATGTGCATGGTCATGCCCTCTTTATTTGTCAATTGCCCAACTGTAATTTGTTCACCCAACATGCTGTTTATCTTATGGGAGAGACACCTCTAGTGAACTGTGGACCCCGGTCCAATTCTCTATACTGAAATATAATCTACTGCAATACTTGTTCTACTGTTTTCTGCAAACAATCATCTTCCACACAATACGGTTAATCCTTTGTTACAACAAGCCGGTGAGATTGACAACCTCACTGTTTCGTTGGGGCAAAGTACTTTGGTTGTGTTGTGCAGGTTCCACGTTGGCGCCGGAATCTCTGGTGTTGCGCCGCACTACATCCCGCCGCCATCAACCTTCAACGTGCTTCTTGACTCCTACTGGTTCGATTAAACCTTGGTTTCTTACGGAGGGAAACTTGCCGCTGTGCGCATCACACCTTCCTCTTGGGGTTCCCAACGGACGTGTCAACCACACGCATCAAGCAAATTTCTGGCGCCGTTGCCGGGGACCTGAAGAAAAGTTACACCACAGAGATCTCTAACTCCCACGTCAACTCTGCGCCAGCAACAAATTTCTGGCGCCGTTGCCGGGGAGATCAAGACACGCTGCAAGGGGAGTCTCCACTTCCCAATCTCTTTACTTTGTTTTTGTCTTGCTTTATTTTATTTACTACTTTGTTTGCTGCATTATATCAAAACACAAAAAAAATTAGTTGCTAGCTTTACTTTATTTACTGCCTTGTTCTCTATATCAAAAACACAAAAAAATTAGTTACTTGCATTTACTTTATCTAGTTTGCTTTATTTACTGTTGCTAAAATGAATACTCCTGAAAATACTAAGTTGTGTGACTTCACAACCACAAATAATAATGATTTCTTATGCACACCTATTGCTCCACCTGCTACTACAGCAGAATTCTTTGAAATTAAACCTGCTTTACTGAATCTTGTTATGCGAGAGCAATTTTCTGGTATTAGTTCTGATGATGCTGCTACCCATCTTAATAATTTTGTTGAATTATGTGAAATGCAAAAGTATAAGGATGTAGATGGTGACATTATAAAATTAAAATTGTTCCCTTTCTCATTAAGAGGAAGAGCTAAAGATTGGTTGCTATCTCTGCCTAAGAATAGTATTGATTCATGGACTAAATGCAAGGATGCTTTTATTGGTAGATATTATCCCCCTGCTAAAATTATATCTTTGAGGAGTAGCATAATGAATTTTAAACAATTAGATACTGAACATGTTGCTCAAGCTTGGGAAAGAATGAAATCTCTGGTTAAAAATTGCCCAACCCATGGACTGACTACTTGGATGATCATCCAAACCTTCTATGCAGGACTAAATTTTTCTTCGCGGAATTTATTGGATTCAGCTGCTGGAGGTACCTTTATGTCCATCACTCTTGGTGAAGCAACAAAGCTTCTTGATAATATGATGATCAACTACTCTGAATGGCACACGGAAAGAGCTCCACAAGGTAAGAAGGTAAATTCTGTCGAAGAAACCTCTTCCTTGAGTGATAAGATTGATGCAATTATGTCTATACTTGTGAATGATAGGACTAATATTGATCCTAATAATGTTCCGTTAGCTTCATTGGTTGCACAAGAAGAACATGTTGATGTAAACTTCATTAAAAATAATAATTTCAACAACAATGCTTACCGGAACAATTCTAGTAACAACTATAGGCCATATCCTTATAATAATGGCAACGGCTATGGTAATTCTTATGGGAATTCTTACAACAATAATAGGAACACACCCCCTGGACTTGAAGCCATGCTTAAATAATTTATTAGTACACAAACTGCTTTTAACAAATCTGTTGAAGAAAAGCTTGGGAAAATTGATATACTTGCTTCTAAAGTCGATAGTCTTGCTGCTGATGTTGATCTTTTGAAATCGAAAGTTATGCCTAATGAAAATCATCATAGTAAAATTGTTACTACAGCAAATGCCATCCAAGTTAGAATTAATGAGAATATAAGATTAATGGCTGAACTGCGTGCTAGGTGGGATAGAGAAGAAAATGAAAAACTAGCTAAAGAAAAGAATGTAGCTAAAGTTTGGACTATTACCACCACTAGTAATGCTAATGCTACACATGTTGCTGCACCTCTTACTATTAATAATAAAAGAATTGGTGTTAGCAATGTTTCCACTTCTAATGCAAAGCGCGAGAAACTGCCTGAAACTGCTAAAACTGCTGAAATTGCCTGTGATAAAGCTGCTGAAATTTTTTCCAACATTGGGGATGATGATCCCATTGCTTTAGATTATAATGGTTTGAATTTTGATGGTTGCCACATCTCTGAAGTTATAAAATTCTTGCAAAAACTTGCTAAAAGTCCTAATGCTAGTGCTATAAATTTGGCTTTCACGCAACATATTACAAATGCTCTCATAAAAGCTAGAGAAGAGAAACTAGAGCGCGAAGCCTCTATTCCTAAAAAGCTAGAGGATGGTTGGGAGCCCATCATTAACATGAAGGTTAAAGATTTTGATTGTAATGCTTTATGTGATCTTGGTGCAAGTATTTCTGTTATGCCTAAGAAAATTTATAATATGTTTGATTTGCCACCGTTGAAAAATTGTTATTTGGATGTTAATCTTGCTGATCATTCTACAAAGAAACCTTTGGGGAAAGTTGATAATGTTCGCATTACCGTTAACAATAACCTTGTCCCCGTTGATTTTGTTGTCTTGGATATTGAATGCAATGCATCTTGTCCCATTATATTGGGAAGACCTTTTCTTCGAACTGTTGGTGCTATCATTGATATGAAGGAAGGTAATATAAAATATCAATTTCCTCTCAAGAAAGGTATGGAACACTTCCCTAGAAAGAGAATGAAGTTACCTTTTGATTCTATTATTAGAACAAATTATGATGTTGATACTTCGTCTCTTGATAATACTTGATACACACTTTCTGCGCCTAGCTGAAAGGCGTTAAAGAAAAGCGCTTATGGGAGACAACCCATGGTTTTTACCTACAGTACTTTGTTTTTATTTTGTGTCTTGGAAGTTGTTTACTACTGTAGCAACCTCTCCTTATCTTAGTTTAGTGTTTTGTTGTGCCAAGTAAAGTCGTTGATAGAAAAGTTCATACTAGATTTGGATTACTGCGCAGAAACAGATTTCTTTGCTGTCACGAATCTGGGCTGTTTTCTCTGTAGGTAACTCAGAAAATTATGCCTATTTACGTGAGTGATCCTCAGATATGTACGCAACTTTCATTCTATTTGAGCATTTTCATTTGAGCAAGTCTGGTGCCTCGATAAAATTCGTCAATACGAACTGTTCTGTTTTGACAGATTCTGCCTTTTATTTCGCATTGCCTCTTTTGCTATGTTGGATGAATTTCTTTGATCCATTAATGTCCAGTAGCTTTATGCAATGTCCAGAAGTGTTAAGAATGATTGTGTCACCTCTGAACATGTTAATTTTTATTGTCGCTAACCCTCTAATGAGTTGTTCTAAGTTTGGTGTGGAGGAAGTTTTCAAGGATCAAGAGAGGAGTACGATGCAACATGATCAAGGAGAGTGAAAGCTCTAAGCTTGGGGATGCCCCGGTGGTTCACCCCTGCATATATCAAGAAGACTCAAGCGTCTAAGCTTGGGGATGCCCAAGGCATCCCCTTCTTCATCGACAACATTATCAGGTTCCTCCCCTGAAACTATATTTTTATTCCATCACATCTTATGTGCTTTGCTTGGAGCGTCGGTTTGTTTTTGTTTTTGTTTTGTTTGAATAAAATGGATCCTAGCATTCACTTTATGGGAGAGAGACACGCTCCGCTGTAGCATATGGACAAGTATGTCCTTAGTTTCTACTCATAGTATTCATTGCGAAGTTTCTTCTTCGTTAAATTGTTATATGGTTGGAATTGGAAAATGATACATGTAGTAATTTGCTATAATGTCTTGGATAATGTGATACTTGGCAATTGTTGTGCTCATGTTTAAGCTCTTGCATCATATGCTTTGCACCTATTAATGAAGAAATACATAGAGCATGCTAAAATTTGGTTTGCATATTTGGTTTCTCTAAGGTCTAGATAATTTCTAGTATTGAGTTTGAACAACAAGGAAGACGGTGTAGAGTCTTATAATGTTTTCAATATGACTTTTATGTGAGTTTTGCTGCACCGGTTCATCCTTGTGTTTGTTTCAAATAAGCCTTGCTAGCCTAAACCTTGTATCGAGAGGGAATACTTCTCATGCATCCAAAATACTTGAGCCAACCACTATGCCATTTGTGTCCACCATACCTACCTACTACATGGTATTTCTCCGCCATTCCAAAGTAAATTGCTTGAGTGCTACCTTTAAAATTCCATCATTCACCTTTGTAATATATAGCTCATGGGACAAATAGCTTAAAAACTATTGTGGTATTGAATATGTAATTATGCACTTTATCTCTTATTAAGTTGCTTGTTGTGCGATAACCATGTTCACTGGGGACGCCATCAACTATTCTTTGTTGAATTTCATGTGAGTTGCTATGCATGTTCGTCTTGTCTGAAGTAAGAGCGATCTACCACCTTATGGTTAAGCATGCATATTGTTAGAGAAGAACATTGGGCCGCTAACTAAAGCCATGATCCATGGTGGAAGTTTCAGTTTTGGACATATATCCTCAATCTCATATGAGAAAATTATTAATTGTTGTTACATGCTTATGCATAAAAGAGGAGTCCATTATCTGTTGTCTATGTTGTCCCGGTATGGATGTCTAAGTTGAGAATAATCAATAGCGGGAAATCCAATGCGAGCTTTCTCCTTAGACCTTTGTACAGGCGGCATAGAGGTACCCCTTTGTGACACTTGGTTAAAACATGTGCATTGTGATGATCCGGTAGTCCAAGCTAATTAGGACAAGGTGCGGGCACTATTAGTATACTATGCATGAGGCTTGCAACTTGTAAGATATAATTTACATGATACATATGCTTTATTACTACCGTTGACAAAATTGTTTCATGTTTTCAAAATCGAAGCTCTAGCACAAATATAGCAATCGATGCTTTTCCTCTATGGAGGACAATTCTTTTACATTCAATGTTGAGTCAGTTCACCTATTTCTCTCCACCTCAAGAAGCAAACACTTGCGTGAACTGTGCATTGATTCCTACATACTTGCATATTGCATTTGTTATATTACTCTATGTTGACAATATCCATGAGATATACATGTTACAAGTTGAAAGCAACCGCTGAAACTTAATCTTCCTTTGTGATTGCTTTAACACCTTTACTTTGAATTATTGCTTTATGAGTTAACTCTTATGCAAGACTTATTGATGCTTGTCTTGAAGTGCTATTCATGAAAAGTCTTTGCTATATGATTCACTTGTTTACTCATGTCATATACATTGTTTTGATCGCTGCATTCACTACATATGCTTTACAAATAGTATGATCAAGGTTATGATGG
Organism: Lolium perenne; assembly: GCF_019359855.2. Taxonomy (NCBI): domain Eukaryota; kingdom Viridiplantae; phylum Streptophyta; class Magnoliopsida; order Poales; family Poaceae; genus Lolium; species Lolium perenne. The sequence continues at coordinate 140,559,831 of NC_067248.2, read as the reverse complement.
CATGTCACTCCAGAAATTATCTTTGTTATCGTTTTACCTCGCCGGACGAGCAGAACTAAGCTTGGGGATGCTGATACGTCTCCAACGTATCGATAATTTCTTATGTTCCATGCCACATTATTGATGTTATCTACATGTTTTATGCACACTTTATGTCATATTCGTGCATTTTCTGGAACTAACCTATTAACAAGATGCCGAAGTGCCAGTTGCTGTTTTCTGCTGTTTTTGGTTTCAGAAATCCTAGTAACGAAATATTCTCGGAATTGGACGAAATCAACGCCCATGGTCCTATTTTGCCACGAAGCTTCCAGAAGTCCGAAGAGGAGACGAAGTGGGGCCACGAGGTGGCCACACCCTAGGGTGGCACGGCCCCCCCCTTGGCCGCGCGGCCCTGTGGTGTGGGGCCCTCGTGCCGCCTCCTGACCTGCCCTTCCGCCTACTTAAAGCCTCCGTCGCGAAACCCCCAGTACCGAGAGCCACGATACGGAAAACCTTACTGAGACGCCGCCGCCGCTGATCCCATCTCGGGGGATCCAGGAGATCGCCTCCGGCACCCTGCCGGAGAGGGGATTCATCTCCCGGAGGACTCTACGCCGCCATGGTCGCCTCCGGAGTGATGTGTGAGTAGTCTACCCCTGGACTATGGGTCCATAGCAGTAGCTAGATGGTTGTCTTCTCCCCATTGTGCTTCATTGTCTGATCTTGTGAGCTGCCTAACATGATCAAGATCATCTATCTGTAATTCTATATGTTGCGTTTGTTGGGATCCGATGAATAGAGAATACTTGTTATGTTGATTATCAAAGTTATGTCTATGTGTTGTTTATGATCTTGCATGCTCTCCGTTATTAGTAGATGCTCTGGCCAAGTTGATGCTAGTAACTCCAAGAGGGAGTATTTATGCTCGATAGTGGGTTCATGTCTCCGTGAATCTGGAGGGGTGACAAGAACCTCTAAGGTTATGGATGTGCTGTTGCCACTAGGGATAAAACATTGGTGCTATGTTCAAGGATGTAGTCACTAATTACATTACGCGCAATACTTAATGCAATTGTATGTTGTTAGCAACTTAATACTGGAGGGGGTTCGGATGATAACCTGAAGGTGGACTTTTTAGGCATAGATGCATGCTGGATGGCGGTCTATGTACTTTGTCGTAATGCCCAATTAAATCTCACTATACTCATCATAATATGTATGTGCATGGTCATGCCCTCTTTATTTGTCAATTGCCCAACTGTAATTTGTTCACCCAACATGCTGTTTATCTTATGGGAGAGACACCTCTAGTGAACTGTGGACCCCGGTCCAATTCTCTATACTGAAATACAATCTACTGCAATACTTGTTCTACTGTTTTCTGCAAACAATCATCTTCCACACAATACGGTTAATCCTTTGTTACAGCAAGCCGGTGAGATTGACAACCTCACTGTTTCGTTGGGGCAAAGTACTTTGGTTGTGTTGTGCAGGTTCCACGTTGGCGCCGGAATCTCTGGTGTTGCGCCGCACTACATCCCGCCGCCATCAACCTTCAACGTGCTTCTTGACTCCTACTGGTTCGATTAAATCTTGGTTTCTTACTGAGGGAAACTTGCCGCTGTGCGCATCACACCTTCCTCTTGGGGTTCCCAACGGACGTGTCAACCACACGCATCAAGCAAATTTCTGGCGCCGTTGCCGGGGACCTGAAGAAAAGTTACACCACAGAGATCTCTAACTCCCACGTCAACTCTGCGCCAGCAAAGTTGCTACCGTTGCTCTTAAGTTTCTCTTTCTCTAGGAACTGATTAAAATTGATTGGGGACGCCATCTCTACAACATATATTTGCAAAAGTTTAGACTAAGTTTATGAAAAATTGAGTTCAAATTTTAATTCAACATAATTAAAAATCTAAGTGAACTCCCACTCAAAACAATATCCCTCGCATTGTCTTAGTGATCACATGAACCAAATCCACCGCACCTAAACCCGATCATCACGAGAAAAGGTGTGATTTCAATGGCGAACACTCAAAGTGTTCATCATATCAACCATATGATTCATGCTCTACCTTTCGGTATCACGTGTTCCGAGACCATGTCTGTACATGCTAGGCTCGTCAAGGCCACCTTAGTATCCGCATGTGCAAAACTGTCTTGCACCCGTTGTATGTACTTATTGAATCTATCACACCCGATCATCACGAGATGCTTCGAAACGACAAGACTTGGTAACAGTGCTACTAAGGATGAACACTTTATTATCTTGAGATTTTAGTGAGGGATCATCTTATAATGCTACCGTCGCGATCTAAGCAAAATAAGATGCATAAAAGGATTAACATCACATGCAGTTCATATGTGATATGATATGGCCCTTTTGTCTTTGCTCCTTTGATCTTCATCTCCAAAGCACGGACATGATCTCCATCATCTTCGGGCATGATCTCCATCATCGTCGGCGTAGCGTCAAGGTCAATGGCGCCGTCTTCATGATTGTCCTCCATGTAGCAACTATTACAACTACTTTGAAATACTACTCAACATGAAATTTAAAGACAACCATAAGGCTCCTGTCGGTTGCCACAATACAATAATGATCATCTCATACATATTCATCATCACATTATGGCCATATCACATCACCAAACCCTGCAAAAACAAGTTAGACGTCTCTAATTTGGTTTGCATATTTTACGTGGTTTAGGGTTTCCAGAGAGATCTAATCTACCTACGAACATGAACCACAACGTTGATACTAATGTTTTCAATAGAAGAGTAAATTGAATCTTCACTATAGTAGGAGAGACAGACACCCGCAAAGCCTCTTATGCAATACATGTTGCATGTCGAACGAGGAACAAGTCTCATGAACGCGGTCATGTAAAGTTAGTCCGAGCCGCTTCATCCCACTATGCCACAAAGATGCAAAGTACTCAAACTAAAGATAACAAGAGCATCAACGCCCACAAAACCATTGTGTTCTACTCGTGCAACCATCTATGCATAGACACGGCTCTGATACCACTGTAGGATAACGTTGCATAGAAAACAAAAATTTTCCTACCGCGAACACGCAATCCAAGCCAAGATGCAATCTAGAAGATGGTAGCAACGAGGGGGTATCGAGTCTCACCCTTGAAGAGATTCCAAAGCCTACAAGAGGAGGCTCTTGTTGCTGCGGTAGACGTTCACTTGCCGCTTGCAAAAGCGCGTAGAAGATCTTGATCACGATCGGTTCCGGCGCCACGAACGGGCAGCACCTCCGTACTCGGTCACACGTTCGGTTGTTGATGAAGACGACGTCCACCTCCCCGTTCCAGCGGGCAGCGGAAGTAGTAGCTCCTCTTGAATCCGACAGCACGACGGCGTGGTGTCGGTGGCGGTGGAGAACTCCGGCGGAGCTTCGCTAAAGCTACGCGGAAGATATGGAGGAGAAGGGGGCGGCTAGGGTTTCGGAAGGGGTGGCCGGCCTCAAGGGGGTGCGGCCAACTTGTGGCTTTGGTGTGGCCGGCCCCCTCCCCTATGCCCCTCATTATATAGGTGGAACCCCAAGTGTTGGTATCCAAGTCTTCGAATAAGACCCGAACCAAAAACCTTCCATATGGAGGGGAAACCTAGCCAAGCTAGGACTCCCACTTGAGGTGGGAGTTCCACCTCCCATATGGGGGGGGGTGGCCGGCCCCCTAAGGGGGAGTCCACTTGGGACTCCTCCCCCACTAGGGTTGGCCGGCCATGGAGGTGGAGTCCCATGTGGACTCCACCTTCCTTGGTGGTTTCTTCCGGACTTTTCTAGAACCTTCTAGAACCTTCCATAGAACCTTCCGCGACATTTTAATTCACATAAAATGACATCCTATATATGAATCTTATTCTCCGGACCATTCCGGAACTCCTCGTGATGTCCGGGATCTCATCCGGGACTCCGAACAAATATTCGAACTCCATTCCATATTCAAGTTCTACCATTTCAACATCCAACTTTAAGTGTGTCACCCTACGGTTCGTGAACTATGCGGACATGGTTGAGTACTCACTCCGACCAATAACCAATAGCGGGATCTGGAGATCCATAATGGCTCCCACATATTCAACGATGACTTTAGTGATCGAATGAACCATTCACATACAATACCAATTCCCTTTGTCATGCGATATTTTACTTGTCCGAGGTTTGATCTTCGGTATCACTCTATACCTTGTTCAACCTTGTCTCCTGACAAGTACTCTTTACTCGTACCGTGGTATGTGGTCTCTTATGAACTCATTCATATGCTTGCAAGACATTAGACGACATTCCACCGAGAGGGCCCAGAGTATATCTATCCGTCATCGGGATGGACAAATCCCACTGTTGATCCATATATCTCAACTCATACTTTCCGGATACTTAATCCCACCTTTATAGCCACCCATTTACGCAGTGGTGTTTGGTGTAATCAAAGTACCTTTCCGGTATAAGTGATTTACATGATCTCATGGTCATAAGGACTAGGTAACTATGTATCGAAAGCTTATAGCAAATAACTTAATGATGAGATCTTATGCTACGCTTAATTGGGTGTGTCCATTACATCATTCATATAATGATATAACCTTGTTATTAATAACATCCAATGTTCATGATTATGAAACTAATCATCCATTAATCAACAAGCTAGTTTAAGAGGCATACTAGGGACTTCTTTGTTGTCTACATATCACACATGTACTAATGTTTCGGTTAATACAATTATAGCATGATATATAAACATTTATCATAAACATAAAGATATAAATAATAACCACTTTATTATTGCCTCTAGGGCATATCTCCTTCAAGAGCAGCATCCATCGACATACGTGGCAAGGCCGATCCCTGTGATCGGCCCCAAAAAATAAAAAGCAAGGATCTTACTTCAAACATGTCACGTAGTCGTGATAAGGAGGCTTCCTCCCGCAAGGGAGCGCATACAAGTTGTAAACCTTCATTGAGCAACTCAATCAACATGGAGGCCGATTCCAGCAATCGGCCAAAATTATCCTCGCCATACGTTTTGCCTGTGTTCAACATCGATCTAACAGGCGACGGAAAGCTAGGGTATGGGTTTATGTCAGCTGATGAGCTAGAAGAGATTGACATTGGTCATGGGGATAAGCCACGACCAACTTTTATCAGCAAAAAGTTAGATCCGCACCTGAGGGGCCTGATGATAGCTTTGTTGAAAGAATACCCAGATTGTTTTGCCTGGGATTATACAGAAATGCCCGGGCTAGACAGGAGCATCATTGAGCATCGGCTACCTCTTAAGAAAGGGTTTCGGCCGTTCCAGCAACGAGCACGGCAGATGAAGGCCGAAATTCTAGAAGAAGTCAAGAAGGAGATTGAGAAGATGTTAAGCGCCGGATTCATCAGGCCATGCAGGTATGCTGAGTGGATATCTAGCATCGTACCTGTGGAGAAGAAGGACGGCCGATGGCGCGTGCTGTCCACAACTGGCGCGTAGTTGACGTGGGAGGTTTAATGGCGGTTGACGGGCTTGGTGGAGTGTCTTGATTCGTCCCCGGCAACGGCGCCAGAAAATAGCTTGATGTCCACGCCCCCCTCCTTTTCCTGTAGACAGTGTTGGGCCTCCAAGAGCAGAGGTTTGTAGAACAGTAGCAAGTTTTCCCTTAAGTGGATCACCCAAGGTTTATCGATCTCAGGGTGGAAGAGGTCAAAGATATCCCTCTCATGCAACCCTGCAACCACAAAGCAAGAAGTCTCTTGTGTCCCCAACACACCTAATAGGTGCACTAGTTCGGCGAAGAGATAGTGAAATACAGGTGGTATGAATAAGTAGCAACGGCACCAGAAAAGTGCTTTGCCCAGGACAGTAAACAAGCAGTAGTAACGATGCCAGAAAAGTGCTTGCTGGCGTGTAGTGATGGATGGTGATATAGCAGCAAGATCTGACAAGAAACAGTAAACAAGCAGCGATAGCAGTATTTAGGAACAAGGCCTAGGGATTAGACTTTCACTAGTGGACACTCTCAACTTTGATCACATAACAGAATAGATAAATGCATACTCTACACTCTTGTTGGATGATGAACACCATTGCGTAGTATTACACGAACCCTCAATGCCGGAGTTAACAAGCTCCACAATATTCAATGTTCATATTTAAATAACCTTAGAGTGCATGAAAGATCAACACGACTAAACCAAGTACTAACATAGCATGCACACTGTAACATCTCAAGTTTCAACAATAATAAACAAGAAAGAGAAATTCCCCAAACTCAAATTTTGCAATTAACAAAAACTTTTTCTATGCATATAGGGCCACATATAGATAAATGCATTTGAGTGATATTCTTCTGTGCAATTGCCATGATGAGTGTTAGTATGTGTAAACCTTGCTATGTGAACCCTAACAAAGTTCACTAAACCCTAAATTGAGGAGAAATAAAGAAATTTGGGAAAAACCCCTCTCTCACTCACATACACTCTATGTAAAATAACCAATCCTCAACCAAGGCCAAGTTTGCTTGCTCCCTTGCTTCTAAAATACTTCAATGTGATAAACTAACACAATTGCATCCTTGGATCAAGAATCAAATCAAAAGAAATCAAGATTTCATCACACATGTGATAATGGTCACATCTCACAAAAATATTTTCTTCACCTCTTTACCCCTCTGTTTTTCTCAAATCTTAAACTAAGCAAGGTCAACTAAAGCCAGGTCATCAAAGACCATGTCAAGGTGAGAAACTTTGATGTTGACCACCCTCCCTAAAGTTGACTAGGTTGACCAGAATAAGAGGGCAAAGAGGGAACCCGAGAGAGAGAAGAAGATCACCCCAAATTTTGAAAACTTGCAAATCAATTCCAAATTGAGTGCCACCACCACCAATACATCCCAACATTTATATAAATGAGAATCACCAAAAAGATTTTTTAAAATTCGAAAGAAAGTTTCTTGCGGGCATTTTGTCGAACAGGTGGCAGGCAGCTTCTAGAATTGTGGTTACATGCTATTATCCACCAGATTTTGACCTAAACCACTTTGGCAAAGTGATCATCAGCCTCCCCTACACCCCCTGCCTCTAGCCCAGTACTTGCATGGCTGATTAAAGTGGAGGAGAAACCCTAGAACATGCTAAACAATGCCATGCCGGCCACCTTTGGCACCCATCTCCCTGGCCACTCCCTCGTCGTTTCTCCATGTCCTCGAGCATCCCTGATACATAAGGATCACGCCCGTACCACTGGATCGATCGCCATTGCACGGCACTGCCCAGAACGCCCGCGTCCAAAACATGCCAGGACGTGCCAGCCGGAGTGGTGATCACGCCCTGGACGCGCAAGGACGCCACGCACTCGACCGCTACCGTCCTCGCCCTGCATCCCTATCACCGCGTCGAGCATCGCCCCTGCACCCTCTACACGCTAGACGGACGCCCTTGCCTGCCCTGCATCGTCGCCGTCGCCATAGCCCAAAATGATGCCGCGCGCCCAGTGATAGACATTGCACGCGCCCGAGCCCTCCCATCACCCTTTTCTCGGTCTCGATACAGGTTGAGCATCTCCCGTACACCAGCTAGCCATAGCCGTCCTTCGCTTGCCCTTTCGCTCGCCGGAAACGCCACGCCATGGCCGCGCCCTTGCAGCACCCCGCGGCACCCCTCGCCACTATAAATAGAGGCCCTCCCAGCAAGCTCTCCACACACCAATCGACTCCCCTCTCACCACTGATCATCCTCACCACCATAGCTTGATCGATTGCCGCCGGAGGAGGAGCAATTTCAAGATCGGAGCCGCCGGGGAACGCAGCTCACCGTCGACGATTGGCGCCACCCCGAGCCCCGCCGCTGCTCCCAAGCTCTTCCCCATCTACTACACCTTCACCGCGCATACTGCCTGAGTCCTGCATCGGCCTGGTAGGCTCTCCGACCCCCATCGCCGCCGTGACCTCGTCGGAATCCCGCCGGGGACGACGACGCTCCCCAGCCGTAGATCTCTGTTATAATCCTACGGCTATTCTTTCGCGTACCGCTTCGCTGAGTTAAGAGGCGCCGACAGGTGGCCCCCACCCTATCAGCGCGGCCCGAGCGCGCCAGCCGCGTGTTGGGCTGCGAAGTGCTGCCGAATTTCGTTTCGGCCCAATAACCTTTCCCGCCTAAGCCCACCAATTCAAATCTAGTTTATTCTTTATCCAAATTTGTCCTGCTGACTGTTTAGTAAAATTTGAATAGTTTGAATTCTACCAAACCAAATCTAGCAAACTTTATACCGTTGGAAAGCCCATGAAATTATCTATCCAATGCCACTGGCCCCATCTCCATTTTCGTTGTAGATTTAATATGACAAAAAAGACAAGACAGGGACTTTTGCACATTCCAACTTTATTTAAAATTCAACCAAAATAGATTTTGAAGTAATTCCAATTCTAATAAATCACAAATGATGTCCTCTAATTGATTATGCAATAACATAGCCCTGTTGTTTATATGATCATGGACTAGATCAAATAAAATGGCTATGTAGTCATTTCTAGAGCTTTTTAAAGTGGAATTCAAACTCAACCCTAATGTGAGATTTCCCTCTCATTTAAATTTTGATCCTAAGTACTAATAACCAGGGGGAATGACTTAGGCTAATGAACCCTTGAGAATTATTACTTAGATATTTTAATTCATTTAAATGTTAAGTTTTTAAAACTATGTGAAGTGTAACACTTCAATTAAATTGAACTCACATATAATAGATATGAAATGTTGACTTTGGGTCAACCTATATTTCATACCTTATTATTATATGAAGAGATTAAATCTTAATAAGAGGTAATGAAAATGAATGTTTTCTTTTAAAGATCTACATACCAAATTTAAGATTTAGGAATAATGAGAGGAAATTATTTTTCTCCTAATTAATAATTCATCAAATAACCCACCATGCCATGTTTGATTGATGATAGGACTAGTGTGTGAACTATTTTGAGTGCCTCTAGTTTAGCATGTGAGCTTGGTTTAGTATTTATACCTCGTATTCGTATATAGACGCTAGTAACAAGGAATACCAAGAAGAGGAAGGCTACTCTCCGGAAGAAGAAGAGAACTTCGATAACTACCCAGCTCAAGGCAAGCTAACCCTTGCTAAACATAAGTGCTTAGCTCTACAAGAGCAAAGGCACCATCACCCTTTACTTTTATGTATTACCCAAACCATGTTTTTACTTACATTTGCTTTTGCTTATTTAATTCAAAGTACTTTTTGATTTATGATTCTCTTGTCTAGATTAGAACAAGAGCATCAAAGTTAGCCTAAGCAAATAAAGCTAGATAGCACCCCCTCAGGACTAGTTGCTATTGCTAAGAACTAAAATTGACTACTCTAGATGGGAACATTTGTGAAATGAACTGAAGTGAAAGTTTTTGAAGGTGAATATGACCAAGAGAAGATGGTGATTTTTGATAAAATAGATGATTGAGTTTGAATGCGATACCCTTCCAATTATACAAGTACCCCCACAATACCTGATTATGGGTAGGGCTTAACTAGAAACTTGTGTATTTTAGTATGGGTTCCCTCTTAACCAACATCATAGGGGTTACGCTGCGGCTGCCTCCGTACCTGTGAATTGATGTTGAAATGAGGTGAATGTACGGCCCAAGCCCTGTGCAGTTCCCGGGTTAACTGCGGTTTCCACCGGGAGGCCAAGCTCATGGGGAGAGGTGCTCATACTAGCATATATAAGTGAAAGGTTTCGATTGATGATCCGCGTACTGTGTTACGATGATTCGAGGTTACCCTCGACGGATGTAATCAAAAGTTGTGGCACAAGAGTACAACCTCTGCAGAGTGTTAAACCTATTCGAATAGCCGTGTCCACGGTTACGGACGATTGGAAAGGCCATACTATCTCCGTTATCATTAAAATGTTTTGATTCTAGAAATGAATGGTGGTTTGAAAGGTGACATTATGGTAATCCATAATGAGTAGTGGGAATGACACTAATGTTCCCACTTGAGTTAGTCTAGCACATGAATTAGGCTTTTTACCAACGATTTATGAAACTAAAACTTGGCTTTATGCAAACAAACCTAGAGCTTAGCACCCCCTTACACTTATTGAGTATTTTATCTTAGAGTTAGTTTGCGAGTACTTTAAAAGTACTCATGGCTTTGCCCTGGCTATTCAAATGCCAGACTATGAAGGGGAGCACCAGTATCAGGATGACGGACAGCAGGACGTCTACGATAACTAGGATCGTCTTCTAACGTCAAGCGTTGCCTGTGGAATAGTTCGTCCACTACTACTTCGCTTCCGCTACTATTTGTGATGTTGAACAATATATTCGTGTAATCTTGGATCATGTGATCTATGGTTGTAAGACAATATGTGATGTAATAAATGATGACTCTATGCTACTTACTATTATGTCTCGCAAAAACATTATTCCTGGGATTGCGATGTACGGCATAATAGGCATCTGGACTTAAAAATCCGGGTGTTGACAAGTTGGTATCAGAGCCGTTGTTTGACCTTAGGAGACCCTAGTTAGAATGGACGTTCAAAAATTTAGCTCCAAATTCCATGATTTGACTAGTTATGAAAATCTTATTCACCTCCTTACCTTGAAGAGTCTTTTACAAACTTTAATGCATGCCCTTCTTCTAAGAGAATTAAAATTTGGAACACTTGCACATATCTAACTTAATCATCTCACCTCTCTACAGATGGATCACGTCGTGGACGCACAGCCCTTTCTCCAGACTGAGTTCTATCAGTTGGGGAACGGTGGAGAGATCATCTTCGAGAGGGACCTCTTCTCCCTCTCCGAGTTCCTCGGGCGCCCACCACCGGAAGTCTTTGGCGGAATGCTGAATGACCAACCCGGTGGTCAACTTCAGTGGGTGATCATGGTGGACCTTCGTGGAAGGTTCACGCTCCCAATGAGCGCAAGGATCCAGTTCTCCTTCAGGGAGAACAACTGGGCGGATGGTCTCGCAAGGGGACTTCAGGAAGGACTCGCACGTCTGTGCGGGCAAAACTTCATGGACTTCACCGACAGTCGCTTTGTGCACTATGCAAGGCACAACTCACTCGGAGTGCCAATGAACCTGCCGTCACACCCGCAGCTTCGCCACCATGTTGACCATCTGGACTTCATGCTGAGCGAGACCCGCCTCGACCTCGACAACTCCCGCGAATACGCCAACCACACTCACATCCAGTTGGCGCAGCAGGCGGAGACCATCAAGGTCATCGCCGGAGAACGCAGGGCACTCCACCGTGCCAACCAGAAGAAGGATCACGCCATCAACCGCCTGAAGGCCAGGATCGCCACTCTGAAGGCGACCATCGCTGCACAAGCTGAGCAGATCCAGGAGCTGGAAGGCGAAGGTGAAGGGGAGAACATCCAGGGGGACGGCTACTCCTACGTCAGCAACGACGACGACTACGAGGAGGAGGAAGACGACGACCTGGAGTTCCACCCTTACGAGGATAGCCACGAGCACCTCGATGCCGGGGTGGACAACGTCTACCCTATCAACGTCGATGGCGAGTAGTCCCGTCTGAGCACTTGCGCCCCGTGTTATGTATTGGTCCTTTGTACCCGCCCCATGTATCGTAGTTTGTTGAAAGGGTTCTTAAAACCCTCCTGAACATTTGGCTTGTAATATGTGCTACCTCCATGACTATGTTTGTGTGTGTGTAATATTATTATTATTATGAATCAAGTTTAAGTTGTATTTTATCCCAAAATAAGCCATAGATATTTCCCTCTTATCTCATGATCCCTATCACTGTTCAGATGGCACCCCCAACTCGCAACATGACTCAGGAGGCAATGCTGCAGATGTTGCAACAGATGTTGGCTGATAGAGAAGTTGAGAGAGCTGAACGGCAAGCCAACCTAGCTGCACTTCAACAACTTGCTCAGGGCAATCAAGGCCACGGAAACCACGACCACCCAGGGTCAAAGCTGAAAAACTTCCAGAACACCAACCCACCTGTGTTCAACAAGACAGAGGAACCCCTCGATGCTGATGATTGGCTCCAGACTATGGAGAACAATCTCGAGGTTGCCGAAGTGGAGGACAACGAGAAGGTGTTGTTCGCCACCCACTATCTGGCTGGACCTGCACGTGCCTGGTGGACAAGTACCCGCGCCTTACATGCGGGGAACCTGATGACTTGGGAGGACTTCAAGCTCAAGTTTAGCAAGTATCATGTGCCCCCGGGTTTGATTAAGAAGATGAGGGATGAGTTCAGGGAACTGAAGCAAGGCAGAATGACCGTGGTAGAATACCGCGACAAGTTCCTCACTTTGTCAAGGTACGCCCCGGATGAGACGGACACCGTCGAGAAGAGGAAGGAGAGGTTTCTGAATGGACTGCATGATGAGATGCAGACTGTGCTGATCAACATCCCCTTTGCTGACTTAGAAGCACTCGTTGACTCCGCCATTCAGATGGAGGGGAAGATACACCAAGCCAATGAGAACCGCAAGCGCCGTATGATGAACCAGAGTGGGCCCAGCAACCACCACAAGTATCGCCCCAACTCAGGTGGAGGGTTCGCCCCAAGAAACAACAAGCCCCCGATGCAGAATCCACGTCCGAGTTATCAGAACCGGAGTGGAGGAAACCCCAGGTCAGGAGGACACAACAACTACAACAACAAAGAATAAAGAACTTCAACCGCGCCCCACCCCGCGCCCCCCACCCTCACTCCAACACTGCACCAACGACTGGGAGCAACGCTGGTCCCATCACCCCCCCGGCCAAGACCACCTACAACGGCTACGAGTGCGGAGTAGCTGGGCACTTCTCCGATGAGTGCCCCAAGAAGCTCGCCAAGACTGCCGCCAACACCTCGTGCCCCGCGCAGCAGCCAGCGTCGTGTCACCACCAACAAGAAGTTCGCCCCAACAACCCGAACAACCGCAACGGCCGCCTCTACCACATGAATGCGTAAGAAGCTCAGGAAGCCCCAGACGTTGTGCTGGGTATGTTCTCTGTTAACTCAATACCCGCAAGAGTGCTGTTTGATTCTGGAGCATCGCATTCATTCATTACCGAAGATTTTGCATGCACTAGTAAGATTCAACCCATCAGTTTGAAGCATGTCATGATAGTTCAAATACCTGGATCAACCACTAAAGCTAGAAAAATTTGCAAAGATGTGCCAATCAGAATACATGAAATAGATTTCTATGCAAATTTGATTGTTCTGGGAGCCAAAGGTTTGGAAGTAGTCCTGGGAATGGACTGGATGGCGAAACATCATGGACTGATTGATTGTGCCAAGAAGGCCATCACCATGACTAGTAGCACCGGAATAATAGTCGAACACATATCTGAAAAGATGCCCCGAAAATTTACCTGTAACCAAAGGCTAGCCAAACCCACCTTGGATCAGATCAGGGTCGTTGGTCGATATCCTGATGTGTTCCCAGATGATCTACCCGGTATGCCCCCAGATCGGGATATCGAGCTCATCATCGAGTTAATCCCCGGAACCGGACCTATAGCCCAGAGAGCCTACAGCATGAACCCGGCAGAGTTAGTGGAACTGAAGAAGCAACTGGATGATATGCTATTCAAAGGTCTGATTCAACCAAGTGCGTCACCCTGGAGATCACCAGTTTTGTTTGTGGACAAAAAGGACGGTGCCACTCGTTTGGTTACGGACTATCGTAAGCTTAACGATGTCACCATTAAGAACAAGTATCCATTGCCCAGGATAGAAGATCTGTTTGACCAGCTGACCGGAGCCAGAGTATTCTCAAAGATTGATCTGCGGACAGGATACCATCAGTTGAAGATTCGTGCCACCGATATCCCCAAAACTGCCTTTACCACCAGATATGGACTGTACGAGTACAATGTCATGTCATTTGGATTGACCAATGCCCCCGCTTACTTCATGAATCTCATGAATAAGATCTTTATGAACTTCCTGGACAAGTTTGTGGTTGTCTTCATCGACGACATTCTCATATACTCCAAGTCCGAGGAAGAACATGAGCAACATTTGGAAGTGGTCCTAGATACCCTTCGGGAACATCAGTTGTATGCCAAGTTCAGCAAGTGTGAATTCTGGTTGAAGGAAGTAGGATTCTTGGGTCACATCTTGTCAGCCGGGGGAATTGCCGTTGACCCCGCAAAAATCAAGACTGTTGAAGAATGGAAAGCCCCAACCACTCAGACCGAAGTCCGTGCTTTTCTCGGATTGGCGGGATACTACCGCCGATTCGTTGAAGGATTCTCGAGTATAGCAAGACCAATGACCCAATTGTTGAAGAAGGACCGGAAGTTCGAATGGACCGACAAGTGTGAAGAGAGCTTTCAACAGCTCAAGTTAAGATTGACAACAGCCCCAATATTGGTGATGCCGGACATTACCAAGCCCTTCGATGTGTACTGTGACGCCTCCAAGATTGGTCTTGGATGTGTGCTGATGCAAGAAGGCAAAGTGATATCTTACCTATCAAGACAGCTGAAGCCGCATGAACAGAACTACCCAACCCATGACTTAGAGCTAGCAGCGGTGGTGTTAGCGCTGAAAGTATGGCGTCATTACCTCATGGGTAATCGATGCGAGGTTTATTCGGATCACAAGAGCCTGAAATATATCTTCACGCAGAAGGAGCTGAATATGAGACAACGCAGATGGATAGAGTTAATCAAGGATTACGACATGGAAATCCACTATCACCCCGGCAAGGCCAACGTGGTAGCGGATGCTTTGAGTAGACTGCCGTGTCAGTTGAACTCCATGTTAGCAATTGAGCAACCTAGTCTGTTTGAAGAGTTTGAACAGTTTAGACTTGAACTGGTTAGCGAAGGATACCTCGCCAGCATTGAACTCCAACCCACCCTGATTAGTCAGATCAAAGAAGCACAGAAAGGAAATGCTAGCATTGACGGAATCAAGAACCAAATAGCCGCCGGAAAAGCACCAGGATTCACCGTAGATGCAGAAGGAGTGCTATGGTATAACAAGCGCCTTTGCGTACCGTCGGACTCAGAATTGAAGCAAGTTATCCTGAAAGAAGCTCACGACACCCTATACTCCATCCACCCCGGAGGAACCAAGATGTACCAGGATTTGAAGGAGCAATTCTGGTGGCATGGAATGAAGAGAGAAATTGGAAGCTACATCGCCAAGTGTGACATCTGTCAAAGAGTCAAAGCAGAACACCAACGCCCCGCAGATCGTTGCAACCCCTACAGATTCCCGAATGGAAGTGGGATTCCGTAGGAATGGACTTCATCACCGGACTGCCCAAGTCTAATAAAGGAAATGATTCCATCTGGGTAGTGGTCGACAGACTGACCAAAGTCGCCCACTTCATCCCCGTCAAGACCACCTATCAAGGACCGAGACTCGCAGAGCTATATATCTCAAGGATAGTCAGCCTGCACGGAACCCCGAAGTCGATAGTATCCGACAGGGGATCCCAGTTTAACTCCCGATTCTGGCAGAAAGTACATGAAGGACTCGGAACTCGCCTGAATTTCAGCACAGCCTATCACCCACAGACAGATGGACAGACAGAAAGAGTCAACCAAATATTAGAAGATCTGTTAAGAGCATGTGTGCTAGAGTATGGATCTAAGTGGGAAGACTGCTTGCCGTACGCAGAATTCTCGTACAACAACAGCTACCAAGCCAGCTTGCAGATGGCCCCCTTCGAAGCACTGTACGGAAGGAAGTGCCGTACCCCTCTGAATTGGTCGGAAGTAGGAGAGAGTCAAATCTTTGGACCAGATATTCTCCGAGAAGCCGAAGAGAAGGTTCACAAGATCCGCGAGTATCTCAAGATAGCCCAATCAAGACAGAACAGCTACGCCGACAAGAGACGCCGAGAGATGACCTTCGAGATCGGAGATTTCGTATATCTCAAAGTGTCCCCTCTTAAGGGAATGCAGAGATTAAAACTCAGAGGAAAGCTCGCACCCCGATATGTCGGACCTTTCAAGGTCCTGAGTCGCCGAGGAGAAGTATCCTATCAGCTAGAGTTACCGGAAGAAATGTCAGCGGTGCACAATGTGTTTCACATCTCGCTACTCCGGAAGTGTTTAGAAGTGCCTGAGAAGACCGAGGTTTTCAAGAACATCGACCATCGAGCTGTCGATATCAACTCAGATCTGACATACCGCGAAGTACCTATTCGCATCTTGGAAGAAGCTTTCAGAACCACCCGTACTCGAAGTATCAAGTTTCTGAAGATCCAATGGAGTAACCACACCGAAGAAGAAGCCACTTGGGAGAGAGAAGACTTTATGAGGACTGAGTACCCAGATCTCTTTAGTACCTAGTTTTCTCAGATCTCGGGACGAGATCTTTTGTAAGGGGGAAGGGTTTGTAACATCTCAAGTTTCAACAATAATAAACAAGAAAGAGAAATTCCCCAAACTCAAATTTTGCAATTAACAAAAACTTTTTCTATGCATATAGGGCCACATATAGATAAATGCATTTGAGTGATATTCTTCTGTGCAATTGCCATGATGAGTGTTAGTATGTGTAAACCTTGCTATGTGAACCCTAACAAAGTTCACTAAACCCTAAATTGAGGAGAAATAAAGAAATTTGGGAAAAACCCCTCTCTCACTCACATACACTCTATGTAAAATAACCAATCCTCAACCAAGGCCAAGTTTGCTTGCTCCCTTGCTTCTAAAATACTTCAATGTGATAAACTAACACAATTGCATCCTTGGATCAAGAATCAAATCAAAAGAAATCAAGATTTCATCACACATGTGATAATGGTCACATCTCACAAAAATATTTTCTTCACCTCTTTACCCCTCTGTTTTTCTCAAATCTTAAAATAAGCAAGGTCAACTAAAGCCAGGTCATCAAAGACCATGTCAAGGTGAGAAACTTTGATGTTGACCACCCTCCCTAAAGTTGACTAGGTTGACCAGAATAAGAGGGCAAAGAGGGAACCCGAGAGAGAGAAGAAGATCACCCCAAATTTTGAAAACTTGCAAATCAATTCCAAATTGAGTGCCACCACCACCAATACATCCCAACATTTATATAAATGAGAATCACCAAAAAGATTTTTTAAAATTCGAAAGAAAGTTTCTTGCGGGCATTTTGTCGAACAGGTGGCAGGCAGCTTCTAGAATTGTGGTTACATGCTATTATCCACCAGATTTTGACCTAAACCACTTTGGCAAAGTGATCATCAGCCTCCCCTACACCCCCTGCCTCTAGCCCAGTACTTGCATGGCTGATTAAAGTGGAGGAGAAACCCTAGAACATGCTAAACAATGCCATGCCGGCCACCTTTGGCACCCATCTCCCTGGCCACTCCCTCGTCGTTTCTCCATGTCCTCGAGCATCCCTGATACATAAGGATCACGCCCGTACCACTGGATCGATCGCCATTGCACGGCACTGCCCAGAACACCCGCGTCCAAAACATGCCAGGACGTGCCAGCCGGCGTGGTGATCACGCCCTGGACGCGCAAGGACGCCACGCACTCGACCGCTACCGTCCTCGCCCTGCATCCCTATCACCGCGTCGAGCATCGCCCCTGCACCCTCTACACGCTAGACGGACGCCCTTGCCTGCCCTGCATCGTCGCCGTCGCCATAGCCCAAAATGATGCCGCGCGCCCAGTGATAGACATTGCACGCGCCCGAGCCCTCCCATCACCCTTTTCTCGGTCTCGATACAGGTTGAGCATCTCCCGTACACCAGCTAGCCATAGCCGTCCTTCGCTTGCCCTTTCGCTCGCCGGAAACGCCACGCCATGGCCGCGCCCTTGCAGCACCCCGCGGCACCCCTCGCCACTATAAATAGAGGCCCTCCCAGCAAGCTCTCCACACACCAATCGACTCCCCTCTCACCACTGATCATCCTCACCACCATAGCTTGATCGATTGCCGCCGGAGGAGGAGCAATTTCAAGATCGGAGCCGCCGGGGAACGCAGCTCACCGTCGACGATTGGCGCCACCCCGAGCCCCGCCGCTGCTCCCAAGCTCTTCCCCATCTACTACACCTTCACCGCGCATACTGCCTGAGTCCTGCATCGGCCTGGTAGGCTCTCCGACCCCCTACTGCCGCCGTGACCTCGTCGGAATCCCGCCGGGGACGACGACGCTCCCCAGCCGTAGATCTCTGTTATAATCCTACGGCTATTCTTTCGCGTACCGCTTCGCTGAGTTAAGAGGCGCCGACAGGTGGCCCCCACCCTGTCAGCGCGGCCCGAGCGCGCCAGCCGCGTGTTGGGCTGCGAAGTGCTGCCGAATTTCGTTTCGGCCCAATAACCTTTCCCGCCTAAGCCCACCAATTCAAATCTAGTTTATTCTTTATCCAAATTTGTCCTGCTGACTGTTTAGTAAAATTTGAATAGTTTGAATTCTACCAAACCAAATCTAGCAAACTTTATACCGTTGGAAAGCCCATGAAATTATCTATCCAATGCCACTGGCCCCATCTCCATTTTCGTTGTAGATTTAATATGACAAAAAAGACAAGACAGGGACTTTTGCACATTCCAACTTTATTTAAAATTCAACCAAAATAGATTTTGAAGTAATTCCAATTCTAATAAATCACAAATGATGTCCTCTAATTGATTATGCAATAACATAGCCCTGTTGTTTATATGATCATGGACTAGATCAAATAAAATGGCTATGTAGTCATTTCTAGAGCTTTTTAAAGTGGAATTCAAACTCAACCCTAATGTGAGATTTCCCTCTCATTTAAATTTTGATCCTAAGTACTAATAACCAGGGGGAATGACTTAGGCTAATGAACCCTTGAGAATTATTACTTAGATATTTTAATTCATTTAAATGTTAAGTTTTTAAAACTATGTGAAGTGTAACACTTCAATTAAATTGAACTCACATATAATAGATATGAAATGTTGACTTTGGGTCAACCTATATTTCATACCTTATTATTATATGAAGAGATTAAATCTTAATAAGAGGTAATGAAAATGAATGTTTTCTTTTAAAGATCTACATACCAAATTTAAGATTTAGGAATAATGAGAGGAAATTATTTTTCTCCTAATTAATAATTCATCAAATAACCCACCATGCCATGTTTGATTGATGATAGGACTAGTGTGTGAACTATTTTGAGTGCCTCTAGTTTAGCATGTGAGCTTGGTTTAGTATTTATACCTCGTATTCGTATATAGACGCTAGTAACAAGGAATACCAAGAAGAGGAAGGCTACTCTCCGGAAGAAGAAGAGAACTTCGATAACTACCCAGCTCAAGGCAAGCTAACCCTTGCTAAACATAAGTGCTTAGCTCTACAAGAGCAAAGGCACCATCACCCTTTACTTTTATGTATTACCCATCCCATGTTTTTACTTACATTTGCTTTTGCTTATTTAATTCAAAGTACTTTTTGATTTATGATTCTCTTGTCTAGATTAGAACAAGAGCATCAAAGTTAGCCGAAGCAAATAAAGCTAGATAGCACCCCCTCAGGACTAGTTGCTATTGCTAAGAACTAAAATTGACTACTCTAGATGGGAACATTTGTGAAATGAACTGAAGTGAAAGTTTTTGAAGGTGAATATGACCAAGAGAAGATGGTGATTTTTGATAAAATAGATGATTGAGTTTGAATGCGATACCCTTCCAATTATACAAGTACCCCCACAATACCTGATTATGGGTAGGGCTTAACTAGAAACTTGTGTATTTTAGTATGGGTTCCCTCTTAACCAACATCATAGGGGTTACGCTGCGGCTGCCTCCGTACCTGTGAATTGATGTTGAAATGAGGTGAATGTACGGCCCAAGCCCTGTGCAGTTCCCGGGTTAACTGCGGTTTCCACCGGGAGGCCAAGCTCATGGGGAGAGGTGCTCATACTAGCATATATAAGTGAAAGGTTTCGATTGATGATCCGCGTACTGTGTTACGATGATTCGAGGTTACCCTCGACGGATGTAATCAAAAGTTGTGGCACAAGAGTACAACCTCTGCAGAGTGTTAAACCTATTCGAATAGCCGTGTCCACGGTTACGGACGATTGGAAAGGCCATACTATCTCCGTTATCATTAAAATGTTTTGATTCTAGAAATGAATGGTGGTTTGAAAGGTGACATTATGGTAATCCATAATGAGTAGTGGGAATGACACTAATGTTCCCACTTGAGTTAGTCTAGCACATGAATTAGGCTTTTTACCAACGATTTATGAAACTAAAACTTGGCTTTATGCAAACAAACCTAGAGCTTAGCACCCCCTTACACTTAATGAGTATTTTATCTTAGAGTTAGTTTGCGAGTACTTTAAAAGTACTCATGGCTTTGCCCTGGCTATTCAAATGCCAGACTATGAAGGGGAGCACCAGTATCAGGATGACGGACAGCAGGACGTCTACGATAACTAGGATCGTCTTCTAACGTCAAGCGTTGCCTGTGGAATAGTTCGTCCACTACTACTTCGCTTCCGCTACTATTTGTGATGTTGAACAATATATTCGTGTAATCTTGGATCATGTGATCTATGGTTGTAAGACAATATGTGATGTAATAAATGATGACTCTATGCTACTTACTATTATGTCTCGCAAAAACATTATTCCTGGGATTGCGATGTACGGCATAATAGGCATCTGGACTTAAAAATCCGGGTGTTGACACACACTGTCACCTTCACGCTATGTAGGAGGAATAGATCACATCAATACCATCATAGCAATAGTTAACTTCGTAATCTATAAGAGATCACAATCATAGCATAAACCAAGTACTAACACGGATGCACACACTGTCACCATTACACCGTGCAGGAGGAATAAACTACTTTAATAACATCACTAGAGTAGCACATAGATAAATTGTGATACAAAACACATTGCAATCATAAAGAGATATAAATAAGCACCTCACTATGCCATTCAACAGTGAATAAGTATTCTGTGAAATACAGCCTAAGAGACCCACACGGTGCACACACTGTCACCTTTACACACGTGGGACAAGGAGTCTCCGGAGATCACATGAGTAAAATTCACTTGACTAGCATAACGACATCTAGATTACAAGCATCATCATATGAATCTCAATCATGTAAAGCAGCTCATGAGATTATTGTATTGAAGTACATAGGAGAGAGATGAACCACATAGCTACCGGTACAGCCCCGAGCCTCGATGGAGAACTACTCCCTCCTCATGGGAGACAGCAGCGTTGATGAAGATGGCGGTGGTGTTGATGGAGAAGCCTTCCGGGGGCACTTCCCCATCCCGGCGGCGTGCCGGAACAGAGACTCCTGTCCCCCAGATCTTGGCTTCGCGATGGCGGCGGCTCTGGAAGGTTTCTCGTACCGTGGCTTTTTTCGTATCGAGGTTTTAGGTCTGGGACCTTTATATAGGCGAAGAGGCGGAGTCGGCGGGTCGACGAGGCGACGACACACTAGGGGGGCGCGACCAAGGCCTAGGCCGCGCCACCCTGTCGTCTGGGGCCCACAGGGCCCTCCTCTGGCGGCTCTCGGGTGTTCTGAAAGCTTCGTCCAAAAATAGGATGATGGGCGTTGATTTCGTCCAATTTCGAGAATATTTCTTTACTAGGATTTCTGAAACCAAAAACAGCAGAAAACAGCAACTGGCACTTCGGCATCTTGTTAATAGGTTAGTTCCAGAAAATGCACGAATATGACATAAAGTGTGCATAAAACATGTAGATATCATCAATAATGTGGCATGGAACATAAGAAATTATCGATACGTCGGAGACGGATCAGCGTGTTGCCATAGATTTTCGCGATCTCAACAGAGCTACTCCAAAGGATGAGTACCCTATGCCGGTAGCTGAAACGTTGATCAATGCAGCGGCTGGCCATAAGGTTTTAAGCTTCATGGATGGCAATGCCGGTTACAACCAGATTTTCATGGCTCCAGAAGATATACACAAGACGGCCTTCAGAGTACCAGGTTCGGTGGGCTTGTTCGAATATGTGGTCATGACATTTGGACTGAAGAATGCTGGTGCAACGTACCAACGAGCCATGAATTACATCTTTCATGATCTGATCGGCAAGTTGGTGGAAATCTACATTGATGACGTGGTGGTCAAGTCTGTCTCAGTGGAAGGGCACCTTGAGGATTTGCGATGTATACTGGACCGAACTAGAAAGTTCGGACTAAGAATGAATCCAAAGAAGTGTGCTTTTGGTGTAACGGCCGGTCAATTCCTGGGCTTCCTAGTTCATGAACGTGGAATTGAGATCGGCCTGAAAAGTCAAGAGGCAGTACGAACAATGAAGCCACCTACCACCAAGAAGGAACTCCAAAGTCTCATCGGCAAAATCAATTTCGTCAGAAGGTTCATCTCTAATCTGTCAGGACGAATTGAGCCATTCATGGGGTTGGTAAAAATCAAACCTGATGGGGAGTTTCATTGGGGGGCAGAGCAACAGCGAGCGTTTGATGAGATTAAAGAATATCTAACGAAGCCGCCCGTGTTGGTTCCGCCCCAGCAAGACAGGCCATTCTATATTTACCTGTCAGTAGCCGATACTTCTATCGCCTCCGTGGTAGTGCAAATCTATGATGGCGTGGAAAGAGTTGTTTTCTACCTCAGCAGAAGGATGTTGGATGCAGAAACGAGGTACCCGGAGGTTGAGAAGTTGTGCCTCTGCCTATTTTTTACCTGCACCAAGCTTCGTCGCATCTTTCTGACAGCAGAAATCGTCATCATTTGCAAATCAGACGTCATCAAGCACATGCTGTCGGCTCCTGTCCTGAAGGGCCGACTAGGTAAATGGATGTTTGTATTATCGGAGTTGGATCTCCGGTATCAACCTGCGAAAGCAGTTAAAGGACAGGCCCTGGCCGATCTGATCGCTGAGCGAATCAACACTAATATAGCAGCACTGTCTATACGTGCATGTTCTTCGATGGGTCAGTTTGCGATGATGGTTGCGGCATCGGCA
Organism: Lolium perenne; assembly: GCF_019359855.2. NCBI lineage: Eukaryota > Viridiplantae > Streptophyta > Magnoliopsida > Poales > Poaceae > Lolium > Lolium perenne. The sequence goes on along the minus strand of NC_067248.2, from coordinate 140,536,930 downwards.
TCCTACTCGTGTCGCCCCGGGGGGCAACCTACACCTTCTCCATCAGGCTATCTACCCTTTGCACCAATAATGTTGCTGAGTATGAAGCGGTACGTAAGGGGATGGAGTTGCTAATTGAAGCCGGGGCAGAAGCAGTAGAACTCTTTGGAGACTCAAAGTTGGTGATCTCCCAGCTCACGGACGAGTACAAGTGTGAGAGCGAGTCGCTCTTCCCGTTATGGATGCACTGCCGCAAGCTGATGGCACAATTCAGGTACATAAACTTCAATTGGGTCCCGAGGTCGCAGAATACGGAGGCAAACGATCTCGCACAGATGGCGTCAGGCTATAAGGAGACAGTGGAAGGAGCCGATGTCCAGATACACTTCATTCAACCAGATGATTGGAGAGCCGATATCTTCAATTACTTGAAGGATCCGGCTCGGGGGGCACCTAAACGGATAAGATACAAGGCCATGAAGTATGTCCTTATTGGAGATGACATGTTCTATAGGACCTTGGAAGGGTTACTTCTCAAATGTTTGGGAACAGCCGAGGCAAATCGGCTCTTACACGAGGTACATGAAGGCTCCTGTGGGACTCATCAATCGGCTCATAAGATGAAGTGGTTGATCAGGCGATCAGGGTTTTATTGGCCCACCATGCTTGAGGACTGTTTCAATTACTATAAAGGGTGTCAAGCATGTCAGAAGTTTGGGAGCATTCAGATGGTACCCGCATCAGCAATGAACCCCATCATCAAGCCTTGGCCATTTCGAGGATGGGGCATGGACATGATCGGTAAAATCCATCCTGCATCGAGCAAGGGCCACGAGTGGATCTTGGCCATTACAGATTATTTCACTAAATGGGTGGAGGCCGTCCCTATGAAGTCTGTGGCATCGAAGGACGTTATCAGTTTCGTGAAAGAGCATGTCATCCACAGATTTGGGATTCCCCAGACCATCACGACCGATGGAGGTTCGGTTTTCGTTTCTCGCGAGTTCAGAGAGTTCTGCGAGAGCATGGGAATTAAGCTGATCCGATCGTCTCCATACTATGCTCAAGCAAATGGGCAGGCTGAAGCGTCCAACAAAAGCCTTATCAAGCTGATTAAGAGAAAGATCGACGAGTACCCTAGGCGTTGGCACGAGGTTTTGTCGGAGGCTCTATGGGCTTATCGCATGTCATGTCATGGAGCGGTAAAAACTTCGCCGTACCATCTGGTCTACGGACAAGAAGCCGTGTTACCCTGGGAGATCACGGCTGGGTCGAGACGTGTCACGTTTCAGAATGACCTGACGACTGAAGAATATGCAGCCCTGATGAGTGATAGCATTGAGGATCTCACGGAACTTAGACTTTGGTCACTTGAGAAAATTAAGGAGAACAAGGCCAAGGTGGCTCGGGCATATAATAAGAAGGTGAAGCCAAAGGAGTTCCATGTTGGTGATCTGGTATGGGAAGCTGTATTGCCGTTGGGGACTAAGGACAAGGCATATGGTAAATGGTCTCCGAATTGGCACGGGCCGTACAGGGTTGACCAAGTCCTAAAGGGCAATGCGTATATGCTCGAACAGTTGGATGGTGTGAAGTTCCCAGTGGCCGTCAATGGCCAGCATCTCAAGAAGTATTTCCCAAGTATGTGGGATGATGGGCAATGAGATACGGGGGCCGATTTAAAAATCGGCCAGTAAAATTTTTTTTACTCAACTGGAGCCAGTTGAATATGGGGGCCGATGTATGGAATCGGCCGATAAAGGGAAATATATGTGCAGAGCAAGAGCCGATGCACGGTCATCGACTTAAGAATAAAACAGCCGATGCACGGGCATCGACTTGAGAACAAAACAGCCGATGTACAGCCATCGTCTTTAGAGTTGCAAAATGTTTTGGTCAGATATCAAGTTACAGTCTGAATTCGAGGAGTGTTTGCTTGGATATCTGTCCGATTTAGGATTTGAGCTCGGCCTTATGGGCGCTTGAGGGTGAAAGGCCGATATGTTGCTATCGGTTCTTGGTGCGTTGACTTGTTTTGGCAGTCGGAAGATTTGAAATTGAACAAATGGGGAATCACATTGGACGAACGATTTTCATTGATTCGAAGAGGAATTTTTACAAGAAAGAGCCGATGGCTCTCAAAAGATCATCCGATGCCTAATGCACTACTACTACTAGCCATATACTACTCCCTAATCTAAGGGCCGTCGCTGCCCTCATCGTCGCCGTCGTATCTGCCGTCGGCGCTGCTACCGGCGGGCTCCTCGTCGCTGCTGATGAAGCCGCCGGTAGGGGCTTCATCCTCCTCCTCGTCGTCGTCGTCATCCGACCAGGCCCAGCCTCGGAAGCGCTTGGCCGGTGGGTATCCCTCGGAGGAAGAGTCTTCCTCCTCTGACTCCTCCGCCTCTTCTTCCTCCTCGTCGGAGGAGAGGACCGCCTCCCATGGGAAGAGGTCGTCGTCGCTCGCCGGTACCAGCTCCCCGTCGACAAGGACCTGGAGGTCCTCCTCCCCGTCGGTGAGGGGTTCGTCGTCTTCCGATTCAATGGAGAAATCCCAGTCCCACGCGTCCCAATACTCTGGGGCGCGGGCCTCGTAGATGGCCATCAGATTGACCTCCTGCTCTAGTTCACTCGAGGAGGAGGATTGGGAGGAGAGAGCCGATGAAGCGGAGGAGGAAGAGGAAGACATGGCTACAGAGGAAGGGGTTTTTCGGCCGATGGCTAGTACGGAGCAAGAGGATGAAGAAGCGAACTGCTCGATGTGGTTAAATAAAGGGGGATATAGTGGAGATTTAATACTTGAGCAGTTTTTGAGGATGCGGTGCCAAGGCTGTCAATCGTGCAGAAGTTGAGAAGACAGGGTATCATGACGAAGGATACTGCGACGGTTCTGCTCTGCTACGACATGACCCTTCGAAGGAAAAACAGAGTGGTTTTGAAATTATCATTACCAAAACCAGGGGGGCATGTGTTACCACCCGAATTTAACCAAGTCTGGAGATGGGCCGTGATTAAATGGGCTTAGAGGATATGCACGGAAAATATTCCCGAACCGGCCTTGTACAAGAAGTTTGGGCAAGATTGCCCGTGTATCTGTAAATATAGTAGGATACGTGTCGGTTAGAATTAAGAGATAGAGTTTAGCTCGTACACGGTTGGGTTTGTTCCCAAGTTAGAAAGTCTACGGACTATAAATATGTATCTAGGGTTATTGAGAAGGAGGACGAACACGTTCACAACAAATCAATCTACGCGCATCGCCACCCCTTGTTTCGAGGGTTTCTCCCGGGTAAGCAACATGCTGCCTAGATCGCATCTTGCGATCTAGGCAGTATTGGTTTATTCGTTATTGGTGTTGCTCGTGCTGAAGCCTTTTTGATGGCAAACAACACCCTTATCTTAGGTGTTTTGGGGTTGATCACAATGCTTTCACGATGCACTTGTTTAGCTACGCTACCCCTCGATATCTAGCTGCCCTTACACCTATTTTAGGTGTAGGGGCAGCATCTTGCTTAATCTTTATTTAGTAGATCTAATCCGTTATAGTTGCTCCTTGTTTCTCAAGGATTGGTTTGATATCTGTATGGTTAGGCCTTATAAACGGGTTGAACGATCCGGTAGTGCGTAAGGTGTGGTTTATTAAGCTCTAGAGGGATTGTTCCGGGGATCAACTTCACGTTGGTTTTTAGGCCTCTTTAGGGCTGGTTTTCCGTTATCTTGCGTATCTGTTAGGCTCAACTACGCATAGGATGTTCCGATTATACGGTGAAAACCCTAGACTATCGTAGATTAGTTTAGCTTGATATTGATAAAGCATGATCCCCATGTCCTTATAAATCTAACATGAACCATGGGGCAATCGGCTCTTTGAGCCGATCCACAGAACAATTTAAGAGCCGATTGGGGCTCGTATTTAATGTTTACGTGTTTGCCATGCAGGAAACTAGTCGAAGCAATCCATCACCTTCCTGACCAGGTATAGGTCAGGTGGCACGCCCTCGTGAGCACCAGGACGCGTGTGCCAGAAGGCATTGCGGGCCGTCGCCCGAGGGACCAGGGTCAGCCGCAATCCTGGGAGCCTCCCGGCTCTACTGTGTTGCCCGTCGCTGCTCGCCGGTGGGTTTCTGACCGCAACAAAGAGGCTTTGAAATCTTAGAGAAATCTTTAATAAATCTCCTATAAAACCCAGCATGACCAAGAACACTACGAATACCTTTAACATCCCTCGGATAGGGCATCTTCTCAATTGCTTCAACTTTAGCTCTATCAACTTCAATACCTCTCTCAGAAATTTTATGTCCCAATACAATTCCTTCGTTAACCATAAAGTGGCATTTCTCCCAATTAAGAACAAGGTTAGTTTCTTCACATCTCTGCAATTATCAAAAGAATTCCCATAGACAGAAAAATCATCCATGAATACCTCTACAATCTTTTCACAAAAGCCATGAAAAATAGCAGACATGCATCTTTGAAAAGTAGCAGGAGCATTACATAAACCAAAAGGCATACGCCTATAAGCATAAGTTCCATAGGGACAAGTGAAAGTGGTTTTCTCTTGATCTTTAGTTTTAACAACAATTTGTGAAAACCCAGAATAACCATCAAGAAAGCAGAAATGAGTATTTTTGGATAACCTTTCTAACATTTGATCAATAAATGGCAACGGGTAATGATCTTTCTTAGTAACTTTATTAACTTTTCGAAAATCAATGCACATTCTATACCCTACAACTATTCTTTGAGGGATGAGCTCATCATTATCATTAGGCACAATAGTTATTCCTCCTTTCTTAGGAACACAATGCACAGGATTAACCCATCTACTATCAGCAATAGGATATATAATACCTGCTTCAAGAAGTTTCAATACCTCATTTCTTACCACATCCTTCATCTTAGGAATTAAACGACACTGATGTTCAACAACAGGCTTTGCATCATCTTCCATATTGATGGCATGTTGGCAAATAGCGGGAGAAATCCCCTTCAAATCATCAAGAGTGTAGCCAATAGCTCCTCGGTGTTTCTTCAATATTTCCAATAACCTTTCTTCCTCAAAATCTGAAAGCTTAGAACTAATAATAACAGGATATATTTTCTTATCATCAATATGAGCATACTTAAGATTATCAGGCAATGGTTTTAAAGCAAAAACAGGATCTTCCTTTGGTGGTGGTGTTGTACCTAGATCTTCAACCGGCAAGTCATGTTTAAGAATAGGTTGACGAAGGAAAATTTCATCAAGCTCATTCCTTTCTTCCCTAAAAACTTCACTCTCACTATCCTCCAAATGTTGCTGCAATGGATTATTAGGAGCAAGAGCAATAGATGCACACTGTTCAACTCTAAAATCATCGTTAGGCAAATCAGCTTTATAAGGAGTTTTGGCAAATTTAGAGAAATTAAACTCATAAGATTCACCAGCAAATTTAGTCACAATTTTCTCTTTCTTGCAATCTATAATAGCTCCACAAGTATTTAGAAAAGGTCTACCAAAAATAATAGGACAAGACTTACTAGCAGCAGAACCAAGTACCAAAAAGTCAGCAGGATATTTAATCTTACCACATAGAACTTTCACATCTCGAACAATACCAATAGGAGAGATAGTTTGTCTATTAGCTAGCCGAATAACCACATCAATATCTTCAAGTTCACAAGAACCAATTTCATGCATGATTTCCGTGTAAAGCTCATAAGGAATGGCACTAATGCTTGCACCAATGTCGCATAAACCATAATAACAATGATCACCAATTCTAACAGAGAGCATAGGAACACTGGCTTCCCTAGACTTATTAGGATGCGAAACAATATTAGAAGCATCTTCACAGAAAATGATATGACCATCTTCTACATTTTCAGCCACAAGATCTTTAACTATTGCAATAGCAGGTTCAACCTTTATTTGCTCTTCAGGTTCTATATGTTTCTTTGCACTTTTATTAACCACACTAGTTATAACAGAATACTCCTTCATTTTAGCAGGAAAAGGAGTTTTTTCAATATAAGCTTCAGGAAGAATATGATCAACAGTTTTAATTTCAACACATTTACCTATAGGTGAATCAGTTTTATCTTTGTAAGGTTCATGATACTTATCAAAATTCTTCCTAGGCAATTCAAAATGAGAGGCAAAAGCTTTATAAAAATTTGCAACAACTTGAGAGTCAAGACCATAAGCAGCACTCATATTACGAAATTTATCAGTATCCATAAAAGTTTCAATGCATTCATAATCATAATTTATACCTGACTCTCTACCTTTGTCGTTCTCCCATCCTTCAGTATTCTCCTGAATCCGATCAAGAAGGTCCCATTTAAACTCTTCTTTGTTGCGTGTAAATGATCCAGAACAAGTAGTATCCAGCAAGGTTTTATCTTGAAAAGAAAGTCTTGCATAGAAGTTATCAATAATGATATTACCAGGAAGCTCATGAATGGGGCATTTGAGTATTAAAGACTTCAATCTCCCCCATGCTTGGGCAATACTCTCTCCATCATGAGGCCAGAAATTATATATGCGGTTTCGGTCTTTGTGAATTTCACTTGGAGGATAGAATTTAGAATAAAATAGAGGCACAATATCCTTCCAATCAAGAGAATCACCATTCTTCAACAATTTATACCAATGCGCCGCTTTACCAGACAGCGATATAGAGAATAGTTTCTTCCTAACTTCATCCATAGCAATACCTGCACACTTGAATAACCCGCATAATTCATGTAAAAACAGTAAATGATCTCCAGGATGGGTAGTTCCATCTTCTTCATAGCGGTTATCCACAGCATGTTCAATAATTTTCATAGGTATTTTGTATGGAACCTCTTTCTCACCTGGCGCCTCATCCACTACCTTTGCAGTAGTAGTAGATTTTCCAAATAGGAATTCAAGAGAAGACCTCTCCATAATGAATTATAGCAGCAGGAAGAAGTAAAATCAGCACGTACAGTAAAAGTTTCCCTTACCAATTCCACTTACCAATAGCGCTTCACTCCCCGGCAACGGCGCCAGAAAATAGTCTTGATGACCCACAAGTATAGGGGGTGTATCGTAGTACTTTCGATAAATAAGAGTGTCGAACCCAACGAGGAGCAGAAGGTGTTGACAAGCAGTTTCGATGAAGGATTCACTGTAAATGCTCACAGACAAGTATTCAGGGGGTTTTGATATAGCAGATAAATAAAGTACAAGTAAATAAAATGCGAGAGTAATAGTTGCAGCGAGTGGCCCAATCCTTTTTAGCACAAAGGATAAGCCGGTTTGTTTACTTATAATGACCAAACGTTCTTGAGGACACACGGGAATTTAGTCTAGTGCTTTCGCTTCATATAGTTGATTAATCTTCATTGTTTTGATAAGTGTTGTGTGGGTGAACCTATGCTAATGCATCGCCCTTCCTAGGACTAATACATACTTGTGATTATACCCCTTGCAAGCATCCGCAAATACAAGAAAGTAATTAAGATAAATCTAACCACAACCTTAAACTCTGAGATCCTGCTATCCCTCCTGCATCGATATACCAACGGGGGTTCAGGTTGCTGTCACTCCGGCAACCCCACAATTAGCAAACGAATACAAGATGCATTCCCCTAGGCCCATAAAGGTGAAGTATCATGTAGTCGACGTTCACATGACACCACTAGAAGAATAACACCACAACTTAAATATCAAACCATTAAATATTACTCAACATAGTTCGCTACTAACATTTAGACTTCACCCATGTCCTCAAGAACTAAACGAACTACTCACGAGACATCATATGGAACATGATCAGAGGTGATATGATGATGAATAACAATCTGAACATAAACCTTGGTTCAATAGTTTCACTCAATAGGATCAATAACAAGGAGTAATCAATACCGGGAGAGTTTCCCCTATCAAACAATCAAGATTCAACCCTAGATGTTACTGCGGTGACGAGGTGCAGCGGTGGAGATGACGGTGACGGTGGTGGAGATGATGGTGATGATGATCCCAATGAAGTCCAGCTCGATGATGGTGACGATGGCGTCGATTTCCCCCTCCGGGAGGGAATTTCCCCGGCGGATTTCAGCCTGCCGGAGAGCTCTTTTCTCTCTGGTGTTTTCCGCCCCGCAGAGGCGGCTGTGTCTCCTCGCGATTATCCCCAGCACCTTAGGTTTTCGGGTAGATGAAGTACGCGAAAGAGAGGCGGCCGAAGGGGGCTGTGGGCCCCCTCCCCACAAGGCGGCGCGGCCAGGGCAGGGCCCGCGCCGGCCTATGGGGGGGGCCCATGGCGGCTCTCCTCGGCTCCTCCTTTTGTCTGGCTCATTCTTCTGGAAAAATAAGATCTTCGGTGTAATTTCTGGTAATTGTTGATCTCCAGAAATATTGCATCCTGACGGTGCTTTTTCCAGCAGAATCCTGACTCCGGTGAATGATTCTCCAATAATCATGAAACATGCAAAATAGGTGAAATAACATAAGTATCATCTCTAAATATGAAATATATCAATGAATAACAGTAAATTATGATATAAAATAGTGATGCAAAATGGACGTATCAGGGCGCAGCTGCACCGGGGAACGACGAGGCCGGTGGCGCGCTCGAGCGGAGGATGGCCACAATGAGGTGCGCGGTTGGAGGCGGAGCAGGGGCACCAGCACACAGGAAGAGTGGTGTAGGTTGGAGGAGGCGCGATCGGGTGGAGCAGAGGCGCGCCATCGAGCAGGGACGAGGGGCGTTGTGGAGCTCCATGTGTGAGAGAGAGGGAGGGAGGAAGATGAGAGGCGGGTGAGAGAGGTGAGTGAGAGAGGTGGGTGCGGTGGATAAGGGATGGGTGGATGGAGAGTTCGTGGAGTTAGTGGAGGTAGGTGGTCGTTTCCATAGATTAAAATACACGTGGCACACCGTTAGTAGTGGTGCGCCATGGGTACGTGAGGCCCTTTCAAAAATAGCGAAATCTAAAATGTCTGAAAACTCAATTTTCTCTTTTGAATGTGAGGATTATAAAAAAATCGCAAACAGTCGTAGGGAACTTTTCGCTCCAACGTCGTTTTATCGGAACATAATTGCAATCCCCTCTTCCTAGCTCCCATCCCCACGTTCCCCTCCGCCGTCATTCTCACCGCCTCCGCCTTGATTGCCCTATTCGGCCGCTCGGAGGAACGCCCTTTCCCGCCACCCTCGTCGGAGTAGGCGGGTGACCGTACGTCAACGTAGAGCGCTACGCCAAGCTCGCGCCCACCCCCTGGTCCGCGCTGCCCGCAACCTATTCGACTGAATATCTCGTCTGTCATCAAGGTAACTTGCAGGCCTCGCCGACCACTATTTTTCATTAACCATAGATGCTCGTTGGTCCTCATTGTTGGTGTACCGTTTGTAGATCATGGCTGACAGCTCGGACGACTATTTCTATAAGAATGTCATCGACATGTCCTCCGACGAGTCCGATGAAAACTCCGAGATACTCATGGCCATGGCCTTTCTCCTCCATGATCAAGAGCAACGCTTGCCAAAGTACAGGGGCTCGGTGAAGGGTCGGATCCCGACGACTAAGCGTGGCCCAGAGGAGGGCCATGCAAAACTATGGAGGGACTATTTTCATCAGACCAACCCATTTACAAGGTGCCGTGCTTTCATCGATGTTTTCGGATATCAAGGGACCTATTTCTGAAGATCATGCATGTCTTGAGGTGCTACGACGACTACTTCAATTTGAAGGCAGATGCTACGAGTAAACTTGGCATCACTTCTTACCACAAATACATTGCGGCCATTAGGATGCTAGCGTATGGAGTTGCCGGTGACCTAGTGGACGAGTACATCTGCATGAGCGAGTCAGGTTTCCTTGAGGCAATGTACATATTCTGCAAGGCTATGGTTGCGGTCTTTGTAGAAGTGTACTTGAGGCAACCAAATGTTGCTGACACCGCTGTGCTATTGTCACTCAACGCAACAAGAGGGTTTCATGATATGCTTGGAAGTATAGATTGCATGCACTGAAAATGGAAAAGCTGTCCATTATGATGGCAAAGTCAGTACCATAGCCATACAGAAGGATGCACAATCATACTTGAGACGGTTGCCTATCAAGATCTTTAAATTTGGCACTCATTCTTTTGCATGCATGGGAGGTTCGAATAATGACATTAGTGCACTTCACCGATCTCCGGTGTTCACACGGCTTGCTGAAGGTCATGCTCCACCGATCTAGTATGAGGTCAATGGACATCTCTATGACAAAGGATACTATCTAGCTGATGGTATACATCTTGCATGATCCACACGTTTGAAGACAATCTGTTTGCCTGGAAATAAGGCCAATGCAAGGTTTGCTAAAGAGTAAGAGGCATGTAGGAAAGATGTGGAGCGAGCATTTGACGTGCTGCAGTCACGTTGGGCCATAGTTTGACGCCTTGCTAGGACTTGGAGCCATGAGACTATGTGGGAGGTCATGACTGCTTGCGTGATGATGCATAAAGTAATCTTTGAGAATGAGCGTGCTGGGAGCTTGTTTGATGAAGGTTGAGAATCCTAAGGTGAGAATGTTGCGCTCTAGCCCGGACCACTAGGGTCGATTTCCTAGCTGTGCAGCATGAGCCAACATATGTGGACTCATCTTGATAACAACTAGTCATGTAGTGTTTATTTGATTTTCATTACAATTTGTGTCATTTGTGTAAAACTATGTTCTATAGCACTTTGTTGTAAAACTATGTTTAACTATTGTAATAAATTTTGTACTTTTAGTTTTTATGCATTATTACTTTATCAGCAATCTACATGTATCTACATGTGAAAACGTAGGAAAAAATATTAATAGCCGCTGCCACCCGCATCTGGACAACAGCCTCTTTCCTGTCCACGGGTCGACGCTTCCGGGCAGACCGAAAAGCAGTCCGAAATGCGTCCCCCACCCCCATTGGATATGGCCTAACATGTTGAGTGTGTGTGAGCCGGGCACTGTCCTGTGTAGCCGACCACCAAAGAACCATGCACATGGCTTTGCATCATACACATAGAATACACATAACAAATAAAAAACTATAATGAGCAATTTTCGCTGCATATCTACCCCAGGTGATATTATTTTACCAATTACAAGGCAACATGTTTAAAAGACTGTGGATCAAACGCAAAGAAATCTGCACAATTTTAGGCGAGTTGAGTGAAATAATGAAGTATTAAATACCATGTACAAAGAAAGCATGCGACTTCGGCCAATTGTTGAACCCCAGGAAAGTGTTGGTCATAATTGGCCATGAGCGGACCATCAAACGAGGTGTGCAACAATTAGAAGAAAAAAACCATCATAGATATTATGTACATTCTAGATTATTTTCAGATTAGTAAATTGATTGATATATCTTTTATTTACTTACAACATAAAATAGACAATCATGTATTCGAGAAACCTCAGTTAGTTTTAGAGGTCGGTCATGATATTTAAATAAAAACTAAAATACACATGAACACGTAAATATAGTTGCAGCTCCTTAGAGTGGCAATAAATTATGTGTGAAGACATGTGTTTTGGAGCAACAAGAATATAATTAAACAAATAATTTTAATAAGTAGTGCCTAAAAGGGAAACAACTAACACAATTCCATTGTAATATATTCTTTAAATTTAGTGAAGTGCAACTTCCACGATTTTAGTTAAAATTACAGTGAAAACGATTGTGTCTTAGTTTTATTGTTGTATCATGACAATGCTACAGTTTCTAACTTTAATAGAACACCATAGCAGTTAAGATCATATGTCACGAATGGGTTGTAATCGCAACAAATTCAAGAAAACCAGTATAAATAAATCATCTATGTCTAGTTTAACTCACCATGTCCCACTAAATTAACATAACAACCATGCTTAGTTTGAAGCCAAATGATTATGAATCACTTATCAACTTTATTACTATGTGACGTCAAATAAGTTGACATCACTACTGAAAACAAAGTATAAAGTTTACACGGTCGGATTTCAAAGTGAGACTTGATTGTCCACATCTGCTGGTAACATTGCAGTCACAAACCCATATCGCCAGTGTAGGCCATGCCATATGTATGCTAAGTATAATCTTTGGTGGTAGTCAAATCGCAAATAATAGTGTTCTGTTTACATGTTACATGCTAATTTTCTAGTAAAAAAGGTCAATTAGAAACACATACTTTCCATGACCTAGGACTCTCTGCCCCTCCAACCAAGCTGCCTTCTAGATTTATCTGAATTATGAAGTAACAACTACAAGCACCCCTGTAGAAGCATAGTAACAAAAGCATATATACCCATGAGGAAATCTTGCCTTTCACACAAATTTTCATTGGAAGAATAATTTTTTTATCAACTGGCATCTGTGGCTAGACAAGCTCTCTATACATGGAGCCCACTGAGTAGGAAATATTGAGTCTTGCATAAAAAAACATAAATTTTGATTACGTCTCGAAGTTGCAGGAATTAGGTTTTGTCTAAACCAAATAACTTGTATTACGTTACCTATTAGTTTTAAGCCAAATGATTGTGAATCCGCTATCAACTTTTATTATATGACACCCTAGAAGTAGACACGACCACATTACCACTCGCAAGAAAAGAAAGACGTTCACACTGAACCTAAGAATAGTTAGATGGACTTAGAAAATTTTGGAAAGTCGAAGATGCTACTAGTGCAATAAAGTGCAACTAAATTTTGTTGGAGTCAAATCACAGATAGTAGAGTTATGCCTGAATTTTTTTACAAGTTGTACTAATTTCTTCAAGCCAAAACATAACAAAAAAGGGGATATGCTATACCTTTCTTACAAAAATCATGTACGGAAGGTCAATTAAGAACCACATAGAAATATTCTATAAGGAGAGGAATTAAGAAACACATTTTGTTCTTATGTAAACAGATAATTATTTTTTATTCTTAAAAAACAACAGTTTATTAGCTACTGAATTTACATAAACTTGGAACTGATATAGATGCAATGCAACGATGCTAGATATTATCTAAATAAATGACTTGTACACTGGTAGAAAAACAGGCTTCCGGTGAGTCCCATAAGTCGCGAAGCTGTAGGAACCGCGACTAATGGGACCTTTAGTCGCGGTTCGGGAGGCGAACCGCGACCAAAGGCCAGGGCCCAGGGCGCTCGGTGGCCAGCCGGTGCACGTGGGGGGCTTTAGTCGCGGTTGGCCAGGCCAACCGCGACTAAAGGTGCCCGAGGGCCTTTAGTCGCGGTTGTCCAGGCCAACCGGGACTAAAGCCCCCCCCTATATATACCCATCCAGCAGCCAACACTTAGCCATTTGGAGCCATTCTCTTCACAAACTTCACAAGTGGGTGTTAGGTTTGCTTTTGGTTCCTCTTATGCACATAAGGTGTTTGATGAAATGCCCCAAGAGCATGAAACAAACATGATATGAAGTGTTGGAGTCACACTTGAGCTTTCTCATTTATTTTTTCCTCCTCGATCGCGGTTAGCAACTTGAACCTTTGATGTGTCGTTGATAAAATATGCATGTGTGTGTAGTTCATTGTTTAATTTATATTGTTTGTAGCTAGTTAGTTTAACAAATGCATGATGGTTAATTATATATTTTATATTATAATAATGCAGATGAATCGACAATGGATGTACGGTAACCGACTCTCCGGCGAGTTCAGTACGGGTTTGAAAGATTTCCTCGTAGTGGCTAATGCGAACAAGCAGGGGGGTTTTGTTATCTGTCCATGTGTTAACTGTAAGAATCAGAAGGGTTACTCTTCCTCAAGAGATGTTCACATGCACCTGCTTCGGCACGGTTTCATGCCAAGCTATAATTGTTGGACCAAGCATGGAGAAAGATGGGTTATAATGTAAGAAGATGAAGAAGGGGATGATTTCATCGATGAAAGCTATCTTGCTCATTTCGGTGATACTTTCATGGAGGATGCTGAAGGTGAAGGGGAAGGTGAGGGGGAAGGTGAAGAAGAGGCACGTGATGATCCCGTTGATGATCTTGGTCGGACCATTGCTGATGCACGGAGACGCTGCGAAACTGAAAAAGAGAGGGAGAATTTGGATCGCATGTTAGAGGATCACAGGAAGGCGCTGTACCCCGGATGCGATGATGGTCTGAAAAAGCTGGGCTGCACACTGGATTTGCTGAAATGGAAGGCACAGGCAGGTGTAGCTGACTCGGCATTTGAAAACTTGCTGAAAATGTTGAAGAATATGTTTCCAAAGAATAACGAGTTGCCCGCCACTACGTACGAAGCAAAGAAGGTTGTCTGCCCTCTAGGTTTAGAGGTTCTGAAGATACATGCATGCATCAACGACTGCATCCTCTACCGCGGTGAATACGAGAATTTGAATGAATGCCCGGTATGCACTGCATTGCGTTATAAGATCAGAGGCGATGACCCTGGTGACGATGTTGAGGGCCAGAAACCCAGGAAGAGGGTTCCCGCCAAGGTGATGTGGTATGCTCCTATAATACCACGGTTGAAACGTCTGTTCAGGAACAAAGAGCATGCCAAGTTGTTGCGATGGCACAAAGAGGACCGTAAGTCGGACGGGGAGTTGAGACACCCCGCAGATGGAACGCAATGGAGAAAGATCGACAGAGAGTTCAAAGATTTTGCAGCTGATGCAAGGAACATAAGATTTGGTCTAAGTACGGATGGCATGAATCCTTTTGGCGAGCAGAGCTCCAGCCATAGTACCTGGCCCGTGACTCTATGCATCTACAACCTTCCTCCTTGGTTGTGCATGAAGCGGAAGTTCATTATGATGCCAGTGATCATCCAAGGTCCGAAGCAACCCGGCAACGACATCGATGTGTACCTAAGGCCATTAGTTGATGAACTTTTACAGCTGTGGGGCAGACCTGGTGTCCGTGTGTGGGATGAGCACAAAGAAGAGGAATTTGACCTACGAGCGTTGCTTTTCGTAACCATCAACGATTGGCCTGCTCTTAGTAACCTTTCGGGACTGTCAAATAAGGGATACAATGCATGCACGCACTGCTTACATGAGACTGAAAGTGTACATTTGCCAAATTGTAAGAAGAACGTGTACCTTGGGCATCGTCGATTTCTTCCGAAAGGTCATCCAGTAAGAAAGAAAGGCAAGCATTACAACGGCAAGGCAGATCACCGGCCGAAGCCTGCGGAACACACTGGTGCTGAGGTATTTGATATGGTCAAGGATTTGAAAGTCATCTTTGGAAAGGGTCCTGGCGGACAATCAGTTCCGAAGGAAGCTGACGGGCACGTAGCCATGTGGAAGAAGAAATCTATATTCTGGGAGCTAGAATATTGGAAAGTCCTAGAAGTCCGCTCTGCAATCGACGTGATGCACGTTACGAAGAATATTTGCGTGAACATCCTAAGCTTCTTGGGCGTGTATGGGAAGTCAAATGATACAAAGGAAGCACGGCAGGACCAGCAAAGTTTGAAAGACCCTGATGACCGGCATCCGGAACGGTTTCAAGGTCGTGCCAGCTACGCTCTGACCAAAGATAACTGTAACGAGTGCCAGAGAACAAGCGGCCGACTTAGGTATCACTCTTCGTGCACTGTTAGGCCTTGATGAGGCGCCAATGAAGGACGTAGTATTTACATATGTGAAGAATGGCCCTCTCGTCGAGCCTGCGCAGGAAGAGGATCTACCTCGACAAATGAAAGGTCTGCTAAATTGGTACAAGGGTTACATAAAACATAAAAACGCCAAAGACTATATTTATGCGGAAGTTAGATATGAGCATCACTTCAAACATTACTATGTACAAATTCATCTGAGTGAATTGTTCCAGCTTTTCAATCTGCGCGACCTCGACAAATCTATCATCAGTTGCTACGTTCTGTAAGTGATTTATTAATTTCTACCCCATCTCGTTCATTGCCTGCACTATATATATATATATATATATATATATATTGTCCTAACTATCTTGTTGTGTACGCTATTATGCAGAATGAAGAATCGGGAAATGCGAATAAGGAACATCCATGATGTTGGGTTCATTGACCCACAAATCGTTAATTCATATGTGTTAGAACACCACCCCGCCGACGTGGAGGATGACCTGTGGCGGTTTATTAGAAAACAGAAACTCAAACGTGATATTCTATTTCCTTACCATTTTGGGTGAGTGTTTCTGTCTTGAGCACATTCTCTTTTGTTTACTCCATGCATGGTATGTGGCTAATCGATGAGTTATGCATGACTGTGCATGTATCGTGTCCGCAGGTTCCACTGGATTCTTATGGTAATTCAATTTCAGACCTCCTCAGTTCTCGTCCACGACTCTCTGAATATGGATCCGGCGCTTTGGGCCGACATGAGAAAAATGATGCAAAAGTAATTATTTTCATTCATTTGCGCTCTATATCGATCGGCCTATTTCGTTCATCATTTCCTAATATCAAGTAACTAATTAATAACTCTCTTGTTCATTTAATTTTCTTTGCCTCGTAGGGTTTGGAGACGGTTCGTAGATACCAAGGTCGGTGAATTCAAAAAAGAGCTACATTTTAAAATGGCAGTGCGGACGACTGGGGATATTCAGCCACCGGGGACCAATCTATGTGGATACTATGTTTGTGAGAGGATCCGGAGATACTGCAATGAGCGGGACCAAATAGCAGGAGAACAACATCCCGAGGAATAACCTCCGGAAGACGCTTAGTCCAAGCTCGCTTCCGACCACTTCAAGAGGAACTAGCTGGATGGTTGGCGAGGGAAGTCATCGATCCTAGAGGAGAACACCATTACGATGACGTAGAACTTTATATGCACTAAATTATGGATGGAAACTTGTTCAAAATTGTATATGGTCATCCGATATTGAATATATATTGTATATGGTCATCCGATATTGAATATATATTGTATATTGCTCTTGAATTCTTTTTGGTTCTAATTTCAAATTTGTTTGAAATTGTACATTCATATGCATGTATGTAGTACCGTAGAATATGTGAAACTCCTTCAAAATTAAAACCCAAAAGAAATAAAACAATACAAATTAAAAAGAAACCAGATTTAGGGGGAGGGGGGGCTAAACCCTAAACCCTGCGGAGGCCTTTAGTCGCGGTTGGCCAGAAGAACCGCGACTAAAGGTCCTCCGCCCTGGCGCTCGCCTGCGGCCCACGTGGACGGGCCTTTAGTCGCGGTTCGTAAGGAACCGCGACTAAAGGGGGGGGGGGGGCCTTTAGTCGCGCTACTTTGGTCGCGGTTGCGCAACCGCGACTAATGGCAGTTGCGAACCGCGACCAAAGCCCCTTTTTCCACCAGTGGTACTTACGGTACTTAAGTTGATTTGAAGTAATATTACTGCCATTCCCTTATCAACTTCTATTATGTGACACATAAGAAGTTGACGCTACCACTGGCAAGAAATGAAGAAGTTTGCATTGCATGTAAAAGCCGGTTAATTAGACGACCCTTTTGAAATTCTGCAAAGTCTAATTAAGACGTTACCGGTGCCAATGAAACAGAGCTAAACTCAGTCCCTGTCAAATAACAAATAATAGAGTTCTCTTTACATGTCACAGAAGAAGTTTACAAGTTGTACTAAGTTTCTTGAACCTAAAATAGAACCAAAAGGTGAATATGCTAGACCTTTCTTACGGAAATCATGCAAAAAGGTCAATTAATTAAGAACAACGCAGACATTTCCAAAGACAAGATAGAGCTGCACTACACCTATATAGTGTTCGCGTGAATATTCACGATTTAAGACTTATTTGGCTTGATGTAGTGCCGTTCGGACTTTTCCAACAGAAAATAAATTTTGGTTCTGTTTTGCCTCATGTTCTATCTTGCCCTACCATTTTTAATTACTTGGGATTACACTTTACTGTCTCAGGTTAGAAAGGAGGTTATGATCGTGAATAGCACAACTTTGATTTTCTAGTAATTTTTGTAGAAGCCAGGTACATAGAAAGTAGCCTACATGTATCATATTTTTCAAGATGGGCACTAGTTGCACAATAATAACAAGGGTAGGATGCAACTAGAAAAAATCCGATTCCAATATATTATGTGCAAGTTTTGGTAGGATTGGGGTCAGCGACATAGTTGGTCAATGAGAATGAATCATCTTCGAGTCAATAATGTTGTTTTAAACCTATACTATTTCCTTGTGAGATGTATAAAATTAAAATTATTTGTGTGCGGTGATGTGCTCATAGCTTGAATCCACGCACAGTTTCGCAGTTTTAAACTTCCAATTATCCTGCTTCTTTATTTATTCCTTTAATTGGTGAAATACGAAGTTTTTGGCGGCTCAATTATTGTGATCAATCCTTACAAACTATTTTCTTTACAAACATGTTTCAGTCGTGCACGATAGGCACTTATATATGGATTTATCGACACAAGAAAGATGCTCCAGTTTTACGGGATGCCATGGCTTCTGGCTACACACGGCTCCTGATGGTCGCTCAGGATATCTTGTGCCAGGCTGGTTGGCGTCATACTAGTAGTCTATGTTGATTGTTAGTCTTAGTATGCTTGTTTCTTTCGATGGTTGATTATTGTATCGATCTTAGTTGATGCGTGGTTTGTAAACAATATTTTCTTGAACCAAATTTTAATAAAGGGCCGTGTGCATCGTCATGATGCAGAAGCCGGGGTTTCACCCCCATTTCGAAAAAAAATCAATAAGGATGCCCAGCTCCAGTCAAGGAAGGGTAGTTCCATCAAGATATTTGGGTGCAGTGCGTATTTTCGTGTTAGATCTCCCTTCAGGAGTCCTTTTTCACCCATATGAGCCAAAAATGCATTTAAAAAACTACAGTGAACTGTAACCTTGCATTTTGTGTCCCCTTTGTTGACAAGTAACCGCCAGCTTTACATTACAGTTAATACATTATCTTTTGCACGCTTAATTTGCTTGACACACACACGATCTTAATTTATCTTCTTTGAGTATACTTGGTCTTAATTTTATTACACATAACCAGCCAACACATAATCTGAAGATGATTACCTTACTAAGTATACATTTAAGAAAGTCGCTATCGTAGGAGAAGTGGAGAAAATGTCTTTAGGCTCAGGTTTGAGCCATCGGTGGTGGCGGCGGCGCTAAAACACCAAAGGTATGTCAATTAGACATGTAAACGAACTACATAGGAATCCTGATATCCGACTAGACAGGAGAAAATATAAGTGATGGATAATTGGTCAACTGTTTCCTGTGAACCATAAAATACAAATTTTGTGCAACCATTCGATCGCCATTTTGCAAGGTTACTTAGTTAAATTATAAAAGAACCACATAAAGATTCTAATCTTCAGCGTACCTTAATTCTCCACAGTATTTTTGAAGGAAAAATGTATGCCCATTTATAAAGTCGGTATACATACACTCAACCGTATAGACACCTATTGTAATTAGGGGCCATTTGAAACTATCTGGTTCTTAGCTCAAACTTACCCCCAATACTTGTCTTACAAATCTTATCTAGGAGTCCCATTTGTCCCCGTTAAGGTCCTATTGAATTTTATATTTAAAGGTACTTGAGATAATACATCAACAATTATAACGCTTTTTGCTCTGACAATATTACATAATTCTGGGTACTAATTAATAGGCCAAGGAGGTATTACCCAGCCAAATATCCTCCTAGAAACGAGTTCTATGTCATCTCCTACAACAAAAGAATCTCGCTGAAAGAAATCATCTTTAACTTCCATTGATACCTTTCAAAAGGGTGAATCCATGGGTTTGGCTTATGCTTGCAAGAGTGTTTTGCCACGTAGGTACTTATTGTGAAGCAACTCCTGCCGCACACCTTACTCGGAAAGTTCAAATAGCCATTTACTGAATGAACATCTATTCTATGACACCTAAGAAGTTGACACAACTTTTAGGAAGAAATCTTTTTTACACTACACGTGAGAATATTTCCATGGCCTTTCGAAGTTCTGCAGGGTCAAAGACGCTACCGGCGCAATAAACGAAGCTAAACTCGGTCCCAGTCAAACCACAAACAATAGAGTTTTCTTTACATGCCACATAAGAAGTTCACAAGTTGTACTAATTTTCTTCAACCCAAAACAGAACCAAAAAGGGAATATGCTAGACCTTTCTTACAGAAATCATGTAAAAAAGGTCAACTAATTAAGAACCACGTAGACATCATATCCTCAAAGGAGAGGAAGCAAGAAACACATTTTCTTCGTATGAGCTTGGACCTCTGCTCCTCCAGCCAAGCTTACCTACCTAGAATAGATATATCTGAATTTTGAAGCAACAGCTAAGTAGCTAGGACCCCTTTAGAAGCAGAGTAACAGAAGCATACATATCCACGATCGAGAGAATCTTCCCGTTCAGAAACCTCCAAAATCATTCTCGCTAGCTTTCTTCTCGATCACTTCCAGCAGCAATCTTGTGCTATTTGTCGTGACGTCCCCTTCAAAGCTAGAACTGCTTCTGTCATCCGTCCACAAATGGAGCTTTCGAGGCATGGATTCTTTAAATTCAGATGCTTGTAATCCCAATAATCTTCTTTCCCAGGTAGTGACCACACCCACAAGGCAGAGAGATCGCTACATACACATACATATTCCTAGCCGTAAAAATTCCATCTTTTCTTCCTCTTGTTCTTCTTCCTCTGGCCGGCCATCACGATTATTCGTGACCTGACCTGACATGACATGACATGCGTGCTATGATTGATCAGTGCATGCGCAATTGCAGGCATCCAATTCCAGCACTCAACCTGCCCGCCACCACCTCCTATTTCTACCGCTGCGTCCAGGTCAGCGTCAGAGGAGCAGCGCGCGGCCGTGGTTCGGCGACGCGGCGGGGGCATCATCATCCTCGGCCGCCGCAACGTGCATGGCGTGGATCTTACTGCGGCGGATCGATTACTCCCGCTTCGGCTGCCCCCTCTTCAGCGCCTTCTTCACCTACGAGGACAACCACGAAGGCAAGCCGGCCGCCTGAGCGACACACAACTGCAGCGAGCAGTTCAGTACTAGCTAGCTAGTACAGTAGCAGTAGCCGTGTGCCAAAATCTTTCCTCTGGAGAAGCCATGTCTAGCCCACGGTGGCCGGAGAGGTCACCGGCGGCGAGGAGCAACGACAACGGATACGTTGAGACCGACCCCACTGGTCGCTACGGCCGGGTAAGCTCTCGATGTCTTCTTGCACTACGAACTCTCTTCAGTCTCATGGCTCAAGCTAATTTCTTCAGGCAACCTGAATCGGCCACAAGAAGTTTATTGTTGGAAATACAATCGGTTGACCTAGTTCGTTAATTAGCAGCATGCTTGCATTCGATTGTTCAAGCTTCATATTTTTAGGATTTCTTTTATTTTCTTTTCTGTTTCTCTGAGGAACATGTTCTTGAGATCGATGGGTGAGGGTAATACAGGGACTACAGGAGTAGGTAAATTACTAGCTAGATTCCAAAACATGCTTACGACTGAACCACGAAGTGATTAAGCTTGCAGGGTTTTAACAATGAAAAATGCTTTAGCTTGATTATCAAGGATGGATTCCATGGTACGTGATGTGCACTTCGGAGCAACCCCTAAATTAGGCCACAATAATTGTGCCTTTTGCCTCTTATTTATATGTCCATTTGGCTTTTGCTGTTTAGCTACGGCCGGCTAGCTAGCTGCACATCTTCTTGAGGCTGGTCTGAAATCTGAACAAGTGATTTTGTGTTTTATTTTTTCCTAAACAAAAACATTGTCAATACTGTTCTTGCATTGGCTAATTATAATATTTCCATACACCTATATCAGAAAATTAATTGGCGAACTACATATAATATATTTAAGCAGTTAATTGTTTTTGTAGTACCCGACCATAAATCATCCCGATAGGAACTGGTCGACTAAAATATCCTAATGCAGCATAAACAAGCATTTCACCCAAATAGATCACAAATATTGTTTTACCTAGTCAACTAGCTAGTTGCAGCAAGGTGGATCATTGTTTTTGGAAGGTGAGAATTCAGTTGTGATTTCTCTTCGTCCAATAATCCAAATAATCAGGAAACAGTTGGTGCATTTGGCCTCCCCTAGTTTTGGACTAAGAGGTTGGGCTGATGAAATGGTGGTCAGCATTGTTCCATGTGTCTGTCAATATGCCAATAATGAGATGCTTTGAAAGCGCCAGAGCGATAATATGCCCTGTCATATCCCCCAAAGATATAGGTCATCTTTTTGTTCTCGGTGGATGAAGTTGTAGCAGTCACTCAGATTTGTCTTCTCAGTGGTTTCTCCATGTGTTCAAGTGCCATTAGGCTAACTGCTAGCTTTTCTGTTCATCTAGTTTCCGGTTTTAGCAAACATACAATAATAAATTACTGTTTGTATGTAGCTACTTTTTGTAGTTAACTAGTTATATCTATTGACACTTTTGCAAAGGACCAATGAAGTCTATAAAAAGAAACCACTTTGTTAAATTGAATCGGCATAGCTTGCAGTTAATCGATGTGTTTTCGGTGATCTCTACTACATGCATAACTATGAATTTTTCCAACTTAAATGTGTAATGTAATTCAAACTTCGGAAAAAAGAATCTGAAAAACGATATTGCATCTGTTTGAACAAGTGCTGTTGATCTTGCTGATGGATGGTAAGCTTGATGAGTGTTGGCAATGGCATGCAGTTCGACGAGCTCCTGGGCAAGGGAGCGATGAAGTCGGTGTACAAAGGGTTTGACGAGGTGCGCGGCGTGGAGGTGGCGTGGAACCAGGCCAACCTCGCCGACGTCCTCCGCACTCCCGACGCGCTGCAGCGCATGTACTCGGAGGTGCACCTCCTGAGCACGCTCCGGCACGACTCCATCATCGCCTTCCACGCCTCCTGGGTCTCCGTCTCCTCCACCTCGCCGCGCGGCACCGGCGGCGCGGGGTGCGGCCGCACCTTCAACTTCATCACCGAGCTCTTCTCCTCCGGCACCCTCCGCGCGTACCGCCTCCGGTACCCGCGCGTGAGCCTCCGCGCCGTCCGCGGCTGGGCGCGGCAGATCCTCCGTGGCCTCGCCTACCTCCACGCCCACGACCCTCCGGTCATCCACCGCGACCTCAAGTGCGACAACGTGTTCGTGAACGGTCACCAGGGCACCGTCAAGATCGGCGACCTGGGCCTCGCCGCCGTGCTCCGGGACACCCAGACGGCGCACAGCGTGATCGGCACGCCGGAGTTCATGGCGCCCGAGATGTACGACGAGGAGTACGACGAGCTGGTGGACGTGTACTCGTTCGGGATGTGCATGCTGGAGATGCTCACGGTGGAGTTCCCCTACGCCGAGTGCTCCAACCCCGCGCAGATCTACAGGAAGGTCACCTCCGGCAAGCTGCCCGACGCCTTCTACCGGGTGGAGGACGCGGACGCGCGCAGGTTCGTCGGCCGGTGCCTCGTCCCGGCCTCGCACCGCCCCTCCGCGCAGGAGCTCCTCCTCGACCCTTTCCTCTCCACGCAGGACACGACCATGACCATGTCAACGCCGCCGTCGCTGCCTGCCTTGTCTACCCGTAGCGACCGGAAAGATGAGAAGGCGGCGGCGGGGAGGACTGACATGACCATCACCGGCAAGCTCAACAGCGACAGCGACACCATCTTCCTCAAAGTGCAGATCACCGACGAATCAGGTAGTGCAATGTTGTCAAGGTATATGCACATACATACTTAGATGATTCCTTGCACTCATAAGATCAAATGTTCAACTGATCAGGCCATACGAGGAACATCTACTTCCCATTCGACATTGCTGGTGACACGGCGATAGAGGTGGCGACGGAGATGGTGAAGGAGCTGGACATTGAGAACCGGGACCCCTCTGAGATTGCTGCCATGATCGAGCAGGAAATCCTGAGGCTGGTTCCCGACTGGGCCGGTGGCAACTGCGGCGATCAGCAAGAGTACTACACGTACGCGGATGATGACGACAACGAGGAGCAGCCTCCTTTCTACTACCTCTCTTCTTCCCCAACTTCGTCCCACGGCTCTCACTGTGGCGTGGGGCCCACGGCATCTGGACTGCAAGGAGGACATGGTGACTGGTTACAAGGTACACAAACATTTTTTTTTTGACTTATTCTAAAAAAAACATTGCTTTGACTTGTTACCATTCAGATGCCAACGCCTCGACCACACGTTGCTTGATTTGATACAGTAGTTTTGTTTAGACAAACCAAGCTTTCCAGCTGGTCATCATAACGGTTTTGCGGATCATAGGTTCAAATTTTCTTACATCTCATAATGCACAATTCCAAGTACAAATAAGTTGCACACATGAGAATTAAGTACATGTAAAACCTCCATTCAATTATTAGTTCGTGGTATATATATGTGTCATTTGAATGGTATAGTTCGATCTTATTAAGTGCCTATAAATTTTATTTAGACTTATGAAAAGTTATAGACCCCTAGTATATGCAATGTCTAAGAATTAGCAACCAAATTGCATTTTTTATCAATAGTGTTTTGCATGCGAAAGCACCATCTCATAGATATATTACATGCTTATACATTCTTCTTCGTAACTTCGTAAGCAAATGACATTTTTAGTGCGTGGTTAGTAGATGACTTCATTGAAAATGTTTAGACATTTTTTTTTCCTAAAATTTGATGACTAATACTACATATCAATATATAATAAAATTGGTGAAGTCAAATAGCACGTGTAGATTTGTCTTGAAAATCTATATACTGTCAAATTTGATATTTTTCAAAATATTATGCTCCGACAAAAATCATTGGTCAATGTATACAGATGGACAACATCAGTGTGAATGCATGACTAGCTGCTTGTGGTTTGTATCTTTGTTGCATATGTTGGTCGTGTCCCATAGCATATACTCCCTGGGGGGGGGGGGGGGGGAGTGTTTTAATCGACATGGGCACCCTGCTACCTATATGCATGCGTTGATCTAGCCGTGGGTCGATTAGAAGGGACCGGAGGTACTACTCATGAGGTAGCTGTCTGTGTATAATATGGACGCTTGTTAGCATTCCATTTTTATAGATGAAAAACACATATTTTATATTACCTAGGTCAACACCATTATCGCAGCATATCGACTTGGAATATAGCGTAATCGTCCTTCGGAGGACAAACGGACAGTATATATGAGCACAATTCTGATACTGCTATAATCTTACCGTTGACCCTTAGTGTATGCACTATCTAAGAATTAGCAGCCAATGCAAATTGCATTTCTGAGCAATAGCGTTTTGCTTAGGAAATAAGGTTGTAGGTAGCATGCGAAAGCGCCACCTGATAGTTATATTATTACATACTTATGCTTTCTTCTCGTAAGTAAATTAAACTTTTATTGTGTGGTTAGTAGATGACTTCATAGAAAATGGTCACATTTTTCTGTATGTTTGGATGACCAATACTAGATGTCAATATATATTCAAATTAGTAAAATAAACAAGTAGATTATTCATGAAAATCTACACTATGAAATCTCGTAATTGCCCCATACTATGCTCCCACAAAAATCAATGGTCAATATGTATATAAAAGACAACATAAGTGTGAATGCACGGCTAGCTGCTTGTGGTTTGCACCTCTAGCATATGGATATGGCCGGTAGTCTTGTCCATATCATACACTCATCAGGTAGCTGTCGCTGCATACTATGGACATTTGTTAGCATTCCATTTGACAGATAAAAGGCACAAACATCAACACCATGATCGTAGCATATCGAGTTGGAGTATGTCGTAGTCGTCCTTCCGAGGACGATAGGACATCATTATTGAGCACATTCAGAATCTCCTTACCATTGCCCAATAAATTGCACTATTGTGGCCGTCTAGGTGTCCTACGTTGAGCCATGCTGTCGCTGCATACTATGGACATTTGTTAGCATTCCATTTGACAGATAAAAGGCACAAACATCAACACCATGATCGTAGCATATCGAGTTGGAGTATGTCGTAGTCGTCCTTCCGAGGACGATAGGACATCATTATTGAGCACATTTCAGAATCTCCTTACCATTGCCCAATAAATTGCACTCTTATGGCCGTCTAGGTGTCCTACGTTGAGCCATGACACGTGAATGCTTATGGTTGGAGCACATTTCAGAATCTCCTTACCATTGCTCAACTGGATAGATATATTACATGCTTCTATATACTTTCTTCTTTGTAACAAATGGCTTTTTATTTGCCCGGTTAGTAGACGACTTCATAGAAAACTTGTAGACCTTCTTTTTCTAAATTTTGTAGATGTCAATATGTATTAAAATTAGTACAGTAAAATAGAACAACTGTGAATGCATGCCAAGCTCATATGAAATTTCACAATTGTCCAACACTATACTCCCACAAAAATCAATGGTGAGTATGTATACAGAAGGACACCATCAGTGTGAAACTGTGAATGCATGCCAATCTGCTTGTGGTTTGTATCTCTGTTGCATATGTTGGTCTTGTCTCATCGCATAAACTGATCGATATACTGTACCTATGAGGTGGTTGTCGCTGTATAATATCGACATCTGTTAGCACTCCATTTGACAGATAAAAAGCCATTCTCATTTATGTTAGTCATGTCAGCACCATGATCGCAGCATATCGACATGGGAATATATCGTAGTCGTCCTTGTGATTTCTGAACAGGAAAGGACAGCATTATTGAGCACATTTCTGATGTTAGTAGTACTATATCATCTTATCATTGACCAATTGTTTGGTTGAGCCATGACGCGTGTACACTTGTGGTTGGCGCAGATTATGGTGTAAGCAGCGACGACGACGACACGAGCTCCACGCGCTCTGGGCTGCACTACTCGTCGGAAGAGGCCCAGCCCGAAGAGAACCCCAGCGGCGTCTCCAAGACGGGCCCGGTGAAGGCGACTAGATTTGGCCCAGGTGACAGCAGCAGTGCAGGCCAGAACGTGTCCCCGCACGCCGGCCGGCCGCGGCGCCGTGGCGGGAGCCCCGACGACAGCGGCGGCGACGACGGGGGGCGGCGGGGGAGGCAACAGCAGCAGCAGCAGGGTCGCCTGACGAGGAACCGTTCGATGGTGGACGTGCGGAGCCAGCTGCTGCACCGGACGCTGGTGGAGGAGCTCAACAAGCGCATGTTCTTCAACACCGTCGGCGCCGTGGAGAACATCGGCTTCCGCCGCATCCCCGGCTACGGCGGCGGACCCTCGTCGTCGTCGGGGACGAGGACGTCCTCGCGCGGCGGCGGCGAGCAGCGTGGGCGGAGGAGCGGCAAGGAGAACAAGCACCAGTTCTTCATGGTCTGAGCTGAAGGAAAATCTGTTGATCAACCACTTTGTTCGACCGTATGTATAAAGCAGTGTGGTAATTAAATCTTGTACCGATCGTGTGTGCAGGTAGCTATTGGTGCAAGCACAGTTACTTTACGTGAGTGCATACCGTATTTGAGTTGATCGAACGAATGAAAATCCCTATTTTAAAACTAGAGGAATTTTTTACTACATAAATATTTTTGGACGCCACTATGGAGCGAACGTGAGGAAAGTGTGGCTCCCGACGCGGCAGTGTTATAATCGAGATGCACAATAAACGAAGAACGAAAAATAAAACACTACAGGGGACACGAGATTTTAACATGGAAAACCCTTGTAACACACAAGGGAAAAAAACCACGGGCGCCAGCCAGCAAAACTTCACTATTTCGGTGGTGTTTACAAACGCCGTGGGTGTACAATGATGCGACAAAACCCTAGCGGCGGCTTACAGGGAATATATATAGACAGTGGCAACGATCCGTACCGCGGGGGCTGCCGCCCCCCCGCACCCCCCGCAGGTGTCCCAATTCGGCCCAAGCCTCCGGCGACGGGCCTCGCTCCGCTCGTCAGAAGTTAGCCTCCCTTTAGTATATGAATTTGCATCACAATATAACAAACTCCACCTTGAGACAAATTCCTTGTAGCATGAACTTCAACAATCACCTGAATCAACAAAGAAAACACTTGCTGGCGCCAATAGCCACTTGGGCTAAACAGTTATACCAACCAAGCTTGAGCAAAGCTCAAACTTGGACACAGGAACAGGCTTAGTCATCATATCAGCAGGATTATCATGAGTACTTATCTTGCATACCTTCACTTTACCTTTTGCAACCACATCTCTGATTGCGTGGTACTTAATATCAATGTGCTTTGTCCTCTCATGGAACATCTGATCTTTAGTAAGATAAATAGCACTTTGACTGTCACTGAACAACTTAATGCAAGAATTATCTCCACAAAGTTCAGCATATAAACCTTTCAGCCAAACAGCTTCTTTACCTGCCTCAGCAATAGCCATGTACTCAGCCTCAGTAGTAGATTGTGCAACAGCATCCTGCAAAGTAGCCTTCCAGCTAACAGCACATCCACCAACGGTAAACACATAACCTGTGAGGGACCTTCTCTTATCCAAATCGCCAGCATAATCTGAATCCACATATCCGGCGAGCCCCTCACCAATCCTGCCAAACCTCAAACAAGCTTTTGATGTGCCGCGAAGTACCTGAAAATCCACTGAACAGCTTTCCAATGTTCTTTACCAGGATTAGCCATGTATCGACTGACCAAACTCATAGCATATGACAGATCAGGACGTGAACAAACCATGGCGTACATCAAGGAACCAACAGCACTAAAATAGGGAACTCGAGACATGTACTTAATATCATCTTCAGAGCTAGGACATTGCAAAGCTAACAACTTGAAATGAGAAGCAATAGGAGTAGTAACTGACTTTTGCATCATGCATATTAAAACGATGAAGAACTTTCTCAATGTACTTTTCCTGACTAAGAAACAACAAACTAGACTTTCTATCCCTTTTAATTTCCATGCCTAGTATTTTCTTAGCAGGACCAAGATCCTTCATCTCAAACTCACTACTTAATTGATTCTTTAAAATAGTGATCTCTTTCATGCTCTTGGCAGCAATCAACATATCATCAACATATAGCAGCAAACAAATAGGTGATCCATTAACAAACTTGATATACACACAGCTATCATACTGAGATCTCTCAAAACCATGTGTAAGAATAAATGAATCAAACCTTTTATACCACTGTCGTGGCGACTGTTTCAGACCATAAAGGGACCTCTTTAATTTGCAAACAAGATCCTCCTTACCAGGCACAACATAACCTTCAGGTTGGTCCATATATATCTCCTCCTCCAACTCACCATGCAGAAAAGCAGTCTTTACATCTAGCTGCTCAAGCTCAAGATCATGCATAGCAACAATACCAAAGAAAGCACGAATAGAACTATGCTTCACAACCGGGGAGAATACATCATTATAATCAACACCTGGAATTTGACTGAAACCTTTTGCTACTAACCTTGCCTTAAACCGTGGAGGCTCATTAGGAGACAAACCTTCCTTTCTTTTAAATATCCACTTGCAGCGGACAACCTTCTTTTGTTTAGGCAAGTGCACAACATCCCATGTGCCATTCTTCTCAAGCGATTGCATCTCTTCTTGCATCGCACCTACCCACTTCTCTTTATCAACATAAGCAATGGCTTCAGTATATGTAGCTGGTTCAATATCATGCTCCACCTGTTCAGCACAACTCAAAGCATAATGAACAATATCACATTCTTGAATTAATCGGGTAGGAGGTGTAATATTTCTCTTAGGGCGGTCAGCAGCAATAGACCGTCCCTGTCGCTGAACAATAGGTGGTGAAGGTGGAACATCATTATCATCATTGTTGGTTTCAGGAATCATATTTTCATTTTCCTTTGCGTGCTCCACCTGCACGCCAATTCTGTACTGCTCATCATCAGAAACATCAGGAGAATCAATAGCATCAGAAATATCAGTAGATGGACTATCATTAAACATAACCGTCTCATTAAAAACGACATTCCTGCTCAACACAATTTTCTTAGTTTCAGGATTCCATAATCTATATGCCTTAACTCCTGAACCATAACCAAGGAAGATGCACTTAACAGCCCTTGGCTCCAACTTTCCATTATCAACATGAGCGTAAGCAGTGCAACCGAAAACTCTCAAATCTAAATAATCAGCAGGCGAACCAGACCATACCTCAATTGGAGTTTTCTTATCAAGTGGAACAGAAGGTGACCTGTTGATGAGATAACATGCGGTGGAGGCTGCTTCAGCCCAAAAACCTCTATGCATCTTTGCATTAGACAACATGCAGCGAGCCCTCGAAATAATGGTCCTGTTCATGCGTTCAGCCACGCCATTCTGTTGAGGGGTGTACGGAATGGTATGATGTCTTACCATCCCATCATTGCTGCAAAACTCATCAAATTCATTTGAACAAAATTCCATACCATTGTCAGTACGGAGTATCTTAACCTTCTTTTCAGTTTGGGTTTCTACCATAACTTTCCACTTCTTAAAAGCATTAAAAACATCAGATTTATGTTTCAGGAAATATGGCCACACTTTCCTTGAGTAATCATCAATAATAGTAAGCATGTAATTAGCACCACCATTAGAAGTTCTACGGGACGGACCCCAAACATCAGTGTGTACATAATCTAAAATGC
This sequence comes from Lolium perenne, assembly GCF_019359855.2. Lineage (NCBI taxonomy): Eukaryota > Viridiplantae > Streptophyta > Magnoliopsida > Poales > Poaceae > Lolium > Lolium perenne. The sequence goes on along the minus strand of NC_067248.2, from coordinate 140,506,506 downwards.
CTTTGGTGGTATGAACGGGAGCATTAAATTTTACTCTTTTATGCTTACCAAAGATGCAGTGCTCACAGAACTCAAGCTTACCAAAATCGCAGCCATCAATTAACTCTCTCTTTGACAATTCTGCCATGCCAAGCTCACTCATATGTCCAAGACGCTTATGCCAAAGGTTAGTCTTACTAGATTCATCAGAACTAACAGCAGCAGCAATACCAGGCAAAGTGCTACCTCTAAGGACATATAATTTCGCAGAATTCATATCACCAATCATAATAATGAGAGAACCTGATGATACCTTCAAAAGTTTGTTCCCACCTTTGTACTTGTACCCGTCACAATCAAGGGTACTCAAAGAGATCAAATTCCTCGCCATGGAGGGTATGTGTTTCACTCCTGTCAACGTGCGTGTCATCCCATCATGGGTCTTGATCTGAACAGAACGAATGCCAACAATGTTGCACTGGTTGTCATTCCCCACACGCACAAAATCTCCACTCTGCACAGACTCATAAGAACTGAACCAATCTTTGTTACAGCAAATATGAAACGAACATGCAGTATCAAGAATCCATTCATCATCACGTGAAACACATGCAGCCAAGACAGCTAAGCAATCTCCATCAGAACTATCACTACCAGCAACAACAGCTGCCTCACCCTTACCGGTGACAACGGCAGCCTTCCATTACCATCATTATTTTTCGGTTGGTAAGTTCCGTTCCTTTTCTCCTTGTTCTGCAGCTTCCAACAATCATCAATATTGTGGTTAGATTTCCTACAATACCTGCAGAACTTGTCACGTCCTTTGGACTTTGAGCGACCTCTGTCGCCCTTGCTCTTATCTCTGTTGTTGTGGTAGTAGTTATCTCGCTGCTCAGGCCTGCCACGGACCTCTAATGCCTGTGCCTTGGAGGACGACAAAGCAAATCTCGTGGTGTAGTCCAGCTGCGGTAGATCGAACTTCAGAGACGACATCTCGTAAACCCTAGATCCAAAGAACACGGGCTCTGATACCACTTGTTATAATCGAGATGCACAATAAACGAAGAACGAAAAATAAAACACTGCAGGGGACACGAGATTTTAACGTGGAAAACCCTTGCAACACACAAGGGAAAAAAACCACGGGCGCCAGCCAGCAAAGCTTCACTATTTCGGTGGTGTTTACAAACGCCGTGGGTGTACAATGATGCGACAAAACCCTAGCGGCGGCTTACAGGGAATATATATAGACGGTGGCAACGCTTCGGCCCAAGCCTCCGGCGACGGGCCTCGCTCCGCTCGTCAGAAGTTAGCCTCCCTTTAGTATATGAATTTGGATCACAATATAACAGGCAGGATCTGGCTGAGGCAATGTCTTCTTTCTTCTTCTTCTTCGTCTTCTTCTTAGGCCACCATTCACCCATCGAGGACGATGATGAATGTTGTTGAGGATTATGCACTGATGTAGATGAACTCGGTGACGAACCTGATCTTGTCCGCTCTGTACAATGGATAGATGACGCACCAGTCGGAATACCAGCCGAACCGCCGCATGACGAGAAAGTACTTTCCCAGAACCGCGACGACTTGCGAGGGATAACCGATGTCTACCTTTTGTTTTTTGAGAAGTTGTTTGTCCGACTTCTTCCAGTGAGTCACAGGCCTCTAGGCCTCCAAATTGTATTCATCAATGACTGCATCCACGACCTGAACTACGACATGCTCTGACTCGAACCGCTCCGACTCATCGACCTCATCCTCTTCAGCGAGATACGCAGGCGGCGACATTAGGGTCCAAGAGTCAGTCTTTGATTGCATGTCGCCATAGACACTTAATCTACTGGCTTCAGAAAATGGCAATAACATGTGGAGAGAAGAAGTATGAATGAGGAGTTAGATTATACATAATCTTTGTCGAGCCCATATATTTGTTGTTAGTTCCATGCATGCTAGAGTGTGACATCTAACCTTCGTATTGTTTTGATAAAGGGAATAGATTAATATCGTGAAGATACTAATTATACCTAGCTTCTGCAAAAATAAAATGTCCTAAACACGTTACATATGCCCACAACCCTACTACAAAAATAAAAAAGAAGAAGGAAAACATAAGATCCCGCTATGCACGGGGATCAAAATCTTGTAGCTCCAACACAAATCACAACGAAGACAACACCAGGAGTCCATGCCTGGAGAGTGGCGATTCTACCGGCGCCGGTAGGTGCCGGCGTCGCATCGACCGTCCAGCGGGCTGTAAGATTCACGACGCGTTCTCGGGTATAATGCTTACCGTTTCGGTACAGGAGGGGAAATTAGCTAATACCAACAGCTACGACCTGACTCCTGTCAGATACGCCGAGCGACTTGTCCCATCCCCCTCCACGCGGAAATATCTCTGCCTGCTTCCGCTCCATCTTCTCTCTTCCTGAAAGCTTTATCTGAGATAAGCCATGATTTCCCAGAGTTCGTCGCTCCTCCCAGCACCTTCCCCTTCGGCCTCCACCGGCAGTCTCAGATCGGCCATCAATCGACCAGCGACCTCGAGCGATTTTGCATCAATTCTCCGGCGGTCCTGATCATATTCTACAAAGATCCACTACCATGGATCTGATTCTGCGACGATCTAATGATGGTACAAATCATATTGATTTTGCCTTGCCCTGCCGAATCTAACTTTCTGTTCTCCTTCCGAACCTGCATTTGTATCCATCGAGACTGTGTATGTCCCCAAGCCAGGGTACTTTCGACTGCTGAACATTGGCATCCAGATATTCACGGATAACAAATCAACTACACACTACGGTTTCCTGTTTACCTTATTGCTGAATTATTGATCTGAGATTCTGCTAGTCGTATGGACTTTGCAAAAGAAGTTAAATGTATGTACAAAAACATGCATTAGTAATTCTGTCAACAATTGCCGGTTGCAGCTCCACACATATTTTGCTATCCAGAAGGGATTTGTGCAAACGCAGAACGAACTGAAACATCCTATCTAAATGAGGTTCCTTTTTCTTCCTAATATGACGCATGGGGAAACATTAACCTTGGGAAAATTTGTAGCTATTAAAATATTAGTGAAATGCATCAAACTTAAATTTTGTCTTCATGCAGGGCTCTATGGAGGATTCAAACGACGAGGAGTATGAAACATGATCTCCCATCATAAGACCAATGAAGAAACTGGCTAATGCTCTGAACAGTATGAAGAGAATGAACAGAATGATGAAAACATTTTCTCTTCTTTGAGTTAAATGGACTCTAAGGAAGTTTTGTCAAAAAATAGTTGTCCAATCGAGTAGGTACAATAGGAATGCTAGGTTGAATATTTCAATGCCCGAATGCGGATGCTACTTATGGCTGCAATTTTTCACATTATATCCCCGTCATTTAAGCCATGTAGGAATTGAAATATAATGTTTACGGCCAATCGTGGCTAGATCTATGGTCTTTAAGTGAAATATTAGTTGCCCTTGGGTGTTTCACTAAGTTTCAATAGTTTCACCTATGTTTCTATAATGTATGGTCTATGGTTCACAACGACTACATGCATATTTCATTATTTTGTTTGGATACACGAAAATATAGTGATTCATTGGTGTTTGTGTCGCATACCAAAAGAGGAATGCACGCTCTTCAAATTTGTTGTTAAGTGCGAGTAATGGAAAACAACTACGAATGTACATGGGGAAAGCATGGACAAATCATGAAGTTCATGTTTCACTTAAGTACCAATTGTAGATACAACTTGGTCCATTAAAGTACTAATTTTGAGGTTTCACTTAATTATTCGAGGATAGACTATGTTTCATAAGTTCTCCATGCATTTTTCACTTATTTATCATCAAAGGATAGGAAATGTTTCGATAAATTTTTGCTAGAGTTTCACTTTCATGGTCATGTTTCATATTATTTCGATAATGGATGGACTAAGTTTCACTTGTCAAGCGGGAAGGTACCACTTTTTATTAAAAGGGATATTACATGTTTCACTAGTATTCATTATAGGTACACATATTGGTAGACTAGTAATTTGATCCGGTAACAGATGGTACATTATTCTATACTTTTAAAGTGTCAGTTCATATTTCATTCAAGTACCAATTTTTGTCGAGAAATCACTTTCGTACTAATCTACCGATGCCTCATTTATGCTCCACTCCTTTTCTGTTTCACTCTATAATTTGACAATGAATGATTCTAGTTTCACAATAATTATGTGGATGTTCTAGTTGTTTCACAGATAATTCAATAATGCATGGGCTATAGGAATGTATTTCACACTTAGAATAGGATGAGCATGTTTCACATAAGTTTCAAACGGAAGGAGGGTGTCTCACATTAGTGTCATAAAAGTTTCAAAAGGATGGGCATGTTTCACATTACTTTAAAAATTTAAGTAGTGTATTTCACATACTGGGTGTCAAATGATAGATCATTTTTCATATAAGTCTGAAATGGATGGATGGTGTTTCACTTTGTTTGGGCGTAGGCTGTTTCACATTAGCTTCATATAACTACGAATAAGATGGGCATGTTTCACATAAGTGTCAAATGGAAGGAGGGTGTTCCACATTAGTGGCATATAGGTTTCAGAAAGATGGGCATGTTTCACATTAGTTCAAAATGGAATGAGGGTAATTCACATATTAGGCATCAAATGATACATGATTTTATCATATAAGTTTTAAAAGGTTGGAAGTTATTCCACATATTTCACATTAGTTTCATATAAGTTGGAATAGGATGTACATGTTTCACATAAGTTTTAAATAGAAGGAGGGTGTTTCACCTTAGTGTCATATAAGTTTCAAAAGGATGGGCATGTTTCACATAAGATTCAAAAGGTTCAAGGGTATTTCACATTAGTTGGAATAGGATGTGCATGTTTCACATATGTTTCAAATGAAAGGAGGGTGATTCAAACTAGTGTCATATAAGTTTCAATATATAGGATGGGAATGTTTCACATTAGTTCCAAAGGGTTGGAAGGTATTTCACATATCTGGCATTAAATGATATATCATTTTTCATAGAAGTCTGGAAAGGATATAGGTTATTTCACTTTTTGTTTAGCTAAATGTATTGTACAAGTTTCAATTGGATCATATTGGTTTAAATGGATGGATGTTGTTTCAGTTTGTTGAGTATCGATGTAAGAACTAGGTTACAATTGTTTAACAAATAATTCAATAATTCATGGCCTATGGATGGTGTTTCACTTCAACGCTCATGTTTCACATTAGTTGAAAACAGATGGAGGGAGTTTAAATTTTTGGGGCATAGGGTGTTTCACATTAGTTTTATATAAGTTGGAATATGATGTGCATGTTTCACATAAGTTTCAAACGGCATGAGGGTGTTTCTCATAAGTTTTGGAGTTATGCCGCTGTTTTCAAAAATATTTCAATGATGCATGGGTTATTCTACTAAGTTCCATAATTTGGCCATGGAATACTTCTAGTATCCCAGTTCTTCATGCATGTTTCACATTAGTGCCAAAATGAATGTAAGGTGTTTCAATAATGAATGGGATATTCAACGGTGTTTCACAAATGGATGACCATTTGTTTCACATTTGTTAAAATGGATGGAAGGTGTTTAAATATTGCATGCTATACGGTTGTGTTTCACAAGTTGACCAATGTTTCTGTTATGCTCGCACGTTTCACATTAATTACAAATGAATGGAGTGTGTTTCAATAATGCATGGGCTCCTTCACTTTGTTTCATAGCTTGAACATGGAATCCTTCAACTTTTCACAACTTGACCATGAAATCATTCTAGTGTTTCAATTCATCGGGCATGTTTCACAATAGTGAAAAAATGGATGGGCGGTATTTTAGTAATGAATATTTCTTGTGTTTCAGTTCGTCGGGCATGTTTCACATTGGTTACAATTGGATGGAGGGTGTTTCAATAACGCATGGGCTATATGATTGTACTTCACTAGTTGACCATGGGATCCTTCCAATTATTTAGTTCGTCGATCATGTTTCACATTATTTACAAATGGATAGACAATGTTTCAATAATGCTGTAGGGATTCGTAGCATAGAAAACAAAAAAATTTCCTACCGCGAGAACGCAATCCAAGCCAAGATGCAATCTAGAAGATGGGAGCAACGAGGGGATGAACGAGACTAACCCTTGAAGATTTCCAAAGCCTACAAGAGGAGGCTGTCGTTGCTGCGGTAGACGATCACTTGCCGCTTTCAAAAGTGCGTAGAAGATCTTGACGGTGCCACAATCGGGCAGCACCTCCGTACTCGATCACACGTTCGGTGTTGATGAAGACGACGTCCTTCTCCCCGTTCCAGCGGGCAGCGGAAGTAGTAGATCCTCCTCGGAATCCCGGCAGCACGACGGCGTGGTGGCGGTGGTGGTGGAGAACTCCGGCAGGGCTTTGCCTAAGCGTATGCGGGAGTTGTATGTGGAGGAGAGGTAGCTAGGGTTTGGGGAGAGGGGGTTTGGGCGCCGGCCAACTAGGGCTGCGGCCAAGGGTGGCAAGGTGTGGCCGGCCCCTCCCCTATGCCCCTCATTATATAGGTGGAATCCCCAAGAGTTGTATCCCAAGTCTTCGAATAAGACCCCAACACCAAAACCTACCTTTGGTGGGAAACCTACTCAAGATGGGAGTCCCACTCTAGGTAGGATTCCCACCTTTCCTTGAGGGAGGGTGGCCGGCCACCTCAGGTGGAGCCCACCTGGGACTCCTCCCTTAGGGTTTGTCCGGCCAAGCTTGTGGAGTCCCTCCGGGACTCCACCTTCCATAGTGCCTTTCTTCCGGACTTTTCTAGAACCTTCTAGAACCTGCCATAAAGGCACCGGATCATTTCCAAACTTGGAATATGACTTCCTATATATGAATCTTATTCTCCGGACCATTCCGGAAATCCTCGTGATGTCCTGGATCCCATCCGAGACTCCGAACAAAAATTCGAACTCCATTCCATATTCCATATCTACTTAAACGACATCAAACCTTAAGTGTGTCACCCTACGGTTCGTGAACTATGTAGACATGGTTGAGACCTCTCTCTGACCAATAACCAATAGCGGGATCTAGAGATCCATAATGGCTCCCACATATTCAACGATGACTTTAGTGATCGGCTGAACCATTTACATATGATACCGATTCCCTTTGTCATGCGATATTTTACTTGTCCGAGGTTTGATCATCGGTATCTCTATACCTCGTTCAACCTCGTCTCCTGACAAGTACTCTTTACTCGTACCGTGATATGTCATCTCTTATGAACCATTCATATGCTTGCAAGCTAATTTAGATGACATTCCACCGAGAGGGCCCAGAGTATATCTATCCGTCATCGGGATGGACAAATCCCATTGTTGATCCATATGCCTCAACTGATACTTTCCGGATACTTAATCCCATCTTTATAACCACCCATTTACGCAGTGGCGTTTGATGTAATCAAAGTACCCTTCCGACATAAGTGATTTACATGATCTCATGGTTGAAAGGACTAGGTAACTATGTATCGAAAGCTTATAGCAAATAACTTAATGACGTGATCTTATGCTACGCTTAATTGGGTGTGTCCATTACATCATTCAACAATGACATAACCTTGTTATTAATAACATCCAATGTTCATGATCACGAAACGATGATCATCTATTAATCAACAAGCTAGTTATACAAGAGGCTTACTAGGGACTCCTTGTTGTTCACATAACACACATGTATCAATGTTTCGGTTAATACAATTATAGCATGGTATGTAAACATTATCATAAACTCAAAGATATATTATAATAACCATTTTATTATTGCCTCTTGGGCATATCTCCAACTGTCTCCCACTTGCACTAGAGTCAATAATCTAGTTTACATTTGTAAAGATATAACACCTTGGCCTTTCGGTGCTTTATCATGTTTAGCTCACGGGAGAAGTTTTAGTCAACGGATCTGACATGCTCAGAAACGTATGTATTTTGCAATTCATTTGCGTCTCAACGCATCACTCATTTTCCAAATGAGTCGGCATTAAATATGTTTGGTCTTCTGGTGGAACCTTAATTCCGCGGTCTGAAATATGTCACTAATATTTTCATACACAATATAGCTTCAAAGTTCTGACACTATCGGAACTACACCAAGTTCTCAAAGAACCTCTTGACTTAACATCCTCAGTCATTTTCAAAACAATAACATACTCTGCCTTCATTTGTAGAATCTGTCACAATATTTAGAACTCTTCTAAATCGAGCATTGTGCTACCTTTTAAACAACACTTAGTCTAATTGAGATTTGAATTTCATTTTTATATGTGACCAAACAAATATCGGTGCAATACCTTACAGCAATTTGTTTGTCATTACCCCATATAAAACTATATATGTATCCTTGGTTCTTCTAAAGCACACATGGATATTCTTACTGTTTGTCCAATGATCATCACATGAATCATTCTGGTATATGCTCCTAACTCTTTAGAGTATAGGACATCTGATTTTGTACATATTATTCGTGATCTAAAATCACTCATGTGTTTTTACTCATTGAGTGTCAATTACACTCAAGTCTTGTTAAACCTTCGTATGAAAAGAACACCTTCTTAATATTTCTATATTGAACTACTTCAATATCCATTCTATGTACTTTGACTTAAACTAATTATGTGTTTTAATCTATCTTCATAGATCTTAGCACTAAATATGTTTCAGTCCTTATCCTTTCATTAAGTTAATTCTCAATGAAACCTTTTTAATCAAGTATATAATTACATCATTTATAACCAACTATATGTCATCTACATAAGTATTATAAATATGTCTCAGCGCTCCCACTTAATTTCTTGCAAATGCAAGTCTCTTCATCGTCTCTGATGAAATCAAAAACTCTTTTGACTATTTCATCCGGTGAAGATTCCAACTCCGCGATACTCACTTCATCCAATTGAAGTTCGTATACCTATCTAGTATTCTACAGACTAGCAAAAACTCTTGGTTGTATCTTGTATACACCTTTAATACACACTTCTGTTAAGTAATGTATTTTACCATCCTACTAGCATATCTCATAAAAGAAATATGTAGTGATTACTAGAATAATCCACATAGACTATAAGCATTGCTACGGAAGATCTAATCTTATCGTAGTCAACTCTTTGAACTTTGTCGTAAACAACTTTTCGACAAGTCGAGCTTCTTCAATGATATTTCATCCAAGTCCATCAAATTTATAGATCCATTACTTTCAAAAGGTATTCATCTATCTTGGATTTCATGGTGTATAGCCATTTTAACGGAGTCAGGGCCCATCATAACTTCTTTGTTTGTAGTTGGTTTATCATTGTTCAAAATCAATCCTTTGTCCACAAATCATTTATTTGATCACAAAGTAAACCATACCTACAAGGTTCAATATGTACTTCGATCTCCATGGCTAAAACACTTTGTAGTCATGGGAGCCATAATCGTCGTGGCCGCTTCAGGAACTAATTCCGATGCTGCGCTACTCTGATCATTATGATCAGGTTCATAAACCTTATCAAGTTCTATTGTCCTCCCACTCAAATACTTCGCTAGAAACAATTTCTTGGAAATAAGAAACATTGACAAACACTTTTGTCTTTGTCTCCGTAGTGGAAAGAATTCCCAATCAATTCTCTGGGATAACCAACAAAGACATTTATCCGATTTTGGTTGTAAACTTATTTACTTATGCTATGCATACCAAAATTTAAGAAAGGACTATTAGGGTTTATACCCATGCCATAACTCGTATGGTGTCATTTCAACGAATCATGATGATGCTCTATTCAGTGTAAAAGCGGTAGTCTCTAAAGCATAATCCACAAAAATATAATTGGTTTATTTTATTTTATCTCATCATTAATCCAATAAGGTTTGGATATGTCTCTCGGATACTTCATCATCACCATGACACTCCAAGAAACGTGAGTTGTAGAACAACTTCATAACTCTCTTAGATGTTCGCTAAAACTCGTAATTCAAATATTCCCACTATGATCCAATCATAGATATTTGACTTTTCTATTACGATGATTTCCACTTCATGCTGAAATTTATTTGAATCCATTCAAATGTTTCAAACTTCTTCCTTATCGAATATATCCACATATATATACTCAATTCATTGTTGGAAGTTTTCATGAAGTAGAAGAATCTCCCGCACACAACTATGCCCAGTGAACCACATACATCATCATGTATTTTTCCACTAAGTTAGTTGCCCGTTCAACTCTTGGCCTATGAACGGTATTTTAGTCATTCTCTTTAGAAAATATTTGCAAGCGCCAAACGATTCAAAAAATCAAATGACTCCAAAAATCTATTTACATGGAGTTCCTTCATGCGTTCCTTTCTAACATGACATAAATGGCGGTTCCACAAATAAGTGGAATTCAAATCATTTGCCTTATGGCATTTTAGCGTCAGTGTTATGTATGTGTGTTTTCACCATTAAGATTTATAATATCTTATCCATCGTACATGGAGTAATGTCATAAGTTGAACAACTCTTTGTTTTCATTCGACCAGAGAAAAATAACGATTATTAAGTTCTTTATTATAAATTCTAAGGGCTAGGTAGAATGCCAACGACAAACATAATAACATTTTATTATATTCCAGACGTGCATTATTACCATACTCCTTATCAGTCACTTAGGCCATCGTATTCTTGTATTGCGTTGTATTGTATGACATCTCATACCAACCAATCTGGTACAAATACCCAAGAATTTCATTATGTGACCAAACAAGGAATACATCCATAGCATGTATATATATACACCTGAGCTAGACATTCTAGTCTTTTCTCTCTTTCTGCCAAAATATCTTTTGTAGTTTCTCTTTTAGTTTTCCTCATTCTCAGAAAACACTTCACCTTCAATAACTTCTAGGTTTGTTGGTCAAATACCAATAACCTTGAGGTTCTTACTTTGAAGTTGATCATCATATGACAAGTGTTCCAGATTTCACCATTAGTAACCTTTTAATATGATGAACAATTTCACTCATAATTTTATCCATCATATCATGATGACTTTTCGAGACCATGTCTGTACATGCTAGGCTCGTAAAGTTTAACCTCAGTATTCGTATGTGCAAATCTGGCTTGCACCCGTTGTATGCACACGTAGAATCTATAACACCCGATCATCACGTGATGCTTCGAAACAACGAGTCTTAGCAACGGTGCATACTAAGGAAAATCACTTCATGGATATGCGAATATTGTTAGTGCCCCAATAGTTGGAGGATTGGGACGCCTGGCGTCTTCAACCTTCATACATTCCCATAAAACTTATGAGTTTATGTAGTCTCACCAAATTATATTCTATCATCTTGCAATAAGGTCTTAGATATCACATATATCTCATACCTTGATTATTTCTGAAAACTAAATTTTTAGCTCCTTACTTTTCAAAAAAAAAAAAATTGAACTTCAAGTTTCACGGAGACAAGATGACTTTAGGTACTAATTGAAACCATAGCTCTTTGAATCAACAATGTAAGGTTTACCAAAAGTTTGCAATAGGACTTAATCATTTCTTGATTCTTTAACAATACGGTACCAGTCCGTAAAGTTTCTTGTAAGATTTTAACAGTATTTCTATCTCAATTACAAGACTAGCGCATGGTAGAAAACGGATGCCAATACTACAAAATTAATTCAAAATACTACTCAGACTATGTTCATGACAATTAGTTCATGTTTTAATCTAATTACTAATGAACTCCCACTTAATACAACATCCCTCATAGTTGTTAAGTGGTACACGATCTACATTCACTACACCAAAACCGATCATCACGTGAGATGATGTAGCTTTAATGGTGAACATCAACATGTTGATCATATCATCCATATGGCTCGTGTTCAACCTTTCGGTTTCCGTTGTCCCGAGGCCATGTCTGTACATGCTAGGCTCGTCAAGCAAACCCAAGTATTCCGCGTGTGCAACATGGCTTACACCCGTTGTATGTGAACGTTGAGTCTATCACATCCGATCATCACGAGATGCTTCAAAACGATGAACTGTGCAACGGTGCATACGAGGGGAGAACACTTTATTATCTTGATATTAATGTGAGGGATCATCTTATAATGCTACAGTCGCGTTCTAAGAAAAATAAGATGCATAAAGGATTAACATCACATGCAATTCATATGTGATATGATATGGCCCTTTTAGTCTTTGCGCCTTCGATCTTCATCTCCAACGCACGTACATGATCTCCATCATCAACGGGCATGATCTCCATCATCGTCGGCGTAGCGTCAAGGTCCATGGCGCCGTCTTCATGGTTGTTCACCTCATGTAGGAACTATTACAACTACTTTGAAATACTACTCAACATGAAATTTAAAGACAACCATAAGGCTCCTGCCGGTTGCCACAATACAATAATGATCATCTCATACATATTCATCATCACATTATGGCCATATCACATCACCAAACCCTGCAAAAACAAGTTAGACGTCTCTAATTTGGTTTGCATATTTTACGTGGTTTAAGGTTTTCGAGTAAGATCCAATCTACCTACGAACATGAACCACAACGGTGATACTAGTGTTGTCAATAGAAAGAGTAAATTGAATCTTCACTATGGTGGGAGAGACAGACACCCGCAAAGCCACTTATGCAATACAAGTTGCATGTCGAACGTGGAGCAAGTCTCATGAACGCGGTCATGTAAAGTTAGCCCGAGCCGCTTCATCCCACCATGCCACAAAGATGCAAAGTACTCGAACTAAAGACAACAAAGCATCAACGCCCACAAAACAATTGTGTTCTACTCGTGCAACCATCTATGCATAGACACGGCTCTGATACCACTGTAGGGATTCGTAGCATAGAAAACAAAAAAAATTCCTACCGCGAGAATGCAATCCAAGCCAAGATGCAAACTAGAAGATGGGAGCAACGAGGGGATGAACGAGACTAACCCTTGAAGATTTCCAAAGCCTACAAGAGGAGGCTGTCGTTGGTGTGGTAGACGATCACTTGCCACTTTCAAAAGCGCGTAGAAGATCTTGACGGTGCCACAATCGGGCAGCACCTCCGTACTCGGTCACACGTTCGGTGTTGATGAAGACGACGTCCTTCTCCCCGTTCCAGCGGGCAGCGGAAGTAGTAGATCCTCCTCGGAATCCCGGCAGCACGACGGAGTGGTGGCGGTGGTGGTGGAGAACTCCGGCAGGGCTTCGCCTAAGCGTATGCGGGAGTTGTATGTGGAGGATAGGTAGCTAGGGTTTGGGGAGAGGGGGTTTGGGCGCCGGCCAACTAGGGCTGCGGCCAAGGGTGGCAAGGTGTGGCCGGCCCCTCCCCTATGCCCCTCATTATATAGGTGGAAGCCCCAAGAGTTGTATCCCAAGTCTTCGAATAAGACCCCAACACCAAAACCTACCTTTTGTGGGAAACCTACTCAAGATGGGAGTCCCACTCTAGGTGGGATTCCCACCTTTCCTTGAGGGAGGGTGGCCGGCCACCTTAGGTGGAGCCCACCTGGGACTCCTCCCTTAGGGTTTGGCCGGCCAAGCTTGTGGAGTCCCTACCTTCCATAGTGCCTTTCTTCCGGACTTTTCTAGAACCTTCTAGAACTGCCATAAATGCACCGGATCATTTCCAAACTTGGAATATGACTTCCTATATATGAATCTTATTCTCCGGACCATTCCGGAACTCCTCGTGATGTCCTGGATCCCATCCGAGACTCCGAACAAAACTTCGAACTCCATTCCATATTCCATATCTACTTAAACGACATCAAACCTTAAGTGTGTCACCCTATGGTTCGTGAACTATGTAGACATGGTTGAGACCTCTCTCTGACCAATAACCAATAGCGGGATCTGGAGATCCATAATGGCTTCCACACATTCAACGATGACTTTAGTGATCGGCTGAACCATTTACTTATGATACCGATCCCCTTTGTCACGCGATATATTTTACTTGTCCGAGGTTTGATCATCGGTATCTCTATACCTCGTTCAACCTCGTCTCCTGACAAGTACTCTTTACTCGTACCGTGATATGTCATCTCTTATGAACCATTCATATGCTTGCAAGCTAATTTAGATGACATTCCACTGAGAGGGCCCAGAGTATATCTATCCGTCATCGGGATGGACAAATCCCACTGTTGATCCATATGCCTCAACTCATACTTTCCGGATACTTAATCCCATCTTTATAACCACCCATTTACGCATTTGCGTTTGATGTAATCAAAGTACCCTTCCGACATAAGTGATTTACATGATCTCATGGTCGAAAGGACTAGGTAACTATGTATCGAAAGCTTATAGCAAATAACTTAATGACGTGATCTTATGCTACGCTTAATTGGGTGTGTCCATTACATCATTCAACAATGACATAACCTTGTTATTAATAACATCCAATGTTCAGGATCACGAAACGATGATCATCTATTAATCAACAAGCTAGTTATACAAGAGGCTTACTAGGGACTCCTTGTTGTTCACATAACACACATGTATCAATGTTTCGGTTAATACAATTATAGCATGGTATGTAAACATTATCATAAACTCAAAGATATATTATAATAACCATTTTATTATTGCCTCTTGGGCATATCTCCAACAAATGCGTGGGATATTTCACTTTGTTTCACAAAATGGACGCCCATTTAAACAATTTAGTTGTTTCAGATCCACAATTAAGATGTTGTTTCACAAATATTTCAATGATTCATGGGCTATGGGTTTGTGTTTAAGAAGTTCACCATGGGATCCTTCTAGTGTTTCACTTGGTCGTTTATATTTGACATTAATTACAAATGAATGGAGCGTGTTTCAATAATCCATTTGCTATTTGATTATGTTTCACAAGATGTACATGAAATGTTTCAACTGTTTGACAAGTTGACTATGAATCTTTCTAGTGTTTCATCGGTCGGGCATGTTTCACCTTTGTTAAAAAAATGCTTGGACGTTGTTTCAATAATGCATGGGATGTATGCTTTTTTCACAAGTTGACCATGGAATCCTTATAGTGTTACAGTTCTCCAGGCATGTTTCACATTAGTTCCAAATGCATGGAGGGTGTTTCAATACTACATGGGCTACTTAACTGTGTTTCACGAGTTGAACATGGAGTCCTTCGGCTATTTCATTCACAACTTCCACATGGAATGATTCTAGTGTTTCGGTTCGTCGCACATGTTTCACCTTAGTTAAAAAATTGGATGGATGATGTTTCAATAATGAATTGGCTATATTCGACTTTGTTTCACAAATTAACCATGGAATGCTTCTAGTGTTTTTATGTTTCATAAATGTTCCAAGTGAATATATTGCACATTCATATTTTATACAAGTACCTACAATGGTTGATGCAATTTTTTATTGTTTCGCAAGTTGAACATGGAATCCTTCAAATGTTTACAACTTGACACTAAATGTTTTTGCTATTTTTGTTCGCCGGGCATGTTTCACATTGGATACAATTAGATGGGTGGTGCTTCAATAATGCATGGGCTATAGGAATGTGTTTCACAGTTGACCGAGGAATCCTTCTAGTGTTTCTGTTCGTCGATCATGTTTCAGATTGGTTACAATTGGATGGATGGTGTTTCAATAATGCATTTGCTATAGGATTGTATTTAACAAGTTCACCATGTGACCCTTCTAGAGTTTCACTTTGTCGTTCATTTTTCACATTAATTACAAATTAATGGAGGTGTTTCAATAATGCATGGTCTATTTGATTGTGTTTGACAAGTTGGACATGAAATGTTTCAACTATTTTCGAAGTGACCATGAATCTTTCTAGAGTTTCAGTTCGTCCAACATGTTTCACATTGGTTACAAATGGATGGACGGTGGTTCAATAATGCATGGGTTATTTGATTGCGTTTTGCAAGTTGAACATGGAGTCCTTTAAATGTTTCACAAGTTGGTGATGGGATATTTCTAGTGTTTCATTCGTTGGGCATGTTTCGCATTGGTTACAAATGGATGGACTGTGCTTCAATAATGCATGAGCTATTTGATTGCGTTTCGCAAGTTAAACATGAAATCCTTTAAATGTTTCTGACTGTCTACAACTGGCGCGTGGTTGACGTGGGAGGTAGAAATCTCTGTGGTGTAGCTTTTCGTTCCCCGGCAACGGCGCCAGAAAATAGCTTGATGTCTACTCACGCTTCTTTTCCCGTAGACAGTGTTGGGCCTCCAAGAGCAGAGGTTTGTAGAACAGCAGCAAGTTTTCCCTTAAGTGGATCACCCAAGGTTTATCGAACTCAGGGAGGAAGAGGTCAAAGATATCCCTCTCAAGCAACCCTGCAATCACGATACAAGAAGTCTCTTGTGTCCCCAACACACCTAATACACTTGTCAGATGTATAGGTGCACTAGTTCGGCGAAGAGATAGTGAAATACAAGTGGTATGAATGTATATGAGCAGTAGTAACGGCGCCAGAAAATACTTGCTCGCGTGCAGTTGACGATGGTAATATTGCAGGAAGTAAAGATGCAGTAGAACACTAAATAAGCGATGATTGCAGTATTTGGAAACAAGGCCTAGGGATCATACTTTCACTAGTGGACACTCTCAACATTGATCACATAATAAAACCACTCTACACTCTCTTGTTGGATGACACTACAAGAAAAGTTGCCATGGCCGACGAAGTTGAAGTCGCGCCGTGGTTGCTGGTGTACCATGGCCGACGATTTTGGGTCTGTCCGTTGTGCATGTCAAAACATTTTTTTTCTCATTTTTGAGGCCACCTAGCCCGACGAAACCGGCCAAAACGTTGCGTATGGTGGCCCGGGACGTGGTGCATCTCGAATTCTCGGGTTCGCCGGCCGAGTCAACGCAAATCCGCACCGCCGAGGGATGTAGGGCCCAGATGGCAGCCTCTCTGGCATTGTTTTTTTTCTCGATCGCGCCATCTCGTTCAACGCTCTCCGATCGAGCCGTTTACGATGCAGGATCATGGGTCCCGCATGTCATCCTCTATGAACCAAAATTCTTTCTATTCTTGGATTTTTTTGACACCCTGATTTCTGGCTACTTCCTTTTTCTTTTGATCCCTTGCCGCCTTGGAAATGTTGACACCGCTGCTGCTAATTGGGACCCGCATGTCATCCTCTATGAGCAATCAACTTTCTTTTCTTGGAGTTTTTTTTGGCACCTCAAATTTGGTCACTTTCCTTTTTCTTTCGATCCCCTGCCGCCTCTCAAACGGTGATACCGCTGCTGCTAAATGGGACCCGCATGTCATCCTCTATGTACTATAAAACTTTCTTTTCTTGGATTTTTTTGGCACCTCATATTTGGTCACTTACCTTTTTCTTTCGATCCCCTGCCGCCTCTCAAACGGTGAGACCGCTGCTGCTAAATGGGACCCGCATGTCATCCTCTATGTACTATAAAACTTTCTTTTCTAGGATTTTTTTTGGAACCTCATATTTGGTCACTTGCCTTTATCTTTCGATCCCGTGCAGCCTCTCAAACGGTGATACCACTGCTGCTAAATGGGACCCGCATGTCATCCTCTATGTACAATCAAGTTTCTTTTCTTGAATTATTTTTGGCTCCTGATATTTGGTCACTTGCATTTTTCTTACGATCTCACGCCACGTTGAGGACCCTGCAGGCTCATGGGACCCGCATGTCATCCTCTATGTACTATAAAACTTCTTTTCTTGGATTATTTTTGGCTCCTGATATTTGGTCACTTGCCTTTTTCTTTCGATCCCGTGCAGCCTCTCAAACGGTGATACCGCTGCTGCTAAATGGGACCCGCATGTCATCCTCTATGTACACTCAAGTTTCTTTTCTTGAATATTTTTGGCTCCTGATATTTGGTCACTTGCCTTTTTCTTTCGATCTCATGCCACGTTTGAAACGTTGAGGAACCTGCTGGCTCATGGGACCCGCATGTCATCCTGTATGTGCTATAAAAGTTTATTTTCTTGGGTTTTTTTTACCCTCTGATTTTTGGCTATTTCCTTTTCCTTTTGATCCCCTGCCGCCTTGGAAACGTTGAGTAAGCTGCTGACTCATGGGACCCGCATGTCATCCTCTATGTACAATCAACTTTCTTTTTCTTTTGATCTCAAGCCGCATTTGAAACGTTGAGACCGCTGCTGCTAATTGGGACCCGCATGTCATCCTCTATGTACAATAAAGTTGTTTTTTGGATTATCTTTGGCTCCTGATATTTTGTCACTTGCCTTTTTCTTTCGATCTCATGCCGCCTTTGAAACGTTGAGTAAGCTGCTGGCTCATGGGTCCCGCATGTCATCCTCTATGAACAATAAAAGTTTCCTTTCTTGGAGTTATTTTTGACCCCTAATTTCTGGCTATTTGCCTTTTTCTTTTGATCTCCTGCCCCCTTTGAGACGATGAGGACGCTGTTGGCAGGTCGGTCCCACATGTCATCCTCTGTGAACAATAAAAGTTTCCTTTGATGGATTTATTTTGAACCCCTAATTAATTTCGGGATATTTCCTTTTTTTTTCCTTTGATCTCCTGCCGCCTTGGAATCGTTGAGGATCTTTCGCCTCATGGGTCCCGCATGTCATCCTCTCAGAACGATAAATTTTTTTTTTATTGGATTTTGTTTACCAAATGATTTTTGGCAAATTTTTTCTTTCTATCTCCTGCCGCCTTTAAAACGTTGAGGACGCTGCTGGCTCATGGGTCCCACATGTCAGCCTCTATGAACAATAAACGCTGAGGATGCTGCTGCCTCATGGGTCCCGCATGTCATCCTCTTAGAACGAAAATGTTTCTTTTCTTGGATTTTGTACCAACATATTTTTGGTTTATTTTTTCTTTCCATCCCCTGCCGCCTTTAAAATGTTGACGACGCTGCTGGCTCATGGGTCCCCGATGTCAGCCTCCCCGTACAAGAAACATATGATATCTTGATTATTTCGCAGACAATAAACAGTGTATTGCGCTCTGAGCTATATCAAACGGAAAATTAAATATTTATTTTTACATAAAAAAACTTGTATGTTGAATCTCCTTGTTTTTTGTCTTTGCGAAGCATAGGACTTTCCTGTTTTTTTTAGAAAATTCGGAACTTTCCTGTTTTGGAGTGGGCTGAAATTGTACGAGTCAAAAGGCCCAGCAGGATAGTTCGAAGGCCCAGATGTCCAGATGCAGCCCAATTGAAATCTTTCTTCTTGGATTTTTTTCACCCCCTGATTTCTGGCTACTTCATTTTTCTTTTGGTTCTGTGCCGCCTTGGAAACATTGAGACTGCTGCTGCAAAATGGGACCCGCATATCATCCTCTATGTACAATAAAATTTCTTTTCTTGGATTATTTTTGGCTCCTGATATTTGGTCAATTGCCTTTTTCTTTTTATCCCGCGCAGCCTCTCAAACGGTGAGACCGCTGCTACTAAATGGGACCCGCATGTCATCCTCTATGTACAATCAAGTTTCTTTTCTTGAATTATTTTTGGCTCCTGATATTTGGTCACTTGCCTTTTTCTTTCGATCTCATGCCACGTTTGAAACGTTGAGGAACCTGCAGGATCATGGGACCCGCATGTCATCCTCTATGTACTATAAAACTTTCTTTTCTTGAATTATTTTTGGCTCCTCATATTTGGTCAGTTGCCTTTTTCTTTCGATCTCATGCCACGTTTGAAACGTTGAGGAACCTGCTAGCTCATGGGACCCGCATGTCATCCTCTATGTCCATCAACTTTATTTTCTTGGATTTTTTTTACCCCCTAATTTCTGGCTACTTTCTTTTTCTTTTGATCTCAAGCCGCATTTGAAACGTTGGGACTGCTGCTGCAAAATGGGACCCGCATGTCATCCTCTATGTAAATAAAGTTTCTTTTCTTGGATTATCTATGGCTCTTGATATTTTGTCACTTGCCTTTTTCTTTCGATCTCACGACGCCTTTGAAACTTTAAGTAAGCTGCTGGCTCATGGGTCCCGCATGTCATCCTCTACGAACAATAAAAGTTTCCTTTCTTGGAGTTATTTTTTACCCCTAATTTCTGGCTACTTGCCTTTTTCTTTTGATCTCCTGCCCCCTTTGAAACGATGAGAACGCTGTTGGCAGGTTGGTCCCACATGTCATCCTCAATGAACAATAAAACTTTCCTTTGATGGATTTATTTTGAACCCCTAATTAATTTCTGGATATTTCCTTTTTTTCTTTTGATCCCCTGCCACCTCGGAATCGTTGAGGATGCTGCTGCCTCATGGGTCCCGCATGTCATCCTCTCAGAACGATAAATGTTTATTTTTATTTTTTTTACCAACTGATTTTTGGTTTATTTTTTCTTTCGATCCTCTGTCGTCTTTAAAACGTTGACGACGCTGCTGGCTCATGGGTCCCCGATGTCAGCCTCCCCGTACAAAAACATGTGATATCTTGATTATTTTGCAGACAATAAACAGTATATTTCGCTCTGAGCTATTGCAAACGGAAAAAATAAATCTTTATTTTTAAATAAACAAACTTATATATTGAATCTCCTTGTTTTTTGTTTTTGCGAAGCATAGGACTTTCCTGTTTTGGAGTGGGCTGAAATTGTACGAGTCCAAAGGCGTCAGCAGGATAGTTCGAAGGCCCAGACGGCCAGATGCAGCCCAATTGAAACCTTTCTTTTCTTGGATTTTTTTGACCCCCTGATTTCTGGCTACTTCCTTTTTTTTGTCCTGTGCCGCATTGGAAACGTTGAGAACTCTACTGCTAAATGGGACCCGCATGTCATCCTCTATGTACAATAATTTCTTTTCTTGGATTATTTTTGGCTCCTGATATTAGTCACTTGCTTTTTTCTTTCCATCTTATGCCGACTTCGAAACGCTGAGACCGCTGCGGCAAAATGGGACCCACATGTCATCCTCTATGTACAATAAAAATTACTGTTCTTGGATTATTATTTTTGGCTCCTGATATTTGGTCACTTGCCTTTTTCTTTCGATCTCATGCCACCTTTGAAACGTTGAGGAACCTGCTGGCTCATGGGACCCGCATGTCATCCTCTATGTACTATAAAACTTTATTTTCTTGGATTTTTTTTCACCCTCTGATTTTCTTTTGATCCCCTGCTGCCTTGGAAACGTTGAGTAAGCTGCTGACTCATGGGACCCGCATGTCATCCTCTATGTACAATCAACTTTCTTTTTTTGGAGTTTATTTTTGACCCCCTAATTTCTGCCTACTTCCTTTTTCTTTTGGTCCTGTGCCACCTTGGCAACGTCGAGACCGCTGCTGCATGATGGGACCCGCATGTCATCCTCTATGCACAATAAAAGTTTCTTTCGTGGATTATTTTTGGCTCCTGATATTTGTCACTTGCCTTTTTCTTTCGATCTCATGCCAACTTTGAAACGTTGAGAACGCTGCTGCAAAATGGGACCCGCATGTCATCCTCTATGTACAATAAACGTTTTTTCTTGGATTATTTTTGGGACCTGATATTTGTCACTTGCCTTTTTCTTTCGGTATCATGCCGCTTCTGAAACGTTGAGGAAGCTGCTGGCTCGTGGGTCCCGCAAGTCATCCTCTATGTAGAATAAAAGTTTCCTTTCTTGGAATTATTTTTACCCCTGATTTCTGGTTACTTCCTTTTTCTTTTGATCCCGTGCCGCCTTGGAAACGTTGAGACCGCTGCTGCAAAATGGGACCCGCATGTCATCCTCTATGTACAATAAAGTTTCTTTTCTTGGATTATTTTTGGCTCCTGATATTTGGTCACTTCCTTTTTCTTTCGATCCCGTGCCCCTTGGAAACGTTAAGACCACTGCTGAAAAATGGGACCCGCATGTCATACTCTATGTACAATAAAGTTTCTTTTCTTCGTTTATTTTTTGCTACTGATGTTTTGGCACTTGCATTTTTCTTTCGATCTCATGCCGCCTTTGAAACGTTGAGACCGCTGCTGCAAAATGGGACCCATATGTCATCCTCTATGTACAATAAAAGTTTCTTTTCTTGGATTATTTTTTGCTCCTGATATTTGGTCACTTTCCTTTTTCTTTCGATCTCATGCCGCCTCTGAAATGTTGAGTAAGTAGCTGCCTCATGGGACCCGCATTTCATCATCTATGTACAATAAAGTTTCTTTTCTTCGATTTTTTTACCCCCTGATTTTTGGTCACTTGCCTTTTTCTTTCGATCCTATGCCGCCTTTGAAATTGAGGAGGCTGCTGGCTCATGGGTCCCACATGTCAGCCTCTATGAACAATAAACCTTTCCTTTGTTGGATTTATTTTTACCCCTAATTTACGGATATTTGCCTTTTTTCTTTTGATCCCCTGCGGCCTTTGAAACGATGAGGACGATCTTTGGCAGGTCGGTCCCACATGTCATCTTCTATGAAGAATAAAAGTTTCCTTTGTTGGATTTACTTTTGACCCCTAATTTCTGGCTATTTGCCTTTTTTTCATTTGATCCTCTGCCGACTTTGAAATGATGAGGATGCTGCTAGCAGATCTGTCCCACATGTCAGACTCTCTGAACTATGAATGTTTCCTTTCTATGATTTATTTTTGACCCCTATTTTCGAGATACTTGCTTCTTTTTTTTTGGATATCCTACCACATTTGAAATGTTGAGGACGCTGCTGGCTCATGGGTCCCACATGGCATCCTCTTTGGACGATAAACCTTCATTTCTTGTTAATGACAGGTTTATCTGTATTATTTTTGCAGACTAATACAAGCTCATTCGCTCCAAGATCTTGCAAGTTAATAGAATATATATCATGGAATTATTAGGATATGTTTTAAATTTCAAATCCACTTTATGAATTTTTAAAAATACCGTGATCCATGTGGGTATGGAGCGATCAAGGATTTTCATATTGGCCATGAGCAGTTTCAAAAATTGCAACCCAATAATTCAAAATAAATACAAACAACTTTTATGTAGAATCTCCGTGTTTTTGTTTGTTTGCCAATCATAGGATCTGTGGTTCTTTAGAAAAGGGCCGACATTTCATGAGCAGAAAGGCCCATTTCTAGTTATTGGGCTTCGACAGCCGGAGCAAGTAGGCCAATAGCAAATACCATGTAGATGGCTGTTGGAACCCAAAAGTATTTGTTGCCTAGACTTAGATGCCAAACTCAGCCTTATTGACATGAACCTTGCTATGCACACGACAATTTCAGTCCGATCCGTGTACGAAACACAAGATCCAAACCCTTCGTGTGAGGTAGCAGGTGGCAGCACACCTCCAGATGCTCAATCGTACATACACATATCATATAGGAGTTGTCGTATGTACATCTGTTCCGTATTGACATGTTTTTTCTTTGGTCCACAAGTGGGGTCCGCACAGTCACCTAGGTCGCTCATCTACTTCCTTGCTCGTAGTTGATGCATGTTTAGTGGCCTGCAGCAAGAATCACTGCCCCCAGGGATGTACTTTACCCTTTAGCGGCGAAAAAAATAGGAATGGTCCTCTCATGAGTATGATCAACAAGAGGTGGCTATTTTTTTTGACGTTTTCAACTGGGTAGCTACATTGTGCGGACCAGCTTAATTTGACGTTTTCAACTGGGTAGCTACATTGTGCGGACCGCACATGCACAACCAAAGTCATGTGTTGGTATGTGCCTTCTTTTTGGCACAACAAGAGGTGGCTATATTATAAAGGACGTACACACATTGTAATTATAGTGCTGAAATAAAGTCAATCCTAAAACAGCCATGCATGGGTTATAATATGAAGGCAACACGAAATACAAAAGCAGGGCAGTGTTCAAATAAACTGATTCAAACTAGTACGTACTAAAAACAGTGTACTACTTCTCAACACTTCAAGCATAATAAAAAAGTGCGTCAGTGTTTTTTTAAAGGTAACACCGAACGGGCAATGTTTAAAGCAGGCTTAAACCACATAGCCGCTTGTCGGACAATACCCCAACCATCTCTGGGAAGGCTGATAACTCCCACAGTCTCACCTTCATCTGGCTGGAGGTTGCAGCGCAAAATTTTAGGGTAATCATTATGAAGAAACTTCCGGTATGCTGTGTAGACGCAGTTTTTCCTCATGAATGGAACCAATGTGCCATCAGGAGCTTTGGATTCACGCTTCTTCAGATTGCCAATGATCGGGTAATTGAGTCCGAGGAACAGAGAGTGGTCTTCGAGGCTGTTAACTGCCTCCAAAGAGAGTCTCCTGCACGTGCAGTAGATAAGGGATCCTGCTCAAAGACGTAGGTGGCAACAGGAGGATACTGCCGTAGCTGAAGCCCATTAGCAGCATAGGGAATGTCAGGAGGTACTTCAGCATTGGCAATCCCAATGTTGTTTACTGTAAGGATGATCATCAATCGCTTGCCATCAGCAGATGGAGCGAGGAACCACGCGTACTGCTGATCATCCACCACCGGTGGCGGGATTACAAACGGGAGCATCAGGTTTTCTGCAATATTAGAAATGGAGACGAATAGGGTGTTACTGGCAACCATATTCAAACAGCAGCATTGTTCATCGTTCATGCTCATAGTATAAATATGACTATGTAAGCTAAGGACATTGGTCATTCATGTGTTCAAATCGAGTGTCCAATATATCAGTTATACTGCATCCATCCCACGAAACTAGTCTTAACTTCGCCAAAACTAGACACTAGTTAGTGTATACACAGTTATATACTACCTCTGTCCCACCGGAAGTGTCTGAGATTTGTCCAAATTCAGATGTATCTAGACAGTGAAAGCATATAGATACATTCAAATTTTGACAAATATATATCATCTTAACTTTAAGTCCTGTGCTGTAGTTAATTCCCTTTGTCTTAAGTGATCAATTAGAGAGCTTCCCTGTGACCACCCGAAGGGTAAGAAATGTTTAACTGTATAAGTGGATTGCCTAGACCTTTCCATCAGTTCGGACTTTTGGTTGCGTTGGCTAGTCGATGAAGCTTGACATGGTGTCAGAGCCAGGGTCTCGAGTCCTGGCTTTCGCAATTTATCCTAAAATTGCCGCCCTTGCGATCAGTTCGGACTTTTGGTTGTGTTGGTAGTGCATTAAGCTTCACAAGAAAGAAATGCCTTTTTATAGCTAACCCCAAGTCTGGTAACATTTGCAAAATAGGTATCAGATGCAGCTATCCATTCAGTAGAAGAATTTGCATTTTAGAGTTGAAGGTTCATAATCTCTTCTCTACTATTGATAGTAAAGGATACACATGGTATTTGTTTACCTCATTTTCGCGTTCTAAAAAAGGTACGTCATATGGTTGTGCTAAGTTAAACTGATTTAAGTCTGTTCAAGTTTATCGAAAGTTATACTACCAACATCTAAAACATCAATATAGGTTCATATATTACAAAAGATATTTAGATTTTCTTTTCTCGAACACATGCCTAGTCGTGCATCATTATATATTAGAGCATACAGGGTTGTAGCAAGGCTACGAAAAACTGAGAAAGCAAAAAGAAAGAACTATACAGGGGACTACAGGCAGCTAACTTTGCTAGGCCCACAGGTGCTAAATCTTATATATATATATGAGGTTGTAGATATTAGTCGTAAACTTACTCAAACTTAAATAACACTGAATTAGGAAAAAGATAACCTGAGTTATTTTGAATGAGGGGACGTCACAATCACTAATCAAAGATAATTGTGGGAAACTGAAATCTATTCAAGAAAATGGGAGAAATAATGTATCAAAAACAAAATTAATTATACCATTTTGCAGATTGTTCACCGATATAAACAAAGAACTGTTTGATCTGCATGTAGGTACATCCAATCAACGCTTTTTCCCCGATCTCTAGAAAATATAAGCTACGCATGTAATTACAAACGATTTTCTTCTATTTTTCTGTTTCTACGTTAACATTTGAGATACTTGTTAATTACATACATATTCTGCAGTTGCATAGAGTTACTAATTCAGGAATGCATTCACATACGGAGTATACTATGTTTGCTGATGACTGACTAGTACTAATTCATTGCAAGCAACGGTTCATTCATATTCAGATAAAGGATGTGATCATTAAGTCATATACTTATGAAAGTCCTTATGCATCTCTCTGATGCAGATGGCGGGGGTCTCTCGTCATCCTTTTGGAGGCAAAATCAATTAGTTATATATGAAACAATGGGTGTAAAAGGTTATCAAAAAGGGTGCCTTCATAGTGCTACGTTATCTTTTGAGATACTGGTTAATTACATCCATATTCTGCATTGGTGTAGAGTTACTAATTCAGGAATGCAATCACATACTGAGCATACTATGTTTGTTGGTGGCTAATTAGTACTACTAATTCATTGCAAGCAACGGTTCATTCATATTCAGCAAAAGGGGGTGTGATCATTAAGTCATTTAAGAAAGGTAAAATATAAACAAGGTAGTTCATTAATAACTTCATTGGTTAAGGCAGTGTATCATGCAATGCAAAAGGACTGAAAAAATACCATTTGCGGTGTCCCAGAAGTACGTGGAGCCGTCAGTTTCGTCCACCGCAAAAACTTGGCCACCGAGTTCAATGGCATCACAGTAATTTGGATAATCAGGTGCAGGTGTAAGGGCCTCCAGCATTCTCCAGTCGCCACCCCCTTCAAGGTAGAAAATCGTTTTGTCGAACAAGGCGATGAGCTTGTAATCTGCGTACCTCCCACCTTTTGTGGGCACTTGGCAGATTACAATCTTCAACAAATCAATTGCTGGACCCCAGTTTAAAGAGTATGCATGTTAATATGAAGAACTACAATGATCGATCTTCGAAGCAGGTAGGGATGGAAGGGGGATATGTCGCTCGGTGTAGACGTTCACGAGGCACCACTGGTACCCATGATGATCGGCGGCGGCGATCCAGTCGCCGTTCGCGCCAAGCCATTTTCTGTCGTGCATGAACGGCAGGGCGACAGAACGGCGAGGATGGTCGAGGGGCACTAGGTCGTACACGGTATCATGCAGACGAGATGCTGTCGCCCAATCCCAGTGTTCATCGAACCAATAAGCAGGCGGAGGCATCAGCAGGCAGGGTTCACCCCAATGGTGCATCTTACCTTCATCCTTGCTGATCCGATCGTAGAGCTCCCTGGAACATGCGGCAAGTCGGACGGTGAAGGTAACGTCCAGATGCGCAGCGATGAGGTCGGTGTTGTCGCCGGTGAGAGCCTCCCAGTGGCCTTCCCCGCTGCCCCGGCAAAGCCTAGAATAATTCATCACGTGAAGATGGATTTAGGTGGATGGCGGATGCAACCGCGCTTGGGGATTTCGGAGGAGAGGGCGAGCGCTATGGAAGGAACGATGCGACGTGGTGGGGATCGAGATACTGCGCGTGCGCGTGATTCTGGGAGGGTGAAGAAGAAGATGATAGACATGCAAGGGGCAAAAACTAGGTAGTACTCTAGGCTGCTGCTGCGACTGGGCGCCGATTTGACTGTTGGTATACTAGCACGCCACCCATCTATAAATTTGCGATGACGTTTGGTGCAGTGATGTCTCGTCACATCAGGTTGACCAGAGAGGTTTTTTTTTTACAGTTTCCATTTCGATATATTTTTCGCCAATAATCGTAGTTCTCTACATGCCAGAGACACGTACCTTAACACGTGGGCAGCATGCAACTGCGCGAGCACCATAATGGAATGAGAGATGTTTTTGAGCAGAACTTCATTTTCAATGCCTTTCTTAGCTTGGTTTGGAAACCGGACAGAGCTTCAGTGACTTGATGCTTCCAAGATACATTGTGACTATGTGCCACCATCTACCATCCATTTGAGATCCAACGTTCCAAACTATCTCTTATTTCGAAGCTAAAAAAAACTATTCTGAAAATTTTGAAAAAATCCAGTAATATGTAGATGCCTTGTTTTAAAATCTATGAAGCTTGTGATTAAATAGCTTCTTACGTACTCGAGCACTAGTTCAAACTAAATATATATTTGCTCACAAACCTATAATTCAAATCGAATGAAACTATGTGTGTATATATATAGTAATAATATTAACTTTCGCCATAACTTGGGTCCCATTTATCTTGTGAAGTTTCCCACTATGTATGATGAACCAAACCTTAGCATTAAGATGGGACCAACATGTATATGCTATTGGTGTACCCACATGCACGACAGAGGAATGAGAGATAAATTATTTTTGATTGCTAGTTGTTTGATTCTACGGGATTTTTTCCTACACCAGCTAGTTGTTTGATTCATGGGAACATATCCTATAGGAAATAATCCTATAGAAAATAAACATGAGGTCATATCTCATTGATAATTCCTTTGGCTGGATCAAAGAGAACTCATCTTCCTACAGGATTCGACTAGGCATGCCATACTAATCATATGTTTTTTCCTATTCCTACGAATCATGCAGCCCAAGGAAATATTACTTGTGGATAACCTCCACTACAACCTTATCAACTACTTTTTCCTTGTAGATAGGTCTTGTGGACAACATAGTGGATGCTCTTAGCCTTTTGCATAGCGGTGAAGCTTGACAAGAAAGGTTGGAGGGACAACAAGCTGAGAGAAAGTAAAATGAGCTAATATTACGCTGAATTTTACAAATAACATAGGCTTAATTTTTCTAGGTTGGGCGGGCCACGGATCGGTTTTGCTTCAACTAAGACTAGCCACAATGGGAGTATCATAGGTAGTAGTAGTATCATGCATGTCATGTAGGTATAAATCTTATGTGGCACATCAATTAATGATGAGAGAGGTGAAGTTAGTATCATAGGTAGATACAGTATCATAGCACGTAAAACTAGAAATTTTAGAGGCAAACACATCATGTACACATATTTGCATTGAGATTCTACAAAACATTAAATAGAATGGAACTATGATACTAATTCATGATACTATGCATTGTAGGTGTTGTATCATAAACTAGTATCATACTCCCTCCGTCCATAAATAAGTGGACGTGCGGGATTTTCAAGGTAAATTAGTAAAAAAGAGAGAAAAATTGCATTGGGAAGATGCAACCAACATCTCTCTCCTCTTTAATTATTTCATCTCCAATAGGCTAAGTGCATGTACAAAATTAAGATAACATGTGTTGAATATTATTGGGTTTGATTTCCATGCGATGAGAGAGAAATAACTTTTGCTAATTTAAAGTACATTGGGAACATAGAAGTACACTCTTTCATGGACAAAGTTTGAGGCTAGATGTCCATTTATTTGAGGACGGAGGGAGTATGTATGATACTAGTCTATGATACTTCCCATTGTGACTAGTCTAAGTGCTTTTGCACAATGAACACTAGCTATGCACAGACCTCAAAAAACACTTCTACATCATTCTACTATTCACACCTTTTTTTTCTAATAGAACTACGTACCATTGTTTTTAATATAATCTTGTGACGAGAGTATATATTTCTAAAATAGTCATTTATGTTTCGCATAAGCTCAAAGAGGGCTACTTAATTATGAGAGATATCTTTCAACTAATACGTTGTAGGAGTACTTTAATTATGTGAGCTATCGTGTGAAATGCTTACTAGAACGAGTACAAAAGGTGTTTGATAACATTACAGGCCACATGCCCAGTGTAGCCTGCGTTGTAGGAGCATTACATCAATTTAACAACTACGGAGGAGTAGCCTAGGTAGAGATAACAGGCAAAGGAAATAGTTCAACAGATAGTACAACACAACTACTTACGGAAAGGGAGTATCCTAGGTAGAGATAAACATGCAAATGAAATAGTTCAACAGATACAAATCTTGCATTGCAACACGAGTATTACATAAAGTACATCAGCCCTTCTTTCTGGACCTGTGACGCGAAGGCAGGTTCCATTGCCGGGCGTTGGCGAAGCTTGGGATGAACCACAACGGAACCTGCCGCCATGTCCATCTAATGTTGGTTTGGAAACCAACGATCAGTCTTCGAATTCAAAGCTGAGCGGCAAATTTCTGGAGAAGGAGGATATGCAAGGCCTACTGCATGGTGCGATGTGTAAACAGAGTTGCTTCTCGCCATATTTGGACGGTCATGTTCTGCCCCTTCTTCTAATGGAATGGTAATCGGATAGTTCACTCCAAGGAAGAGAGAATATGATCCAAGGGAAATAATCCTCCTCCATGGCCTCGGTGGCATCAACTGACTGGTGTCCATGCTGTACACCTCGCAGCCAAGTAAACCCTTACCATACCCGCTAATAGTGCGACCATGACGACCCTCAGAGGTAGCAGCAGCAGGTAAAATACGAACCAGTCCAGTATAATCCCACCCGTCAGTAACGCCCCAGGTATGGACCAGAAAAAGTCTAGAACCATCAGGAGATCGTGCTAACCACCAGGAGCCAAGATTGTACCGACCTTGTTCATCAAGTTCTGGAGGAATAGGTGCCGTGCTGATCAACAAAGGACCTTGCAAAGGAAAGCACAGCTTGAAGTCAGTTCAGCAAAACTTGATTAGTTCATTACATACATGAATAATGATACTAGCTAAAATACTGCCTCCGATCCAAATTAATTGACTCAACTGGATGTATCTAGCTAGATATGCACAAATTAATTGACTCAAGTTTGTCTAGCTAGATGCACTCGCTAGACAAAGCTGAGTCAATTTGATTTGGATATGAGGGAGTACTTTATTTTGACTCAAAGGCATATCGCTGCTGATTTTGATTGAATATAGAGGGGGAAAGGTACAGGCATGACACGAAAACTGCACAACAAAAAGAAAAAGGCTAAAGCTATATCTGAAACTAGCAGGTAATAGCGAAAACACATCATATGAGATGAGAAAAATTACCCCAAGAAAGTTGATTCCATGCATAAACTTCGCCTGTCTGAGTTACAGCAAATACAATACCCTTGTGGATGATTGCATCGGAGTAGCCGAACGCTAAGAACTGGTTGTCAAGAACTATCCATCGGCTAGAAGCACAATGAAGGACTGCAATTGCCGCGTTGAAGATGGCAAGAACAGAGAAACTAGTATAATTTGAAGCAGCTGTTGGAACTCGGCAAATAGCTATCTTCAGCAGTTGAAGATGTTGATCATTAGACTCGAACACAAGTTTATCCGGGGTGGATTTAAACTCACGTATTGCTGGTAGAGGAATCCGGCGACCAGTGTACACATTGACAAGCTCCCAATTCCAGGGAAAGCCAAGAAGAGTGATCCAATCTCCATTCGCGCCTGCCCACATGCCCGTACCCCCATCTGGAATCACGGCATCGGAAGAGATCCTGTCCAGCGGTGTCAGTTGGCACAATGTACCCTTGCGCTCTTTCGAATCCTGCTGCTCGCCCTTCTGCGCACCCTGCTGCTTGAACTTGACGACGCGGGAGAAGGGATTGTGCGCGGAGGGTACCTGAGTTTGGTGAGTATGAAGAACACAGGGCAAGCCAAACGGCTGAGATGCAGGCAGAGCTACACTTTGTGTTGCTGAATCATGATAAAACTTGCATGAACCGACGAGGCTCGCGGCGGTGATGACATCGCATCGGGATGCGATTTCTTCAAAGGGGCCATCAGCAAACACCCAAGAACTGCCACTCTCATTGATCGATCTCGCCATTGGAAGGATGCGGTCAAGTGGGTGTGGGGGTGTGGGAGTGGGACGCTGGCGTTTGGGTATGAGGTATTGGAGGACAGTGCGAGCGGCAGCTGGTAGAGCGATATGGATAAAAGTCCACAACTCCTACTAGTACCATTAAACAGGTGGCTCGAGATGATCCGAAAAAGGCATGGCAGCGGTGGTGCAGGGGCTGCTGGTGTTGGCGGGGTCACCAGAGAAGATGGAGATGAAGAAGACGGAGAGGCAGGCAAAAAAACAATTTGAATTGAAATCAATATACGAGTACTACGGGCGTGCCTTCTCTCTCTGGTCTCTGCTGCACTTACTGCACCTGTCGTGAAGGCGTGTGACCCGAGAAGGAGCTAATGTATTGTATAGCTGTCCTTGCACGCCGTGGAGCTGTATTTTGTCTCATCAAATCAGCTCTGGACAGTTTCAGCAGAAAAAAAGATCCTTTGCCATCATCATGATATATTACCACGGGCCCATGGCAGTGCACATTCATCTTGTACTACCATATACTGTACTGCTCTATATGTTTCACAAACCACCACTTGGACATTTTTTTTTGCCGTTTCCACCATGTGGTGGTCTAAAATGTTGCAAATTGCACCACTTGGTTATCTAATCAGCTAGTTAGTCATGTTGATAGCAAAATCGACAAGTGGGTTCAACATGTCAATGCTCCAATTAATGTTTTAGAAAAAATAGATTTTTCAAAATTCATACTTCTTTTATTTAGCTATTTAAAAATATGTATTCATTTATTTCAACAAATATTGTGCGGTCTTGAATTTTTTCAAACAAATATTATGGCATCGGGTTCGGGACTCCTGATAAGGACTGGTCGTGGTACGGGAACCCGAAATGAGGCCCACAACATGGTCGAAAGTGGCAAGAAACCCGTCGAGGTGGATGAACTTGGGAAACCTTGGTAGAGGTAGGGATCTTGAGGAGGCCATTAGGGTTGGCCTACCCCCCAATAAGCGTATGAGCGAAAAAATCACATAAGTAGTAGATATTATTAAAATTTCACAAATATTACGCGCTTTTGAATATTTCAAAAGTATTGTGGCGTCACGTTGGCCTTGCCTGAATTTTACCTCTCAGGCTAGCTGTCACGAGCATGATCACTCAACCAACCGGGTCCAAACATATATATACAATTGGCCTCCTCGAGCCTACACCGACCAGATTGTTGCTGAAACTGGATCATATAGTGTCTATAGGATTGATGTCCTAAGGAAATATTCCAACAACGGAAGCCGTTTGATTCGTTGTATTATATTCCTTAGGAATCTTGTTGGGCTTGTTTGGTTCGAAGAAATTCATAGAAATTTTGTGGGATTCAAATCTCAGTGGCTCCTTTGATTCTTGAATACATGATAATTCATACTAATTCACGTGTTTTTTGTGTAGCACTACAACCAAAGAACATGGAATTCAAATTTGTGTGATTTCTTTCATATAGGATTAATTCAACATGCAATCATATTCAATTCCTGCATTATTTCTATTTTAACATTTTGTACACATCATGCATGCGACCCAAACAATGCGTGCATGGTGGGGGGGGGGGGGTTGTTTCGTTGCAAAAGCACTTGGTCACACCACAAACAAACATGCAACAATTAATCTAAATTCACGTGGTTTCCCCGCGATGCAACCAAACAATATTCGATGAAACTAAGCATGCCATAAACATATACAATACACACCATAAATGTTGGCTGCTTTGATTATTCGCAAGATTTTCAAAGTGCGGGAATATGAAAATTATATGATTAGAGAGTGATGATCATCTCCAAATATACAGGATTGAGAAACAACGGTATTTGGATCCAATAACGTTTGATTACGTGTGAAAACCAAAAGAAATAATAACATACGGTTACACAATGAAGGATTTTTTGTTTTTATATAAAAATGTATTGTCAATGAGTTCTGAAAATTGCAATCCTATAAATTAAACAATCAGAAATCGTGTCAGACTAATTCCTACGATTCGAGATTCTAGTACGGAGTATGATTTCTTTGAAGGGGCGCAGAGGGACGTGGGTAGCAATGTCGGGTCCCTGTCTTGTCTGTATACACTGTACTTACGTCAGACTACTGTTGCTCAGGAAGTCTTAATCTGATGTACTCTGAAGCTAGATGCATCACTGTTTCGATCGACACCGAGAAATCCTCAACTCGTCTCCGAGTCTCTGTCCTCGTTTTTTCGG
The DNA here is from genome assembly GCF_019359855.2 of Lolium perenne. Classification (NCBI taxonomy): domain Eukaryota; kingdom Viridiplantae; phylum Streptophyta; class Magnoliopsida; order Poales; family Poaceae; genus Lolium; species Lolium perenne. Next base: position 140,472,809 of record NC_067248.2, on the reverse strand, counting down.
CAAAATAGACAGAAATAACCCAAAGTCAAAAAGATTGGGAAAAACAAACTTTCGACATACTAGCAAGATTGGGTTATTTTTGTCCAAATTCTTGTTTTTTTTTCTCTTGGCTTCCCTACCCTTGAATCCATGTCACTTACGTGTGTTGCCCATGCGTCAGGTCCCACACTTCAGTGAGCACAAGTGACGTGCTGTACATACGCAAACTCCCAGCGATCTTCTTTGTCAAGAGAAGACGCATCAAGATTCAAGACCCGATCGCATTTCTTGCTTTCGGCCAGGGGTCCTCCATGTAAAAGTTAGGGATTTAGATGTAATTTCATGTTTATTTTGTGTGCTGTTGTAAACAGTTGATTTTTTATGTCTATTTGAATCTTGGTCAAATCTTAGGTTTGACCTAGATTTAAACAAGTTTAAAACATGAAAATGAATAACTAAGCATGGATCCTCCTTAGTCAATCCAAAATGAAGCTTTTGGGAGGTTTTTGAAATTTCCATGTTTGAAACCCAAAACCACTTCTTTCATGCTAGACTTCATAAGACATAGTTTAGGGATAGGGGTACATACATGATTTGTCTGGTTTCAATATGTCTAGACCTTGTTTATCAACTTGAATGCTTACTATATGACATAAGAAGACTATGTGCTTTGGTTTTTCATTTATCTATTTTTTTTTGAATTTTATGCCCATTTGAATCTTGGTCAAATCCCAAGTTTGACCAGGATTTAAACAAGTTTAAAACATGAAAATGAAAAGGTGCAAGCATGGATCCTTCGTAGTCACTCTAAAATGAAGCTTTTGGGAGGTTCTTGAAATTTCCATGCATGTTTGAAACCCAAAACCACTTTTCTTCATGCTGGACTTCCTAAGACAGAGTTTAGGGTTAGGGGTAGATACATGATTTTTCTGGTTTGAATATGTCTAGACCTTGTTTATCAACTTGAATGTTTACTATATGACATAATTAAGAAGGCTATGTGCTTTGGTTTTTCATTCTTTAGATTTTTTGTCTGAATTTTTATGCCCATTTGAATCTTGGTCAAATCCTAGGTTTGACCAAGATTTAAATAAGTTTAAAACATGAAAATGAAAAGATAAGCAACGATCGTTTAGTCACTCTAAAATGAAGCTTTTGGGAGGTTTTTGAAATTCCCATGTTTGAAACCCAAAACCACTTCTCTTCATGCTTGACTTCATAAGACGAATTTTAGGGTCGGTAAGGGGTAGATACATGATTTGTTTGGTTTGAATATGTCTAGACCTTGTTTATCAACTTGAATGCTTACTATATGACGTAAGAGGACTATGTGCATTGGTATTTCAATTTTTTGATTTTTATGCCCATTTGAATCTTGGTAAAATCCTAGGTTTGAGCAAGATTTAAACAAGTTTAACATGTGAAAATGAAAAAGGTAATTAAGTCTGGATCCTTCTCTTAGTCACTCTAAAATGAAGCTTTTGGGAGGTTCTTGAATTTACCATGTTTGAAACCCAAAACCACTTCTGTTCATGCTTGACTTCATAAGACAGAGTTTAGGGTTAGGGGTAGATACATTATTTTTCTGGTTTGAATATGTCTAGACCATGTTTATCAATTTGAATGCTTACTATATGACATAAGAAGGCTATGTGCTTTGGTTTTTCATTCTTTCGATTTTTTCTGAATTTTTATGCCCATTTGAATTTTGGTCAAATCCTAGGTTTGAGCAAGATTTAAACAAGTTTAAAACATGACAATGAAAAGGTAATTAATCCTGGATCCTTCTTAATTAACCAGTCAGTCTAATTAAAATGAAGCTTTTGGGAGGTTTTTGAAATTTCCATGTTTGAAACCCAAAACCACACTTCTCTGCTTCATGCCTGACTTCATATATAATTAAGACAGAGTGTTTAGGGTTAGGGGGTACATGACTTGCCTGGTTTGAATATGTCTAGACCTTGTTTATGAACTTGAATGCTTACTATATGACATAAGAAGACTATGTGCTTTGTTTTTTTATTTTATGCCCATTTGAATCTTGGTTGAATCCTAGGTTTGACCAAGATTTAAACAAGTTTAAAACATGAAAATGAAAAGGGAAGCATGTATCCTTCTTAGTCACTATAAAATGAAGTTTTTGGGAGGTTTTTGAAAATTCCATGTTTGAAACCCAAAACCACTTCTCTTCATGCGTGACTTCATAAGACATAGTTTAGGGGTTAGGGGGTAGATACATGATTTGTATGGTTTGAATATGTCTACACCTTGTTTATCAACTTTAATGCTTACTATATGACATATAAGACTATGTGCTTTGGTTTTTCATTTTTCAGTTTTTTTTAATTCTCTGCCAATTTGGTTTGACCAAGATTTAGACAAGTTTTACACGTGAAAACGAATAAGTAAGCCTGGATCCTTCTTAGTCACTCCAAAATGTACGGGAAATTGATAGGTGTGTTAACTTTGCTTCATGGAAAAAATAATGTCATGTAAATGAGTTAACTTGGATTTCCTACCCTTGAATCCATACGAAACTTTGTTCTAATGCACTATAATAATCAACCGAGTTTTTACACCAACAGGTCTGTCACTTACGTGTGGTGCCCATGCGTGAGGTCCCACACTTCAGTGAGCACAAGTCACGTGCAATTGGTACGCAAACTCCCAGCCATTTTCTTTGTCAAGAGAAGACGCATCAGGATGCGTATTAGGAGTCTGTGGGTCCTTCTGGATCCTTCGGTTGTCCCTCTCACAAAAAAAACTCTCTCATTCTCGGCCTCGCTCGACTCGCTCTCTCGCTCGCTCGCTCGCTCGCACCTCCTGCTCACTGACAAAACCTGCACAACAGTCAACATCATCACCCAAAAAAGGGAAGACACCATAATTCTCTCCCTTCTTCTCTCCTTCCGAGTGATCCCTCTTCCTCCGAGTTTCACTCGACGGGCAAACACACATGTGCTGCATAGTAATAATAAAAAGGTAGAAAATCGACCTACGAATCTATAATTAAATAGGTTAAACTAGGGTTTTGCCCAGTTCTACAAATCAAGGTTCAAAAAAATCCAACTACGGGGTTCGAACAACCCCATTTAATACAAGAAATTTTTTGACCTCATCCAATGGCCTCAAACTATAGGGTTAGCATCTAGTGCAGTATGTGTGAACATGTATGCACTATGTGTACTATAACTTGTATGTCATTCAAATTTGAACCAAATTTGAATAAGTTTGAAATATTTGAAATGGGGCTTTTGGCATAAACGTTTGAAACCCAAAACTACTTCTCTTCATGCTAGACTTCATAAGACCGAGTTTAGGGTTAGGGGTAGATACATGATTTGTTTGGTTTGAATATGTCTAAACCTTGTTTATCAACTTGAATGCTTAATTACTATATGAAAATGAAAAGGTAAGCATGGATCCTTCTTAGTCAGTCACTCTAAAATGAAGCTTTTGATAGGTTTTTGAAATTTCCATATTTGAAACCCAAAACCACTTATGTTCATGCTTGACTTCATAAGACATAGTTTAGGGTTAGGGGTAGATACATGATTTGCCTGGTTTGAATATGTCTAGACCTTGTTTATCAACTTTTGAATGCTTACTATATATATATATATATGTGACATAAGAAGACTATGTGCTTTTGTTTTTCATTTTTCCGATTTTTTTTAATTTTATGCCCATTTAAATCTTGGTCAAATCCTAGGCTTGACAATGATTTAAACAAGTTTAAAATATGAAAATGAAAAGGTAAGCATGGATCCTTCTTAGCCAGTCACTCTAAAATGAAGCTTTTGATAGGTTTTTGAAATTTCCATATTTGAAACCCAAAACCACTTCTCTTCATGCTTGACTACATAAGACAAAGTTTAGGGTTAGGGGTAGATACATGATTTTTCTTGTTTGTATATGTATAGATCTTGTTTATCAACTTTAATGCTTACTATATGACATAAGAAAACTGTGTGCTTTGATTTTTCATTTTTCTGATTTTTTTTGAATTTTGATGCACATTTGAATCTTGGTCAAATCATAGGTTTGACCAAGATTTAAACAAGTATAGAACATGAAAATGAAAAGGGAAGCCTGTATCCTTCTTAGTCACCCTAAAATGAAGTTTTTGGGAGGTTTTTGAAATTTCCATGTTTGAAACCCAAAACCACTTATCTTCATGCTTGACTTTATAAGACAGAGTTGAGGGGTTAGGGGGTAGATACATGATTTGTCTGGTTTGAATATGTCTAGACCTTGTTTACCAACTTTAATGCTTACTGTATGACATAAGAAGACTATGTGCGCTTTGGTTTTTCATTTTTCTATTTTTTTATTTTATGCCCATTTGAATCTTGGTCCATTTGAATCTTGGTCAAATCCTAGATTTCACCAAGATTTAAACAAGTTTAAAACATGAAAATGGAAAGGTAAGCCTGGATCCTTCTTAGTCGCTCTAAAATGAAGCTTTTGGGATGTTCTTGAAATTTCCATGTTTGAAACCCAAAACAACTTTTCTTCATGCTAGACTTCATAAGATCGACAAGGGGGTAGATACATGATTTTTCTGGTTTGGATATATCTAGACCTTGTTTATCAACTTGAATGCTTACGATATGAGATATATAAGAAGACTATGTGCTTTTGTTTTTCATTTTTTTGTGCCCATTTGAATCTTGGTCGAATCCTAGGTTTGACCAAGATTTAAACAAGTTTAAAACATGAAAATGAAAAGGGAAGCATGTATCCTTCTTAGTCACTATAAAATGAAGTTTTTGGGAGGTTTTTGAAAATTCCATGTTTGAAACCCAAAACCACTTCTCTTCACGCGTGACTTCATAAGACATAGTTTAGGGGTTAGATACATGATTTGTATGGTTTGAATATGTCTACACCTTGTTTATCAACACTTTAATGCTTACTATATGACATATAAGACTATGTGCTTTGGTTTTTCATTTTTCAGTTTTTTTTTAATTTTCTGCCAATTTGGTTTGACCAAGATTTAGACAAGTTTTACACGTGAAAACGAATAAGTAAGCCTGGATCCTTCTTAGTCACTCCAAAATGTACGGGAAATTGATAGGTGTGTTAACTTTGCTTCATGGAAAAAATAATGTCATGTAAATGAGTTAACTTGGATTTCCTACCCTTGAATCCATAGGAAACTTTGTTCTAATGCACTATAATAATCAACCGAGTTTTTACACCAACAGGTCTATCACTTACGTGTGGTGCCCATGCGTGAGGTCCCACACTTCAGTGAGCACAAGTCACGTGCAATAGGTACGCAAACTCCCAGCCATTTTCTTTGTCAAGAGAAGACGCATCAGGATGCGTATTGGGAGTCTGTGGGTCCTTCTGGATCCTTCGGTTGTCCCTCTCACAAAAAAAAATCTCTCATTCTCGGCCTCGCTCGACTCGCTCACTCGCTCGCACCTCCTACCCACTGACAAAACCTGCACAACAGTCAACATCATCACCCGAAAAAGGGAAGACACCATAATTCTCTCCCTTCTTCTCTCCTTCCGAGTGATCCCTCTTCCTCCGAGTTTCACTCGACGGGCAAACACACATGTGCTGCATAGTAATAATAAAAAGGTAGAAAATCGACCTACGAATCTATAATTAAATAGGTTAAACTAGGGTTTTGCCCAGTTCTACAAATCAAGGTTCAGAAAAATCCAACTACGGGGTTCGAACAACCCCATTTAATCCAAGAAATTTTTCGACCTCATCCAATGGCCTCAAACTATAGGGTTAGCATCTAGTGCAGTATGTGTGAACATGTATGCACTATGTGTACTATAACTTGTATGTCTTTCAAATTTGAACCAAATTTGAATAAGTTTGAAATATTTGAAATGGGGCTTTTGGCTTAAACGTTTGAAACCCAAAACTACTTCTCTTCATGCTAGACTTCATAAGACCGAGTTTAGGGTTAGGGGTAGATACATGATTTGTTTGGTTTGAATATGTCTAAACCTTGTTTATCAACTTGAATGTTTAATTACTATATGAAAATGAAAAGGTAAGCATGGATCCTTCTTAGTCAGTCACTCTAAAATGAAGCTTTTGATAGGTTTTTGAAATTTCCATATTTGAAACCCAAAACCACTTCTCTTCATGCTTGACTACATAAGACAAAGTTTAGGGTTAGGGGGTGTAGATACATGACATAGGAAGACTATCTTGAATGCTTACTATGTGACATAGGAAGACTATCTTGAATGCTTACTATATGACATAGGAATACTATGTGCTTTTCGGAGGTTTTTGAAATTTCCATGTTTGAAACCAAAAACCACACTTCTCTTCATGCTTGACTTCATATAAGACAAAGTTTAGGGTCGATAGGGGGTAGATACATGATTTGTCTGGTTTGAATATGTGTCTAGACCTTGTTTATCAACTTGTTGAATGCTTACTATATGACATATATAAGAGGACTATGTGCATTGGTATTTCATTTTTTTGATTTTTATGCCCATTTGAATCTTGGTAAAATCCTAGGTTTGAGCAAGATTTAAACAAGTTTAACATGTGAAAATGAAAAAGGTAATTAAGTCTGGATCCTTCTCTTAGTCACTCTAAAATGAAGCTTTTGGGAGGTTCTTGAATTTACCATGTTTGAAACCCAAAACCACTTCTGTTCATGCTTGACTTCATAAGACAGAGTTTAGGGTTAGGGGTAGATACATGATTTTTCTGGTTTGAATATGTCTAGACCATGTTTATCAATTTGAATGCTTACTATATGACATAAGAAGGCTATGTGCTTTGGTTTTTCATTCTTTCGATTTTTTCTGAATTTTTATGCCCATTTGAATTTTGGTCAAATCCTAGGTTTGAGCAAGATTTAAACAAGTTTAAAACATGACAATGAAAAGGTAATTAATCCTGGATCCTTCTTAATTAAACAGACAGTCTAATTAAAATGAAGCTTTTGGGAGGTTTTTGAAATTTCCATGTTTGAAACCCAAAACCACACTTCTCTGCTTCATGCCTGACTTCATATATAATTAAGACAGAGTGTTTAGGGTTAGGGGGTACATGATTTTCCTGGTTTGAATATGTCTAGACCTTGTTTATGAACTTGAATGCTTACTATATGACATAAGAAGAAGACTATGTGCTTTTTTTTTATTTTATGCCCATTTGAATATTGGTCAAATCCTAGGTTTGACCAAGATTTAAACAAGTTTAAAACATGAAAATGAAAAGGTAAGCATGGATCCTTCTTAGTCACTCTAAAATGAAGCTTTTGGGAGGTTTTTGAAATTTCCATGTTTGAAACAAAAAAACACTTCTCTTCATGCTTGACTTCATATATAAGACATAGTTTAGGGTTAGGGGTAGATACATGATTGAATATGTCTAGACCTTGTTTATCAACTTTTGAATGCTTACTATATATATATGTGACATAAGAAGACTATGTGCTTTTGTTTTTCATTTTTCCGATTTTTTTTAATTTTATGCCCATTTAAATCTTGGTCAAATCCTAGGCTTGACAATGATTTAAACAAGTTTAAAATATGAAAATGAAAAGGTCAGCATGGATCCTTCTTAGCCAGTCACTCTAAAATGAAGCTTTTGATAGGTTTTTGAAATTTCCATATTTGAAACCCAAAACCACTTCTCTTCATGCTTGACTACATAAGACAAAGTTTAGGGTTAGGGGGTAGATACATGATTTTTCTTGTTTGAATATGTATAGATCTTGTTTATCAACTTTAATGCTTACTATATGACATAAGAAAACTATGTGCTTTGGTTTTTCATTTTTCTGATTTTTTTTTTTTAATTTTGATGCACATTTGAATCTTGGTCAAATCATAGGTTTGACCAAGATTTAAACAAGTATAGAACATGAAAATGAAAAGGGAAGCCTGTATCCTTCTTAGTCACCCTAAAATGAAGTTTTTGGGAGGTTTTTGAAATTTCCATGTTTGAAACCCAAAACCACTTATCTTCATGCTTGACTTTATAAGACAGAGTTGAGGGGTTAGGGGGTAGATACATGATTTGTCTGGTTTGAATATGTCTAGACCTTGTTTACCAACTTTAATGCTTACTGTATGACATAAGAAGACTATGTGCGCTTTGGTTTTTCATTTTTCTATTTTTTTATTTTATGCCCATTTGAATCTTGGTCCATTTGAATCTTGGTCAAATCCTAGATTTCACCAAGATTTAAACAAGTTTAAAACATGAAAATGGAAAGGTAAGCCTGGATCCTTCTTAGTCGCTCTAAAATGAAGCTTTTGGGATGTTATTGAAATTTCCATGTTTGAAACCCAAAACAACTTTTCTTCATGCTAGACTTCATAAGATCGACAAGGGGGTAGATGCATGATTTGTCTGGTTTGGATATATCTAGACCTTGTTTATCAACTTGAATGCTTACGATATGACATATATAAGAAGACTATGTGCTTTTGTTTTTCATTTTTTTTGTGCCCATTTGAATCTTGGTCGAATCCTAGGTTTGACCAAGATTTAAACAAGTTTAAAACATGAAAATGAAAAGGGAAGCATGTATCCTTCTTAGTCACTATAAAATGAAGTTTTTGGGAGGTTTTTGAAAATTCCATGTTTGAAACCCAAAACCACTTCTCTTCATGCGTGACTTCATAAGACATAGTTTAGGGGTTAGGGGGTAGATACATGATTTGTATGGTTTGAATATGTCTACACCTTGTTTATCAACTTTAATGCTTACTATATGACATATAAGACTATGTGCTTTGGTTTTTCATTTTTCAGTTTTTTTAAATTTTCTGCCAATTTGGTTTGACCAAGATTTAGACAAGTTTTACACGTGAAAACGAATAAGTAAGCCTGGATCCTTCTTAGTCACTCCAAAATGTACGGGAAATTGATAGGTGTGTTAACTTTGCTTCATGGAAAAAATAATGTCATGTAAATGAGTTAACTTGGATTTCCTACCCTTGAATCCATAGGAAACTTTGTTCTAATGCACTATAATAATCAACCGAGTTTTTACACCAACAGGTCTGTCACTTACGTGTGGTGCCCACGCGTGAGGTCCCACACTTCAGTGAGCACAAGTCACGTGCAATAGGTACGCAAACTCCCAGCCATTTTCTTTGTCAAGAGAAGACGCATCAGGATGCGTATTGGGAGTCTGTGGGTCCTTCTGGATCCTTCGGTTGTCCCTCTCACAAAAAAAACTCTCTCATTCTCGGCCTCGCTCGACTCGCTCGCTCGCACCTCCTGCTCACTGACAAAACCTGCACAACAGTCAACATCATCACCCGAAAAAGGGAAGACACCATAATTCTCTCCCTTCTTCTCTCCTTCCGAGTGATCCCTCTTCCTCCGAGTTTCACTCGACGGGCAAACACACATGTGCTGCATAGTAATAATAAAAAGGTAGAAAATCGACCTACGAATCTATAATTAAATAGGATAAACTAGGGTTTTGCCCAGTTCTACAAATCAAGGTTCAAAAAATCCAACTACGGGGTTCGAACAACCCCATTTAATCCAAGAAATTTTTCGACCTCATCCAATGGCCTCAAACTATAGGGTTAGCATCTAGTGCAGTATGTGTGAACATGTATGCACTATGTGTACTATAACTTGTATGTCTTTCAAATTTGAACCAAATTTGAATAAGTTTGAAATATTTGAAATGGGGCTTTTGGCTTAAACGTTTGAAACCCAAAACTACTTCTCTTCATGCTAGACTTCATAAGACCGAGTTTAGGGTTAGGGGTAGATACATGATTTGTTTGGTTTGAATATGTCTAAACCTTGTTTATCAACTTGAATGCTTAATTACTATATGAAAATGAAAAGGTAAGCATGGATCCTTCTTAGTCAGTCACTCTAAAATGAAGCTTTTGATAGGTTTTTGAAATTTCCATATTTGAAACCCAAAACCACTTCTGTTCATGCTTGACTTCATAAGACAGAGTTTAGGGTTAGGGGTAGATACATGATTTGTTTGGTTTGAATATGTCTAAACCTTGTTTATCAACTTGAATGCTTAATTACTATATGAAAATGAAAAGGTAAGCATGGATCCTTCTTAGTCAGTCACTCTAAAATGAAGCTTTTGATAGGTTTTTGAAATTTCCATATTTGAAACCCAAAACCACTTCTCTTCATGCTTGACTACATAAGACAAAGTTTAGGGTCAGGGGGTGTAGATACATGACATAGGAAGACTATCTTGAATGCTTACTACATGACATAGGAAGACTATCTTGAATGCTTACTATATGACATAGGAATACTATGTGCTTTTCGGAGGTTTTTGAAATTTCCATGTTTGAAACCAAAAACCACACTTCTCTTCATGCTTGACTTCATATAAGATGAAGTTTAGGGTCGATAGGGGGTAGATACATGATTTGTATGGTTTGAATATGTGTCTAGACCTTGTTTATCAACTCGTTGAATGCTTACTATATGACATATATAAGAGGACTATGTGCATTGGTATTTCATTTTTTTGATTTTTATGCCCATTTGAATCTTGGTAAAATCCTAGGTTTGAGCAAGATTTAAACAAGTTTAACATGTGAAAATGAAAAAGGTAATTAAGTCTGGATCCTTCTCTTAGTCACTCTAAAATGAAGCTTTTGGGAGGTTCTTGAATTTACCATGTTTGAAACCCAAAACCACTTCTGTTCATGCTTGACTTCATAAGACAGAGTTTAGGGTTAGGGGTAGATACATGATTTTTCTGGTTTGAATATGTCTAGACCATGTTTATCAATTTGAATGCTTACTATATGACATAAGAAGGCTATGTGCTTTGGTTTTTCATTCTTTCGATTTTTTCTGAATTTTTATGCCCATTTGAATTTTGGTCAAATCCTAGGTTTGAGCAAGATTTAAACAAGTTTAAAACATGACAATGAAAAGGTAATTAATCCTGGATCCTTCTTAATTAACCAGTCAGTCTAATTAAAATGAAGCTTTTGGGAGGTTTTTGAAATTTCCATGTTTGAAACCCAAAACCACACTTCTCTGCTTCATGCCTGACTTCATATATAATTAAGACAGAGTGTTTAGGGTTAGGGGGTACATGATTTTCCTGGTTTGAATATGTCTAGACCTTGTTTATGAACTTGAATGCTTACTATATGACATAAGAAGAAGACTATGTGCTTTGTTTTTTTATTTTATGCCCATTTGAATATTGGTCAAATCCTAGGTTTGACCAAGATTTAAACAAGTTTAAAACATGAAAATGAAAAGGTAAGCATGGATCCTTCTTAGTCACTCTAAAATGAAGCTTTTGGGAGGTTTTTGAAATTTCCATGTTTGAAACCAAAAAACACTTCTCTTCATGCTTGACTTCATATATAAGACATAGTTTAGGGTTAGGGGTAGATACATGATTGAATATGTCTAGACCTTGTTTATCAACTTTTGAATGCTTACTATATATATATGTGACATAAGAAGACTATGTGCTTTTGTTTTTCATTTTTCCGATTTTTTTTTTAATTTTATGCCCATTTAAATCTCGGTCAAATCCTAGGCTTGACAATGATTTAAACAAGTTTAAAATATGAAAATGAAAAGGTAAGCTGTAGCACCCTACCTTTTAATAAAGGCAAGATACCTGTGTATAGTGCTATTCCCGGGATCACTGATAGCACACACATTACAAAATATAGTAATCATTGCAATAGTACCAAATTACTACATCGTTGATCCAGAGGGTACAATAAAACCTTACAAATTGCATAGTCACATGGACCAGCTCAGAATATACACAGCGGAAAGTAAATCAGTAATGAGACTTCATCATCTTCATGTGCCACAGGCAGTCATGTTGGAATGTAGACTCGAGATCCTACCACGTACTTCTCCTCAGAAAATCCTGCACTTTTGAATATGCAGCCCCACGAATGAAGGTCAGTACAACGATGTACTGGCAAATGACACTTATATGGTGGCAGTTTTGGGTATGACTATCTACATGATATTTGGCAAGTGGAGTTTAGGCAAATTTGCATAAAGCCAATTTTATCCTATATTTTATTTAAACAAAACATTTTGAAATCCTTTGAATGACATTATGAAATCACACCATGGTTAAATCCTCCATGGGTTTTAGAATAATCACATGGTTACATCTCCCATGAGTTTTCGAAGGTTGATCAAATTTTTAAATACATTCAGAAAAGGTGATGAGATTCCTCCGTACATTCCCTGCCTAGAAGCTCAAATTGTCCATAACCGGGGACACGGCTAAGATCTTAGGTTTAACTCTCGAGAGGTTGTGCACTTTCACCTTACGACCCACCCTTCCCAAGAGAAGAATGAGACAAGATCTTTCAGAAGGAGGCTTCAACCATAACCAGCTAGACCCGTTCCCGTTTGGTTGCAAGCCACATCATCATGTCTAGCAACAAGTTTGGCCTCACAACTTACTTAATCCCGGCAGAGCCCATAATACCATAAGGCTGCACTGGAAGCTATCTAAACATGGACGACATATTAATCTCTTTAATCCTGAGTGGTAATCCACAAGTGCACATCTCAGGCGACGACAACCACATGACAAGTACTAGACAGGAGTCATGTGGCCCTGAGTAGCCACTCAACTTATGCGCACCCTCAGGCGAAGACAACCACGATATGGCCCTGAGTAGCCACGTACCCTCAGGCGACGACAACCACAAAGTGGCCCTGAGTAGTCACGTACCCTCAGGCGACGACAACCACACCGTGGCCCTGAGTAGCCGCCCACCAAGCAATTACCAATCCACCCAGGTGTTTCATTAAGGTTGTTAATTTTCACTTTTCAAACCATCACAATCAAAACAATGAAACAGCATTTGGCATTTGATGTTGCGGAGCAGAAATAAAGTATCCTATCAATAGGTTCAGGAGTAGCTACACACTACTAGGGTTTGCTAAGCATAGCATAATACTTTTCTTTTGAAATCAAAATCCTACCATGCATACTAGTTTCAAAACACTAATGCATAAAGAAAATAAGTAGGAAGTTGAGCGTCACTTGCCTTTTGGTAGTTGAAACGCGTTCACTTCTCTTAATCAAAATGTGTGCCTCTCCGTACGAACTATAATATAAAATATAGCACAACATAAACACACCATTCAAAACAACAACAAAATCAAACAAGACAGCAATCGGAAATCGCTCTATGGTACTAAGGTATGGCATGAGGTTTGGCTGGCATGATATGACTGTGAGAGTTTGGACGGCAATTCACATGATTAGAAAGAGATGGATTATCCAAGATATAATTGAAGAAGTTTTATGCTTTACAAAAGCATGAAAAGAATTTGAAACGGCTTACGTGAATTGAATCACATAAATGACAAATAGTGCAACAACAATACTATTGAATAAGTGTGACAACAATTACTCAAAATAGTATGAATTACACATAGGCTTGGGTATGAACTTGTGATATATTGCATTACTCAATTAACTCATTTGTAAATTGAATAGTTCAATATAAGCCAATAATATTAAGTGGACATAAGGTTGAATATGTATAAATGATATTGAAGATGTGGGTCAAAGATGCTAATGACATCAAGGGTTCAAAACATTTGCTATGTAGTATAGTGACTCAACATAACACTTGCACATGGGAAAATCTATAGCTAAGATTGGTCGCCATTTACTCAAATAGCTCAATTGTCATTTGAATAAGGTGAACTAGACAACTAAGAGTAGGATATGCATTATCATTGATCATGATAAAGGAGTCTAAATGGTTCTGAAAGATGGGTATGATCATAAGGATCAATTTGGCTAAAGGAACTATATCGAAACCAGTTATAGGACTACACTTTTCGCGAAAAGTTATTAGAAAAAGTTTTCCGGATGGACGACATTTCTACACGGAAGTTGTAGAGAATTTCATTACAAGCGTATCGCCAAAAGAATTTCTCAGAAAAAGTTTGTAAAATTTGTTTCATAGATGATGTTGCGGATCAAAGGGATACCGCGAAAATAGAGTGGGCGAAACTGACATGCAAAATGTCTAACATGATCTACGTGATTTGCTGATTCCAACGGTATATGGTTTGTCGGAAACCGACGTGTAGAACTCAAGATATGGATTTTACAAAACTAGACCTAAGTGGTTATAATTCTAATGGTGTACGAAAAGTTGTCCGAACAAGTTGCTCGAATGGAAAAACTTTCTACACGAAAGTTGTAGAGGATCTATTTACAAACTCAACAGAAGAACCAGTATTCTAAACGGAGGTGTAGATCTAAGAAAATAAAATTGTGAAGTTACGTATGACAGTCTACGAAAAAGAGCGGAAAAAGAATTTTTACCGCGTAGAAGTTGCATCTAGTCGCGGCGTTCTCCCCGATGGTGATCTCGTGCGTGATGAAGATGGCGACGTGAAAGTAGACGAACCGTACGTAGGCGTGTAGCGTCGCGAAAAGGAGTAGCAGCGGCTGCTGCTGCGCGGGCGATGATGATCGGGCAGAGCTCTGGTGCGGCGCGGCAGGCGTTGTGTGCATGTGTGCGTCGCGCTGTGCGTGAAAAAGCAGGAGAAGCAGCGCTGGGTGCGTGGGCTGCGCAGGGGACAGATTGAGAGGCGCTGGGTGTGCGTCTCGGGAGGATCTGGGCAGGTATTTATAGGAGCCAGGGGGCAGCCTAGGGTTTTGGGGGTTGGGCGTCCCGGGGTGGGCCGGCGGCGGGGAGCTGGGCCGAGGCAGAGGCGCCCGGGTGGGCCGAATAGGCCAGATGGCCCGCCGCGTGAGCGACGCCGGCTGTCTGCCGCACGCAGGCGGTGGCGCGCGGGGCGAGCTGGGCCGTTCGGCCTGGCCGCTTTTTTTTTAATACTGAATTTGGAAATACACTTTGAGGGTTCAAATAAAATCGGAAAAATACAAATGAGGTACCGTTGGATTCGTTATGAAAAATGCTTCAATATTAGACTAAATTTGGAACAAAAACATAAACTTTATAAAACCAAAATTTGACACACATGTATATGTGGTTATATTACCTTTTTAGGGTTTAATGTTTTCTCAAATAAAATATTTTATAAGTTTCAAACCTCCGAACAAAATATAGTTGTTGGCAAATCTTTCAAAAACAATAATTTATGAAAACTTTTCTAGGGTACTGTTTTCTAAAATACAAATCCATTAATGATTTGAAAACCTTGAAAACCAAGATATGTTTGATTTTGAAAATACTTTAAAACCAAAAGTTTTTGAAAACACTATTTTAAAATTAATTTGTAAATAACTTTAAAAAGTTTTAATTTCTTGTGAATTTTCAATCAAGTTCACACAATCAAGCATTAAATTTATTTTTATTTTTCATTCCAAAATTTAGAAAACTTCGGGATGTGACAGACTACCACCCTTAAAAGAAATCTCGTCCTCGAGATTTGAGAAAGGCTAGAAAGTTTTGTGTTTCAGATGGGCATGGGTGCTACCACCCTTAAAAGAAACTTTTGTAGGTAGTCTTAGGTCTTGGGTTGAGGCTAAGATCATCTTGGACATGACTTGCCACATCCGAGGATAAGACTTGACAACATGTCATATTTGGAAAACATCTATGGCTTAGGGCTTCTGAGTTATAATCCATTAGGTAGTTGGTATTCACCTATAGTGAACAACATATCTCTCCAAGGTGAGTCAAAAAGGTTCCTTCATAGTAGGGCTTCTAATCCAAATGGTTGGTTGAACTAATTTTGATACTGATGGGTTGCTCTTTGGGTCTATCAGGAGATCAAGATGTGTAAACTTCATGTCATCTTTCATCTTTTCCTTCTTGTTGTCTTCGACATCCTTCCACAACTCTAAACTAGTGGTTGGATCTTTGATCTCGTTGTAGTCCTACGCTTGGCAGCACTTGCCTACTATAAGGATATATAATATTTCTCCACCCTAAGGTTTAGGATTATTCACCGACATCTCTCTTGTAGGTACGTCTCTCTAGATTTACCATTCCTCATAACAAGGGCGAACAATATGAGTAGTCGTCATGGGGGCCAATCCATGTCGCACCCAATCATTTCCTTGTTTTCAGTTTGGTATATCTCGTATTCTAACTCTTGGTCAACCTCACAAGTTTGATAAAACTTACATGGAATGATTGAATCAATGTTTCAATCCCCATTATTGAATTATTTTGAAAACATTTCTATCGATCCCTAGCTAGGGTTTTGCGTATCTCACAAACTATACTTCTTCATCTTGATATGAAATATCAAGGTTGGGTTCCCTAGTGTTGTCTTCATGGCGAGTTGCCGAGAAAACATTCTCTGGGTTGGGTATAGACGAGAATAGATAGAAAGATCTAAAGAAGATTTCCTACCCAACCACATCAGATCAAGGCAATTCGGCAAACAACAATCATCTAACAAGCATCAAGCAATATGTTTCAAACACAAACAAATTAGTATGGTCATACCTCAATTTGGTAAGATCAATACCTTGTTACTCTATCGTTGGTTCGCTAAAAGAGAACTAATGGTGGTCTAGTCTATTTATTTCGCGTGCTTCAAGTTTCACTTCTACTCCTTTGTATCTTTTGGTGTTGCGCAATTTGCATCGGAGTCTTTCTTCGAATCTTCGTTGGTCTTCTATGAAACACTTCTTGTGGAGTCGAAGAATATCACATGAAACAGCAATCCCTCACTTCAGGCACAAGGTCATTATCGGTCCTTGTTGCTAGTTTTGATAAGGGGGTCATCTAAAGAAAGGAGGAAAACAATTTTGAAAATGGTGTAGATGAGAATACAAGAGGTTTCACAAAGCAAACATCTTTTTTTTTGAAATAGGATTAGACAAATTTTTCATCCTAGGGTCTTCCTATTTCTAATCCAAACCTAGGGTCTCGATCCTACAGGCAACACTATGCTCTGATACCATTCTGTAGCACCCTACCTTTTAATAAAGGCAAGATACCTGTGTATAGTGCTATTCCCGGGATCACTGATAGCACACACATTACAAAATATAGTAATCATTGCAATAGTACCAAATTACTACATCGTTGATCCAGAGGGTACAATAAAACCTTACAAATTGCATAGTCACATGGACCAGCTCAGAATATACACAGCGGAAAGTAAATCAGTAATGAGACTTCATCATCTTCATGTGCCACAGGCAGTCATGTTGGAATGTAGACTCGAGATCCTACCACGTACTTCTCCTCAGAAAATCCTGCACTTTTGAATATGCAGCCCCACGAATGAAGGTCAGTACAACGATGTACTGGCAAATGACACTTATATGGTGGCAGTTTTGGGTATGACTATCTACATGATATTTGGCAAGTGGAGTTTAGGCAAATTTGCATAAAGCCAATTTTATCCTATATTTTATTTAAACAAAACATTTTGAAATCCTTTGAATGACATTATGAAATCACACCATGGTTAAATCCTCCATGGGTTTTAGAATAATCACATGGTTACATCTCCCATGAGTTTTCGAAGGTTGATCAAATTTTTAAATACATTCAGAAAAGGTGATGAGATTCCTCCGTACATTCCCTGCCTAGAAGCTCAAATTGTCCATAACCGGGGACACGGCTAAGATCTTAGGTTTAACTCTCGAGAGGTTGTGCACTTTCACCTTACGACCCACCCTTCCCAAGAGAAGAATGAGACAAGATCTTTCAGAAGGAGGCTTCAACCATAACCAGCTAGACCCGTTCCCGTTTGGTTGCAAGCCACATCATCATGTCTAGCAACAAGTTTGGCCTCACAACTTACTTAATCCCGGCAGAGCCCATAATACCATAAGGCTGCACTGGAAGCTATCTAAACATGGACGACATATTAATCTCTTTAATCCTGAGTGGTAATCCACAAGTGCACATCTCAGGCGACGACAACCACATGACAAGTACTAGACAGAGTCATGTGGCCCCGAGTAGCCACTCAACTTATGCGCACCCTCGTGCGAAGACAACCACGATATGGCCCTGAGTAGCCACGTACCCTCAGGCGACGACAACCACAAAGTGGCCCTGAGTAGTCACGTACCCTCAGGCGACGACAACCACACCGTGGCCCTGAGTAGCCGCCCACCAAGCAATTACCAATCCACCCAGGTGTTTCATTAAGGTTGTTAATTTTCACTTTTCAAACCATCACAATCAAAACAATGAAACAGCATTTGGCATTTGATGTTGCGGAGCAGAAATAAAGTATCCTATCAATAGGTTCAGGAGTAGCTACACACTACTAGGGTTTGCTAAGCATAGCATAATACTTTTCTTTTGAAATCAAAATCCTACCATGCATACTAGTTTCAAAACACTAATGCATAAAGAAAATAAGTAGGAAGTTGAGCGTCACTTGCCTTTTGGTAGTTGAAACGCGTTCACTTCTCTTAATCAAAATGTGTGCCTCTCCGTACGAACTATAATATAAAATATAGCACAACATAAACACACCATTCAAAACAACAACAAAATCAAACAAGACAGCAATCGGAAATCGCTCTATGGTACTAAGGTATGGCATGAGGTTTGGCTGGCATGATATGACTGTGAGAGTTTGGACGGCAATTCACATGATTAGAAAGAGATGGATTATCCAAGATATAATTGAAGAAGTTTTATGCTTTACAAAAGCATGAAAAGAATTTGAAACGGCTTACGTGAATTGAATCACATAAATGACAAATAGTGCAACAACAATACTATTGAATAAGTGTGACAACAATTACTCAAAATAGTATGAATTACACATAGGCTTGGGTATGAACTTGTGATATATTGCATTACTCAATTAACTCATTTGTAAATTGAATAGTTCAATATAAGCCAATAATATTAAGTGGACATAAGGTTGAATATGTATAAATGATATTGAAGATGTGGGTCAAAGATGCTAATGACATCAAGGGTTCAAAACATTTGCTATGTAGTATAGTGACTCAACATAACACTTGCACATGGGAAAATCTATAGCTAAGATTGGTCGCCATTTACTCAAATAGCTCAATTGTCATTTGAATAAGGTGAACTAGACAACTAAGAGTAGGATATGCATTATCATTGATCATGATAAAGGAGTCTAAATGGTTCTGAAAGATGGGTATGATCATAAGGATCAATTTGGCTAAAGGAACTATATCGAAACCAGTTATAGGACTACACTTTTCGCGAAAAGTTATTAGAAAAAGTTTTCCTGATGGACGACATTTCTACACGGAAGTTGTAGAGAATTTCATTACAAGCGTATCGCCAAAAGAATTTCTCGAGAAAAAGTTTGTAAAATTTGTTTCATAGATGATGTTGCGGATCAAAGGGATACCGCGAAAATAGAGTGGGCGAAACTGACATGCAAAATGTCTAACATGATCTACGTGATTTGCTGATTCCAACGGTATATGGTTTGTCGGAAACCGACGTGTAGAACTCAAGATATGGATTTTACAAAACTAGACCTAAGTGGTTATAATTCTAATGGTGTACGAAAAGTTGTCCAACAAGTTGCTCGAATGGAAAAACTTTCTACACGAAAGTTGTAGAGGATCTATTTACAAACTCAACAGAAGAACCAGTATTCTAAACGGAGGTGTAGATCTAAGAAAATAAAATTGTGAAGTTACGTATGACAGTCTACGAAAAAGAGCGGAAAAAGAATTTTTACCGCGTAGAAGTTGCATCTAGTCGCGGCGTTCTCCCCGATGGTGATCTCGTGCGTGATGAAGATGGCGACGTGAAAGTAGACGAACCGTACGTAGGCGTGTAGCGTCGCGAAAAGGAGTAGCAGCGGCTGCTGCTGCGCGGGCGATGATGATCGGGCAGAGCTCTGGTGCGGCGCGGCAGGCGTTGTGTGCATGTGTGCGTCGCGCTGTGCGTGAAAAAGCAGGAGAAGCAGCGCTGGGTGCGTGGGCTGCGCAGGGGACAGATTGAGAGGCGCTGGGTGTGCGTCTCGGGAGGATCTGGGCAGGTATTTATAGGAGCCAGGGGGCAGCCTAGGGTTTTGGGGGTTGGGCGTCCCGGGGTGGGCCGGCGGCGGGGAGCTGGGCCGAGGCAGAGGCGCCCGGGTGGGCCGAATAGGCCAGATGGCCCGCCGCGTGAGCGACGCCGGCTGTCTGCCGCACGCAGGCGGTGGCGCGCGGGGCGAGCTGGGCCGTTCGGCCTGGCCGCTTTTTTTTTAATACTGAATTTGGAAATACACTTTGAGGGTTCAAATAAAATCGGAAAAATACAAATGAGGTACCGTTGGATTCGTTATGAAAAATGCTTCAATATTAGACTAAATTTGGAACAAAAACATAAACTTTATAAAACCAAAATTTGACACACATGTATATGTGGTTATATTACCTTTTTAGGGTTTAATGTTTTCTCAAATAAAATATTTTATAAGTTTCAAACCTCCGAACAAAATATAGTTGTTGGCAAATCTTTCAAAAACAATAATTTATGAAAACTTTTCTAGGGTACTGTTTTCTAAAATACAAATCCATTAATGATTTGAAAACCTTGAAAACCAAGATATGTTTGATTTTGAAAATACTTTAAAACCAAAAGTTTTTGAAAACACTATTTTAAAATTAATTTGTAAATAACTTTAAAAAGTTTTAATTTCTTGTGAATTTTCAATCAAGTTCACACAATCAAGCATTAAATTTATTTTTATTTTTCATTCCAAAATTTAGAAAACTTCGGGATGTGACATAAGCATGGATCCTTCTTAGCCAGTCACTCTAAAATGAAGCTTTTGATAGGTTTTTGAAATTTCCATATTTGAAACCCAAAACCACTTCTCTTCATGCTTGACTACAAAAGACAAAGTTTAGGGTTAGGGGTAGATACATGATTTTTCTTGTTTGAATATGTATCGACCTTGTTTATCAACTTTAATGCTTACTATATGACATAAGAAAACTATGTGCTTTGGTTTTTCATTTTTCTGATTTTTTTTTAATTTTGATGCACATTTGAATCTTGGTCAAATCATAGGTTTGACCAAGATTTAAACAAGTATAGAACATGAAAATGAAAAGGGAAGCCTGTATCCTTCTTAGTCACCCTAAAATGAAGTTTTTGGCCGGGAGGTTTTTGAAATTTCCTTGTTTGAAACCCAAAACCACTTATCTTCATGCTTGACTTTATAAGACAGAGTTGAGGGGTTAGGGGGTAGATACATGATTTGTCTGGTTTGAATATGTCTAGACCTTGTTTACCAACTTTAATGCTTACTGTATGACATAAGAAGACTATGTGCGCTTTGGTTTTTCAATTTTCAATTTTTTTATTTTATGCCCATTTGAATCTTGGTCCATTTGAATCTTGGTCAAATCCTAGATTTCACCAAGATTTAAACAAGTTTAAAACATGAAAATGGAAAGGTAAGCCTGGATCCTTCTTAGTCGCTCTAAAATGAAGCTTTTGGGATGTTATTGAAATTTCCATGTTTGAAACCCAAAACAACTTTTCTTCATGCTAGACTTCATAAGATCGACAAGGGGGTAGATACATGATTTGTCTGGTTTGGATATATCTAGACCTTGTTTATCAACTTGAATGCTTACGATATGACATATATAAGAAGACTATGTGCTTTTGTTTTTCATTTTTTTGTGCCCATTTGAATCTTGGTCGAATCCTAGGTTTGACCAAGATTTAAACAAGTTTAAAACATGAAAATGAAAAGGGAAGCATGTATCCTTCTTAGTCACTATAAAATGAAGTTTTTGGGAGGTTTTTGAAAATTCCATGTTTGAAACCCAAAACCACTTCTCTTCAAGCGTGACTTCATAAGACATAGTTTAGGGGTTAGGGGGTAGATACATGATTTGTATGGTTTGAATATGTCTACACCTTGTTTATCAACTTTAATGCTTACTATATGACATATAAGACTATGTGCTTTGGTTTTTCATTTTTCAGTTTTTTTTTTAATTTTCTGCCAATTTGGTTTGACCAAGATTTAGACAAGTTTTACACGTGAAAACGAATAAGTAAGCCTGGATCCTTCTTAGTCACTCCAAAATGTACGGGAAATTGATAGGTGTGTTAACTTTGCTTCATGGAAAAAATAATGTCATGTAAATGAGTTAACTTGGATTTCCTACCCTTGAATCCATAGGAAACTTTGTTCTAATGCACTATAATAATCAACCGAGTTTTTACACCAACAGGTCTGTCACTTACGTGTGGTGCCCATGCGTGAGGTCCCACACTTCAGTGAGCACAAGTCACGTGCAATAGGTACGCAAACTCCCAGCCATTTTCTTTGTCAAGAGAAGACGCATCAGGATGCGTATTGGGAGTCTGTGGGTCCTTCTGGATCCTTCGGTTGTCCCTCTCACAAAAAAAAAACTCTCTCATTCTCGGCCTCGCTCGACTCGCTCGCTCGCACCTCCTGCTCACTGACAAAACCTGCACAACAGTCAACATCATCACCCGAAAAAGGGAAGACACCATAATTCTCTCCCTTCTTCTCTCCTTCCGAGTGATCCCTCTTCCTCCGAGTTTCACTCGACGGGCAAACACACATGTGCTGCATAGTAATAATAAAAAGGTAGAAAATCGACCTACGAATCTATAATTAAATAGGTTAAACTAGGGTTTTGCCCAGTTCTACAAATCAAGGTTCAAAAAATCCAACTACGGGGTTCGAACAACCCCATTTAATCCAAGAAATTTTTCGACCTCATCCAATGGCCTCAAACTATAGGGTTAGCATCTAGTGCAGTATGTGTGAACATGTATGCACTATGTGTACTATAACTTGTATGTCTTTCAAATTTGAACCAAATTTGAATAAGTTTGAAATATTTGAAATGGGGCTTTTGGCTTAAACGTTGGAAACCCAAAACTACTTCTCTTCATGCTAGACTTCATAAGACCGAGTTTAGGGTTAGGGGTAGATACATGATTTGTTTGGTTTGAATATGTCTAAACCTTGTTTATCAACTTGAATGCTTAATTACTATATGAAAATGAAAAGGTAAGCATGGATCCTTCTTAGTCAGTCACTCTAAAATGAAGCTTTTGATAGGTTTTTGAAATTTCCATATTTGAAACCCAAAACCACTTCTCTTCATGCTTGACTACATAAGACAAAGTTTAGGGTTAGGGGGTGTAGATACATGACATAGGAAGACTATCTTGAATGCTTACTACATGACATAGGAAGACTATCTTGAATGCTTACTATATGACATAGGAATACTATGTGCTTTTCGGAGGTTTTTGAAATTTCCATGTTTGAAACCAAAAACCACACTTCTCTTCATGCTTGACTTCATATAAGACGAAGTTTAGGGTCGATAGGGGGTAGATACATGATTTGTCTGGTTTGAATATGTGTCTAGACCTTGTTTATCAACTTGTTGAATGCTTACTATATGACATATATAAGAGGACTATGTGCATTGGTATTTCATTTTTTTGATTTTTATGCCCATTTGAATCTTGGTAAAATCCTAGGTTTGAGCAAGATTTAAACAAGTTTAACATGTGAAAATGAAAAAGGTAATTAAGTCTGGATCCTTTTCTTAGTCACTCTAAAATGAAGCTTTTGGGAGGTTCTTGAATTTACCATGTTTGAAACCCAAAACCACTTCTGTTCATGCTTGACTTCATAAGACAGAGTTTAGGGTTAGGGGTAGATACATGATTTTTCTGGTTTGAATATGTCTAGACCATGTTTATCAATTTGAATGCTTACTATATGACATAAGAAGGCTATGTGCTTTGGTTTTTCATTCTTTCGATTTTTTCTGAATTTTTATGCCCATTTGAATTTTGGTCAAATCCTAGGTTTGAGCAAGATTTAAACAAGTTTAAAACATGACAATGAAAAGGTAATTAATCCTGGATCCTTCTTAATTAACCAGTCAGTCTAATTAAAATGAAGCTTTTGGGAGGTTTTTGAAATTTCCATGTTTGAAACCCAAAACCACACTTCTCTGCTTCATGCCTGACTTCATATATAATTAAGACAGAGTGTTTAGGGTTAGGGGGTACGTGATTTTCCTGGTTTGAATATGTCTAGGCCTTGTTTATGAACTTGAATGCTTACTATATGACATAAGAAGAAGACTATGTGCTTTGTTTTTTATATTTTATGCCCATTTGAATATTGGTCAAATCCTAGGTTTGACCAAGATTTAAACAAGTTTAAAACATGGAAATGAAAAGGTAAGCATGGATCCTTCTTAGTCACTCTAAAATGAAGCTTTTGGGAGGTTTTTGTAATTTCCATGTTAGAAACCAAAAAACACTTCTCTTCATGCTTGACTTCATATATAAGACATAGTTTAGGGTTAGGGGTAGATACATGATTGAATATGTCTAGACCTTGTTTATCAACTTTTGAATGCTTACTATATATATGTGACATAAGAAGACTATGTGCTTTTGTTTTTCATTTTTCCGATTTTTTTTAATTTTATGCCCATTTAAATCTTGGTCAAATCCTAGGCTTGACAATGATTTAAACAAGTTTAAAATATGAAAATGAAAAGGTAAGCATGGATCCTTCTTAGCCAGTCACTCTAAAATGAAGCTTTTGATAGGTTTTTTTTCCATATTTGAAACCCAAAACCACTTCTCTTCATGCTTGACTACATAAGACAAAGTTTAGGGTTAGGGGGTAGATACATGATTTTTCTTGTTTGAATATGTATAGACCTTGTTTATCAACTTTAATGCTTACTATATGACATAAGAAAACTATGTGCTTTGGTTTTTCATTTTTCTGATTTTTTTTTAAATTTTGATGCACATTTGAATCTTGGTCAAATCATAGGTTTGACCAAGATTTAAACAAGTATAGAACATGAAAATGAAAAGGGAAGCCTGTATCCTTCTTAGTCACCCTAAAATGAAGTTTTTGGGAGGTTTTTGAAATTTCCATGCTTGAAACCCAAAACCACTTATCTTCATGCTTGACTTTATAAGACAGAGTTGAGGGGTTAGGGGGTAGATACATGATTTGTCTGGTTTGAATATGTCTAGACCTTGTTTACCAACTTTAATGCTTACTGTATGACATAAGAAGACTATGTGCGCTTTGGTTTTTCATTTTTCTATTTTTTTATTTTATGCCCATTTGAATCTTGGTCCATTTGAATCTTGGTCAAATCCTAGATTTCACCAAGATTTAAACAAGTTTAAAACATGAAAATGGAAAGGTAAGCCTGGATCCTTCTTAGTCGCTCTAAAATGAAGCTTTTGGGATGTTCTTGAAATTTCCATGTTTGAAACCCAAAACAACTTTTCTTCATGCTAGACTTCATAAGATCGACAAGGGGGTAGATACATGATTTGTCTGGTTTGGATATATCTAGACCTTGTTTATCAACTTGAATGCTTACGATATGACATATATAAGAAGACTATGTGCTTTTGTTTTTCATTTTTTTTGTGCCCATTTGAATCTTGGTTGAATCCTAGGTTTGATCAAGATTTAAACAAGTTTAAAACATGAAAATGAAAAGGGAAGCATGTATCCTTCTTAGTCACTATAAAATGAAGTTTTTGGGAGGTTTTTGAAAATTCCATGTTTGAAACCCAAAACCACTTCTCTTCATGCGTGACTTCATAAGACATAGTTTAGGGGTTAGGGGGTAGATACATGATTTGTATGGTTTGAATATGTCTACACCTTGTTTATCAACACTTTAATGCTTACTATATGACATATAAGACTATGTGCTTTGGTTTTTCATTTTTCAGTTTTTTTTAATTTTCTGCCAATTTGGTTTGACCAAGATTTAGACAAGTTTTACACGTGAAAACGAATAAGTAAGCCTGGATCCTTCTTAGTCACTCCAAAATGTACGGGAAATTGATAGGTGTGTTAACTTTGCTTCATGGAAAAAATAATGTCATGTAAATGAGTTAACTTGGATTTCCTACCCTTGAATCCATAGGAAACTTTGTTCTAATGCACTATAATAATCAACCGAGTTTTTACACCAACAGGTCTGTCACTTACGTGTGGTGCCCATGCGTGAGGTCTCACACTTCAGTGAGCACAAGTCACGTGCAATAGGTACGCAAACTCCCAGCCATTTTCGTTGTCAAGAGAAGACGCATCAGGATGCGTATTGGGAGTCTGTGGGTCCTTCTGGATCCTTCGGTTGTCCCTCTCACACAAAAAAACTCTCTCATTCTCGGCCTCGCTCGACTCGCTCGCTCGCTGATGCGCGTGGTTGACGTATTGTCTTTTCGTTCGACACTCGTCCGTTGGGAACCCCAAGAGGAAGGTGTGATGCGCACAGCGGCAAGTTTCCCTCAGTAGAAACCAAGGTTTATCGAACCAGTAGGAGTCAAGAAGCACGCTGAAGGTTGATGACGGCGAGATGTAGTGCGGCGCAACACCAGGGATTCCGGCGCCAACGTGGAACCTGCACAACACAAACCAAGTACTTTGCCCCAACGAAACAGCGAGGTTGTCAATCTCACTGGCTTGCTGTAACAAAGGATTAGATGTATAGTGTGGAAGATGATTGTTTGCGTAAAAACAAGAGAACAAGTATTGGCAAGAGATTGTATTTCAGTATAGAGAATTGGACCGGGGTCCACAGTTCACTAGAGGTGTCTCTCCCATAAGATAAACAGCATGTTGGGTGAACAAATTACAGTTGGGCAATTGACAAATAGAGAGGGCATGACCATGCACATACATATTATGATGAGTATAGTGAGATTTAATTGGGCATTACGACAAAGTACATAGACCGCTATCCAGCATGCATCTATGCCTAAAAAGTCCACCTTCAGGTTATCATTCGAACCCCCTCCAGTATTAAGTTGCTAACAACAGACAATTGCATTAAGTATTGCGCGTAAATGTAATCAATAACTACATCCTCGGACATAGCATCAATGTTTTATCCCTAGTGGCAACAGCACATCCATAATCTTAGAGGTTTCTCTCACTCCCCCAGATTCACGGAGACATGAACCCACTATCGAGCATAAATACTCCCTCTTGGAGTTACTAGCATCAACTTGGCCAGAGCATCTACTAATAACGGAGAGCATGCAAGATCATAAACAACACATAGATATAAATTGATAATCAACATAACATGGTATTCTCTATTCATCGGATCCCAACAAACACAACATATAGAATTACAGATAGATGATCTTGATCATGTTCGGCAGCTCACAAGACCCGACAATTAAGCACAATGAGGAGAAGACAACCATCTAGCTACTGCTATGGACCCATAGTCCAGGGGTAGACTACTCACACATCACTCCGGAGGCGACCATGGTGGCGTATAGTCCTCCGGGAGATGATTCCCCTCTCCGGCAGGGTGCCGGAGGCGATCTCCTGAATCCCCCGAGATGGGATTGGCGGCGGCGGCGTCTCTGGAAGGTTTTCCGTATCGTGGCTCTCGGTACTGGGGGTTTCGCGACAAAGGCTATTTGTAGGCGGAAGGGTAGGTCAGGGGGCGTCGCGAGGGGCCCAGGAGACAGGTCGGCGCGGCCAAGGGTGGGGCCGCACCGCCTACCCTCCTGGCCACCTCGTGGCCCCACTTGGTTGACTCTTCGGTCTTCTGGGAGCTTCGTGGCAAAATAGGACCCTGGGCGTTGATTTCGTCCAATTCCGAGAATACTTCCTTACTAGGATTTCTAAAACCAAAAACAGCAGAAAACAGCAACTGGCACTTCGGCATCTTGTTAATAGGTTAGTTCCAGAAAATGCATAAATATGACATAAAGTGTGCATAAAACATGTAGATATCATCAATAATGTGGCATGGAACATAAGAAATTATCGATACGTCGGAGACGTATCAGCATCCCCAAGCTTAGTTTCTCGTCGTCCCGAAGGTGTAAACGATAACAAAGATAATTTCTGGAGTGACATGCCATCATAACCTTGATCATACTATTGTAAGCATATGTAATGAATGCAGTGATCAAAACAATGTAAATGACATGAGTAAACAAATGAATCATATAGCAAAGACTTTTCATGAATAGTACTTCAAGACAAGCATCAATAAGTCTTGCATAAGAGTTAACTCATAAATCAATAATTCAAAGTAAAGGTATTGAAGCAACACAAAGGAAGATGAAGTTTCAGCGGTTGCTTTCAACTTATAACATGTATATCTCATAGATATTGTCAATGCAAAGTAATATAACAAGTGCAATATGCAAGTATGTAGGAATCAATGCACAGTTCACACAAGTGTTTGCTTATTGAGGTGGAGAGAAATAGGTGAACTGACTCAATAATAAAAGTAAAAGAATGGTCCTTCAAAGAGGAAAGCATCGATTGCTATATTTGTGCTAGAGCTTTGGTTTTGAAAACAAGAAACAATTTTGTCAACGGTAGTAATAAAGCATATGTGTTATGTAAATTATATCTTACAAGTTGCAAGCCTCATGCATAGTATACTAATAGTGCCCACACCTTGTCCTAATTAGCTCGGATTACCGGGATTATCATCGCAATGCACATGTTTTAACCAAGTGTCACAAAGGGGTACCTCTATGCCGCCTGTACAAAGGTCTAAGGAGAAAGCTCGCATTGGATTTCTCGCTATTGATTATTCTCAACTTAGACATCCATACCGGGACAACCTAGACAATAGATAATGGACTCCTCTTTAATGCATAAGCATATAGCAACAATTAATTTTCTCATATGAGATTGAGGATATATGTCCAAAACTGAAACTTCCACCATGGATCATGGCTTTAGTTAGCGGCCCAATGTTCTTCTCTAACATTATGCATGCTCTAACCATTAAATAAGTGGTAAATCTCCCTTACTTCAGACAAGACGGACATGCATAGCAACTCACATGATATTCAACAAAGAGTAGTTGATGGCGTCCCCAGGAACATGGTTATCGCACAACAAGCAATTTAATAAGAGATAAAGTGCATAAGTACATATTCAATACCACAATAGTTTTTAGGCTATTTGTCCCATGAGCTATATATTGTAAAGGTAGAGGATAGAAATTTAAAGGTAGCACTCAAGCAATTTACTTTGGAATGGCGGAGAAATACCATGTAGTAGGTAGGTATGGTGGACACAAATGGCATAGTGGTTGGCTCAAGTATTTTGGATGCATGAGAAGCATTCCCTCTCGATACAAGGTTTAGGCTAGCAAGGTTATTTGAAACAAACACAAGGATGAAGCGGTGCAGCAAAACTCACATAAAAGACATATTGTAAACATTATAAGACTCTACACCGTCTTCCTTGTTGTTCAAACTCAATACTAGAAATTATCTAGACCTTAGAGAGACCAAATATGCAAACCAAATTTTAGCATGCTCTATGTATTTCTTCATTAATAAGTGCAAAGCATATGATGCAAGAGCTTAAACATGAGCACAACAATTGCCAAGTATCACATTATCCAAGACATTTTAGCAATTACTACATGTATCATTTTCCAATTCCAACCATATAACAAATTAACGAAGAAGAAACTTCGCCATGAATATTATGAGTAAAGCCTAAGGACATATTTGTCCATATGAAAAAACGGAGCGTGTCTCTCACCCACACAATGAATGCTAGGATCCATTTTATTCAAACAAAACAAAAACAAAAACAAACCGACGCTCCAAGCAAAGCACATAAGATGTGATGGAATAAAAATATAGTTTCAGGGGAGGAACCTGATAATGTTGTCGATGAAGAAGGGGATGCCTTGGGCATCCCCAAGCTTAGGCGCTTGAGTCTTCTTGATATATGCAGGGGTGAACCACCGGGGCATCGCCAAGCTTAGAGCTTTCACTCTCCTTGATCATGTTGTATCATCTCCCTCTCTTGATCCTTGAAAACTTCCTCCACACCAAACTCAAAACAACTCATTAGAGGGTTAGTGCACAATCAAAATATACATGTTCAGAGGTGACATAATCATTCTTAACACTTCTGGACATTTCACAAAGCTACTGAAAGTCAATGGAATCGAAATATCCATCGAGCATAACAAAACAGGCAATGCGAAATAAAAGGCAGAATCTGTCAAAACAGAATGGGTTCGTAATGACGAATTTTATTGAGGCACCAGACTTGCTCAAATGAAAATGCTCAAATTGAATGAAAGTTGCGTACATATCTGAGGATCACTCACGTAAATTGGCATAATTTTCTGAGTTACCTACAGAGAATTTTTCCCAGATTCGTGACAGCAAAGAAATCTGTTTCTGTGCAGTAATCCAAATCTAGTATGAACCTTACTATCAATGACTTTACTTGGCACAACAAAACACAAAACTAAGATAAGGAGAGGTTGCTACAGTAGTAAACAACTTCCAAGACACAAAATAAAAACAAAGTACTGTAGTAAAAACATGGGTTGTCTCTCATAAGCGCTTTTCTTTAACGCCTTTCAGCTAGGCGCAGAAAGTGTGCATCAAGTATTATCAAGAGACGAAGTGTCAACATCATAATTTGTTCTAATAATAGAATCAAAAGGTAACTTCATTCTCTTTCTAGGGAAGTGTTCCATACCTTTCTTGAGAGGAAATTGATATTTAATATTACCTTCCTTCATATCAATGATAGCACCAATAGTTCGAAGAAAAGGTCTTCCCAATATAATGGGACAAGATGCATTGCATTCAATATCCAAGACAACAAAATCAACGGGGACAAGGTTATTGTTAACGGTAATGCGAACATTATCAACTTTCCCCAAAGGTTTCTTTGTAGAATGATCAGCAAGATTAACATCCAAATAACAATTTTTCAATGGTGGCAAGTCAAGCATATTATAAATTTTCTTAGGCATAACAGAAATACTTGCACCAAGATCACATAAAGCATTACAATCAAAGTCATTGACCTTCATCTTAATGATGGGCTCCCAACCATCCTCTAGCTTCCTAGGAATAGAGGCTTCGCGTTCTAATTTCTCTTATCTAGCTTTTATGAGAGCATTTGTAATATGTTTCATGAAAGCCAAATTTATAGCACTAGCATTAGGACTCTTAGCAAGTTTTTGTAAGAACTTTATAACTTCAGAGATGTGGCAATCATCAAAATTTAAACCATTATAATCTAAAGCAATGGGATCATCATCCCCAATGTTGGAAAAAATTTCAGCAGCTTTATCACAGTGCCTTTCATCGGTTTAGCAGCTTTCGAGGGCAGTTTCTCGCGCTTTGCATTAGAAGTGGAAACATTGCTAACACCAATTATTTTATTAGTAATAGTAGGAGGTGCAGCAACTTGTGTAGCATTAGCATTACTAGTGGTGGTAATAGTCCAAACTTTAGCTATATTATCTTCTTTTTCATTTTCTTCTCTTTCCCATCTAGCACGCAATTCGGCCATCAATCTTATATTCTCATTAATTCTAACTTGGATGGCATTTGCTGTAGTAGTAATTTTATTATGATGATTTTCATTAGGCATAACTTTCAATTTCAAAAGATCAACATCAGCAACAAGACTATCGACTTTAGAAGCAAGTATATCAATTTTCCCAAGCTTTTCTTCAACAGATTTGTTAAAAGCAGTTTGTGTACTAATAAATTCTTTAAGCATGGCTTCAAGTCTAGGGGGTGAATTCCTATTATTGTTGTAAGAATTCCCATAAGAATTACCATAGCCGTTGCCATTATTATAAGGATATGGCCTATAGTTGTTACTAGAATTGTTCCGGTAAGCATTGTTGTTGAAATTATTATTTTAATGAAGTTTACATCAACATGTTCTTCTTGAGCAACCAATGAAGCTAACGGAACATTATTAGGATCAACATTAGTCCTATCATTCACAAGCATAGACATAATAGCATCAATCTTATCACTCAAGGAAGAGGTTTCTTCGACAGAATTTACCTTCTTACCTTGTGGAGCTCTTTCCGTGTGCCATTCAGAGTAATTAATCATCATATTATCAAGAAGCTTTGTTGCTTCACCAAGAGTGATGGACATAAAGGTACCTCCAGCAGCTGAATCCAATAGGTTCCGCGAAGAAAAATTTAGTCCTGCATAAAAGGTTTGGATGATCATCCAAGTAGTCAGTCCATGGGTTGGGCAATTTTTAACCAAAGATTTCATTCTTTCCCATGCTTGTGCAACATGCTCAGTATCCAATTGTTTAAAATTCATTATGCTACTCCTCAAAGATATAATTTTAGCAGGGGGATAATATCTACCAATAAAAGCATCCTTGCATTTAGTCCATGAATCAATACTATTCTTAGGCAGAGATAGCAACCAATCTTTAGCTCTTCCTCTTAATGAGAAAGGGAACAATTTTAATTTTATAATGTCACCATCTACATCTTTATACTTTTGCATTTCACAAAGTTCAACAAAATTATTGAGATGGGCAGCAGCATCATCAGAACTAACACCAGAAAATTGCTCTCGCATAACAAGATTCAGTAAAGCAGGTTTAATTTCAAAGAATTCTGCTGTAGTAGCAGGTGGAGCAATAGGTGTGCATAAGAAATCATTATTATTTGTGGTTGTGAAGTCACACAACTTAGTATTTTCAGGAGTACCCATTTTAGCAGTAGTAAATAAAGCAAACTAGATAAAGTAAATGCAAGTAACTAATTTTTTGTGTTTTTAATATAGCAAACAAAGTAGTAAATAAAACTAAGCAAGACAAAAACAAAGTAAAGATATTGGGATGTGGAGACTCCCCTTGCAGCGTGTCTTGATCTCTCCGGCAACGGCGCCAGAAATTTGCTTGATGCGCGTGGTTGACGTATTGTCTTTTTGTTCGACACGCGTCCGTTGGGAACCCCAAGAGGAAGGTGTGATGCGCACAGCGGCAAGTTTCCCTCAGTAGAAACCAAGGTTTATCGAACTAGTAGGAGTCAAGAAGCACGTTGAAGGTTGATGGCGGCGAGATGTAGTGCGGCGCAACACCAGGGATTCCGGTGCCAATGTGGAACCTGCACAACACAAACCAAGTACTTTGCCCCAACGAAACAGCGAGGTTGTCAATCTCACTGGCTTGCTGTAACAAAGGATTAGATGTATAGTGTGGAAGATGATTGTTTGCAGAAAACAGTAGAACAAGTATTGCAGTAGATTGTATTTCAGTATAGAGAATTGGACCGGGGTCCACAGTTCACTAGAGGTGTCTCTCCCATAAGATAAACAGCATGTTGGGTGAACAAATTACAGTTGGACAATTGACAAATAGAGAGGGCATGACCATGCACATACATATTATGATGAGTATAGTGAGATTTAATTGGGCATTACGACAAAGTACATAGACCGCTATCCAGCATGCATCTATGCCTAAAAAGTCCACCTTCAGGTTATCATCCGAACCCCCTCCAGTATTAAGTTGCTAACAACAGACAATTGCATTAAGTATTGCGCGTAAATGTAATCAATAACTACATCCTCGGACATAGCATCAATGTTTTATCCCTAGTGGCAACAGCACATCCATAATCTTAGAGGTTTCTCTCACTCCCCCAGATTCACGGAGACATGAACCCACTATCGAGCATAAATACTCCCTCTTGGAGTTACTAGCATCAACTTGGCCAGAGCATCTACTAATAACGGAGAGCATGCAAGATCATAAACAACACATAGATATAAATTGATAATCAACATAACATGGTATTCTCTATTCATCGGATCCCAACAATCACAACATATAGAATTACAGATAGATGATCTTGATCATGTTCGGCAGCTCACAAGACCCGACAATTAAGCACAATGAGGAGAAGACAACCATCTAGCTACTGCTATGGACCCATAGTCCAGGGGTAGACTACTCACACATCACTCCGGAGGCGACCATGGTGGCGTAGAGTCCTCCGGGAGATGATTCCCCTCTCCGGCAGGGTGCCGGAGGCGATCTCCTGAATCCCCCGAGATGGGATTGGCGGCGGCGGCGTCTCTGGAAGGTTTTCCGTATCGTGGCTCTCGGTACTGGGGGTTTCACGACAAAGGCTATTTGTAGGCGGAAGGGTAGGTCAGGGGGCGTCGCGAGGGGCCCAGGAGACAGGTCGGCGCGGCCAAGGGTGTGGCCGCGCCGCCTACCCTCCTGGCCACCTCGTGGCCCCACTTCGTTGACTCTTCGGTCTTCTGGAAGCTTCGTGGCAAAATAGGACCCTGGGCATTGATTTCGTCCAATTCCGAGAATACTTCCTTACTAGGATTTCTGAAACCAAAAACAGCAAAAACAAAGAATCGGCACTTCGGCATCTTGTTAATAGGTTAGTTCCAGAAAATGCATAAATATGACATAAAGTGTGCATAAAACATGTAGATATCATCAATAATGTGGCATGGAACATAAGAAATTATCGATACGTCGGAGACGTATCACTCGCTCGCACCTCCTGCTCACTGACAAAACCTGCACAACAGTCAACATCATCACCCGAAAAAGGGAAGACACCATAATTCTCTCCCTTCTTCTCTCCTTCCGAGTGATCCCTCTTCCTCCGAGTTTCACTCGACGGGCAAACACACATGTGCTGCATAGTAATAATAAAAAGGTAGAAAATCGACCTACGAATCTATAATTAAATAGGTTAAACTAGGGTTTTGCCCAGTTCTACAAATCAAGGTTCAAAAAAATCCAACTACGGGGTTCGAACAACCCCATTTAATCCAAGAAATTTTTCGACCTCATCCAATGGCCTCAAACTATAGGGTTAGCATCTAGTGCAGTATGTGTGAACATGTATGCACTATGTGTACTATAACTTGTATGTCTTTCAAATTTGAACCAAATTTGAATAAGTTTGAAATATTTGAAATGGGGCTTTTGGCTTAAACGTTTGAAACCCAAAACTACTTCTCTTCATGCTAGACTTCATAAGACCGAGTTTAGGGTTGGGGTAGATACATGATTTGTTTGGTTTGAATATGTCTAAACCTTGTTTATCAACTTGAATGCTTAATTACTATATGAAAATGAAAAGGTAAGCATGGATCCTTCTTAGTCAGTCACTTTAAAATAAAGCTTTTGATATGTTTTTGAAATTTCCATATTTGAAACCCAAAACCACTTCTGTTCATGCTTGACTTCATAAGACAGAGTTTAGGGTTAGGGGTAGATACATGATTTGTTTGGTTTGAATATGTCTAAACCTTGTTTATCAACTTGAATGCTTAATTAATATATGAAAATGAAAAGGTAAGCATGGATCCTTCTTAGTCAGTCACTCTAAAATGAAGCTTTTGATAGGTTTTCGAAATTTCCATATTTGAAACCCAAAACCACTTCTCTTCATGCTTGACTACATAAGACAAAGTTTAGGGTTAGGGGGTGTAGATACATGACATAGGAAGACTATCTTGAATGCTTACTACATGACATAGGAAGACTATCTTGAATGCTTACTATATGACATAGGAATACTATGTGCTTTTCGGAGGTTTTTGAAATTTCCATGTTTGAAACCAAAAACCACACTTCTCTTCATGCTTGACTTCATATAAGACGAAGTTTAGGGTCGATAGGGGGTAGATACATGATTTGTCTGGTTTGAATATGTGTCTAGACCTTGTTTATCAACTTGTTGAATGCTTACTATATGACATATATAAGAGGACTATGTGCATTGGTATTTCATTTTTTTGATTTTTATGCCCATTTGAATCTCGGTAAAATCCTAAGTTTGAGCAAGATTTAAACAAGTTTAAGATGTGAAAATGAAAAAGGTAATTAAGTCTGGATCCTTCTCTTAGTCACTCTAAAATGAAGCTTTTGGGAGGTTCTTGAATTTACCATGTTTGAAACCCAAAACCACTTCTGTTAATGCTTGACTTCATAAGACAGAGTTTAGGGTTAGGGGTAGATACATGATTTTTCTGGTTTGAATATGTCTAGACCATGTTTATCAATTTGAATGCTTACTATATGACATAAGAAGGCTATGTGCTTTGGTTTTTCATTCTTTCGATTTTTTCTGAATTTTTATGCCCATTTGAATTTTGGTCAAATCCTAGGTTTGAGCAAGATTTAAACAAGTTTAAAACATGACAATGAAAAGGTAATTAATCCTGGATCCTTCTTAATTAACCAGTCAGTCTAATTAAAATGAAGCTTTTGGGAGGTTTTTGAAATTTCCATGTTTGAAACCCAAAACCACACTTCTCTGCTTCATGCCTGACTTCATATATAATTAAGATAGAGTGTTTAGGGTTAGGGGGTACATGATTTTCCTGGTTTGAATATGTCTAGACCTTGTTTATGAACTTGAATGCTTACTATATGACATAAGAAGAAGACTATGTGCTTTGTTTTTTTATTTTATGCCCATTTGAATATTGGTCAAATCCTAGGTTTGACCAAGATTTAAACAAGTTTAAAACATGAAAATGAAAAGGTAAGCATGGATCCTTCTTAGTCACTCTAAAATGAAGCTTTTGGGACGTTTTTGAAATTTCCATGTTTGAAACCAAAAAACACTTCTCTTCATGCTTGACTTCATATATAAGACATAGTTTAGGGTTAGGGGTAGATACATGATTGAATATATCTAGACCTTGTTTATCAACTTTTGAATGCTTACTACATATATATATATATGTGACATAAGAAGACTATGTGCTTTTGTTTTTCATTTTTCTGATTTTTTTAAATTTATGCCCATTTAAATCTTGGTCAAATCCTAGGCTTGACAATGATTTAAACAAGTTTAAAATATGAAAATGAAAAGGTAAGCATGGATCCTTCTTAGCCAGTCACTCTAAAATGAAGCTTTTGATAGGTTTTTGAAATTTCCATATTTGAAACCCAAAACCACTTCTCTTCATGCTTGACTACATAAGACAAAGTTTAGGGTTAGGGGGTAGATACATGATTTTTCTTGTTTGAATATGTATAGACCTTGTTTATCAACTTTAATGCTTACTATATGACATAAGAAAACTATGTGCTTTGGTTTTTCATTTTTCTGATTTTTTTTTAAATTTTGATGCACATTTGAATCTTGGTCAAATCATAGGTTTGACCAAGATTTAAACAAGTATAGAACATGAAAATGAAAAGGGAAGCCTGTATCCTTCTTAGTCACCCTAAAATGAAGTTTTTGGGAGGTTTTTGAAATTTCCATGTTTGAAACCCAAAACCACTTATCTTCATGCTTGACTTTATAAGACAGAGTTGAGGGGTTAGGGGGTAGATACATGATTTGTCTGGTTTGAATATGTCTAGACCTTGTTTACCAACTTTAATGCTTACTGTATGACATAAGAAGACTATGTGCGCTTTGGTTTTTCATTTTTCTATTTTTTTATTTTATGCCCATTTGAATCTTGGTCCATTTGAATCTTGGTCAAATCCTAGATTTCACAAAGATTTGAACAAGTTTAAAACATGAAAATGGAAAGGTAAGCCTGGATCCTTCTTAGTCGCTCTAAAATGAAGCTTTTGGGATGTTATTGAAATTTCCATGTTTGAAACCCAAAACAACTTTTCTTCATGCTAGACTTCATAAGATCGACAAGGGGGTAGATACATGATTTGTCTGGTTTGGATATATCTAGACCTTGTTTATCAACTTCAATGCTTACGATATGACATATATAAGAAGACTATGTGCTTTTGTTTTTCATTTTTTTTGTGCCCATTTGAATCTTGGTCGAATCCTAGGTTTGACCAAGATTTAAACAAGTTTAAAACATGAAAATGAAAAGGGAAGCATGTATCCTTCTTAGTCACTATAAAATGAAGTTTTTGTGAGGTTTTTGAAAATTCCATGTTTGAAACCCAAAACCACTTCTCTTCATGCGTGACTTCATAAGACATAGTTTAGGGGTTAGGGGGTAGATACATGATTTGTTTGGTTTGAATATGTCTAAACCTTGTTTATCAACTTGAATGATTAATTACTATATGAAAATGAAAAGGTAAGCATGGATCCTTCTTAGTCAGTCACTCTAAAATGAAGCTTTTGATAGGTTTTTGAAATTTCCATATTTGAAACCCAAAACCACTTCTGTTCATGCTTGACTTCATAAGACAGAGTTTAGGGTTAGGGGTAGATACATGATTTGTTTGGTTTGAATATGTCTAAACCTTGTTTATCAACTTGAATGCTTAATTACTATATGAAAATGAAAAGGTAAGCATGGATCCTACTTAGTCAGTCACTCTAAAATGAAGCTTTTGATAGGTTTTTGAAATTTCCATATTTGAAACCCAAAACCACTTCTCTTCATGCTTGACTACATAAGACAAAGTTTAGGGTTAGGGGGTGTAGATACATGACATAGGAAGACTATCTTGAATGCTTACTACATGACATAGGAAGACTATCTTGAATGCTTACTATATGACATAGGAATACTATGTGCTTTTCGGAGGTTTTTGAAATTTCCATGTTTGAAACCAAAAACCACACTTCTCTTCATGCTTGACTTCATATAAGACGAAGTTTAGGGTCGATAGGGGGTAGATACATGATTTGTCTGGTTTGAATATGTGTCTAGACCTTGTTTATCAACTTGTTGAATGCTTACTATATGACATATATAAGAGGACTATGTGCATTGGTATTTCATTTTTTTGATTTTTATGCCCATTTGAATCTTGGTAAAATCCTAGGTTTGAGCAAGATTTAAACAAGTTTAACATGTGAAAATGAAAAAGGTAATTAGGTCTAGATCCTTCTCTTAGTCACTCTAAAATGAAGCTTTTGGGAGGTTCTTGAATTTACCATGTTTGAAACCCAAAACCACTTCTGTTCATGCTTGACTTCATAAGACAGAGTTTAGGGTTAGGGGTAGATACATGATTTTTCTGGTTTGAATATGTCTAGACCATGGTTATCAATTTGAATGCTTACTATATGACATAAGAAGGCTATGTGCTTTGGTTTTTCATTCTTTTGATTTTTTCTGAATTTTTATGCCCATTTGAATTTTGGTCAAATCCTAGGTTTGAGCAAGATTCAAACAAGTTTAAAACATGACAATGAAAAGGTAATTAATCCTGGATCCTTCTTAATTAACCAGTCATTCTAATTAAAATGAAGCTTTTGGGAGGTTTTTGAAATTTCCATGTTTGAAACCCAAAACCACACTTCTCTGCTTCATGCCTGACTTCATATATAATTAAGACAGAGTGTTTAGGGTTAGGGGGTACATGATTTTCCTGGTTTGAATATGTCTAGACCTTGTTTATGAACTTGAATGCTTACTATATGACATAAGAAGAAGACTATGTGCTTTGTTTTTTTATTTTATGCCCATTTGAATATTGGTCAAATCCTAGGTTTGACCAAGATTTAAACAAGTTTAAAACATGAAAATGAAAAGGTAAGCATGGATCCTTCTTAGTCACTCTAAAATGAAGCTTTTGGGAGGTTTTTGAAATTTCCATGTTTGAAACCAAAAAACACTTCTCTTCATGCTTGACTTCATATATAAGACATAGTTTAGGGTTAGGGGTAGATACATGATTGAATATGTCTAGACCTTGTTTATCAACTTTTGAATGCTTACTATATATATATATATGTGACATAAGAAGACTATGTGCTTTTGTTTTTAATTTTTCCGATTTTTTTTTTTAATTTATGCCCATTTAAATCTTGGTCAAATCCTAGGCTTGACAATGATTTAAACAAGTTTAAAATATGAAAATGAAAAGGTAAGCATGGATCCTTCTTAGCCAGTCACTCTAAAATGAAGCTTTTGATAGGTTTTTGAAATTTCCATATTTGAAACCCAAAACCACTTCTCTTCATGCTTGACTACATAAGACAAAGTTTAGGGTTAGGGGGTAGATACATGATTTTTCTTGTTTGAATATGTATAGACCTTGTTTATCAACTTTAATGCTTACTATATGACATAAGAAAACTATGTGCTTTGGTTTTTCATTTTTCTGATTTTTTTTTGAATTTTGATGCACATTTGAATCTTGGTCAAATCATAGGTTTGACCAAGATTTAAACATGTATAGAACATGAAAATGAAAAGGGAAGCCTGTATCCTTCTTAGTCACCCTAAAATGAAGTTTTTGGCCGGGAGGTTTTTGAAATTTCCATGTTTGAAACCCAAAACCACTTATCTTCATGCTTGACTTTATAAGACAGAGTTGAGGGGTTAGGGGGTAGATACATGATTTGTCTGGTTTGAATATGTCTAGACCTTGTTTACCAACTTTAATGCTTACTGTATGACATAAGAAGACTATGTGCGCTTTGGTTTTTCATTTTTCTATTTTTTTATTTTATGCCCATTTGAATCTTGGTCCATTTGAATCTTGGTCAAATCCTAGATTTCACCAAGATTTAAACAAGTTTAAAACATGAAAATGGAAAGGTAAGCCTGGATCCTTCTTAGTCGCTCTAAAATGAAGCTTTTGGGATGTTATTGAAATTTCCATGTTTGAAACCCAAAACAACTTTTCTTCATGCTAGACTTCATAAGATCGACAAGGGGGGAAGATACATGATTTGTCTAGTCTGGATATATCTAGACCTTGTTTATCAACTTGAATGCTTACGATATGACATATATAAGAAGACTATGTGCTTTTGTTTTTCATTTTTTTTGTGCCCATTTGAATCTTGGTCGAATCCTAGGTTTGACCAAGATTTAAACAAGTTTAAAACATGAAAATGAAAAGCGAAGCATGTATCCTTCTTAGTCACTATAAAATGAAGTTTTTGGGAGGTTTTTGAAAATTCCATGTTTGAAACCCAAAACCACTTCTCTTCATGCGTGACTTCATAAGACATAGTTTAGGGGTTAGGGGGTAGATACATGATTTGTTTGGTTTGAATATGTCTAAACCTTGTTTATCAACTTGAATGCTTAATTACTATATGAAAATGAAAAGGTAAGCATGGATCCTTCTTAGTCAGTCACTCTAAAATGAAGCTTTTGATAGGTTTTTGAAATTTCCATATTTGAAACCCAAAACCACTTCTGTTCATGCTTGACTTCATAAGACAGAGTTTAGGGT
This sequence comes from Lolium perenne, assembly GCF_019359855.2. Classification (NCBI taxonomy): domain Eukaryota; kingdom Viridiplantae; phylum Streptophyta; class Magnoliopsida; order Poales; family Poaceae; genus Lolium; species Lolium perenne. The sequence goes on along the minus strand of NC_067248.2, from coordinate 140,431,982 downwards.
TAGGGGTAGATACATGATTTGTTTGGTTTGAATATGTCTAAACCTTGTTTATCAACTTGAATGCTTAATTACTATATGAAAATGAAAAGGTAAGCATGGATCCTTCTTAGTCAGTCACTCTAAAATGAAGCTTTTGATAGGTTTTTGAAATTTCCATATTTGAAATCCAAAACCACTCCTCTTCATGCTTGACTACATAAGACAAAGTTTAGGGTTAGGGGGTGTAGATACATGACATAGGAAGACTATCTTGAATGCTTACTACATGACATAGGAAGACTATCTTGAATGCTTACTATATGACATAGGAATACTATGTTCTTTTCGGAGGTTTTTGAAATTTCCATGTTTGAAACCAAAAACCACACTTCTCTTCATGCTTGACTTCATATAAGACAAAGTTTAGGGTCGATAGGGGGTAGATACATGATTTGTCTGGTTTGAATATGTGTCTAGACCTTGTTTATCAACTTGTTGAATGCTTACTATATGACATATATAAGAGGACTATGTGCATTGGTATTTCATTTTTTTGATTTTTATGCCCATTTGAATCTTGGTAAAATCCTAGGTTTGAGCAAGATTTAAACCAGTTTAACATGTGAAAATGAAAAAGGTAATTAAGTCTGGATCCTTCTCTTAGTCACTCTAAAATGAAGCTTTTGGGAGGTTCTTGAATTTACCATGTTTGAAACCCAAAACCACTTCTGTTCATGCTTGACTTCATAAGACAGAGTTTAGGGTTAGGGGTAGATACATGATTTTTCTGGTTTGAATATGTCTAGACCATGTTTATCAATTTGAATGCTTACTATATGACATAAGAAGGCTATGTGCTTTGGTTTTTCATTCTTTCGATTTTTTCTGAATTTTTATGCCCATTTGAATTTTGGTCAAATCCTAGGTTTGAGCAAGATTTAAACAAGTTTAAAACATGACAATGAAAAGGTAATTAATCCTGGATCCTTCTTAATTAACCAAATACTCTAATTAAAATGAAGCTTTTGGGAGGTTTTTGAAATTTCCATGTTTGAAACCCAAAACCACACTTCTCTGCTTCATGCCCGACTTCATATATAATTAAGACAGAGTGTTTAGGGTTAGGGGGTACATGATTTTCCTGGTTTGAATATGTCTAGACCTTGTTTATGAACTTGAATGCTTACTATATGACATAAGAAGAAGACTATGTGCTTTGTTTTTTTATTTTATGCCCATTTGAATATTGGTCAAATCCTAGGTTTGACCAAGATTTAAACAAGTTTAAAACATGAAAATGAAAAGGTAAGCATGGATCCTTCTTAGTCACTCTAGAATGAAGCTTTTGGGAGGTTTTTGAAATTTCCATGTTTGAAACCAAAAAACACTTCTCTTCATGCTTGACTTCATATATAAGACATAGTTTAGGGTTAGGGGTAGATACATGATTGAATATGTCTAGACCTTGTTTATCAACTTTTGAATGCTTACTATATATATATATGTGACATAAGAAGACTATGTGCTTTTGTTTTTCATTTTTCCGATTTTTTTTAATTTATGCCCATTTAAATCTTGGTCAAATCCTAGGCTTGACAATGATTTAAACAAGTTTAAAATATGAAAATGAAAAGGTAAGCATGGATCCTTCTTAGCCAGTCACTCTAAAATGAAGCTTTTGATAGGTTTTTGAAATTTCCATATTTGAAACCCAAAACCACTTCTCTTGATGCTTGACTACATAAGACAAAGTTTAGGGTTAGGGGGTAGATACATGATTTTTCTTGTTTGAATATGTATAGACCTTGTTTATCAACTTTAATGCTTACTATATGACATAAGAAAACTATGTGCTTTGTTTTTTCATTTTTCTGATTTTTTTTAAATTTTGATGCACATTTGAATCTTGGTCAAATCATAGGTTTGACCAAGATTTAAACAAGTATAGAACATGAAAATGAAAAGGGAAGCCTGTATCCTTCTTAGTCACCCTAAAATGAAGTTTTTGGCCGGGAGGTTTTTGAAATTTCCATGTTTGAAACCCAAAACCACTTATCTTCATGCTTGACTTTATAAGACAGAGTTGAGGGGTTAGGGGGTAGATACATGATTTGTCTGGTTTGAATATGTCTAGACCTTGTTTACCAACTTTAATGCTTACTGTATGACATAAGAAGACTATGTGCGCTTTGGTTTTACATTTTTCTATTTTTTTATTTTATGCCCATTTGAATCTTGGTCCATTTGAATCTTGGTCAAATCCTAGATTTCACAAAGATTTGAACAAGTTTAAAACATGAAAATGGAAAGGTAAGCCTGGATCCTTCTTAGTCACTCTAAAATGAAGCTTTTGGGATGTTATTGAAATTTCCATGTTTGAAAACCAAAACAATTTTTCTTCATGCTAGACTTCATAAGATCGACAAGGGGGTAGATACATGATTTGTCTGGTTTGGATATATCTAGACCTTGTTTATCAACTTCAATGCTTACGATATGACATATATAAGAAGACTATGTGCTTTTGTTTTTCATTTTTTTTGTGCCCATTTGAATCTTGGTCGAATCCTAGGTTTGACCAAGATTTAAACAAGTTTAAAACATGAAAATGAAAAGGGAAGCATGTATCCTTCTTAGTCACTATAAAATGAAGTTTTTGTGAGGTTTTTGAAAATTCCATGTTTGAAACCCAAAACCACTTCTCTTCATGCGTGACTTCATAAGACATAGTTTAGGGGTTAGAGGGTAGATACATGATTTGTTTGGTTTGAATATGTCTAAACCTTGTTTATCAACTTGAATGCTTAATTACTATATGAATATGAAAAGGTAAGCATGGATCCTTCTTAGTCAGTCACTCTAGAATGAAGCTTATGATAGGTTTTTGAAATTTCCATATTTGAAACCCAAAACCACTTCTGTTCATGCTTGACTTCATAAGACAGAGTTTAGGGTTAGGGGTAGATACATGATTTGTTTGGTTTGAATATATCTAAACCTTGTTTATCAACTTGAATGCTTAATTACTATATGAAAATGAAAAGGTAAGCATGGATCCTTCTTAGTCAGTCACTCTAAAATGAAGCTTTTGATAGGTTTTTGAAATTTCCATATTTGAAACCCAAAACCACTTCTCTTCATGCTTGACTACATAAGACAAAGTTTAGGGTTAGGGGGTGTAGATACATGACATAGGAAGACTATCTTGAATGCTTACTACATGACATAGGAAGACTATCTTGAATGCTTACTATATGACATAGGAATACTATGTGCTTTTCGGAGGTTTTTGAAATTTCCATGTTTGAAACCAAAAACCACAATTCTCTTCATGCTTGACTTCATATAAGACGAAGTTTAGGGTCGATAGGGGGTAGATACATGATTTGTCTGGTTTGAATATGTGTCTAGACCTTGTTTATCAACTTGTAGAATGCTTACTATATGACATATATAAGAGGACTATGTGCATTGGTATTTCATTTTTTTGATTTTTATGCCCATTTGAATCTTGGTAAAATCCTAGGTTTGAGCAAGATTTAAACAAGTTTAAGATGTGAAAATGAAAAAGGTAATTAAGTCTGGATCCTTCTCTTAGTCACTCTAAAATGAAGCTTTTGGGAGGTTGTTGAATTTACCATGTTTGAAACCCAAAACCACTTCTGTTCATGCTTGACTTCATAAGACAGAGTTTAGGGTTAGGGGTAGATACATGATTTTTCTGGTTTGAATATGTCTAGACCATGGTTATCAATTTGAATGCTTACTATATGACATAAGAAGGCTATGTGCTTTGGTTTTTCATTCTTTCGATTTTTTCTGAATTTTTATGCCCATTTGAATTTTGGTCAAATCCTAGGTTTGAGCAAGATTTAAACAAGTTTAAAACATGACAATGAAAAGGTAATTAATCCTGGATCCTTCTTAATTAACCAGTCAGTCTAATTAAAATGAAGCTTTTGGGAGGTTTTTGAAATTTCCATGTTTGAAACCCAAAACCACACTTCTCTGCTTCATGCCTGACTTCATATATAATTAAGACAGAGTGTTTAGGGTTAGGGGGTACATGATTTTCCTGGTTTGAATATGTCTAGACCTTGTTTATGAACTTGAATGCTTACTATATGACATAAGAAGAAGACTATGTGCTTTGTTTTTTTATTTTATGCCCATTTGAATATTGGTCAAATCCTAGGTTTGACCAAGATTTAAACAAGTTTAAAACATGAAAATGAAAAGGTAAGCATGGATCCTTCTTAGTCACTCTAAAATGAAGCTTTTGGGAGGTTTTTGAAATTTCCATGTTTGAAACCAAAAAACACTTCTCTTCATGCTTGACTTCATATATAAGACATAGTTTAGGGTTAGGGGTAGATACATGATTGAATATGTCTAGACCTTGTTTATCAACTTTTGAATGCTTACTATATATATATATGTGACATAAGAAGACTATGTGCTTTTGTTTTTCATTTTTCCGATTTTTTTTAAATTTTATGCCCATTTAAATCTTGGTCAAATCCTAGGCTTGACAATGATTTAAACAAGTTTAAAATATGAAAATGAAAATGTAAGCATGGATCCTTCTTAGCCAGTCACTCTAAAATGAAGCTTTTGATAGGTTTTTGAAATTTCCATATTTGAAACCCAAAACCACTTCTCTTCATGCTTGACTACATAAGACAAAGTTTAGGGTTAGGGGGTAGATACATGATTTTTCTTGTTTGAATATGTATAGACCTTGTTTATCAGCTTTAATGCTTACTATATGACATTAGAAAACTATGTGCTTTGGTTTTTCATTTTTCTGATTTTTTTTTGAATTTTGATGCACATTTGAATCTTGGTTAAATCATAGGTTTGACCAAGATTTAAACAAGTATAGAACATGAAAATGAAAAGGGAAGCCTGTATCCTTCTTAGTCACCCTAAAATGAAGTTTTTGGGAGGTTTTTGAAATTTCCATGTTTGAAACCCAAAACCACTTATCTTCATGCTTGACTTTATACGACAGAGTTGAGGGGTTAGGGGGTAGATACATGATTTGTCTGGTTTGAATATGTCTAGACCTTGTTTACCAACTTTAATGCTTACTGTATGACATAAGAAGACTATGTGCGCTTTGGTTTTTCATTTTTCTATTTTTTTTATGCCCATTTGAATCTTGGTCCATTTGAATCTTGGTCATATCCTAGATTTCACCAAGATTTAAACAAGTTTAAAACATGAAAATGGAAAGGTAAGCCTGGATCCTTCTTAGTCGCTCTAAAATGAAGCTTTTGGGATGTTCTTGAAATTTCCATGTTTGAAACCCAAAACAACTTTTCTTCATGCTAGACTTCATAAGATCGACAAGGGGGTAGATACCTGATTTGTCTGGTTTGGATATATCTAGACCTTGTTTATCAACTTGAATGCTTACGATATGACATATATAAGAAGACTATGTGCTTTTGTTTTTCATTTTTTTGTGCCCATTTGAATCTTGGTCGAATCCTAGGTTTGACCAAGATTTAAACAAGTTTAAAACATGAAAATGAAAAGGGAAGCATGTATCCTTCTTAGTCACTATAAAATGAAGTTTTTGGGAGGTTTTTGAAAATTCCATGTTTGAAACCCAAAACCACTTCTCTTCATGCGTGACTTCATAAGACATAGTTTAGGGGTTAGGGGGTAGATACATGATTTGTATGGTTTGAATATGTCTACACCTTGTTTATCAACTTTAATGCTTACTATATGACATATAAGACTATGTGCTTTGGTTTTTCATTTTTCAGTTTTTTTTTTTAATTTTCTTACAATTTGTATTGACCAAGATTTAGACAAGTTTTACAAGTGAAAATGAATAAGTAAGCTCCTGGATCCTTCTTAGTCACTCCAAAATGTACGGGAAATTGATAGGTGTGTTAACTTTGCTTCATGGAAAAAATAATGTCATGTAAATGAGTTAACTTGGATTTCCTACCCTTGAATCCATAGGAAACTTTGTTCTAATGCACTATAATAATCAACCGAGTTTTTACACCTACAGGTCTGTCACTTACGTGTGGTGCCCATGCGTGAGGTCCCACACTTCAGTGAGCACAAGTCACGTGCAATAGGTACGCAAACTCCCAGCCATTTTCTTTGTCAAGAGAAGACGCATCAGGATGCGTATTAGGAGTCTGTGGGTCCTTCTGGATCCTTCGGTTGTCCCTCTCACAAAAAAAAACTCTCTCATTCTCGGCCTCGCTCGCTCGCACCTCCTGCTCACTAACAAAACCTGCACAACAGTCAACATCATCACCCGAAAAAGGGAAGACACCATAATTCTCTCCCTTCTTCTCTCCTTCCGAGTGATCCCTCTTCCTCCGAGTTTCACTCGACGGGCAAACACACATGTGCTGCATAGTAATAATAAAAAGGTAGAAAATCGACCTACGAATCTATAATTAAATAGGTTAAACTAGGGTTTTGCCCAGTTCTACAAATCAAGGTGCAAAAAAATCCAACTACGGGGTTCGAACAACCCCATTTAATCCAAGAATTTTTTCGACCTCATCCAATGGCCTCAAACTATAGGGTTAGCATCTAGTGCAGTATGTGTGAACATGTATGCACTATGTGTACTATAACTTGTATGTCTTTCAAATTTGAACCAAATTTGAATAAGTTTGAAATATTTGAAATGGGGCTTTTGGCTTAAACGTTTGAAACCCAAAACTACTTCTCTTCATGCTAGACTTCATAAGACCGAGGAACCGCAAGGTAATTAAATTGGGGCCAAAACGATTCCAACTTCCTAGGCATTGACCAACTTTGCCCCTCTTAACCCAACGTGGCAGTGAACCCGATATATTTTTATTATAAGCAACAACTTCCTCCTACTCCGCTACTCTCCGAAATGGTAAGAGAACCTCTCCAGCTTAAGTGACCAATCGACATAGCTATGGCCTTCCGACTTGGCTCTGGTCGCCGCGCGCGTAGTCCTACCACCGACGAGGAAGCGGAGCATCAGCGCCGCCTTCGCTTCGTCCATTGCGCACCAAGGCATAACCCGCCCGCTCTGCACTGGCCGGTTGTTCAGCCCGCGGCGGCGGCGCTGGCCGTGGAGCCCCTCGCCAGCCACTTCCCGTGCGGGCCGATGGATGCAGAGGCAGGGATCTCCCACGCAACCCCGCATGCGACGCCCGCTCGGCCCTGGCCGCCTTTTCCGCCCGTGCATGCCGCATGGTTTTCTTTGCCAGCAGGTGAGATCCCCTTCCCGGCCGGCGCGAACGATGCGGAGGCAGGGAGCTCCCGTGGCCAGCCGCCTAATCCGACCGCACTTCAGGCGGTGCCTGCCGTGGAGCCAGGCCGTTCTTTCGAAGCGCATCACGGCGACGCCCTTTGCAGGAGCAACACCGCCAATGAGCTCGTATATAACGTGATGTTCCCGGCACTCTATAGATGCCGGGATGCTCTGCAAGCTTTCGTGCAGGCTAAGAATGCGGCGGCGGCAAATCCCAGGGACGCAACATTGCAGCCGCGCGCTGATACGTCTCCAACGTATCTATAATTTCCGATGTTCCATGCTTGTTTTATGACAATACCAACATGTTTTGTTCACACTTTATATCATTTTTATGCGTTTTCCGGAACTAACCTATTGACGAGATGCCGAGAGGCCAGTTGCTGTTTTCTGCTTTTTGGTTCCGTAAAGGCTGTTCGGGCAATATTCTCGGAATTGGACGAAATCAACGCCAAACCTCCTATTTTTCCCGGAAGGCTCCGAACAATCGAAGGAGAGTCGGAGGAGTGCCAGGGGGGCCCCACACCCTAGGGTGGCGCGGCCCAAGGGGGGGGCGCGCCCCCCTATGGTCTGGTCAGCCCAGGCCCCCTCCGACTCCGATTCTTCGCCTATTTAAGTCGTCGTGACCTAAAACTTCGACACCAATTGACGAAACTCCAGAAAGACTCCAGGGGCGCCGCCGCCATCGCGAAACTCCAATTCGGGGGACAGAACTCTCTGTTCCGGCACCCTGCCGGACGGGGAATTGCCCCCGGAGCCATCTCCACCGCCGTCTTCACCGCCATCTTCACCGCCATCGCTGCCCCCATGATGAGGAGGGAGTAATTCACCCCTGAGGCTGAGGGCTTCGCTGTAGCTATGTGGTTCATCTCTCTCCCATGTACCTCAATACAATAATCTCATGAGCTGCTTTACATGATTGAGATTCATATGAGTTTTGTATCACAATTTATCTATGTGCTACTCTAGTGATGTTATTAAAGTAGTTCTAGTCCTCCGGCACGTGTGTAAAGGTGACTAGTGTGTGCACCGTGTGGTTCTTGTCGTAGGCTATGATCATGATCTCTTGTAGATTGTGGAGTTAATTATTACTATGATGGTATTGATGTGATCTATTCCTCCTACATATGCATGAAGGCGATAGTGTGCATGCTATGTTAGTACTTGGTTTAGTCTTTTGATCTATCTTACACTATAAGGTTACTAAATATGAACAAATTATGGAGCTTGTTAACTCCGGCATTGAGGGTTCGTGTAATCCTACGCAATGCGTTCATCATCCAACAAAAGTGTAGAGTATGCATTTATCTGTTCTGTTATGTGATCAATGTTGAGAGTGTCCACTAGTGAAAGTGTAACCCCTAGGCCTTGTTCTTAAATACTGCTATCGCTACTTGTTTACTACTGCTGCGTTACTACTGCTTGTTTACTGTTTTACTGTGTTACTACTGCTGCAATACCACCACCATCAACTACACACCATCAAGCTATTTTCTGGCACCGTTGCTACTGCTCACATATATTCATACCACCTGTATTTCACTATCTCTTCGCCGAACTAGTGCACCTATTAGGTGTGTTGGGGACACAAGAGACTTCTTGCTTTGTGGTTGCAGGTTGCATGAGAGGGATATCTTTGACCTCTTCCTCCCTGAGTTCGATAAACCTTGGGTATCCACTTAAGGGAAAACTTGCTGCTGTTCTACAAACCTCTGCTCTTGGAGGCCCAACACTGTCTACAGGAAAGGAGGGGGAACGTAGACATCAAGCACTTTTCTGGCGCCGTTGCCGGGGAGGAAAGGTAAAAGGCACTCATACTCCGGTTCCAGGTAAAGTACTTTTCTGGCGCCATTGTGTTTGTGCTCGAAGCTATTTCCTTTAGATCCTGCAATTGCAACTTTTTGTTTCTTGTTTACACTAGTTAGGCATAATGGAAAACAACAAAAAAATTAGTGAGCTTTTTAATCTTTTTCCTGATTTAGAATTGTTTGATGCGAAAATTAAAAAACCTATGGAACCTTATTCGCATGCTAGTAGCGATGTTATTAGTATGAATGCAATTACTGCTAATGCTATGAAGAAGTCTAAGCTTGGGGAAGCTAGTTTTTGTGGTCTTTTTAGCTTCCCATCTTTTGGGGAGAAAATTTGTTCTGATAATGCTTTATCTCCCATATGCGATAACTCTAATAATGCTTCTGATATTTTAAATCCACCTGCTGAAAGTATTCCGTATAAAATACCCATGAAAATTATTGAACGTGTTATGGACAACCACTATAAAGGGGATGGAACTGTCCATCCTAGAGATCATTTACTGTTTTTGCACGAATTATGTGGGTTATTCAAGTGTGCAGGTATCTCTATGGATGAAGTGAGGAAGAAGCTATTCTCTCTGTTTCATTGTCCCGGTAAAGCAGCGCATTGGTATAAATTGTTGGAGAATAGGCATTCTCTTGGTTGGGAGGAAATTGCATCTCTCTTTTATTCTAAATTTTATCCTCCGCATGAAGTGCATATTGATAGGAATTATATTTATAACTTTTATCCTCGTGATGGAGAGGGTATTTCTCAAGCGTGGGGGAGATTGAAATCACTAATGCTCAAATGTCCCATTCATGAGCTCCCCCGTAATGTTATTGTTAACAATTTTTATGCGAGACTTTCAGGACAACACAAGGACTATCTGGACGCGTGTTCGGAAGGATCTTTCACAAGCAAGGAGGTTGAAGCTAGGTGGGGCCTCCTCGATCGGATTGAGGACAATGCTGAAGGATGGGAGAACAATGAAGGTAAAGAGTCAGGTATAAATTATGATTATGAATGCATTGAAGCTTTTATGGATACCGATAAATTTCGAAATATGAGTGCTACTTATGGTCTTGACTCTCAAGTTGCTGCGAATCTTTATAAAGCCTTTGCTTCTCATTTTGAATTACCTAAAAATAATTTTGATAAGTATCATGAACCTTTTAAAGAGGCTTGCATGAAGAATGAAATTGTTGTTAATTATTGCAATAAGCATGCTCAAACTCCTAAGAATGCTATTTCCTATAAGCATGTTAATTTTTGTGGAATACATAGACCTTGTGGAATTAATCAAATCAAAGATGAATATTGTATCCATCATGCTAATGAAAAAACTAGAAAGTGGTTTAGGGCTCTAGATGATCTTGGTAAAAAAGTTTGTGCCCTCTATCCTTTTATTTGTGAAGTTTGCCATGAAGTGGGTCATTTTAATTTTCAATGCTCCTCCAGTGATATATTGAACCCAATGAGTGCTGCAAATTTGTATTGTGATGATGAAATTACTCCTAATCAGCATGATGAACTTACTTTATTTTTGGGGTGTGAAGAATTGTCGAGAAAAATCTCTTTGTTACATATGAGTGATCTTGATATTGATGATGTCCTGCATGGGTGTTTTTCTTATTGCATTGATAATAGCCATACAAATACTTACATACAAAATATTTTAGAAGATGACACCTTGCCAAAATATGATAGGACTGCTGTGTGTTTTCAACTAATTAATGAAAAGGAGGGATTCCCCCAAGTTTCTTCTATTGTTTCTGAAAGTAAATCAGGTTATGCGGACAAGCCACCCTTCAAGCCTCTTCCACCTAAAGGAGGGAACGAGGAGAAGGAAGAGAAGAAGAAGAAGGGAACGAAGAAGAAGAAGAAGAAGAAGGGGAATAAAAAGAAAGAGGTAACATCATATCCCCGCGTATATGAGATAACAATAGGTAACCGTAAGTATGTTGCTCCTAATGATTATTGTGATAATGAATCTGAATATGATGATCTTCCTATGCCCTTTACATACATTAGCAATCATGATTTGAATGAGCACACCACTTTTGATATTACAAATCTCTGGGAAATTGATTCTATTTCTTATGATGACACTATGCCTCCGATCTCTAATGATTATTATAAAGAATGCTATGATGTAGGTTCTAATTATCCTTATGAAACTTGTCATAGTCATGATTGGATTACCAAAAACAATTCCCTTAATAGGCAACTTGTTTACCATGTTCAAATTCTTGATAATAATCTTGCTCCAATTACTATTAATGAGAATAACTCTTCTTATGCCAAATTTAATGATACTTCTATGCATATGAACCATGATAAGAATGTTTTAAGTGATGGGTATATTGTGGATTTCATCAATGATGCTACTGAAAGTTATTATGAGAGAGGGAAATATGGTTATATGCATCTTAATGATATTAAGTTTCCCCTCTTTATGTTGAGAATCTTGAAGTTACTCGTGTTTTATCCTCTTATGCTTGTCACTTTGTTCTTCATGAATTCATTTGTGTACAAGATTCCTCTTCATAGGAAGCATGTTAGACTTAAATTTGTTTTGAATTTGCCTCTTGAAGCTCTCTTTTGCTTCAAATACTATTTCCCGCGAATGGATTATTAAAACTGCTGAGCCCATCTTAATGGCTATAAAGAAAGAACTTCTTGGGAGATAACCCATGTGTTATTTTGCTACAGTACTTTGTTTTATATTTGTGTCTTGGAAGTTGTTTACTACTGTAGCAACCTCTCCTTATCTTAGTTTTGTGTTTTGTTGTGCCAAGTGAAGCCTCTAATCGAAGGTTGAACCTAGATTTGGATTTCTGCACAGAAATAGATTTCTATCTGTCACGAATCTGGGATTTTCTCTCTGTAGAAAAATCAGAAAAATATGCCAATTTACGTACGTGTTCCTCAGATATGTACGCAACTTTCATTAGTTTTGAGTTTTCTGATCTGAGCAACGGAAGTATTTATTAGAAATTCGTCTTTACAGACTGTTCTGTTTTGACAGATTCTGCCTTTTATTTCGCATTGCCTCTTTTGCTATGTGGGATGGATTTCTTTGTTCCATTAAACTCCAGTAGCTTTGAGCAATGTTCAGAAGTGTTAAGAATGATTGTGTCACCTCTGAACATGTGAGTTTTTGATTATGTACTAACCCCTCTAATGAAGTTTATGAGAAGTTTGGTGTGAAGGAAGTTTTCAAGGGTCAAGAGAGGAGGATGATATACTATGATCAAGAAGAGTGAAAGCTCTAAGCTTGGGGATGCCCCAGTGGTTCACCCCTGCATATATCAAGAAGACTCAAGCGTCTAAGCTTGGGGATGCCCAAGGCATTCCCTTCTTCATCGACAAATTATCAGGTTCCTTCTCTTGAAACTATATTTTTATTCGGTCACATCTTATGTGCTTTACTTGGAGCGTCTGTGTGCTTTTGTTTTTGTTTTTGTTTGAATAAATTGGATTACATCATGCTTGTGTGGGAGAGAGACACGCTCCGCTGTTGCATATGAACACATGTGTTCTTAGCTCATGATATTCATGGCGAAGTTTCCTCTTCGTTAAATTGTTATATGGTTGGAATTGGAAAATGCTACATGGAGTAATTGCTATAATGTCTTGGGTAATGTGATACTTGGCAATTGTTGTGCTCATGTTTAAGCTCTTGCATCATATACCTTACACTTATTAGTGAAGAAATACATAGAGCTTGTTAAAATTTGGTTTGCATGAGTGGTTTCTCTAGAGTCTAGATATTTTCTAGTAAGATGTTTGAACAACAAGGAAGACGATGTATAGTTTTATAATGCTTGTAATATGTCTTTTATGTGAGTTTTGCTGTACTAGTTCGTGCTTGTGTTTGCTTCAAACAACCTTGCTAGCCTAAACCTTGTATCGAGAGGGAATACTTCTCATGCATCCAAATCCTGAGCCAAACAACACTATGCCATTTGTGTCCACCATACCTACCTACTATGTGGTATTTCCTACCATTCCAAAGTAAATTGCTTGAGTGCTACCTTTAAACAATTCAAAATTTATCACCTCTGATTTGTGTCAATGTTTTATAGCTCATGAGGAAGTATGTGGTGTTTAGCTTTCAACCTTGTCATTTACTTTTGACGGACTCTCATATGGACTAGTGGCACATCCGCTTATCCAATAATTTTGCAAAAAGAGCTGGCAATGGGATTCCCAGTCCCAAATTAATTAACAAAAATAGACACTCCTCCATGGTATGTGATTGTTGGACGGCACCCGAAGGATTCGGTTAGCCATGGCTTGTGTAAGCAAAGGTTGGGAGGAGTGTCATCATAATAAAACTAAAATAAAAATGCACTCCTTCATGGTATGAGATTGTTGGCAGGCACCCGAGGATTCGGTTAGCCATGGTTTGTGAAAGAAAGGTTGGAAAGAGTGCCACCCAAAAATAAAATAATTCATGGGAGCCGCTCTTGGAAGTCCGGTTGGCGAGGTAGTTAGTGTACCCATTACCATTCGTTGACAACAACAAACACCTCTCAAAACTTTACTTTTTATGCTCTCTATATGTTTTCAAAACCAAAGCTCTAGCACAAATATAGCAATCGATGCTTTCCTCTTTGAAAGACCATTCTTTTACTTTTATTGTTGAGTCAGTTCACCTATTTCTCTCCACCTCAAGAAGCAAACATTTGTGTGAACTGTGCATTGATTCTTACATACTTGCTTATTGCATTTGTTATATTGCTCTGCATTGACAACTATCTATGAGATATACATGTTACAAGTTGAAAGCAACCGCTGAAACTTAATCTTCCATTGTGTTGCTTCAATACCTTTACTAAGAATTTATTGCTTTATGAGTAATTCTTATGCAAGACTTGTTGATGCTTGTCTCGAAAGTACTATTCATGAAAAGTCTTTGCTATATGATTCAATTGTTTACTCATTGCATTTACATTGTTTCGAATCGCTGCATTCATCTCATATGCTTTACAATGGTATGATTAAGATTATGTTGGTAGCATGTCACCTCAGAAATTATCTTTTATCGTTTACCTACTCGAGGACGAGTAGGAACTAAGCTTGGGGATGCTGATACATCTCCAACGTATCTATAATTTCCGATGTTCCATGCTTGTTTTATGACAATACCAACATGTTTTGTTCACACTTTATATCATTTTTATGCGTTTTCCGGAACTAACCTATTGACGAGATGCCGAGAGGCCAGTTGCTGTTTTCTGCTGTTTTTGGTTCCAGAAAGGCTGTTCGGGCAATATTCTCGGAATTGGACGAAATCAACGCCAAACCTCCTATTTTTCCCGGAAGGCTCCAGAACACCGAAGGAGAGTCAGAGGAGTGCCAGGGGGGCCCCACACCCTAGGGTGGCGCGGCCCAAGGGGGGGGGGCGCCCCCCTATGGTCTGGTCAGCCCAGGCCCCCTCCGACTCCGATTCTTCGCCTATTTAAGTCGTCGTGACCTAAAACTTCGACACCAATTGACGAAACTCCAGAAAGACTCCAGGGGCGCCGCCGCCATCGCGAAACTCCAATTCGGGGACAGAACTCTCTCGTTCCCGGCACTCGCCGGACGGGGAATTGCCCCCGGAGCCATCTCCACCGCCGTCTTCACCGCCATCTTCACCGCCATCGCTGCCCCCATGATGAGGAGGGAGTAATTCACCCCTGAGGCTGAGGGCTTCGCTGTAGCTATGTGGTTCATCTCTCTCCCATGTACCTCAATACAATAATCTCATGAGCTGCTTTACATGATTGAGATTCATATGAGTTTTGTATCACAATTTATCTATGTGCTACTCTAGTGATGTTATTAAAGTAGTTCTATTCCTCCTGCACGTGTGTAAAGGTGACTAGTGTGTGCACCGTGTGGTTCTTGTCGTAGGCTATGATCATGATCTCTTGTAGATTGTGGAGTTAATTATTACTATGATGGTATTGATGTGATCTATTCCTCCTACATATGCATGAAGGCGATAGTGTGCATGCTATGTTAGTACTTGGTTTAGTCTTTTGATCTATCTTACACTATAAGGTTACTAAATATGAACAAATTGTGGAGCTTGTTAACTCCGGCATTGAGGGTTCGTGTAATCCTACGCAATGCGTTCATCATCCAACAAAAGTGTAGAGTATGCATTTATCTGTTCTGTTATGTGATCAATGTTGAGAGTGTCCACTAGTGAAAGTGTAACCCCTAGGCCTTGTTCTTAAATACTGCTATCGCTACTTGTTTACTACTGCTGCGCAAGCATTACTCGCTTGTTTCATCGTTTTCTTGTGTTACTACTGCTGCAATACCACCACCATCAACTACACACCATCAAGCTATTTTCTGGCACCGTTGCTACTGCTCACATATATTCATACCACCTGTATTTCACTATCTCTTCGCCGAACTAGTGCACCTATTAGGTGTGTTGGGGACACAAGAGACTTCTTGCTTTGTGGTTGCAGGGTTGCATGAGAGGGATATCTTTGACCTCTTCCTCCCTGAGTTCGATAAACCTTGGGTATCCACTTAAGGGAAAACTTGCTGCTGTTCTACAAACCTCTGCTCTTGGAGGCCCAACACTGTCTACAGGAAAGGAGGGGGAACGTAGACATCACGCGCCGATGAGGCTAAGGTGGCGCACGCTTTCCACCAGGCGTGCCTCGACAGGCTTAACATCCAGCACGGCTTCGTGCAACCGCCAAATGCCGCTCCAGCTAAGATCAAAAAATACTCCGGTGAGCATATCACTCCGGAGTAGAACAATCCAATTTCTAGTACTGTAGGAGTACTTTATTAGTGCACAAACCTGGCGAAATAAAAGGTGTGTTCTTTGTGTGTGATGTAAATCTAAAAATTTCAAGGTTCTAGCAAAAACATTTCTTCACAAATATTCGATGTGTTTGCTTGGCCTTATCTATATATCCGGTGAGCTTATATGGATGCCAAATCCTTTACAAACTTATATTTAACATATATGACCACATTTTTTAAGAGATCGATGTGCATGCATCTATCTCGCCATGGTAAATTAATGAAACAAGATGCATGACCATTTTCTAGGGTTTTAAAGGATACTAGAGCTTTTCTAGGTTAATTTGCAACTATATGTATATTTGTTTTCTAGTTCTGGGCTGATCATTAAACTAAACATTGAGTTGTAGATTATGTGAAATTAGTACATGCCATAAAATATAGTATTTTTTTATGTACCCTACGCGGTAGTACGTGTGGTGTACCCTTAATTATCAATTGGTAGACATGTACCGTTGGCATGTTTGAAGAAAATTTGAATTTGGAAGAAGTTTTTAAAGTAAAATTAACGCAAGCCCAAAATCATATGTGATGGTGAAATTTCTAGAACAAATCAATACAAACCTAGTAATATGAGTTTGCTTGGCTTTCTGCCCACAAGTGAGTATTGTGCGCATGTACTTTGATGCAAAATCCCGCCATACAAAACTTTTTATTTATCATATGACCTCAAGTTTGGAAGAGATCGTATTTTAAGCAACTTCACAAACAAGAGATTCTACCAAATTTTAACAGTTGCACATTATTGTCATAATTCCACCTTTTGCAAGCAGTAGGGTAGACATGCTTTCCGCTTGCTAGGATGTGTTAGTGCCATCAGTTTTGTAGATATAGGTTCAAGGATTTGTTGATCTTAATCTGCAATTATATATGGATTTTTTAAGCTTTTGCCTAGTAATTAAACTCATAATTGAAACAATGTAGGTTATGTAACTACATACATGCCATAAATTCTGACAGGAAATACTTGGACGTGCCTTGCGAGGGTGGTAACAAACAAGAACACAATGACCAAACTTCAAATGCCAATCCACCCACCGAGCTATACGATTGGTGTGTACAATCGATCGACTCCTTCTAATCAAATTTGAATATAATAGAAGAAGTTTAAAAAAACTTCAAAACGAGATCAACTTGTGCATTGAGTCATCCTTTGTTATTTATTTGCTTGTAAAAATAGAAACATAGGCATATGAATGTATTGGAATAGAACACTTCACTTTCAACGGGGAAGGGACCCGAAGGTCCCAGAAAAACAAAAAAATTACAATAGTAGTACTCCTTTGAGAAGGCAGTAGAAGAAGGATCCTCGAAGAACCAAATGCTTTTATTATCCACAAACTGCTCGGCTCTTTTCCTTCTCGTGTAAGCTATCGCGCAATGATTATGCTAATGGTCGGATGGTAGTACAACCATTCACGCAAACTTCTTCGCCCTTCGTCATGTCAGCATCGTATCCCAGTGTGCAAGCAGTCTGCTCGAATGAAATACTCCTAAGTACGTACGGTATTCCCTCCAAAGACACACCACATGGTATTCCCTCCAAAGACGCACCATCGCCCCGATCTGCTCGGATGAAATACACCAAAATACTTCTGTGCCCTTCGTCATGTCAGCATCGTATCCCAGTGTGCAAGCAGTCTGCTATGAAATGGAGACGACATTTTGTTGAAAAGTGTCGGTGCATGCTATATATGAGAGTTTTTACAGCATTATTCCGATTTCCACAGAATGCATTAAATTTGGACGCGATGACACAATGACAAGAGTGGTTTAAACAAGGCCATTATTTTATTATGTTATATTACTACAGTACTCCAAGGTAGCACTAGTAGCCTTCGGTAGTAGTACTCTGCCGGTCGCGCTGCCTCATTCGACCAGACTTTATTCTTCTTCTCATATATATATACAAAATACTGTCTGCCGAGGTTCGATGACCGCACCGTCGCCCCTCTCCGCGCCGCCGTCTTGGGCCGCGCCGCCATTCTCCCCGCCGAGTTCTCCCCCGTCCCCGACGCACCACCGTCAAGCACCACCGGACCGATCTTCGCAGGTATGTACATCTCCAACCTCCGGCGAGTAGAGAGGTTCATCGGTCATTTTGTTCGATATAACCTTAATTTGGGGATTGCAATGTGAGTAACTTACTGGGTTTTCTAGGAAATGAAAACGGTGTCGCTCGATGCCTACACTGCGTCGGCGGATACATGGAAAGCGGAGACAGATGCTCTGCATGCATCGGCGGAGACATGTAAAGCGGATGCGGATGCGGAGGCAAAGGCGAAGGCGGTGGCTAGGACGGCCCCGGGCGCTGTGGCGCTGGCAAATGCTCGTATCGAAGCGGCATTTTGTTGGAAAGTCTTGGCGCGTGCTTCGAGAGTTTTGGCGGCGCAGCCGGGAGAACCGTCGGAGGCTTCGAAGCTGGCTGCTTTGAACGCGTCGAGAGCTTGGATGGAGACTTCATCTAAGGCGGCGCTTGTTGCATATGATCATGACTCGTCAACCCCTTCGTAAGTTCTACCTTCCCCAACTGCAATGCGGTTAGATCTGGTGGATTGGGTTTTTTGCCCAAACCAGACGTGATGATGCACTGCGATGTTTTTGTATTTTTGATGATGCATTCTGCTTCTTTTGTAATTTGGGTGATTCATTATGCTTTTTAGGTACTCCGGTTCATATTAATTGACTCTAATATGAATGTATCTAGACACATTTTAGTTCTAGATACATCCATATTGGAGTCAATTAATATGAATCGGAGGGGAGTAGTAATTTTTCTGATGCACTGTCCTCTTCAGGAATTTTTCATGGTGATTTTTTTTTCTGTCAACCTAGCTAATGCTCTCTGCTGTTTAGCCAAAAGTTGGATGATACATTGTACTGTTTACATATATTTTACTCTGATGATGCATTTTGCTCTTTTAGCCTTTTAGGTAATTTTTCTGATTCCTTGAGCAGTGTGGGAAATTTCGATGAAGAATTTTGCTGTCAACTTAGATGATGCATTGTGCTGTTTACATTTTATTACTTATATCAAAGCTAACCCCGTCTGATGTTACCACAGCGTTTTGGGTCCTGTAGATGTCTCCTTTTCCTCCAATCGTGTTGACACGTTAGCAATTATTACTGTAGATGCGAGATTGCCTTACGTTGGTGCGTCCTATTTTTGTGGTGTTTTTGCATTGTGCTGTTTACATTATTTTGATTTTGCTGATGCATTGTCCTGTTTACATTATTTTGATTTTGCTGATGCATTGTGTTGTTTACACTATTTTTATTTTGCTGATGCACCGTGCAGTTTAGGAAACTTTGATGATGAATTAGATCATGCATTTTGCTGTTTAGTCAAATTAGATGTTGCATTTTGTTTAAAAAATTAGATGATGCAATGTGCTGTTTACATAATTTTGATGATGCATCGTGCGATTTGCGTAATCCTACCAGCTTTAGTCGAAGGACACCCACAACAATCAACAATCTGCCTGAAGATGTAGTCTCTCAGATTCTTGTCAGGCTTCCTCCCCATCCAACCTGCTTACTAGCTGCATCAGGCACCAAGAAAGCATGGAGGCAATGTATGGGAAGCAATTATTTCAGAAAGCTAACTGTGTCACACAACGGAGGAAACCCGTTGCTAGGGTTTTTCACCAACAACTCCCAGGACAATCGATTCATCACAGAGCATGATCTTCACCCGGCCATCTTGCAGATGCTGGCAATCCCGTCTGAAGTGAACGGTCCCAAAATCTATGTCCTGGGATGCCGCGATGGTATGTTGCTACTCCATTCTAATGTATCCGGTGGGTATATATCAGTCTGGGATCCAATTAGGCAAGTTCTCACAGCGATACCAGAACCACCATTGTGGCGCAATCATGCAATTGAAAGCAGCGGCTCAATTCTCTGTTCGAGAAACAACTCTGAACCGTTTACACATTGTTGCAAGTTCTCGGTTGTTTGGATAACAACTAAAAGTTACGATGCACAGGCTCATATCTACTCACCAAGTTCAAAAGAATGGGAGTTTCTAGCTCGATCAACTCCGATGCTGTCAGAGATTGACCGTAGACCGGCAACTCTCATAGGGGGTATTTTGTACTGGCCAACGAAGTCTAGATATATCATTGAGCTTGACCATGCAAAGAAGGCTCTGAAATATATTCAGTGCCCTCATGAGACGCATGATATATTCATGCTTAACATTCACATCTTCAAGGGACATAATGGAGATGTTGCCCTTGCTGTTATAAGAGACTTCACCCTACAAACATGGGCCAAGACAAGATCATCAACAAAGCGATCACGAGTCATGGACATGTCATATAAATTTTGAATTGGATACTTTTCTTGGCCTTGACACATCATTTCCATACAATTGGAAACATGCAGTAAGGTTACTCTGCGTATTTGAGGACAAAAATGAGCTGGTTGTAAGGGCAAAGGAGGGAGTATTCCAATTAGATATGAGCAACTGGCAGTGGAGAAAGTACAATTCTGCTAGACGTTGGTGCACTTTACATCCCTACTCAGTTAGACCGGGTTAGTCATTCATATGTAACCTTTGCATTCATTTACATATGACTTTTGCTGATCAATTTGTTCATTTCCCGACAAGAACCGACCTGATCCAGAGTGCAACATCAAGGACACGAAAAAGAACGCGCTGTCAGGAACCCATCTAATTCAAAGTTCAACATCCATAAGAGAAAAGGAAGTCGCATATGAAGGAGCAAGGCTTGTTTGGGCAAGAAGTGATAGCCCAGCTTTTGTTTGGTCTGATGTCTTTTAGTTTTCGTTCTGGTGGAAATGTCGCTGCACCATTTGTTTGTACTGCAGCTCCATAGTGGTAGCTGCTAGTACGTTGGCGCTGTCCGATGTCTGCTTGTTTTGGGGGCATAAATATGCCACGAAACCTTTGTTTTATGTGATCAAACGGTCATCTCTGCATGTATATGTTCGGGGTCTGATGAAACCTTTTTTGTGATCTCGTACATATATTTCAGTCGATCCGTGTTTTGTTTTATGATGGGCAGGAGTATTTGTTTTACTACACCATTGTTTATCCGAATTGTATTACTCACTCTATTCAAAAAGTTAGCGGCTCACCTTTTTCCTTCAAGATACGAATGTATCTACACACTAAAAACAGATATAGATGAAACCATCTCTTGACAAAGTTTAGTCACTTATGTATGGACGGGGGTAGTATTATTTATGTTGTGCTCCCAAAACAAGCAGACGTCGGATAGCGCCTATTTAAAGTTCATATGTTTAATCTTATTCCCTTTGGAAGTTGAGCATTAAACTCTACTAGTACAACCGTGGTGGTCTTGTGATTTAGTACTCTTTTGATGCATTTGTGATGTAGTAGTACTTTTTTTGAACTGGTATAGTACTATGAAAGAAGAGTACTCCCTCCAATTCACATTTATTTTACACCAAGAAATATGGATCGGAGCGAGGGAGTAAACTAAACATGGCATCTCGTGCATGAAGCTTGACAGATCGATCAGGTTGGCTAGAATGGCAATACAATGCTCCTCATTAGGCAAATGCATGCCATGTACAATAGTATACATCCAGTAAAGAAGTCTATACTGACATAAAAAAAGACTACATTGGGGATGAGAGTCAATTGGGGCATCTACAATACATAAAATCTTGCTCGTGGCTGATTTTGGCTAAGTGGGTTTTACTCACATTACACGTGCCACTTTCCTTGTCTGCAAAACAAGTTCCAATAAAGGAAGAGGAAAGAAGAGGACAGTGTGGGCGAGATTGAACACCTTTTTTATGTGTTAAGCTAAGGCCTTGTTTAGCTGAGGATTTCGACTTAGGCCTAACAGCTCAGCACACCCACAAATAAATTTCCTTGCGCGCACCATTGTCAGCAACAATAACAAAATTAGCATGCAAGATTAAGAACGAAGTGAATTTAAGTAACTTGGTTAGCTTTTCAAGCAATATTTCAGAGAAAGAGCACACATGTTCGGCTACAAATAATCGTAAGAGAAGAACAATAAATCTAAGGCACCCCACTTCATGTGCAGAAGGGGCGCGACAACGCATGGATTCATACCTTGAGTCGACTCTGGCTCGTAGAAGGGTGGCCGCGCCTCGAGGATGCCGGTGACGTCTCCACCTCGATCTCACATGTGACTGCTTCTCGGTGGGCGGTGCGCCACGCCATGTAGAACATCTATCAAAAGAGGAGAGCCCGATGACGCTACCGACGCCTAAACCTTGATAGCACTGGCCTGTTGCTCCACACCGAGATGCGCCACGTGCAAGATTTAGCGGATGCGCCAATTTTAGAGATATGTCATAATCGTTGTAACAAATTTCAACGTGATGATGATTTGATCCTGCACTCGGCCTTGAACATAAGTACTAGTACAGTCTCACAATTTTTTATCATTATACTTTGCGAGATTTAGCGGACGCGCCAAATTCAGAGATAGATCATGATCATGGTAACACAATTTTCAATGTAATGATGATTTGATGTTGCACTCTACCTTGAACGTAAGTACTAGTACGGTCTCACAATTTTGTATCATTATACTTTGCAAGTTTTAGCGGGTGCGCCCATTTTTAGAGGATCATGGTAACAAATTTTCAACATGATGATGATTTGATGTTGCACTCGACCTTGAATAGAAGTACTACTACTGTCTTACAATTTCTTTATCATTATACTTTGCAAGATTTAGCGGATGCGCCAAATTCAGAGATAGATTAAGAACTTTACAAGTGGTTTTGGGTTTCAAACATGGAAATTTCAAAAACCTCCCAAATACTTCATTTTAGAGTGATTAAGAAGGATACATGCTTCCCTTTTCATTTCATGTTTTAAACTTGTTTAAATTATCTTGGTCAAACATAGGATTTGACAAGATTCAAATGGGCATCAAAATAAAAAAACAGAAAAATGAAAAACTAAAGCAAATAGTTTTCTTATGTCATATAGTAAGCATTAAAGTTGATAAACAAGGTCTAGACATAATCAACCCAGACAAATCATGTATATGTCTACCCTAACCCTAAACTCCGTCTTATGAAGTCAACCATGGAAATTTCAAGAACCTCCCAAAAGCTTCATTTTAGAGTGACTAAGAAGGATACAGACTTCCCATTTCATTTTAATGTTTTAAACTTGTTTAAATCTTGGTCAAACCTAGGATTTGACCAAGATTCAAATAAGTTAAAAACATGACAATGAAAAGGTAAGCATCGATCCTTCTTAGTCGCTCTAAAATGAAGCTTTTGGGAGGTTTTTGAAATTTCCATGTTTGAAACCCCAAACTACTTCTCTTCATGCTTGACTTCATAAGACAGAGTTTAGGGTTAGGGCTTAGGGGTAGATACATGATTTTTCTGGTTTAAATATGTCTAGACCTTGTATATCAATTTGAATGCTTACTATATGACATATGAAGGCTATGTGCTTTGGTTTTTCAGTCTTTCGATTTTTTTTCTGAATTTTTATGCCCATTTGAATCTTGGTCAAATCCCAGGCTTGACCAAGATTTAAACAAGTTTAGAACATGACAATGAAAAGGTAATTAATCATGGATCCTTCTTAATTAATCAGTAAGTCTAATTAAAATGAAGCTTTTGGGATGTTTCTGAAATTTACATGTTTGAAACCCAAAACCACACTTCTCTTCATGCTTGACTTCATATATGAGATAGAGTTTAGGCTTAGGGGGTACATGATTTGTCTGGTTTGAATATGTCTAGACCTTGTTTATGAACTTGAATGGTTACTATATGACATAAGAAGACTATGTGCTTTGGTTTTTTATTTTATATTTTATGCCCATTTGAATATTGGTCAAATCCTAGGTTTGACCAAGATTTAAACAAGTTTAAAACATGAAAATGAAAAGGTAAGCCTGGATCCTTCTTAGTCACTCTAAAATGAAGCTTTTGGGAGGTTTTTGAAATTTCCGTGTTTCAAACCAAAAACCATTTGTCTTCATGCTTGACTTCATAAGACAGAGTTTATGGTTAGGGGTAGATACATGATTTGTATTATTTGAATATGTCTAGACCTTGTTTATCAACTTTTGAATGCTTACTATATATATGACATAAGAAGACTATGTTCTTTTGTTTTTCATTTTTCTGATCTTTTTAAATTTTATGCCCATTTGAATCTTGGTCAAATCCTAGGTTTGACAATGATTTTAATAAGTTTAAAATATGAAAATGAAAAGGTAAGCATGGATCCTTCTTAGTCACTCTAAAATAAAGCTAGCTTTTGGGAGGTTTTTGAAATTTCCATGTTTGAAACCCAAAACCACTTCTCTTCATGCTTAGCTACATAAGACAGAGTTTAGGGGTAGGGGTAGATACATGATTTTTTCTTGTTTGAATATGTGTAGGCTTTGTTTATCAACTTTAATGCTTACTATATGACATAAGAAAACTATGTGCTTTGGTTTTTCATTTTTTTGATTTTTTTGGAATTTTGATGCACATTTGAATCTTGTAAAATCCTAGGTTTGACCAAGATTTAAACAAGTTTAAAACATGAAAATAAAAAGGGAAGCATGTATCCTTCTTAGTCACTCTAAAATGAAGTTTTCGGGAGGTTTTTAAAATTTCCATGTGTGAAACCCAAAACCATGCACTTCTTTTCATGCTTGACTTCACAATACAGAGTTTAGGGGTTAGGGGTAGATACATGATTTGTCTAGTTTGAATATATCTAGACCTTGTTTATCAACGTTAATGTTTACTATATGACATAAGAAGACTATGTGCTTTGGTTTTTCATTTTTCTATTTTTTTATTTTATGCCCATTTGAATCTTGGTCAAATCCTAGATTTGACCAGGATTTAAACAAGTTTAGAACATGAAAACGAAAACGTAAGCCTTGATCCTTCTTAGTCACTCTAAAATGAAGCTTTTGGGATGTTCTTGAAATTTCCATGTTTGAAACCCAAAACGACTTCTCTTCATGCTAGACTTCATAAGATCGACAGGGGGTAGATACATGATTTGTCTGGTTTGGATATATCTAGACCTTGTTTATCAACTTGAATGCTTACGATATGACACAAGAAGACTATGTGCTTTTGTTTTTAATTTTTCTGATTTTTTTAAATTTGTGCCCATTTGTTTCTTGGACAAATCCTAGGTTTGACAATGATTTAAACAAGTTTAAAATACGAAAATGCAAAGGTAAGCATGGATCCTTCTTAGTCGCTCTAAAATGAAGCTTTTGGGAGGTTTTTGAAATTTCCATGTTTGAAACCAAAAACCACTTCTCTTCATGCTTCACTTCATAAGACAGAGTTTAGGGGTTAGGGGTATAGATACATGATTTGTCTGGTTTGAATATGTATAGACCTTGTTTATCAACTTGAATGCTTACTATATGACGTAAGAAAAACTATGTGCATTGGTTTTTCATTTTTCTGATTTTTTTAAATTTTGATGCCCATTTGAATCTTGGTCAAATACTAGGATTGACCAAGATTTAAACAAGTTTAAAACATGAAAATGAAAAGGGAAGCATGTATCCTTCTTAGTCACTCTAAAATGAAGTTTTTGGGAGGTTTTTGAAATTTCCATGTTTGAAACCCAAAACCACTTCTCTTCATGCTTGACTTCATAAGACATAGTTTAGGGGTTAGAGGGTAGATACATAATTTGTATGGTTTGAATATGTCTAGACCTTGTTTATCAACTGTAATGCTTACTATATGACATAACAAGACTGTGTGCTTTGGTTTTTCATTTTTCTGTTTTTTTTTTGGAATTTTCTGCCCATTTGAATCTTGATCAAATCCTAGGTTAGACCAAGATTTAGACAAGTTTAACACGTGAAAACGAATAAGTAAGCTTGATAATCCCATTTGTTGACTCATTTAACTAGTTAATCCCATTTATTGACTCTCTGTTGACCATCCACTTGAGGTAAAACTGAGTATATTGCATTAGCGTGTTGCGGTGCAGAAGTGGAAGACGTGCAATTGTTGACGCGTAGAAGCGGGTCGCGGTGCAAAAGTCGAAGACGTGCAATCGTGGACGCGTGTCGCGTTGCAGAAGCCCAAGACGTGCAGACGATCAATGGTGGACGCGTAGGACGCGGGTTGCATTAACCACCCCTCGCCTTTATAGACGCCTCCTCGCACTCTCTCTGTCACTCTCACTAGCGGATGCGCCAATTTTAGAGATATGGCATGATCGTTGTAACAAATTTCAACGTGATGATGATTTGATCCTGCACTCGGCCTTGAACATAAGTACTAGTACAGTTTCACAATTTTTTTATCATTATACTTTGCGAGATTTAGCGGATGCGCCAAATTCAGAGATAGAGCATGATCATGGTAACACAATATTCAATGTAATGATGATTTGATGTTGCACTCGACCTTGAACACAAGTACTAGTATGGTCTCACAAATTTGTATCATTATACTTTGCAAGTTTTAGCGGATGCGCCCATTTTGAGGTAGATCATGATCATGGTAACAAATTTTCAACGTGATGATGATTTGATGTTGCACTCGGCCTAGAAGAGAAGTACTAGTACGGTCTCACAATTCTTTTTATCATTACACTTTGCAAGATCTAGCGGATACACTAATTTCAGAGATAGATCATGATCATGGTAGTGACCGATATTCAAGGTGATGATGATTTTATTTTGCACTCGGCCATGAACAGAGGTACTAGTACGGTCTCACAATTTTTTATCATTATAGTTGGACCTTAGCCAAATTCAAAATCTCATATCGGCAAAACTTCCCGCCCACAAAATACAAAAATTTCACACGCTTCCAAATTCCCATTCTACCCCTGTGGAGATGACAGCAAAGTCGGTTGGTGGGGGGGGGGTCTGCCCGTCATTTTTTGGATCACCACCTCCCTAGCCCGGAAACCCTCCCAAAAAAATTCATTTCCCTCAGAACACCCACCGGAACTTCCCAAGTCCCTCTCTCCCACCTCCACGACCACCGCACCGGAACATCCCCGCCGGACTTCCCTGGCCTACCCGAGGCCTCGCGATCCTCGTCTTCGGGCTGCCTGCCGGAGCCGCTTCATCGACGCCGTCATCAATCGGACCGGATCATCCCCGCCGAACCTCGAAACCATATGCTCATCCAGCAGTCTACCGCAGTCGCTTCAGTTGCGGTATCGTCCACCCCACCGGAGAAGCTTCGCCGGATCCGTCGTCCACCGCATCGGATCTTGCTCACCGACACCGCTGTGCATGAACCGGATCTGCTTCACCGGTGCCGTGCATGATCTAAACTCTTCTACTGTCGCTTTTCTGTTGCTTGCCTGCAAGTTCTTGTTTAATCTTGGGGGAACCTGTTTGTGCTAACGACGCGCCGTTACGTTTTTGCAGATGAGATGAGTAACCATGAAGTGTAATGGCCGTCTCTCCAACCCCAAGTAGCACATGTTGCGTACTTCATCACCGGATCTATCAACCCCAGGAAGATCTGCTGTGACTCCCACAGAGTGCTTCTCCTAATGTAAGTCCCTTGTTTTAGCGCCATGTTCTGGGTTCAGATGCTTGTTTGTCTGAAGCTCTTTTAGTTCATTCCTAGCTATGACCGTAACACCTTGCTATTTTCTAGTTCATTGCTAACTTTAAGCGATTGAACATTTTGGTTTGCATTTCCTGCTCTGTAGATGTAGCCATCATACCTTCTATCTTGCTCAGTCGTTGTTACAAAAATTATAGGTATTATAGTAACATCCTGCTATTATTTAGTTCATGGCCAATTTTAAGTAATTGCACATGTTGGTTCGCATTCCCTGCTCTATAGCTTTTGGCATCGTAACTTCTATATTTGGTTTACATTGCCTGCTCTGTAGATCTAGCCATCATAACTTTATCTTGCTCAGTCGTTGTTACAAAAATTATGGCCTGCTACTATGTTGTTTGTGCCAATTTTTTACTCCATGAACATGTTGGCTTGCATTCCCTGTACTACAGGTGATGCCATTGTTTTGTATCTACTTCATTGTAAGCTAACAAAGTAAGGACTTAGTTTGGCATGCTATCACTCTGCTATCTAGCCTGTAGTACAAATAAACTTGTCATATTACTAGATAATAATTTTGCGTGCCATCTTGTTCTTCAAAAGCTGCATTATTGACTTGTTTCTCTGACTTGGCATGACGCTCACATATGGAATGCTGAACATATTGGTTTGCATTCCCTCTTATACAAGTTCACATGTGATCCCACTATATTCTGTATCTGGTCCATCCTAAGCTCCAGCATTAACTATCCTCTATGTGTTGCTCATTACAAGTTTATATCCCGAAACATCTTGATTTGCATCCCCTTCACTATAAGTTCAGGAGTATTATTTAGTTCACGACCAAAATGAAGTAATTGCACTTGGCACATGTTGGTTCACATTCCCTCCTCTTTAGCTTTTGCCATCGTAACTTCATCTTGCTCAGTCGTTGTTACAAAATTTATAGCCTGCTACTATGTTTGGTTTACATTCCCTGCTCTGTAGATGTAGCCATCATAACTTCATCTTGCTCAGTCATTGTTACAAAATTTATAGCCTGCTACTATGTTGTTCATGCCAATTTTGTACTCCCTGAACATGTTGGTTTGCATGGGACTCGACAGTAGTAAGTCTGCTGTTTCATTCTAACATGCTCTGTTATATTGGCTGTTGGTATGCGGCATGCACTCTTTGTTTGCTTATTGTGCGCATTACAATGATCTTGTTATAACGACGAAATGATGAGTTCCAAATTCTTTGGCAAACAATATTGTAGTGTCTTTGCCTTTCCATTGTTGCTGTCTTAACTTGTAATGTCTTTGTTTCAGATATAGGTGCTGCATGGACAACTTAAAAGATTGCCGGATAGCTTCATTGTATTGCTAGGTTTAATTACCATTCAATTTCTCTGGGTTCTGTAATATTTTTTCAAAGCCGTGCAGCTGATGTAATATTTAGTTAGTTTTTATAGTTCTTTCGCG
This sequence comes from Lolium perenne, assembly GCF_019359855.2. Classification (NCBI taxonomy): domain Eukaryota; kingdom Viridiplantae; phylum Streptophyta; class Magnoliopsida; order Poales; family Poaceae; genus Lolium; species Lolium perenne. The sequence continues at coordinate 140,403,128 of NC_067248.2, read as the reverse complement.
CATTTTTTTTTCTTTGTTGCTTGTGGTAAGTGAGGCTATCCGACAGAAATCATTGCTGCGTAAATATTCTCAGTATCTAAAACACGAATTCCCATCCCTTAAACGGCCCAATTAACCGAAATCACATATGTGCCGACCCGCAAAATCCTAAAGCGCCTATTATGCCGGCATATAAACAGCAACCAAACGGGCCGGCCCACTTACTTATTGGGCCAGTCCACTTGATTTACGGTGGACCCCACACTCTAATTGGGCCGGCCCACTTGCTTTAAGGTGGGCCGGCCCTTTAACAGAAAAGTGGGACCCACCTGTGCTTTTGGCCCGGCCCACTATCTTGCTGGGCCAGCCCACTTACTGCATGGTGGACCCCACATACTAAATGGGCCGGCCCTTTAACAGGAAACTGGGACCCACCTTTGCTTTTGGCCCGGCCCACTATCTTGTTGGGCCGGCCCACTTGCTACATGGTGGACCTCACATACTAAATGGGCCGGCCCTTTTAGAGGAAAGAGGGACCCACCTGTGATTTTGGCTCGGCCCACTAGCGTGTTGGGCCGGCCCACTTGCTATATGGTGGACCCCACATACTCAATGGGTCGGCCCTTTAACTGGAAAGTGGGACCCACCTGTGTTTTTGGCCCAGCCCACTATCTTGTTGGGCCGGCCCACTTGCTATATGGTGGACCCCACATACTAAATGGGCTGGCCCATTAACAGGAAAGTGGGACCCACCTGTGCTTTTGGCCCGGTCCACTGGCTTGGTGGGCCGACCCATTTGATCTAATGTGGACCCCACGTACTAAATGGGCCGGCCCGATAGCAGGAAAGTGGGGCCCACATGCTAATTGGGCCGGCCCAATAATTTCTTGGGCTGGCCCACTTGCTTTAAGGTGGACCCCACATGGTAAATGGGCCGGCCCGATAACATGAAAGTGGGTCCCACATGTTTTGTGGGCCGGCCCTTTTGCCTGTTGACCGGTCAAACGAGTGCATTCGGCCCGGCCCACATGCTTAGTGGGCCGGCCCATTAATGTTTTGACCAGTCAACCTTAGAGGTTAGGCCCGACCCACGTAACTAATGGACCAGCCCAGCTATATAGTTGATCGGTCAAACTAAGTCAGCTGGCCCGGCCCGCAAACTTAATGGGCCGGCCCGCTTAAGACGTGGCAGGCCTCGTGTGGGCCTACCATCTACCACGGGGTTTCAGCGGTTAATGCCGTTAACTGCCAGTTAACGGCGTCTGCCACGTGGCAGTTTGCATGACGTCAGCAGTCAACGGGCTCCCGGAAACACTTCTGCAACGGTCCGATTTTCCGTGGTGGAAGGGCACCCAAGCGCGACGGACCGAAAAATACGTGGTAGGACTTTGCCTGACGCAGTTTCGACAACAGAACCCATATCGTCGGGTTAGGCCCATAGGCGACGAAAAACACCCCTTAGCGGACGATTTTGAGACGTTGTCTATCAGAACTTTTCTTGTAGTGTGATGAACACCATTAATTGTGTAGGGCTACAAGAGCACCTCAATGCCGGAGTTAACAAGCTCCACAACATTCGATGTTCATATTTAAATAACCATAGAGTGCATGATAGACCAACGCAATTATACCGAGTACTAACATAGCATGCACACTGTCACCATCAGGCTATGAAAGGAGGAATAGATCACATCAATACCATCATAGTAATAGTTAACTTCATAATCTACAAGAGATCACAATCATAAACTACGCCAAGTACTACATGATGCACACACTGTCACCATTACACCATGGAGGAGGAATAGAGTATTTTAATAACATCACTAGAGTAGCACATAGATTAATAGTGATACAAAGCTCATATGAATCTCAATCATGTAAGGCAGCTCATGAGATCATTGTATTGAAGTACGTAGGAGAGATATTAACCACATAGCTACCGGTACAACCCCTTAGCCTCGAGGGAGAACTACTCCCTCCTCATGGGAGACAGCAGCGTTGATGAAGATGGCGGTGGTGTCGATGGAGATGCCTTCCGGGGGCAATTCCCCGTCCCGGCAGGGTGCCGGAACAGAGACTTCTGTCCCCCAGATCTTGGCTTCGCGATGGCGGCGGCTTTGGAAGGTTTCTCGTAGCGTGGCTTTTCCGTCTCGAAGATTTAGGTCAGGGGGCTTCTTATAGGCGAAGAGGCGGAGTCGGAAGGCTGACGGGGCCACCACACAGTTGGGCGGCGTGCCTGGCTCCTTGGCCGCGCCGCCCACACGTGTGGGCCCCCTGTGGCCCTCCTCTGGTCCCTCTCGGGTGTTCTGGAAGCTTCGTGGAATTATAAGATATTGGGCGTTGATTTCGTCCAATTCCGAGAATATTTCCTTACTAGGATTTCTGAAACCAAAAACAGCAGAAAACAGGAACTGGCACTTCGGCATCTCGTCAATAGGTTAGTTCCGGAAAACGCATAAATATGACATAAAGTATGTATAAAACATGTAGATATTGTAATAAAACAAGCATGGAACATAAGAAATTATAGATACGTTGGAGACGTATCAGCATCCCCAAGCTTAGTTCCTACTCGTCCTCGAGTAGGTAAACGATAAAAGAATAATTTCTGAAGTGACATGCTACCAACATAATATCGATCATACTATTGTAAAGCATATGAGATGAATGCAGTGATTCAAAGCAATGGTAAAGACAATGATTAAACAACTGAATCATATAGCAAAGACTTTTCATGAATAGTACTTTCAAGACAAGCATCAATAAGTCTTGCATAAGAGTTAACTCATAAAGCAATAAATTAATAGTAAAGGCATTGAAGCAACACAAAGGAAGATATAAGTTTCAGCGGTTGCTTTCAACTTCAACATGTTTATCTCATGGATAATTGTCAACACAAAGTAATATGATGAATGCAAATAAGCAAGTATGTAAGAATCAATGCACAGTTAACACAAGTATTTGCTTGTAAGATGGGAAGAAGTAGGTAAACTGACTCAACATAAAAGTAGAAGAATGGCCCTTCAAAGAGGGAAGCATGGATTGCTATTTTTGTGCTAGAGCTTTTATTTTGAAAACAAGAAACAATTTTGTCAACGGTAGTAATAAAGCATATGTGTTATGTATAAGATATCCTACAAGTTGCAAGCCTCATGCATAGATTACCAATAGTGCCCGCACCTTGTCCTAATTAGCTTGGATTTACATGGATTACCATTGCATAACATATGTTTTAACCAAGTATCACAAAGGGGTACCTCTATGCCGCCTGTACAAAGGTCTAAGGAGAAAGCTCGCATTGGATTTCTCGCTTTTGATTATTCTCAACTTAGACATCCATACCGGGTCAACATAGACAACAGAAAATGGACTCCTCTTTAATGCATAAGCATTCAACAACAAATAATATTCTCATAAGAGATTGAGGATTGTTGTCCAAAACTGAAACTTCCACCATGGATCATGGCTTTAGTTAGCGGCCCAATGTTCTTCTCAAACAATATGCATACTCAAACCATTCAACTCATGATAAATCACCCTTACTTTAGACAAGACGAACATGCATAGCAACTCACATGATATTCAACAAAGTGTTGATGGCGTCCCCAGGAACATGGTTATCGCTCAACAAGCATCTTAATAAGAAATAAGATACATAAGTACATATTCAATACCACAATAGTTTTTAGACTATTTTTCCCATGAGCTATATATTGCAAAGAAAAAGGAATAGAATTTTAAAGGTAGCACTCAAGCAATTTACTTTGGAATGGCAGAAAAATACCATGTAGTAGGTAGGTATGGTGGACACAAATGGCATAGTGTTTGGCTCAAGGATTTGGATGCACGAGAAGTAATCCCTCTCAATACAAGGCTTAGGCTAGCAAGGTTATTTGAAGCAAACACAAGTATGAACCGGTAAAGCAAAACTCACATAAAAACATATTGCAAGCATTATAAGACTCTACACTGTCTTCCTTGTTGTTCAAACCCTTACTAGAAAATATCTAGACCTTAGAGAGACCAATCATGCAAACCAAATTTTAGCAAGCTCTATGTATTTCTTCACTAGTAGGTACAAAGTACATGATGCAAGAGCTTAAACATGATCTATTTGAGCACAACAATTGCCAAGTATCAAGTTATTCAAGACATCATACCAATTACCACATGTAGCATTTTCTGTTTCCAACCATATAACAGTTAACGAAGCAGTTTCAACCTTTGCCATGAACATTAAAAGCTAAGAACACATGTGTTCATACGAACCAGCGGAGCGTGTCTCTCTCCCACACAAGCATGAACTTATTCAAACAAAACAAAAATAAAAACAAGCAGACGCTCCAAGTAAAGTACATAAGATGTGACCGAATAAAAATATAGTTTCAAGAGAAGAAACCTGACAAATTGTTGATGAAGAAGGGGATGCCTTGGGCATCCCCAAGCTTAGACGCTTGAGTCTTCTTGAAATATGTAGGGATGAACCACGGGGGCATCCCCAAGCTTAGAGTTTTCACTCTCCTTGATCATATATCATCCTCCTCTCTTGACCCTTGAAAACTTCCTCCACACCAAACTCAAAACAACTCATTAGAGGGTTAGTGCATAATCAAAATTCACATGTTCAGAGGTGACATAATCATTCTTAACACTTCTGGACATTGCACAAAGCTACTGGAAGTCAATGGAACAAAGAAATCCATCCAACACAGCAAAAGAGGCAATGCGAAATAAAAGGTAGAATCTGTCAAAACAGAACAGTCCGTAAAGACGAATTTTTTAGAGGCACCAGACTTGCTCAGATGAAAATGCTCAAATTGAACGAAAGTTGCATACGTATCTTAGGATCACGCATGTAAATTAGCAGATTTTTCTGAGTTACCTACAGAGAACCCTTCCCAAATTCGTGACAGACAGAAATCTGTTTCTGCGCAGTAATCCAAATCTAGTATCAACCTTACTATCAAAGACTTTACTTGGCACAACAATGCAATAAAATAAAGATAAGGAGATGTTGCTACAGTAGTAACAACTTCCAAGACTCAAATATAAAATAAAAGTACTGTAGCAAAATAAACACATGAGTTATCTCCCAAGAAGTTCTTTCTTTACAGCCATTAAGATGGGCTCAGCAATTTCAACGATGCACTCCCAAGAAATAAGAGTTGAAGAAAAAGAGAGCATCAAAAAGCAAATTCAAAACACATTTAAGCCTAACATTCTTCCTATACATAGGAATCTTGTAAATAAACAAATTCATGAAGCATAATGCAACAAGCATAGAAAGTCTAGACAAGCGCAGCTTCAAGATTTTCAGCAAAAAGAGAGGTGTTTTAGTAACAGGAAAATTTCTACGACCATATTGTCCTCTCTCATAAAGATTTTCAGTAGCATCATGAGCAAACTCAACAATATAACTATCACATGAAGCATTCTTATCATGAGTCTCATGCATAAAATTATTACTCTCCACATAAGCATAATCAATTTTAGTAGTAATAGTGGGAGCAAATTCAACAAAGTAGCTTTCATTATTATTCTCATCATCAAATATAGGAGGCATATTGTAATCATAATTAGATTTACTCTCCATAGTAGGTGGCACCAAAAGACTACTATCATTATAATCATCATATATAGGAGGTAAAGTATCATCAAAGTAAATTTTCTCCTCCATGCTTGGGGGACTAAAAATATCATGCTCATCAAAATCAGCTTCCCCAAGCTTAGAATTTTCCATATCATTAGCAACAATGGTGTTCAAAGCGTTCATACTAATATGTTCCATAGGTTTTTCAATTTTCGCATCAAACCATCCATGTCTTAACTCAGGAAATAGATTAAAAAGCTCCATGTTGCTTTCCATTATGCCTAACTAGTGAAATAAAAACAAGAAACAAAAAGATGCAATTGCAGGATCTAAAGGAAATAGCTTCGAGCACTTACAATGGCACCAGAAAATAACTTAGTTACCTGGGACCGGAGTGTGAGTGCCTTTTACCTTTCCTCCCCGGCAACGGCGCCAGAAAATACTTGACTGTCTACAACTGGCGCGTGGTTGACGTGGGAGGTAGAAATATCCGTGGTGTAGCTTTTCGTTCCCCGGCAACGGCGCCAGAAAATAGCTTGATGTCTACTCATGCTTCTTTTCCTATAGACAGTGTTGGGCCTCCAAGAGCAGAGGTTTGTAGAACAGCAGCAAGTTTTCCCTTAAGTGGATCACCCAAGGTTTATCGAACTCAGGGAGGAAGAGGTCAAAGATATCCCTCTCAAGCAACCCTGCAATCACGATACAAGAAGTCTCTTGTGTCCCCAACACACCTAATACACTTGTCAGATGTATAGGTGCACTAGTTCGGCGAAGAGATAGTGAAATACAAGTGGTATGAATGTATATGAGCAGTAGTAAAGGCGTCAGAAAATACTTGCTCGCGTGCAGTTGACGGTGGTAATATTGCAGGAAGTAAAGATGCAGTAGAACATTAAATAAGCGATGATTGCAGTATTTGGAAACAAGGCCTAGGGATCATACTTTCACTAGTGGATACTCTCAACATTGATCACATAATAAAACCACTCTACACTCTCTTGTTGGATGATGAACACCATTAATTGTGTAGGGCTACAAGAGCACCTCAATGCCGGAGTTAACAAGCTCCACAACATTCGATGTTCATATTTAAATAACCTTAGAGTGCATGATAGACCAACGCAATTATACCGAGTACTAACATAGCATGCACACTGTCACCATCAGGCTATGAAAGGAGGAATAGATCACATCAATACCATCATAGTAATAGTTAACTTCATAATCTACAAGAGATCACAATCATAAACTACGCCAAGTACTACATGATGCACACACTGTCACCATTACACCATGGAGGAGGAATAGAGTACTTTAATAACATCACTAGAGTAGCACATAGATTAATAGTGATACAAAGCTCATATGAATCTCAATCATGTAAGGAAGCTCATGAGATCATTGTATTGAAGTACATAGGAGAGAGATTAACCACATAGCTACCGGTACAGCCCCTTAGCCTCGAGGGAGAACTACTCCCTCCTCATGGGAGACAGCAGCGTTGATGAAGATGGCGGTGGTGTCGATGGAGATGCCTTCCGAGGGCAATTCACCGTCCCGGCAGGCTGCCGGAACAGAGAATTCTGTCCCCCAGATCTTGGCTTCGTGATGGCGGTGGCTCTGGAAGGTTTCTCGTAGCGTGGCTTTTCCGTCTCGAAGATTTAGGTCAGGGGGCTTCTTATAGGCGAAGAGGCGGAGTCGGAAGGCTGACGGGGCCACCACACAGTAGGGCGGCGCGCCTGGCTCCTTGGCCGCGCCGCCCACACGTGTGGGCCCCCTGTGGCCTTCCTCTGGTCCCACTCGGGTGTTCTGGAAGCTTCGTGGAATTATAAGATGCTGGGCGTTGATTTCGTCCAATTCCGAGAATATTTCCTTACTAGGATTTCTGAAACCAAAAACAGCAGAAAACAGGAACTGGCACTTCGGCATCTCGTCAATAGGTTAGTTCCGGAAAACGCATATATATGACATAAAGTATGTATAAAACATGTAGATATTGTCATAAAACAAGCATGGAACATAAGAAATTATAGATACGTTGGAGACGTATCAGTTTCACAAGTTGATGATGGAATATTTCTAGTGTTTCGTTCATCGGTCATGTTTCACACTGGTTACAAATGGATGGACTGTGCTTCAATAATGCATGGGCTATTTGATTGTGTTTCACAAGTCGAACATGGAATACTTCAAATGTTTCACAAGTTGATCATGGGATATTTCTAGTGTTTCAGTTCATCAGTCAGGTTTCACTTTGGTTACAAAGGATGGATGGTGTTTGATGCATTGGCTATTCAATTATGTTTCGCAAGTCGAACATGGAATCCTTGAAATGTTTCACTAGTTGATCATGAATATTTCTTGTGTTTCAGTTTGTCGGGCATGGTTCACACTGGTTACAATTGGATAGAGGGTGTTTCAGTAATGCATGGGCTATAAAATTGTCTTTCACAAGTTGACCGTGGAATTCTTCTAGTGTTTCAGTTCATTGATCATGTTTCACATTATTTACAAATGGATAGACGACGTTTCAATAAAGCATGGGTTATTTCACTTTGTTTCACAAAGTGGATGACCATTTAAAAAGTCTAGTTGTTTCATTTCCACAATTAAGATGTTGTTTCACAAATATTTCAATGATTCATGGCCTATAGGATTGTGTTTAAGAAGTTCACCATGAGATCCTTGTAGTGTTTCACTTGGTCGTTCATATTTGGCATTAATTAAAAATGAATGAGGAGCGTGTTTCAATAATGCATCGGTTATTTGATTGTGTTTCAAAATTTAGACATGAAATGTTTCAACTATTTCACAAGTTGACTATGAATCTTTCTAGTGTTTCATCAGTCGGGCATGTTTCATATTTGTTTTAAAATTCTTGGACGTTGTTTCAATAATGGATAGGATGTATGATTTGTTTCACAAGTTGACCATGGAAGGCTTCTAGTGTTACAGTTCTCCGGGCATGTTTCACATTAGTTCCAAATGGATGAGGGTGTCTCAATAATACATGGGCTATTTAACTGTGTTTGACAACTTGAACATGGAGTCCTTCGGCTATTTCATAACTTCACTATGGAATCCTTCTAATGTTTCGGTTCGTCGGACATGTTTCACATTAGTTAAAAAAATTGGATGGACGTCGTTTCAATAATGATTGGGCTATTCAAATTTGTTTCACAAGTTGACCATGGAATATTTCTAGTGTTCGAGTTCTCCATGCATGTATCACATTAGTTGCCAATGGATGGTCTACTTGTGAAACACAATCCTATAGCACATGCATAATTGCAATATTTATGAAACAATTGATACCTAACTCTTACATTTGATGTAAAAAATAAAGCTCCCTCCACAATCGACATATTATTGTTTTTATATTTCATAAATGTTCCAAGTGAATATATTGCACATTCATATTTTATATAAGTACCTACGATGGTTGATGCAAATTTTGATTGCGCGTTTCGCAAGTTGAACATGGAATCCTTCAAATGTTTTACAACTTGACCCTAAATGTTTCAGGTGTTTTAGTTCGCCGGGCATGTTTCACATTGGTTACAATTGGATGGACGGGGTGTTTCAATAATGCATGTGCTATAGGATTGTATTTAACAAGCTCACCATGTGATCCTTCTACTGTTTCACTTGGTCGTTCATTTTTCACATTAATTACAATTGAATGGAGGGTGTTTCAGTAATGCAGTGGGTATTTGGTTGTATTTTACAAGTTGGATATGAAATGTTTCAACTGTTTCAGAAGTTGACCATGAATCTTTCTAGTATTTCAGTTTGTCCGACATCTTTCACATTGGTTACGAATGGATGGACGGTGTTTCAATAATGCATGGGCTATTTGATTGTGATTCACAAGTCAAACATGGAATCCTTCAAATGATTCACAGGTTGACCATGGAATATTTCTAGTGTTCCAGTTCGTTGGGCATGTTTCACTTTGGTTACAGTGGATGGATTTATGTTTTTCAATAATGCGTTTGCTATTTGATTGCATTTCACAAGTTGAACATGGAATCCTTCAAATGTTTCACTAGTTGACCATGAATCTTTCTTGTGTTTCAGTTTGTCGGGCATGTTTCAGATTGCCTATAATTGGATGGAGGGTGTTTCAATAATGCATGGGTTATAGGATTGTATTTCACAAGTTGACCATGTAATCCTTCAAGTGTTTCAGTTCGTCGATCATGTTTCACATTATTTACTAATTGATAGACGATGTTTCAATAATGAGTGGGTTATTTCACTTTGAAACAAAGTGGATGACCATTTAAATAGTCTAGTTGTATCATTTCCACAATTAAGATGTTGTTTAACAAATATTTCAATGATTCATGGGATATATGATTGTGTTTAAGAAGTTCACCATGGGATCCTTCTAGTGTTCCTCTTGGTCATTCATATTTGACATAATTACAAAATGAATGGAGGGTATTTCAATAATGCATGGCCTATTTGACTGTGTTTCACAAGTTGGACATGAAATGTTTCAACTGTTTCACAAGTTGACCATGAATCTTTCTAGTCTTTCATCATTCAGGCATGTTACACATTTGTTAAAAAATGCTTGGACGTTCTTTTAATAATGCATGGGATGTACGATTTGTTTCACAAATTGACCATGTAATCATTCTAGTGTTACAGCTGGGCATGTTTCACATTAGTTCCAAATTGATGAACGGTGTTTCAATAATGAATGGGCTATTTTACTGTGTTTCACGTGTTGAACACGGAGTCCTTCAGCTATTTCACCACTTCACCATGGAACCATTCTAGTGTTTCGGTTCGTCGGACATGTTTCACATTCGTTAAAAAATTGGATGGATGGCGTTTCAATAATGAATGGGTTATTTGACTTTGTTTCACAAGTTAACCATGGAATATTTCTATTGTTTCAGTTCTCCATGCATGTGTCACATTAGTTCCCAGCGGATGGTCTACTTGTGAAACACAATCCTATATCACATGCATAATTGTAATATTTATGAAACAATTGATACCTAAATCTTACATTTGATTGACAAAGTAACGGAAATACTTTTGTATAAACCCACTCGCATGGGTGTGAGTGTTTCCGTCACAGTCAATTTATTTCTCGAGATTCGTACCCACCATGGTAAATGAAAATATTTCTTTCTCTCATCTGTTTATCCGAATCTCAAAACGGTGACGGAAACATGGGTGTACAAAATCCACTCTCAAAAAGGCTCCCTCCACAATCGACATATGATTGTTTTTATGTTTCATAAATGTTCCAAGTGAAATATATTATACAAGTACCTACAATGGTTGATGCGATTTTTGATTGTTTTTTAGTTAGTTTCAAAAAAAGTAGTATTAATTGCATATATTTTTAATTTGTGCGGACGTAAAAAAATGCACCTCCCGCGCATGACAATTGTATGTCTAAAAATAGATTTTAAAGAGTTCCATTAATTTCAAAGAAAAAAAGTTTTATTGTTCCATATTTTTTTAAATTAGCTTCACCACAAGTTGCATTAATTTGCACAAAATTTGAATCAAGTTTTGAGACAATTCCATCAGTTTATGCTAGTGTCGTGCTTGTTGTTTCAAATAAAGTACTGATTTGGATTTATCTCATATTTCAAAAGGATATTATGTGGGAAAAAAAGCCATTACAAACCTGCGCGAATCCTATCTAGGCATCACAAAAATGCACGAAGGTCAAATTACCGGTATAATCAAATATATTCTTCATCTCATTTATGCATAACCAAAAGCAGTACTGCTACAAGAATATGCCCAGCAGGGGGGGGGGGGGGGGAGAAAAAGAGGGTAGCGGCGAGATCCCTCAGTGGGTGCCGACGGTGAGAACGCGGCGACGGGCCCTGCTCGGCCTGCCTAACTGACGAGGAGGCGGCGACGAACTGCTACGCCTTCTCGGCGGGCTACCCCGTGAACCTGTTTTAGAATCCCAAGGACAGCCGATTGATGTTACTCGTTCTTGTGCTGCTGGTTTCTCACGGCAGCCTGCTACTGAATCCCAGCGACGAACTGTTGCCTCTCGTGCTACTACTGCTGTGGGACGCGGAACGGGCGCCTAACCGGCGACGATAACTCTAAATCGAAACCTCGCTGTTGCGCCACACGCATCAATGCATGTCCCAATCTCCCAGAGGTAATCAACGGTGAAAGAGGTGACGGGGTCGAAGAACAAGAGGAGGCGATGCGGTTGTCGGAGGCTGGAACTGGCGGCTCGGTTTGCCGGGGAGAAGATAAGATGGCGTGGTTGACGGGGGAGCATTAGGCGGCGGAATAATGGACAAGGCGGCGGCGGTCGTAGAGTCATCGTGGAGGCGGACGGCGACGCCGGATGTAAAGCAGATTTCGGGAGGGGAGTAAAAATATTCGTCTTCCATAGTGGCGGGGTCCACACAGATAAATGATTTGACATAACGAAACGATACAACAGACACGGGAAACCAATATGAGAGAATACCGGAAAGGGGTGAGGTCGTGGGCACGCATCTAGAAGCGCCTGAATGGTTGATTCGACGCCGATACCTACCGGCGCCGGTAAAAACTAGTTTTCGCACAAAACAATGCATTCAACAAGGCCATTGCCATGCACAACTAATTAAGGTTATACCTTTGATTTTCACCTTGGAGCAAGTCCTCTCTCTCAAAACAATGTCTTCAACAAGGACATTGCCACGCGCAACCAATTAAGGTCAGATCTTGGATTTTCACCCTGAAACATAAGACTATGCACTCCTCATGTGCTACCGCCCGCACCAATGTCGCTGATGTAAGTCAAGAAACACCAACCAAAGTCCTCATCGCCATGAAAACTCAGTCCTCCATTACTAAACCTCATATTTAAACCACCATGACATTCTCCGCCACCGTATTCTCCATTTAAACTGAAAACCCACATGTCCCATTATAGCAACAACCAACGAAGGTTCACGCCACTCCCGCCTAAAGCCGCATAGCCAGAAATATGGGTACACATGACTGACTCTCATCCCATCCAGAAATTTACACGCATCAAGCACCCAATGGAGATCGCCGGCAAAGCATTCCTGAACTCGTCACCGGTCAGATCAATGAGGGCCGTCATCAAGCAGAACACATCTTCACACGAGAAGAACCCAATGACTGTTGGAGATATGCCCAAGAGGCAATAATAAATGGTTATTATATATCTTTGTGTTTATGATAAAGTTTACATACCATGCTATAATTGTATTAACCGAAACATTGATACATGTGTGTTATGTGAAACAACAAGGAGTCCCTAGTAAGCCTCTTGTATAAACTAGCTTGTTGATTAATAGATGATCATAGTTTCATGATCATGAACATTGGATGTTATTAATAACAAGGTTATATCATTATGTGAATAATGTAATGGACACACCCAATTAAGCGTAGCATAAGATCACATCATTAAGTTATTTGCTATAAGCTTTCGATACATAGTTACCTAGTCCTTTCGACCTTAAGATCATGTAAATCACTTATACTGGAAGGGTACTTTGATTACATCAATAGCCACTTCGTAAATGGGTGGTTATAAAGGTGGGATTAAGTATCCGGAAAGTATGAGTTGAGGCATATGGATCAACAGTGGGATTTTTCCATCTTTATGACGGATAGATATACTCTGGGCCCTCTCGGTGGAATGTCGTCTAATTAGCTTGCAAGCATATGAATGGTTCATAAGAGATCACATACCACGGTACGAGTAAAGAGTACTTGTCAGGAGATGAGGTTGAACAAGGTATAGAGATACCGATGATCAAACCTCGAACAAGTAAAATATCGCGTGACAAAGGGAATCAGTATCGTATGTAAATGGTTCAGTCGATCACTAAAGTCATCGTTGAATATGTGGGAGCCATTATGGATCTCCAGATCCCGCTATTGGTTATTGGTCGGAGAGAGGTCTCAACCATGTCTACATAGTTCGCGAACCGTAGGGTGACACACTTAGGGTTTGATGTCGTTTAAGTAGATATGGAATATGGAATGGAGTTCGAAGTTTTGTTCAGAGTCTCGGATGGGATCCAGGACATCACGAGGAGGTCCGGAATGGTCCGGAGAATAAGATTCATAAATAGGAAGTCATTTTCTAGGTTTGAAAATGATCCGGTATTTTTTCTGGAAGGTTCTAGAAGGTTCTAGAAGAGTCCGGAAGAAATCAGCATGGAAGGTGGAGTCCCAGAGGGACTACACCCACCTTGGACGGCCAACCTAAGGGAGGAGGAGTCCCAAGTGGAATCCTCCCCATGGTGGCCGGCCACCCCACCAAAGGAAAAGGGGGAGTCCCACTCCCCCTAGGTTTGGTCATATGGAAGGTTTATGTTGGGGTCTTATTCGGAGACTTTGACCTAATCTTTGGGGTCTTCCACCTATATAAAGAGGGGAGAGGAGGGGCTGGCCGGCCACACCAAGACCACCATGGCCGCACCCCCTCAAGAGCCCCCTCTCCCAGAAACCCTAGCGGTTCCCTCGTACCTCTCTCTCCCACATAGCTTAGGCGAAGCTCTGTCGGAGATCTCCACCACCACCGCCACCAGGTCGTCGTGCTTCCGGGATTCCGAGGAGGATCTACTACTTCCGCTGCCTGCTGGAACGGGGAGAAGGACGCCGTCTTCATCAACACCGAAAGTGTGACCGAGTACGGAGGTGCTGCCCGATTGTGGCACCGTCAAGATCTTCTACGCGCTTTTGAAAGCGGCAAGTGATCGTCTACCGCAGCAACGAGAGCCTCCTCTTGTAGGCTTTGGAAATCTTCAAGGGTTAGTCTTGTTCATCCCCTCATTGCTTCTGTCTTCTAGATTGCATCTTGGCTTGGATTGCGTTCTCGCGGTAGGAAATTTTTTGTTTTCAATGCTACGAATCCCTACAGTGGTATCAGAGCCGTGTCTATGCATAGATGGTTGCACGAGTAGAACACAATTGTTTTGTGGGCGTTGATGCTTTGTTGTCTTTAGTTCGAGTACTTTGCATCTTTGTGGTATGGTGGGATGAAGCGGCTCGGGCTAACTTTACATGACCGCGTTCATGAGACTTTCTCCACGTTCGACATGCAACTTGTATTGCATAAGTGGCTTTGCGGGTGTCTGTCTCTCCCACCATAGTGAAGATTCAATTTACTCTTTCTATTGACAACACTAGTATCACCGTTGTGGTTCATGTTCGTAGGTAGATTGGATCTTACTCGAAAACCCTAAACCACGTAAAATATGCAAACCAAATTAGAGACGTCTAACTTGTTTTTGCAGGGTTTGGTGATGTGATATGGCCATGATGTGATGATGAATATGTATGAGATGATCATTATTGTATTGTGGCAACCGGCAGGAGCCTTATGGTTGTCTTTATATTTCATGTTGAGTAGTATTTCAAAGTAGTTGTAATAGTTGCTACATGAGGTGAACAACCATGAAGACGGCGCCATGGACCTTGACGCTACGCCGACGATGATGGAGATCATGCTCGTTGATGATGGAGATCATGTCCGTGCTTTGGAGATGAAGATCGAAGGCGCAAAGACTAAAGGGCCATATCATATCACATATGAATTGCATGTGATGTTAATCCTTTATGCATCTTATTTTGCTTAGAACGCGACGGTAGCATTATAAGATGATCCCTCACATTAATATCAAGATAATAAAGTGTTCTCCCCTCGTATGCACTGTTGATATAGTTCGTCGTTTCGAAGCATCTCGTGATGATCGGATGTGATAGACTCAACGTTCACATACAACGGGTGTAAGCCATGTTGCACACGCGGAATACTTGGGTTTGCTTGACGAGCCTAGCATGTACAGACATGGCCTCGGGACAACAGAAACCGAAAGGTTGAACACGAGTCATATGGATGATATGATCAACATGTTGATGTTCACCATTGAAGCTACATCATCTCACATGATGATCGGTTTTGGTGTAGTGGATGTGGATCGTGTACCACTTAACAACTATGAGGGATGTTGTATTAAGTGGGAGTTCATTAGTAATTAGATTAAAACATGAACTAATTATCATGAACATAGTCTGAGTAGTATTTTGAATTAATTTTGTAGTATTGGCATCTGTTTTCTACCATGCGCTAGTCTTGTAATTGAGATAGAAATAATGTTAAGTCTGACAAGAAACTTTACAGACTGGTACCGTATTGTTAAAGAATCAAGAAATGATTAAGTCCTATTTGCAAACTTTTAGTAAACCTCACATTGTTGATTCAAAGAGCTATGGTTTCAATTAGTACCTAAAGGCATCTTGTCTCCGTGAAACTTGAAGTTCAAATCTGTTTGAAAAGTAAGGAGCTGAAAATTTAGTTTTCAGAAATAATCAAGGTATGAGATATATGTGATATCTAAGACTTTATTGCAAGATGATAGAATATAATTTGGTGAGACTACATAAACTCAAAAGTTTTATGGGAATGTACGAAGGTTGAAGACGCAAGGCGTCCCAATCCTCCAACTATTGGGGCACTAACGATATTCGCATATCCATGAAGTGATCGTCCTTAGTATGCACCATTGCTAAGACTCGTCGTTTCGAAGCATCACGTGATGATTGGGTGTTATAGATTCTACGTGTGCATACAACGGGTGCAAGCCAGATTTGCACATGCGAATACTAAGGTTAAACTTTATGAGCCTAGCATGTACAGACATGATCTCAGAAAGTCATCATGAATTGACGGATAAAATTATGAGTGAAATTGTTTATCATATTACAAAGTTACTAATAGTGAAATCTATAACACTTGTCATATGATGATCAACTTCAAAGTAAGAACCTCAAGGTTATTGGTATTTGACCAACAAGCTTAGAAGTTATTAAAGATGAAGTGTTTTTCTGAATAATAAGGAAAGCTAAAAGAGAAACTACAAAAGATTATTGGCAGAAAGAAAGAAAAGACTAGAAAGTCTAGCTAAGGTGTATATAAATGATATACATGTTATGGTTGTATTCCTAGTTAAGTCACACAATGAAATTCTTGGGTATTAGTACCATATTGGTTGGTATGAAGTGTCATACAAAACAACGCAATACAAGAATACAATGGCCTAAGTGACTGACAAGGAATATGATAGGAATGCACGTCTGGAACAAAAAATAAAGTGTTATTATGTTCGTCGTTGGCATTCTATCTAGCCCTTAGAATTTATAATAAAGAACTTAATAATTGTTATTTTGCTCTGGTCAAATAAAAACAATGAGTTTTTCAAATTATGACATTACTCCATGTACGATGGGTAAGTTATTATAAATCTTAATGGTGAAACACACATACATAACACTGACGCTAAAATACCATAAGGAAAATGATTTGAATTCCACTTATTTGTGGAACCGCCATTTAGGTCATTTTAGAGAAGAACGTATGAAGGAACTCCATGCAAATGGATTTTTGGAGTCATTTGATTTTTGAATCGTTTGGCGCTTGCAAATCTTTTCTAAAAGAGAATGACTAAAATAATGTTTATAGGCCAAGAGTTGAACGGGCAACTAACTTAGTGAAAACATACATAATGATGTATGTGGTTCACTGGGCATAGTTGTGTGCGGGAGATTCTTATACTTCATGAAAACTTCCAACAATGAATTGAGTATATATGTGTGGATATATTCGATAAGGAAGAAGTTTGAAACATTTGAATAGATTCAAATAAATTTCAGCATGAAGTGGAAATCATCGTAATAGAAAAATCAAATATCTATGATTAGATCATGGTGGAAATATTTGAATTACGAGTTTTAGCGAACATCTAAGAGAGTCATGAAATTGTTCTACAACTCACATTTCTTGGAGTATCATAATGATGATGTAGTATCCGAGAGATGTATCCAAACCTTGTTGGATTAATGATGAGATAAAATATTATGATGCCATTATATTTTTGTGGATTATGCTTTAGCGACTATCGCTTTTACACTGAATAGAGCGTCATCATGATCCGTTGAAATGCCACCATACGAGTGATGCATTGGTATAAACCCTAACAGTCCTTTCTTTAAATTTTGGTCTTAGAGTTTACAACCAAAATCAGATAAATGTCTTTGTTGGTTATCCCAAAGAATTGATTGGGAATTCTTTCCACTATGAAGTAAAAGACAAAAGTGTTTGTTAATGTTACTTGCTTATTTCCAAGAAATTGTTTTCTAGCGAAGTATTTGAGTGGGAGGACAATAGAACTTGATAAGGTTTATGAACCTAAGCATAATGATCAGAGTAGCGCAACATCGGAAATTGGTTCAGGAAGCGGCCACGACGATCATGGCTTCCATGACTACAAAGTGTTTTAGCTATGGAGATCGAAGTACTTATTGAACCTTGTAGGTATGGTTTACTTTGTGATCAAATAAATGATTTATGGACAAAGGATTGATTTTGAACAATGATAAACCAACTACAAACAAAGAAGTTATGATGGGCCCTGACTCTGTTAAAATGGCCATGCGCCATGAAATCCATGATAGATGAATACTTTTTTAGTAAATGGATCTATAAAATTGATGGACTTGGATGGAATATCCTTAAAGAAGCTTGACTTGTCGAAAAGTTGTTTACGACAAAGTTCAAAGATTTGACTACGATAAGATTAGATCTTCCGTAACAATTCTTATAGTCTATGTGGATTATTCTAGTAATCGCTACATATTTCTTTTATGAGATATGCTAGTAGGATGACAAAATACATTACTTAACAGAAGTGTGTAGTAAAGGTGTATACAAGATACAACCAAGAGTTTGCTGATCCATGGAATACTAGATAGGTATACAAACTTCAATTGGATGAAGTGAGTGATACGTCTCCAACGTATCCATAATTTCTGATGTTCCATGCTTGTTTTATGACAATACTTACATGTTTTGCTCGCACTTTATGATGATTTCATGCGTTTTACGGAACTAACCTATTAACAAGATGCCACAGTGCCAGTTCCTGTTTTCTGCTGTTTTTGGTTCCAGAAAGGCTGTTCGGGCAATATTCTCGGAATTCGACGAAACGAAGACCCAACATCTTATTTTTCCCGGAACCTTCCAGAAAGTCAGAGGGGGACCAGAGGGGTGCCCTGGGGGCCCCACACGTGTGGCCGGCGCGGCCCAGGAGGGAGGCGCGCCGCCCTAGTGTGAGGAGGCCCCGTGGCCCCTCCGACTCCGACTCTTCGCCTATTTAAGTCGTCCCGACCTAAAACATCGATACCAATTGACGAAACTCCAGAAAGACTCCAGGGGCGCCGCCACCATCACGAAACTCCAATTCGGGGGACAGAAGTCTCTGTTCCGGCACCCTGCCGGGATGGGGAAGTGCCCCCAGAAGCCATCTCCATCGACGCCACCGCCTCTATCATGCTCCGTGAGTAGTTCCCCCATGGACTACGGGTTCTAGCAGTAGCTAGTTGGTACTCTCTATCCCATGTACTTCAATACAATAATCTCGTGAGCTGCCTTACATGATTGAGATTCATCTGATGTAATCGGTGTTGTGTTTGTTGGGATCCGATGGATGAAACATTAAGATTAGTCTATCTATAAAGTTTGTGAAGTTATTGTTGCTGCAATATTGTTATGCTTAATGCTTGTCACTAGGGCCCGAGTGGCATGATCTTAGATTTAAGCTCTATACTTATTGCTTAGATTGTATCTACAAGTTGTATGCACATGTCACTGTCCGGAATCAAAGGCCCCGAAGTGACAGAAATCGGGACAACCGGAGGGGATGGTGGTGATGTGAGGATCACATGTTTTCATGGAGTGTTAATGCTTTGCTCCGGTACTCTATTAAAAGGAGTACCTTAATATCCAGTAGATTCCCTTGAGGCCCGGCTGCCACCGGCTGGTAGGACAAAAGATGTTGTACAAGTTTCTCATTGCGAGCACGTACGACTATATATGGAAAACATGCCTACGGGATTAATGAATTGATGTTCTTTCTTAGTGCTTTATCAATCCTGTCAATTGCCCAACTGTAATTTGTTCACCCAACACTTGTCACTTATTGGAGAGTTACCACTAGTGTAGATCGCTGGGAACCCCGATCCATCTCTCATCATTATATACTCGTTCTACATGTCATTGGAAGTAGTATCAACTATTTTCTGGTGCCATTGCTCTCATATTGCTATTACTGCTGCTGTGTTACTGTTACTACTGCTCTCATATTACTGCTACTTTCACATCACCCCTGTTGCCAGTGCTTTTCCAGGTGCAGCTGAATTGACAACTCAGTTGTTAAGGCTTATAAGTATTCTTTACCTCCCCTTGTGTCGAATCAATAAATTTGGGTTTTACTTCCCTCGAAGACTGCTGCGATCCCCTATACTTGTGGGTTATCAAGACTGTTTTCTGGCGCCGTTGCCGGGGAGGCATAGCTCTACTCATAAGTTCACCTGGGGAGTACACTCTACCTCTCTCTCTGTTTTTATTTTCTTTTATTTTGTTTTGCTTAGTTTACTTTTGTCTAGTTTGCTTGTTCTTAGTTTATTTCTGTCTAGTATTATTTTGCCTAGTTTACTTTTGCTTAGTTTCTTTTTGTCTTGTTTTACTTTTCCTATATATCCAAAAATCCATAAAAATTTGAAAAACCTAAAAATTAAAAAATGCTGTTATGGGAGAACCCACAACCTACTTGGAGCTTATAGAATATTATAATAATTATAGAGAATCAAGAACTGGTAAAGTTATGAGTGCTGTGATAGAAAAATTGAACGCAATTGCTAAAATCTTGCTTAAACGCCATGATATAAACTGTTGCTCTCAACAGGACACTAAACATCTTAAATTTCAATGTGGCTTTAGTGAGGAATTTTTAATTAAGAACTATAATCGGAATAGCTATATTCATTTTGGGTTTGAAGAGGTAGAACAATTTGTCATATTTATGGGAGCCTCTGAGATAGAATCCTTCATGGCTAAAAATTATGAAAGTTGTGTTGTTTGTAAGGACCTTATAGATTATGTCTCTTCTATCCTTAATTTTTGCATAGAAAGCTACAGTGATAATCCTTATATCATTGATTATAAAGAGAGATTCATTAATGCACAAGAATGCACTCACAATTTGCAGGAACCTGTGGAAGAAGAAATTGATGAACCTGAAAGCTCATTCGATGAAAAAGAGGAGGAGATTGATGAACCTGAAAGCTCATTGGATGAAAAAGAAGAGGAGAGTGATGAACAAAAGGAGGAAGAATGGATTAGCTACCCATGCCAACCTTAAACTCTTTATCTCTTACACTATTTGATTGTCCTCCATGCTTACCAAAGGAGGTCGAATGTTATGTTCCTGTGGATTCTCTTGAAATATTACCTATAAGTAAAACTTGTGAGAATAATTATGCTACTGTTATCTATGATAATCCATGCTACTTTGATAAATCTTATGATAATGCTTTGTTTGTGCCTAATGACGAAATGCATGGTACTAAAGAGTTTTGTTTAGCAAATGTTTATGATAAATCTCTAGATGATGGTCCTATGTTACTTGATACTATTAATTGTACTACTAATGAAAATGGGATTGGAGAGTTCTTGACTTTATCTATGAGTCCCATATCTCTTGAGATTGATCAATCATCTTGTTATATTATTGATAAAAGTGAGTTTAAGAATTTAATACCACTATTTTTGAGCTTGATAAAAATTATGTGTTTGTGAATCATGAAAAGTATGCTGCATGTGATAGTTATATTGTTGAGTTTGTTCATGAAGCTACTGAAAATTATTATGAGAGAGGAAAACATGGTTGTAGAAATTTGCATGGTACTAAAACACCTCTCTATACGCTGAAAATTTTGAAGTTACTCTTGTTTTATCTACTTATGTTTGTCACTTTGTTCTTCATGAATTTATTTGTGTACAAGATTCCTATGCATAGAAAGTGGGTGAGACTTAAATGTGTTTTGAATTTTCTTTTTGATGCCCTCTTTTACTTCAACTCTTATTTCTTGCGAGTGCATCATTAAAACTGCTGAGCCCATCTTAATGGCTATAAGGAAAGAACTTCTTGGGAGATAACCCATGTGTTTATTTTGCTACTGTTTTGTTGTGTTTTGGAAGTTGTTACTACTGTAGCAACCTCTCCTTATCTTTATTTTATTGCAATGTTGTGCCAAGTGAAGCCTGTAATCGAAGGTTGATACTAGATTTGGATTTCTGCGCAGAAACAGATTTCTATCTGTCACGAATCTGGGTTGTTTTCTCTGTAGGTAACTCACAAAAATATGCCAATTTACTTGCGTATTCCTCAGATATGTACGCAACTTTCATTAGTTTTGAGTTTTCTGATTTGAGCAACGGAAGTACCTCTTTAAAATTCGTCTTTACTGGCTGTTCTGTTTTGGCAGATTCTGTCTCTGTTTTTTGCATTGTCTCTTGTGGACTTTAAGCAAGGCTTTCTAGACGTGGAGAGCTGTAGCTAATGTTTTATTGAGTTCTTGCAATGTGTCACTACAGGACCAAGGTGGATTCAAGTTTTTTGAGTACTAACCCCTCTAATGAAGTTTATAAGAAGTTTGGTGTGAAGGAAGTTTTCAAGGGTCAAGAGAGGAGAATGATATATGATCAAGAAGAGTGAAAAGTCTAAGCTTGGGGATGCCCCCGTGGTTCATCCCTGCATATTTCAAGAAGACTCAAGCGTTTAAGCTTGGGGATGCCCAAGGCATCTCCTTCTTCATCAACAATTTATCAGGTTTCTTCTATTGAAACTATATTTTTATTCGGTCACATCATATGTGCTTTACTTGGAGCGTCTGTGTGCTTTCATTTTTGTTTTTGTTTGAATAAATTCGGATCCTAGCAATCCTTGTTTGGGAGAGAGACACGCTCCGCTTTTTCATATGAACACTTGTTCTTCGTTTTACTTTTAATGTTCAATGATAAAAGTTGGAAGCTACATCACTTATGGTTATTTGGTTGAAAACAGAAAATGCCTCATATTGTCTTGGATAATTTGACACTTGGCAATTGTTTTGAGCTCTCAAGTAGATCATGATTAAGTTTTTTCATGTATTTTAAAACTATTAGTGGAGAACTACTGTAGAGCTTGATAAAATTGGTTTGCATGATTGGTCTCTCTTAAGGTCTAGATATTTTCTGGTAAAAGTGTTTGAGCAACAAGGAAGATAGTGTAGAGTATTATAATGCTTGCAATATGTTTTTATGTAAGTTTTGCTGTACCGGTTCATACTTGTGTTTGCTTCAAATAACCTTGCTAGCCTAAGCCTTGTATTGAGAGGGATTACTTCTCATGCATCCAAATCCTTGAGCCAAAAACTATGCCATTTGTGTCCACCATACCTACCTACTACATGGTATTTCTCCGCCATTCCAAAGTAAATTGCTTGAGTGCTACCTTTAAACAATTCAAAATTTATTACCTCTGATTTGTGTCAATGTTTTATAGCTCATGAGGAAGTATGTGGTGTTTATCTTTCAATCTTGTTGGGCAACTTTCACCAATGGACTAGTGGCTTCATCCGCTTATCCAATAATTTTGCAAAAAGAGCTGGCAATGGGATTCCCAGTCCCAAATTAATTAACCAAAATAGACACTCCTCCATGGTATGTGAATTGTTGGACGGCACCCGAAGGATTCGGTTAGCCATGGCTTGAGAAAGCAAAGGTGGGGAGGAGTGTCATCATAATAAAACTAAAATAAAAGAGCACTCCTTCATGGCATGAGATTGTTGGCAGGCACCCGAGGATTCGGTTAGCCATGGTTTGTGAAAGAAAGGTTGGAAGGAGTGCCACACAAAAATAAAATAAAATGGGAGCCGCTCTTTGAAGGTTTGTCTGGCAAGGGGGTTAGAGTGCCCACTACCATTTGTTGACAACAACAAACACCTCTCAAAACTTTACTTTTATGCTCTCTTTATGTTTTCAAAACCAAAGCTCTAGCACAAATATAGCAATCAATGCTTCCCTCTGCGAAGGGCCTTTCTTTTACTTTTATGTTGAGTCAGTTTACCTACTTCCTTCCATCTTAGAACCAAACACTTGTGTCAACTATGCATTGATTCTTACATACTTTCTTATTTGCATTCATCATATTACTTTATATTGACAATTATCCATGAGATATACATGTTACAAGTTGAAAGCAACCGCTGAAACTTAAATCTTCCTTTGTGTTGCTTCGATGCCTTTACTTTGAATCTATTGCTTTATGAGTTAACTCTTATGCAAGGCTTTTGATGCTTGTCTTGAAAGTACTATTCATGAAAAGTTTTGCTATATGTTATCTATTTGTTAGCAACTATAAATCATTGCCTTGAGTCACTTCATTCATTTCAAATGCTTTGTAATAGTATGATCAAGGTTATGTAAGTAGCATGTCACTACAGAAATTATTCTTTTTATCATTTACCTACTCGAGGACGAGTAGGAACTAAGCTTGGGGATGCTGATACGTCTCCAACGTATCCATAATTTCTGATGTTCCATGCTTGTTTTATGACAATACTTACATGTTTTGCTCGCACTTTATGATGATTTCATGCGTTTTCCGGAACTAACCTATTAACAAGATGCCACAGTGCCAGTTCCTGGTTTCTGCTGTTTTTGGTTCCAGAAAGGCTGTTCGGGCAATATTCTCGAAATTCGACGAAACGAAGACCCAACATCTTATTTTTCCCGGAACCTTCCAGAAAGTCAGAGGGGGACCAGAGGGGTGCCCTGGGGGCCCCACACGTGTGGCCGGCGCGGCCCAGGAGGGGGGCGCGCCGCCCTAGTGTGAGGAGGCCCCGTGGCCCCTCCGACTCCGACTCTTCGCCTATTTAAGTCGTCCCGACCTAAAACATCGATACCAATTGACGAAACTCCAGAAAGACTCCAGGGGCGCCGCCACCATCGCGAAACTCCAATTCGGGGGACAGAAGTCTCTGTTTCGGCACCCTGCCGGGACGGGGAAGTGCCCCCGGAAGCCATCTCCATCGACGCCACCGCCTCCATCATGCTCCGTGAGTAGTTCCCCCATGGACTACGGGTTCTAGCAGTAGCTAGTTGGTACTCTCTATCCCATGTACTTCAATACAATGATCTCATGAGCTGCCTTACATGATTGAGATTCATCTGATGTAATCGGTGTTGTGTTTGTTGGGATCCGATGGATGATACATTATGATTAGTCTATCTATAAAGTTTGTGAAGTTATTGTTGCTGCAATCTTGTTATGCTTAATGCTTGTCACTAGGGCCCGAGTGGCATGATCTTAGATTTAAGCTCTATACTTATTGTTTAGATTGTATCTACAAGTTGTATGCACATGTCACTGTCCGGAACCAAAGGCCCCGAAGTGACAGAAATCGGGACAACCGGAGGGGATGGTGGTGATGTGAGGATCACATGTTTTCACGGAGTGTTAATGCTTTGCTCTGGTACTCTATTAAAAGGAGTACCTTAATATCCAGTAGATTCCCTTGAGGCCCGGCTGCCACCGGCTGGTAGGACAAAAGATGTTGTACAAGTTTCTCATTGCGAGCACGTACGACTATATATGGAAAACATGCCTACATGATTAATGAATTGATGTTCTTTCTTAATGCTTTATCAATCCTGTCAATTGCCCAACTGTAATTTGTTCACCCAACACTTGTCACTTATTGGAGAGTTACCACTAGTGTAGATCGCTGGGAACCCCGGTCCATCTCTCATCATTATATACTCGTTCTACATGTCATTGGAAGTAGTATCAACTATTTTCTGGTGCCATTGCTCTCATATTGCTATTACTGCTGTTGTGTTACTGTTACTACTGCTCTCATATTACTGCTACTTTCACATCACCCCTGTTGCTAGGGCTTTTCCAGGTGCAGCTGAATTGACAACTCAGTTGTTAAGGCTTATAAGTATTCTTTACCTCCCCTTGTGTCGAATCAATAAATTTGGGTTTTACTTCCCTCGAAGACTGCTGCGATCCCCTATACTTGTGGGTTATCAGTGAGTATCACGGAGTTGGAATCTTTACCGAATGAAATAGTCAAAGAGTTTTGATTTCATCAGAAACGATGAATATGCTTGCATTTGCAAGAAATTAAGTGGGAGCACTGAGACGTATTTATAATACTTTATGTAGATGACATATAGTTGGTTATAAATGATGTAATTATATACTTGATTAAAAAGGTTTCATTGAGAATTAACTTAATGAAAGGATAAGGACTGAAACATATTTAGTGTTAAGATCTATGAAGATAGATTGAAACACATAATAAGTTTAAGTCAAAGTACATAGAATGGATATTGAAGTAGTTCAATATAGAAATATTAAGAAGGTGTTCTTTTCATGTGAAGGTTTAACAAGACTTGAGTGTAATTGACACTCAATGAGTAAAACACATGAGTGATTTTAGATCATGAATAATATGTACAAAATCAGATGTCCTATACTCTAAAGAGTTAGGAGCATATACCAGAATGATTCATGTGATGATCATTGGACAAACAGTAAGAATATCCCTGTATGCTTTAGAAGAACCAAGGATACATATATAGTTTTATATCGGGTAATGACAAACAAATTGCTGTAAGGTATTGCACTGATATTTGTTTGGTCACATATAAAAATGAAATTCAAATCTCAATTAGATTAAGTGTTTTTTAAAAGGTAGCACAATACTAGACTTAGAAGAGTTCTAAATATTGTGACGGATTCTACAAATGAAGGCATAGTATGTCATTGTTTTGACAATGACTGCGGATGTTTAAGTCGAAGAGTTCTTGGAGAACTTGGTGTAGTTCCGATAGTGTCAGAACTTTGAAGCTATATTGTGTATGACAATATTAGTGACATATTTCAGACCGTGGAATTAAGGTTCCACCAGAGGACTTAACATATAAGAATAATGCCGACTCATTTGGAAAATGAGTGATGCGTTGAGACGCAAATGAATTGCAAAATACATACGTTTCTGAGCATGTCAGATCCGTTGACTAAAACTTCTCCCGTGAGCAAAACATGATAAAGCACCGGAAGGCCAAGGTGTTATATCTTTACATATGTAAACTAGATTATTGACTCTAGTGCAAGTGGGAGACTGTTGGAGATATGCCCAAGAGGCAATAATAAATGGTTATTATATATCTTCGTGTTTGAAATAATGTTTACATACCATGCTATAATTGTATTAACCGAAACATTGATACATGTGTGTTATGTGAAACAACAAGGAATCCCTAGTAAGCCTCTTGTATAAACTAGCTTGTTGATTAATAGATGATCATAGTTTCATGATCATGAACATTGGATGTTATTAATAATAAGTTTATGTCATTATGTGAATAATGTAATGGACACACCCAATAAGCGTAGCATAAGATCACGTCATTAAGTTATTTGCTATAAGCTTTCGATACATAGTTACCTAGTCCTTTCGACCATGAGATCATGTAAATCACTTATACCGGAAGGGTACTGATGTCTACGGGTGCTTCTATTCTTGTAGACAGTGTTGGGCCTCCAAGAGCAGAGGTTTGTAGAACAGTAGCAAGTTTCCCTTAAGTGGATCACCCAAGGTTTATCGAACTCAGGGAGGAAGAGGTCAAAGATATCCCTCTCATGCAACCCTGCAACCACAAAGCAAGAAGTCTCTTGTGTCCCCAACACACCTAATAGGTGCACTAGTTCGGCGAAGTGATAGTGAAATACAGGTGGTATGAATAAGTATGAGCAGTAGTAACGGTGCCAGAAAAGTGCTTGCTGGCGTGTGGTTGATGGTGGTAATATTTTGCGGGCAGTAGAGATGCAGTAAAACAGTAAACACGCAGCGATAGCAGTATTTAGGAACAAGGCCTAGGGATCATACTTTCACTAGTGGACACTGATACGTCTCCGACGTATCGATAATTTCTTATGTTCCATGCCACATTATTTATGATATCTACATGTTTTATGCACACTTTATGTCATATTCGTACATTTTCTGGAACTAACCTATTAACAAGATGCCGAAGTGCCAGTTGCTGTTTTCTGCTGTTTTTGGTTTCAGAAATCCTAGTAAGGAAATATTCTCGGAATTGGACGAAATCAACGCCCAGGGTCCTATTTTGCCACGAAGCTTCCAGAAGACCGAAGAGTCAACGAAGTGGGGCCACGAGGTGGCCAAACCACAGGGCGGCGCGGCCCAAGCCCTGGCCGCACCGACCTATGGTGTGGGCCCCTCGTGACGCCCCTTGACCTGCCCTTCCGCCTACAAATAGCCTTCGTCGCGAAACCCCTAGTACCGAGAGCCACGATACGGAAAACCTTCCAGAGACGCCGCCGCCGCCAATCCCATCTCGGGGGATTCAGGAGATCGCCTCCGGCACCCTGCCGGAGAGGGGAATCATCTCCCGGAGGACTCTACGCCACCATGGTCGCCTCCGGAGTGATGTGTGAGTAGTCTACCCCTGGACTATGGGTCCATAGCAGTAGCTAGATGGTTGTCTTCTCCCCATTATGCTTAATTGTCGGGTCTTGTGAGCTGCCGAACATGATCAAGATCATCTATCTGTAATTCTATATGTTGTGTTTGTTGGGATCCGATGAATAGAGAATACTATGTTATGTTGATTATCAATTTATATCTATGTGTTGTTTATGATCTTGCATGCTCTCCGTTACTAGTAGATGCTCTGGCCAAGTAGATGCTTGTAACTCCAAGAGGGAGTATTTATGCTCGATAGTGGGTTCATGTCTCCGTGAATGCTGGGAAGTGACAAATCTCTAAGATTATGGATGTGTTGTTGCCACTAGGGATAAAACATTGGTGCTATGTTCGAGGATGTAGTTACTGATTACATTACGCGCAATACTTAATGCAATTGTCTGTTGTTAGCAACTTAATACTGGAGGGGGTTCGGATGATAACCTGAAGGTGGACTTTTTAGGCATAGATGCATGCTGGATAGCGGTCTATGTACTTTGTCGTAATGCCCAATTAAATCTCACAATACTCATCATAATATGTATGTGCATGGTCATGCCCTCTTTATTTGTCAATTGCCCAACTGTAATTTGTTCACCCAACATGCTGTTTATCTTATGGGAGAGACACCTCTAGTGAACTGTGGACCCCGGTCCAATTCTCTATACTGAAATACAATCTACTGCAATATTGTTCTACTGTTTTCTGCAAACAATCATCATCCACACTATACATCTAATCCTTTGTTACAGCAAGCCGGTGAGATTGACAACCTCGCTGTTTCGTTGGGGCAAAGTACTTGGTTTGTGTTGTGCAGGTTCCACGTTGGCGCCGGAATCCCTGGTGTTGCGCCGCACTACATCTCGCCGCCATCAACCTTCAACGTGCTTCTTGACTCCTACTGGTTCGATAAACCTTGGTTTCATACTGAGGGAAAACTTGCCGCTGTACGCATCACACCTTCCTCTTGGGGTTCCCAACGGACGTGTGCTGTACACACCATCAGACACTCTCAACATTGATCACATAACAAAATAAATAGATAGATGCTAGACTCTACACCCTCTTGTTGGATGATGAACACCACTAACTGTGTAGGATAACACGAACCCTCAATGCCGGAGTTAACAAGCTCCACAATATTCGATGTTCATATTTAAATAACCATAGAGTGCATGACAGATCAACATAACCAAACCAAGTACTAACATAGCATGCACACTGTCACCTTCACGCTACGAAAGGAGGCATAGATCACATCAATACTGTTGTGGATATACTTCATAGGTATACCATCGACATGGTCCGATTCCGGCAAGCCCGGGTGGCCCACAGATGGTGGTGATGGCTTATGGCCCACCGGGCAGCCCAGTTGCTGTTGATCCTAAAGGATGAAGTCCAGCCCAGGATAGGGAAGCTGGATCCCAACCGACCATCGGAGGAAGTCGGATCCGTGAAGGTCCATGTGGAACCCGGATCCATGGAGGCCCAGGAGTAACCCGGATCCATGGAGGCCCAGGAGTAACCCGGATCCATGGAGGCCCAGGAGTAACCCGGATCCATGGAGGCCCAGGAGTAGCCCGGATCCATGGAGGCCCATGTGGAACCCGGATCCAGTACGACGTAGGGAGGAAGGCAGATCCTTGACGTACACGGCAAGACCTTGTACCGTAGTTAGGCGACCTGTAATCCGGCTAAGACTCTCCATGTAAACCCTAGATCCATGCGCCTTTATAAGCCGGATCCTGGGTGCCCTAGAGGCAGGTTCACGTTCACGTTCACGTGCACGTTCACAAGGACAACTCATTGTAACAACGCGAAAGCGCCCAGATAATTCCAGACAAGCAGCAGTAGGCCCTGTCATCGTGCAGGTGATCCGAAGCTGGGTAACTCGCGTACCACCGTCCCGTGTGCACTCCGCCCTATGGCCCCTACTTCTTCTCCCCCTCGTGAGGATCCCTCCTCCGAGGTACCGTCGATTAGGCAACGACAGTTGGCGCCCACCGTGGGGCCTGCGACGTCTGGAGGCCGGAACCGGGCGGGTTCCACATCTTCATCTGCGAGACCGTTGATTTCGACGGAAACGCACTGGTAAGTAATGTAGCTACGACCGCCGCCGAGCAGGACGCAGCTGCAAAGATCTGATCCGAGTCGCTGGAGCTTTCCATGGAAGAATCCGCCTTAGACCCGGAAATTTCAAATTCTGGTTTTGGTAGCCGGATCCGTGCCTACGTTTTTGGTAGTCGGATCCGCACCTATGTTTTTGGTTGCCGGATCCGCGCCTACGTTTTTGGTAGTCGGATCCGCACCTATGTTTTTGGTTGCCGGATCCGCGCCTACGTTTTTGGTAGTCGGATCCGCACCTATGTTTTTGGTTGCCATATCCGTGCGTACGTTTTTGGTAGTCGGATCCGCACCTATGTTTTTGGTTGCCGGATCCGCGCCTATGTTTTTGGCAGCCGGATCCATACCAAAATTTTGGTAGGTGGATCCGCACCTATTTTTGTAGCCGGATCCATGCCAAAGTTTTGGTAGGTGGATCCGCACCTAAATTTTTGGAAGTCGGATCCACACCTAAATTTTGGTAGGTGGATCCGCACCTACAGGACCACTGCGACAATCAATCTCGCACCGGCTCGACGGAACGCCGAAGAAAAACCGCCACGACCGACGTTTGACTCCGCTCCAAACAGCTAAGTCCCTATTTATATTTAAATTTTAAAATTTTATGATCATGAGATTAAGATTGGTTCACTCATATCCTGAGTCTTTTACCGCTTTCGCTGTTGGTCATATCTTTCCCACGATTTGCCTTGCGCTCGTGAAAAACTTTGTACTGTTTTTGCCGCTTAAGGCTCCAGTACGCTGCAAAATTTCCGCCTTCGGGCGTTAGCTTGAGTTTTCTGGCCTACACGTTTTCTGTTGTTTATATGTGGATTCCTTAGTAGTGACATTTCGGTACTTAAAACCGGCCTCTGTTTCTGAGGTTCTTGATTGTTTCGCTATTAAGCGCTATCGCCTCAGCAGATGTTCTGTGTTTAAAGTTTGTCGTCTCACGAAAAGTCAAGCATATAAACCAGAAGAACGGATAAACCAGCACTTGCTTAAAACATATAAATTACATTAACTGTTCAAGATAGTCGAGTTGTTTTCGCCTTGACAGTTTTATGTTCAACTGCTGCATAGTTTCAGCTTTAAAACATTTGTTCAAAGGCCGTTTTTGTTCCGCCTTACATTTGTTCGTTGAACATGATCAAAGAAACAATTTAATACAAATATGTTTTTATGTTTATGTATCAGGTACATGACACTTGGACGTACAACAATCTCCCGAGGTTAGGCGGATCCATGGCGTGCACAGCTGGAAAAGCAACTTGAGTCTTGATTCCGCTATGCTTAGCCGGAACCAACCCTCGGGGGCTGCGGTTTGATCTTAGGTGAAAAGTGTGCTTCCTTTCGGGTGTCAGTGCTGGAAATTTCCGCCTAGATGCTTGGGATTTACGCTATTCCTAAGTCACATATAAAGATAAAGTTACTCTAAGAGCACCAAGCTGGATTTTCAAGTAAATTCACCTTGGCGCTCGGGGGCTACACCGATGAAGTTCTCTATGGAGCAACAGGCCGGAAATTTTCCACCTTGACGCTTGGGGGCTAAGTTTCTGAGCATCGAGTCTCCTTGGAGCAAGCCGACTCAACGCTCGGGGGCTACATACATATGGTTATGTCAAGAAAAATGGCGAAAATCTGGCTAACTAGTCGGATCCGCACCTAATTTTTTGGTAGTCGGATCCGCACCTATTTTTTGGTAGCCGGATCCGCACCTCAATTTTTTGGTAGCCGGATCCGCACCTAATTTTTGGTAGTCGGATCCGCACCTCAATTTTCGGTAGCCGGATCCGCACCTAATTTTTGGTAGCCGGATCCGCACCTCAATTTTTTGGTAGCCGGATCCACACCTAATTTTTGGTAGTCGGATCCGCACCTCAATTTTCGGTAGCCGGATCCGCACCTAATCTTTTGTTAGTCGGATCCGCACCTATATTTTGGGTAGTCGGATCCACACCTATATTTTGGCTAGTCAGATCCGAACCTACATTTGGCTAGTCGGATCCATACCGAAGATTACGTTGGATGGTGTCTCCGAAGAATCTGACCATTGGATCATGAAGTTTCCGACCAATACTTGGTTGGAGATACAAAGTTTGGAGTCCTTCAAGATTCTCTATTATTCGTTCCAGCCAAAGGATGAAGATACATGCACAAGCTGAGCTGGATGGAAGAACGGTGAATCTTGGAGAACTCCGGGGGCTACTGTTGTGGATATACTTCATAGGTATACCATCGACATGGTCCGATTCCGGCAAGCCCGGGTGGCCCACAGATGGTGGTGATGGCTTATGGCCCACCGGGCAGCCCAGTTGCTGTTGATCCTAAAGGATGAAGTCCAGCCCAGGATAGGGAAGCCGGATCCCAACCGACCATCGGAGGAAGTCGGATCCGTGAAGGTCCATGTGGAACCTGGATCCATGGAGGCCCAGGAGTAACCCGGATCCATGGAGGCCCAGGAGTAACCCGGATCCATGGAGGCCCAGGAGTAACCCGGATCCATGGAGGCCCAGGAGTAACCCGGATCCATGGAGGCCCATGTGGAACCCGGATCCAGTACGACGTAGGGAGGAAGGCAGATCCTTGACGTACACGGCAAGACCTTGTACCGTAGTTAGGCGACCTGTAATCCGGCTAAGACTCTCCATGTAAACCCTAGATCCGTGCGCCTTTATAAGCCGGATCCTGGGAGCCCTAGAGGTAGGTTCACGTTCACGTTCACGTGCACGTTCACAAGGACAACTCATTGTAACAACGCGAAAGCGCCCAGATAATTCCAGACAAGCAGCAGTAGGCCCTGTCATCGTGCAGGTGATCCGAAGCTGGGTAACTCGCGTACCACCATCCCGTGTGCACTCCGCCCTATGGCCCCTACTTCTTCTCCCCCTCGTGAGGATCCCTCCTCCGAGGTACCGTCGATTAGGCAACGACAAATACCATCATAGCAATAGTTAACTTCATAATCTACAAGAGATCACAATCATAGCCTACGCCAAGTACTACACGATGCACACACTGTCACCATTACACCGTGCAGGAGGAATAAACTACTTTAATAACATCACTAGAGTAGCACACAGATATATTGTGATACAAAACACATTGCAATCATAAAGAGATATAAATAAGCACCTCACTATGCCATTCATAACAGTGAATATGTATTCTGTGAAATATAGCCTAAGAGACCCACATGGTGCACACACTGTCACCTTTACACACGTGGGACAAGGAGTCTCCGGAGATCACATAAGTAAAATCCACTTGACTAGCATAATGACATCTAGATTACAAGCATCATCATATGAATCTCAATCATGTAAGGCAGCTCATGAGATTATTGTATTGAAGTACATAGGAGAGAGATGAACCACATAGCTACCGGTACAGCCCCGAGCCTCGACGGAGAACTACTCCCTCCTCATGGGAGACAGCAGCGTTGATGAAGATGGCGGTGGTGTCGATGGAGAAGCCTTCCGGGGGCACTTCCCCGTCCCGGCGGCGTGCCAGAACAGAGACTCCTGTCCCCCAGATCTTGGCTTCGCGATGGCGGCGGCTCTGGAAGGTTTCTCGTACCGTGGCTTTTCCGTCTCGATGTTTTAGGTCAGGGACCTTTTTATAGGCGAAGAGGCGGAGTCGGAAGGTCAACGAGGCGACGACACACTAGGGGGGCGCGGGCCCCCCCTTGGCCGCGCCGGCCTACCATCTGGTGGGCCTGTGGCCCCCCTCTGGCCTCTCTCGGGTGTTCTGGAAGCTTCGCGTGATCCTAAGATGCTGGGCGTTGATTTCGTCCGATTCCGAGAATATTTCCTTACTAGGATTTCTGAAACCAAAAACAGCAGAAAACAGGAACTGGCCCTTCGGCATCTCGTCAATAGGTTAGTTCCGGAAAACGCATAAATATGACATAAAGTATGCATAAAACATGTAGATATCATCAATAATGTGGCATGGAACATAAGAAATTATCGATACGTCGGAGACGTATCAGGTATTTTGATTACATCAAACGCCACTACGTAAATGGGTGGTTATAAAGGTGGGATTAAGTATCCGGAAAGTATGAGTTGAGGCATATGGATCAATAGTGGGACTTGTCCATCCCGATGACGGATAGATATACTCTGGGCCCTCTCAGTGGAATGTCGTCTAATTAGCTTGCAAGCATATGAATGGTACATAAGAGATCACATACCACGGTACAAGTAAAGAGTACTTGTCAGGAGACGAGGTTGAACAAGGTATAGAGATACCGATGATCAAACCTCGGACGAGTAAAATATCGCGTGACAAAGGGAATCGGTATCGTATGTAAATGGTTCAGTCGATCACTAAAGTCATCGTTGAATATGTGGGAGCCATTATGGATCTCCAGATCCCGCTATTGGTTATTGGTCGGAGAGAGGTCTCAACCATGTCTACATAGTTCGCGAACCGTAGGGTGACACACTTAAGGTTTGATGTCGTTTAAGTAGATGTGGAATATGGAATGGAGTTCGAAGTTTTGTTCGGAGTCTCGGATGGGATCCAGGACATCACGAGGAGGTCCGGAATGGTCCGGAGAATAAGATTCATATATCGGAAGTCATTTTCTAGGTTTGAAAATGATCCGGTATTTTTTCTAGAAGGTTCTAGAAGAGTCCGGAAGAAATCAGCATGGAAGGTGGAGTACCAGAGGGACTCCACCCACCTTGGCCGGCCAACCTAAGGGAGGAGGAGTCCCAAGTGGACTCCTCCCCATGGTGGCCGGCCACCCCACCAAAGGAAAAGGGGGAGTCCCACTCCCCCTAGGTTTGGTCATATGGAAGGTTTATGTTGGGGTCTTATTCGGAGACATTGACCTAATCTTTGGGTTCTTCCACCTATATAAAGAGGGGAGAGGAGGGGCTGGCCGGCCACACCAAGACCACCATGGCCGCACCCCCTCAAGAGCCCCCTCTCCCAAAAACCCTAGCGGTTCCCTCCTACCTCTCTCTCCCACATAGCTTAGGCGAAGCTCTGTCGGAGATCTCCACCACCACCGCCACCACGCCGTCGTGCTGCCGGGATTCCTAGGAGGATCTACTACTTCCGCTGCCCGCTAGAATGGGGAGAAGGACGTCGTCTTCATCAACACCGAACGTGTGACCGAGTACGGAGGTGCTGCCCGATTGTGGCACCGTCAAGATCTTCTACGCGCTTTTGAAAGCGGCAAGTGATCATCTACCGCAGCAACGAGAGCCTCCTCTTGTAGGCTTTGGAAATCTTCAAGGGTTAGTCTCGTTCATCCCCTCGTTGCTTCCGTCTTCTAGATTGCATCTTGGCTTTGATTGCGTTATCGCGGTAGGAATTTTTTTTGTTTTCTATGCTACGAATCCCTATAATGACCGCCTCCTTTATTAAGCAGATCGGCAAGTCCCCTCGCCGCTTCCCATCGGCTGGCAACAACAGACCGAAGATCTCAACGGACACCTCTACCACCTCCCGCACCACGCGGAGATGAGGGGTTGGGCCATATTGATTCCTCCCAACCAGGCGATGTGCCGCCCTTACAGCCACAACAGTTGCTAGTGTCACCGAAGAAGTCCCGGGCCGCCGCCCCATCATCCATCTCTACGAGACTAGTGACGCCATCAAGGGCCACCGCGAAGATCCGAAAGAAGATCCCACCATACGAGGAGGAGCAAGCCCTCTTCTATGCCAGTTGCGCACGGAGATTAGAGCCTACCACTGCTATCTGCCGGGAGGGGCTTTGCCTGCCGGCTTCCTCCATGTGAGAAGCGGGGAAAGAGGGGTGAGGGTGGTGGCTAGGGTTTCGCCCGAGCCGCCGCTCTGGGAGCGATGGATGGAGCAATCCTCATTTGAGGCAAAACAAGTTTTAGCTAATAGAGTGAACCTCTTGTACAATTTCACCGGAATAACCTCTGTTTTTTCAAATATTTCCAACTTAACAAAGATGATCACCTTGAGGTTATCAAAGAGATTCTAATTTAGGAAATCCTACTCCGTTTTTTCCTATATGGAAGTGGGTAATCGTTATAGATAATATCTTTAGCTTCACAATTTCATAAAAAATATCATTTTCATTCAAAACTAAGCTAGACCCGTGCAGGCGCATGGGTTGATGGCTAGTCTTTTAACAATCCATTTTCATGTAACATTACACATATGAAGATTTACTCGCTTGCTGTCCCACGGCTTCTCCCCGTGGTGCGGTAGCGTTGGTTTGGTGTGCAGTTGAAGATGGCGACCTGAATAATGAAAAGTGATCCACCGGGGGCAGGTATGGCGTGTTCCCTCGACAATGTCGACGGGATCCGACGAAACTGGTCCGGAGAAGGCACCGGAAAAATACCCCACTAACATGGCACGCCATTATATATGTGCCTTGCCGCGCGTGACAAGCCTAGTCTTCGACTGAACACTGCTTGGTGTTGATGGTGTTTTCCTGGTTCAACGATGATGAAGGCATTTCTTCTCTTATTCGGATGAGCGTCTCCGCGGCGCTGGTTGTAGGAGATAGCAGATAGTTTGGGTCTGGAAAGGGACCGGTAAGAGCTTTGTTCCTATTTGCTTTCTACGCGTTTTCTTTCTGAGAAGATTCCGGGACAACCATCTGCGCATATATGATTTTTGTAATCTCCTTTATACCGATGGAATACCCGGCTAGTTATTAAAATTAACAGATGAAGCTAGCAGGTAAATTATTCCCATGTTTTACATGATTGGTCGGTGACTCAACATGCACCTGATACATAGATCAGTGATTGCGTCGACGGCAACCTCCAGGCCCTCCATAAGAGAACTTTGCATCTGCGATAGGTGTGACGGAGTAACAGCTGCTCAATGTCTCTAATTTCATTGTATTAAGGGCAAAAGGTGTGAGTCTGCCATCCTCTCCGATGTATGAAATATCCGTGATTGAAGCAGATCTATCTGATGGAAAGTATCCACTGCCCATCGGAGGGGCTGGGGCATCCCCACCCCCTTCAGCAACACCGCCCAATCCAATATGTGTCGCTTTTTTAGATAAGGTGTCGAATAATTTTGCCGGGAAACGCCCAACAAGTGTTGTAGAACCGTTGAAGCCAGCGTGCACCCACCAGTCCCCGGTATCACGGTCCTGTAATTTTGAGAAAAGAAGATTGAGTTCTGGATGTTCTGACACTTGTGTTAGTGCATTAGGATTCAAATTCTTAGGAATCAAAAATCATCGGCACATTTAATTACCAAGAACATTTTGATTGTAAGCTTCTGTAGTGGTCCTTTAACATATGACACTGGATCTATTATCGCACCTGGTGCAAATCCTGATCCACTTGCAGGATCAAAACCAGGACACCCCATATTATAGCACCCTGTAGAACGATAAGCATCTCTCTGTACCATACACGAAGTACATCATAAGAAGCCTCTATATATGTACGTTGGTTACCATAATTGGAGTCAAATATATAAACAAAATTCAAAGGAACCAACATACGGTCCATAGTGTGAAGAAACGAGTACGTGAATCACCATATTTTTCTGGGAAAACCTGCAGGTAGACCGACAAGCACAAGACAGTTAGCTTCTGCTTAAGAATTTAAAACATGATCTAAAATGTGAAACGAAAGATAAAAAAATATAGCTACTATTTGAACACACTATCACTCATGAAATGAATGACAATCTGTAATATGAAAATGTCCACATACATGCCATCCAACCCAAATTGCGTCCACGTCAGATTTAGGGTCACCCTCCCTGTTAGAAATGATAATTTTCGTTGTGCTCACTTGGCCGTTAATGAGCTTGTATCCATATACGTCCATAGTAAGAACAAGTCCATAGAAGCTACCAGCAGATGTTGTATGTGCAGCGAACTAAAAAGAGACAAAAGTTTAGGATCTTGGATTATAATGGTCATGAAATATACATAGTTCTTTGCAAAATACTACTCCCTCAATTCCATAATTTTTGTCGTGGTTTTAATTGAAATTTGAACTAAATCACAACAAGAATGATGGAACAAATGGAGTATAAAATAGAACAGACATGTTAGCGAACTCACGTAAACCTTGTACTTGTCATCTCGTGGTCCAAATACATGTTGATTCTCTGTCTGGAGGACAAAAGTCTTTCAAAATGAACGCAAGATAGCAGCAGATGAAATCCACCTCCTATGTAAAACATGGAATATATATAGGAAATATGTAATTTCTATATCAACGTGTTCACCTCTTCGTTGCTCCGAAGAAACTGGCCCCCTTGAATTTGATGTGCCAGGAAAATGAGATGGATAGCAAGAATTTGTATTGCTAGACTAGGTGTAGGCATCTTGCATAAGATGTGCGAGCAGAATCTGATGGACCAAGTTTGCTTCTGGCATAAGTTCCTCTTTATAGATGGATTTCTGCACACAAAATTAAGAAAGATTTGAACATTTATGTATTGCTTCTGGCATAAGTTCCTCTTTATATATTGCTACACTAGGTGTAGGAATCTTGCATAATAAATGTGTGCATTGATCTAACATTTATTCAGGAGGTTTTTAATGGAGTAGAAAATATGCATAAATATGTGCAATTACAATGTAAACATTTATTACAGAAGATTTGAGCATTTATTATTCGAGGCTCCTCGGCGGTGTTACCATACTTGCACGACCGTGAGCACCGTTTGGATAATTGTGAATGAATCAAGGATCGATGATACATAATTTCTATGAACCGTAAAGCGCATACCGTGCATACCGTTGCAAGGTAGAACGCTTAGGTGATAAATCCGTTTTTGTATTATATTTATTTTCTCACCGAAGGTGTAGCATCGTGCATGCTGTAACATCCCAATTTTCTCATATTCAAAAGCATTTTGAAAAAAATACTTTTCTGGAAAAAAATCTGTACTTCAATTTTATAGAAAATACAATTTGAGTTTTTCAAATACTTTGGTTCACTATTTATTTATTTATTTTATTATTCGAATTTTTTCTTGAAAAGTTGTCAAACAAAAGGTATCTATTTTGTTCCCTTTAATATTTCCAACTACATTCATCACTAATTCCTAAAAATAGAAATATCAATTTTCAGATTTTATTCAGGTGCTGCCATCATTTAGTTATTTATCGCTTGAGAGGTATTTATTTATTTCACACACCTTGCCAAATGGTTAGACCAACCAAACGACAAGGTTGGCATGGGCGCTCCTACCGGAAAAGACGGAAATTGCTCTGTAGCACGCTGCGGAGGCGTCGTTTCGCTTAAGGAAATTTTCGATGGGCTCAACCCATTTAACGGGTACATTCGTGCGGGTACGAACGCTTGAGTTCCTTCTGGTTGGACCCTCCTCCTTGGTTCCTGCGCGCTGCCTTTCTCTCGTTTCGCTGAAAGAGGATCCAACTGGACCGGTATTAATACTCATTCCAGAGATTTGTTCAAAATAGGTTAACACCAATTTCATATTAGTAGCTATCCTGACATCATTTTATAGGAAAAGCAGAGTATCATCAACATATTGGAGACAAACTACACGTCCAGATATAAAATTTGGCCACAAACCCTTAATCAATCCACCATCGTACCCCCTACTCAACATTTTAGAGAAGACATCAACTAGAAAAGTAAAAAGATCATGAGATAGTGGATCACCATGTCTTAAAACTTTTCCAGTAAGAAAGAAATCACTTTCCACCTCATTAACTTTAACTCCTACAGAACCACCACTAGTCAATTGTTTTATTAACCTAATGAAGAAAGTACTAAAACCCCTAAGCTCTAGGATTTCATACTAGAAATCAATGTTAACTCTATCATAAGTTTTTTCATAATAAATTTTAAAGACCAACCCCTCCAGCTTTTTCCTATACACATCATGAACAATCTCATGTGCAATAACCACACTTTACAGGATAAATCTACC
The DNA here is from genome assembly GCF_019359855.2 of Lolium perenne. Taxonomy (NCBI): domain Eukaryota; kingdom Viridiplantae; phylum Streptophyta; class Magnoliopsida; order Poales; family Poaceae; genus Lolium; species Lolium perenne. The sequence goes on along the minus strand of NC_067248.2, from coordinate 140,363,158 downwards.
TTTTATGAAAGCGGATTGGTACTGGGAGATTAGCCTCCCTATAATCCTAGCAAGCCTATTAGTTAGAACTTTTCAGAAAATTTTAAAGCTACAATTTAACAGATTAATGGGTAAAATTTTCTTCATGGATCTAGCATCATTTTCTTTCGGTATTAGGGTAATCATAGAAAAATTAAGCCTACAAGTATCTAATCTATCCTCAAACCAGGCATCAAACAGCTTCAAAAGGTCAGCAACAACAAAATTTCAGTAATGTTGGTAGAAGAAAATGGGGATACCATTTGGTCCAGGTGCACCATCAACATATATAAGAACCAAAAACAGCTTCTCTCACCTCCTCTAAAGAAAACCTAGTTTATAGCAAAGGATTTTCCTCATGATTTACCTTTTTTCCTTGGGAAAATAAAAATAATTTCTAAGTCTAATATCACGTCTCTCTTCTCTACCAAACAGATCCTTATAATAAGACTTGGCTATCTCTATCATATATTTAGTTTCTGTAACAAGGCCATCAGGCCCCTCAAGGACAAGAATCATTTTCTTTCCCCTCCTATGATTAGCTTAAGCATGGAAATAAGAAGTGTTTCTGTCTCCTTCACTAATATATCTTTATCCCTAGACCTCTTCTTTGCTTTTATGTGCTCCATAAACCAATAATTACTAAGCTCAGCATAGATTTATTTTCGCGTAACAACCTCAGCCTCAAGTAGATCGTGATATTCAGCTTTACTATCCAAAGCATCATACTCCATAAGGGTTTTCTTATTTTCCCCAATCTCATGGCACTCCAACATTTAGCTAGTCTCCTAAACACCTTAGCTTACCCTACCAAACATCTAACACATTAGCAATATCAACAGGAGAAAGACAGGCCTTAGCCACAACCTTCATGAAAATTAGGCCTAGTACTCCACCACTTGTCAAACTTGAAATTACTCTTGCTAGGTTTTACAGACTCCCCTTAGTCCCAAAAAATGGAGTATGATCAGTCCCCAGTCTGGATATAGCCCTAGCATTCCCTAGAGGTAACAAAGCCTCAAAATTAGTGGTGCAGAAAATCCTATCAAGCCTACTCATCATCAAGTTTCTTTGATTCTTACGCCAAGTAAACGATCTACCAACTAGACCTATTTCCACAAGGGCCCAAAAATCAATCCGAGCATTAAACTTATTATCCCATGTAAAATGAATCACACCATTACTCTTGTCACTCTGATATCTAACTAAATTGAAATCTCCGTGAATGATGACAGGTCCATCCCAAAGCAGAAAAAGTTCACGGAGTTCTGAAATAAAAGCGTTCCCACTTCATAAGGAGAACCATAAACAGTAGTCAGTCTAATAAGAACACCATAGCTTTTAATCTTAACTACAACACTAATAGCGAAATTCTTTATCTCCCAAGAGATCAAATCAAAAGCATCACTGCTAACACCTACCATGATACCACCACTTGTACCATTAGTAGGTAGTTAATTCCAACTATTCCCTAGTATATTTTTTCGACCGAGGATTTATACATTGAAAACGTATCTATAATTTTTGATGCTCCATGCTTGTTTTACATGAATTTATATATGTTTTGCTCACACTTCGTTGCACTTTTATACATTTTCTGGCACTAACTTATTAACAATCCCTTCGATCAGATTATAATGGCAGTAGCCCCGATTCACGGGTTTTGATACCCCAGCAATGTGCAAGAACATCCTCGAAAACGTCTGATGTGACTTCACCTGAAACTGCATCTGGAACCGCTCCTAGTGCTGATTTAGATACTTTAGGCCGCTTTGTATTTTAGAAAATTTGTATAGGAAATATTCTTGAAATTGGACGAAACAAAAGCTGAAGTCAATATGTTATCGTAACGAAGACAGAGTCCAGGGGGGTCGAAGAGGCGCGACAGGGCGGCCAGACCACCCCATGGCGCGGCCAAGGGTGGGCCCGCGCCAAGGGGTTGTGTGGCCCCCTAGGCAGCCACCGACCTCGCCCTTCCGCCTATTTATTCACGATCTCGGGAAAAACCTAAATACCAAAGCCTCCATCCACGAAAAGTTTCATCGCGGCCGTCATCGCAGACCCTAGCTCAGGAGGGTTCTGAACCTCTTCCCGGCACCCTGCCGGAGGGGAAGATCATCACCAGAGGCCTCTACATCGCCATGCCCGCTTCCTAAGTGATGCGTGAGTAGTTCATCCCTGGACTATGGGTCCATAGAAGTAGCTAGATGGTTGTCTTCTCTAATTTATGTCTCGTGTTTAGATCTTGTGAGCTGCCTAACATGATAAAGATCATCCTTATGTAATGTTGCATGTTGTGTTTGCTGGGATCCGATGATATTGAATACTATGTTGAGATCGATTATATACTTGTTATATGGTATTTGTGATCTTGCATGCTCTCCGTTGCTAGTAGATACTCTGGCCAAGTAAATGCATGTGACTCCAAGAGGGAGTATGTATGCTCGATAGTAGTTTCATGCCTCTAGTTTACTGGAAGAGTGACAATAACTTCTAAGATTGTAGGTGTGATGTTGCTACTAGGGAGAAAACAACAATATTTTATCAAAGGGTAATTCTATTGTTTACTTCACACACACATTGCTTAATGCGATAATCTGTTGCTTGCAACTTAATACTGGAAGGGGTTTGGACGATAACCGGAAGGTGGATTATTAGTCATAGAGGCAGTTGGATTACGGTCTATGTATTGTGTACTAATGCCCAAACGAATCCCACGGTAATCATCTTGTCATGTATGGTCTATATTCTGTCAATTGTCATGTTGTAATTTGTTCACCTAGCATGTTATTTATTTTTATGGAGAGACACCTCTAGTGAACTGTGGACCCCGGTTCTTTCTTTTACACTGATAAATTCATCTACTGCAATCCTGCTCTGTTTACTTTCTGCAAGCATTATTCCCTTTAAATCCACTGCAAACATCTCTTTCCACTCGATACATTTAATTCTTTGTGTTCAGTAAAACCGGTGAGATTGACAACCTCACTGTAAGTTAGGGCAAAGTATTTTGGTTGTGTTGTGTGAATGTTCCACGTTGTTAGTGACGCCGGTAGCGCGTCCTGCCAATAGTCAGCTAGCAACACCTTCGGAAATCACGCCTTTCTCCTACTGGTCGATTAAACCTTGGTTTCTTACTGAGGGAAAACTTGCTGCTGTGCTCATCATACCTTCTTATTGGGGTTCCCAACGGTGTGACAAGCACCATCAAGGAGTAGTAATGCCCTGATATTAAATAAGAAAACTAACATGACCCTTTTTTCCCGGGGTGCTTGCACCGAGACTTTCTAATAACTTTTATCCACTTTTCTACATCCTCCTCTAAAGAATCATCTATATGCGTATCACCATGATCAACACCTACCTCCCTTCCTCGACCAGGGTCTGATTCAAGACAATGGCTCACTACATTTATTTTGAAGCTAGAAAGAGCATGATTAGGAGAATGCTCAACTCCTTCTCCTATTTTAGCTACACACATCTCAATCATTCGGGACCTTTCACTGGTCAAAATGAAAAAAATTAAAAACACATTAAAGCATTCGTATCCTCGCTCAAGGAACATGCATGGGAGTTATCCCCTCCGTTTCAAATTAATAATCGCATCTTTCTGTAGATACGAAGCTGAAAAAGTTGTGACACTTTATTTGGAAATGAGGCAGTACGGTGGCAACCTTCGTGGATAGGATAGAGTCATACTTTGACCAAGGTATACACGGTGCATCGCATGCTTTTAAATAGCCGGCCATAGACTATAGCCGTGGCCTCCTAAAACATCTATAGCGGGGCTATAGCCTAGCAATAGCCGGCTATTTAAGGACTTTGGCACCTTTAACCGGGCTATAGCAGTTAGCCGCATCATGCTGGAAAGGCTACCGCTATAGCCTAGCTATAGCCGGCTATTTAAAACAGCAGTAATGTTACACCTACGTGAAACTTCTACGGGAAAAGTCTACGGGCTGACGTGCCGTCGAACGTGAAGGTCGCTAGGCGTAAAATTAGGAGGAAGTGGCCCAGCGATTTACAGGGGAAAAAGAGAGAGAAGATTACGGGAGTCCTTATCTGTGTGGTGGTTTCTGCTTTATATTGTTTTAACGTTCGAGGTTGAAGAAACAAGGGTTATTATTAATGATTGATCAGAAGTCAATGTCTCCTTCTAGCTCGTGAACTGTGTGAAAGATCTTGATCAAAATCAGCATGTAAACACAGTATCTTTGCGGTTATGAAGTTACCATGATCTGACCACGCCGCTCCCAGCGAGGGGAGAGCTCAACGCACTGCAGACAAGGACGAGATCACCATGTCATTGCACCAGAAGGAAGCTCCCCTCGCCACGCCACAACATGAACCTGGGTGCTCGCGGATGCCTTGGAGGACCTCGCTGCGTTTATCCTGCCACAGGGATGTCGCCGCCTGCGCCGGCGCGGCCAACGCCGTCGACCCGAAGCTCAGAGAGATGGCATGCGGATTCTTGAGATTGGATTAACTTTCTGAGCAAGACGAGAGTACGAGACAGGTTCATCGGCATAAAATTTTCCGTAGGCATGTTTTTCTCTCGCGATGAATCGCTGGCCCGCTTCCTCCTAATTTTACTCACAGTAACCTTCCACGTCGGATGACACGTCTACCCGTAACTCTTCTCCCGTAAGACTAGTCACAATGGAAAGTATCATAGACTAGTATCATACATATGATACTAGTTTATGATACAACACCTACAATGCATAGTATCATGAATTAGTATCATAATTCCATTATATTTAATGTTTTGTAGAATCTCAATGCAAATATGTGTACATGATGTGTTTGCCACTAAAATTTCTAGTTTTACGTGCTATGATACCGTATCTACCTATGATACTAATTTCACCTCTCTCATCATTAATTGATGTGCCACATAAGATTTTTACCTACTACATGACATACATGATACTACCTATGATACTCCTATTGTGACTAGTCTAAGAGTTTCCCGTAGATGGAGCATTACTGTTAAATTTAACAGAGGTGCGTCGACGTACTGAGTTCATCCATATATATTTGATCGCTTAATTGGATTCGAGCAAGCACAACAATTTTGCCGGCATTAATCACACTGCACCGGCTGATCGGTACATATGTCGATGATAATTGCTGTCTTGACTAGCCATAGATCCTAGTTTTGCACGCTAGCTCCGACGATGCGTGGCATGGGGTGGATGGATCGATCGTACTCATAATTTACAACGATCTATCTACTTAGTACAACTGGTCCTCTCACAAGAACCAGATCTGAACACTGGACACGAAGAGACCTCATAACGAAATTATTTGCGCAAGCTTTTGCATGCATCAATGCGAACGAAGAGCCATCACATGCATGGATCGACTCGATCGATCGGCCCACCGATCGTACGATCTCCGGCGCCCAACCACCGGCACACGCATATGCTTGAATGGCCCAACAACGTACGATCGACGATCGACGTGGGTATACGCAGCACCGTCCGCCACCCTGCAATGCAATGGCGCAATGGTTGCTGGCCGCTATTTATACCTGTTCCATGGAGCTCCATCACCACCACACACAAGCTAATTCCGCCAATCCTGAGTCCTGAACTGCCTCCTAGATCCGCAGCTGCTAGCTATAGACGAAGAAGACTGTCGATGGCTCGCGTGGCACTGCTCGTTGTGTTCACTGTGGTCGCCGTGCTGGCGGCGGCGGGGACGGCGTCGGCGGCCGTGAGCTGCAGCGACGTGACCTCCGCCATCGCGCCGTGCATGTCGTACGCGATGGGAAAGGCGGCGACGCCGTCGGCGGGGTGCTGCAGCGGGGTGAGGTCCCTCAACGGCAAGGCCTCCACGGCGGCCGACCGGCGCGCGGCGTGCGGCTGCCTCAAGAACCTGGCGGGGTCGTTCAAGGGCGTCAACATGGGCAACGCCGCCAGCATCCCCGGCAAATGCAGCGTCAGCGTCTCCTTCCCCATCAGCACCAGCGTCGATTGCTCAAAGTACGACGAAGATTATTTTCTACCCGGGATTAACTTAATCTACTTTTGCATGATGTGGATCTACTCCATTTGGTAAATAGTTTTCACTGATTTGTGCTAATCGTTGCGCTTCTGTACGTGCATTTGCAGGCTTAACTAAGTTATCGATCAGCATCATCAGGCCGCCGGGTTGCCGACTCCATGCACTGTCCACTGTTATTGCTGCTTTCTGCATGTACGCTCGATCTGTTGCTCTTATTGTAGAGCAGGCTATATTGATCGAATCATCAATAAAATGGTGTGTTTAATTTAATCTGTAGAATTTCACTGTTACTATTTAAAATAATAATAAAGTTTATGAATTTGGATCGAATTTAGACTATGCGTGCTGTTTATGACAGTATATGAAAAGGAAAATCTTCCTTTGACTTCGTTCTCAGTCAGGTGATGTTATCAGATTTCGGTTGCTAATCATATTGCAACTCATAATTAGCACGAATAACGATGCAGATCAAATGGTGTAAAACTTAATTGAGAATGAAGTTAGTTCTCAGCTAGCTGAGAACTAGCAAATCCCGTGATGAATAACACAAGCTAAAGGAAAAACATTTGCCCGTAGTACAAAAACCCTGAAAATGCATATCTTCACACCTTTTGATCCTGAATATGGACTTGTAAGAACTAACTATTATAAAAGCAAGTTTTTTCTATTTTTGGAAGGTTAACACACGAGGAGGACGGGCGGTACAAAAAGTTGTTTCGTTGTGAAACTAAAATCAGCTTCTAATTAAGCATTTCGTTACATGGCCACATGTATCCGATTCACGATGGAAGCCGGACGAGGACCGATTTGACAAAAGGAAAACGCTATTAATCCGCCGGGGAATCGTGTTGTTCCATCGTCCGCCTTGCTGGCACGCCGAATGCCCAAAGAAAGCGGTAGTTGGAGGGCCCACCGTAAGCCTTATCTGTTTAGGCCGTTCTCCTCCACAAGTTTTCCTTTTGTCATGGTCTTCTCTCTCTCTCTCTCTCTCCCATCTCCCGCAAAAGCTTCGACCGCCATGATTCTCTAGGCATGCTGCCGCGCCATGGCGCCCGCTGACTCCAGCAACTCTCCCGCGCCACCTCAACGCTGTCCACCCCAAGCGCCGACAGAATCCCCTTCCTAGCGCGCCGCCCCACCTCCTCCCCTGCATCGCGATCGGCGGCGGCGCCCCGCGCCTCTACTTGTAGCCCGGCGACTGGTGGCGTCCTGCGCTCACGCAATACAACAGCTCGGTGCCTCCGCACTGGACCTCGACGGTGCTGCAGAAGTATCCCTACGTCTGCTACGTCCAGGTGGCAGTGCTCCTACAAGCGGCAGTGACGTCTGCTATTATAGGCTAGAGGTGCTGCTACTACCGTCCGCGACGCCTGCTACCAAAAGCTGGCGGTGCTGCTACTACCGGCCGCGACGTCTGCTACCACATGCTGGCGGCGCTGCTACTATCGGCGTCGACTTCTGCTACCAAAGGCTGGTGGCGCTGCTACTACCGGCGGCGATGTCTGCTACCACATGCTGGCGGCGCTGCTACTACCGGCGGTGACTTCTGCTACCAAAGGCTAGCGGCGCTGCTACTACCGGCGGCGACGTCTGCTACGTCCGGGAGGCGGCGCTGCTACCTCTGGCCCGGTAGCGCTGCTGCAAGCGACGGCGACTTCTGCGTCCGAACGGCGGTGTGTGAATGTTTTGGTTTAACGTATGCCTCTGGCAAGGACGGTTCGTGTTAATATATAGGGGCATAGAGATATACATCAGAGATTACAATCGGTGGAGAGAAAAGGGGAGATCGATCTGATCTTTATCATAGATCAGTCGATGGTTACAACAACCTCAATTCTATCTCTATCAACCGATCGTATCTAAAATACCAACGTGCCAACAATGTTGTACACGTTAACACCCCTCCTCAATCACAACCCTTTCCTAGGTTGAGATTGTGTTTGAATTCTTCAAGCTGTCGAACTGGTAAGGCTTTAATAAAGCCATCTGCCACTTGATCCTTGGATGAAATGAATCTAATCTCCAGCTGTTTGCTTGCTACTCTTTCTCTTACAAAATGGAAATCAATTTCTATGTGCTTAGTTCTAGCATGAAAAATGGGATTAGCTGATAGATAAGTAGCTCCCATATTATCACACCATAAACAAGACACATGTCTCTTTTTCACACCAAGTTCATTCAAAAGAGATTCAATCCAAATAACTTCAGCAGTGGCATTTGCTAGAGATTTGTATTCAGCTTTAGTGCTTGACCTAGACACTGTAGCCTGTTTTCTGGCACTCCAAGAGATCAAGTTGGGTCCAAAATATACTGCAAAACCTCCAGTAGACTTCCTGTCATCCACACATCCTGCCCAATCTGCATCTGAAAATGCACTCACCAAGGTAGAGGATGATCGCCTGAAGGTTAGTCCAAGACTTACTGTTCCACTAACATATCTCAAAATTCTTTTGACAGCTGACCAGTGTACAGTTGTGGGAGCATGCAAAAACTGACATACTTTATTAACTGAAAAAGCAATATCTGGTCTTGTGAGAGTTAAGTATTGTAAAGCTCCAACAATGCTTCTATACCTTGTACCATCATCTGGCCCAAGAGGATCTCCTTTAGATATTGAAAGCTTTTCTGATGCTGAGAGTGGCGTGGGCAACGTCTTGCATCCCTTTAGCCCTACTCTATTAAGCAATTCCAAAGCATATTTTTCTTGTGTTAGCACAATACCATGATTCATGCGCTTAACCTCTATTCCCAAGAAATAATGGAGATCACCAAGGTCCTTCAATGCAAATGCCGAACCAAGGTCTTGAAGGAGAGTTGTTATTGCTTTGTTGGAGGAACTAGTGACAATAATATCATCAACATATACCAACACATATATTGTAATACCTGACTTGTTGTAAATAAACAATGAGGTATCTGCCTTTGATGCCAGGAAACCAAGTTCTTGCAACTTTGTACTCAGCTTGAAGAACCACGCTCTCGGAGCTTGTTTAAGCCCATATAGTGACTTGTCAAGTTTGCACACATGAAATGGTGCCTTTGGATTCTCATAGCCAGGTGGTTGCTTCATATAGACATCTTCTTCCAGAACGCCATGAAGAAACGCATTCTTCACATCTAACTGTCGTAGACTCCATCCTTGTGAAACTGAAATAGCTAAAACAAGTCTAATAGTAGCAGCTTTAACAACAGGACTAAAAGTATCCTCATAATCTATACCATATCTTTGTTTGAAGCCCTTTGCTACTAACCTAGCCTTGTATCTATCTATAGTTCCATCAGCTTTTCTTTTTATTCTATATACCCACTTACAATCTATAAGGTTACTACCTTGTTGTTTGGGAACTAGATGCCATGTTTTATTATCTATTGGTGCCTTATATTCTTCATCCATTGCATTTTTCCAATCCTTGTTGTTAAGAGCTACTTGTAAGCTTTCAGGCTCTTCACTAATTGAACAGGAAAGACCATACCGAATTGTTCCATCTGTATACTTTTTCGGTTTTGAATTACCGGTCTTTGATCTTGTTCGGTGAACAGGTTCCGATGGCACACCAGAGACTGCAGGTGCACCATCCGCATCTGATCTGCCTGCTCCTGACGCCTGCTCGGATCCCGACGAGGATCCTGTCGGGGCTGGCGACGCGCTTTCGCGCGCTAGCGACGTGGCACCGTGTGGTTCATCGGTGTCGCTGCTCGAGGTGGCGCTCGTGGGCGACACACGCCCTGCTGCTGTCGGCTGGCGCGATGTTGGCGGGGACCGCAGACCAGGAGAGGACCCGCGACGTGACGTGGCACCGTCTGGTTGGGAACGCGCGGCACGGGATGGATGCGCCGCCGATCCCAAGGAGGATTCGCTGCTGTACGAGGTTTCCGTGAGCCGAGGCGAATCTTCCTCGTGTCCAGCGTCACCATGCGATGACAAGCTGATTTCTTCACCGTTTTGCGCCAGATTTAGATTTTCTCCTGCACCGCGCTGTGCCTGCAAGGGACTTAGATCACCAGGTACAATAGAGTCATTAGGTGTTAGATCAATGCATTGTTTTTCCCCCTTTTGATGTGACACCGATGGAAGTTGGAGATGCTCCGGTAGAAGAAGAATTTCTCGGCGTAGAAGGGAACCAGCATTGGAATGAAGTTTGGAGAAAGGGAAAACCGTTTCATCAAAGACAACATCCCTTGAGATATAGACTCGACCAGAAGTGACATCTAGACACTTGACCCCCTTGTGCATGTTACTATAGCCGATAAACACACATTGTTTGGATCTGAAAGCCAACTTGCGTGTGTTGTATGGTCTGAGGTTTGGCCAGCAGGCACAACCAAAAATGCGAAGAGAGGCATAATCAGGTGATTTGTGGAGTAGACGCTCTAATGGTGTATCATCATCAATTACTTTGGATGGCAACATGTTAATAAGATAAGTGGCGGTTAAGAATGCCTCATCCCAAAATTTTAGAGGCATAGATGCATGAGCTAAAAGAGCAAGCCCTACTTCCACAATATGGCGGTGCTTGCGTTCGGCCGACCCATTTTGTTGATGGGTGTGAGGGCAAGACACATGGTGTTCAATGCCAATGTTTTGGAAGAAGGAGTTTAGTTTCTCATATTCACCACCCCAATCTGATTGCATGGCAAGGATTTTTGTGTCAAATTGTCGTTCAACAAGGCTTTGGAATCTATGAAAGACTTCAAAAACTTCAGATTTCTTTTTAAGCAAATAAATCCACACATACTTGCTAAAGTCATCAATGAAACTTACATAGTAGGTGTATTTTCCTACTGAACTAGGGGCAGGGCCCCATACATCGGAGAACACAAGTTGCAAGGGTTTGATGGAAACACTAGTGGATCTTGTATAAGGTAATTGATGACTTTTTGCTCTTTGACAAGAATCACAAACAGATTCAGTGTCAGATTTATTTACGCTAGGAATACCATAATGACTAAGAATTTGTTGAACAACTCGAAAAGAAGGGTTCCCTAATCGATCATGCCATCTAGATGCTGGAAGCTTGATGGCACTAAGCACTTGATTATTCCTGAATGATGATGAAGAAACCAACGGGTAGAGACCTCTTATGCATCTACCTCTAAGAAGAACCTTCTTCGTTACCTGATCCTTGACATAAAAATAACAAGGGTGAAACTCAATGAATACATGATTGTCTAAAGTAAGACGGTGAATAGAGGCAAGGTTTTTTGTGGCATTAGGAACATGAAGAACTTTGTTGAGATGTAAATTTTTAGATGGGGTTTTAACAATTGCATGACCAACATGACTAATGCTCATACCTTGTCCATTGGCCGCATGGATTTGATCACGGCCCTTGTATTTCTCCTTCATGGTGAGCTTGTCAAGCTCACCGGTGATGTGGTCGGTGGCACCAGAGTCGCCATACCAGTTGGTGTCCACCCCGTAGGAAGCAGCATTTGCTCCCTTCTCCTCCTCTTCTTCTTCATCGTCGGAGTAGCGATGCCAGCACCTCCATGCCGGGTGTCCCGGCTTGTTGCAGATCTGGCAGATGAGATCGCGGTCTTTGCCGCCCTTGTTGCCGCCACCATGGCGACCGCCGCCACGGCCTCCTTGATCTTGGTGATGTCCTTGTCCTCGGCCATAGCCACGGCCACCTCCTCGGCCACGGTTTGCGCCACGGCCACCACGGCGGCCACCACCACCACGTCCACGAGATGCGGCGTTGGCGGAGGATTTGCCGACGTCGCCGTCGGTTCCGATGAGCAGGCGCATGTGGTTGTCGTAGGAGTCGAGTTGAGCGTAGAGATCAGCCACGGTGACCTTGTGATCGGGGTTGGCCCCGATGGCGGCGAAGAGGGGGTTGTAGGGGTCGTCTAGCCCGGCGAGGAGGTACTCCACCACCTCGTCTTCCTCCATGGGACGGCCCGCGGTGGCGAGCTCGTCAGTGATCGCCTTCACGGCAGCAAAGTACTGCGCCGTGGTCTTCCCCTCCTTCTTGGTGTTGGCGAGCCGCACACGCAGATTGGCGATGCGGGTGCGAGACTTGGCGGCGAACATGGATTTGATGGCGAGCCAAACCGTTGACGCCGTCCTCATCCCGATGCACGAGACAAGGATCTCCTTGGACAATGATGCCAACAAATAGTGGAGGACTTGTTGGTCAGTCTGAACCCAATTTTCATAATCGGGATTGCTCACCTCAATTTGGCCTTTGCCGTCGCTGTTGTCGACGGTGATCTTCTCCGATGGCGCCTTGTTGGTTCCGTCGAGGAATCCCATCAGGCGAGCGCCGCGTACAGCGGGGAGGACTTGTGTCTCCCATAGCAGGAAGTTCTCCCGCGTGAGCTTCTCGGCGGTGCCCTGCGTTGGGAGCGGGCTGACCATGCCGACGGAGGACGAAGAGCTCATAGCTAGGGTTTTAAATGTGTTTAGGAAGAAGTGGCTCTGATACCATGTGAATGTTTTGGTTTAACGTATGCCTCTGGCAGGGACGGTTCCGTGTTAATATATAGGGGCATAGAGATATACATCAGAGATTACAATCGGTGGAGAGAAAAGGGGAGATCGATCTGATCTTTATCATAGATCAGTCAATGGTTACAACAACCTCAATTCTATCTCTATCAACCGATCGTATCTAAAATACCAATGTGCCAACAATGTTGTACACGTTAACACGGTGCTGCTATCTCCGAGCGGTGGCGCTGCTACTACCGGCGGTGACTTCTGCGACGTTCGGGCGGCGGCGCTGTTGCAGGTGACGGCGGAGCTGCTGCAGGCGACGGCGACTTCTGCGTCCGAGTGGCGGCACTGCTGCAAGCGACGGCGATTTCTGCGTCCGGGCGACGACGCTGCTACCTCCGGCCAGCGGCGACCATGGTCGTGGCCAGCGAGTTCTATCACCGGAGTCGGCCGACAGGGGCGGTTGGGATAGGTGGTAGGAGTTGTGGGCGTGTTTCGTCGTTGTGCTTCTTTTGTCTGTGTGCCCTGTTGTTCTCCGGCGTGGAGTGGAAAACAAACAAGGAGTGTGCGGACACGTGTCGATCGATGGAGCCGGGGGATCGCGAGTTCCGATCCCCCGGGGGATGCTCAGCACGGCCCTTGACAAAAACTTGGGCAGCTGAAAATTCTATTGAGATCATTTGCATAGAATAAGATTTGTAGCCATCATAGTTGTGATGAGATGGCTCATGCATCATGTATTGAGTTTTAATCTATGAAACTGGCGGCAAGGAGCAGCCCCCAGGCCCCCCATAGAAACACTTCCCACCAGAAACAGGTGTGATGGAGTAACAGCTACTCTCACTCTCTACGTCATCCGTATCGAGGGGAAAGGGTGTAAGTTTGCCATGTTCTCCGACATACGAAATATCAATGATTGATGCCGCTTTGTTGGGGGGCAATGATCCGCTGCCCATTGGAGGAGGGAGGATTGTTCTAGTTCCTTTAGCAATGCCACCGATTGCAAGATGAGTCGCCTTTTTGGATAGCCTATGGAATACTTTTGCTGGGAACTTGCCAACAACCGTTGAAACTGATTCACCATTTATAAATAGAAGGCCACTTGGCCCAGCTTTATATATAAAGCTACCATCACCATACAAAGTCACGATACAAGTCCGAAAAACCATAACACACACTCACGATCCGGTCCGAGAACAGGAGTACATCGCCCCCTAGCAAACACCACAAGAGAAGGCCCTATCATAACGGTATCGATACAACGCCCTGAAGCGGGTCGAATGAGAGACTAATCTGCAGCCCTAGCCCTCGCATGTAGCCTCCTGAGCTCGTCCTGCGCCACGTCCAGCAGCGCCCTGTCCCTCCGTCTGACCAGAACCCTCCATGACTGCATGTGAATAAACATATGATAGAAAGCGTCAGCCGGGTTACCGATCATCTTCCCTTCGATAGTTAGTTTATTCCTAATATTCCAGAGAGACCAGCTGAGGGTCGCAAAGGTGAACCAAACTAATCTACGAAGGGGGCCTGCCAAACCCTGCGCAAGTGCAATGAAGTCCCCAGCCCCTGCCGGGTTCCAATCACAATGAAGGAGTTCCCTAACTCCAGCCCACATGAATCTCGCCATGTGGCAGGTGAAGAAGATGTGATTACAGTCCTCAATCTCTCCACACAACGCACAGTGGCCGTCGGAGGGTCCCATCCTCTTGGCCACTTGCTCGCAAGACGGGAGCTTCCCTCTGATCAGCTGCCACTTGAAAATCTTCATCTTAGGAGGCACCCTAGTCCGCCAGACCTCCTTGAAATGTGTGACAGCCTCCCCTGCATCAGGCCGGGGTAGACGGACCTGGTCGAGAAGGTCCCAGAGTTCTCGAGCGCCCACGACACCCTGTCGTTCTGCTCGTCCACCGGTAGGGCATGTAGTTATCCCACTCCACGGATCCCGCAAGACTAAACTGACGCCAGAACTGGATGCGCCATTCACCAAGTATCCCACCTAGCACCCTGGTGATGGCGTGTAACTCACACGTTCGTTGGGAACCCCAAGAGGAAGGTATGATGCGCACAGCAGCAAGTTTTCCCTCAGAAAGAAACCAAGGTTTATCGAACCAGGAGGAGCCAAGAAGCACGTTGAAGGTTGATGGCGGCGGGATGTAGTGCGGCGCAACACCAGGGATTCCGGCGCCAACGTGAAACCTGCACAACACAACCAAAGTACTTTGCCCCAACGAAACAGTGAGGTTGTCAATCTCACCGGCTTGCTGTAACAAAGGATTAACCGTATTGTGTGGAAGATGATTGTTTGCAGAAAATAGTAGAACAAGTATTGCGATGGGATTGTATTTCAGTAAAGAGAATTGGACCGGGGTCCACAGTTCACTAGAGGTGTCTCTCCCATAAGACAAACAGCATGTTGGGTGAACAAATTACAGTTGGGCAATTGACAAATAAAGAGAGCATGACCATGCACATACATATCATGATGAGTATAGTGAGATTTAATTGGGCATTACGACAAAGTACATAGACCGCCATCCAACTGCATCTATGCCTAAAAAGTCCACCTTCAGGTTATCATCCGAACCCCCTCCAGTATTAAGTTGCAAAGCAACAGACAATTGCATTAAGTATGGTGCGTAATGTAATCAACAACTACATCCTTAGACATAGCATCAATGTTTTATCCCTAGTGGCAACAACACAACACAACCTTAGAACTTTCATCACTTGTCCCTGTGTCAATGCGAGCATGAACCCACTATCGAGCATAAGTACTCCCTCTTGGAGTTACAAGCATCTACTTGGCCAGAGCATCTACTAGTAACAGAAAGCATGCAAGATCATAAACAACACGTAGATATAACTTTGATAATCAACATAACAAGTATTCTCTATTCATCGGATCCCAACAAACGCAACATATAGAATTACAGATAGATGATCTTGATCATGTTAGGCAGCTCACAAGATCCGACAATGATAGCACAATGGGGAGAAGACAACCATCTAGCTACTGCTATGGACCCATAGTCCAGGGGTAGACTACTCACACATCACTCCGGAGGCGACCATGGCGGCGTAGAGTCCTCCGGAGATGATTCCCCTCTCCGGCAGGGTGCCGGAGGCGATCTCCTGGATCCCCCGAGATGGGATCGGCGTTGGCGGCGTCTCTGGAAGGTTTTCCGTATCGTGGCTCTCGGTACTGGGGGTTTCGTCACGGAGGCTTTAAGTAGGCGGAAGGGTAGGTCAAGAGGCGGCTCGGGGGGCCCAAACCATAGGCCGGCGCGGCCAGGGGTGGGGCCGCGCCGCCCTAGGGTTTGACCACCCCGTGGCCCCTCTTCGTTTCGTCTTCGGACTTCTGGAAGCTTCGTGGAAAAATAGGCCCCTGGGCTTTGATTTCGTCCAATTCCGAGAATATTTCCTTACTAGGATTTCTGAAACCAAAAACAATGAGAAAACAAGAATCGGCACTTCGGCATCTTGTTAATAGGTTAGTTCCAGAAAATGCACGAATATGACATAAAGTGTGCATAAAACATGTAGATAACATCAATAATGTGGCATGGAACATAAGAAATTATCGATACGTCGGAGACGTATCAGCATCCCCAAGCTTAGTTCTGCTCGTCCCGAGCAGGTAAAACGATAACACAGATAATTTCTGGAGTGACATGCCATCATAATCTTGATCATACTATTTGTAAAGCATATGTAGTGAATGCAATGATCAAAACAATGGTAATGACATGAGTAAACAAGTGAATCATAAAGCAAAGACTTTTCATGAATAGCACTTCAAGACAAGCATCAATAAGTCTTGCATAAGAGTTAACTCATAAAGCAATAATTCATAGTAAAAGCATTGAAGCAACACAAAAGAAGATTAAGTTTCAGCGGTTGCTTTCAACTCATAACATGTATATCTCATGGATATTGTCAACATAGAGTAATATAATAAGCGCAATATGCAAGTATGTAGGAATCAATGCACAGTTCACACAAGTGTTTGCTTCTTGAGGTGGAGAGAAATAGGTGAACTGACTCAACATTGAAAGTAAAAGAATGGTCCTCCATAGAGGAAAAGCATCGATTGCTATATTTGTGCTAGAGCTTTGATTTTGAAAACATGAAACAATTTTGTCAACGGTAGTAATAAAGCATATGCATCATGTAAATTATATCTTATAAGTTGCAAGCCTCATGCATAGTGTACTAATAGTGCCCGCACCTTGTCCTAATTAGCTTGGACTACCGGATCATCACAATGCACTGTTTTAACCAAGTGTCACAAAGGGGTACCTCTATGCCGCCTGTACAAAGGTCTAAGGAGAAAGCTCGCATTGGATTTCTCGCTATTGATTATTCTTCAACTTAGACATCCATACCGGGACAACATAGACAACAGATAATGGACTCCTCTTTTATGCATAAGCATGTAACAACAATTAATAATTTTCTCATTTGAGATTGAGGATATATGTCCAAAACTGAAACTTCCACCATGGATCATGGCTTTAGTTAGCGGCCCAATGTTCTTCTCTAACATATGCATGCTTAACCATAAGGTGGTAGATCTCTCTTACTTCAAACAAGACGGACATGCATAGCAACTCACATGAAATTCAACAATGAGTAGTTGATGGCGTCCCCAGTGAACATGGTTATCGCACAACAAGCAACTTAATAAGAGATAAAGTGCATAATTACATATTCAATACCACAATAGTTTTTAAGCTATTTGTCCCATGAGCTATATATTGCAAAGGTGAATGATGGAATTTTAAAGGTAGCACTCAAGCAATTTACTTTGGAATGGCGGAAAATACCATGTAGTAGGTAGGTATGGTGGACACAAATGGCATAGTGGTTGGCTCAAGGATTTTGGATGCATGAGAAGTATTCCCTCTCGATACAAGGTTTAGGCTAGCAAGGTTATTTGAAACAAACACAAGGATGAACCGGTGCAGCAAAACTCACATAAAAGACATATTGAAAACATTATAAGACTCTACACCGTCTTCCTTGTTGTTCAAACTCAATACTAGAAATTATCTAGACCTTAGAGAGACCAAATATGCAAACCAAATTTTAGCTTGCTCTATGTATTTCTTCATTAATGGGTGCAAAGCATATGATGCAAGAGCTTAAACATGAGCACAACAATTGCCAAGTATCACATTACCCAAGACATTTATAGCAATTACTACATGTATCATTTTCCAATTCCAACCATATAACAATTTAACGAAGAAGAAACTTCGCCATGAATACTATGAGTAGAAACCAAGGACATACTTGTCCATATGCTACAGCGGAGCGTGTCTCTCTCCCATAAAGTGAATGCTAGGATCCATTTTATTCAAACACAAACAAAAATAAAAGCATACAGACGCTCCAAGTAAGGCACATAAGATGTGACCGAATAAAAATATAGTTTCAAGAGAAGGAACCTGATAATTTGTCGATGAAGAAGGGGATGCCTTGGGCATCCCCAAGCTTAGATGCTTGAGTCTTCTTGAAATATGCAGGGGTGAACCACCGGGGCATCCCCAAGCTTAGAGCTTTCACTCTCCTTGATCATAGTATATCATACTCCTCTCTTGATCCTTGAAAACTTCCTCCACACCAAACTCGAAACAACTCATTAGAGGGTTAGTGCACAATAAAAATTAACATATTCAGAGGTGACACAATCATTCTTAACACTTCTGGACATTGCATAAAGCTACTGGACATTAATGGATCAAAGAAATTCATCCAACATAGCAAAAGAGGCAATGCGAAATAAAAGGCAGAATCTGTCAAAACAGAACAGTTCGTATTGACGAATTTTAAAATGGCACCAGACTTGCTCAAATGAAAATGCTCAAATTGAATTAAAGTTGCGTACATATCTGAGGATCATGCACGTAAATTGGCTTAATTTTCTGAGCTACCTACAGGGAGGTGGACCCAGATTCGTGACAGCAAAGAAATCTGGAACTGCGCAGTAATCCAAATCTAGTACTTACTTTTCTATCAACGGCTTTACTTGGCACAACAAAACACAAAACTAAGATAAGGAGAGGTTGCTACAGTAGTAAACAACTTCCAAGACACAAAATAGAAACAAAGTACTGTAGGTAAAACATGGGTTGTCTCCCATAAGCGCTTTTCTTTAACGCCTTTCAGCTAGGCGCAGAAAGTGTGTATCAAGTATTATCAAGAGACGAAGTGTCAACATCATAATTTGTTCTCATAATGGAATCAAAAGGTACCTTCATTCTCTTTCTAGGGAAGTGTTCCATACCTTTCTTGAGAGGAAATTGATATTTTATATTACCTTCCTTCATATCAATAATAGCACCAACAGTTCGAAGAAAAGGTCTTCCCAATATAATGGGACAAGATGCATTGCATTCAATATCCAAGACAACAAAATCAACGGGAACAAGGTTATTGTTAACGGTAATGCGAACATTATCAACTTTACCCAAAGGTTTCTTTGTAGAATGATCAGCAAGATTAATATCCAAATAACAATTTTTCAGCGGTGGCAAGTCAAGCATATCATAAATTTTCTTAGGCATAACAGAAATACTTGCACCAAGATCACATAAAGCATTACAATCAAAATCTTTAACCTTCATCTTAATGATGGGCTCCCAACCATCCTCTAGCTTTTTAGGAATAGAGGCTTCACGCTCTAGTTTCTCTTCTCTAGCTTTTACGAGAGCATTTGTAATATGATGTGTGAAAGCCAAATTTATAGCACTAGCATTAGGACTTTTAGCAAGTTTTTGCAAGAACTTTATAACTTCAGAGATGTGGCAATCATCAAAATTCAAACCATTATAATCTAAAGCAATGGGATCATCATCCCCAATGTTGGAAAAAATTTCAGCAGCTTTATCACAGGCAGTTTCAGCAGTTTTAGCAGTTTCAGGCAGTTTCTCGCGCTTTGCATTAGAAGTGGAAACATTGCTAACACCAATTCTTTTATTAGTATTAGTAGGAGGTGCAGCAACATGTGTAGCATTAGCATTACAAGTGGCGGTAATAGTCCAAACTTTAGCTA
The DNA here is from genome assembly GCF_019359855.2 of Lolium perenne. NCBI lineage: Eukaryota > Viridiplantae > Streptophyta > Magnoliopsida > Poales > Poaceae > Lolium > Lolium perenne. The sequence goes on along the minus strand of NC_067248.2, from coordinate 140,343,632 downwards.
CATTCTTCTCTTTAGCTAGTTTTTCATTTTCTTCTCTATCCCACCTAGCACGCAGTTCAGCCATTAATCTTATATTCTCATTAATTCTAACTTGAATGGCATTTGCTGTAGTAAAAATTTTATTATGATGATTCTCATTAGGCATAACTTTCGATTTCAAAAGATCAACATCAGCAGCAAGACTATCGACTTTAGAAGCAAGTATATCAATTTTCCCAAGCTTTTCTTCAACAGATTTGTTAAAAGCAGTTTGTGTACTAATAAATTCTTTAAGCATGCCTTCAAGTCCAGGGGGTGGATTCCTATTATTGTTGTAAGAATTCCCATAAGAATTACCATAGCCGTTGCCATTATTATAAGGATATGGCCTATAGTTGTTACTAGAATTGTTCCGGTAAGCATTGTTGTTGAAATTACTATTTTTAATGAAGTTTACATCAACATGTTCTTCTTGTGCAACAAATGAAGCTAATGGAACATTATTAGGATCAATATTAGTCCTATCATTCACAAGCATAGACATAATAGCATCAATCTTATCACTCAAGGAAGAGGTTTCTTCGACAGAATTTACCTTCTTACCTTGTGGAGCTCTTTCCGTGTGCCATTCAGAGTAGTTGATCATCATATTATCAAGAAGCTTTGTTGCTTCACCAAGAGTGATGGACATAAAGGTACCTCCAGCAGCTGAATCCAATAAATTCCGTGAAGAAAAATTTAGTCCTGCATAGAAGGTTTGGATGATCATCCTAGTAGTCAGTCCATGGGTTGGGCAATTTTTAACCAGAGATTTCATTCTTTCCCAAGCTTGAGCAACATGTTCAGTATCTAATTATTTAAAATTCATTATGCTACTCCTCAAAGATATAATTTTAGCAGGGGGATAATATCTACCAATAAAAGCATCCTTGCATTTAGTCCATGAATCAATACTATTCTTAGGCAGAGATAGCAACCAATCTTTAGCTCTTCCTCTTAATGAGAAAGGGAACAATTTTAGTTTAATAATATCACCATCTACATCTTTATATTTTTGCATTTCACATAGTTCAACAAAATTATTAAGATGGGCAGCAGCATCATCAGAACTAACACCAGAAAATTGCTCTCGCATAACAAGATTCAAGAAGCAGGTTTAATTTCAAAGAATTCTGCTGTAGTAGCAGGTGGAGCAATAGGTGTGCATAAGAAATCATTATTATTTGTGGTTGTGAAGTCACACAACTTAGTATTTTCAGCGTTGGCCATTTTAGCAACAGTAAATAAAGCAAACTAGATAAAGTAAATGCAAGTAACTAATTTTTTTGTGTTTTTGATATAGCAAACAAGATAGCAAATAAAGTAAAACTAGCAACTAATTTTTTTGTATTTTGGTTTAGTGCAGCAAACAAAGTAGTAAATAAAACTAAGCAAGACAAAAACAAAGTAAAGAGATTGAGAAGTGGAGACTCCCCTTGCAGCGTGTCTTGATCTCCCGGCAACGGCGCCAGAAAATATGCTTGATGGTGTGTAACTCACACGTTCGTTGGGAACCCCAAGAGGAAGGTATGATGCGCACAGCAGCAAGTTTTCCCTCAGAAAGAAACCAAGGTTTATCGAACCAGGAGGAGCCAAGAAGCACGTTGAAGGTTGATGGCGGCGGGATGTAGTGCGAGCGCAACACCAGGGATTTCGGCGCCAACGTGGAACCTGCACAACACAACCAAAGTACTTTGTCCCAACGATAGAGTGAGTTTGTGACTCTCACCGGCTTGCTGTAACATAGGTTGAAGCGTATTGTGTGGAAGAGGATTGTTGGCAGATAACGGTAGAACAAGTATTGCAGTAGATTGTATTTCAGTAAAGAGAATTGGACCGGGGTCCACAGTTCACTAGAGGTGTCTCTCCCATAAGACAAACAGCATGTTGGGTGAACAAATTACAGTTGGGCAATTGACAAATAAAGAGAGCATGACCATGCACATACATATCATGATGAGTATAGTGAGATTTAATTGGGCATTACGACAAAGTACATAGACCGCCATCCAACTGCATCTATGCCTAAAAAGTCCACCTTCAGGTTATCTTCCGAACCCCCTCCAGTATTAAGTTGCAAAGCAACAGACAATTGCATTAAGTATGGTGCGTAATGTAATCAACAACTACATCCTTAGACATAGCATCAATGTTTTATCCCTAGTGGCAACAGCACAACACAACCTTAGAACTTTCATCCTTTGTCCCGGTGTCAATGCGAGGCATGATCACACTATCGAGCATAAGTACTCACTCTTGGAGTTACAAGCATCTACTTGGACAGAGCATCTACTAGTAACGGAAAGCATGCAAGATCATAAACAACACGTAGATATAACTTTGATAATCAACATAACAAGTATTCTCTATTCATCGGATCCCAACAAACGCAACATATAGAATTACAGATAGATGATCTTGATCATGTTAGGCAGCTCACAAGATCCGACAATGATAGCACAATGGGGAGAAGACAACCATCTAGCTACTGCTATGGACCCATAGTCCAGGGGTAGACTACTCACACATCACTCCGGAGGCGACCATGGCGGCGTAGAGTCCTCCGGGAGATGATTCCCCTCTCCGGCAGGGTGCCGGAGGCGATATTCTGGAACCCCCGAGATGGGATCGGCGTTGGCGGCGTCTGCGGAAGGTTTTCCGTATCGTGGCTCTCGGTGCGGGGGTTTCGTCACGGAGGCTTTAAGTAGGCGGAAGGGTAGGTCAAGAGGCGGCACGGGGGCCCAAACCCATAGCCGGCGCGGCCAGGGGTGGGGCCGCGCCGCCCTAGGGTTTGACCACCCCGTGGCCCCTCTTCGTTTCGTCTTCGGACTTCTGGAAGCTTCGTGGAAAAATAGGCCCCTGGGCTTTGATTTCGTCCAATTCCGAGAATATTTCCTTACTAGGATTTCTGAAACCAAAAACAGCAAGAAAACGACAAGCGGCACTTCGGCTTCTTGTTAATAGGTTAGTTCCAGAAAATGCACGAATATGACATAAAGTGTGCATAAAACATGTAGATAACATCAATAATGTGGCATGGAACATAAGAAATTATCGATACGTCGGAGACGTATCACCTGGTCGCATGCACCGTAACATCTGGGTGGGTGCAGCAACTGAACAGGCGAGGATAGCAGGCGCGTGATACATCTCCGACGTATCGATAATTTCTCATGTTCCATGCCACATTTTTGATGTTATCTACATGTTTTATGCACACTTTATGTCATATTCGTGCATTTTTTGGAACTAACCTATTAACAAGATGCCGAAGTGCCGATTCTGTTTTCTGCTGTTTTTGGTTTCACAAATCCTAGTAACGAAATATTCTCGGGAATTGGACGAAATCAACGCCCAGGGTCCTATTTTGCCACGAAGCTTCCGAAGTCCGAAGAGGAGACGAAGAGGGGCCACGAGGGGGCCACACCCTAGGGCGGCGCGGCCCCCTTGGCCGCGCGGCCTCGTGGTGTGGGGCCCCCGTGCCGCCTCTTGACCTGCCCTTCCGCCTACAAATAGCCTCCGTTGCGAAACCCCCCGTCATCGAGAGCCACGATACGGAAAACCTTCCAGACGCCGCCGCCGCCGATCCCATCTCGGGGGATCCAGAGATCGCCTCCGGCACCCTGCCGAGAGGGGAATCATCTCCGGAGGACTCTACGCCGCCATGGTCGCCTCCGGAGTGATGTGTGAGTAGTCTACCCCTGGACTATGGGTCCATAGCAGTAGCTAGAGGGTTGTCTTCTCCCCATTGTGCTATCATTGTCGGATCTTGTGAGCTGCCTAACATGATCAAGATCATCTATCTGTAATTCTATATGTTGCGTTTGTTGGGATCCGATGAATAGAGAATACTTGTTATGTTGATTATCAAAGTTATATCTATGTGTTGTTTATGATCTTGCATGCTCTCTGTTACTAGTAGATGCTCTGGCCAAGTAGATGCTTGTAACTCCAAGAGGGAGTATTTATGCTCGATAGTGGGTTCATGCCTGCATTGACACCTGGGACAAAGGATGACGAAAGTTCTAAGGTTGTGTTGTGCTATTGCCACTAGGGATAAAACATTGATGCTATATCTAAGGATGTAGTTGTTGATTACATTACGCACCATACTTAATGCAATTGTCTCTGTTGCTTTGCAACTTAATACTGGAGGGGTTCGGATGATAACCCGAAGGTGGACTTTAGGCATAGATGCAAGTTGGATGGCGGTCTATGTACTTTGTCGTAATGCCCAATTAAATCTCACTATACTCATCATGATATGTATGTGCATGGTCATGCCCTCTTTATTTGTCAATTGCCCAACTGTAATTTGTTCACCCAACATGCTGTTTATCTTATGGGAGAGACACCTCTAGTGAACTGTGGACCCCGGTCCAATTCTCTTTACTGAAATACAATCTACTGCAATACTTGTTCTACTGTTTTCTGCAAACAATCATCTTCCACACAATACGGTTAATCCTTTGTTACAGCAAGCCGGTGAGATTGACAACCTCACTGTTTCGTTGGGGCAAAGTACTTTGGTTGTGTTGTGCAGGTTCCACGTTGGCGCCGGAATCCCTGGTGTTGCGCCGCACTACATCCCGCCGCCATCAACCTTCAACGTGCTTCTTGGCTCCTACTGGTTCGATAACCTTGGTTTCATACTGAGGGAAACTTGCCGCTGTACGCATCACACCTTCCTCTTGGGGTTCCCAACGGACGCGTGTTGAACGCGTATCAAGCAGCTTTTTCTGCGCCGTTGGGAGATCAAGACACGCTGCAAGGGGAGTCTCCACTTCTCAATCTCTTTACTTTGTTTTTGTCTTGCTTAGTTTTATTTACTACTTTGTTTGCTGCACTAAATCAAAATACAAAAAAATTAGTTGCTAGTTTTACTTTATTTGCTATCTTGTTTGCTATATCAAAAACACAAAAAAATTAGTTACTTGCATTTACTTTATCTAGTTTGCTTTATTTACTATACTAAGATGAGTAACCCTGAAGTTGAAGTTCGTACGTTTAAGCAACAAGGGGGAGAATGTTTAAGAGATGCTTGGTATAGAATTAGTACTGCCCATAATAGGTGCACTAAGAAATACTCCACCACTATTTTACTCAGGAATTTTTATGTTGTTATCTCTAGCTGGAATAGGTATGTTCTTGATTGTCTCGCGGGAGGTAACTTCCTGAGTACTCCTGCATTAGAAGCTAGCTGCATTACTGAGAGTCTATTTGGAATACCACCTGTTGATGAAGTTAAAATTGAAATCTCTCTTGAAGATGTTATGAAAAAATTGGAAACCTTAGAGAAAAATTTTCCAAGTATTGAAACTAAATTGGAAATGTTACTTGATAAAACTGATGAACTTGATAAATCCTTAGGAGGAATTGATGAAAGAATTAGTGTCCTAGGAACTTGTGTTGTCCATGATGATCAAATTAATAGGATTGACGAACTTGAAAAAGCTATGGGAACCTTGGGTTCAACATTTTCTTCTCTTAAGTATAAGGAGAAAGCTTATGTGGGTAAGGAGCAAAAGTTTATGTATGTCTCTAAAGTGCCTAAACCAAAGAAATATTACTATAGGCCTAAAATTGATAAAGCCCTTAGTACCACCACGGATGGGGGAGCTTGTGATAACGATGCACCATCTCTTGATAATACTTGATACACACTTTCTGCGCCTAGCTAAAAGGCGTTAAAGAAAAGCGCTTATGGGAGACAACCCATGTTTTTACCTACAGTACTTTGTTTTTATTTTGTGTCTTGGAAGTTGTTTACTACTGTAGCAACCTCTCCTTATCTTAGTTTAGTGTTTTATTGTGCCAAGTAAAGTCTTTGATAGAAAAGTAAGTACTAGATTTGGATTACTGCGCAGTTCCAGATTTCTTTGCTGTCACGAATCTGGGTCTACCTCCCTGTAGGTAGCTCAGAAAATTAAGCCAATTTACGTGCATGATCCTCAGATATGTACGCAACTTTCATTCAATTTGGGCATTTTCATTTGAGCAAGTCTGGTGCCATTTTAAAATTCGTCAATACGAACTGTTCTGTTTTGACAGATTCTGCCTTTTATTTCGCATTGCCTCTTTTGCTATGTTGGATGAATTTCTTTGATCCATTAATGTCCAGTAGCTTTATGCAATGTCCAGAAGTGTTAAGAATGATTGTGTCACCTCTGAATATGTTAATTTTTATTGTGCACTAACCCTCTAATGAGTTGTTTCGAGTTTGGTGTGGAGGAAGTTTTCAAGGATCAAGAGAGGAGTATGATGCAACATGATCAAGGAGAGTGAAAGCTCTAAGCTTGGGGATGCCCCGGTGGTTCACCCCTGCATATATCAAGAAGACTCAAGCGTCTAAACTTGGGGATGCCCAAGGCATCCCCTTCTTCATCGACAACATTATCAGGTTCCTCCCCTGAAACTATATTTTTATTCCATCACATCTTATGTGCTTTGCTTGGAGCGTCGGTTTGTTTTTGTTTTTTTGTTTTGTTTGAATAAAATGGATCCTAGCATTCACTTTATGGGAGAGAGACACGCTCCGCTGTAGCATATGGACAAGTATGTCCTTGGTTTCTACTCATAGTATTCATGGCGAAGTTTCTTCTTCGTTAAATTGTTATATGGTTGGAATTGGAAAAAGATACATGTAGTAATTGCTATTAATGTCTTGGGTAATGTGATACTTAGCAATTGTTGTGCTCATGATTAAGCTCTTGCATCATATGCTTTGCACCCATTAATGAAGAAATACATAGAGCATGCTAAAATTTGGTTTTGCATATTTGGTTTCTCTAAGGTCTAGATAATTTCTAGTATTGAGTTTGAACAACAAGGAAGACGGTGTAGAGTCTTATAATGTTTTCAATATGTCTTTTATGTGAGTTTTGCTGCACCGGTTCATCCTTGTGTTTGTTTCAAATAACCTTGCTAGCCTAAACCTTGTATCGAGAGGGAATACTTCTCATGCATCCAAAATACTTGAGCCAACCACTATGCCATTTGTGTCCACCATACCTACCTACTACATGGTATTTTCCGCCATTCCAAAGTAAATTGCTTGAGTGCTACCTTTAAAATTCCATCATTCACCTTTGCAATATATAGCTCATGGGACAAATAGCTTAAAAACTATTGTGGTATTGAATATGTAATTATGCACTTTATCTCTTATTAAGTTGCTTGTTGTGCGATAACCATGTTCACTGGGGACGCCATCAACTACTCTTTGTTGAATTTCATGTGAGTTGCTATGCATGTCCGTCTTGTCTGAAGTAAGAGAGATCTACCACCTTATGGTTAAGCATGCATATTGTTAGAGAAGAACATTGGGCCGCTAACTAAAGCCATGATCCATGGTGGAAGTTTCAGTTTTGGACATATATCCTCAATCTCAAATGAGAAAATTATTAATTATTGTTACATGCTTATGCATAAAAGAGGAGTCCATTATCTGTTGTCTATGTTGTCCCGGTATGGATGTCTAAGTTGAAGAATAATCAATAGCGAGAAATCCAATGCGAGCTTTCTCCTTAGACCTTTGTACAGGCGGCATAGAGGTACCCCTTTGTGACACTTGGTAAAAACATGTGCATTGTGATGATCCGGTAGTCCAAGCTAATTAGGACAAGGTGCGGGCACTATTAGTACACTATGCATGAGGCTTGCAACTTATAAGATATAATTTACATGATACATATGCTTTATTACTACCGTTGACAAAATTGTTTCATGTTTTCAAAATAAAAGCTCTAGCACAAATATAGCAATCGATGCTTTTCCTCTATGGAGGACCATTCTTTTACTTTCATGTTGAGTCAGTTCACCTATTTCTCTCCACCTCAAGAAGCAAACACTTGTGTGAACTGTGCATTGATTCCTACATATTTGCTTATTGCACTTATTATATTACTCTATGTTGACAATATCCATGAGATATACATGTTATGAGTTGAAAACAACCGCTGAAACTTAATCTTCTTTTGTGTTGCTTCAATGCCTTTACTTTGAATTATTGCTTTATGAGTTAACTCTTATGCAAGACTTATTGATGCTTGTCTTGAAGTGCTATTCATGAAAAGTCTTTGCTTTATGATTCACTTGTTTACTCATGTCATATACATTGTTTTGATCGCTGCATTCACTACATATGCTTTACAAATAGTATGATCAAGATTATGATGGCATGTCACTCCAGAAATTATCTTTGTTATCGTTTTACCTGCTCGGGACGAGCAGAACTAAGCTTGGGGATGCTGATACGTCTCCGACGTATCGATAATTTCTTATGTTCCATGCCACATTATTGATGTTATCTACGTGTTTTATGCACACTTTATGTCATATTCGTGCATTTTCTGGAACTAACCTATTAACAAGATGCCGAAGTGCCGATTCTTGTTTCTGCTGTTTTTGGTTTCAGAAATCCTAGTAACGAAATATTCTCGGAATTGGACGAAATCAACGCCCAGGGTCCTATTTTGCCACGAAGCTTCCAGAAGTCCTAAGAGGAGACGAAGAGGGGCCACGAGGGGGCCACACCCTAGGGCGGCGGACCTGCCCTTCCGCCTACAAATAGCCTCCGTTGCGAAACCCCCAGTACCGAGAGCCACGATACGGAAAACCTTCCAGAGACGCCGCCGCCGCCGATCCCATCTCGGGGGATCCAGGAGATCGCCTCCGGCACCCTGCCGGAGAGGGGAATCATCTCCCGGAGGACTCTACGCCGCCATGGTCGCCTCCGGAGTGATGTGTGAGTAGTCTACCCCTGGACTTTGGGTCCATAGCAGTAGCTAGATGGTTGTCTTCTCCCCATTGTGCTATCATTGTCGGATCTTGTGAGCTGCCTAACATGATCAAGATCATATATCTGTAATTCTATATGTTGCGTTTGTTGGGATCCGATGAATAGAGAATACTTGTTATGTTGATTATCAAAGTTATATCTATGTGTTGTTTATGATCTTGCATGCTCTCCGTTACTAGTAGATGCTCTGGCCAAGTAGATGCTTGTAACTCCAAGAGGGAGTATTTATGCTCGATAGTGGGTTCATGCCTGCATTGACACACAGGACGATGTGAGAAAGTTCTAAGGTTGTGTTGTGCTGTTGCCACTAGGGATAAAACATTGATGCTATGTCTAAGGATGTAGTTGTTGATTACATTACGCACCATACTTAATGCAATTGTCTGTTGCTTTGCAACTTAATACTGGAGGGGCTTCGGATGATAACCTGAAGGTGGACTTTTTAGGCATAGATGCAGTTGGATGGCGGTCTATGTACTTTGTCGTAATGCCCAATTAAATCTCACTATACTCATCATGATATGTATGTGCATGGTCATGCCCTCTTTATTTGTCAATTGCCCAACTGTAATTTGTTCACCCAACATGCTGTTTATCTTATGGGAGAGACACCTCTAGTGAACTGTGGACCCCGGTCCAATTCTCTTTACTGAAATACAATCTACTGCAATACTTGTTCTACTATTTTCTGCAAACAATCATCTTCCACACAATACGGTTAATCCTTTGTTACAGCAAGCCGGTGAGATTGACAACCTCACTGTTTCGTTGGGGCAAAGTACTTTGGTTGTGTTGTGCAGGTTCCACGTTGGCGCCGGAATCCCTGGTGTTGCGCCGCACTACATCCCGCCGCCATCAACCTTCTACGTGCTTCTTGGCTCCTACTGGTTCGATAACCTTGGTTTCATACTGAGGGAAACTTGCCATTGTACGCATCACACCTTCCTCTTGGGGTTCCCAACGGACGCGTGTTGAACGTGTATCAGCGCGCAGGGGCCCCGGCCCCTCCCACCAATCCTTCCAGAAGTAGGTCCACTTCCTGTTGTGAACCGAGTGCTTCGCCCCGAGCTTGAAGTGCCACTTAATTTTCTGGATGGCATTCCAGAATTGTGACCCCCGCACCGGCACTTCCCTGGAGAAGAAGTCATGTTCGCCAAGATACTTGGCCCGGAGGAGGTCCGCCCATAGACCCTCCTCATTCTGGTAGATCTTCCAGATCCACCAGAGCATTAGCGCAATGTTCATGAGTTTAGTGTTGAGGATCCCCAAACCCCCCACCTCCCTAGGTTTGCACACGGTTGCCCAGTCGACCATGTGGTACTTCCTAGTTCCCGACTCCTTCCCAAAAGAATCGGGACCTAGACCTATCCATCGCAAAGTGGGTCGAGTCATGCAACAAATAGACGCCCATAGCGAACATAGGTAGGCTCCAGAGACAGGAGTTGGTAAGCTCCAACCTCCCAGCAGAGGCCAAAAAAAGACCTTGCCACGGATCCACCCGGTGTCCCACCTTCTCCGGGAGGAACTCCTAGTCCGCAACCCTAAGCGGACCTCCGCTCACCGGGAGACCTAGGTACCGTTACCCCCGTCCGTATGGGGGATGGCGATTCAAACGGCGAAGGAGGGGACGGTGAGGCCTGCGGCGGGCCTGGGGGCGCTCCGGCGAGGCAACAGGGCGCGGAGGGCGCTGAGGTCAGTGTCGCCGGGGGCCGGACGCCGGAGACGGTGGGGAAGGAACCGCAGGGCAGGTTCTGGACCTTGTTTTCAGATCTGGAGAGCGAGAATGAGGCGGAGGCGAGCGATGGTGCCTCCGGGGAGGTCTCCGGCCTGAGCTCGTCGCCGCCTACTCCGCCGGTGCGGGCGACGCTAGGGATCTTCATCGCACGGGCGGATGAGTTGGGGGGTTCTCTCCGACATCAGCGGAGGGCGGCCTTCGCACCCGGCGGAAAGGGCTCCCTTTTTCATGGAGCAGGGCGCTTCTGGCGTCTGGGCAACGCATCTGGGCAGAGGCAGGGGTCGCAGCGGCGGCCGGAGTTTGGGACGGGCCAGGGGACGGCGCGTCAGTCGGCAACGGCGGCCGGGGAGTGCCGCTAGCAGGCGAAGGATGGACGGTGCACGGCGCCGCCAGGGGAGACGGCGGAGGTAGGTGGCCGGGCCTCCTCGGTGGGGCAACCAACGGAGGCCTCCCTGTTGGGCCCTGGGTTGGCAAGTGCGGCCCATCCGCTGCTGCTCTTGGTGCCTTTCACGGGTGGGCCGGAGGGGGAGATCTCTGGCCCGTTTCGGCCCGTGGTGCGGGGGGCTTAGGAGGATGCAGCCCAATCTGGGCCTGGCTCGACCCACCTGACCCGGCTCGGGGGGGGGGGGTTAAGTGGATTTCGCTGGTCAAGGTCTGCACTTCACCTGAGCTAGGGTTTCCTGCGCGGCGGCAGAGGAAGTGGGCAAAGCAGCTTCGCAAGATCCCTGAGCCGCCACCGCTTTCTCGCTCCTTCGCGGAAGTGGTGCGCATGGAGCGACGAGGCGGAGGACGTGGAGGTGAGAGGGGAGGCGACAAGAGCGACGCGAGAGGTGGGGCGGGCGGTGACCGCGTCGCCGAACGCGGGGCGGACCGCGGCTGCTGCGGCAGTGACGGCCGCCAGTTCTACAACAACAACTACCCCAGCAACGGCGGCCAGTGGTTTTTTGGCGACAGCAGCAACCACGGCAACGCCGGCCAGGGAGGGCACAAGCGGCGTTTCAGGGATGGGGATAGGAGGAGGCAGCTGTCCGAGGGGCGCCAAGACGGCGGGCGCTGGGGAGAAGAGGAACAACGCGGCAGGGTGCTGGCGAGGGATGCAAGGAGAAGGAGCTCCCAAGAGGTGCCTCGCGACAGGGGTCAACAGCAGCAGCAGGGTGCACGTGGCAGTGCCGGGGGTGGGCAGGGAGCCAACCCCGGTAACCCGGCGGCTGCGGTGAACAAGCCCCCGACGCAGGGAGCGGCCGGGCAGCACAAGGGGAAGAATAAGGCCAAAGGGGGCGGCGGACAGCAGTCGGGCCGGGGCAACGGCGGAGAGTGCTTCCGGTGCGGGCGAGCCGGGCATTTCCAATCTGAATGCGAGTTTGACCCCCTTTGCGTGTTGTGTAGCAACGAGGGGCACATCTCGGCGAATTGCCCAACCCGTGGGAAGGCATTGAGGTTGCAGGCGATGGGTTTCGCCATCACGGGTGGTGGCTTCTACAACATTGAGCTGGAGCCGATTCGCGACGAGGAGAAAGGTGACCAGTTCGTGGCGGTCATCACGTTCGACAAGTAACAGCCGCTCTCGGCGATTCAAATGTCCGACGAGCTGAAGAACCTGGTGGATGACTTGTGGGACTGGCAAGTGACGAAGGTGTCGGAGTCCGAGTTCACGGTGTGTTTCCCATCCTGGGCCACCCTCAAGATGAGCACCGGCAGCGGCAAGCTCTACCTCCCGCTGGGCAAGGCCGACGTCAGCATCAGGGAGGCTTTCCTCGCGCCGCGGCCAGGGAAGGCCTTTCCCTCCACTTGGGTTCAACTGACGGGCCTGCCAAGGGATATGATCGAAAAGGATAGGCTGATGGCCGGCATGGTGATGATTGGTAGGCCCTTAGAGGTTGACGAGCTCTCCCTCCGGAAGTGGACGACGGAGCCGGTGAGGATGAGGTTCCAATGCCGGTTCCCCGAGCGGGTCAAGGGGACGGTGCAGCTCACGGTCAACGGCGAACCGTACACCATTGGGGTGCAGGCGGAGCTGGGACGCCGTGGCCCGGGTGGGGCCGGGGATGGCGGGCCTCCTAAGCCGCCGGCGCCTCCCAGGGACGACGAGGGGGACGATGAGTCGGAGGAGCACAGCCACGAGGCGTGGAACCGCCACGGCTGGAAGAAGAACGGCGACAAGAACCAGGGCTAGCGAGGCGAGGTCGATTCGCAGGAGGGTGGGGACGTCGACTCGGCGAGGTTGGTGGCGGTGCTGGGTTCCTTCAGCGCGCCGCAGCTGGGCAGGGCAGAGGCTGGTCACTTCAACCAGTACGGCTCCAACATGCGAGCGTTCCCTGCTATGGTGGCCGGAGACGCCTGCAAGGTGGTGGCCACGATGGTGGACGCGGAGGGCGTGGCGACGAAGAAGTGCTGCACCCTCGACGTGGCCCTGGACACCGACATGCTCTCAGGGGAGACGGCGTCGCAGGTGCTGGACCCGGCGTCGGACTAGGTGTTGTCCAGCTGACAAGGTATCAACTTGTCAATGCCTACAAATAGTAGACTAGGGTTTTGTTGGATGTAGAGGGCAAGTAGATCTCGAAGGTTTCAGCCGAAAAGTACTCGACGATGTAAAAACTAGGGTTTGTGAGACAATGATTCGATTCTTTCTTTGTCCCTCGACTCCCCCTTATATAGGAGGTGGAGCCGAGGGATTCGTATTGTACAAGTTACAGAGTCCGGGAGGGTTTCCAACTCATCCCGCAAGATTACAAACATCATCTCCTAATACAACTCTAGCATTCCTTAATAACAACTTGGGCTTCCGATTCTTCTTATTCTTCGAGTCGTGGGCCTTCAGTAAACCTCGGGTACTATCTTCGGCAGGCCCATTGGGGATGCCTATGTCAGTAGCCCCCGAGATTTTGCTTGAATCGCAGAGTCAGGGAAAATCTCCACTGTTTATATTTATTCTACAACTTTAAACTTCTCTACATTTCTTCATATGAATTTCTATATTGTACAGGGATAATGGTAGTTGGGGCTAGTTCATCTGACGGATCAGGTACTAGTTAACTGCTCTAGTGGCAATCCGCAAAAACCTACTTCAAGATCACGTCCCCAGACATGATCTCGGGATACTGGTGTAAACTTCGACAGGTGCCGCTTAAGGTCTTACCATTCTGTCGAGTCCCAGTCATATTTATCGGGTACCTAACGCGTCTGTTAGGATTTTTCTTCGTATCTGTTGATACGGATAGAAGTTGCAAACCGACGTCAGAGACGGCGCCATGCCACTCAGAACGGATCTGGGGTCTTACCTTCGCAAAGTTTTGTGGCATTTAGAAATTGTTCGCAACTTTGGCGTTCTGAGAATATATTGTCGAGTGCTTATTCGGCTGTTGGAATGGCACATTTTATTGAGTCAACGGATGACTTATATTGCTCTCCCGATGGGAGTATATGTAGAGTTACTTTAACTTGAAATATACTCTCTTGTTCTTCTATCTTTCTTTTTATAATTTCATCGGGCACGCGAACAGCGTTCCCGATGGGAGTAGCCCTCGAGGCTACAATCAAGGACTTGTGCTTGGGTGTAGGCTCCACGCTTTATGCCGCTATATTTTTTTTCTCTCCCGAAATTTTCAAATCACTCGGGTGCGCGAACAGCGCTCCCTATGGGAGTAGCCCCCAAGGCTATGAGCAAATATTTTGTATTTGATCATAGGCTCATACCATTTTTATTTTGTCTTTCTCGAACTTTTTATTTTTTCCAAAGTAGCCCCCGAGCATTTGGGCAAAACTTGTATTTGATCAAAGGCTCTCGAAATAATCAACAATCTTCTGATGTCGCCATTCTTACAAACCTTTGTAGCCGTAATTTTATCTTGTCAAGGTGACATCATTGCTGACGATAGCCACGATCACTGTATCGGGAAAACGCGAGAACTTCTCTCCCTCTGTCTCGTGGGCCCAAATTTTTATCACGTTAACACGTCGTGCAAGTGGGGGACACACGTCCTCCGCTTTTCCTGGCGCACGTACTGTAACTCCCCCAGGGTGAAATTACTTTTTTACCCCTGTTCCACGTGTATATCGTCTACCGCACACTTTTTCCATCCAACGGTTCGCCGCTTCGCCGCACCTCTATTTAAGGTCTTCATCTTCTTCCTTCAGCACTTTCGCTCGCGCCGCTCCCCTATTCTCCTCTTGCAAAAATCTCCTCTTGCGCCCCACAGTTCCCTGAGCTCAACTTCTCTCGAGCTGCACTCCTGCGCCATTGTTGATGCCACCGCTGTGACCGAGCACAGCACGCCGGAATCAACGATGGCTTTCATAGATCTGGGGAGCGCCGAGTGGGAGAGATCCAAAATCTCTGCCCAAGACATCAACCTACTGAAGAAACTGGGGATCAGCAAGAAATCGAAGGCGCTGTGCTTCCCCAGCGAAAAGAGCTACCCAACCCCTCCAATGGAGTATCGGGTTAGTTTCGTCGATCATCTCATCCGCAGCCTTTCTGCCCCCATTCACCCTTTTCTTCGGGGGTTGCTTTTTGTTTATGGACTGCAGCTTCATCACCTCACACCCAACTCTATCCTTCACATTTCCATCTTCATCACCCTTTGCGAGTCCTTCCTCGGCGTCCAACCTAACTGGGCGTTGTGGAAACGTATCTTTTTCTGTCGCCGCAATGGCTCTCCCAATGTCGCCTATAACATAGGCGGCGTTGTTATCTGCGTTCGCCCTGATGTCGAGTACTTCGACGTCAAATTCCCTGACTCAGTTCAAGGATGGCGCAAAAAATGGCTGTACATTCATGAGGAGAACCATGGGTGTGCTGAAGACAACATCCCTCCTTTTGATGGTGCCGAGAAAATCTTCCGCCGCCGCTCCTGGGACGCAGAGGCTACCGATGAAGAAAAAATGACGACGGAGGCATTGATGACCCGCATCCACGATCTGCAAAACACCCGCGGCAAAGAATTGTCGGGTATCCAGATCACGGCATATTTCCTTCGAATCAGAGTACAGCCTCTGCAAGCTCGCAAAAATCCCCTCTGGAAGTATACTGGCGACAATGATGTGGATCGTTTGTCGGTGGATTTATCGGTCAAGGATTTAGAAAAACTTGTCCGGAAAATCTCCTCCCTCAGCAAGAAAGATCCTGTCCCTTCTTCTTGTCGCGTAAAACCATATAGCGCCACCAATGCGCTTCCCGAGGTAACCTTTGTCGATTTTCTCACATTTGTTTGACATCCTTTCCATAACTCTTTTGTTGACATCTCCTTTTGCTTATTATATATATATATATATATTTTATAGAACCATCCAAGCCTTGTCTCTCTTCCCCCCCCCCTTCCTGAGGGTGGAGAAGTCGAAGAACGAGCCGTTGTCACTGATGACAACCAAGATGCTCCTTCCTTTGAGAATGAACCCGCAGGTTCTCAAAAATCTGCGGGATCCTCTGAAAAGGAGGCTGCCTCTGAAGCTACCGCATCGGCACAGTCTTCTCCTCCCGCTGTTTCTCCAAAGAACAAAAGGAAGAGGACAGACGTCGAAGATTCCGGCACCTCCAAAGCCGAAGAAGCTGCTCCTTCACGTCGGAAGGCAGCTTTCGATCCATACCTTGACGCCCTCGTCAGTTCGTAAGTTACTCCTTGGCTCTCGCTGTTTTAATTCTTGAAATTTTTCGTCTATCTCGCTGTTGACGAGGAAGAAATGCCAGCTATTGATGCGCCTGCTCGAACGAGTACGTCGCATACTCTAGTTGTTTCTGAAGCGCCAGTTGAAGGAGAAGAATCTTCGCCTCCTCAACAAAACACCGACGCACCTACTCCTCCTGCAAGCCCTCTTGTACCTTCTCCAAAAAGGGCAAGGGTTGAAACAATCACGGAGCCTACCTTGCAATTGGGTAGCTCCTCGACTCCTCTTTTGGATGATGTAAGTCCTCAACTGCTTTCTGATGCTGTCGATGTTTTCTCTGTTTGCTTCTTTTTGATTTTGTGCTATCGCACTTTTTCCCCTACCGACGCTTTCTTTCTCTATCTTTCTTTTAACAGCCTTTGATTAAGGAATTCATCCGCTTCGGTGCCCAATTCGTTGGGTACCGTGATTATGCTAGCAAAGCTGAAGGTAATGTCTTTCTGCTTCTCTTTACCCTTGCCTTCTCACTCCTTTCTTGTCATGATTTTAACTAGATTTAACTATCTTGGCAGAAAAACTGGCGGAGGCCAACGAGCGTGCCAACACACTTGCTCAAAAATTAGAGAAAAGTGAGGAGGCTCGTAAGAAGGCCGAATCAGATGCTAGTAAGGCTAGGGCAGAGGCTGACAAGGCCAAAGCTGAAGCTGCTGGTGTCGAAGAACTTAGGAAGAGGCTTCACGACGCCGAGACTTCGCTGAGCGAGCATATAGCCGCACAATCTGCTTGCGAAGACGCGATTATTAAACGCCTGAAGTCGCAAAACCGTCGCTTTGTCAGTGAGTACCTGAACCATTTTGTATTCTTTGGACTTGCTTTTCTTTACTCGTTTGTTGATCAATAAATTTCTGTCTCGACAGATAAAACATCCCAGGAATTTGAACTTGAAGATCCCGACAATGATCCTCTTCTTGACGCACTTGCGTTCCTTGAGTTTCATGGAACAGAAACACGCGACGGCATTGATCAGGCCAAGCAAGGACTGTCGCGGCTCTTCCCCTACTTCTTCCCGAAGAAAGACGACTTTTGTTGCTCTTGCCAAGTGCTTTAATCCACCAGAAGATCTTGGACTGAAGTTGCGCCAAGAAAATATGAAGGTCGCTGTTGAAAGCACTGTCGCCCTGGTTGCTGACAGCCAGCAAAACATCGACTGGACCAAAGTTGGCGACACACAGGAGATGGAGACCACGAAGTGGCGATCGCTGATCAAGGCTGCGAAGCCCAACACAAAGAAGATCCTCGCTTATCTTGGATTCAAGCCTACTCCTGCCCCTAGCTCGTCAAAGCCGGAGGTCTAGTAGAATGCTTTATCTTTTTCTGTTTTTTATTTTCTTGTTCCTTCTGAAGTTGTTGCCACAGTAACTTTGGCTACAACTGTCGTAGTAGTTCTTTTGAAGACTCCTGTAATATCTGTGTAAATGTCTCGAAAATCAATGGAATTCTATTTTGTGTGATCATTGATACTGAAATTTTGCTTTTCCAGTTGATATTTGATAACTACTCCGCAAATCCTCATCCTGCCGACACTTTTCCTGCTTCCTCCTTTTCGAAGAAAACACTTGTTGCTGATGACCTTGTCGAAGGTTCTTCAAGTAAACACTCCCCACAAGATTTGCAAGAACTTCGCCAACAACTTCAGTCCATGAAAAAGCAGACTCTTGCGATGATGGAACAATCTCGCAAAGCATCCGAAAGGGAAAGGATTGCCCTTCAACAAGCTAAAGAAGCCATAACTGCCAAGGAAGCTGCTATTTCGGAAGCTGAAAAAGCAACTACTCGAGAAAATTTTATGCTTGATTTGATGATTGAGGCCAGTGCAGATATGTCAGGTATGCTCTTGCAAATCGAGATTCCCGTTTTCTCGCTATTTCCTTTTTCGAGATTCTTATGTTGTCGCCAACTTAGGCTCCTTTATCGACGCTGCTGCTGAGGATGAAAGGGTGAATACTAGGACGAATCTCCTTGTTAACCTTTCTCTTGACCATGGTTCTCTTTTCTGGGCCACTCCAGAGCGTACCCGACAAATTGTCAGATTTCAAGACCGCGCCTGTCAAGTTCGCGAGTTTCTTGATTTCTGCGCCAGAACCTTGACCCTGGTTTACAAGACGCTATTTCCTCGGAACGAGGCTCCCGATACTCTTCTTGGTTTGTTGGAGAAATTTCAAGATGCTCCTCGTATCCATCACTTCGTGCGAGCTCAACTTTCTGCCAGTGCTAGGTTTGCTATGATGATGATCAAAATCTGCTATCCCAAATTTGACATGAGCCAGATTGTTACCAAGTGCTTAGCCAAGATGGCGAAAAGAAGGAGGGATGTTAGCAAGCTTGAGGGTCATGTGACCCCTGTTGCCGAAGATATGATGGATGAACTTCTTCGGATGGATGCTGAATTTTTCGTAAGGGGTAGCTATGGTGAACATAGTACTCGTACTTCCAATACTGGACGGATGACTATAGATAATATATTGAGCCATCATTGACATTCCTTCTAGTCCTGTCAAGTTTTCTCAGGAATTGCGTCTTGTATGTTGTACACATATTCTATATTGTAAAGTTAGTAGATATTTCTATTTTTCCTCCTCAAGCCCCCGAGTGTTTCGGTGGTAAATCTCTTTATTGTGTATGCGAGGTATTAAACCAAAGCAACCAAATTTTTATACTATATTTGCGGGCACTAGCCCCCGAGTGTTTTTGCTCTGTTTTCATTGCTATTTTGTGTCTTCTTTTTATCTGGCGAGGTATTCAGTACCAAGGCGAGATAATTTTATCAGTTAAATTCATCTATATTCCAGTTTCGAGGCGTAAGCCCCTGATCGTGTCGAAGAAAAGATATATATTTCCACTATCTTTATTTTATTGCAGCCCCGCGAGTCCGCCTCATTAAAAACCTTTCCCGGCCCCACTCGGTGCCCCGAAAAAGGAAAAGAGTGCGTCTGAAAACTCGCGGGTGTTTCAGTACATTGTATTTTTACAAGGAGGACTATATTTCGACACTAAGCGTAAAAACGCCTTAGCTGTGCCACGTTCCAGGGGTTCTTCTCAAGATTCCCTGTCTTCTTGTCCTTGATCCTGTACGGTCCTCCTTCGATGACTTCTGTGATGACGTACGGGCCAAGCCATGGCGACTCAAGTTTTTCAGTACGCTCTTGATTGAGTCGCAAAACTAGGTCTCCCACCTGAAAGGATCTTGGTCGTAATCGTCGACTGTGGTAGTTTTTTAGGTCCTGCTGATATTTAGTTATCCTTGACAATACTTCGTCTCGAGCTTCGTCGAGTGCATCGACGTCATCTTCCAATGCTTTCCTGGAGACTTCTTCATTGTACTCCGTGACTCTGGGAGAGTCGTGCTCTATTTCTATCGGCAGTACTGCTTCTGCTCCATGTACCAGGAAGAACGGAGTCTCCTGTGTCGTTGTATTTGGTGTCGTTCGGATGCTCCATAACACACTCGGCAGCTCCTCTGGCCAAGTGTGTCGAGCTTTTTTCAATGGCCCTAACAAGCGTTTCTTGATACCATTGCAGATGATACCGTTGGCTTTCTCGACTTGACCATTGGTTTGAGGATGCGCAACTAACGCGAAGTGCAATTTAATGCCTACCTCTGCACAGTACGCCTTGAATTCCTTGGATGTGAAGTTACTGCCGTTGTCCGTGACGATGCTATGAGGTACTCCAAACCGAAAGACAATGCCCTTCACGAATTTTATTGCTGACGCTGCATCCGGTGAATTTATCGGCTTTGCTTCTATCCACTTGGTAAATTTGTCGACCGCAACGAGCATATACTCGTATCCTCCTGGCGAGGCTTTGTGTAACTTTCCCACCATGTCGAGACCCCACTGAGCGAAGGGCCAAGATAAGGGTATGGGCATCAATTCCGCCGTCGGAGAGTGGGATTTTGCGGCAAATCTCTGGCACGCGTCGCAAGTTCGCACTATCTCCTTCGCGTCCTCAATTGCTGTCAACCAGTAAAATCCAGCTCGAAAAACCTTGGCCGCGATAGCTCGACTACTTGCGTGATGGCCACATACTCCTTCGTGTACGTCCTTTAGGATTATTCTTCCTTCTTCGGGTGTGACGCACCTTTGTAACACACCCGAAATACTTCGTTTGTACAACTCCCATTTGACTACCGTGAAAGCTTTGGATCATCTAATAACTCGCCTTGCTTCAACTGGATCATCAGGTATTGTCTTTCTTAGGATATATGATATGTACGACTGCATCCATGGGATTTACACCATCAGTACTAGATCATGTTCTTCTTCTTCTTCTTCTTCCAATGTTTCTTTCGCAGTCCCCGAGGGTTTCTCATTCTTCTCCTTTTTTGCTGATTTCTTCGGCTTTGTGGATCTTTCTGTTATCTCCTCCCAGAACACACCTGGAGGGATTGCGAGGCACTGCGACCCGATGTTTGCAAGAACGTCGGCTTCATCATTGCTCAACCTACTGATGTGGTTTACTTCGTATCCATCAAACAGCTTCTCCAGCTCATTATACATCTCTTTGTACGCCACCATGCTATCATTGACTGCATCGCATTGGTTCATGACTTGCTGAGCCACCAATTGTGAGTCGCCAAATATTTTTAATCGAGTTGCGCCGCAGGCTTTCGCCATCTTCATCCCATGTATAAGAGCTTCATATTCTACCTCATTATTAGATGCGTTTGGGAACGTCATCCGCAAGACATACTTCAATTTGTCGCCTTCAGGTGATATGAGTATCACCCCTGCTCCAGCTCCTTCTAACCTTTTGGACCCGTCAAAGTTCATAGTCCAGGTTCTCGATAAATCCGGAGGTCCTGTGTTTTGCAACTCCATCCACTCTGCGATGAAGTCTGGTAAAATTTGCGACTTTATTGCCTTTCTTTTTTCATACGTGATGTCCCGAGGAGAAAGTTCTATTCCCCAAAGGGAGACACGGCCTGTAGCTTCTGGATTGTTGAGTATATTGGATAAAGGCGCCTCATTGACCACTATTATCGGATGCGCCGAAAAATAGTGCCGCAATTTTCTGGCGGTTGTGAATACTCCATATGCTAGCTTTTGGTACTGCGGGTACCTCTGTTTTGAAGGCGATAATACTTCACTAATGAAATATACTAGCCTCTGCACTACATGAAGTTTTCCTTCTTCTTCTCTTTCGACCACTAGCGCCGTGCTGACCACCTGGGGTGTAGCCGCAATGTATAGCAAGAGGGATTCCTTTTCTTTTGGCGCCACCAAGATCGGCGCCAATTGACAAGGTATCAACTTGTCAATGCCTACAAATAGTAGACTAGGGTTTCGTTGGATGTAGAGGGCAAGTAGATCTCGAAGGTTTCAGCCGAAAAGTACTCGACGATGTAAAAACTAGGGTTTGTGAGACAATGATTCGATTCATTCTTTGTCCCTCGACTCCCCCTTATATAGGAGGTGGAGCCGAGGGATGTCCATCTCGGGACGGTCGATTGGGGGCCCAGGATGTGCCTCCTCCCACGGCCGTGCCCCGTGAGCTGATGACGGTCGATGGCGGCCCGGCCGTGGCCAAGACGGGTGCCCCGATGGCAGTGGCGACGGCGGTCCGGCAGTCGGTCGACGAGGTGGACATGGTGCAGGTGGGGGTGGTTCCACCGGCGGCGCGTGTAAGGCGCACCAAGATGATCATGGTGGACGACGGCGGGAGCATGTCCGGGGCCAAGACGGTGCGGAAGAGCTCTAGGCACCAGGGGTTGGCGGCGAACAAGCCGGTCATGGAGAAGGCGCAGATGCGGGCAGCCGAGAAGAACCTCGAGACATGTAATTTTACCACCCTTGACTCTCTTTCGGATGATCACTTGTCTTCAGTTGCGGTGGACAATTGTGTGGTTTTCACTCCGGCGGCCGGGACGCCGATGGAGGCCATCTCCCTCATCAGGGCTAAGGAACGTGTTCAGGCGGCCCTTGCGGACGTGGCCTTCCGCAAGGAACAGGAGAAGGCTGAACGTGCGGCCAGGGAGGCAGCACAACCCGCCTCGGTGGAAGGGGAGGGGACCCTTGAGGCCGGGTCGGCTGGGGCACCGGTTGAGGAGGCGCACACAGCCCGGGAGGCTGCTGGCCCTCTGCCAACGGAGGTGACCCTGTTGAAATATTGGGCCCACTTTTAGTGGCCCAAATTAGATTTCAGTTTTTCCTATAAATCTCAAAGCCCACATAGTGGTAGCCTTGTGAGTTTGAGCCCAAGTTGGTGGCAGCTCACTAGGGAGTGGCAAGAGGTGGGAAGTTTAGTCCCACATGGAAAGTTGGGAGGAAGTTAGACCACCTTATAAGGTGGGTTGTTCCACCACTAGTAAGTGAGTGAGAATAGGAGTGCTACACGCGCGCTCCTCCTCCTCCTCGCTCGCTCGTCTCGACTCGACTCGACACGACACGACACGTCACGACGCGCGCCGCGCTCGTGGTGAGTGGATTGAGCCTCGAGCCGAGACTTTCCTTACTTTTTGTAGCTCAGGAAAACGAACAGAGTCCTAGACGGACGCGTCGCAGTTAGTCGGTTCGGGTCGCTCCCGGATCGTGGGCTATCTGTAACCGACTCGAAACGTTCGTGCGACGTGGGCGTGGCCCACGCACGTTGCCTAGGGTTTCCCGAGCCTATATAATCTCCTGCCCGGCTACCGCAGAAACAGATCCAATACACGAGTTAGGGTTTCCACCTCTCTCTGCTTGCGCCGCCATCGTAGCCTACTCCATCCCGCGAGCCGACGTGCATCGGCGAACGGGAGAGCAGGTCTCCGGAACCGCTCGTCCTTGCGATCCTGTACGGGAGAGGGCGGGTGGGTTTTTGGGAAGCGCTCTGCGCGACTGCTCAAGCTCTTCATCACGGGTCGCCTTCCGTCCAAGTCGGGCGGTGCTGCCTACCGTCGTCTTCAACGCCATCTACTTCGATCCGTCGTCCCTGTCGTCAACAACGTTGTCATCAACAACGTTACTGCAGCGACATCATCTGCTACACCTCCACCGCCACCTCCACCAGATCGGTACGTGCGACATATCTCGATCTGTTTAGCGATGGATGTTGTACTGTTTGCTCTGCTACTGTTCATGTTGATCACTACATCTAGTATGTTTGAGTTTCACATGTTAGTAGTTACTGTCGTCATGCTTAATATTCTGGAATTAATCATGGAAATTGTGCCTAATTATCCAACAATCCAAAAACCTAATTGTAGGCAATTTCCTGAGTTAACAATGGCTGGTTTTGCTGATGCACTGAGGCCGGATAAGTTTACCGGTGTGCACTTTAAGAGGTGGCAGGTTAAGGCCACGCTGCGGCTTACTCATACGAAAGTGTTCGAAGTTAGTGATGGTTTACACGAAGGAACTATATCTGACCAAGATCGTAACAAGTTCAAGGAAAACAATACTCTCTTCGTCGGATGCGTTACGAGTATTCTTGCTGATCGTACGTGTGATGTGTACATGCACATAACAGATGGTAAAGAGCTCTGGGATGCACCTTTGAATGCTAAATTCGGTGCAACCGATGCAGGCAGTGAACTGTACATCATGGAGAGCTTCCATGACATCAGGATGGTAAACAACCGTTCTGTAGTCGAACAAGCTCATGAGATACAATGCATTGCGAAAGAGCTCGAACTCCTTAAGTGTGCCTTACCTGACAAGTTTGTGGCTGGATGCATTATTGCTAAGTTGCCCCCTTCATGGAGGAACTTTGCCACAACCCTCAAACACAAGAGACAGGAGATATCAGTTGAAAATCTGATAGCGTCTCTTGATGTTGAGGAGAAAGCTCGGGCTAAGGATAATACTGAGAAAGGAGAGGGTCAGTCTAGCGCCAACATGGTGCAGAAGAAACCCTACAGCAAGAACAAAGGGAATAACAAGCCCTCCTTCAATAAGCCTATGAAGACTACAACCTTCAAGAAGAAGAAGATGATAAACAAAGCAGATCTGAGCTGCTTTACCTGTGGAGAGGCTGGCCACTTTTCTAAGGACTGTCCAGAGAGGGCAGACCGCAAGAAAAAGGGAAGGCAAGTCAACACGGTGACCGCTAGCAATGCTGATGGGTACGGTAATCTCTTTACTGTTCTTTCGGTATTTCAATCTCCATGTTGGTGGATTGATACAGGTGCTAATGTTCATGTGTGTGCTGACATATCCATGTTCACTTCTTACCAGGTCGCCCGGGATTCTTCCGTCGGGATGGTGTCTGGGTCACATGCTTCTGTTCGTGGGGGTGGCACGGTAGATCTGAAGTTCACTTCGGGAAGATCGTGCGGTGAGGAACGTGCAGCATGTCCCTACTATGAACAAGAATCTCGTTAGCGGCTCCCTTCTATGCAGAGATGGGTTTAAGGTTGTTTTAGAGTCGAATAAAGTAGTTGTTTCCAAGTTTGGACAATTTATTGGTAAAGGCTATGAGTGCGGAGGCTTGTTCCGCTTTTCGCTTTCTGATTTCAGTAATAAGTCTGTGAACCATATTTGTGGCAATGTTAGTGATGATACCAGTGTTTGGCATTCTCGTTTATGTCACATTAATTTTGGTTTAATGTCTCGGCTATCCAGTTTAAGTTTAATTCCGAATTTCACCATTGCCAAAGGTTCTAAGTGCCATAGTTGTGTGCAATCAAAGCAACCTCGGAAGCCTCACAAGGCGGCCGAGGAGAGAAACCTGGCACCTCTAGAACTCATACATTCTGATCTATGCGAGATGAATGGTGTGTTGACAAAAGGTGGAAAGAGATATTTCATGACATTGATTGATGATGCGACTAGATTTTGCTATGTTTATTTGTTGCGAACTAAAGATGAAGCTTTAGACTACTTTAAAATTTATAAGGCTGAAGTTGAAAATCAACTAGAGAGAAAGATCAAGCGTCTTAGGTCGGATCGTGGTGGCGAATATTTTCCTAAAATCTTTGATGAATTCTGTGAGGAACATGGCATTATTCATGAGAGGACGCCTCCCTATTCACCCCAATCAAACGGGGTTGCCGAGAGGAAAAACCGCACGCTGACTGACTTGGTGAATTCCATGTTAGCCACTGCTGGTTTATCAAAGGCATGGTGGGGGGAGGCTTTGTTGACTTCATGTCATGTCCTGAATAGAGTTCCTAACAAGAATAAAGATAAAACCCCTTACGAGGAGTGGGCTGGGAGAAAACCATCACTTTCGTATTTGCGCACATGGGGATGTTTGGCGAAAGTCAATATTCCAATTACTAAGAAGCGCAAACTTGGACCAAAGACAGTGGATTGTATCTTTCTAGGTTATGCTCCTCGGAGTATAGGAGATAGATTTTTAGTAGTTCAATCCGAGGTGCACGATATGCATGTTGATACTATTATGGAATCTCGTGATGCAACATTTTTTGAGAATATGTTTCCTATGAAAGATATGCATAGCATTGCTAGAATTTCTACCGAGATAATTACTGAGTCCAGTACATCTAATGAGTATTTTGAACAATCACATGAGAATGTTACTGAGAAGGATGACAATGAAGCTCCTAAACGGAGCAAGAGACGAAGGATTGAAAAATCCTTTGGTGATGATTTCATTGTGTACCTTGTGGATGATACTCCCACGTCCATTGCAGAGGCATATGCATCTCCAGATGCAGATGACTGGAAAGAAGCTGTCCATAACGAGATGGACTCGATCCTTTCTAATGGAACTTGGGAGCTATCAGAACGACCCCATGGATGCAAGCCTGTGGGCTGCAAATGGGTGTTCAAGAAGAAGCTAAGACCTGATGGTACTATTGAAAAGTACAAGGCGCGGCTTGTAGCGAAAGGCTACACACAGAGAGAAGGCGAAGATTACTTCGACACCTATTCACCTGTCGCTAGACTTACCACCATTCGAGTACTACTATCCATGGCTGCCTCCTATGGTCTTATCGTTCATCAAATGGACGTAAAGACAGCTTTCCTTAATGGAGAGTTGGAAGAGGAAATCTATATGGATCAGCCTGATGGGTTTGTAGTAAAAGGTGAAGAAAGAAAGGTGTGCAAGTTGCTGAAATCCTTATATGGCCTGAAACAAGCACCTAAGCAATGGCATGAGAAGTTTGACAGAACTTTAACTTCTGTAGGCTTTGTTGTCAATGAGGCTGACAAGTGTGTTTACTATCGCTATGGTGGGGGCGAAGGTGTTATACTATGTTTGTATGTGGATGATATTCTGATCTTTGGTACAAACATGAGAGTAATACACGAGGTCAAGTCTTTCTTGTCAAAGAGTTTTGATATGAAAGATCTGGGAGAAGCTGATGTGATTCTGAACATCAAGCTGATTAAGAACGAGAGTGGGATTACTCTAACGCAATCCCATTATGTTGAGAAGATCTTGAGCCGGTTCGGCTATATTGATAGCAAGCCTTCTTCAACACCTTATGATCCCAGTGTGACACTACGCAAGAACCGGAGGATTGCCATAGATCAATTGAGATATTCCCAGATCGTTGGCTCACTCATGTACTTAGCGAGCGCGACTAGACCCGACATCTCTTTTGCTGTTAGCAAGTTGAGTAGGTTCATGTCAAACCCGGGTACTGATCATTGGCATGCACTTGATAGGGTCATGCGCTACCTATGTGGTACAATGAGTTATGGGATTCACTATTCAGGGCACCCAGCTGTGCTTGAAGGATATAGTGATTCGAATTGGATCTCAGATGTAGCTGATCTGTATGCCACAAGTGGGTATGTATTTACCTTTGGAGGTGGCGCAGTGTCATGGAGATCTTGTAAGCAAACCATATTGACGAGGTCAACTATGGAAGCAGAACTTACTGCTTTGGACACAACCACTGTTGAATCAGAATGGTTGCGTGAGCTCTTGATGGACTTGCCTGTGGTTGAAAAACCTGTTCCGGCAATCCTTTTGAATTGTGACAATCAAACTGTAATTGTCAAAGTGAACAATTCTAAGGATAACGCGAAGTCATCAAGACACGTCAAGAGACGTTTGAAGTCTGTCAGGAAATTGCGAAACTCCGGAGTAATAACTGTTACATATATTCAAACAGACAAAAACCTGGCAGATCCCTTTACAAAGGGACTATCACGTAATGTGATAGAAAGTGCATCGAGGGAGATGGGTTTGAGACCCGTTGATGTTACACCATAGTGGCAACCCAACCTTTGTGATCGGAGATCCCGTGAATTAGGACCTGGGAAGAACAAACTAGTGGTTTAATTGAGGAGAGTATTATGTAACCCTCTCTATGTGAAGATGCACAACTCTCGATTCTTTGTAAGGCAGGTTGGCAACAAGCCTTAATGTGTTTATGTTGGCTATTTTAGCAAAGATGCTGTCCTACAGAGCATTCTTGAAATAACACACCTATATGAGTCCGATTGTTAAACGTCGCAATCTATGAGATTTGGGTGATCTCTAGTAAACTCATGAAGAGACCATGAAGTATGACGCATATGCTTCACCCGCGGGGTAGGCTACTGGCAGCCATGTACTGGTCATGACTTTGAGTGAAACCCTGTTCACGCAAAACTTGCAATTCAAGGCTTAGTCCATTGTTCAAGTGTGAGTGGATGTAGCTTAAGGTTCTAGGCGGAAGTTCAACTTAACAGTCTCCATTTGAAACACTGGTATATAAACAAGCAGTGAGTATTGGTAAATCTCTAAATGGGGATTTGAGATCTGGTGGGGGATTGTTGAAATATTGGGCCCACTTTTAGTGGCCCAAATTAGATTTCAGTTTTTCCTATAAATCTCAAAGCCCACATAGTGGTAGCCTTGTGAGTTTGAGCCCAAGTTGGTGGCAGCTCACTAGGGAGTGGCAAGAGGTGGGAAGTTTAGTCCCACATGGAAAGTTGGGAGGAAGTTAGACCACCTTATAAGGTGGGTTGTTCCACCACTAGTAAGTGAGTGAGAATAGGAGTGCTACACGCGCGCTCCTCCTCCTCCTCGCTCGCTCGACTCGACACGACACGACACGTCACGACGCGCGCCGCGCCGCGCTCGTGGTGAGTGGATTGAGCCTCGAGCCGAGACTTTCCTTACTTTTTGTAGCTCAGGAAAACGAACAGAGTCCTAGACGGACGCGTCGCAGTTAGTCGGTTCGGGTCGCTCCCGGATCGTGGGCTATCTGTAACCGACTCGAAACGTTCGTGCGACGTGGGCGTGGCCCACGCACGTTGCCTAGGGTTTCCCGAGCCTATATAATCTCCTGCCCGGCTACCGCAGAAACAGATCCAATACACGAGTTAGGGTTTCCACCTCTCTCTGCTTGCGCCGCCATCGTAGCCTACTCCATCCCGCGAGCCGACGTGCATCGGCGAACGGGAGAGCAGGTCTCCGGAACCGCTCGTCCTTGCGATCCTGTACGGGAGAGGGCGAATTAGGTTTTTGGGAAGCGCTCTGCACGACTGCTCAAGCTCTTCATCACGGGTCGCCTTCCGTCCAAGTCGGGCGGTGCTGCCTACCGTCGTCTTCAACGCCATCTACTTCGATCCGTCGTCCCTGTCGTCAACAACGTTGTCATCAACAACGTTACTGCAGCGACATCATCTGCTACACCTCCACCGCCACCTCCACCAGATCGGTACGTGCGACATATCTCGATCTGTTTAGCGATGGATGTTGTACTGTTTGCTCTGCTACTGTTCATGTTGATCACTACATCTAGTATGTTTGAGTTTCACATGTTAGTAGTTACTGTCGTCATGCTTAATATTCTGGAATTAATCATGGAAATTGTGCCTAATTATCCAACAGACCCCCCCCCCCCGGACAGGGGTCTAGTCCGGGGAAGGGTGCGCGCGTTACTCGCCCACGGCGTGCGACCTTAGCCGTCAGGAAGGGGCAAGGGAAGAGGAAGACGCCCAAATGAAAGCACTTGCGTATAATCTGAGGGGTTTTGGCCGCGAGGGGCGCCGGACCCAGCTCAGAGACTACATGCGGAGCAATCGGCTAGACATCCTTGGCCTACAATAGACTATCAGGCAGGATTTTACGGCGGCCGAGCTCCGGAGCCTCGAGTGCGGGGGACAGTTTGCCTGGAATTGGCTTCCAGCAGACAGCCACTCGGGGGGTTTACTTCTGGGGTTTCGGGATGAAACCTTCGAGGTGGGGGAATGGAGGAAAGGGGTTTTGTTCATCTCAGCCAAGATTCTTCAACGTAATATCAACATGATTTGGTGCTTCATGTTGGTGTATGTCCCAGCCGACCATGGGAGGACGGAAGAGTTCTTGGGGGAACTGGAGCGGGCGGTCGCCGAGTGTCAGGTTCCGCTGGTGATCGCCGGAGATTTCAATCTCATTCGCTCCGCGGGGGATAAGAGCACCGACAACATTGATTGGCCTAGGGTGCGCCGATTCAATGACTCCATCACCTCCATGGCTTTGCGGGAGATCAACCGGGCAGGGGCCCGGTACACTTGGACCAACAGACAGCTTAACCCGATCAGGTGTGTCCTGGATCGGGTCTTTGTGTCCACGACCTGGGAGGCTCGCTTTCCCCTCTGCTCGGTCACAGCGGTTACGAGGATTGGTTCAGACCACAATCCGCTCTTGCTGGACAGTGGGGAGGCGACGAGGTGTCCACCTCCACGGTTCTTCTTCCAAACCTGGTGGTTTCGGGGAGCTTGTGATGTCCAAACTCAACCACTTTCTGCTAGACTTGGATCCGCATCGGGATTGCATTGACCTCTGGCAGTGCGTGGCTCGTAACCTATGGCAGTTTCTCAAGGGCTGGGGCGCCAACCTGGGCAAGGAGAAGCGGCTCTTCAAAGAGAACTTGCTCAACCAGGTCGAGGAACTAGACCGGCAGGCTGATGGGACGGGTTTGGACAAGGAGGGTTGGGCCCTCAGGTATCATGTGGAAGACCAGTTGGTCATGATCGACCCGATGGAGGAGGAATATTGGAAGCAGAGGAGTAGGGTGCGCTGGACCTTGGAGGGGGACTCCTGCACCAAATACTTTCATGCCATCGCCAACAGCCAACGGAGGAAGTGCTCCATCCCGCGGCTGATTACACCACAGGGGGAGGTGGACGACCAGCGAGACCTGATGGAGCATGTATATGACTTCTATCGGGGGCTCATGGGGGCGTCGGGGGAGGACAGGGTGTTCTCCTTGGCTCCTGACCTCTGGGAGAGGGGCAAGAGAATCTCGGATGGGGAAAACCTGGCCCTGGAACTCACTTTCATGCCAGAGGAATTAGATGAGGTTCTCTTGAGCATGAAACCTGACTCGGCACCAGGGCCGGATGGCCTGCCGGTTCTTTTCTTCAAGAGAATTTGGGGAATCTTGCGAGGACATATTCTCACGCTTCTTAACGCCTTTGTCCTGGGAAGGGTGGATGTGGCGTGGCTCAATTTTGGGATTATTACGCTGATCCCCAAGGTCAAAGGCGCGGATACTATCAAGCAATTCAGGCCCATAGCTCTTATTAATGTTATTTGCAAATTTGTGGGCAATGCTTTCGCTATTCGCTTGGCGCCGCTTGCTCATAGGACGATTGATCGTAGTCAAACTGCGTTTATCCGTGGTAGATGTCTACATGAGGGGGTGCTGGCCTTACATGAGATTATGCACGAGCTTCGAGTTAAGAGGCTTGGGGGCCTCCTTCTCAAGCTTGACTTTGAGAAAGCATACGACAGAGTCAATTGGGACTTTCTCCAGGAAGTGTTGTTGAGAAAGGGTTTCTCGGCCATGGTGGTTCATCGCTTGATGCAGTTGGTCAGGGGTGGCCAAACTGCCATCAATGTTAATGGAGAGGTGGGACCTTTCTTCCGGAATGCGCGGGGCGTAAGACATGGAAATCCACTCTCCCCGATCCTCTTTGATTTCCTTGTCGACGCGTTGGTGGCCATGCTTGCTAAGGCTAACTCGGCAGGCCACATCAAAGGGGTGGTGTCGCATCTGATCCTAGGGAGGGTCACCCACCTTCAGTACGCCGATGATACGATGATCCTAATCGAACCTACGGATCTAGGCATTGCTAACCTCAAGTTCCTCCTCCTGTGTTTCGAGAACATGTCGGGTCTGAAGATTAACTTTGACAAGAGCGAGGTTCTGGTGACAGGGGTCCTAGATGAGGAGAAGCGCAGGCTGGCTAACCTGTTGAACTGCAAGCTGGGAACCTGTCCTACTGATTCACCATTTAACCCGGCTAGTATCCACCATATTCCCGTTGAATCATCCTGCCATCACGAAAAAGGAATTTTAGTTATGGGTGTTTTGTTTAGCTCACATTTAGTTAGATCATTGGGTTTCACGTGCTTAGTGAACAGCATGTGTTTAATTACCAGGATTGCTTTGATTGTGATCTTTGGCGGGGGCCCGTTGACAGCAGAGACGGGAGTTATTATAGCACCCGGAGCTATTCCGGCTCCCTTTCCAGGCACAAAACCATGACAGTCCATGTTGAAGCAACCTGTATTATTATACGCATCTCTCTGTTTCATACATAAGTACATTTTCACAAGCTTATGAATTTCCAGGTACAAAACATCGAGCCAAATAAATAAGTGAACTGGTTTCGAAGGAACAAACATACCGTCCAATACGTGAAGAAGCGAGTGTGTGAATCCCTGTAATGTTTTGGGTAAATCTACGTACGTCAAAGGCAACACAAGACGGTTACCTCAAGCTTAAAAAGAAGTAAAATACTTATAACAAGCACTGATGAAAGCACACACTGGCTACAGTTTATGTACAAAATCACTTTATGAAAAAAAAAATGTCTCGAACTAGACAACATACATGCCATCCTATCCAGATCGCTTCCTCGTCAGACTTATGACCCGCCATGTTAGTTATCCAAATTCCGGTTGTGCTCACTTGGCCATTAGTGAGGTTATTGTGTCCATACACGTCCATTGTAGCAACAATTCCATAGTAGCTACCAGCAGATGTCACATGTGCGGCGAACTGTGAATGGATTCAAGATATATAAAGATCCAGAAGTGTAGTTTTGATCATAAATATAGACTTATAAGAGAGCATGAAGCAAAGAGAGGCAAGGAAACTCACATAACTCCTGCCGCTGCGCATTTCTGATGCTTGTTCATAAAGGTGAAAAGAATATCCAAGTGAGTATTTAGGAAAATTTGTATTAATTAATGTGCTATAATGTTGTTCAAATATGTAAATCATAATTGTAGTAGATGGTATGCTTTTTTGAAAAATAATTGTAGATCATACTAAAAATATACGATCTTTTGTACATGAAATCCACATCCTTTGATTTGTTAGAAAATAAAATATGCATAAGAATTAAGCCGAGAGAAATCCACATGTACACACGTGAGAGGGATATGGTCCATAAGGCCTTCCACAGCGTTGCAAATTATCGGTGCCCCATTCGTTTCAGGCTTCAATCGTCGGTGCCCGCACGCTGTGGAGCCGGTGCCCGCGTCGAAATTTCAAGGCATCAGAGCTTCTCCATGCTCCGATTCCCACTTCCAAGTGCCACTAAAATATGCATGTTATTAGGTGCCAACACCAACTCCCTCTCTGCTAGAAACCTGGGCATTGGTTCAATCAACACATTTTATCAATATAAGTGGGCCCGGTATTTCCTGTTGAGGCATCACCACATTGTGAGGATCGGTGCCTGATTTTTCTCTCACTCCATCGCTGCCGAGGTGGCAATATTTTCAGGGCGTGGCATCGACCACACTGTGGAGGGCCTAAGGATCTACATGCTCACCTCTTTGTTGGTTGGAGGAAATCGACCTGCTTGGATTTTCTGAGAAAGGAAAATGAATAATATTGTAGGAATGTTCCATCCTAGCCTAAGTGAAGATATCTCGAGACGTGAGAGAACGAGGTACGCGATAAGTTTCATCTTCGCAGGTGACACCACATATATATATAGCTTTCCAGTGAGCATTACTTAGGAAGATTTGATACAAAATCTGTATAAATGTGCGGATAGAAACAACAATCTACTTAGGAAGATTTCATACAAAATCTGTATAACTGTGTGCATACAAACAATCATTTATGCCGAATAGTTCAATTATAATAGAAAATCAGAATTAAATGAGCTATTAAATATATGAATTTTCCATAAGATTTGTAATATTCTAGCATTAAGTAAAATAAATGTGAGAATGTAAATAATTTGCAATAAATAAATACAGATTTTTTATTGGGTGGGAATAATACTAGATACGCTCATGATCACAAGGATATAACTATGAGGCTGGTGAATTTTAGCCCTCTGTGTTTGCATGGTAATTTATTATTTTTGTTTAGAGAACCAAGAGCTTGTTCAGTCAACCAGCACAGGGAGTAACATGTGGAATAATGGTGTAAAAAATCCTGGCCAGAATACGTGGTTACAACTTCTGGGAGAGTTCCAAGATGAAAATATCCGGAATATGGAATGGCCAGTACAGTCTGCTGAGAGGGTTATGGTGCGCCATCGGACAGCCCAAAAGACCAAGGTCCTGAAAGCCCTCCCTTTTGTCTCAGTTATAATATTCCTAACAAATATAAAATTTTAAATTTAAACCTACTTAGACTCTAAAAACAATCAGGGTTCAAATGAAGATTTCCTAGTAAGCACATGTGTGTGCGAACTAGCTGATTATGGTCATTCGATGACCGAATGCTTCCGATCATGGACATGCACGTTATTTGACAATGAGATTATATCGTTAGGTGAATGATATGAATGACTTACCAAATATATAAGTATTGTAAAGCGATCAAATCACAAAGTTTATCGTTACAGTGTTTATGAAAGCGTAGTGACATAATACTTAGACCGTGAGATCATATCTAATCACTATCACTAGAGGCTGATTTGATTGCATCAACTGTCACAACGTAATAGGATGATCACAATGTTGTATCTAGGAATTCCGATGGGATGGGTTGAGGCGTATGTATCAAGAGCGGGATTTGTTCATCCGCGTGAGGAAAAAAAACTCTTGGCCCACTCGGTGATATTATATCCAAGTTGCGCAACGCATGACTAGGTCATGCATGAGGATGGAATTACACATGAACAAGTAGAATAGCCTTGATGGTAACGAACTAGGTATGTTGATACCGATAATCATATCTTGGACGAGTGCCGGTATCGAAATGACAAAGGAAATATGACACAACGTAATAGTTCAAACGACGATCATATCTTCGTGGAATTCATAGGGGTCATCCTGGTCCCGCTATTGATCATTGACCGAAGAGGTATCTCGCTCATGTCTGAGTATTACCGAACCGTAAGGTAACATGCTTAAGGGTTGGCGCATGCTTAGAGATTATTTTGGTAATTTGAATCTCCGAAGAAATGAAGAAAGAGAGAACCGGAAAGGGTTCCAACAGAATCTGAAGGATGTTCGGGTGTCTTGGATCATTGGCAATTAAATAATATATAATATATATTAATTAAGTAAAGTAGTATTTAATTATAAAATTATTTAATTAATAAAGGCTTCGCACCCTAAATGGGCCCCTCCTGGAAGGGGAGCCCATTAAAGGGGGTGGACGGCCACCCCATGTGCCAAGGGGGGAAGCTGGCCGGGCCAAGCTGGGGCACAGGGAGCACGTGAAGGAAAAAGAACACACATAAATCTCTCAAGGACCCCTCTCCCTAGGGTGCTTTTCTCTCCCGAGTGCGGCTCCTCGAAGGGCTACGCATGGAGGGAGTCGACATAATCCGGTACGTGGTAGCGCTGCCAGGATTTCGATCCAGAAGATCTACTTCCGCAATCTCAGCTAGATCAAGAGGTTCGGGAGTCGTCACCAACACCATACGTGTGCGAAACCTACGAGGTGCGGCACTTGCAGCACTAGACGTCGTACGAGGAGATTGAACACGACCCTAAGGTCGGCGACGAGTAAGACTACATCAACCATGTTCTACCGGAACGTAAACCGCTTTAGGTGTACGAGGGTATGTCACCGAAACCATCTCCTTTACAACATTACTCTTAATTAGATAGATCATGGGCAGTCAAAATACGCTAGTTAGATTTTTTTTGTTTTGTTTTTGGCTATGAACCCCTACAATACACTACGTTGGTAGGGTTAGGTTTGTTGGACCCATATGGACCCTATTTATCCAACACAATTTAAACACAGCACAACATGTGCAACGTCCGCTTTCGCAAAAGGTTAGAATAGCCAGAGTCGTGTGCCCACAACTAATCGGGCACGACTTGGATGCGATCTGGGCATCGCCTGCGATCAAAGGATCGAGTATTCTGGACCATTAGATGTAAAATTTGTGGCACAGATCGGATATCTAGATCTGGTGGAACATTTTTGCATCTAACTCCCCGTTCTACTCTGTATTGTGGCTATGTGTCCTTCCATCCCCACCCGCTCTGTTCTAACCCTAGTTCTCAAATCCCCTTCACTCGAGGCGCAGCCAAACGGCGATGGCGGCGGTCCCCATCCTGTACCAATCCGTCTCCATCCTGTGCCGGCGTGTACCGAGGGGGAAAGCGACATTCCTTCCCTCTTTCCCTCTTTCGTGTGTTGGCAATGGAGTCCTACAGACGGTGGCTGCAGCTCGTCAAGCCAACTTGGAACGGCGCCACAACATCGCCCTTCGAATACTACAGGCCACAGTTACTTGCGAAAGTGCAATATGTTTGCAAATACTAGTCCATACACAATCACATTTCGTTGTTCTTTTTACTGGAATCTATTGATAGGTACCACATAGTGAAATTAACCAAATTTTCATACGATTTTGATGCTTTATGACATGTTATACAATCAGTTAAGTGGTTCAGAACCTTCTCTAGTATGAGCTGCATTGCCTTTAGATCGGATCCAGTTCTTGCCATGTCGCACATTTGAACTCCAGCTATTGCCCATAGCACAATAGAAAGGAGAAGATTTTTATGAATTAGGCTTGTTGACTACTTCATGTTAGATGTTCCATTTCATCTGGTGACATCGAAATATTTCTAGTATAAGGTGATGCTAGTAAATCATTAATGCGTGTCAAATCAAATAGCCATGCTCTTGTTGGCCTTATCTCTCTTGTCTTTGGAATAAAGCTCGGGAATTAACCAATTTGATGTGCCGATCTGGGCCAACTATACTTCCTTACCCAACCCAACTGTCCTCCCTTACCTGGCACTTCTACTGCCTTGGTGCTCCGGTCTTTTCTATAAGTAAGGATGCAAAATGGGCAGCCCGCAAATCAAGTTTCTAAGTATACACCAAGCCAACTTTGTGTAATTTCTTAGGCAGTTTGTTGGTATGGCAGTGATGAGAAGCTGCTCATTCATCTCTCTTACAGCCCGACAAGGTCTTTTTTTTTTGTTATCTTTGATTTCCTTCCCCCAAATAGTCGATGTGGCAGGCTGCTAGCATGTAATCGATCAAAATTTAGGAATTTGCCGAGCTTGGATTTCAACAATTCGTATCTGGTTTCTTTTATTGTGATTCTCCTAATTTTTTTATGTCAATAATTGTTACTGCTCATGGAAAAATCTCCATGCTCAGCTGCATTCTGATTTTAGTTCCTTTATGGAAGGAACAAATACATGTAATATACACATATGAATTTTTATGTGTTACAGGAGGGCCTGAATGATAGGAAAGGAGAAAAGGTCCATTGGATTTTAATGTCATGAAAAAGTCTATATGGAGAGGACTAGTGCAACCTTTCGCCAATCCTTCAATGCCCGGCCAATCTGTGTACCGTACCAACTATCTGAGGTGACTATTTGGCGTTAATAGTGCTAATATGTCTGGTTCTTTATGGTAAACATGTCTGCTTCAGCTCGGTCTTTTTTTTTTTTTGCAGAAACAGACAGTAGCTTGGGAATGACAAAATTAAGTGATGCCAACTTTTATTCTGAGATTAATTCGAAGATGCTTCCTCTTAGTGAATTCCAGGATGTGTCACATGCAAGGAAGCATTACATGACAGCTGCAAGTGTCCGAAGAAAAAATTAAGTATTGTTTGTCTTTTGGAGCTTTAAATCGCTCTATATAAGCTATTGTTGAATGGCGCTGCTTGGCAGCTCTGCACTATGTAATGAGATGAAAATATTGGTTCAATGGACATAGTAATCGATGCATTTTATGTGATTATTTAGTCCACCTATGCATTCTCTTATAACTCTGTTTGTGCATATGTTCTAAATTCAGTTGCGCGATTCTCTGTTGATTTATTAGCTGGTATAGATTGAAGTGTTAACAGTGGGAAGAAACAAAAGAGTTTCTGCATAGCTTAATCACTTAAGTCTTTTAGTGAACTTCCACTGTGTTTATTGAATTATTTTGTTCCTCTTCTAGGACACAATTTCCTGGATGTTCATTAATTTAGTTCTAGATCTGAAACAGTCAATTGTGTTCCTGAGACGAACTCTTATCTATTTCTGATATGCTACTCTAGTTGTTAACTAGTGGTCAGCCTTTTAAGTGGGCATCAAACTGTACTGCTAAACATGGTTATCTGAAACCCCCGGAACAGACTTTGCTATAGAATTTTTTTGCAAGAGACTAATACAACAAATCGCTCCGGTAGCTGTTGCTATCACATTATTATTGAAACTGCTTCAGCACGCATATGAATTGGATTTTGAGGAAGTTTGGCATTACTCATACATTCAATTGTACATTAAAACTAAGATCAGGCAGTCTCTCATACATGTCATTCAAGGCTCAGTATTTGAATGCTCAGAAAGACATGAAATGTGAATGCTCATCTCAGTTATGTCTCTCCTTTACGCACAAGAACCCAGTATTGTTCCATTCACCATATCAATTATCACATACATACAGAGATACATCTGGATAAACAAAAAATCATAATACATGGTCACAAGTGCGAACACGGTGCCAATATGCGCCAATCTTGTTGTCAGTGTTTCTGGTCCAGGAGTTTTGAATTCGACAGATCTAAGGTACATAACAAACCATAGCTATGAGAAGACAAATCCCAGGTGCCCACAGATCTCTGTCCTTTGGCATATGATAGGAACTGATCTTACTAACTAGCCTATACATTGTCAGTCTTTGTGACGCTTGTACAGCAGACGCTACAAAACTCCTCCCATATTTCAACTGAGAAAGGATCTCCTCAGAAGTAATCCAAAAACTCCAGCATCTACCTTTTCAGGCTACACAACTGCAACACCAAGTAAACTGTCAGAACCAACTAACCAGCAGTTTGTAATGTCATTAAACAAACAAGAAACCTCAATAAGAAAAATGAAAGAGGAAGTATGTTGTGATAAACATCAAACATCTGCAACCTTTTATAATGCCACTATACCACATAGAACAGCAGGTCAAGGTTCTAAAGCTTGATAAAGTATAAAGTTTCTATAATTTAGTTCATCATACGGAACAATTCAAAATTAGTAAGTGCAAAATTGTTGCTCTGGACTGAGAAGCTGTCAGCTATATAATTCTCCAAGGACCACTGGTCATAACTCATAACCATGGAACACCATCCCAGTAATTACAAAACTACAAATATAACAGATATTATGTTGAACAGACTAATGCTTACTCATAAATTTTGAGGAACACGATACTTAGAATTGAACATGACTCATTCAGTCCTCCATTGTTTTCACCAATCTTCTTGTTAGTTCTCATCAGTACATCATTCGAGCTGGAATTGAGACAGGAAGAAAGTGATGTATCAAAATTAGTGCAAAAACACGACTCATACAACTGAAATAGTGACTTTCCGCAGGCATGCCATTCTGCTTCAGCTCAATGGCGACATTCCACTGGCTCGGAGTTCCTTCTTGCATCACTCAACGTTGTCAATTGTCATTGTGTATCTGCAACTTTGGTGACAAGAGAGAAATAATGTACTATTTCAAACAACTCTTGTCCGATATGAAAGTGTACTGGAAACTAGAACAAATTCCGCCGGATCTTCAGAACAAATTCTTTTTGCACAAAGTGTTATGCATCAAAACATTGTAAGCATAGAGATCTAGGAACCTACTTGTTCAGGAATGGAGTGGCAAATTTTTTGGACATGAAAGGGGCATGTTCAGCAATCAACTGTGGTTTATTGCACTACAACACAATCAGCTAGGAAATTCATTAATCACTTCCGCTGAAGACCAGGAAAGAACTATGCCCACTTGTTCTTTTTGACTTTCATATTGCCATTAGTGAGGGAGCAAATATCTGAAATTAGAATAATACTACAGAACATGGGGGCAATCCGAAATAGAAGTACCTGTAAAGGCTATCGGGCAGATCCAATTGAGGACGTGGCAACATCTGGTGACAGAAACAGGCGCCTTCGAGTCCCCATTCATGTCTCCCCCATCAAAGTACTCCGTCGGCTCCATCCCAAGTTGGCTTGACGAGCTGTAGGGTGTAGGCACCGTTGCTAGGACTCCATTGCCGCCACAAGAGAGAAGGCGTGAGAGGAGGATCGTCGCCGTCTCCCTCGATACACGTCGGCACCGGATGGGGACAGACTGGTACAGGATTTAGAGCCGCCGTCGCCGCTGTCGGCTTCTCGTATTTGGGAACTAGGGTTCGAAAGAAACATGGTGGAAATGGGCGGGTACAGCGCACTTGTTACTATTTCAGAGAAAAACGGGGTCTTATTTGTAAAATGTTCCACCGACTCCATGGAATCGAATCTGTACCACATGTTTCACATCTAATGGTCCAGAATACTCGATCCTTTGATCGCAGGTGATGCCCAGATCTCATACAAGTCGTGCCCCAACTAATCCAGAGTGATGTGCATTATTTTGCGGATGAACTTGTCAATGGAGAGCAAGCACAGTTCAAGAAGAAGAACAAGTAACAAGTACCACGTATGTGAATTAGAGCATAATGTCGGCGAGCAGCAGTAAACAAAACCGTACGACATGTTGACAAATAAGCGTCGGCGGTGGTGTACTTAGTGCCACCGGAGCCCACACTCTGAGTGGCAAGCACCGACTCCAACTAGCACACCTAGGACTCAAAAACAACCACCTGGCGGTGCCCCTAAGGAGGGAACGACACAACCGAGCCTTTGGAGGCATCGTCATGGTGCTGCATGTTCTTCCCTGCCTTGAGCACTTTTAGCACATTCTAATACTCAAGTAGCTAAATTATTCACAATACGTACCTTTGACTCTTTTAGCACATTCAATTCCTCAAACCCATGCAGTACTTAAACACGTGATCATTGGTGATTTTTCTTCCTTTCTTCTTTCTCCACATAGCCTCGTCTTCATATTCTATTTATTCCAACCATTCAAAACAAATAACTCGTAGCTATTTTCCTTCTTGCTATCATGGTCGCCAAACAAATAACTCATCCCGAGTTTCCTTCTTGCCACTTCTTTTAAATTAAGATACTACTAATGTTCAATCAATTTTCTCTTGCCTGGATCATACATATTCCCTCTTTGAAACTGATGTCCTCCGGACCATCTCATGATGCTGCTTTTTTTAGAACAAACTTTTTCATAATATGACTACATTGATAAAAAGAAATAGTTCATATGAGACTTCAAAATTTGTCCAAGTGACATATCGTGCCCAAACCCTAGTAATGATTTTAATAAAATTTATCGACTAGCCACAGTTTCCGGCAAAGAATAATAATAGAGTGAATTTCTGAGAAATTACCAACATGAGGGGCTGAAATTGTACAATTGAGGATTTGAAGATGACATAGTATCTGCTGTTCTGAGTTTTCTGAATGGTGGAGAATTTCCATTGGGGATGAATGACACTTCTATCACGTTAATACCCAAGGTACGACACCCACAGAAAATTTCACAGTATCGACCAATATCCCTATGTTCTGTTCTGTACAAGATTGCAGCAAAATGTATTGCGAATAGGACAAGGATGTGGCTGGATCATATTGTTAGTGAGGAACAAAGTGCGTTTGTTCCAGGCAGACTTATTATCGATAATGTTATAATTGCTCATGAGAGTGTGCATGCGATGAGAAAAAGAAAGAAAGGGAAGAATTGTGTGTGCGCTGTCAAATTGGATATGATGAAGGCATACGACCGTGTAGAGTGGCATTATCTTCAGGCTATTATGTTGAAGTTGGGGTTCAGCGCTGGGTTTGTTCGCCTAATTATGAAGTGTGTCACTTCTGTTCGTTTTTCAGTCCGGATGAATGGTGAGTTGTTACCATATTTCACACCATCGCGTGGACTTCGCCAAGGTGATACGATGTCTCCTTACCTTTTCCTGCTGTGTGGGGAGGGTTTTACCTCCCTACTAAATCTTTTTGGGGGAGCACATGTTGACAGAGGAATAAGAGTGAGCATTCGGTCTCCATGGATTAATCACCTGTTATTCGCAGATGACAGTCTCATCTTTATGAATGCGAAGGAGCAGAGTTGCCAGCGGTTAAATGAGATCTTGAGAATATATACACTAGTGGAGAAGAGGCCTTTGGTCCCAAGCAAATGTCCCACTGCTGAACCAAACCGGGTCCAATGCCCCCATTGGACCCGGTTCGTTTCTGCCCAGGACGACCCCACCCGCTGGCGCCTGTCCTGTAGCGGCCTTTGGACCCGGTTTGTCATAC
Source organism: Lolium perenne (assembly GCF_019359855.2). Lineage (NCBI taxonomy): Eukaryota > Viridiplantae > Streptophyta > Magnoliopsida > Poales > Poaceae > Lolium > Lolium perenne. The sequence goes on along the minus strand of NC_067248.2, from coordinate 140,301,955 downwards.
AAACCGGGTCCAAAGGGTCCACCCGCTGGGCGCGGCAGGCCGTGTCAGCCTGGGGAACCCTTTAGTCCCGGTTTGTATGACAAACCGGGTCCAAAGGCCCCCCTGGCTATATAACCTTGCCCCTGCCCAAGTGTGAGCCACACTTAGCCATTTTTTCACTATCTTCACAAGAGGGGTGTGTTGCTTTCCTCTCTTCTTCACATGCACAAGAGGTGTTCGATGAAATGCTTAAGAGGATTTGCCACTTGAGTTTACACAAATCAAGCCACACTTAACTTGCTTTTTTCTTCTTCATCGAGGTTAACAACTTTATCCTTTTCATCTGCAATTGATAAAATGCATGTGTATATATACATCGTGATGTTCTGTAATGGTTTTGATCAGCTTAATTATATCATGCAGATGAATCGGCAATGGATGTACATTGACCGACGGTTTGACGAGTTCACTGCGGGCCTGGATAATTTTATGGCCGTGGCGGAGGCAAACAAACATGGTGGCTTCATGTATTGTCCATGTGTGGACTGCAAGAATACCGTAAATTACGCTCGCTCGAGTCTCATTCACAGCCACCTTCTGCGATCCGGTTTCATGCCCAGTTACTATTGTTGGACCAAGCACGGAGAAAGAGGGGTTATGATGGAAGACAATGACGAAGAGGAAGAGGATGATGACGGTTATCCCAATTTCCCTGAATACGATGATACTGCAGAAGGCAATGAAGACAATGAAGTAGAAGATCAAGAGGCACCAGATGAGCCTGCTGATGATGATCTTGGCCGGGCCATTGCTGATGCAAGGAGAGAATGTGAAACTGAAAAGGAAAGGTTGGCCTTCGACAAGATGATAGAAGATCACAACAAATTGTTATACCCAACTTGCGAAGATGGCCATAAAAAGCTAGGCGACACTGGAATTGTTGCAATGGAAGGCAGAGAACGGTGTCACTGACTCAGGATTTGGAAAGTTGCTGACAATAATTAAGAGGAAGCTTCCAAGGGGTAACGAATTGCCCGCCAGTACGTACGAAGCGAAGAAGATTGTCTGCCCTCTAGGATTAGATGTGCAAAAGATACATGCATGCATTAATGACTGCATCCTCTACCGCGATGAGTACGAGAATTTGGATGCATGTCCGGTGTGCACTGCATTGCGGTATAAGATCAGACGAGATGACCCTGGTGATGTTGAGGGCGAGCGCCCCAGGAAGAGGGTTCCTGCCAAGGTTATGTGGTATGCTCCTATAATACCACGGCTGAAACGCTTGTTCAAAAATAAAGAGCATGCTAGGTTGTTGCGATGGCACAAAGAAGACCGTAAGAAAGACGTGATGTTGAGGCACCCTGCTGATGGCTCCCAATGGAGAAAAATCGATAGAGAGTTCCCAAACTTTGCACAGGATGCAAGGAACTTACGGTTTGGTCTCGTACAGATGGCATGAATCCTTTTGGAGAGCAGAGCTGCAGCCATAGCACCTGGCCTCGTGACTCTTTGTATATATAACCTTCCTCCTTGGTTGTGCATGAAGCGGAAGTTCATTATGATGCCAGTGCTCATACAAGGCCCGAAGCAACCCGGGAACGACATTGATGTGTACCTGAAGCCATTAGTCGAAGAACTTCTACAGCTGTGGTCCCTAGCAGGTGTATGTGTGTGGGACGAGCACAAGCAGGAGGAATTTGACCTAAGAGCGATGCTTTTCGTAACCATCAATGACTGGCCTGCTCTTGGTAACATTTCAGGACAGTCAAACAAGGGATACAATGCATGCACACACTGTTTACATGAGCTCGAAGGTGATTATTTGGAAAAAGGTCAGAAGGTCGTGTACCTGGGGCATCGTCGATTTCTTAGGCTTACCCATCCCGTAAGAAAGAAAGGCAAGCATTACAACGGTGAGGCTGATCACCGGAGGAAGCCTCCCCATCGTGATGGTGTTGATATATTTGGTATGGTCAAGGATCTAGATGTAATATTTGGAAAGGGTCTGGCGGACGGTGCATTCCGAATGACGATGCCGGACACGCGCCCATGTGGAAGAAGAAATCTATATTTTGGGATCTACCCTATTGGGAAGTCTTAGAGGACCGCTCTTCAATCGATGTGATGCACGTGACGAAGAATCTTTGCGTGAACCTGCTAGGCTTTCTGGGTGTGTACGGGAAGACAAAAGATACACCAGAAGCACGGGAGGACCAGCAACGTTGGAAAGACCCCAAAAAGCTGCATGAGAGAGTTAAAGGACGTCATTTATCTAGCTATGCTCTTACAAAAGCAGAGAAGGAAATATTTTTTGAATGTCTTAGCAGTATCAAGGTCCCGTCTGGCTTCTCCTCCAATATAAAGGGAATAATAAATATGGAGAAGAAAACATTCCAGAACTTGAAGTCTCATGACTGTCACGTGATAATGACACAGTTGCTTCCGATTGCATTGAGGGGGCTTCTACCGGAAAATGTTCAACTGCCCATTGTGAAGCTATGTGCATTCCTCAATGCAATTTCTCAGAAGGTAATAAATCCAGAAAGTCTACAGAGGTGGCGGACTGATGTGGTCCAATGTCTCGTTAGTTTTGAGCTGGTGTTCCCACCATCCTTCTTCAATATTATGACACATCTCCTCGTTCACCTGGTCGATGAGATTTCCATTCTCGGTCCTGTGTTTCTACACAATATGTTCCCCTTCGAGAGGTTCATGGGAGTCTTGAAGAAATATGTTCATAACCGTGCTAGGCCGTAAGGAAGCATCTCCAAGGGCTATGGAACAGAGGAGGTCATTGAATTCTGTGTTGACTTTATTCCTGACCTTAAGCCGATTGGTGTTCCTGAATCGCGGCATGAAGGGAGACTAAGTGGAAAAGGCACGCTAGGAAGGAAATCAATGATATGTAGGGACGGGATTTCTTTGACTCAAGCACACTACACAGTCCTACAAAGTTCCACCTTGGTGGCTCCGTATATCGGTGACCACAAGAACTTTCTACGCTCCCAACCCGGGCGATCGAACGATTGGATTAGACGTGAACACATGTCGACTTTCGGTGGTTGGTTGCAAAAACATCTCCTGAATAACAAACATATTGAAGATCAGTTGTACTTGCCGGCCCGGACACCATCTTCGATCGTAGTGACTTTCCAAGGGTACGAGATAAATGGGAATACATTTTACACGATCGCCCAAGATAAAAGAGCACCAACCAAAACAGTGGTGTCCGGTTTGATGCAATAATGAATGAAGGCCCAAATGACACATATTATGGTTACATAGAGGATATATGGGAACTTGACTATGGACCTTCTTTTAAGGTCCCTTTGTTTAGGTGCAAATGGGTCAACAAAACAGAGGCGGGGTTCATAGACAAGTTGTATGGAATGACAACAGTGGATCTCAACAATCTTGGGTATAGAGACGAACCATTCGTCCTAGCCAAGGATGTGGCCCAGGTTTTCTATGTGAAGGATATGTCTACCAAACCAAGAAAAAGGAAACATAAGGAAACAAATACATCAAACGATGAGCCAAAGCGCCACATAGTTCTTTCTGGAAAAAGAAACATCGTGGGAGTGGAGGACAAGACAGACATGTCAGAATATTATAATCAGTTTGATGAAATTCCACCCTTCAGAGTGAACATTGATCCAAGCATCAAGTTAAATGATGAAGATGCTCCATGGTTATGGCCGAAGAAGATTAATTAAATGATGAAGATGCTCCATCATCAAGTTAATTGAAGAATGTTCATGGCACAAATGAGTATCTCAACATGGCAATCAATTTCCCATTTATTTTTGTGTAATCATGTAACTGTATGTAAGATATTAAAAGTGGAGATGCGCCACGGGAGATTTCCCAACCCTTTCCCCAACACTGTTAGATGAGATGTAGTCGTTCAGGGGCTTGGCAAGGCGTATCGATGCTCCTTTTATAGGCACGGCACCTCTTCTACTTTGTCTTGTTCCTTCGACAGTGCGTCGTGCGCTACATGCTTTATCTCATCGAGCAGTGCGTCCACCCATGCGTTCTTATCCTGCCGACATCTTTAGTCCCGGTTGTACCCACCAGCCGGGACTAAAGGTTACCCACACGTCCTTATCCCACCGACAGTTTTGTTAGATGACACAAAAAAGGATCTTTAGTCCCGGTTGTACCCACCAGCCGGGACTAAAGGTTACCCACACGTCCTTATCCCACCGATAGTTTTTGGCGCCACTGCGTTCCCGCCTATTTTTCTTCCCGCGCTTTCCACTGCTTCCCGCCTCCGTCCTCCCGCCATTTTTTCACTATATATATGTTGGCTTGGCCTCCATTTACATATCACATCTAGACTCATATCTGCAAACCTCATCACCAGGTCACATGGCTTCCATCGTATCTCTAACCCTCCGGGAGGCGGAGGCGCTTTGCGCGTCGAACTACCCCTGCCCGCCGGGCTACCGCGTCCCTACCGGCTGGTTGCTGAGCGTCGGAGGGGTACCGGTCCCTCCTGTCCCTCTAGGTGTGGCGCGCGAGATGGCCATCACGAACCACTACTACTTCGAGCTCACGCCGGGCAGCGGAGGAATCCCCAGTGGCATCCCGACTACAGCCCGACTTGGGAGAGCTTCTTCATCAATCGGCGTGAGAGGGCGCTCGCCAGGCACGAGGAGGGCGGCCCGCCTCCTTCGAACTTCAACGAGGCCGGCCGTCGGCTGTGGTGGCGCGACCGAACTCTCCAGGGCGTCATGGCCCACCGTGGCCCCCGCCTGCGCTACCCTCAGTCCCAGCCCACGCGTGCTCTCCCGCCGAGGTTTGACTACCGCGACCCCGATGCCAGCGACGATGACGACGGCGACTACGACGACTACAGTGGCGAGTACTATAGGGCTAGGCACGAGTATGACTGAATGACTCGAACGATCGAATCTGGCCATGTATCTTAATTAATTTTCAGTTGAGCTAGGCACGAGTACTATAGGGCTAGGCACGAGTACTATCTGGCCATGTATCTTAATTAATTTTTAGTTGAGTTCTGTACTTTAATTCCACATGTAATCTGGCGGGAAACTTTTCTCATCATCAGCGTCTGCCACAACGACTTTATTGAAAATACAATAAAATAGATAAACAACTAGTCTAGTCGATCTACTCGTCGTCGGAGGTTGTCTCGGTCCAAATGTCGTCCCACCGAGGGTCGTTGTCGGCCCAAGTTGTATTCGGGTTATCGAGCTCGAACACGGCGACGGCCCGACGATGGCGCCTGTTGGACCTGCGTTGTGCCCGGAGGTCAGCGAAGAACGCGGCGGTGTTGTCGACGTCGTTGGGGAACTGCGCCCTCCACTGGCGCATCAACTCCTCGTCGTGCTCGGCGATTGCGATCCGGTGCTGCACCTGGCGGTGGCGGCGACGGTCCTCGTCGTCGACGAGGCACGGCGTCGGCGCGAGGAACTCCGCCTCCTCTAGCGATTCGACGTCTGGGAAGTTCATGTCGCACCGTGGCCGCCGAAATCGCCATGCGGCCGCGTCGTAAGCGCGCGCCGTCAGCTCCGGGGTGTTGTACGTGCCGAGGGTGAGCCGGAAGCCACCGGCACGCATCTCGGCGTAGAACCTACCGTTCGGCCGCGCTCGGACGCCACGGAAACCGGACGAGCCGCGACGGCGCGGCGGCATCCCGGCGACGAATGAACGGAGGCGACGGCGACGTGTGGTTCCGCGCGCACGCGGCGCTTTATAGCACAGCGACGCGGCAAGTTTGGCGACAGGTGGCGCGGGGAAGCGGCGGGGCGTGGCCCGTGGCCGCGGCGGCGCCAGTGGCGCGGGAAGCGGCGGGCGTGGCACGTGGAAGCGGGATCTACACGTCGCACGGCGGTGGCGGCGGGGCGAGGCACGTGGAAGCGGCGGCGACACGTGGCACGGGGACGGGACACGTGTGGCGGTGGCGGTGGTGGGCAGTACACGGCGGTGGCCCGTACATGGCGGTGACGGTGGTGGCCAGGCGGTGGCGGTGGCGGTGGTGGGCAGTACACGGCGGTGCCGACGGTGGCCAGTACACGGCGGTGGCGGTGGTGGGCAGTACACGGTGGTGCCGACGGTGGCCAGTACACGGCGGTGGCGGTGGTGGGCAGTACACGGCGGTGCCGACGGTGGCCAGTACACGGCGGTGGCGGTGGTGGGCAGTACACGGCGGTGGCCCGTACATGGCGGTGACGGCGGGGCGAGGCACGTGGAAGCGGCGGCGACACGTGGCACGGGGAAGGTCAGTACACGGCGGTGGCCCGTACATGGCGGTGATGGTGGTGGCCAGGCGGTGGCGGTGGCGGTGGTGGGCAGTACACGGCGGTGCCGACGGTGGCCAGTACACGGCGGTGGCGGTGGTGGGCAGTACACGGCGGTGGCCCGTACATGGCGGTGACGGCGGGGCGAGGCACGTGGAAGCGGCGGCGACACGTGGCACGGGGAAGGGACACGTGTGGCGGTGGCGGTGGTGGCCAGTACATGGCGGTGGCGGTGGTGGGCAGTACACGGCGGTGGCCCGTACATGGCGGTGACGGTGGTGGCCAGGCGGTGGCGGTGGCGACAGTGGCCACTACACGGCGGTGGACACGTGTGGCAGTGCGGTGGCTTTTTTTCATTTGAAATAAGGCGGGAATGAAATTTTTTTAAAAAAGTGGCCTTTGGACCCGGTTTGTATTACAAACCGGGACTAAAGGCCTTTTTTGCGCGCGCAGCGAAAACGCAGCAAAAATGGCCTTTAGTCCCGGTTTGTATTACAAATCGGGTCCAAAGGCTTTGGACCCGGTTTGTACCACGCACGGGGTCCAAAGGGGGGGGGGTATAACTGCAACTCCTTCGTCTCCGCGGAGATCAATCCCGCGGAGACGAACGAGCGCACGCCGCCAGGCCGCCCAATCGCCGCGCGCGCCGTAGCCGTCGCCGTCGCCGTCCACCGTGCTGCCGCCGCGCCGCCGCGCCGCCGCCCGCCGCCCGCGTCACCGCCGCCGCCCGCCGCCCGCGTCACCGCCACCGCCCGCGCCTCTTCTCCCCCGCGCGCGTGCGGCCGCGGGCCCTCGACCGCCGCCGGCCGCCACTCCGCGCGCTCTCCGCCGCCACTCCTCCACGCCCGCCGCTGCTTCCTCCACGCGCCCGCCGCCGCCTCCTCTCTCCTCCACCGCCGCGCGCCTCCTCTCCGCCGGCAAGCAAGGTGAGAGCCCCGGCAGCCGGCCACCCGGCCTTTTTTTTTTCTTTCTTTTTTAGTCTTTTTTTTTTAGATTAGTTTGTTAATTAGTTAGAAAAATTAGATTAGTTTGTTAAGTTAGAAAAATTAGTTTAGTTTGTTAATTAGTTAGAAAAATTAGATTAGTTTGTTAAGTTAGAAAAATTAGTTAAAACAATATAGTTAGAAAATTAATTAGTAAAATTAGTTAGTAAAATATTTAGTTAGTGTGTTAGTGAAAAATAGTTAGAACTTTAGTTAAAACAATAGTTAGTGTGTTAGTGTAAAATAGTTAGCGCGCAAAAACGCCGGCGCCCCCCCAAATAGAGATGTACGCCGGCGCCCCCCAAATAGAGATGTACGCCGCGCGGTGCCCCCTTACGCGGTAGTGCCGGCGCCCCCCAAATAGAGATGTACGCCGGCGCCTCCTTACGCGGTAGTGCCGGCGCCCCCCAAATAGAGGATGTACGCCGGCGCCCCCTTACGCGGTAGTGCCGGCGCCCCCCAAATAGAGGATGTTGTGCCGGCGCCCCCTTACGCGGTAGTGGAAGTATGGCTTTCCTGCGGAAAGGAAGAGATTTCCTGATAAAAGCCATGAGAGGAGGAAGGCAAGGGAAACAGACCGCCTGGCTAACTTAGAGGAGGGTATGAGCACCATGCAAGCCCAATTAACCATGGTAACCCAAGTACTTACATCTCAGATGGCTCGGGGGCAGGCTGTAGATCCTGCACTGCTCAATGCCATCGCCCCGCTGCAATCTCAACCACACCGGAAAAGCAGCGTGGCTTCCTCTCAGCAGGTGGATAATGATGATGATGATGACCAGGTGGTCGAGCCTCCTCGCTACCCCCCCGTGGATGATCTCACTGAGAGCCGTCCTTGTGAGCTGCATGTTAAAGTTTTCAACCTATCCTTCAAGGCGGCGGTCGGCATCCTCTTACCTACAAGGTCTTACCATTGCCGTCCGGTCCAAGACGACTTTGCTGTTGTGATGGTGGATGAAGTGTTGAGAGAGTATGAGGGGTTGGTGCTTGAGCACCCTGCAGGTGAAGATGGGGAAATCAAAGAACTGGGAGAAGCCCGTAGAACCACCGTGCAATGGCGGAAGGAGAACATTGTGTTTCCAGGTGAGAAGCCAACAAGCAGGCCACCTCCGCCTCCTCCGCCACCTGTGCAGTCTCCTCCGCGTGATGATTCTCCTCTGCGCGATGATGATTCCCCTATCCATGACCAGTCTCCTCCGCGTGAAAATACTCCGCCGCCTCCTCCTCCTCGTCAGGAGACTCCGCCGCTTCCACCTAAGCAAAAGAGGAAGCGGTCCGCGGCACCTCCTACAGCTCCGAAGAGATCATCAACTCCAATGAGGGCACAGACTCCAGAGTTGTTGCCACATGAGCAGACTGAAGAGCAAAAGGCGTTTCTTGCAACTGCGCCGAAGAAGATGTTTATTCCACCGCAGACAGTGAAGCACTTTGCCGAGACGAGAATGAAGAGACCTGAGCTGAGAGCTGATTATGACCGCTCTCTTGGACAGTCCTCTAGAGCGAGCAAAGAAGCAAAAAAAGTCGCCCAGCTTGGACAGCAGGACATTCAGGCCGCACCCCACTTCATCGTGGAGCCATATCATGATCCAGAGACGGCATCGATGATCGAACGGGCGGCTAGAGCTCAGGGAGCATCAGTTGAGTACGAAGATTACTATCCAACGGCTCAAGTGGTAAACAAGTATAGATACGGATCTGATCTCGTCAAACCTGGCGAGCTCGCGCGTCTAGGGACTCAGATGCGAAGGTTGCATGACTGGTACCTGAAAGCCTGTCGAAGATGTGAAAGCTACATCACGGTGTATCTTAGAGATGAGCATAACTGCCGGGGGGCAGACGAGACAACCCTAGAGAGAGAACAACTGTTTCAGTTAGTCAATCAAGACGCCTCGACAAAGCTGTCATCGCTGCTACTCTCGTAAGTGATTTATTTGTGTAATTAAGTTTGTAGCTCATTCATTTGCACTAACAATTATCCTCATTATATTCTTTGTGTACGCTATACATTTAATTATGCAGAATGAAGAAGCTGGAATACAAAAGAGGCAAGCTCCTACCGCTGGGGTTCATAGACCCAAACACAGTTCATGAAGTTACGGTTCGACGGTACCCCAAGGACACAGAGGACAACATCGTAATGTTTTTAGAGAAGCAAGCAGACAAAGAGGATATATTCTTTCCCTACAACTTCAAGTGAGTGTTATATATAACATACATTATGCTTGTGCACCTTCCACTTTATTCTCGTAATCATTGAGCTATGCTTGTGCAGTTTCCACTTTATTCTCCTAATCATTGATCTTCACCTTGGAGTCGTAAACGTCATGGACTCGAAACGTAAAGAATATGCGGAATGGGCGGACATGGCTGCCATCCTCCAGAGGTAGTTTCAATCAATTTCGTATTGGCATCTTCATCTGCTCTAATTCGAAGATATCATCAACTAATCAATTACTCATTTACTCATTATTTTTTGCCGGGCAGGGCTTGAAAACGGTTCATCAATACTGTTCCGGGTGAATGGAAACCGGAGCTTACATTTAGAGATTACCCTGTAAGTAGTACTATATATATAGCTATGTCCGTGAAACTTTATATATGATATTTACTTTCAATACGATGCTTGATTATTAGTTTGATCGAACTATTTTTTCGTAAAGTGTATGAGGCAGGAACAAGGGAATAACTTATGTGGATACTACGTCTGCACCTTCATGCGTGGCATGTCCTGTCCCAAGGGTGGGGATGCCCAAATACACCACACTCGTGTACGATAACAAATTTTCACAATTAATCTTAATTAGTACCATCTATTGTATTGAGTTCCATTCATATATTGATCTCCTTTTTTAAATATAGATGACACGCCTGCGGGACACTCTCATAACAGCGGATCAAATAAAAGCAATTCAAGAGGAAATCGCGGGATTCTTTATTACCGAGGTCCTTACCCCAGGTGGAGAGCACTATCGGAAGATCGTGACGGCGGAGGATATTCGTTCAGGACATGTTGTATTGTAAATATGCATGCATTACGTGTACTGTGTTGACTATGTCGTGTACTGTTGACGATGTCTATATATATTCATGACGATTTTTTGTGGTTTCTTGAATGATATATATATGCATTGCTGAAACTCTGCCGCGGCAGAGAAACGCTGGTACAGCCCAAATCTGTGCCGCGGCAGAGAAATAGCAATTCTCTGCCGCGGCAGAGAAACATAGGCCCGGTTCGTACCACGAACCGGGACCAAAGCCCTTCTACCGCGAGCTCCCTGGCCGCACCACGTGTCGAGGCCTTTAGGCCCGGTTTATCTTTGAACCGGGACTAAAGGGTACCCCCTTTAGCCCCGCCTAGTTGGTCCCGGTTCGGGAACCGGGTCTAAAGGCCCAAATGGACCGGGCCTATTGCCCCGTTTTCCACTAGTGATAGTGATTGTTCAGGGCAGTGTGTCAATAGGGAGAAGAGCTCTATCTATTTCAGTCCAAATACTCCACTGGGTACTCGGCACTTACTGAAGAATACATTGGGCATTGTGGTGGAAGCGTTCAATGAACGTTATCTTGGCTTACCCACCGCAACTGGTCGCATCACAAGTGGAACTTTCGATCATATTGGTGAAAGGATCCGAAGTAAACTTAATGGGGGATCTGAACGGATGGTTTCGTGCGCTGGAAAGGAAGTTTTTCTGAAAGCAGTGATACAGGCTATCCCCACTTTCTCAATGACATGTTTCAAATTAACAAAGAAGGTGTACAGGATTATTTCCTCGTATATGGCAAAGTATTGGTGGAGTAGTTCCCTGGATCGTCGATCTATGCATTGGATTAGTTGGGAACAGCTCGCATCTCCGAAGATTTCAGGAGGAATGGGGTTTAGAGACCTAGAGAGTTTCAACTTGGCACTCCTAGGAAAGCATGGTTGGCGCCTCTTAACAAGCCCAGATTCCTTATGCTGTCGAGTTCTCAAAGGGAGGTATTTCCCGAATTCGGAATTCATTTTTTGGGTGGAGGAAGCATCCCGGAAGTCGAGTTGAAACTCTGTTTTCTACAAAATGTTTTAGGTCTAGTATAGCAACATAGTTTTTCTAAAATCATAGTACACCAATACCATAGCATTTTAGTGCTTGGCAAAGCAATACTTAATTTTTCTCCTTTCTCAGTTGTAGAAAAAAGGATCATGGCTCCTTATTCAATATACGTAAAAAAAACTTATAATTTAGATAATACTTCAATTTAAAAAGCACAATGTTTATCAGATCCAAACAAACAATATTTAATACTTCAGTATTTTTGGAGACTGAAGTAATCCTTGAATTATTTACAACATGTAAGCCTGTTGCAATCGGTGCATCCTCAGCGCTTTGCCGGTGCGTTTTCAGCGGTCAACGATTTCTGCTGGTGGGCCAGTGGTTTGTGGGCCTGTGCGGGAACAGCTGCCTCGCGCTCCTACCTTAGACCGTGCCGTCCGTTCCGTCCCTGCTCAAATTGATAAGTCACGGTACTACAGAATCCCCAAAAGCTAGGGTTTTGACCCTACTCAAGAGCACGAGAAGGAGAGGGATCGACAGGGAAAATGGATGAAGGGGGTGTGTACCATGGAGGAGCGCTCGGAGGAGTCGCCGCTGCCGGGGAGGCGCGTCGCTCGCAGGTAGCCGCGAGGGAGGTGCGCCGCCGGCGCCGGGTGTTCTTCCCGGCCTGGGCTGGCTGCTTGGCGTGTACCATGGAGGAGCGCTCGGAGGAGGAGCCACCGCTGCTGGGGAGGCGCGTCGCCGGCAGGCAGCCACGGGGGAGACACGCTACCGACGCCTGGTGCTCTTCGCGTCCTGGGCTGGCTGCCTGGCGTGTACCATGGAGGAGCGCTCTATTGTTAGAACGGTATGTACACCCAGAGTAACCTCCTTCTTCCTTGAGTCACAAGCGCCACATTGCACACTATCGATCTTTGCGTTCTTTGAGTTGTTCTCAGGTAATGGAGTAGTACTAGCCAATGCATAGGTTTGGTGCACGCTGAGCTAGATCGGTGTACCACATTGTACTTACCATCCACAGGTCACACTATTTTCTGAAAATAACTTATATATTGCTGAAACTTATAAAATTTGTGTTCAGTTTAGTTACCATACGTAAGCTTCGTGTATTTCTTATTTTTTATCCCAGACTTGACTGTACATCCATCTTACTACTGATTAAATAGGACAGGTTGATCCAAGAGATATGTGCTATTTATTTCTACTAACGTTCGTTTCTCATGTTGACGTTCAGGCCTAACATCGGAAAATTGGGCTAGACATCAGCTTATGGTGAGGGTAAGTAAATCAGGGGTTTCATCTTTTTTGAGAGATTTAACATTACTAGCACAAAGCCCGTGCGTTGCTACGGCGACATAATTTACACATGATAGAATTGAATTTAGTTATGTATAAATCTCAATACAACACAATAGTTTACAAAACAATAAATAGTATTTGGCGTGCGGGGACACCAATTAGTTCACTGAAACCTTCATAATAATTGTTACAAAAACCAAAAACAATGTGATACTTCATAATAAATAGATTATTTTACACAACAATAAATAGATTATTACTGAAACCAAAATAAGTATTGCGAAGTATCATAATAATGTTGTCGATGGAAAATGTTATATTCATCATATATATATAAATAATAAATTCGTGTTAATAATTAATAAAATATGTAGATGGCAAATGTTTACTTCCCTCGTTTAAAAATAGGTGTCTTAGTTAGTCACATTTTAGTTATAGATATATCCGTATCTAGTAAAAGTAGAGTCGCTTGTTTTTAGACGGAGGGAGTAGTTTACAACGATTTGAGTACTGAAAATCTATAACCAGAAACTTGCTTATTTTTCTACATGGTATTCTTTTTTTTTCAAAGTTTCTTGTTTGTGGAAAGTGTTAAATGAAGGCCATGTGGCAGTGCCAGAAAAATTTGGGCAGCAACCAGATTTTGTGTGTCCTCGAAAAAGTATGGACAAACTGACCGGATAACTTTCCACACAGGCCTAAAAAAAATAACAAAAATTAGCAATTTTGGTACATATTTGTTGCCCCTGCTTGATTTTTGATCGGAGTTGAAGCTTGTTAAGAAAAGATCCATGCCGCGGAGACGCTTCTCTATGGTAAAATGCATGTCCAAAGCAAAGTGAAAATAGAGCCTGTTTCTTGCGGCAAAAATATATTACTCCTATTTTCCAAGGAACTGGGGCTATATATGTTTCTTTTTAATTATCTTCAGTAGTACTGTATTTCTTTGCACACTGTTTTTTCTCTAGCGATTCTGTTTTTTTCTCTAGCGATTCCTTTGCCCCGATCAGAGCTATCCAAAATCTTCGTGGCCAAGCCTAGCGAGCCGGTCTTGGGCGTGCGTGGACACCAATCAGTTCCTGACCGGCATCTGAATTTGTTGTTGCTTCTGCATCTGTATGTTCTGATGCTCTTACTTCTCAAGCATCATCGTTTTCAGCTTCTCTAGCCGGTTGTTGGCGTCGCCCCAACAGGCACAAAGACTTATTCCGGTGCATCTCCAGGAACCTGATCCACATCAGCTTGTCGCCGTCCCCAAATTTGAGGGTATCCTCCCCGGTCTCTCCCACCGCTAGCTGCAGGATCGTTTTCTCATGCCCATAGAACATTGTCTGGAAGTTCAGCCCCGCACCGGCGTCGACGCGCTGCCGGCGCACGCGACGCTTCCCTTGAGGTTCATGACACGGGCGATCCATTCCTTGCTTGGGTCGGAGGCTCGGAGCGTGGTACACCTCAAAGTAACTCAAGTTTGGGGCCAAGGAGGCGTAGCCCTGTCATGTCAAGGGCGAACCGGTCGACACAGCCGACAGCTCCGGAGACGGTGGCCTCTCCTTGACGGCGCTCGGTTGCACCGGGAGAATTCGTCTCGTAGAACCGTGCGCAACGTATTGGCGTCTTGCATCTGTTAGGGATGATCTATCCAAAATCGTTTTTCGCTGAACACCATGCATGGCTCGCTACTCGTCGGAGGTCATGACGGCTTAGTACATGTTTTCGTGCCACTCTGGTTGGAGGAGACCGGGGATGCATGCCGCTGCCGCGTGCTCGAGTTGGCCACCAAGGGGTGCATGTCGTGCTCCAGGATGGCCGGCAATCCTACTGCGCCTTGTGTAGAGCTTCCACACGGCGGACAGGCTGGTGGTAGGTGGAGACGATCAACCATCAAATCGGGCCAGAATTCATGGTGTGCCAGCAAAGTATAAAAGGCAGGGCTGCAGCTTGACCTGGCCACGTAGGAGCGGCTCAGCCCGCCGGCCGGTGTTGGTGCCGGTCTGAAGTTTTCCGTCGGAGTCGCGGAGGAACGCCTGCAGAAGCCCGAGCCGGTCCCGCAGCAGGGCCACCACGCGCTGCAGCTTAATCTGGCCACGTAGGGGCGGCTCAGCCCGCCGGTGTTGGTGCCGGTCTGAAGTTTTCCGCCGGAGTCGCGGAGGAACGCCTGCAGAAGCTCGAGCCGGTCCCGCAGCAGGGCCACCTCGCGTCGCCGGCGTGGAGGGGTACCTCGGCCTTGCTTCTTCGTTTGTTGGTCGTGGGTTCCGTTGTACTCGATCTTAGCGCTTTGGTCGATCTCACATCGTGGTCGATTTGTCCTGCTCGATCTATACGTATTGAGGTGGAGTTGTTTTCGGAACCACCAAGTAGATATAGGCGTGACTCGTGACTCGTGAGGACTATCTCCGGTTCAGCGCTAACGCGGAAGGAGATGGCTATTTCTGGTTTTTTTTGTGCTAACGCTGAACGCGATGACTAACTCCGGTTTTCTTTAGCGCTAACACGGGCGGACGGATTGGCTTTTTTTGACGTACCAAGGTTTTTCAACGCACGGACACCACCTATTGCAAACTAATAGTAAAGATTATCTTAAAGGTTTGTGGGTTAGAGTTCCTAATTGTGCAACATCTCACGATCATACAATTAGTAAATAATAAACCTATTGCTGGTCTCCCAATATAAGCTACTGTATGTGTTTTCTTTTGTTTTATACGATTATGATATGAAAAGTAAAAAAAATAAGAATTAGTGTTATGACTTGTACGCTCTTAGCTCTCTAATATTTGAAAGCGTATACTTTCGCATGAGTTAGCATGAAGAAAGTTACGACCATGCTTCTGAAACACTTCAATAAGGGCATGGTCAGCTCCTATTTGTTGAAGTAAGATATTAGTTGGGAGACAAAGAAATCACTACACATTTCTCTGTTAGATGATTAAATGATTTATTTCTCCCTATATGTGGATACAAACAATTACTCAAAATATGATACTCCCTCTGTTCCATTCTATAGTGCCTATAGTTTTTTGGCACAGAAATTAGCGCAAGAGTATTTTTTACACAAGACCCCCTAGCTGAACGATTTGAGATCAACGTAAAATTTGGGAAATCCGTATCTTCCTAACTTACCATAACAAATCTCACAAATCTCTCTTATTGATTCTCCATATATGTGCAGCCAAGTTCAATTAAGGAAAGTAAAACATTGCTGCCTAATTTTAAGGAATCGTTGGGCCATGCATTAGGAATCTCAATTAATTGTTTCCAATTTTATATGGATTTTTTCTCATGCATGTTGTGTGGGAGCTGAACAGGAGAGGGTGTAATTAAAAAAAAGTCAAGCTACAACCTTATATTCTGAAACAAATGCCAAAAATCTATAGGCACTATAGAAAGGAACGGAGGGAGTATTGGTAGTACCAACCTAAGAAAGATAATTAGTGCAACTACGGAACACTCTATTTGGTAAACAAACAAATTCCTATATTTTTTATTACTTCATTATTATCTTTTATAATAGTCTGATGTCCTCTTGTTTGTCGTGGTGACACTGAATGTTGCATTTGGTGGTTACAACTTTTGAAGGATCATGTCGGTGCAGTATCAGTAATCTGCGTCCTATATTTTCGTGAGTTACATTCAGTGATTTAAAATATTGAAATTGAAATATTTTATTATGCACTGGTTTAGTTCTGCAGAGTGATCTAGACTTACTAAGGTCTCTCCAACCATTTGGGTCTCTTTCCCATTATGCGTTCAGTAGCTTTTTTGGGTTGAGAGGCAATTAATATTGAGTCATAGTTGTGCAATATAGTAGGTGTTTATGGATTTATGCTTGACGTAGTATGAATTGAGATTCTTTTATTGGTTTTGTATGCGATACATAGGAGATGTGACCCTCTATGGTAGTGTTTCTGTACAAAAACTTTGTCATGCATTTGTTTCCCTGAAATCTGCAGTATATTTTTTATTTTGCAATTTTTCGACAGAACTATGACGTTTCAACTGAACTAACATAGAAAAGAATCAAAATGATCCAGGTCAGATTATCTGATATGTGCCACGAGATTCGGTGATTTATTAGTTTTATTATTTTTAGAAATATAGACATGGATGATTCGTTTAGAGAGATGGTTCTTTCTCATTTTATAACCACGTGATGAGTGCAATAGGTTTCTAGATCTACTGCATATCACATGCTTATTTGGTCATTCTGATTTCTTCCAACATTGAATCTGATCTGGTATTTCTTGGCAAAAACAAGTGTGGTCTATAGTCCTCATGTGCTCTCGCTGACATATTTGTGTGACTTATTAATTATTTTTCTACTTAACTTCTGATTGTTCAGTTAGCAGTTATATTATACTTCCAACTTTGATTCCAATGGTTGTCTAGGTTGTAGGTTTCAGTACTAGAATAGTATGCTCAGATTATTTTTTTAATGGATTTTTGTGAGCTATCGACCTTTTTTGGCTGAAGGAGTTTTATGAGTTGTTGCCCTTTTTGGCACTTTTTGTGAGCTTATAATTATGAAAAAACATTAGCATATAAATGCTCCATGCCATCATTGCATATCAATTATAAAGTATTCAGGTAGTGCAATTTCTGAAAAATTCATGGTGACAATTTTGTTTATTTGTGCTTCAGGTTCAGGTCACAGTGGCTCTCTTGCAAGCCCCTTCAGCCCCAAGTCTTGGCGATCGCCAAGAACTCATCCAACCTGGTGCCTCAGCTCAATTTTGAATACTTTAGCATGCCCACTTATACAAGTCGATGCAGTCTGGAAGCTTAACTGAGGTCAACAAACAACACATATAGGTTTGGTAATTGTCATCCAAAACTTTGTAACTCCACACTGATCCCAACTCCATGTCTCTGTAGTCTCGCCGAAGGTCTCTTTGGCACTTCAACCCAAAGCATTTGGGCTGCAACTCGGAACTCATATTGGAGCAATTCTATGCATCCAAGATGAAGATTGGTTCATGGACAATAGAGTGATATTACCGCTGCTGCAGCCAATGATTTCATATCAGCTCTAGGTCAATGGGAGATCGCTCCCCAGTTAGCAGCCATATTCAATAGTTCATCATTCGGTCACAGGAGGATCTATCACATTCCGAGGCGCCACAACTATCGAGTGTATCATCAGGTTAGGCTGACACTTAGGATGCTTGATAGAAGTATTGCTTTTAGGGCTTAAGTTATTCTCCAGAATCTGGGTTATGATCAATGAGAGTTGTTTTTTCAGAACATGCACTGTTGCCGTTCAGATCTATCTCTGTAAAGTGTTGCTAATTAATGAAATTCCCCAGTTAAAAAATCAAAAGCTTTCACTGAATCTTTTCTGTTTGTTTTTGTTAGTTAGTCTGTGAGAGCTGAATCGTTGTTTGTCATGTTGTAAGAGTATGTTTACTTATTGTTCCTTTCTGATTACCTGCAGCAGTGAGATATCCCATGCGTTTTGAATCCTATATGAACAATAAATACGAAAATTTCCGCTCAATAAACAAAAGCTCTAGCTGAATTCTCAATGTTAGGCTATGCTTTATATATTATTTTGCTTTTTTTATAATACTCTTCTAATGTAGGTTCATAAGCTTCTCTTGATTAATATACTCTTGAGACTGATCAATACTATGTTGTAGTGTTTCTTCTACCAACTAACTGTGTGCCCTTTTTTCAAAGATAGATAACTTTTTAGGGTGTAGCGTCTTAGATTAGTAATTATGCAATCAAGTAGATATTTTTTTCCAACTTTGGCTTTACTTTTTTCTTGCAAGCGGTTACATTTGTGGACTTGGGTGATCTACTATCTTGTTGGGTTGTTTCTCAGTGTGCTTATGGCACCTTGCAGTTTTATAGTTGATATAATCATGTTATCTCAGGGCAACGGTTAGACAAATATAGTATTATGTATACAAGAAGGCTATCTTTGTATCAGTGGTCCCCACCCTCACTCGATATATTCCCCATACTCATCCACATTATCGGGATCCTTTGTCATCTTCATTTTTGATTTACACTTTCCATGGCGTTTTGGTTCTTTGGATATCATTGAGGGAGCTAACAAGTTTGTTCATTGTTGTTCTCACCGCACAACGACGACCCCATTCACACGTGCAGCCCGCATGTCATGCCACAGTCACCGCTCCACACCACACAAAGAAAAGAGTGACATGCACTGTTACACCGTACAAAACAGGCCATGCAACAATGAAATGCAGACGGCGCGGCGAAGTGCGCATATTCATCTAGTAGTAAAGCAGTTTGATGCCAACGGAGTAGTTTGCTACATAATTGGGCACGTATTCCTGCGTATCACGCGGGGGGGGGGCTGACCAACACTGAACGAGGGCCAACGATGAGAATGGAGCCGGTCATCGCCTATCTCCGACTGTCGGCACCGCCATGGTGTCCAGCAGCCAGCGCCTTCAGGCGCCATCACACTAGCCCGCCGCCACAAGTCCTGAATTATAGGGCCACTAAGATAGGCGACGAACGGGCTAGGAGCTCGCGGTCGCGGCAGTAGGCTCGCCTTCGCCGCGGGGAGGTTGCGTCTCCTCCATTTTCATCATGTCGTGCTCGCCATCGTGCCCCACAATAACTCGTCGCCAAACTGCCACCGAATCATGCGCCACCGTCGCTAGAAAGAGGACCCTACCGGCTATTGCCGTCGCCAGGGTTTCGCATGGCGGGTCTTCTAGCGGTGGCGTGGGGATGCGAGCGAAAGCTGCTCGTCTTTTCTTTTTTTGAAAAAAACTGATCGCTGTTCATTTTGGGCACTAATTAAGATCGAACGGTGATGGATCGGTGGGTAG
Organism: Lolium perenne; assembly: GCF_019359855.2. NCBI lineage: Eukaryota > Viridiplantae > Streptophyta > Magnoliopsida > Poales > Poaceae > Lolium > Lolium perenne. The sequence goes on along the minus strand of NC_067248.2, from coordinate 140,282,585 downwards.
GTCTCGCTTGCCACCATGGGTACCCGATCAAGAGATCAATTCGCATTCTTCAAAGAGAACCCGAGCTTGTCGAAGAGCACGTATGTCCATTTATCCATCCCACCTATTACATCATATGTAGTTACGTACGTCACGGCTAAACTTCGCCATTGATAGTACAGACAAAACGACGAGCAAAGCTGGAGCTAGCTAGCGGGCTTGGTTGCACAACTCCATGCATGCTCGTACGTATTCCGCCGCATGTCTTCAACAATACGGATAGATCGACTTCGTTTGAACCGAGCAAAATTGTGACTGGACTGCCAGCATGAAGCCATTGCTCACCGCGCGCTGGCATCTGAATTCTACGTGTGCACACGTACGTAGTGCCAGGGATTTGTCTACCGAGCCAAATATACCACGGTTACCGGACCGTAAGTCGAATTCCTGGTCCTACGGTAAGTGTGTTTATCATGCGAAAAATCCCAAACCGTTTGAATCTGCATTGGTTAGCTTAGTCTAACATAGTAGATCCTATGTGTCTCTTCTCTCATCCCAACTCCTATGCTTCAAACTTTCAAACTTTCAATATTCCTCGTCCTTGGGATTTGATTGTTTCAGAGCGTCTGGAGGGACGTGTTTCGTTCGTGCCGCGTTTGGGGACGTGTTGCTCCTAGCCGCGTCCCCCAAACGCCGCCCCCAAACATTAAAATACTCTCTCTTTTTGCATTTTTATTTCAATAAAGAGAAGAAATATTCCACAAACTAATACATAATTGGGAACGTGGTTTACACGAAGACATAATTTGGAACATGGTTTTCCACAAACTAATACATAGTTTGAACCATGGTTGACACAAATATAAAATATTGTAAAATAACTAAACCTAACTAGGCCGGGCATCGAAGGTTTCGTGTATTCACTGCCAAGAAAGAACACTCGAGGGCACACCCAGTCACCCAAACTGGAAAATCTAGCTGTTGACGGTGCCCCTGTTGGTTCTTCCGAGGAAGAACAACCAGAAACCTTCGTGCATGTTTTCGCTGCGAAGAAACAATACTCATCAGTCGTCGTCCTTCTCGGCGCTGTCGCCATGGTAGTTCCGGCGGCAACACGTCTCGTCGAACACCTTGACGCTCATGTCCTTGTCGCCAAAGTAGGAGAACACGAGCACGGAGCCGGCTTCGAGGCGGTGGTAGAGCGCGAACTTCTCCTAGCCGATGTTGTCGTTGCCTAATCGACGGTACCTCGAAGGAGAGATCCTTACGAGGGGGAGAAGAAGTAGGGGCCGTAGGGCGGAGAGTCATCGGGACGGTGGTACGCGATTTACCCAGCTTCGGAACACCTGCTCGAGGACAGGGCCTACTGCTGCTTGTCTGGAATTATATGGGCGCTTTCGCGTTGTTACAATGAGTTGTGGTTGTGCCTCTAGGGCTCCCAGGATCCGGCTTATAAAGACCCACGGATCTAGGGTTTACAAGGAGAGTCGTAGCCGGAATACAAGTTGCCTAACTACGGTATGTTATCTTGCCGTGTACGTCAAGGATCCGCCTTCCCTCACATGTCGTACCGGATCCGGCTACCCCTAATGGGCAAGGCCGGATCCGACTTCTAGAGTCGGTCGGTGGATCCGGCTCCTTGTTCCTGGGCTGGACCTCATCCATCTTGATCTACAACAACTGGGCCACCCGATGGGCCCCATGCCACCATCACCGTCTATGGGCCACCCGGGCTTGCCGGATCTAGGCACTGTCGATGGTACACCCATGAAGTATACCCACAACAGTAGCCCCAGAGTTCTCCGAGATTCATCTCTTGTTTCCGCCTTGCCAAATCATCGTTGCTTCCGACAATCCTCGCGGTAACACGTGGAAACTTGAAGAACTCCAACTTCATGATCTTTTCCTTTCCAGCTCACATGCCAGAAAAGTGCTTCATCCCGCGGGACTTCATCCATCGACGTCATTTTTAAAATGCGTCTCCGGGTTACTCCCCTGCAGAGATAACGGTTGGTCGTTTTTAAATTATTACCCGGAACCTCAAAAGGTTCAAACGGTTCCGCCAATCTTGGCGCCATTTTCGGGCGATTTGTGCGGTAACTTATCCTTTGCCATTTTTACCATTATGGTTTTGGACACGTGTCAACCATCCAACGGCGCGACGCTTGCGTTCCGACCACGGGATGCGGAGCACGAATCTCATCATCGGCCTATAAATATCTCACTGCTCACCCCTAATCACCCATTCGCCCCCTTTTCACCTCTCTGCACAGCGCCGCCTGATGCGCGTGGTTGACGTATTGTCTTTTCGTTCGACACGCGTCCGTTGGGAACCCCAAGAGGAAGGTGTGATGCGCACAGCGGCAAGTTTTCCTCAGTAGAAACCAAGGTTTATCGAACCAGTAGAAGTCAAGAAGCACGTTGAAGGTTGATGGCGGCGGGATGTAGTGCGGCGCAACACCAGAGATTCCGGCGCCAACGTGGAACCTGCACAACACAACCAAAGTACTTTGCCCCAACGAAACAGTGAGGTTGTCAATCTCACCGGCTTGCTGTAACAAAGGATTAGATGTATAGTGTGGATGATGATTGTTTGCAGAAAACAAGAGAACAAGATTGCAAAGAGATTGTATTTCAGTAAAGAGAATTGGACCGGGGTCCACAGTTCACTAGAGGTGTCTCTCCCATAAGATAAACAGCATGTTGGGTGAACAAATTACAGTTGGACAATTGACAAATAGAGAGGGCATGACCATGCACATACATATTATGATGAGTATTGTGAGATTTAATTGGGCATTACGACAAAGTACATAGACCGCTATCCAGCATGCATCTATGCCTAAAAAGTCCACCTTCAGGTTATCATCCGAACCCCCTCCAGTATTAAGTTGCTAACAACAGACAATTGCATTAAGTATTGCGCGTAATGTAATCAGTGACTACATCCTTGAACATAGCACCAATGTTTTATCCCTAGTGGCAACAGCACATCCGTAACCTTAGTGGTTCTTGTCACTCCTCCAGATTCACGGAGACATGAACCCACTATCGAGCATAAATACTCCCTCTTGGAGTTACTAGCATCAACTTGGCCAGAGCATCTACTAATAACGGAGAGCATGCAAGATCATAAACAACACATAGACATAACTTTGATAATCAACATAACAAGTATTCTCTATTCATCGGATCCCAACAAACGCAACATATAGAATTACAGATAGATGATCATGTCAGGCAGCTCACAAGACCCGACAATGAAGAACAATGGGGAGAAGACAACCATCTAGCTACAGCTATGGACCCATAGTCCAGGGGTAGACTACTCACACATCACTCCGGAGGCGACCATGGCGGCGTAGAGTCCTCCGGGAGATGAATCCCCTCTCCGGCAGGGTGCCGGAGGCGATCTCCTGAATCCCCCGAGATGGGATTGGCGGCGGCGGCGTCTCAGTAAGGTTTTCCGTATCGTGGCTCTCGGTACTGGGGGTTTCGCGACGGAGGCTTTAAGTAGGCGGAAGGGCAAGTCAGGAGGCGGCACGAGGGGCCCACACCATAGGGCCGCGCGGCCAGGGCAGGGGCCGCGCCGCCCTAGGGTTTGGCCACCTCGTGGCCCCACTTCGTCTCCTCTTCGGTCTTCTAGAAGCTTCGTGGCAAAATAGGACCCTGGGCGTTGATTTCGTCCAATTCCGAGAATATTTCGTTACTAGGATTTCTGAAACCAAAAACAGCAGAAACAAAGAATCGGCACTTCGGCATCTTGTTGATAGGTTAGTTCCAGAAAATGCACGAATATCACATAAAGTGTGCATAAAACATGTAGATAACATCAATAATGTGGCATGGAACATAAGAAATTATCGATACGTTGGAGACGTATCAGCATCCCCAAGCTTAGTTCTGCTCGTCCCGAGCAGGTAAAACGATAACAAAGATAATTTCTGGAGTGACATGCCATCATAACCTTGATCATACTATTTGTAAAGCATATGTAGTGAATGCAGCGATCAAAACAATGTATATGACATGAGTAAACAAGTGAATCATATAGCAAAGACTTTTCATGAATAGTACTTCAAGACAAGCATCAATAAGTCTTGCATAAGAGTTAACTCATAAAGTAATAATTCAAAGTAAAGGCATTGAAGCAACACAAAGGAAGATTGAGTTTCAGCGGTTGCTTTCAACTTATAACATGTATATCTCATGGATAATTGTCAACATAGAGTAATATAACAAGTGCAATATGCAAATATGTAGGAATCAATGCACAGTTCACACAAGTGTTTGCTTCTTGAGGTGGAGAGAGATAGGTGAACTGACTCAACAATGAAAGTAAAAGAATGGTCCTTCAAAGAGGAAAGCATCGATTGCTATATTTGTGCTAGAGCTTTTATTTTGAAAACATGAAACAATTTTGTCAACGGTAGTAATAAAGCATATGTATCATGTAAATTATATCTTACAAGTTGCAAGCCTCATGCATAGTATACTAATAGTGCCCGCACCTTGTCCTAATTAGCTTGGACTACCGGATCATTACAATACACATGTTTTAACCAATTGTCACAAAGGGGTACCTCTATGCCGCCTGTACAAAGGTCTAAGGAGAAAGCTCGCATTGGATTTCTCGCTATTGATTATTCTCAACTTAGACATCCATACCGGGACAACATAGACAACAGATAATGGACTCCTCTTTTATGCATAAGCATGTAACAACAATTAATAATTTTCTCATATGAGATTGAGGATATATGTCCAAAACTGAAACTTCCACCATGGATCATGGCTTTAGTTAGCGGCCCAATGTTCTTCTCTAACAATATGCATGCTTAACCATAAGGTGGTAGATCTCTCTTACTTCAGACAAGACGAACATGCATAGCAACTCACATGATATTCAAGAAAGAATAGTTGATGGCGTCCCCAGAAACATGGTTATCGCACAACAAGCAACTTAATAAGAGATAAAGTGCATAAGTACATATTCAATACCACAATAGTTTTTAAGCTATTTGTCCCATGAGCTATATATTGTAAGGTGAATGATGGAATTTTAAAGGTAGCACTCAAGCAATTTACTTTGGAATGGCGGAGAAATACCATGTAGTAGGTAGGTATGGTGGACACAAATGGCATAGTGGTTGGCTCAAGTATTTTGGATGCATGAGAAGTATTCCCTCTCGATACAAGGTTTAGGCTAGCAAGGCTATTTGAAACAAACACAAGGATGAACCGGTGCAGCAAAACTCACATAAAAGACACATTGTAAACATTATAAGACTCTACACCATCTTCCTTGTTGTTCAAAACTCAATACTAGAAATTATCTAGACCTTAGAGAGACCAAATATGCAAACCAAATTTTAGCATGCTCTATGTATTTCTTCATTAATGGGTGCAAAGCATATGATGCAAGAGCTTAAATATGAGCACAACAATTGCCAAGTATCACATTACCCAAGACATTATAGCAATTACTACATGTATCATTTTCCAATTCCAACCATATAACAATTTAACAAAGAAGAAACTTCGCCATGAATACTATAAGTAGAGCCTAAGGACATACTTGTCCATATGCTACAGCGGAGCGTGTCTCTCTCCCATACAATGAATGCTAGGATCCATTTTATTCAAACAAAACAAAAACAAAAACAAACCGACGCTCCAAGCAAAGCACATAAGATGTGATGGAATAAAAATATAGTTTCAGGGGAGGAACCTGATAATGTTGTCGATGAAGAAGGGGATGCCTTGGGCATCCCCAAGCTTAGACGCTTGAGTCTTCTTGATATATGCAGGGGTGAACCACCGGGGCATCCCCAAGCTTAGAGCTTTTACTCTCCTTGATCATGTTGCATCATACTCCTCTCTTGATCCTTGAAAACTTCCTCCACACCAAACTTAGAACAACTCATTAGAGGGTTAGTGCACAATAAAAATTAACATGTTCAGAGGTGACATAATCATTCTGAACACTTCTGGACATTGCATAAAGCTACTGGACATTAATGGATCAAAGAAATTCATCCAACATAGCAAAAGAGGCAATGCGAAATAAAAGGCAGAATCTGTCAAAACAGAACAGTTCGTATTGACGAATTTTAAAATGGCACCAGACTTGCTCAAATGAAAATGCCCAAATTGAATGAAAGTTGTGTACATATCTGAGGATCACGCACGTAAATTGGCATATTTTTCTGAGCTACCTACAGAGAGGCAGGTCGGAATTCGTGACAGCAAAGAAATCTGAAACTGCGCAGTAATCCAAATCTAGTATGAACTTTACTATCAAAGACTTTACTTGGCACAACAAAACACTAAACTAAGATAAGGAGAGGTTGCTACAGTAGTAAACAACTTCCAAGACACAAAATAAAAACAAAGTACTGTAGTAAAAACCATGGGTTGTCTCCCATAAGCGCTTTTCTTTAACGTCTTTCAGCTAGGCGCAGAAAGTGTAAATCAAATAACATCAAGAGACGAAGCATCAACATCATAATTTTTTCTAATAATAGAATCATAAGGTAACTTCATTCTTTTTCTAGGGAAGTGTTCCATACCTTTCTTGAGAGGAAATTGATATTTAATATTACCTTCCTTCATATCAATAGTAGCACCAACGGTTCGAAGAAAATGTCTTCCCAATATAATAGGACAAGATGCATTGCATTCAATATCCAAGACAACAAAATCAACGGGGACAAGGTTATTGTTAACGGTAATGCGAACATTATCAACTTTCCCCAAAGGTTTCTTTGTAGAATGATCAGCAAGATTAACATCCAAATAACAATTTTTCAGCGGTGGCAAGTCAAGCATATTATAAATTTTCTTAGGCATAACAGAAATACTTGCACCAAGATCACATAAAGCATTACAATCAAAATCTTTAACCTTCATCTTAATGATGGGCTCCCAACCATCCTCTAGCTTTCTAGGAATAGAGGCTTCGCGCTCTAGTTTCTCTTCTTTAGCTTTTATGAGAGCATTTGTAATATGTTGCGTGAAAGCCAAATTTATAGCACTAGCATTAGGACTTTTAGCAAGTTTTTGCAAGAACTTTATCACTTCAGAGATGTGGCAATCATCAAAATTCAAACCATTATAATCTAAATCAATGGAATCATCATCCCCAATGTTGGAAAAAATTTCAGCAGCTTTATCACAGGCAGTTTCAGCAGTTTTAGCAATTTCAGGCAGTTTCTCGCGCTTTGCATTAGAAGTGGAAACATTGCTAACACCAATTCTTTTATTATTAATAGTAGGAAGTGCAGCAACATGTGTAGCATTAGCATTACTAGTGGTGGTAATAGTCCAAACTTTAGCTACATTCTTCTCTTTAGCTAGTTTTTCATTTTCTTCTCTATCCCACCTAGCACGCAGTTCAGCCATTAATCTTATATTCTCATTAATTCTAACTTGGATGGAATTTGCTGTAGTAACAATTTTATTTTCAATATCCCTATTAGGCATAACTTTCGATTTCAAAAGATCAACATCAGAGGCAAGACTATCGACTTTGGAAGCAAGTATATCAATTTTCCCAAGCTTTTCTTCAACAGATTTGTTAAAGGCAGTTTGTGTACTAATAAATTCTTTAAGCATAGCTTCAAGTCCAGGGGGTGAATTCCTATTATTGTTGTAAGAATTCCCATAAGAATTACCATAGCCGTTGCCATTATTATAAGGATATGGCCTATAGTTGTTACTTGAATTGTTCCGGTAAGCATTGTTGTTGAAATTATTATTTTTAATGAAGTTTACATCAACATGTTCTTCTTGGGCGACCAATGAAGCTAACGGAACATTATTAGGATCAATATTAGTCCTATCATTCACAAGCATAGACATAATAGCATCAATCTTATCAATCAAGGAAGAGGTTTCTTCAACAGAATTTACCTTCTTACCTTGTGGAGCTCTTTCCGTGTGCCATTCAGAGTAGTTGATCATCATATTATCAAGAAGCTTTGTTGCTTCACCAAGAGTGATGGACATAAAGGTACCTCCAGCAGCTGAATCCAATAAATTTCGCAAAGAAAAATTCAGTCCTGCATAAAAGGTTTGGATGATCATCCAAGTAGTCAGTCCATGGGTTGGGCAATTTTTAACCAAAGATTTCATTCTTTCCCAAGCTTGAGCAACATGTTCAGTATCTAATTGTTTAAAATTCATTATGCTACTCCTCAAAGATATAATTTTAGCAGGGGGATAATATCTACCAATAAAAGCATCCTTGCATTTAGTCCATGAATCAATACTATTCTTAGGCAGAGATAGCAACCAATCTTTAGCTCTTCCTCTTAATGAGAAAGGGAACAATTTTAATTTTATAATGTCACCATCTACATCCTTATACTTTTGCATTTCACATAGTTCAACAAAATTATTAAGATGGGCGGCAGCATCATCAGAACTAACACCAGAAAATTGCTCTCGCATAACAAGATTTAGTAAAGCAGGTTTAATTTCAAAGAATTCTGCTGTAGTAGCAGGTGGAGCAATAGGTGTGCATAGGAAATCATTATTATTTGTGGTTGTGAAGTCACACAACTTAGTATTTTCAGGAGTATTCATTTTAGCAACAGTAAATAAAGCAAACTAGATAAAGTAAATGCAAGTAACTGATTTTTTTGTGTTTTTGATATAGTAAACAAGATAGCAAATAAAGTAAAACTAGCAACTAATTTTTTTGTATTTTGATTTAGTGCAGCAAACAAAGTAGTAAATAAAACTAAGCAAGACAAAAACAAAGTAAAGAGATTGGGAAGTGGAGACTCCCCTTGCAGCGTGTCTTGATCTCCCCGGCAACGGCGCCAGAAATTTGCTTGATGCGCGTGGTTGACGTATTGTCTTTTCGTTCGACACGCGTCCGTTGGGAACCCCAAGAGTAAGGTGTGATGCGCACAGCGGCAAGTTTCCCTCAGTAGAAACCAAGGTTTATCGAACCAGTAGGAGTCAAGAAGCACGTTGAAGGTTGATGGCGGCGGGATGTAGTGCGGCGCAACACCAGAGATTCCGGCGCCAACGTGGAACCTGCACAACACAACCAAAGTACTTTGCCCCAACGAAACAGTGAGGTTGTCAATCTCACCGGCTTGCTGTAACAAATGATTAGATGTATAGTGTGGATGATGATTGTTTGCAGAAAACAGTAGAACAGTATTGCAGTAGATTGTATTTCAGTAAAGAGAATTGGACCGGGGTCCACAGTTCACTAGAGGTGTCTCTCCCATAAGATAAACAGCATGTTGGGTGAACAAATTACAGTTGGGCAATTGACAAATAGAGAGGGCATGACCATGCACATACATATTATGATGAGTATTGTGAGATTTAATTGGGCATTACGACAAAGTACATAGACCGCTATCCAGCATGCATCTATGCCTAAAAAGTCCACCTTCAGGTTATCATCCGAACCCCCTCCAGTATTAAGTTGCTAACAACAGACAATTGCATTAAGTATTGCGCGTAATGTAATCAGTGACTACATCCTTGAACATAGCACCAATGTTTTATCCCTAGTGGCAACAGCACATCCGTAACCTTAGTGGTTCTTGTCACTCCTCCAGATTCACGGAGACATGAACCCACTATCGAGCATAAATACTCCCTCTTGGAGTTACTAGCATCAACTTGGCCAGAGCATCTACTAATAACGGAGAGCATGCAAGATCATAAACAACACATAGACATAACTTTGATAATCAACATAACAAGTATTCTCTATTCATCGGATCCCAACAAACGCAACATATAGAATTACAGATAGATGATCTTGATCATGTTAGGCAGCTCACAAGACCCGACAATGAAGAACAATGGGGAGAAGACAACCATCTAGCTACAGCTATGGACCCATAGTCCACGGGTAGACTACTCACACATCACTCCGGAGGCGACCATGGCGGCGTAGAGTCCTCCGGGAGATGAATCCCCTCTCCGGCAGGGTGCCGGAGGAGATCTCCTGAATCCCCCGAGATGGGATTGGCGGCGGCGGCGTCTCAGTAAGGTTTTCCGTATCGTGGCTCTCGGTACTGGGGGTTTCGCGACGGAGGCTTTAAGTAGGCGGAAGGGCAAGTCAGGAGGCGGCACGAGGGGCCCACACCATAGGGCCGCGCGGCCAGGGCAGGGGCCGCGCCGCCCTAGGGTTTGGCCACCTCGTGGCCCCACTTCGTCTCCTCTTCGGTCTTCTGGAAGCTTCGTGGCAAAATAGGACCCTGGGCGTTGATTTCGTCCAATTCCGAGAATATTTCGTTACTAGGATTTCTGAAACCAAAAACAGCAGAAAACAGCAACTGGCACTTCGACATCTTGTTAATAGGTTAGTTCCAGAAAATGCACGAATATGACATAAAGTGTGCATAAAACATGTAGATAACATCAATAATGTGGCATGGAACATAAGAAATTATCGATACGTTGGAGACGTATCACCGCCTCCGAGCTTCCTCCCTCCACCATACCGGAGTCTGCCGGAAGATCACCGGAGTCTAGCGCCGCCGCATGGAGTTCATCGAGTTCGTCGTGTTCTTAAGTCCGACGAGCCACCGCGACGAAAATCTCACCGCCGGCGACTCCGACCACCGTGGACACCATTCCGGTAAGTCCTTCGAGCTTTAGTCTTTTCGCCGAGGTTGGTAGGGATGACTAGGGTATAGAATCGGCTCCGGCTAAGGTCAGCTATCTCGTAATTTTTGTAGATGTCTTCATCAACTCCGCCTCCGTCGTCGTCCGAGCCCATATCCGCAACTCCAATCTCCTCCGCTCCTCCGCCTTTCGTCCCCGTTCAGCTGAATCCTTCAAAGGATTCCAGCAAGAACATAGAAGGGACATCGGCCAACCCGGAAGAAACTGTCGGAGCCGAGCAGATGGAGAAGAAAGCGGAAGAGGCTGCCGCCAAAAAATCCAAGGCCCTATCCTGCGACGGTCAAGCCAAAGGGAAATGGTGGCCTTGCACCACCACGGAGAACGAACTCCGCAACCTCGAGGCGGAAGGATTCCTGCAACCCGGATCTTGGCGATCGACTCCGCGTGCCTTGGCTCAGTTCCCGAAGCCGGAGAGTGGGTGGTGACCAAGGCGCTGATAGAGCGGGGTTTCTCGCTGCCGCCGAGTGACTTCTTCAAGGAAATCCTCCAGGCGTACCAACTGCAGCCTCACAACATCTCCCCCAACAGTATCCTGGCCATCAGCAACCATGTCACACTTTTCGAGGGCCACCTCCGGGTAAACCCCGGCCTTCAATTATTTCAATACTACTTCTCCGTCAAGAAGGAGACAATCTCGCAGACCTCCTCGCTGGCTACCTGCGGGAGCATCACTTTCAAACTCCGCCCCAGCCGCGTCTACCCGCACACTGACCGGCACGAGTCCGTGCGGTACTGGTCCGGAGGCTTCTTTTACTTGAAGGATGTCTCCGATCCGGCTAGCTCGAGGGCGCTGCCGGAATTGAAAGATGGCCCTACCAGCGAGACCCCCGCCTGGTCCCAATGCCCTCACCTTTCCGAGTCGCCTCAGCTAACAGGGGCAGTTCGGCGGATCTGCAAGCTGACTGAAGAGGGCTTGTCGGGGAAGGACCTGACCATGCCGTGGTTCACCAAGCGGATCCAACCGCTTCAACACAGGGCGCGACGACCTCATGCGTGCCTCTAATGACAACCTCTCCGCCGACGCCTTGGACAAACGGATCCGGGTATTGATCAAAGTTCCGCGTGATCTTCACGTTCACGTGTGTAACATTGACATACGCATGAACGGCTCCGGGACCGCGGTAAGTCATCTGACTTAACCATCGAATCTCTATCTCGCTATTGCATTATTTGTCTATGTTTTTTGGTCTTTACATGCTCAGCTTGAGGCCCTCGAGGAGAAGGATCTCGGAACCTTAACCCGAGTTCCTCACACCGGAACCACTGATCCCGAGGCCGCCTCCGATGCGGAAGCCCCTGAGGCTCCGGCTCCCGCCAAGCGCAAGAGGGCTGCATCCTCCGGCCCAGCTTCGAAGCGTGCATGCGAAGCGCCACAGCCACCCGGAAAGCTGAGAAGGAGAAGCAGCGCCTCAAGCAAATTGATACCAGCAAACAGTCCCAACGCCACATCGAGCATTTTTTTTCCTTTCATCCTCGTAAGTGCTTGATTTCCGACTAACTTTCTTTTGCTACTGCGATACGACATATACTATGTATTGTGTCCTTTCTTGTTGTGCAACAAAAGTTCCGGAAGCAAGCACCCCAAGAACCCCAAGAAGAAAGCCAAGCCTTCCCTTGCCACGATGCTAGTTACGCCGGAAGTGGAGGTTCCGCCCAAAACCTCTTCCTCTGCTAAGCCGGATCCAAAGGACGTCATCAACGTTGATGACCTTCCTGAGGAACCAGTTGCGGAATCCGGCAAAGGCGCCTCCTCATCACAACCTCCGCATGAAAAGCCCGATGTCACTTCGACTGAAGCTCCGGCTGATGATGTCGAAAAGAAGTTGCTACTCAGCGGTGCAACTGGTACGCCCCAGACGCACCCGCATTTCTTTCCGGTTCTCAACAAAGTTCCCCTATCACAACGTCATGCGGAAATGACGAATTTGATGAACGAAGTGTGGGGGAACCCGGAAACAGAGCGGCAAGATTTGAACGAGCTGAGAGCAATCTCAAAGTCTTCTTCGCAAAGCACAAGAACGTGCGCCAGGTAACATCCGCCCCAAGCATTGGTTTGGACGTTTTCGAGTAACATGTGTAAACCGATACTTTAACTGAATCGAAACTCAAAAGATCTTAGCGGAAACTTGAAATATTCCCAGCACAAGAAATTTTAACTTCGCGCCCAGCCCCCCAGATTTAAATTTCCGGCTAACCTCTTACTTTTGCTTCACAGAACACCCGCAAGCTGCACGAAGATCTGCGCATGCTAGTACTAGAGCAGAAGGCGGAGATTGAGGGCCTGCACAAAAGGGATGCGGAGAGCCAGAAGGCGATCCTTCACCTTGAAACTCGTTTGAAAAATAACGAGGGTAAAAATTCCGACTAAGCTTCGAGCTCCTCAACGCATTTTTTATATGAACAATTATTTTATATAATTACTTTGCTCTTGCTTTCCGCCTAACAGAACAACTTGCCAAGCGCCCCTCTATCGACGCAATTTCCGCGGAACTCGAAGTTCTAAAAGCTGAGCATGCCTCCCTCAAGAACTTTCTGAAGGAATCCTCCGAGAGGGAAACCAAAGAGAAGAAGGAACGCGAGAAGAAGCACATCAAAGACATATCGGATCTTGCTGAGAAGCTAAAGACGAGCAACCAGAAGATCAAAACTCTGGTGTCAAAGTCGAAAGCTTATGAGGTGGAAGCGGCCGCTATTGACAAGATGATCTTCCGTAAGGACTTCTCATTCTTCGGCCTTCCTTACTGCATTCATCCCGGCCTATTCCCAGAAAACTGATCACGCATTTTGTTCATGTGAAACATCATGTCTCGTATTTGAATGGCCGCCGGAGTCTCCTCTCAGCCGGACTGAAGCGTAAGAAGAAGTGCGGAATTCCGTCGATGACCTCTTTGAGGCTTGTTGTGGAATCGCCAAGTCCCTGTCCCTGAAGAGAGCCAGCACCACGCTTATTGACCGGATGACCAAGCTTATGCGGATGGTGCCGGATCTCATCAAGGATTGGCAAGAACCTTCCGCCCGCGGAGTTGCCTCCATCACCCTGGCGATGTGCAAGGCACATTTCCCTGCCATGAGTTTTAAGACCGTTGCGCGCAGAGCTCCTAAGGGGACCAACATCAAGGCCACCCTCGCGGAAACCCAAGGATACGATAGGCTGTTTGCCAGACGAATTGATCACTCATTTTGGTATAACAAGCATGCACTTCCCGAAGGTTTTTCCAACACAGAGGATGACGAAGACGATGAAGACGTCATAGAGGGCTCCGGGTCCAGTGCGCACCGCTCCAATGAAGGCTCTGGTGATGGTTCCGACGAGGGCTCTCCTTATGAAGCTTCGGAGGATGAAGAACAAGCCTCCGAGTGATTCCTGTTAAAAAACAATGAGATGCATCATTTTGACCCCGGAGTGGGTTTGTAATATAACTTAAGTATTTTTAAGTAGCTAGGGACGAAACAACTGCACGTGGGCGGAAAACTTATCCTGCAATCCTTTATATTTTATGAATGAATGTTTCGTTTGTTGAAAAAAAGCAAGTGCTAGCTTCTAAGTTTTCCGGCTTGCTCACTTGACCTTCCACGAGCCGGAAGACCTTTAGCCGGAAAGACTCGCCTGCGGCGACGAAGCCCAATGGCGATCCTTCAATAACCGCGGAAACAAGCCCCCAGCCAAGGTGCCAGAAGTCGCTACCAGGAATCCATGAGTTCGCAACGAAAGACTTGTCCAGCATAAAACTTAAGCTTACGTCCTAAAGGACGATTTTGAAAATCACAACTTTCATACACACCTAGGCGAAAATATCCAGCTCTGAGGTTTTAGTCAGAAAACATACACGATCCAAAAATGAAAAAACTAAAGGAGGTAAAAGACTCTAAGAGTGAACCATATGCTTTATTTCATTGATCATGTATCATAGATATTACAAGGTATGTAATGCAGAATTTGCTAAGTGTGGAAAGGACGTAGCTGTGCTATATTCCAGGGATGATCTGTTTCATCATATATGTCATCCGGATCCTCTCGCTTGCGTTTCCGGTGCCAATTGGCAGGTCTATCCTTTAAATCTCGGAAATCAACGAGGTAGTAAGATCCGATGTGAAGTAATTTACTGATGACGAAAGGTCTCTCCCATGGAGATTGCAACTTATGGTCTTTCACCTGGCGAAGGCGGATGACCAAGTCTCCTGTCATAAACGAGCGGTTCTGAACTCGACGACTATGGTAGTGTTGGAGCTTCTGCTGGTAAATGGCGAAACGTTGGTCGGCTAAATTCCGAGCTTCTTCGATCAGGTCCACAGATAGTTGTCGAGCCTCGTCAGTAGTTTCTTCATTGTAAGCGGAAACTCGCGGTGAATCATGGATGATGTCGGAGGGGAGCACTACTTCGGATCCGTATACCAGGAAGAAAGGAGTAAATCTGGTTGATTTGTTAGGGGTAGTTCTTAAGCTCCACAGAACAGAATCTAACTCCTCAACCCAAGCTCCGGCTGCACGTCGCAGCGGTTCTTCAAGGCGAGGTTTGATTCCGGCTAGTATAAGGCCGTTGGCTGGTTCAACCTGACCGTTAGATTGTGGATGAGCCACAGATGCAAGGTCAAGCCGGATCCCTACGTCATTGCAGTAATCCTTCAATAATCCTTGTGCAAAGTTCGTGACATTATTTGTGATTATGCTGTGTGGGATGCCGAATCTCGTCACGAGGCTGCAAACAAATTTCAATGCCGTAGCACCATTGGCTTTTCTCAGTGGCTTTGCCTCGATCCACTTACTGAACTTGTCAATAGCGACCAAAAAGTATTCAAAACCGTCAGGAGATGATTTCTTTAATTTTCCGACCATATCTAGCCCCCAGACCGCGAACGGCCAAGTAATAGGGATGGTCTTTAGCTTCTGAGCTGGAGCATTTGGCTGAGTAGCGTAGTACTGGCAACCTCGGCAGGTTTTCACGATTTTATCAGCATCTTCTTTATCTGTTAACCATTAAAATCCTAGCCGGAAAGCTTTTGCAATGAGTGATCCGGGGGCGGCATGATGCCCGTAAACCCCTGCAAGGATCTCTCTGAGGATTTCAATGCCATCTTGATTTGAGACGCATTTGAGAAATACCCCGTTTGCACTTCTTTTGTAGAGCTGTCCATCAACAATTGTGTAGGATCTTGCTCGTCTGATGATCTGTCGCGCGAGGACTTCGTCCTCCGGCAACTTCTTTTGATCCATGAGGTAGTCCAGGAAAGGTTGTGTCCAGGCCGGAATAATAGCCATTACCTCCTTAGCCGGAGACACTGCCACATCTGGGTTTTCCGGGTTAGCGCCCTTGACTGAGGGTGTCCGTAGGTGCTCCAGGAAAATTCCGGGTGGGATTGGTTTCCGACCGGATCCGAGCTTGGACAGCATGTCTGCCGCTGTGTTATCATCTCTCCTGACGTACTTGACTTCGTATCCGAGGAAGCTCTTGACGATCTCGTCAACTTCGTATCTGTAAGCTGCCATAACGGAGTTTCTGGCGTTCCAGGTTCCGGCAACTTGATGTGCCACCAGGTCGGAGTCTCCGCAGCATATGATATGCTTGATCCCGATTTCCTTAGCGATGCGTAATCCATGTAGTTGAGCCTCATATTCCGCCATGTTGTTTGTAGCTTCGAAGTGAATCTGCAAGACGTACTGCAGTTCTTCTCCGGTTGGTGACTTCAGGGTAACTCCAGCCCCCGAGCCTTGATGCTGTTTGGATCCGTCAAAGTGCATGATCCAAGGTTCAGGTTCCGGCACAGGTGCGCCCTCCGGCGCTTCAGTCCAAACGGCGAGAAAATTCGCCAAAGTTTGGGATTTGATCGTAGTTCTGGCTTGGTAGTTGATATCGAAGGCAGATAATTCAATGCCCCATTTTGCTACACGCCCTGTTGCGTCGGAATTATTGATGATGGTTGACAAGGGAGCTTTGCTCACCACTGTCATATGATGCTCCTGGAAGTAGTGCCTCAACTTCCGGCTGCCTAGGAAAACTCCATAGACTAGCTTCTGAAAGTGAGGGTATCTTTGCTTGGATTCCGTTAAGACCTCGCTTATGTAGTAAACTGGCCGCTGGACTCTGTGTTCATAGACTTCTTCCTTTCGCTCCACCATGATAACTAGACTGACGACCTTGTTGGAGGCTACCAGATAGAGGAACATAGGTTCTGACTTAGCTGGTGCCGCTAGAATAGGTGGGGAAGAGAGTATATCTTTCAACCCCTGAAGTGCTGCATCTGCCGCGTCGTCCCAGACAAACTTGTCAGATTTCTTCAGCAGCTTGTATAAAGGTAGTGCCTTCTCGCCAAGACGGCTAACAAATCTACTGATTGTAGCAACGCAACCAGTTAGTCGTTGCACATCTTTGAGACAAGTTGGCCTTTTGATGCACATAATAGCCTTGATCTTTTCCGGGTTAACTTCAATGCCTCTGTGAGATACAATGAAGCCAAGGACTTTTCCGGCTGGTACGCCAAAGACGCACTTCAGCGGGTTCAACATCATCTTGTACCGTCGGAGATTCTTGAAGGTTTCCGTGAGGTCGCTGATCAAGTCAGATCCTTTTCGGGTCATGACCGCGATGTCATCGATGAACGCGTGCACGTTCCGGCCAATTTGGTCCTTCAGGCATCACTGCATCGTACGTTGGTAGGTGGCACCTGCATTTTTCAAACCAAAAGGCATGGTGATGTAGCAGTAAGTGCCAAAGGGTGTGATGAACAAGGTCACCTATTGGTCGGACTTCTTCATCCGGATCTGCTGATGCCCGGAATATGCGTCAAGAAAACACAGAAGTTCTGCCCCTGCCATCGAATCAATGACTTGGTCAATGCGCGGCAAGGGTAACGGATCCTTCGGACAGTGCTTATTCAAGTCGGAGTAATCGATGCACATTCTTAGTATTTCAGAATTCTTTTTGGGTACAAGGAAGGGGTTTGCGACCCAATCAGTATGGATTAGTTCTACTACAAACCTGCCTCTAGTAACTTTGCTAATTCCATCCCTATGGCACGTCGATTCTTATCTCCAAAGCGTCGCATAGCTTGCTTCACCGGTTTTGCTCCCAGATTTATGTTGAGGTAATGCTCGGCGAGTTCCCTTGGTACTCCGGACATGTCAGAAGGTTGCCATGCGAAGATATCCATGTTAGCTCGGAGGAACTCGACGAGCGCGCTTTCCTATTTGGGGTCCATATCGGCTCCGACCGACACCTGCTTGGAGCTGTCGCCTACCTTGAGGTCGACCTTCTTGGTGTCTATCGCGGCCTTGAACGATATCTTCTGTTCGGATATCTGCTTCTTGGTGGTATGCATCTCTTTCGGATCCACCTCGGCCCTGTAGCCTCGTAGCTCCTCTCCAGATATGACGGATTCTACAAAGGCGGCTTCGCCCTCCTCGCAATCCTGAGCTTTCTTGTAGTCTCCGGATATGGTAATCATACCGTTAGGACCCAGAATCTTGAGCTTGTTGTAGATGTAGCATGCCCTTGCGTGGAACTTGTGGTAGGTGGGCCTGCCAAAGATTACATGGTAGGAGCTTCTGAAAGGCACAACTTCAAACGTGATCATCTCTTTGCGGAAAATATTAACATCGCCGAAGGCCACGGGAAGTTTGATGCTGCCGAGGGAGTTCGTCTTTTTACCCGGAACCACACCATGAAACTCAGTGGTGCTATGCTTGAGCTGTTCCTTGGTAAGGTTTATCCTCTCCAGAGTCTCCAGGTACATGATGTTTAGGCTAGCTCCGCCATCCATAAGGCATTTGGAGAAGTCATACCCGTCTATGCGGGGACTCACAACCAGGGCGTAGCCGCCCTGTCAAATGTGCAGGGCTTTTCCGACCACTTGACATACTGAGGTACGGCTGGAACCGTCGCATTGAGGATCCGGAGGGCCGATTTCTTGGCCCGGAACGTCGGAGTTCCGAGGAAGGTGTGATATGCACCAGCACTCTTTTTGACGAAAGGGTTGGACTTGTTAGCTGCGTCATCATCGGCGGCAGTGTGATTGCTAGCGATGTTGATCATGTCATCCAAGGTTAGCTTATCTTCATTGACCAAGCAAGTAAGCTTATGTCGGAGCAGTCCTCCCCTCTGCAATCCACCTATAAAGGCGTGCATAGTTGTGCGATTGTCAATGTTCTCGCACTCATTCCTGGTTGCTAACCATCGGCCGAGGAAGTTCCTTGATGTTTCACCCTTCTTCTGGATACAAGCTTGTAGGTCGCTTGTCGTGGCAGGCCTTTTGTAGGTGCCTCTGAAGTGCTTCTCGAAGGCGTTCTTCAGGTCGAACCAGCAAAAGATGGAGTTTTTCTCGAGGTCGCTGAGCCATACGGGCTGGACCCACAAGGTACAACTGGAGCATACGGCAGGCTATGTTAGGGGTTCCTCTGGGGAAGGTCACTGCATTGTAGTAATCCTCGATCCAGGTATCCGGCCTTTCACTGCCATCATAATGCTTCAGGTTTCCGGGTAGCTTGAGGTTCAGGCTCCTTGGCGTTCGTTCCTCTCGAATCATCCTGCCAAAGCACTTTGGGCCAATGTAGTCAGATCTGTATTTGTTGAGACGTTCCCGCGCATCACGCGGGCCACTGCGAGGAGATTTTGAGCGGGAGCGAGATCTCTGTCCTCCGCCTGCGCCTCCACCTCCGCCACTAGGTGGTGGGGATGGAGATCAACGAGGGGGCCGATGCGATCTTTTGCTTCTGCATTCAGATTCCCCACGTCCTTCGCGCTGCTGACTCCGGCTTCTGTGTCTACCTTCACCCTGGTGACAGTCGCCTCCGTTGTTCCGGCTTCTGCGGGGCTCCGGCTCGCGTTCTTCGTTCTGGCTCTAGCGAGGTTCCGGCGTGCGCTCCGTGTTCCTGTTCCTCTAAGGGGCCATGTTGTCGCGGATGTTGATTCCACCGAGCCCATGGGGCCTAGTGTTTCCGACTAGACTACGGTGGCGAGGTAATGGAGGACACGGGTACCCATGGGGCGGAGGTGACGGGTTCCGTATTTGTCCTTGCCAGTATAAATCAGATCCTTTCCGTTCTTCGGGTCTGACGGAGGTGTCTTTGAGGGTACGGGGATCGGATTTGGATGTTCTCTGGTTCTCCTTCTGCGCTCCGTGGATCCGGTGCGCGATTCGTCGTCACGATGCTGGCCTCCGGGGGCGTCCTTCTGTGCAGTGGACATACATAATTCCGGATTGGATTCCAATTTGCGCGAAGTGTCTGCCTTGCTCTGCTGCTTCACTGCTGATGCAACGAGTGTGCAGAGGTGATTGATGTCGACTTCTTCGTCTTTTTTAGCCAGTAGCTCTGCGGCCTTCTTCATGTTATCTTTTGGAGTTGTGAGCGGCTGCTGATCAGTGGGGGTTGCAAACTTGATCTTGCGAGGGGTGACAGCCTCCCGCCGGATCCTGTCTGCTTCCTTGTGGGCATCGCCCATCATGGACCCCCAGTGTTCCCAGAGCTGCTTAGCTTTATGTAGAGTCTACAGCTTCCTTCTCTCTTTGGAGGAAGTTTTGCATAACCTTTTCTGCTTCTGATCTTTCCTCCAACATAGCCATTGCAGTGTGACCAATTCTCCTGGCGGTGTCTAGCATCTCAATCCTTGTAGCTTCTAGAGCTTCTGGATCTGCGACGTCGTCCGGAGTTATTGGCTTGTTGAGGACTGGCGCGTGTGCGATGGCACCTATGCATGCTTGCTCGACGAGCTCCTCTGCGGACAGATGGTCCTCGGATTCTTGCACGATGCGAAATCGCACCCGTTGCGGAGTCTCATAGTCGGAGGGGCCTGCCTCCAAGGGGTCGGAAGGGGTTGTCTCTTCGTCGGTTCCTTGATCCAGCCCAGTTATGGTTGCGAAAACCTCCTTAGGCGGGGAGGATTCCGCCTCAGCTTGTTCTTCATCTTTTAACTCTTTCATGGCGCGGTTGTACTCTTCTGTATCCATAGTGGAAGCATCACCGAAAATTGGGCTTAGGTTGCCCAGGATCGATTCTTCTTTGTCTCTGGCATCCTCTTCCTAATCTGGGGCGTCGCTGTCTTCGACAACCTCTTGTTGTTCCGGAGCGTTGTCGGCTCCGGTAGCCTCATCCTGCATGGGTCCAGCTCCATCCTGAGGAAGGGTGGTTCCTGCGGTATGAGCGAGGAAGTGCACGAAGTGGCACCTTTTCTTTTCTAACACCTGGGAGACCCAGGCGGATCTGCATTGGTCTTCCACCGTTGTTTCCTGCTCAGGGGCGGATTGGGTGGGTTTTGAATTTTCCAGATCTAAGGCGGAATCTTCCTTAGGAAACTCCTGCATCTCAGATCGGATCTTCGCGACTGCATCCCGCTCGGCGGCGGTCGCGTCAGCGTTACTTACCAGAGCGTTCCCGTCAGAACCGACGGTCTCACCGATGAAGATGTGTATCCCTCCGATCGGGATGATGGAGAGCTTGACGGGGTCTGTCCTAGCCGGAATCCAGCACTCGTCCTGAGGGACGATCGGAAAGTTCCCGGCGTACAAGACGCGCCCCACAGCAATGGTGTTGCCAATGCCTCCGAAGGTAGAACCCTCCCGGTTCCGGCCTCGAGATGCCGCAGGGCCCACGGTGGGCACCAACTGTCGTTGCCTAAGCGACGATACCTCGAAGGAGGGATCCTCACGAGGGGGAGAAGAAGTAGGGGCCATAGGGCGGAGAGTTCTCGGGACGGTGGTACGCGATTTACCCAGTTTCGGAACACCTGCTCGAGGACAGGGCCTACTGCTGCTTGTCTAGAATTATATGGGCGCTTTCGCGTTATTACAATGAGTTGTGGTTGTGCCTCTAGGGCTCCCAGGATCCGGCTTATAAAGATACACGGATCTAGGGTTTACAAGGAGAGTCCTAGCCGGAATACAAGTTGCCTAACTACGGTATGTTATCTTGCCGTGTACGTCAAGGATCCACCTTCCCTCACATGTCGTACCGGATCCAGCTCCCCTAATGGGCCAGGCTGGATCCGACTTCCAGAGTCGGTTGGTCGATCCGGTTCCTTGTTCTTGGGCTGGACCTCATCCAGCTTGATCTACATCATCTGGGCCACCCGATGGGCCCCATACCACCATCACCGTCTATGGACCACCCGGGCTTGCCGGATCTAGGCACTGTCGATGGTACACCCATGAAGTATATCCACAACAGATGTGGAGGTACATCCTGCCGCGCACGTTGTAGATCACGTCCACGATCCACCGGCAGTAGCCGCAGTCATCCTCCCGCAGATGCACCGAGCCCGGGCGCTCGTCGCCGGCGACGAAGTTGGCGAAGGTGTCCGGCAGCCTCTAGAGGCTGTGCGGGTCGCCCTTGAGGACGACGACAAACTCGAACAACACATGGCCCTCCTCATCCTGCATGTCCGACGATGAGGACGACGATGGCATCGCAGGCGATGGCGAGCGTGCAGCTCTGCCGCGGCCACGACCACGACCACAGCCGCGAGCTCGGCCTCCGTCTCTACCAGCCATGGCGTCGACTCTTGAAATGGTGGCGGCTAGGGTTGGGGAGAGAGGCGCTAGGGTTTGTGTGTGAGAGGGACGATGAGAGGCGGTCCTTTTTATAGGCCGGAGGGTGGCGGGGAGTGGTGGCGCTCATTAACGCCGACACGCAGAGCTAGGCGCGACGAGACGCTTCGCTGCGCCTCTGCGGAAACTGCACCGTCGCTACGCGTCAATAACTTCCGTCGTGAGGTAGGCGACGGTTAGGTTAAAATTCAATGTGTCACTGACTCGTCGGCCCCGCCACTCCCTGCCTCGCTTTTCCGTGTGTCCAGCGTCCCCGGAGCGTCCCCTGTGGGGCAGGGATGGGCTCGGGGCGCCGGACACCGTACCGGACCGCGCCAAACAAAAATCGGCTTTTGAGGATACGTCTGAAAATGTTTTTTTTTGTCCGGCGCGCCCCAAATTCCTTTGGGGGACGATTTGGGGGACGCGAGTGGGAATGCTTTTAAGCCTTCCCAAGTACTCATGTGGTAAGCGATCGAAAATTCTTGGTAACTAGGGTTACCGAAAATCCCAGTCCCACCAATTAGATATTATCTTCTTCCTAGACAAATCCATTGGGCATACCTAGATGCAGATGCATCTTATGTAGTGATCATCAGCTGCGTATACATATCCGTCTAGATTATCATATCATGCAGTTGTAAGTATTCATAGTTGCCGTAGCCACTCAACGTGGATATTTTTTCTAAATGGTGAACACAGATTTTCTAGCGTCATCACTAGAAGAAAACGGGCCTATTTTCCCGGTTGGAAAGGGTCTTTAGAGCATTTTCACCGGTGCTCCCTAAATAGGCGCCGACACAGCCGAATGGGGGCGCCTGCACTGCATCCTCCATTTGCGGTGTTGCTCCCACACCAGCCCTCAAAGCAGCGGCCCCGATAGGATTTTTTAGACAAACTAAATATTTTCTTGTAGTTTCATTTTCATGTTATTCATGGGTGAGGAATGAATAATGTTTTAGCAGAGCGAATCCGGGTTCGCTTCGCAGGAAGTAAAACATTATTTATTCCACGATTCCGGATGACATGTGAAATCGGCTTCAGCTCTAGCCTACTGGCTGCCCGGCTCTATGGAGAGGTGGACGATCGCCCGCTGCTGCGCCCTAAAAACGACTATATATATAACCCCGAAGAGTTCTCGGGATTGGAGCGCCGCACAAACAGAGAAACACGAAAACGGAGGCTGCTCCAGAGAATGATTGGAGGGGGAAACTCCGCCGGGATCACCGCCGGAGGGGTCTCTACCTTCTCCAACGTCTTCATCATCACCATGACCAAGAGGGAGTAGTCCATCTCTGGACTACGGGTTTGTAGCAGTAGCTTGATCTATTTCTCGCATGTTCTTCATAGTCCTTAGTGCCATATGAGCTGCCTATCATGATTATGGTCATATTTATAATACCTATGTGGTGGATCCTTATTCTATGATATTTTTTATGAGATCTGATCTTATTATATGGTGGGATGTATTGATAGATGTATATTATGTACCCCATTCTTAAGTTTATGTTATGATCCAACATCTATGCAAGAGCGTGTATGTGTTGATGTGTGTGTTAGATGGAGTAGCACGTGTTTAGTGATTGGATAGAGACAATATGTTCAAGATCTATTATGACTTTGTCTTTCTTTTGCTACCTCACTAGGGATAAAGTGAATGCATGTGGTATGTTCATCATGTGACAGTAATGATAATCTTGTTTGTTTAAGGTAACATATTTGATATTCAAACTTCATGTCAAAGTACTTATTGCTATGCTCATTTTCTTTTATTTTTTCCACAACTGAAAAGGCGATATCGATCGGGGGAGGGGGGGGGGGGGTTGAAAAAAATGCTTGTGCCAACAGCAACCCCTAACGATGTTGGCTCGCCATCACGGCGGAGGCCATGTGCTGACGGTGGCCGTTGGCACGAACTTTCCTGTGCCGTCGGCACACTAAAAAGTCGCCGGCACAGGTTTTGGTCATCGGCACCTTGACGTTTTCTTGTAGATGCATCTAAGTTAATGATGGTATATTTAGTGTAAGAAATGCAATTGTATCGCCCACCCACTTCGTTTGTCAATTAAATTTGATTCCAAACTTGAATCACCCCCTTTATGTTTTAAACCGAAACTCTAACTTATGACTAACTAGCTGGATGACCCGCGCATTCGCGCGGCTAGATTTTCTCTATATCTTATTTAGTATAACTTGTTTTGTTTGTTATTGGTCATATATACATAGTTCATTAATTTCTTATCTGACTTTTCTTTAATTTTATTTGTTGTTCCATTAGCATTTGTTTACAATTCAAATATACTTTCAATAAGGATTATAAAAAACCGTCCTAATTACAACATGATTATTAAAAAAAGAGTATTACGCTTAAGGTATTAGATTGCCGTTAACTACAATAGTGGGAACATAACACTTAGGTTAATGAGATCGTGTGCGTGCTGCAAAATAATAGACTGTCATAATAATTTTTTTTTCTTTTATTCCTCTCTCGATCCCTGATGTGTATCGTTCCACCAAGGGTGTTGCATTTTCGGTTGCCCAATATGGCTAGCCACATACTACAATAAACTTCTGCTTTAATAATATAGTATATCCATGATCATTCATCGCTGGAACATTATTTGGAATCATAGGAACATGAATGAGAGCATGGTGATGATAGGTATCTGAATATATCTGTTGCTATGTTTAAAGAGTTTTTTCACACATCATCCATAGAACTAATTACCCTACCCCTTAAAGATGGATTATGACTTGCATGACCTCTTATGATTGTCTCCATGCTTTGTAGACTTCTTTTCTATTTTATCCACCCTTTCGTAAGTTTCATTTTTGTATAATGAAATTGATTCTTAATCTGTGTTTAGCAAAAGTCCAACACATCGGCCTATGCAATACAATATGTATGGTTCACAACCAAATGATCGCACAGATGCATGTCATATCTGATATAGAATTTAAACCACATCTATATATCTTTCAAGCACTACATTTAGGCTATATAGAAGTGAGCTTGTACCTGGTTGCATCTACTAATTAGTCGAGACGCTATTATTGTCTTCCTCTTGTTTCAAATCACAAGGGACATTCAAGTGCGCAAAAAGATTCAGAGACAGTGAACTGTACGTAGAGACTGCCTCTTGCAAGACAGTGGCTTAAGCCTGCGGCAGCACACCGGCGGCGATTGCGATGTATGAGGCGGTGAGTGACCAGGGCTTTGCATGTTGCTCCAGAATAAATCAACTCTTTTCATTTGCCATTGGAACCATACGAAAGTTGCTGCTTAGTCTGAATCTTGCTGTCCTCGGAACTATCCATCAGAAGTTGTCAGGACATGTAGGGATGGGATTAACATCTAACCACACACAGATAAGAATGCTTGCAGATATTACCCAATAATCAATGGGCGTTGCTGTTGTGCCTTTTATCTTTTTTTATTTGATATCTATTTGGTATCCTTCCGTCTTGAGCTTGTATTGGGCTTGCTCATGCCGTGCCTCCGATTTGCCGGCTGGCGGCCGTCTGAACATCGACAATTCATAGATGAGTCGATTTTGCGACATCGACCAACTGGTTATGTGGCTGAACCTCGAAAATTCATGGATGAATTGATCTTGCAACTTAGCTGTACCGAATTGATCTTGCAACTTAGCTGTACCGATGCCGTATGTCAGGCCGACCACCGAAGGTGTGGGTTTGTGGTGTGCTAGGATACTGTAGAAGAGGAACCTGAAGACCACGTGACCATCGCCATTTTCTCGATCCTCGCATGCGTGCTGCTCGTCCTCCTGCGGCCGCGGACGGGAGCTGCAGGGTTGGCCGGTTATTTTATACAGAAGATCTGAAGTATGGTTACGTTGAATAGATCTTCTACAGTACGTGCGGGTGCGTGGATATCTATCCAGTTTTTTTTAAACGATCCAGCCTGGTCGTGTATATCTCTGGTTTTTTTTCTGGGTAGCAGGTGCGTGATATCGCAGTTTTTTTAAACGAATGATCCGGCTGGTCGTGTGTATCTGGGTCTATGATATCTATTCAGTTTTTTTAAACGCCTGGCTGTGTACATCTCCTATTTTTTCCCGTGGGTAGGGATAGTCACGATGTGTACTTTGGCATTAAATTTAATCCACTCAATTTGCCATGTTTAATCTACACCGTCGTTTGTCTTGTACTTTAATAATATAATAGATATGCTCTTGGAAACAAAACAAGAACAATCTTTGACAAATGTGGATTGTTTTCAAATTTGAAATGTGAAATGAAATCATATATCTATCTATCCGAACTGAATGAGCTAGTCAATTTACGCACGTATATATGTAGATAAGCTGCAACCTGAACACATGGATGCATCTGCGTAGCCCTAACATCCAACCACCTTCCTAGCTAGACTCCATTTGCCATTACCACTATCGAACGAACCAGCACATGTATGCACCACCGCCTAAACCCATCTATCCATGATCCAGCTCTCCCTCTAAACCCTATTTAAGCCCCTCCATTCCTCCCCATATTCTCCACACCGCAATCACTTTGCTCAACT
The DNA here is from genome assembly GCF_019359855.2 of Lolium perenne. NCBI lineage: Eukaryota > Viridiplantae > Streptophyta > Magnoliopsida > Poales > Poaceae > Lolium > Lolium perenne. Next base: position 140,255,884 of record NC_067248.2, on the reverse strand, counting down.
TCACCCTATCCATCTTCTAGCTCAACTCCACGACGTACGAACTGTTAACTACAAGATCATGGCCCGCTCTCAGGTAATGCTCATGGCGGCCGTCGCCGTCGTTGTGATGCTCGCTACGGCCCCGCGCGCTGCCGTGGCCATCAACTGCGGCCAGGTGGACTCCGCGGTGGGGCCGTGCCTGCCCTTCGCCCGCGGCGGCCCAGGCCCGTCCCCGCAGTGCTGCAACGGCGTCAGGACCCTCCACAACCAGGCGCGCAGCACCTTCGACCGGCAAACCGCCTGCAACTGCCTCAAGGGCATCGCTGCCCGCGTCCGCGATCTGAACCTCGCCAACGCCGCCGCCATCCCCTCCAGGTGCGGCGTGAGCATCCCCTACACCATCAATCCCTCCATCGACTGCAACAGGTAACTAACTCTCTTGCAAAGTTGCAAGCATTTCATACGAACATTATTCATCGCCGTGAAATTAATGCGAAAGAGCTTGACAGTATTAATCGAATCTTTTGATGCAGGGTGAGGTAAGCGACGATCAGACCAAGCTGGCGCTCCGCGCATCGATCCACGTTGATCTGAAGCGCGCAGCGGAAGTCTGTCTCTGCATGTTAAATACGAGTTTATACCGAATAAGAGCTCCGTCATGCTGGCTTCTGTGTGTGTTTACTGCTTCAGAAGAAAGTATGTGCGTGAGAGCTGAGCTGAGATTGTACCATGTGCACACCCTGTGTTGATGGACTACAAACTATATATTTACCACTCTTTTTGTTGAGTCTACCTATCCCACCGAGTCTCTGTTCCCTAAAGTTTGAATATACTAAATATAAATTTGTTATGTCCTAGATTTTCTGGTTCTTCCTCACCAGACAAAAAAGAAGATGAGAAATAAAACGGATACTGAACAGAACATGTTGAGAAAACAGAAAATGAAGAAAAATGGAATGGCCTGAACATATGTTCCTCGTTTGAAAAGGGGGATCACCCTGGCCTCAGCATCAGTCAATGCATATAGTCTTTATTACGTTATTATGCAATAATATTGTTGTTACAACTCATAAACCACAACGTGTTTGGCTTGCCAGCAGTGGTAGGACAATCGTAGAACGGGGCTTTCGAGAACTAGCATGTGGCTGGGTGATTAGGAGGGCAGTGGTACCCCCAGCCCATCAGAGTTTAAATCCTAGTTTTCACACTTTGGTGTCTCATTAAAAGGCCGAGACGACATTCCCGTCGACAGCGAGGCGCCCGTAATGACTTCGTCAATCTCAAGACCCGTTGGATCAGTGTTTTGGACTCAGTCTATCAGAGGTGCTGATAGGGGTAGGATGTGCGTGCGTTTATATGGATGAGTGTATGTACGTATGTATGAGCATCTGCGCCTGTACCGAGTTTCGCAAAAAAAAAAAAAAAAAGAACAAGGCTTTCAAACATCTACCCGAGAAGTCTTGGCCTAAAGTGCGCATTAGTAGAGAAAAAAGTTATTGGCGGCATGGAAAAAAGGCCTTAGCGGCGTGTAAGTTGCAGATTGCCGGTACTCATCGCAGGTATACGATATCGATGATATTGGTAAACAGTATCGATGATGTTGCAGCCGACACGCTGCTTATAACAACAATATCGGCGCCTTTGTTATAAAATCCGCTTGTCGGAAGTTAGCCTTCCTTTTATAGAAATTTTTAGGCGTGTCATCATACCACAACACCGTTACATAATATCGGTGGCGCTTATTGTAAAGTACGCCATTGGTATAATTTTTAGGGGAAAATGTTATCTTGAACAGGGAGGCACTGAACATTCCAAGACATGACCTTTCCTCTTTGGAGCAGGCTTTTTCAGAGGGAGAGCTAAAAGAATACAGTTTTTGTATTGCCAAGAGGGAAAGCTCCAGGCCCAGATGGTTTTACCTCCTCTTTCTACGGAAAATGTTGGTTGGTGATCAAATATGATTTGTTGTTCGAAGTCAATCGGTTACACAACTTGAGGGGAAAATGTTGGCACTTACTCAACTTAGACCATATTTCATTGTTGCCTAAAGGGGAGGCATGCAAGGTCAAAGAATTTAGACTGCATTCAGTGGCCAAGATTGTTTGCAAGATTATGGCCAACATATTGGCTACTTGTGTGCATACAATGGTTTCACATAGTCAAAGTACTTTTATCAAATCTCGTAGTATTCACAATAATTTTTTGTATCTCAAGAACACAACCCGGGTACTTACATGCAAAGAAAAAACCTTGCCTTTTTTTCTCAAGCTAGACATCGTTGGGGATTTTTGTTGGAATTTTGTCTAATGTAGGCCTAGCCCATATAATATAATCCATAATTCCTAAAAATCCCAAAGGCCCATGTGGCCCATTCATGTAAGGCAAAGGGTGGGACAAAAGTTTAGTCTCACCTTGCTAGTTTAGAGAGTTTTGGATCTCCTTATAAGGAAGGCTGCTCCACTTGTGGTATGAGCATTAAAAGAGAGCTCCTACACGCGCGCTCCTCCTCTGCCGCCCGTCATGACGCGACGCGACGTGGTTTGCGCGAATGTCTCGACCCAAGAGGCATGAATGCAATTTAAATGGTTGCAGAAGCTGAAACGTTATGCTGTAGTGGACATGAATATTGTTGCCTCGTTTTCTGTCTGTTCATTTTCTCTTCCATCGCAGCTCGTTCGCCTCCTCCTGTGTGCCTATAAAAGAGAGGTCACCCCTCTCGAGAAGTACACACATAAAAGCGTACAACCACTTGGTTCTGAATCTTCCCCATCCCATCTTGCGGCATGCACCGCGAGTTGGAACAGTAGGCCTCCGAAACCCCACCTCTTGTGATCATGTACGGGAGAGCGGCGATAAGGTTTTTTGGGAGCGCTCTGCGCGACTACTGGCTTCATCTTCATCACGGACTCGGACGAGCTCTTCTCCGACAAGGACTTCTTCCCGGACATCAACAGCCTGTACGACGACATAGGCGACAACAACGGCAACGTGAACGGGTCTACTTCCATTGTCCCATATGTTCTTCTCATTCTCCTAGTTAACATCATAGTACTACTTTCTTCTGTAGTTTTGTTTTTGTCCTACTCTCTGTTAGATGGCATGTCTAGTTTGATTCCTTTATTTATATCCATATTTTATCTACTATTTTTCTTCACTAATTTATTCACAAAATTGCTTATATTTCCAATTATACAAAAACCTTATTATAGGAACTTTTCCCCAGTTGGTTTTGCTGCGTCTCTGAAACCACCTCCGTTTGAGGGTGTGAATTTGAAGAGATGGCGTGCTAGAACAATTCTCTGGCTCGCAACCATGAGATGCCTTGATCGAACTAAAGGCAAGCCTGAACGATTGCTTACTCCCCTCGAGGAGAAAGCTTTCAAGGAAGCCGACACTCCTTTGAGGGGTGCTATTATCAGTGTTCTTAGCAAGAATATTGTTGACTCATATTTGTCCATCACTACGGGCAAGGACATGTGGGATGCACTCGAGGCTAAGTTTGGGGTCTCCGATGCGGACAGTTAACTATATGTCATGGAGCAATACTATGACTATAAGATGACCGATGAACGCTCTGTTTTTGAGTAGGCTCATGAGATAGTCTATTGTCAAAGAACTTGAGCTGTTCACATGTGTGTTACCAAGGCTCATGAGATACTATCAATTGTTCTAAGTGTCAAGTGTGTGTTCAAGCTAACCAACCTCGCAAGTCTCATATGACATCAGAGGTAAGAAATTTGGCACCTCTAGAACTCATACATTCAGATCTCTAAGATGAATGGCATGTTGACAAAAGATAGAAAGAAATATTTCATGATGTTGATTGATGATTCTACTAGATATTGATATGCGTATCTCCTGAAATCAAAATATGAGGCGTTGAATTTCTTAAGTCTATAAAGCTGAAACAGAAACCAACTTGATCGAAAGATCAAGCGACTTCGGTCTGATCACGGCGGAGAGTATTTTTCCAATGAAATTGATTCATTTTGTGAGGAACATGGTATAATCCATGAGAGGACGCCTCCCTACTCACCTCAGTCAAATGGGTGACCGAAAGAAAGAACTGTACTCTAACTGATTTGGTTAACGCCATGTTAGATACATCGAAATAACTCCATTCAAGGAATGAGAGAAGAAAAGATTAAAACTCTCTTACCTACGTACTTGGGGTTGTTTGGCAAAAGTCAATGATCCAATTCCCAAGAAGCGCAAGCTTGGACCAAAAACCGTGGATTGTGTTTTTCTGGGCTATGCTTTCCATAGCATTGGCTATAGATTTTTGATAGTAAAATCTAAGGTATCCGACATGGATGTTGGTACAATCATGGAGTCGAATGATGGGACTTTCTTTGAGGATATATTTCCCATGAGAGATATACCTAGTTCATCGAATCAGGGGATGCCCAGTACATCTAGTCAGGAGTTAGCTACAATTCATGAACCTATCATTTCGATAGAACACCCTAAAAACCCGGGGAGGGTAACAATGAAACTCCTAAACGGATCAAGATACAGCGGACTACAATGTCCTATTGTGATGATTTCATTGTGTACCTCGTCGATGATACTCCCATTTCTATTTTAGAAGCCTATGGACATCTCCGGATGCTGATTATTGGAAGGATGCCATCCGTAGTGAGATGGATTCTATTTGGCTAATGGAATCTGGGAGATCACTGATCGTCCATATGGGTGCAAACATGTAGGATGTAAGTGGGTGTTTAAGAAAAATCTTAGGCCTGATGGTACTATTCAAAAGTACAAGGCACGGCTTGTGGCCAAGGGTTATACCACAAGGAAAGTGTAGATTTCTTTGGTACTTACTCACCTGTAGCCAGATTGACTATCATTCGAGTACTATTGTCATTGGCTCCCTCATACGGTCTTCTTGTTCATCAAATGGACATGAAGACGACTTTCCTAAATGGAGAGTTGGACGAGGAAATTTACATGGCACAGTAAGATGGTTTTGTAGTAAATGGTCAAGAAGGAAAGTTTTGCAAGTTATTGAAGTCTTTATATGGTCTTAAACAAGCTCCTAGCTAGGAAGTGGCACGAGAAGTTCGAAAGAACTTTGACTGCTAAAGGCTTTGTCGCAAATGAAGCTGAAAAGTGTGTGTATTATCGCCATGGTGGGGGTGAGGGAGTCATTCTTTGCTTATACGTCGATGACATATTAATTTTTGGAACCAACCTGAATGTGATTCAGAAGACCAAGGATTTCGTATCTCGTTGTTTTGAGATTAAGGATCTTGGAGTAGCTGATGTAATCTTGAACATCAAGATGCTGAGAGAGGACAATGGTGTGATTACCCCGCTTCAATCTCACCATGTGGAAAAGATCTTGAGTCGTTTTGGGTATAGCGACTTCAAATCTTGTCCAACACCCTATGATCCTAGCATGTTGCTTCTAAAGAATAAAATGGCTGCTAGAGATCAACTGAGATATTCTCAGATTATTGGCTCGCTTATGTATTTGGCTAGCACTACCAGGCCAGACATTACTTTTTTCTGTATGCAAACTTAGTTGATTTGTTTCAAATCCTACAGATGATCATTGGCATGCTCTTCAAAAGAGTTATGCCCTATCTAAAAGGCACTGCGGGCTATGGTATTCACTATATCGGGTATCCGAGGGTACTAGAGGGTTATAGTGACTCAAACTGGATATCTGATGCTGATGAGATTAAGGCCACTAGTGGATATGTTTTTACACTAGGTGGTTGCGTTGTTTCTTGGAAGTCTTGCAAGCAAACCATATTAACAAGGTCAACAATGGAAGAAGAGCTTACAACATTAAACACAGCCAGTGTTGAAGCAGAGCGGCTTCGTGAGCTCTTGATGAACTTACATGTGGTTGAGAAACCTATTGTCAACACCCGGATTTTTAAGTCCAGATGCCTATTATGCCATACATCGCAATCCCAGGAATATTGTTTTTGCGAGACATAATAGATTGATATCACAGAACATCATTCATTACAAACCATAATCGTCTTACAACAAGGGATCACATGATCCAGTCTTACAACATAGTGGATCTAGAGATCCAATTACAAAACACATAGCGGAAGCGAAGTAGCGGTTGCGGTCCATCTGTTCCACAGGCAACGCTTGACGTCAGGAGTAGTCCTAGTTATCATAGACGTCTTGTTGTCCATCCTCCTGGTACTGGTTCTCCTCTTCATAGTCTGGCCATTTGAACAGCCAGAGATAAAGCCATGAGTACTTTAAAGTACTCGCAAACTAATACTAATGTAAGCACTATCAACTATATTAAGTGGGTTCTAAGCTCTAGGTTCACTTGCATAAAGCCAGTTTTATTTCATAAGCACTTGATAATAAAAGAATCTTTAGTTGTCAAATTAACTCAAGTGGGAACATTAGTGTCATTCCCACAACTCTATTGTGATCAATTCAAATTCACCTTTCAAGTTCAAGTCACAAGTCACCAGTCACATGTAACATTTTTTAAAAGTTCTGATGATGAAACAGTATGGCCTTTCCAACCGTCCATAATCGTGGACACGGCTATTCGAATAGGTTTACACTCTGCAGAGGTTGTACACTTGTGCCACAACTTTTGATTACATCCGTCAGGGATAACCCTGAATAATCATACTCAGTATGCGGATCATCAACCATAACCTTTCACTTACATACCCTAGTATATATTGGCACCTCTCCCCATGAGCTTGACCTCCCAGTGAGGGCAAACCGCCAACCTGGGAACTGCACAGGGCTTGGGTCGGACATTCACCTCATTTCACGTCATTTCACTTCATTTCACTTTCAACGGAGGCAGCCTCGGCATAACCCCTATGATGCTTGTTTAAAGGGAACCCATACTAAAATACATAAACTTCCAGTTAAGCCCTACCCATAATCATGTATTGTGGGGGTACTCTAAAATTGGAATGGTATCGCATCCGAACCCAACCATCAGTTTTTGTAAAGCTCACCATGTCATTCACAAGTCACATTCACCTTCAAAATCTTTCAATAGAATGACTCATCATTCCAAGGTTTTCAAAGTCATTTGATTTCACATGTTCCCATCTAGAGTAGTCAATTTTAGTATAGCACTAGCAACTAATCATGAGGGGTGCTAACTAGCTTGTATTTCTTTAGGCTAAATTTGATGCTCTTATACAACTCCATATTTAGACCAAGTGAATCATGAATCAAAAATAAACTTTGATAAACCAAAGTCAAAAACTTGTAAGGTAAAAACTTGGGTTGGGATCATTAAACACAAAGTAATATGTAATGGTGCCTTTCTCTTGTAGAGCTTGGCACTTAGGGTAACTTGCAAGAGTATAGCTTGCCTTGATTGGTACAGTGATCAAAACTTTCTTCTTCTTCTTGGTAGAAGACCTCCTCCTCCTGGTAGTCCTCGGTACTTGTGTCTATAAACGGGTACGAGGCATACAATCACCACACAAAGCTTAAGTACTAGACTTAACACACAAATGGGTCAAACAAGCTATTCTAGCATCACATCCTTATTAACATGTTGGTTGACTTGGTGTTCTTGTTAAGAAAAATAATTTGCTCTCATTGAAAGTATTTATTAGGGTTTCCATTTAGTTCTTTGGAGAAATAATTTCCTCTCATTGAATCTTGTTAATATTTAATCTCCTCAAATAATAAGATATGAACATATGTTGAACAAGGTCAACACTTCATATTTATCAGTTGGGAAAATGATTTAAATGAGGTATTACACCTCATGCAATTTAACACTACCTTAGTAATAATTTAATATCACTAAATAATACAATATGAGATAATATAGACCAAGGTCATTAGCTCATGTTGGATTACTTGAGACAAATATTTAAATGAGAGGATACCTCTCATACTATTTAATAATTAAAGTTTGGGTAATTTAAATGGACTAGAAATAGCCACATAGCCATTATTTATTCTAGCCCATGATCATATGAAGCAACCATGTCATATTTTTACATATTCAGATAGACAATACGAAATGTGATTTTTGAGAGTTGGAATCAACTCAAAATAATATATGGTTGATTTTTAATAAATGTTTAAAGTTTGAAAAGGCCCTGTCTTGTTATTTTTTCTACATGAGTTCTACAAAAAATCTAGGGTTGAGACCAGTAGGGTTTGATAGAGAATTTCATAAGCTTTCCAAATATATAAAATTTATCAAATTTGGCACCGTGGATATTTTCCTATTTAATTTTGAAGTGGACAGCAGTATTGAATTTCATTGAAATGAAATAATTCGAATTTGAATTACATGGGCTAAACGGGAAAGAAATTGGGCCGGCCCAGCTACGCGCCAGTGCGCGCAGTGGGCTGCCTGACAGGGGGGGCCCACCTGTCAGTGTGTTTTTAACACCGAAACGGTACGCAGCGAGGTGAGCCGTGGGATTAAAAGAGAATCGCACGGCTGCAAGTCGTCGTCTACGTCGACGAGAGGCAACCCTGGCACGACGGAGGCAGGGGGTCAGCGGCTCACCTGAGCTCCTTCGAGGGTCGAGGATGAGCGCAATCGAGCTGGAAGACGATGGCGAGGTGAAAGAGGGTCGAGGCAGCTCTTGGGGAGGTCGAAATCGTCAGCTCCTTTGGCTACTGCTATGGCGGTCTACGGCGAAATTGGAGCTACTCCGGTGGTAATGTGGATGGTAGAGGGTTCGAGGAGAGCAAGTGAAGGAGGGGAGCAAGCTGGTGTGGAGAAATCATCCCGAGGAGGGCTCCTTTTATAGATGCGAGGGGTGGCCGAGGGGGTGCGGGCAGGTCAAGGAGGGAGGTGACGCTACGGTGGCTGAAGGGGCAGGGCGACGTCAGGGAGGTGTTGGCGATGTCGAGGCGGTCACGACGAGCGTCAGGGTGCAACAGGAGAGGGACGGTGGCGTTCGTCATCGTCCACGCGTACCCTTGTACTATGGCGGACGGCGTCGTCCATGGCGACGGCGATAGGGCGTGCGAGGGCAGTTGAGGTTGTCCTGGAGGTTGCTGGTGTCGTGGAGGGTCCATGGTAGAAAGGAGAGGGCGAGAGGGAGTGTGAGGCGATGGGGCGAGCAAGGGTACTGGCACGTCCAGAGCGTGGTCGTGCACGCTCTGGCGCTTCACGTTCCGAGCGTTGGCTTGCTCTCCTTGGCCAGGGCTCGCGCCAGTGGGGTCAGGGTGTCAAGGTCAACTTGTTTGACAAGGTCAGAGAGAGAGGTGAGGAGAGGGGAGCAGGTGTGCATGGTGGTGATCAAGTGGCTGGCATGGTCATGTCTTTTGATCCTTTGTGCATTTCTCTTTCTCTCTGAGGGCATGGCATGCTTGAGTGAGGTGGGGTGAGTCTACTTGATAAGGTTAGAAGGACAAGAGAGGGAGGATGCCATGGGTTGGCATGGTGATGTCATATGATTGGCATGGGCATGGCATTGGTCCTCTATGCATTCTTTTCTTGGTCTATGAGTGTTACAAGCTTGAGTGGGGTGAGTCCAAGGTATGTGACATGGTGAGCATGGTTGGAGAGGGCTAGGGCTTGCACATTGGATTAATACCAAAATATATGTGACACATGGAATGTCCTTGGCATGGTTTGGGCATGGTGATCATGGCAAGACTAGGTCATCACTTTAGGGAGTTGTTGTGGTACATGGTGCACTATAGATGAGCCAAAGAGAGAGAGGGTGAGGGGTACATAGTGGTTGGAATAGTGGTTGTACCCTAATTTACACTATGTGATCAACATATGTGACAAGCAATGGTCACACTTGTTTTTGATTTTGGCCAAATAACTTCATGGATGTGTTTTAAATAATGTTGGTCAGCAATTGGTGGCATTGGTTTGAATTTTAGAATGGTTTTGTGAAAATTTTAAGGTTAGGGGAATCTAGAATATGTTTCAAAGTGGCATCTTGGCATGCTTATATTTAGAGTTTGACTTTGAACCAGCAAGGTTGACTTTGACCAAGTTGTTCACTTTTATGAGTACAATAGATCTGGGCAAAAAGATTTGAAAGTTTAGTTTAGAAAAAGTTAACTAAGGGGGCTCAAAGTGGGTATGTTGTTAAAAATGGCTCATGTGACCATTATCATATGTGAGGAGGTTTTGCATTTTATTTTGATTTGATTTGAGTTTCTTTGATTCAAAAGTGGTTCTTAAGTGTTTAGTAACATTACCCAACCATTGTCACAAGTCAAATTGGCCTAGGTTTAAGGTTTGCAAAAATGGCTATAAGCACATATGTGAGGTGATTTGTGTTTTTCTATTTTTCTTCTTTCTCTCTTCTTGATCCAATGATCATACTCTAGGGTTTTAGCATCATTGATAAGCACACAAACAATCATCATGGCAATGTCACATAATAAAGCATGAACACTATGCATAGCACCATATTCAAATAAAAGTTTTTTGTTTCTTCTAAATTTTGACTATTGGAAACTCCTTTTCTTATTGATTTGAAATTTGGGATGTTACACCAATACCTGCTATTCCAATGAACTGTGATAATGAAACTGTGGTCATCAAGGTTAACAGTTCTAAGGATAACATGAAGTCATCAAGACATGTGAAGAGGAGGTTAAAATATGTCAGAAAAATGAGAAACTCCAGAGTTATTGCGGTGGATTATATCCATACATCTAGAAACTTGGCAGGCCCCTTGAGAAAGGGTCTTTCACGTAATCTGATTGATAATGCATCAAAGGAGATGTGTATGAGAGTGTTAACTGAGAGGAAAGTATCCTTGTATGATACCACTCCATGAAGATGCAATAATTTCCTAATCTGCACGGTAGGCTGATTTTATCTTAATGTATTCTAAGTGGATTATTTGAGCACATATGTTGTCATGCAGAACATATGTTGAAGAACACACCTATATGAATCTGGTTGTTAACTTCACAGTCTATGCGAGTTGGGTTCACTCAAATAAATTCATGAAAGGCTATGAAGTATGACGCATAAGCTCACCCACGGGAAAGCCCTGCGACGACCCAGCATCTTTCAAGGCTTTATGTGAAGGTAGATTCGCGGAAAACTTGCAGTTCAAGACTTAGTCCACTGTTCAAGTAGCAATCTAGTGTAGCATAGAATTCTAGGTGAAAGTTTAACTTAAAAGTCTTGGCTATAGTACCAGTATATAAAACAATGTTTTGAAACCAAAGACAAACTTTATGTGCCTCTGAGATCTGGTGGAGAACTATTGGAATTTTGTCTAATATATGCCTAGCCCATTGATGCGTGCAATTAACACACGTCCGTTGGGAACCCCAAGAGGAAGGTGTGATGCAGACAGTAGCAAGTTTTCCCTCAGAAAGAAACCAAGGTTTATCGAACCCAGAGGAGCCAAGAAGCACGTTGAAGGTTGATGGCGGTGAAGTGTAGTGCGGCGCAACACCAGGGATTCCAGCGCCAACATGGAAACTGCACAACACAACCAAAGTACTTTTCCCTAACGTAACAGTGAGGTTGTCAATCTCACCGGCTTGCTGAAAACAAAGGATTAACTGTATTGTGTGGAAGATGATGATTGTTTGCGAAGAACAGTAAAGAACAATTGCAGTAGATTGTATTTCAGATGTAAAGAATAGGACCGGGGTCCACAGTTCACTAGTGGTGTCTCTCCCATAAGATAAATAGCATGTTGGGTGAACGAATTACAGTTGGGCAATTGACAAATAAAGAAGGCATAACAATGCACATACATATATCATGATGAGTACTATGAGATTTAATCAGGGCATTACGACAAAGTACATAGACCGCCATCCAGCATGCATCTATGCCTAAAAAGTCCACTTTCAGGTTATCATCCTGTTATCCCCAGATTTTAGCACAATCAAGGAGATGGGCCGTAATTGAAATGGGCTTGAAGAAGATGCACGTGGAGAATATCTGAAGCGTCCTCGCACGAGAGTTTGGGCTAAGTTGCCCGTGTATCTGTATATTATTAGATCGTTTTTAGAATTAAAGATAGAGTTTGGCTCGTACACGGTTAGGTGTGCTTCCGGATTAGAAAGTCCCTTGGACTATAAATATGTTCTTAGGGTTATTGAAATCGAGGACAATCACGTTCACAACAAACACAAACCAGGCGCATCGCCACCCCTTATTTCGAGGGTTTCTTCCGGGTAAGCATCATGCTGCCTAGATCGCATCTTGCGATCTAGGCAGTACACGTTTATTCGATTACCTTGTGTTACTCGTGCTGAAGCATTGTTGATGGCGAGTAGCACTATTTATCGTAGATGTTTTGGGGCTTGCATTGATGCTTTTCTTACACATATTTGCTTAGCAATGCTGTCCTTCGATATCTAGCTGTCCTTGCACCTATCCAGGTGTAAGGACAGCACCTTGCTTGTTCGTTACTTAGTAGATCCGATCTGTTATAGTTGCTCCTTGTTCTTCAAGGATTAGTTTAATATCTGCATGATTAGGCCTTATGCTGGGGTTGGATGATCCGGTAGTGCGTTAGGTGTTGTTTTACCGTTCCTACAAGGGATGTTCCGGGAATTGACTTAATGTTGGTTTTTAGGCCTCTTTTAGGAGTAGTTTCCATCATCTTTCGTATCTGTTAGGCCCAGCTACGCGTAGGATGTCCCGGTTATGCGGTGAAAACCCTAAACTGTCGTAGATTGGTTTAGCTTTGTTTTGATCAAGCAGGATCCCCATGTCATCGTAAATCCAACGTGAACCATGGGGCGATCGGCTCTTTGAGCCGATCCACAGGGCAACCTGAGAGCCGATCAGGCTCGTATTTAATGTTTACATGTCTACCATGCAGGAGACTAGTCGAAGCAATCCAACACCTTCCTGACCAGGTCTAGGTCAGGTGGCACGCCCTTGCAGCCGCCTGGACGTGTGCTAGGACTTTGCGGGACGACGCGAGGCGCCAGGGCCCACTAAGCGGTCGTGGGAGCCTCCCGGCTCTTCATGTTGCTTAACCACTGCTCGCCGGTGAGTTTTGGCAGGCAACACATTCTGGCACGCCTGGTGGGACACTTTCTACAACAACCCCGTCAACGTCGGCAGCCAAGATGTTGGACGAACTGATCAAGTACGAGGATCTACCTACAGAGCATAAGAAGAAATACGATGAGCTGAAGGCCATCTTTGAAGCCGATCTCATCGGCTCTTTTGAGAAGACCCGTTCGCACGGCATCAGGTTTAAAGGATTCACACCCGAAGGCGCGTTCAAGGGTTTAGATCTGTCTCTCCCTTCGGAGGAACGTACCAGAGCCCTGCGCCAAGAAATTAACTATGCTGTGGCTCATTCTCTACATCGGCATTCTGAGAGCCTGGTGAATACGCTTGAGCGAGTTGCGCTTCGTGTGGTGCAAGAAATCATGAAACATCAGTATTCTCCGTCAGGACCCGTTTTAGGGACTCATCAGGGAGAGATATCATTCCACACCGGGCCACCACTGCCATTCGCGATGGCAGCTCCACAGCAACAAGGTTCACCGGCATACGTTGTCTACAAGGTCGGGGGTGATCCTGGCGACTACCAATTCTTGTATGAGCCGCCCAAGGAGATCCCACATGGATACGTGTGCACATATGTGCCGGACTGCAACAACTGGACGCGCGCGATCCAAACTTCGGCAGGAGGAATTGCCGGAGCAGGAGCGATGGTTACGGCAGGAGGGAGTTCTGGAGCAGATGCTGAGAAACAGGCGTGGCTAACTAAATATACCACTACAACGAGTCCGGACAGCTCAACCTCTACATCTCCTACTGTGGATCAGATCAGCGCAATCTTGAGAGACCAGTTCGGTATCCTGCCAAAGAAGAGAACCATCGGCTATTCCAAGCCGTACCCCAATGAGTATGACCTAATCCCACTGCCACCTAAGTATCGGCTCCCTGACTTCACAAAATTCAGTGGATCAGAAGGATCTAGCTCCATCGAGCACGTGAGCCGATACTTGGCACAGTTGGGCATGGTTTCAGCATCAGAACCGCTACGTGTGAGGTTCTTTGCCCAATCTCTCACGGGTCCAGCCTTTGGGTGGTACACCTCGCTACCCCCAAATTCAGTTCGGACATGGAAGCAGCTGGAGGAGCAGTTTCACATACAATATCATTTAGAAGCTACCGAAGCGGGCATTGCCGATCTGACGCAGGTTCGGCAAAGGCGAGGAGAGACGGTGTCTGAATACATTCAACGTTTCAGAACTGTCAATAACCGATGTTATTCGGTTCATTTATCTGAGAAAGAAGCAGTCGAACTGGCCGTGGCAGGCCTCGCAGCGCCACTCAAGGATCTGACGTTCCAAGTGGAGTACAATTCGTTAGCGCACATGGTCCAGAGACTAACTTCGTATGAACGGCACCACCCGGAATTATACCAAGACAAGTTCAAGCGCGCGATAGGCCTGGTCGACGCTGAGGAGGATGAAGACCCTGCAGAAGATCAGGAAGTCGCTGTGGCTGAATGGACTCGGACGGCAGTTCCCGTGTCCTGCAAATGGGTGAAACAACCAGGGCCTCCAAAAGGGTTTGACTTCGATTTAAGCAAAACTGAGCAAATTTTTGATTTGCTGCTGAAGGAGAAACAGCTGAAGTTACCCGAAGGCCACAAGATTCCTACGTCACAAGAGATGAACGGTAGGCCATACTGCAAATGGCATCACACGTTCACCCACGCCACCAACGATTGCAAAGTGTTGCGCGCACAGATTCAAATGGCGATAGAGTCAGGCCGATTAATCTTCGGACAATTTGCCATGAAAGTAGACACACATCCGTTTCCTGGCGTCAACATGGTGGATCTCAGTCACTCCCTAAGACGCGAGCCAGGTTTCTCTTTTGGTGTCAACATGGCAGGGCTTGGGACCCGCCATGGCAAAGATAAAGCAAAAAGCAGTCACTCCCGTGGCAAGAAGAAAGAGGAGGCCGATCCACGCGACCGGCCACAACATGATAACAGACGGTACCTGACAGAAGAAGAAGTGAGAAGCGTGCGGTATCAATGACCACTCTCCGCGCATCTCCTTAACAAATATGAGCAGCAGTATGACCGACGTCGGCGCTATGACGTGGATGATGAAAGATATCGTCGGTCTGATGCAGATGACAGGAGGTATCGTCGATATGATAGAGACGATGAAGGGTACGAGCGTCACGCTAGAGGAAACTCAAGAGAGCAAGAAGACATAGATAAGCATTGGAACTGTCCTTTCTTTAAACACTGCTGGGACTCAGGAATGAGCCGATTGCCTACAATCGAGAACTGCCCAGAATGTAGACCGCAAAGGAAGGGAACAAAGGAAGTTTCAGTGTTCAAACGTCTAGGGCCTCTCCCACCTCAGAACAAACGAGCTGAGTCGTCTCAAGATGAAGACTTCGAGGACTCAGATGAAGAAGAAGATAGGTACCACCGGCCAAGGTGGTACCCTGATGGACTCAGCCATTTTCAGAAGCGTAGGGTGCAGCGGCTACGAAACCTGGAGGAAGCCGAAGCACAATACCTGTACACGTTGAGGAAGGCACGGCCCGATCTGGCCGTGAAAATTCAGCAAACGTTGGAGTTAGAGATGCGCCCGCTAAAGAAAGTGTGGCGCCCTAAATAGACAAAAGCCGATGCAGAGGCATCGGCTGATACAAACATGGTGTTTATACTCCCGTCAGAGTTTTGTGCTCCAAAAGACGAGGAAGTATCGGTGGCTCAATTCGACTGCGGTCCACGGCCAGTGATCTTTGAGAAGCCACGAGAGAGGAGCTACAGGCACTTGAAAGCCCTATACCTAAAAGGTTATATCGATGGGCAGCCTGTCAGCAAGATGTTGGTTGACACGGGAGCGGCAGTCAACATAATGCCGTATTCCATGCTACGACGTTTGGGACACTCCAATGATGATCTGATCAAGACCAACGTCACGTTAAGCGATTTCAATGGCCAAGCATCAGAAGCAAAAGGTGTTCTGAATGTAGATCTGACCGTAGGCCGAAAAACCATATCCACCTCGTTCTTCATCGTTGACAGCAAGAGCAATTACGCTGTCCTGCTTGGAAGGGATTGGATTCACGCTAACTGTTGCATTCCATCAACAATGCACCAATGCATCATATAGTGGGATGGAGATGACGTGGAGGTGGTTCAGGCAGATGACTCAATCGAGATCTCACTAGCTGCCATGAATATTTGGGATGCAAACGACCAAGAGCCGCTCTCTGGAATCAGTTTGGACGGCTGTGAGCGCATCGAAGCTTCAATAAACGGGGTGAGGCTGGTCTTATCCACCGGCCTGACAAAGTAACAAGATCTAAATCAGTAGGTGTACGTGGCAAGGCTGATCCCTGCGATCGGCCCCAAAAAATAAAAAGCCAGAATCTCCTCTCGATCATGTCACGTAGCCATAGTGAAGCGCCAAGAAGTTGTAAACCCTCATCAAGCATAGCAATGAAAAAGGAGGCCGATTCTAGCAATCGGCCAAAATTATCCTCAACATACACTTTGCCTGTGTGCAGCATTGATCTAGCAGGCGATGGAAAGCTGGGGTATGGGTTTACATCAGCTGATGAGCTGGAAGAGATTGACATTGGTCCTGGGGATAAGCCACGACCAACATTTATCAGCAAAAAGTTAGATCCACATCTCAGGGGCCTGATGATTGCCTTGTTAAAGAGTACCCAGATTGTTTTGCATGGGATTATACGGAGATGCCTGGGTTAGACAGGAGCATCATTGAGCATCGGCTCCCCCTGAAGAAAGGATTTCGGCCGTTCCAGCAGCGAGCACGACAGATGAAGGCCGAAATCTTGGTGGAAGTCAAGAAGGAGATCCAGAAGATGTTGGACGCTGGGTTCATCAGGACATGCAGGTACGCTGAATGGATTTCCAATGTCGTACCTGTGGAGAAAAAGGATGGCCGATGGCGCGTCGCCATAGATTTTCGGAACCTCAACAGTGCCACTCCAAAGGATGAATATCCAATGCCAGTAGCGGAGACATTGATCAATGCAGCTGCTGGTCATAAAATTTTAAGTTTCATGGATGGCAATGCCGGCTACAACCAAATTTTTATGGCTCCAGAAGATATACACAAGACTGCATTCAGAGTGCCAGGCTCGGTGGGCTTGTTTGAATATGTAGTCATGACTTTTGGGCTGAAGAATGCTGGCGCAACGTACCAAAGAGCCATGAATTACATCTTTCATGATTTAATAGGCAAATTGGTGGAAATTTACATCGATGACGTGGTGGTCAAGTCTGTTTCGATGGATGGACACTTGGAGGATTTGCGACACGTCCTGGACCGAACTAGGAAGTTCGGACTAAGAATGAATCCAAAGAAGTGTGCCTTTGGTGTGACGGCCGGTCAGTTCCTGGGTTTCTTGGTTCATGAACGTGGAATTGAGATCGGCCTGAAAAGTCAAGAGGCAGTGCGAACGATGAAGCCACCCACCACGAAGAAGGAGCTCCAATGTCTCATCGGCAAAATTAATTTCGTCAGAAGGTTCATCTCTAACTTGTCAGGACGAATCGAGCCGTTCATGGGATTGGTTAAAATCAAGTCTGATGAGGAGTTTCGCTGGGGGGCAGAGCAACAACAAGCATTTGACGATATTAAGGAATACCTAACGAAGCCACCTGTGTTAGTTCCGCCGCAGCAGGACAGGCCGTTCTACATTTACTTATCAGTGGCTGACACCTCCATCGCATCAGTGGTGGTGCAGGTTTATGATGGTCTGGAAAAAGTGGTTTTCTACCTCAGCAGAAGGATGTTGGATGCAGAAACAAGGTACCCTGAAATTGAAAAGTTGTGCCTCTGTCTATTTTTCACCTGCACCAAGATCCAAGACATCTTCTTGTCAGCAGAAATCATCGTCATATGCAAATCGGATGTCATCAAGCACATGCTGTCGGCTCCTGTACTGAAAGGCCGACTCGGCAAATGGATGTTTGCGTTATCGGAATTTGATATCCGGTATCAACCTGCGAAAGCAGTCAAGGGACAAGCGTTGGCCGATCTTATCGCTGAACGAATAAACACGGACGTAGCCGCACTATCTGTGCGTGCATGGGCCATGTTCTTCGATGGATCGGTCTGTCAGGATGGTTGCGGCATCGGCGTGCTACTCGTTTCGCCTCGGGGGGCAACATTTTCCTTCTCCATCAGGATAGCTACCCCTTGCACCAACAATGTTGCTGAGTATGAAGCGATGTGCAAGGGAATGGAGTTGCTACTGGACGCTGGGGCGGGAGCGGTTGAGATCTTTGGAGACTCCAAATTGGTGATTTCTCAACTCACGGAAGAGTCCAAGTGTGAGAGTGAATCGCTCTTTCCATTATGGATACAATGCCGTGAGCTGATGACACGGTTCAGATATATAAACTTCCATTGGATCCCAAGGTCGCAAAATACCGAGGCGAACGATCTCGCACAAACGGCGTCAGGATACAAGGACGTAGCAGATGGAGCCGATTTTGAGGTGCAGTTCATGGAACCCGATGATTGGAGAGCCGATATTTTCAATTACTTGAAAGATTCGGCTCGGGGGGCACCTAAACAGATAAGATATAGGGCCATGAAGTACATACTGATTGGCGATGACATGTTCTACAGGACGTTGGAAGGTTTACTTCTCAAATGTTTGGGACCAGCCGAGTCCAATCGGCTCTTACACGAGGTGCATGAAGGTGCCTGTGGAACTCACCAATCGGCTCATAAGATGAAGTGGCTGATCAGGCGATCGGGATTTTATTGGCCTACCATGCTTGAAGATTGTTTCCAGTATTATAAAGGGTGTCAAGCATGTCAGAAGTTTGGGAGCATTCAGATGGTACCCGCATCAGCAATGAATCCTATTGTCAAACCTTGGCCATTCCGAGGTTGGGGCATGGATATGATCGGCAAAATTCATCCTGCATCAAGCAAAGGCCATGAATGGGTTCTGGCCATTACAGATTACTTCACTAAATGGGTGGAGGCCATCCCTATGAAGTCAGTAGCATCGAAAGATGTTATCAGTTTCGTGTTGGAACATGTCATTCATAGATTCGGGATTCCCCAGACTATCACGACTGATGGAGGTTCGGTCTTCGTGTCGAAGGAGATGAAGAAGTTCTGCGATGACATGGGGATCAAGTTGATCCGATCGTCTCCATATTATGCTCAAGCAAACGGGCAGGCTGAAGCGTCCAACAAGAGCTTGATCAAGCTGATTAAGAGGAAAATCGACGAGCACCCTAGACGATGGCATGATGTGTTGTCGGAGGCTTTGTGGGCTTACCGCATGTCGTGTCATGGAGCAATAAAAACCTCGCCATACCAGCTGGTCTATGGACAAGAAGCTGTGTTACGCTGGGAAATCAAAGCTGGGTCAAGACGGATCACGTTTCAGAATGATTTAACTGCTGAAGAATATGCAGCCCTGATGAGCGACAGCATTGAGGACGCAACGGAACTTAGACTATGGTCACTTGAGAAAATCAAGGAGAATAAAGCCAAGGTGGCTCGTGCATATAATAAGAAGGTGAAGCCAAAAGAGTTCCAAGTTGGTGATCTGGTATGGGAAGCTGTATTGCCGTTGGGGACGAAGGATAAAGTGTATGGTAAATGGTCTCCAAATTGGCATGGCCCATACAAAGTCGTCCAAGTTTTAAAGGGAAATGCATACATGCTCGAGCAGTTGGATGGTGTGAAGTTCCCAGTGGCCGTCAATGGCCAGCATCTCAAGAAGTATTTCCCAAGCATGTGGGATGATGGGCAGTGAGGTATGGGGGCCGATTTTAAATCGGCCAGTAAAAAGCAAAATGTGGATTTGCTGAGATGAATCTCCCAGTACGTCAATCGGCCAGGAACAAGCTCAATTGAGCAGGTTAACAGATCATTTTCAGACTAGAGACCATGATATCTGAGATGAATCTCCCAGTGGATTTGCTGGGGATTTGAATCTGCGCGTTTAAGGTTGGAGGATAGTTTGGACATGGACTGGACCTGTTTGACCGTGTGAATAGGCAGCTGTTTGGCCTCAAATCGCGTTTGTAGTGTAGGCCGATGCCTTGCCATCGGCTCTTTGAACAGCGACTTCGTTGGACAATCGGCAAAAATTAACAAGAAAGCAAAATTAATTGGGGAATATTTTCTTCATTAGAAAGGGATTTCTTACAAAGAGGAAGCCGATTGCTCAAGGGAGGAAGAACAAAAGGAGGACAGATTGCTACCACTAGTCCTATGCTAAAAGGTCCCTACTCTAAGGACCATCGCTGTCCTCGTCGTCACCGCTGTAGCCGCCGCCGGTGCTGCTGCTGGCGGGCTCCTCGTCGCTACTGCCGTAGCCCTCAATGGGGGCTTCTTCCTCCTCATCATCGTCGTCTTCGTCGTCATCCGACCAGGCCCAGCCGCGGAAGCGCTTCGCCGGCGGCTCGTCGGAGGAGGTGTCGCCCTCCTCTTCTTCCTCGTTGGAGGAGACGTCGTCCTCCTCATCCTCCTCTTCTTCCTCTTCGTCGGAGGGGGTGAAGCTACCCCAGGAGAGGAGGTCATCCTCGTTCTCCGCCACCAGTTCCCCGTCGATGAGGAACCGGAGGTCGTCCTCCCCATCGGTCAGGGGCAAGTCGCCATCTGACCCGACGAGGGCCTCGGGTCGGCCATCTGGCACATAGTCGAAGTCCCACTCCGGCTCATACCATTGGCCGGGCCCTGGCATCGGCTCATCTGAAGAGGAAGATTGGAAGGAGAGAGCCGATGCAGCAGAAGAGGAGGATGAGTCCATGTTGGAGGAGGGTTTTTCGGTGACTAGTGTGGAGCAAGAGGATGAAGAAGCAAACTGCTCGATGCGGTTAAATAGAGGGGATATAGTGGAAATTTAATGCTTGAGCAGTTTTCGAGTATACGGTGCTAAAACTGTCAATCGTGCAGAAGTTGAGAAGACAGGGTATCATGACGAAGGATACTGCAACGGTTCTGCTCTGCCACGACATGACCCTTCGAAGGAAGAACAGAGTGGTTTTGAAATTATCATTACCAAAACCAGGGGGGCATGTGTTATCCCCAGATTTTAGCACAATCAAGGAGATGGGCCGTAATTGAGATGGGCTTGAAGAAGATGCACGTGGAGAATATCTGAAGCGGCCTCGCACGAGAGTTTGGGCTAAGTTGCCCGTGTATCTGTATATTATTAGATCGTTTTTAGAATTAAAGATAGAGTTTGGCTCGTACACGGTTAGGTGTGCTTCCGGATTAGAAAGTCCCTTGGACTATAAATATGTACTTAGGGTTATTGAAATCGAGGACAATCACGTTCACAACAAACACAAACCAGGCGCATCGCCACCCCTTATTTCGAGGGTTTCTTCCAGGTAAGCATCATGCTGCCTAGATCGCATCTTGCGATCTAGGCAGTACACGTTTATTCGATTACCTTGTGTTACTCGTGCTGAAGCATTGTTGATGGCGAGTAGCACTATTTATCATAGATGTTTTGGGGCTTGCATTGATGCTTTTCTTACACATATTTGCTTAGCAATGCTGTCCTTCGATATCTAGCTGTCCTTGCACCTATCCAGGTGTAAGGGCAGCACCTTGCTTGTTCGTTACTTAGTAGATCCGATCTGTTATAGTTGCTCCTTGTTCTTCAAGGATTAGTTTAATATCTGCATGATTAGGCCTTATGCTGGGGTTGGATGATCCGGTAGTGCGTTAGGTGTTGTTTTACCGTTCCTACAAGGGATGTTCCGGGAATTGACTTAATGTTGGTTTTTAGGCCTCTTTTAGGAGTAGTTTCCATCATCTTTCGTATCTGTTAGGCCCAGCTACGCGTAGGATGTTCCGGTTATGCGGTGAAAACCCTAAACTGTCGTAGATTGGTTTAGCTTTGTTTTGATCAAGCAGGATCCCCATGTCATCGTAAATCCAACGTGAACCATGGGGCGATCGGCTCTTTGAGCCGATCCACAGGGCAACCTGAGAGCCGATCGGGCTCGTATTTAATGTTTACGTGTCTACCATGCAGGAGACTAGTCGAAGCAATCCAACACCTTCCTGACCAGGTCTAGGTCAGGTGGCACGCCCTTGCAGCCGCCTGGACGTGTGCTAGGACTTTGCGGGACGACGCGAGGCGCCAGGGCCCACTTAGCGGTCGTGGGAGCCTCCCGGCTCTTCGTGTTGCTTAACCACTTCTCGCCGGTGAGTTTTGGCAGGCAACACATCCGAACCCCTTCCGGTATTAAGTTGCAAGCAACAGACAATTGCATTAAGTATGGTGCGTAATGTAATCAACACAAATATCCTTAGACAAAGCATCGATGTTTTATCCCTAGTGGCAAC
Organism: Lolium perenne; assembly: GCF_019359855.2. NCBI lineage: Eukaryota > Viridiplantae > Streptophyta > Magnoliopsida > Poales > Poaceae > Lolium > Lolium perenne. The sequence goes on along the minus strand of NC_067248.2, from coordinate 140,233,654 downwards.
AGCACATCCACAAACTTAGAACTTTCTGTCACTGTCCCAGATTTAATGGAGGCATGAACCCACTATCGAGCATAAATACTCCCTCTTGGAGTCACAAGTATCAACTTGGCCAGAGCCTCTACTAGCAACGGAGAGCATGCAAGAACATAAACAACTCATATATGATAGATTGATAATCAACTTGACATAGTATTCAATATCCATCGGATCCCAACAAACACAACATGTAGGATTACAAATAGACGATCTTGATCATGATAGGCAGCTCACAAGATCGAACATGATAGCACAATGAGGAGAAGACGACCATCTAGCTACTGCTATGGACCCATAGTCCAGGGGTGAACTACTCACACATCGATCCGGAGGCGATCATGGCGATGAAGAGACCTCCGGGAGATGATTCCCCTCTCCGGCAGGGTGCCGGAGGCGATCTCCTGAATCCCCCGAGATGGGATTGGTGGCGGCTGCGTCTCTGGAAGGTTTTCCGTATCGTGGCTCTCGGTACTGGGGGTTTCGCGACGAAGACTATATGTAGGCGGAAGGGTATGTCAGGGGGCGTCACGAGGGGCCCACACAACAGGCCGGCGCGGCCAGGGCTTGGGCCACGCCGCCCTGTTGTGTGGCCACCTCGTGGCCCCACTTCGTTTCCTCTTCGGACTTCTGGAAGCTTCGTGGAAAAATAGGCCCCTGGGCGTTGATTTCGTCCAATTCCGAGAATATTTCCTTTGTAGGATTTCTGAAACCAAAAACAGCAGAAAACAGCAACTGGCTCTTCGGCATCTCATCAATTGGTTAGTGCCGGAAAATGCATAATAATGACATATAATGTGTATAAAACATGTGAGTATCATCATAAAAGTAGCATGGAACATAAGAAATTATAGATACGTTTGGGACATATCAAGCATCCCCAAGCTTAGTCCTACTCGCCCTCGAGTAGGTAAACGGTAACAAAGATAATTTTTGAAGTGACATGCTATCATAATTTTGATCAATACTATTGTAAAGCACATGAGATGAATGCAGCGATTCGAAGAAATGATGAAGATAATGAGTAAACAAATGAATTATATAGCAAAGACTTTTCATGAATAGTACTTTCAAGACAAGCATCAATAAGACTTGCATAAGAGTTACTCATAAAGCAATAAATTCAAAGTAAAGGCATTGAAGCAACACAAAGGAAGATATAAGTTTCAGCGGTTGCTTTCAACTTCAACATATTTATCTCATGGATAATTGTCAACACAAAGTAATATAACAAGTGCAATAGGTAAACATGTAAGAATCAATGCACACAGTTGATACAAGTGTTTGCTTCTAAGATAGAAAGAATAGGTAAACTGACTCAACAATAAAGTAGAAGATAGGCCCTTCGCAGAGGGAAGCATGGATTACTATATTTGTGCTAGAGCTTTTCATTTTGAAAACAAGAAACAATTTTGTCAACGGTAGTAATAAAGCATATGTGTTATGTATAAGATATCTTATAAGTTGCAAGCCTCATGCATAGTATACTAATAGTGCTCGCACCTTGTCCTAATTAGCTTGGATTAACGCAGATTATCATTGCATAGCATATGTTTCAACCAAGTGTCACAAAGGGGTACCTCTATGCCGCCTGTACAAAGGTCTAAGGAGAAAGTTCGCATTGGATTTCTCGCTTTTGATTATTCTCAACTTAGACATCCATACCGGGACAACATAGACAACAGATAATGGACTCCTCTTTAATGCATAAGCATTCAACAACAGTTAATATTCTCATAAGAGATTGAGGATTAAATGTCCAAACTGAAACTTCCACCATGAATCATGGCTTTAGTTAGCGGCCCAATGTTCTTCTCTAACAGTATGCATACTCAAACCATTTGATCATGAAAATCGCCCTTACTTCAGACAAGACGAACATGCATAGCAACTCACATGATATTCAACAAAGGGTAAAAGAGTTGATGGCGTCCCCAGAAACATGGTTACCGCTCAACAAGCAACTTATTAAGAAATAAGACACATAAGTACATATTCTTCACCACAATAGTTTTTAAGGCTACTTTTCCCATGAGCTATATATTGTAAAGGCAAATAATATAAGTTTAAAGGTAGCACTCAAGTAATATACTTTGGAATGGCAGAGAAATATCACGTGGTAGGTAGGTATGGTGGACACAAATGGCATAGTATTTGGCTCAAGGATTTGGATGCACGAGAAGAATTCCTCTCAATACAAGGCTAGGCTAGCAAGGTTGTTTGAACCAAACTCAAGTATAAAAGGTGCAGCAAAGCTCACATATGAACATATTGTAACAATTATAAGACTTTACATTGTCTCCTTGTTGTTCAAACACCTTAACCAGAAAATATCTAGACTCTAGAGACCAATCATGCAAACCAAATTTTAACAAGCTCTATGTAGTTATTCATTAATGGGTACAAGGTACATGATGCAAGAGCTTAAACATGATCTATATGAGCACAACAATTGCCAAGTATCACATTATTCAAGACATTATACCATTTACCACATGCGGCATTTTCCGTTTCCAACCATATAACAATGAATGAAATAGTCCAACTTTCGCAATGAACATTAAAGATAAAGCTAAGAACATATGTGTTCATACGAAACAGCAGAGCGTGTCTCTCTCCCAAACAAAGAATGCTAGGATCCGATCTTATTCAAATAAAACAAAAACAAACAGACGCTCCAAGTAAAGCACATAAGATGTGACGGAATAAAAATATAGTTTCACTAGAGGTGACCTGATAAGTTGTCGATGAAGAAGGGATGCCTTGGGCATCCCCAAGCTCAGATGCTTGAGTCTTCTTAAAATATGCAGGGATGAACCACGGGGGCATCCCCAAGCTTTGACTTTTCACTCTTCTTGATCATATTGTATCATCCTCCTCTCTTGACCCTTGAAAACTTCATTCACACCAAACTCAAAACAAACTCATTAGAGGGTTAGTGCATAATTGAAAATTCATACATTCAGAGGTGACATAATCATTCTTAACACTTCTGGACATTGCACAAAGCTACTGAAAGTTAATGGAACAAAGAAATCCATCAAACATAGCAAAACAGGCAATGCGAAATAAAAGGCAGAATCTGTCAAAACAGAACAGTCCGTAAAGCAGAATTTTACAGAGGCACTTAACTTGTTCAGATGAAAATGCTCAAATTGAATGAAAGTTGCGTACATATCTGAGGATCACACATGTAAATTGGCAGATTTTTCTGAGTTACCTACAGATAATTCTGCCTAGATTCGTGACAGCAAGAAATCTGTTTCTGCGCAGTAATCCAAATCTAGTATTGACTTTAATATCAAAGACTTTACTTGGCACAACAATGCAATAAAATAAAGATAAGGAGAGGTTTCTACAGTAGTAACAACTTCCAAGACTCAAATATAAAACAAAGTACTGTAGTAAAATCATGGGTTGTCTCCCATAAGCGCTTTTCTTTAACGCCTTTCAGCTAGGCGCAGAAAGTGTGAATCAAGTATTATCAAGAGATGAAGCATCGACATCATAATTTGTTCTAATAATAGAATCATAAGGTAACTTCATTCTCTTTCTAGGGAAGTGTTCCATCTTTTCAAGTGTTCTTGCAACATCAGGATAAAAACCAAGCCTCTTATGCTTAATAAAAAATTTCTCGCTTCTTTAGCTTTATCATCAAATTCTCTAAGAAGGACCTCTAAAACAAAATCTCTCTTTTCTCCCCTTTCCATCTCAGAGAGTGTAAGAAACATATGTTGTATTATAGGATTAAGATTAACAAACCTAGTTTCGAACATGCGTACTAAAGAGGCAGTAGCACCTTCATAAGTAGGAATAACTTTTGCCAAGGATCTATCTTCAAAATCTTCAACCTTACTAACATGAGTGAAAAATGCTTCTATATTATCTCTTCCAATGAGAGACCCACGTCCTACCGGTATGTCTTTTAGAGTGTAATTAGGAGGAAACATGATGAAATAAACAAAAGAAAAGTAAACGCAAGTAACTAATTTTTTGTGTGTTTTTGATATGGAGAACAAGACAGTAAATAAAGTAAAGCTAGCAACTAATTTTTTTTTGTGTTTTGTTTTAGTGCAGCAAACAAAGTAGTAAATAAAGTAAAGCAAGACAAAATAAATAAAGAGATTGGAAGTGGAGACTCCCCTTGCAGCGTGTCTTGATCTCCCCGGCAACGGCGCCAGAAAAAGAGCTTGATGCGTGCAATTAACACACGTCCGTTGGGAACCCCAAGAGGAAGGTGTGATGCAGACAGTAGCAAGTTTCCCTCAGAAAGAAACCAAGGTTTATCGAACCAGGAGGAGCCAAGAAGCACGTTGAAGGTTGATGGCGGCGAAGTGTAGTGCGGCGCAACACCAGGGATTCCGGCGCCAACGTGGAACCTGCACAACACAAACAAAGTACTTTGCCCCAACGTAACAGTGAGGTTGTCAATCGCACCGGCTTGCTGAAAACAAAGGATTAACCGTATTGTGTGGAAGATGATGATTGTTTGCGAAGAACAGTAAAGAACAATTGCAGTAGATTGTATTTCAGATGTAAAGAATAGGACCGGGGTCCACAGTTCACTAGTGGTGTCTCTCCCATAAGATAAATAGCATGTTGGGTGAACGAATTACAGTTGGGCAATTGACAAATAAAGAAGGCATAACAATGCACATACATATATCATGATGAGTACTATGAGATTTAATCAGGGCATTACGACAAAGTACATAGACCGCCATCCAGCATGCATCTATGCCTAAAAAGTCCACTTTCAGTTTATCATCCGAACCCCTTCCGGTATTAAGTTGCAAGCAACAGACAATTGCATTAAGTATGGTGCGTAATGTAATCAACACAATTATCCTTAGACAAAGCATCGATGTTTTATCCCTAGTGGCAACAGCACATCCACAACCTTAGAACTTTCTGTCACTGTCCCAGATTTAATGGAGGCATGAACCCACTATCGAGCATAAATACTCCCTCTTGGAGTCACAAGTATCAACTTGGTCAGAGCCTCTACTAGCAACGGAGAGCATGCAAGAACATAAACAACTCATATATGATAGATTGATAATCAACTTGACATAGTATTCAATATCCATCGGATCCCAACAAACACAACATGTAGGATTACAAATAGACGATCTTGATCATGATAGGCAGCTCACAAGATCAAACATGATAGCACAATGAGGAGAAGACGACCATCTAGCTACTGCTATGGACCCATAGTCCAGGGGTGAACTACTCACACATCGATCCGGAGGCGATCATGGCGATGAAGAGACCTCCGGGAGATGATTGCCCTCTCCGGCAGGGTGCCGGAGGCGATCTCCTGAATCCCCCGAGATGGGATTGGCGGCGGCTGCGTCTCTGGAAGGTTTTCCGTATCGTGGCTCTCGGTACTGGGGGTTTCGCGACGAAGACTATATGTAGGCGGAAGGGTATGTCAGGGGGCGTCACGAGGGGCCCACACAACAGGCCGGCGCGGCCAGGGCTTGGGCCGCGCCGCCCTATTGTGTGGCCACCTCGTGGTCCCACTTCGTTTCCTCTTCGGACTTCTGGAAGCTTCGTGGAAAAATAGGCCCCTGTGCATTGATTTCGTCCAATTCCGAGAATATTTCCTTTGTAGGATTTCTGAAACCAAAAACAGCAGAAAACAGCAACTGGCTCTTCGGCATCTCGTCAATAGGTTAGTGCCGGAAAATGCATAATAATGACATATAATGTGTATAAAACATGTGAGTATCATCATAAAAGTAGCATGGAACATAAGAAATTATAGATACGTTTGGGACGTATCACCCATATATCCACAATTCCTGAAAATACCAAAGGCCCATGTGGCCTATTCATGCAAGGCAACGGAAGGGACAAAAGTTTAGTCCTACCTTGCTAGTTTAGAGAGTTTTGGACCTCCTTATAAGGGGGCTGCTACACTTGTGGTATGTGCATGAGAAGAGAGCTCCTACACGCGCGCTCCTCCTCCTCCGCCGTCCGCCTCGCCTTGTCACGACGCGCGCGCCGTGGTTTGCGGGAATGCCTCGAGCCGAGACATTCTCTCCTTTTTTCCATGCATGAATGGAATTTAAATGGTTGCAGAAGTTGAAACATTATGCTGTAGTGGACATGAATATTGTTGCCTCGTCTTGTGTCTGTTCATTTTCTCTTCCATCGCAGCATGTTCGCCTCCTCCTGTGTGCCTATAAAAGAGAGGTCGCCCTCTCGAGAAGTACACACACAAAGACGTACAACCACCTGGTTCCGAATCTTTGCGCCGATCAAGATCTTCCCCATCCCATCTTACGGCGTGCACCGCGAGTTGGCACAGTAGGCCTCCGAAACCTCGCCTCTCGTGATCCCGTACGGGAGAGCAGCGATAAGGTTTTTGGGGAGCGCTCTGCGCGGCTACTGGCTTCATCTTCATCACAGAATCGGATGAGCTCTTCCCCGACGAGGACTTCTTCCCGGACATCACCAGCATGTACGACGACATGAGCGACAACAACAGCAACGTGAACGGGTCTTCCTCCACTGTCCCGTATGTTCTTCTCATTATCCTAGTCAACATCTTAGTACTACTTTCTTCTGTAGTTTTTTTCTCCTACTCTCTATTAGATGGCATGTCTAGTTTGATTCCTTTATTTCTAGCCATATTTTATCTATTGTTTTTCTTGGTTACTTTATGCGGAAAATTGCTTATATTTCCAACACTTTTAACTCTGTCTCATGGGAGTATATTTTTGATAAAGAAATGGCTTGAATGGACATACCAGAACCGCCCGTGGATTGGCATCTCTCTTTGATGCATGCACTAAGATAACCGTGTGGAGGGGCAATGTTTCTAAGTTCTTGACTTCAAGATGGTTGGATGGGGTTGTCCCGGCCGAGATGGCACAAAATCTGTACAAGTTGACCAAGCGTCAGAAACTTTTTGTTGAACAAGCCATGTCAAATGACAAATGGATGACAGGGTTCAGCAGGATAAATTCCAAGGTTCAGCTAAGGGAGTACACAACTCTCTAGATTAAGCTGCAAGGCGTTAATTTTTCTAATGAGGATGATACAATTTTTTGGAACCTCTCAGCATCAGCAAATTATAGCTCGGCGTGGTTTATAAATCTCAGTTCTTTGGGTCCTTTTCTAAGGTATTTTTTCTAATGTCCAACCCAAATGTAATTTTTATTATGGCTTTGGCTACGGTAGCGGATCCGAGGGATGATATGCTTGACGATCCATGGAACAAAGCGTCATTGGTTGGTCTGTGACGATCGGTCTATGATGTTTTTTTCCTCACAAAACACGTCGTGAACAACTGTCCGTGATGTTTTTGGTCTGGTCCTTGACATTTGTAAAACTTTATGGACCATCATGATTCTTGTAGTGAGAGGAATGGAACACGGGGAGCAATGCACCCTCTGCATCAAGAGCAAGAAACGACAACCCATATTATTTTGAAATTCTCTTATGCTACGGTGCTATGGCATCTTTTGGTGCAATGTATGAGAACTGTTGCAATGGATGCCCAACGTCTTCAGTTTGCTTCTCCCGCGGAATGGTGGAGTTCTATGTCAGGTTTGTTGTCCAAAGACAAGCTGATCGTGGCAATGGGGTGTGGCATTTATATAAAGAGCAATGTCCAAGGGTATTCCAGAGCTCCTCCATGTCTAAGTGACAACTTCTGGAACTGCTAAAGGATGATTTGCACTTCTTGGTAATCTATCTACAGGAAAAGGCTAGAGATGACGAGCCACACAGGCAGCCTGATTTTAGCCAATAGCCAGACTGTTTTATTTTTTGTTTTCCTTTGTACTTGCCCTTTTTATTTCTCCCTCAGCTAGGTTCTCTCTAGCTTGTAACTTAACTTCTCCTTCCACTTAATTGATTTGGCTGAACACCTGCAGTTTTTCCTTAAAAAAACACTGTTAAAGCTGCTCCAAGCATATATGGCGAGCTTGTCTACTACACACGATAACCAAAAGGGTTGGTTCTCGGCTGCAATAATAAATTGTGGAAGGCTTGGGTCGATGTACCACCGGTGTATGTTGTAAACCTTGCGGTAGCTAAGGGCGTGGATGTTTGAAAAAATATTGGTATCATGGACACCAAGATCATGACGGTGTGCCTTTCGACCAAGTCGATCTGGCGTCTATACTTAGGAGAGCATGGCCTCTGAGCGGATCTCCAGAGAAGGAAGTACCTTCGGGCTAAGGACTTGTTAGTTGATGAGCACAGCCCAAGGTCCCAATCCTGGAACTCGATTCAGAGGATTAAATGGGTGTTTGTCTTGGGATCTAAGCAATAGGTCCACAATGACACTTCCACTAGATTGTGGAGAGACTTGTGGCTGGGAGTCTGGGACACGGAAAACTTATGGACATATTCCCTTCTCCGTGTAACCCTGTCGTGTAAGCGGCCCAGAGCCTCTCCGTGTAAGGGTGGCACATCCCTTTCAGTCGCACACTAGGCATTGGGGAACGAGTGGAGCTTGTTAATCTTAGGACTTTGGAGGGGATCAACTTGGACCACAACCCGGGTATCATTTCTTGGTCTCTAGAGCCATCGGGATCTTTCTCGGTGAGGTCGCTTTATCGTAAGCTGTGCCATGGTACAGAGAGAAAATACTATAGTGAACTTTTGAAAATTGCGATTCCACTAAAAGTTTGTGTGTTTCTGTGGTAGCTTGTGCGTAAGCTGTCTTCCCATAAATGGTAACATCCACCAGCGACATGGTCAACCCATGGGTCGATGTGCCTTGTATGAGGAGCATGAGGACACCAATCAACTGTTCTTCGGGTGCCCTCTTGCTAGATTCTTGTGGAGCGCAGTTAGAAAATTGTTGGGCTGCTCATGGAATCCTGGCTGCTTTGCGAATATCTTTAGGATCCTTCATAGATGCGTTGGTCAGACCAAAGCGTGTGTTCTGCATTTGTTGGGCCGCCCTGTGTTGGAAACTATGTAACAGTATGAATAAGTCCACTATTGAGGGAATTTTTCCTTCGCATAGATGTCGATGTACACATTTAGTTGTGGAAGCCAGTGGCTAGAAGTGAGGCAAGACGCGGTGAAGCTTGTGATTGGTGTTGTATTGTGATCCAAATTGATATACTAAAGGGAGGCTAACTTCTGACGAGCGGAGCGAGGCCCGTCGCCGGATCGTTGGCACCGCCTATATATACATCTTGTAAGCCGCCGGCTAGGGATCATCAGATTATAAGATAACCCACGGCGTTTGTAAACACCTCCCGATAGAGTGAAGTTTTGCTGGCTGGCGCCCGTGGTTTTTTTTCCCCTTCTGTGTTGGAAGGGGTTTTCCACGTTAAATCTTGTGTCCCCTGCGTGTGTTCTTGTTTCGTTCTTCGTTATTTGCTTGTCTCTTTTATAACAAGTGGTATCAGAGCCCGTGTTTCAATCTAGGGTTTTGCGACATGTCTTCCTTGAAGTTCGATCTACCGCAGCTGGATTACACCACGAGATTTTCTCTGTGGAAAGTGAAGATGAGGGCGATACTTACCCAATCTTCTGATCTGGATGAAGCTCTTGATGGATTTGGCAAGAAAGATGCCAAGACCTGGACCGACGATGAAAAGAGGAAAGACCGTAAGGCTTTTTCATTAATTCAGCTTCATCTATCCAACAATATCTTGCAGGAAGTGCTGGCTGAGAAATCCGCAGCGGCGCTGTGGTTGAAACTGGAATCGATCTGCATGTCCAAAGATCTAACCAGTAAGATGCACGTGAAGATGAAGTTGTTCTCGCACAAGCTGCAAGAAGGTGCGTCAATGATGAATCACCTATCGATCTTTAAAGAGATCGTTTCTGATTTGCTATCCATGGAGGTAAAATATGATGATGAGGATCTAGCTCTTATACTGTTAGTCTCGTTGCCTAATTCTTTTGCGAATTTTCGAGACACCTTGTTATACAGTCGTGATGAACTAACCCTTGCCGAAGTTTATGAGGCCCTCCAACAGAGGGAAAAGATGAAATCTATGGTGCAGGCAGAGGGTTCGTCATCTAAGGCAGAAGCACTGCAGGTCCGAGGCAGGATCGAGAACAGAAACAACAACTACAACAGAGATAAGAGCAAGACCGACAGAGGTCGCTCAAAGTCCAAGGGACGAGATGGTAAGTTCTGCAAGTATTGTAAGAAAACTAGCCACAATATTGATGATTGCTGGAAGTTGCAGAACAAAGAGAAAAGAAACGGTACTTACCAACCGAAAAACAAATCTGAGGGTGATGGTAAGGCTGCTGTTGTTTCCAGTGATAATTCTGATGGCGATTGCATAGTTGTGTTTGCTGATTGTGTTTCTGGTAATGATGAGTGGATCCTTGATTCTGCATGTTCGTTTCATATTTGTTGTAACAAAGACTGGTTCAGTTCTTATGAGTTTGTGCAGAGTGGAGATGTTATGCGTATGGGAGATAACAACCCACGTGAGATCGTGGGCATTGGCTCCGTTCAGATCAAGATGCATGATGGCATGACACGCACTCTGACAGATGTTAGACACATACCTGGCATGGCCAGAAATCTGATCTCTCTCAGTACCCTTGATGTTGACGGGTACAAACACTCCGGTTCTCGCGGAGTTCTGAAGGTAACAAAAGGTTCTCTCGTTCACATGATTGGTGATATGAATTCTGCAAAGTTATATGTTCTTAGAGGTAGCACTTTATCTGGTATTGCTGCTGCTGTTATTCCTGATGAACCTGGTAAAACTAATCTGTGGCATATGCGTCTTGGACATATGAGTGAACATGGCATGGCAGAATTGCACAGGAGAGACCTGCTAGATGGCTGCAATTTGAGTAAGTTTGAGTTCTGTGAGCACTGCATTTTTGGTAAGCATAAAAGATTTAAATTCAATGCTTCCGTTCATACCACCAAAGGGATTTTAGATTATGTGCATGCTGATGTGTGGGGACCTTCCCGCAAGACTTCTCTTGGTGGTGCAAATTACATGCTTACTATCATAGATGATTACTCCAGAAAAGTGTGGCCTTTCTTTCTGAAACATAAATCTGATGTGTTTGATGCTTTTAGAAAGTGGAAAGTTATGGTAGAGAAGCAAACAGAAAAGAAAGTTAAATTGCTTCGTACTGACAATGGCATGGAGTTTTGTTCTACTGTTTTCAATGATTATTGCAGCGATGAAGGCATTGTCAGGCACCACACCATCCCATATACTCCTCAGCAGAATGGTGTGGCGGAGAGGATGAACAGAACCATCATCTCCAAGGCTCGCTGCATGTTGTCTAATGCCGGTATGCATAGACGTTTCTGGGCTGAAGCAGCCTCCACCGCCTGTTACTTGATAAACAGGTCACCTTGTATTCCGCTTGATAAGAAAACTCCTATTGAGGTATGGTCTGGTTCACCTGCTGATTATTCACAGTTGAGAGTTTTCGGTTGCACTGCTTATGCTCATGTTGATAATGGAAAGCTAGAGCCCAGGGCTGTTAAGTGTGTGTTTCTTGGTTATGGTTCAGGAGTTAAGGCATATAAGTTATGGAATCCTGGAACTAAGAAAGTTTTGCATAGCAGGAATGTAGTCTTTAATGAGGCTGTCATGTTTTATAAGAGTTCATCTACAGATGTTACTGATGCTGTTGATTTTTCTGATAATTCTGATGATGAACAACAGAGGATTAGCGTGCAGGTGGAGCACGCGGAGGAGAAAGAAAATGATGTTGCTGAAAATAATAACACTGTTGTTCAGCACTCACCACCTGTTTTGCAGCAAACAAATAGTTCCATTGCTGCTGATAGACCGAGGCGTAACAAAGGTCCACGTCCTCGTTTAATTGAAGAATGTAATCTTGTTCATCATGCTTTGAGTTGTGCTGAACAGGTGGAGCATGATACTGAACCTGCTACATATATTGAGGCCGTTGCATTCGTTGACCACGTGAAGTGGATTTCTGCTATGCAAGAGGAGATGCAATCGCTTGACAAGAATGGCACGTGGGATGTTGTGCCCTTGCCTAAACAAAAGAAGGCTGTCCGCTGTAAGTGGATATTTAAAAGAAAGGAAGGTTTGTCTCCTAGTGAGCCTCCGAGGTTTAAGGCAAGGTTAGTAGCAAAAGGTTTCAGCCAAATTCCAGGTATTGATTATAATGATGTATTCTCTCCGGTTGTGAAGCATAGTTCCATTCGTGCATTCTTTGGTATTGTGGCTATGCGTGATCTTGAGCTGGAGCAGCTAGATGTAAAGACTGCTTTTCTGCATGGTGAGCTTGAGGAGGAGATATACATGGACCAACCTGAAGGTTTTGTTGTGCCTGGTAAGGAGGATCTTGTTTGCAAGTTGAAGAGGTCCCTTTATGGTCTGAAACAGTCTCCAAGACAGTGGTACAAAAGGTTTGATTCATTTATGCTTGCACATGAGTTTAAGAGATCTAAGTATGATAGTTGTGTCTATATCAAGTTTGTTAATGGATCACCAATATACTTACTGTTATATGTTGATGATATGTTAATTGCTGCCAAGAGCAAGAAAGAGATCACTACTTTAAAGTCACAGTTAAGTAGTAAGTTTGAGATGAAGGATCTTGGTGCTGCTAAGAAAATACTAGCATTACAATGTCCTAGTACTGATGAAGATATTGAGTACATGTCTCGAGTTCCATATTCTAGTGCTGTTGGTTCCTTGATGTATGCCATGGTTTGTTCTCGTCCTGATTTATCCTATGCTATGAGTTTGGTCAGTCGATATCTTGCTGATCCTGGTAAAGAACATTGGAGAGCTGTTCAGTGGATTTTCAGGTACCTTCGTGGCACATCCAAAGCTTGCTTGAAGTTTGGCAAGACCGGTGAGGGACTCGTAGGCTATGTGGATTCAGATTTTGCTGCCGATTTGGATAAGAGAAGATCCCTCACAGGTTATGTGTTCACTGTTGGTGGATGTGCTGTGAGTTGGAAGGCAACGTTACAATCTGTTGTTGCCCAATCTACAACCGAAGCAGAATATATAGCAATTAATGAAGCTGGCAAAGAGTCTGTTTGGTTGAAAGGTTTGTATGCTGAGCTTTGTGGAGATGATTCTTGCATTAACTTGTTTTCTGACAGTCAAAGTGCAATATACCTTACTAAAGATCAAATGTTCCATGAGAGGACAAAGCACATTGACATCAAGTACCATTATATTCGCGACATCGTTGCTCAAGGTAAACTGAAGGTATGCAAGATAAGTACTCATGATAATCCTTGTGATATGATGACAAAGCCAGTTCCTGTTTCCAAGTTTGAGCTTTGCTCGAGCTTGGTTGGTATAACTGTTTAGCCCAAGTGGCTGTTGGCGCCAGCAAGTGTTTTTCCTTTGTTGTTCAGGAGATTGTTGAAGTTCATGCTACAAGATGGAATTTGTCTCAAGGTGGAGTTTGTTGTATTGTGATCCAAATTCATATACTAAAGGGAGGCTAACTTCTGACGAGCGGAGCGAGGCCCGTCGCCGGAGGCTTGGGCCGAAGCGTAGCGGATCGTTGGCACCGCCTATATATACATCTTGTAAGCCGCCGGCTAGGGATCATCAGATTATAAGATAACCCACGGCGTTTGTAAACACCTCCCGATATAGTGAAGTTTTGCTGGCTGGCGCCCGTGGTTTTTTTTCCCCTTCTGTGTTGGAAGGGGTTTTCCACGTTAAATCTTGTGTCCCCTGCGTGTGTTCTTGTTTCGTTCTTCGTTATTTGCTTGTCGCTTTTATAACAATTGGTAAGATTCGGGCGCTCCACATTACTATCCGAGATGCTCCTGCCTACGAGATCTTATTTTTTCTTGCTTGTATCAGTCCTTACTTTCTCGTGTTGGGACGTGAATGAGTAGCTTGTTAGTCTTAATGCTAGACTTCGCTTTTCTAGATGGTTGATCTTGTATCGTTGTAAGACTTTGTGTGTTTGTACTCTGTTAATTTAAATAATTTAAAGCTGAACTCTGTTCGAGCCTTCCGTCTTAAATAAATTCACAGCATTCTATCTGAAGAAAAAAGATGAGTTTGTACAGTTTGCAGTTTGCACTACTCCATGCATGCTCGTACGTATTCCGCCGCATGTCCGCACCCTAACTGAACACATGGATGCATCTGCGTAGCCCTAACACCCAACCACCTTCTTATAGCTAGACTCCATTTGCCATTAACACTATCGAACGAACTAACACATGTATGCACCACCGCCTAAAACCGTCTATCCATGATCCAGCTCCCCGTCTAAACCCTATTTAAGCCCTCCATTCCTTCCCATATTCTCCACACACCACAATCACTTAGTTCACTTCATCCTGAGGAGACCGTAGAGCGTACGCACTGTTAGCTACAAAGATCAAGAATAGATCATGGCCCGCTCTCAGGTAGTCCTCATGGCCGCCGTCGCCCTGGTGGTGATGCTCGCGGGGTCCCCGCGCGCCACAGCGGCCATCAGCTGCGACCAGGTGGACAACGTGATGAAGCCGTGCCTGCCCTTCGCCCTTGGCGGCGCAGGCCCGTCTGCGGAGTGCTGTAGCGGCGTGAAGGCCGTCCAGAACCAGGTGCATAGCACCGCCGACCGCCAAGCCGCCTGCGTCTGCTTCAAAGCCGCCGCTGCCGGCATCAGCGGTCTCAATTTGGCCAACGCCGCAGCGATCCCCTCCAAGTGCGGCATCACCGTCCCCTACACCATCAGCCCCACCATGGACTGTTCCAAGTACGTACCGCCATTATTCATTCGTCGACGTGAGATTAACTCGCATAATCTCATGAATATTCAAATGTTCTCATGCATGATTGATATATGTGGATGCAGGCTGAAGTGAGCGACGATCAGATCGTGCCGGCGCTCTGCTCATGAATCCACTTTGATCTGAAGCGCGGAGCAGAGACATCTGTCTCTACGTGAAATAAATACGAGTTAATTTATACCGAATAAGGAACTCCCTCATGCATTCTGCCTTGTGTTGGTTTACTCCTTCGGAAGAAACTATGTATGTGAGAGCTGAGCTGAGCTTGTAACCATCTGCACACCCTGTGTTGATGGACTATGCAATATATATATACATACCGCTTTTTTCGGTTAACTATATCAATCACTCTGTTCCCGCTCGTCTGAATGACATATATATTCATTAAGAAGGCAAAAGCTTTGCCTTATCTATTCATTAAGAAGAAAGTGCCCAGTTTTTTTTAGAGGAAACCGGGCAAAAACCGATACAAGTAGGGCCAAGCCCACCCAACAACAACACAACAGTGCCACGTCCACCCTCGTCGACGACACATCGGAAACCGTAAAAGGACACCAACCACACAAACACAACCAACGGTCACCCGCTCCACCAAACTACCTGATCTACCACCGCCGTCGAAGAGAAGAAGCCGTGTCTACTATGGGAGGAGCAGACCCGGGACGCTCCCACAAAGGTGAAGAAACATGCATCCATAAGACCATGCGCCAGAAGCGGTGCCCGACACACCAACGACCAATGTTGAGAGCCACCTCGTCGCCCACACGACACAAGGTCGAACACCCTCAAAGTTGACAGACACTCGGGGCCGCCGAATGACAGATATATTAGTTACGTGCTCCGAGATGTATATTATACCGGATTTTCTAATTCTTATTCGCCTGAGAAAAACTGAGGATGACAAATAAAGCGGAAGCTGAAGTGAACATGTTCCCTCCAAGATGCGACGCTTATACATATGTAGGTACCCTGGCAAATACTATCACTCGAAGCCTATTGAGTTCAGTTCAGTTCAGACGCTACATGATTACTATCTAGGGTGCCAAGCGGGTCGGGATGGGGGAAATATAGTTGCTCTACTCACGTTTTAATTTTGCTTTCAACCTTACCTCTTTTTGCTGTATTTTTAGTTTTGCGGGACGAAACGCCGAATCAGCTAGGAGCCCTAGAACTACCATACTACGGAGTGTGGTGTGGCCGTTTAAGTCGCTATCTGGGCCGCTAATATCGAGTAGAGATATGTGCCGCGATGGTGGAATGTGAGTTGGACATACAAGGATGCAGTACAAATGGGGGGTGCCTATACACCGACCTGGTCGGCGTGTATGGGGCACCGCACACCCCAGCGACTAGGTCGGTTGGTTGGGCCGCGGCCCATTAAGAGTATGTACGATTTTTCTTCTTTCTTTTTTGTTGTTTCTTTTCTGTTAATATTTTTCTTTTTCAATATCTAACTTAAAAAAAATATTTTCGGAGAATAAAATTTTAAACTCTGTTCAGATTCAAAATTTTCGAAATTATAAAAATGTTCAGACTTTGATTCAATTTTTTTCGAAATTTAAACATTTTTGGATATGGACATAATTTAAATTTGAACTTTTTTAAAAATTTGATAAAATTATTTTTTCCAGAAATTTAACATTTTCAGTTATGAACATTTTTCAAATTTGAACATTATTCCAAATTTGAACGCTTTATATATTAGAACAGATTTCAAATTTAAACTTTTTGGATTTAAACATTTTTCAAATTTGAACGGTTTTCAAATTTGAATTTTTTAAAATTTAAACTATTTTCAAATCTAAACAAAAATAAAAATAAACAGAAAAGAAAGAAAAAAAGAAAAAGAAACATAAAATAAAAAAGGAAAAAGGAAAGAAAAAATGAAACAGAAAATAGAAATAACAAGTGAATTGGGTGACTAGGCCGGACCATACCGCGCACGGGAATGTGCGGCGCGCGGTAGTGGCCGGCCTGATTGATGTATAGGAATTGCCGTATAAATGGGCAAAGTGATATGCGGTCCGGCTGTTGGGATGTGCGATTCTTGAGCTGGGCCAGGTCTGTGGTTCAGTGGCCCATATGTGGTAGCTTGAAATTTTGGTTTCCAAATGTGAAATCATATATGCAAAGATCAATTTGGTTTCTACATGTGTGGAAAATTGCACAAAAGCAGATTTCTGTATTTCGTGTATGATGTATATATGCAACATCCTTGTTGATTTCTTTTATGGATCCAATGTTTATTCCTAAGATTTGAAATTCCTAATATCAATGGGTTACGGGGCAGCTTTGTGATCATGCTAAACAATTTCGAAATATATGTTCGTTATGTAACTCTGTAAGTTTGAATCTCGGTCATATCTAGAGAATGACGTTTTTCTGATGATTTTGTACCGCTATATTTAAATAATTGTCAGACAGGATTAAAAATGTTTGTTGATAAATAAATAATTGTTAGTTTTTGGACGTCTGCATGCATGTATTTGTAGGGGTAAGTGTATGTATATACGAACATCTGCGTTTGTATTATGTTTTGCAAAAAATAACGTAATTTTTTTTTATTTTGGACCTGAGTTTTCGTTTGTGTGGTAGATTAATTTACTCCGTCGGTCCATGTTGTTCTTGGCAATATAATATGTGAAAAAACAGTGTGCTGGTTATGATCGAGGAAGTAAAAAAACTGGTTATTCTGACTGGTTGATATCTCATTAAAATAAAATTAAAAATTCTTTTTTATTTTTAGAACATAATTCAATGCACACACGCATATAGACTCACCTCTATGAACACACGCACAACCTACCCCTATGAGCACCTCCGAGAGATTGAGTCGGCGGATCTTGAGGTTGACGAACTCACTACATGCACTCGCTGTTGACCGATGCATCACCTACCACTGAAAAAATAGTGTCGGCTAAATCCAAAAATAACTTCAGGTAAATGCAAACACGCATATCAAGTTTAGGATTTAAACCTAGGCATGCTAGTTTCACCACAAGGAACCTAACCACCAGAGCGAAGCTGCGTTTGCATAAAAATAAAAATTCTGCTAAACCACAGTAACTAGTTTCTAACATTTTGAATATAGTTTGTGGGTGAAAGTAAACGGTGCGAGCAGTGCCCCACGTGAAGAGTCACTTGATCTCAACATGTGCCACCGGTGGAATTTCTGAAATAGCAAAAGGATCAGATACATGTTAGGTATTTTTTTTAATAAAAAGGATATAGATGATACTAATTATATTTAGCCTTGCAACAACGCAGTGCACTAATGATAATAAGGTTGCACAAAACAACAAAGAAAAACATTGCAAAAAAAGTCTTGCTACAGTGATCTATTTTTATACTAGTTGCAGACCAAACACCACCAAGAAAGCAACATGAATACATCTTCTCCAAAAGCAACGTCTCCAAGTGATCGCACTGATTATAGATCATGGATTTTCGCCCTAGAGAAAATCCACCAGCACTAGGAAAAGAGTTATAGATGGACGGCTACCCGTGGAGCACTAAAAAGGGTGAGCAACTAGCATGCCCTTACCCGTGGCGCACCAAATGAACACATGTGCCACGGAAAAGTGGGGACAGGGTTGCTAGTGTACACCCAGATAGTAGTGGCGCGGGCTACGATACGCCTTGGCTAACCTAATATTTTTGTGCGCCGCAATTATTTGTTGTCTCGGGTGTCAAAATCTGCTCACACATACCCGTGGCGCACGATATAGGGTTACATAACGGAGTTTGTTAGAACTCTCCATATAGTAAAGCTTCGCTGGGTGGCACCCGTGGTTTTTTTGTCTCTTTGTTAGAGAGGTTTTCCCATGTTAAAATCTTATGTCTCTTACTATGATTTTTTTCATTCTTCGTTATTGCTTGTCGCCTTTATAGCATTCCTCGAAAGCAGAGTCTCATATCACGACGAGATGCTTATCCACTAGATCATATATACATTGTGTAAGCCTTGGAGCCTGGCTCATAGACGATGAAAACACCAGGGCGTGCTCTATCAAGCAACATGCTAATCCCTGGTCCGACAACCTTCCATTGTACAACATAACTGAGAGTGCAGAAGAAGTCAATCGATGACTTATTTTTCTGCAGTGTCTCGTAAGGAGTGATCATGTTGAGACTCCTCTCCTGGTTGGTGATCTGTTCAGTATATGAACTGCCCGCTTCATGGCATTCCCCAAACCTCAATACCTTTCAAAAGATAATGTACCATATTAGTTTTTTCTCCTCTCAATGGTTCCTTTTTGTTGCTGAGAATAGGGTGCCATTGGGTTCTATGATGCCATGCTCATCAAAGAACATGCAAAATTCATTTGAGTTGAACTCACCACCACGGTGTGTCTGAAACGGTCCGAGTTTAATATTGAGTTTTCTCTCTTACAGCCTTCATCTTTCTAAAAAAATCAAATGCTTGATATTTGCTTCTCAGTCCCTTGACCCACATGTATCTGCTATGATAGTCCACCACCAGGAGAAAGTACTTGTTCTCGCCAACATCGGCGGTTGTGGTTGGCTCGTGGAGATCTCCATGGAACAACTCAAGAGATTGCTATGCGCGGTACGTGGGCGTCCAGGGAATAGAGTCGTGTGCATCTTCGAAATTTCTCAGCCCTCACAAAATTGTTCCATCTTCTAAATCTGTCCCATCTTCCTCACAATTTCATGCTTGTCTGGAACGCCATCCGGGCCCTTCACCGTAAAAAAAATGTGGCTATCTTTCTCAAGATTGACCTCGCGAGAGCCTTTGATTCGGTTTCTTGGCCGTTCATCTTAGAGGTGCTGAGAGCACGTGTATTTGGGGAGAAGTGGTGTGTGTGGATTATCAATATCCTCTCTACTTCTAGTTTAAAAATTATTATCAATGGGCATGCCAATTAGAGGATATGGCATCGACGTGCGCTACGACAGGGAGACCCTCTTTCCACTCTTTTGTTTGTCATTGTCATAGATGTTCTCGCGGCCTTATTCAAGGTGGAGGATGACAGAGGTTTATTTGAATCTTTGTCTTCTTTTTGGGTAAAACACCGCCTTTCCCTTTTTGCGGATGATATCGCTCTAGTTGTTAGACCAAGTGGGAGGGAAGTTAGGGTAGCTTTGGAGATCTTCAACCTTTTTGGGGATGCTTCTGGCCTAAAGGTTAACTACTCTAAGAGTGCGGCCACTATGATCAGTTGTTGTGGGTTAGATGTGGATTCTATTCGTGCTATTCTCCCTTGTGCGACTGTTGACTTTCCTTTGACATATCTGGGTCTCCCTCTTTCCATGTCCAGATTGCCAAAAGCTCAGCTCCAAACTTACATTGACAAGCTGGACAATCGCCTCCCCGCATGGAAGGGATCACTTCTTGATCTCGCGGGGAGGGCGGTTCTGGTCAAGACCGTGATTACGGGAATGAATATTTATTGCACGATGGCCCTTGACTTGTCTGTGCGGATGATTAATGCTCTCGAGGGGCTCTGTCATGGATTCTTGTGGCGTGCCAAACCTTCAGCTAAGGGTGGGGCATGCCCCTGGCTTGGCCTTTGGTTTGTACCCCTACAAAATTTGGTCGGCTTAGTATTATGGACCTCCACTTGCTTAATGAGGCGCTTGATACGTTGCAAACGTATCTACAATTTTTATGCTTCATGCTTGTTTTACTTGTATCTAGTCACCCTTTGAACTTTAAAGGTGTCCTGACATTTATGTTTTGCTTCCATAAAGGACAAGCCGAATACCGCCTTGCTATTTTTTCTCTATGCTCAAAAACAAACAATTGCTTTCAGTGCACTATTATTCATGGTCTTTTGTTTGAGTTACTTCTCACGTTGTAACATAGTTGCTAAGTTCTACTGTTAGAATTATATCTATCATGCCTATGTTTAGAGTACTTTGATCCCAGCTCACAATGCTTTTACAATAACTTGATCAAGATTGTGTTGGCTGCATGTCACCTCAAAAATTATTTTTGTTATCACTTACCTACTCGAGGACGAGCAGGAGTTAAGCTTGGTGATATTGATACATTGCAAACGTATCTATAATTTTTGATGCTCCATGCTTGTTTTACACCAATTTCTATATATTTTGTTTACACTTCGTGGCACTTTTATGCATTTTCTGGAAATAACCTATTGACAAGATGCCGTAGTTCCTATTTTCTGCTATTTTTGTATTTCAGAGAAGTTGTAGAGGAAATATTCTCAGAATTGGACGAAACGAAAGCCGAAGTTCCTATTTTACTGTCACGAAAATGGAGTCCACAGGAGAGGCGGAAAAGAGCCAGGAGGTGGCCGCACCATGCCTAGGCACGGGCCCCTCCCTAGCCGCGCCTAGGGGTGGTGTGGGCTCCTCGGGCGCCCACCGACCTCGCCCTTCCACCTATATATTCATCTGATCGGGAAAAACCTGAATACCCAAGCCTCCCTCCACAAAAAGTTAAGTCGCTGCCGCCATCGTCGACCCTCGCTCGGGAGGGTTCTGAAGCTCTTCCCGGCACCATGCCGAAGAGGGAGATCATCACCGGAGGCCTCTACATCGCCATGTCTGCCTCCGAAGTGATGCGTGAGTAGTTCATCTCTGGACTACGGGTCCATAACAATAGCTAGATGGTTGTCTTATCCTCATTATGCTTCATGTTTAGATCTTGTGAGCTGCCTATCATGATCAAGATCATCTTTATGTAATGCTACATGTTGTGTTTGCTGGGATCCAATGAATATTGAATACTATGGTTGAGATTGATTATATGCTTGTTATATGTTATTTGTGATCTTGCATGCTCTCCGTTGGCCAAGTATGTGTTTGTGACTTCAAGATGGAGTATTTATGCTCGATAGTGGGTTCATGCCTCTAGTAATCTGGGAGAGTGACAATAACTTCTAAGGTTGTAGATGTGATGTTGCTAATAGGGAGAAAACAACAATATTGCTTTATCCAATGATAATTCTATTGTTTACTTTACACACTTTACTTAATGCAATAATTTGTTGTTTGCAACTTAATACTGAAAGGGGTGCGGATGCTAACCGGAAGGTGGATTATTAGTCATAGACGTAGTTGGATTACGGTCTATGAATATTTTTGTAATGCCCAAATGAATCTCATAGTAATCATCTTGTCATCTATTGACAAGGTATCAACTTGTCAATGCCTATGGATTGTAGGCTAGGGTTTAGTTGGAAGTAGAGGGTAAGTAGATCTCGAAGGTTTCAGCCGAAAAGTACTCGACGATTATGAAAACTAGGGTTTGCAGACAATGATTCGATTGATTCGTCGTCCCTCGACTCCCCCTTTATATAGGAGGTGGAGCCGAGGGATTCGTGCTATACAAGTTTACAGAGTCCGGAACGGTTTATAACTCATCCCGCCAGATTACAAATAACACTTCCTATTACAACTCTATCTTTCCTTAATAGATCTTGGGCTCCCGAATCTTCTTATTCTTCGGGTATTGGGCCTCCAGTAAACCCCGGGTACCATCTTCGGCAGGCCCATTTGGGATGCCTATGTCAGTAGCCCCCGAGATTTTGCTTGAATCGTAGAATCAGGGAAAATCTCCACTGTTTATTTTTATTCGAAAGCTTTAACTTTTTTATACTTCTTCACATAAAATTCTATATTGTACAGGGATAATGGTAGTTGGGGCTAGTTCATCTGACGGATCAGGTACTAGTTAACTGCTCTAGTGGCAATCCGCAAAAACCTACTTCAAAATCACGTCCCTGGACATGATCTCGGGATACTGGTGTAAACTTCGACAGGTGCCGCTTAAGGTCTTACCATTCTGTCGAGTCCCAGTCAAATTTATCGGGTACCTAACGCGTCCGTTAGGATTTTTCTTCGTATCTGTTGATACGGATAAAAGTAGCAGAGCGCAGTCTTTGGCGATGCCACGCCCAGCAGAACGGATCTGGGGTCTTACCTTCGCAAATTTGCGGCATTCAGAAATTGATCGCAACTTCGGCGTTCTGAGAATATATTGTCGAGTGCTTTTCCGGCTGTTGGAATGGCACATTTTATCGAGTCAAATATGACTTATATTGCTCTCCCGATGGGAGTATATGTAGAGTTAATTATAACTCGAAATATACTCTCTTGCTTTTCTATTTTTCCTTTGTTAATTTCATCGGGCACGCGAACAGCGTTCCCGATGGGAGTAGCCCCCGAGGCTACAACCAAGAACTTGTGCTTGGTTGTAGGCTCAACATTTTAGTCCACCTTGTCGCTATATTTTTTTATCTCTCGGGTGCGCGAACAGCGCTCCCGATGGGAGTAGCCCCCGAGCATTTGGGCAAAAACTTGTATTTGATCAAAGGCTCCCGAAGTATTGAATAATTCTTCCTGTCGCCAATCTTCTTTTATTTTTCTTGTCGACATGCTTCCCTTAATCAAATTTACTTCATCCCTGTTGAATAGTCGTGATTTTTCTGCCCTGTGGGTCCATTGCTTCCACCACGTTGACACGTCGTGCAAGTGGGGGACACACGTCCTCCGCTTTTTCTGGCGCACGTACGGTAACGCCTACCTCAGTAAAAATACCTTTTTGCCCTTGTATCTAGAAGATCTATTCTCACCACACGATTTCTTCATCCAACGGCACGCTGCTTCACCCGATTCTTATATAAACCTTTCTTCCACCTCCGTTCATCCCCTCGCTTGCGCCGCTCATCTGTTCCTCTTCACAAAACTTCCCCTGCGCCCAACTCTCTCTGATCTTCCGCACTCACCTGCATTGCTCTGCCCATTGCCGTTGATGCCACCGCGCGCGCGTCTGACTCGCCACAGCACTCCGGAGTCCAAGATGGCCGCCGAGGATCCTGAGTGGGAGAGATCCAAAATCTCCAACCAAGACACCAACATGCTGAAGAGGCTTGGCCTCATGAAGAAGGAGGACGCCATCCGCTTTCCCAGCGAAGAAAGCTACCCCAAGCCTCCAATGGAGTACCGGGTTAGTTTTGTTGATCACCTCATCCGCGGCCTTTCGACCCCAATCCACGATTTCCTCCGCGGCCTTCTTTTCGTTTACGGGATTCAACTGCACCAGTTGACCCCCAATTCCATCCTTCACATTTCTATTTTCATCACACTTTGCGAATGCTTCCTCGGAATCCCTCCCAATTGGGCTCTGTGGAAACGCATTTTCTGCCTCCGCCGCAATGGCTCCCACAACGTCACTTATAACATAGGTGGCGTTGTTATCTGTGTTCGTACTGATGTCGACTATTTCGACGTCAAATTTCCTGATTCTGTCCAAGGATGGCGCAAAAAGTGGCTCTACATTCACGAAGAGAGCGCCAACTCCGTTGAGCACAACATAATTCCTTTCGACGGAAGTGCCAGAATTCAGCGCCGCCGCTCCTGGGATGCCGAAGCTTCCGAGGAAGAGAAAAAGGCGACAGAGGCACTCATGTCTCGTATTCGTCAGCTTCAAAACACTCGAGGCAAAGAGCTGTCTGGTGTTCAAATCACTGCCTACTTCCTTAGGATTAGAGTGCAGCCTCTTCAGGCTCGCAAAAATCCCCTTTGGACGTATTCTGGTAAAAATGATGCCAACAGAATCTCCGGTGACCTTTCCACCAAGGACTTGGAGAAGTTGATTCGAAGACTTTCTCGCCTGGGTAAAGACCCAATTCCTTCCTCTTGTCGCGTGGAACCGTACAGCTCCGCCAATCCACTCCCCGAGGTATTTTCTCTTCCCGAGTTTTTATCTTGTTCCGCACTTTCTCTGCATCTCATTGTATTGTCATCTCTTTAATTTTCCTTTGGTCACTATTTTTTACAGAACCATCCTACTATGACTTCCCTTCCTCCTCTTCCGGAGGGTGGAGAAGTCGAAGAACAGGCCATCGTTGCCGAAGATACTCAAGGTTCTTCTATTCCTGAAAGTGAAGTCGCGGGTTCTCACAAATCTGCGGCTTCTCATGAAAAAGAAGTTGAGTCTGAAGCCAGTGAGTCGACGCAATCCCTTCCTCCTGCTGTTTCTCCAAGGAACAAAAGGAAAAGGACTGATGCCGAGGATTCTGGCACCTCTAAGGCTGAAAAAGTTGTTCCTTCTCATCCGAAGGCAGCTTACGATCCTTATGTTGAATCCCTCGTCAGCTCGTAAGTCATCTTTATTTCTCCCTATTTTTGTACTCGAAATATTTATCTTGCCTTGCTTTTTATGCTGCCGATTTTTTGATCAACAGTGATGACGAGGAAGAAGTACCAATCACTGACGTGGCTCCTCGGACAAGCACGTCACGTACTGTACCTGCCTCGGACACGCTAGTTGAAGGAGAAGAAACCTCGCCTCCTCAACAAAACGTCGTCACCACTACTCCACCATCAAGCCCCCTTGCTCCTTCGCCAAAAAGGACAAGGGTTGAAAAGATTGTTGAACCTGCCCCTCAGTTGGGCAATTCGTCGACTCTACTCTTAGATGATGTAAGCTTGTCGACATTTATATTTTCCTTATTTTGCTTTTTTCACACCTTTTCTCTTTTTCATGCCGATGTTTCCCTTGCTGTGTTCACCTTGAACAGCCTATGATCAAGGATCTTCTTCGCATCGGTTCCCAATTTATTGGGTACCGTGAATATGCTAATAGAGCCGAAGGTAACGACTTTTATACTTGCTGTTTTTCCTTGATTTTTTACTCCTGTTGCTTGTCGCGATTGTTGATCTTTCTTCTCTCTCTTTTCTATATCTCGACAGAGAAACTTGCAGAGGCCAACGAACGCGCCGACGCACTTGCTCGAAAACTTGAGCAAAGTGAGGCGGCTCGCAAGAAAGCCGAACTCGCTGCTAGCAAAGCCAAGGCCGAAGCTGATGAAGCCAAGGCGAAAGCTGCTGGCGTCGAGGAACTGCAGAAAAAACTTGAGGATGCTACAGCTGCCTTAGATGAGCACAAAGCTGCGCAACCTTCTCGTGAAGAAGGAATCCTCAAGCGCCTGAAAACTCAGAGTCGCCGCACTTTCAGTAATTTTGCTGATCCCTGCTATTTTTATGAGAATTGTTGTTTCTTGTCTTTTCACTAATGCTTTGTTTCCTTGATAGCCCAAACAAACCAGGAGTTTGATCTGACGAATCCTGTCGATGACCCGCTCCTTGACGCACTTTCCTATCTGGAGCTTCATGGGTCCGAGATTCGTGAAGGTGTGTCGAATGCTAGCGCAGTACTGTCGGCACTGTTCCCCTACTTCTTCCCGAAGAAAGAGGAGCCTGCGACTTTCCTCAACCTTGCCAAGATGTTCAATACACCGGAAGACCTTGGACTGAAGATGCGCCAAGAAAATATGAAGGTTGCCGTTGAGAACACTGTCGCGTTGGTTGCTGATAGTCGACAGACTATTGACTGGATGAAAGTTGGCGACACCGAGCAGATAGAGCAATCAAGGTGGAAGTCGCTGATTAAGGCGGCCAAGCCCAACACAAAGAAGATCTTGGCCTATCTCGGGATTAAGCCATCGTCGACTCCTAGCTCGTCAAGGCCGGAGGTCTAGTTGCATGCCTCTGTTTTTCTTTCTGTTTCTTTTGCTCTTGTCGCCAAAGTAGTCATTTGGCGACACGTACTTCCTTAGCTCCACTGTAATGCCCTTGTAATTATTCCAAGACATTAATGAAAACTTCTATCTTTGCTTGTTGTTTGATGTTGTCTTGTTTAAATTTCAGTTGATATTTGATAACTATACTCCATCTTCCGCTCCTTCCAATGTTTCGCCTTCTTCTTCTCGCGCGAGGAGAGCTTTTGCTGATACTGCACCTGTCGACGATACCTTGTCGCAAGAACTGGATGAACTTCGACAGCAACTTCAGTATGCGAAGAAGCAAACACTTGTAATGATGGAGCAATCTCGTAAGTCATCTGAAGCCGAAAAAGTTGCTCTCCAGCAAGCTCGCGAGGCCGTGGCTGCCAAAGAAATTGCTGCTTCCGAGGCTGAGAAGGCGACTACTCGAGAAAATTTCATGCTTGAATTAATGAATGAAGCCAGTGCAGATATGTCGGGTATGCTTGTTTCATCCTCTGATATCTTTCATCTTCATGCTATTGTCTCTTAAAGGTTTCCACTTCGTTGTTTTGATAGGTGCCTTTACTGATGCTGCTACCGAGGAAGAGAGGGTAAATGCTAGGACGAACCTCCTTGTTAACCTTTCCCTGGACCATGGTTCTTTGTTTTGGGCTACCCCAGAGAGGACCCGCCAAATTGTCAGATTTCAAGATCGCACTTCTCAAACTCGCGACTTCCTTGACTTCTGTACCAAGACCTTGTCCATGGTTTACAACTCCATGTTTCCTCGGAACGTCCAACCAAAAACTCTTCCTGAATTGATGGAAAGGTTCAAGGATGCTCGCAGTATCCATGATTTTGTCAAAGCTCAACTGGTAGCTGGCGCCAGATTTGCTCTTATCATGCTCCAGATCTGCCACTCGAATCTTGACCTTACCCAAGTTGTCGCGAAAGTTCATCAAAAGGTAAAACGTCGGAGAGTTGGTGTTGACAGGATTAACACGAAGGTTACGCCTATAGCCGAAGAAATGATTGAGGACCTTCTTTGGATGGACGCCGACTTTTTTGCCGATGGCCATTATGCCGATTTTCTTGGTGCTGCTCCTGAAGAAAACAGAGTTACTCTTGATGACATATTGAATCAAGACTAGTTATTTTCCTCTTATAGATGTTTCTTCTTTGTAATCCATGATTATATTGTAAAGCAATCATTATATTTCTCTGTTTGTCTAGCCCCCGAGTGTTTCGGTGACTCTTTACTGTATTTGTATATTTGCGAGGTTTTGAACCAAGGCATTTATATATTTATGGCGAATATGAGCCCCCGAGCTTTTTATTGAGTACTATTTTGTATTTTTATTGACTCACGAGGTATTTGAATACCAAGGCAAGGCTTTTCTTTTGTCGATGAACTATATTGAAAGACTTTGATCATGTCGATAAAGAAGAAAAGTTATATTGTCACTATCTTTATTATATTGCAGCACCGCGAGCCCGCCTCATTAAAAACCTTCTCCGGCCCCACTCGGTGCCCCGAAAAAGGAAAAGAGTGCGTCTGAAAACTCGCGGGCGTTTCAGTACATTGAAGTTTTACAAGGGCTATATTTCGACTCTAGGCGTAGAACCGCCTAAGTTGCGCCACGTTCCAGGGGTTTGGCTCCTCCACCCCTGTCTTCTTGTCCTTTATCCTGTATGCTCCTCCTCCGATCACTTCCGTGACAATGTAAGGGCCAAGCCATGGTGACTCGAGTTTTTCATGACTTTTTTGCGTGAGTCGAAGAACTAGGTCTCCCACCTGAAAAGATCTTGGCCGCAAACGTCGACTGTGGTAATTCTTCAAGTCCTGTTGATATTTGGTTACCCGAGATAATACTTCATCTCGAGCTTCATCAAGTGCGTCGACGTCGTCTTCTAGCGCTCTTCTCGACGTTTCTTCATCATATTCAGCGACACGTGGAGAGTTGTGCTCTATCTCGATTGGTAGTACTGCCTCTGCTCCATGAACCAGGAAAAACGGAGTTTCCTGCGTTGCTGTGTTTGGTGTTGTTCGGATGCTCCACAACACGCTTGGTAGTTCTTCTGGCCAGGTATGTCGAGCTTTTTCCAGTGGTCCTAACAAGCGCTTCTTGATGCCATTGCAGATGATGCCATTGGCTTTCTCGACTTGCCCATTGGTTTGAGGATGTGCAACTGACGCAAAGTTCAGCTTGATACCCACCTCTTCGCAATAATCTTTGAATTCATGGGATGTGAAGTTACTGCCGTTGTCTGTGACGATGCTGTGGGGCACTCCAAATCTGAAGACGAGGCCTTTTACGAATTTTACTGCGGATGCTCCGTCTGGTGAATTTATCGGCTTCGCTTCTATCCACTTTGTAAATTTGTCGACAGCTACTAACATGTACTCCTTTCCTCCTGGCCAGGATTTGTGTAACTTGCCCACCATATCAAGTCCCCATTGAGCAAAGGGCCATGACAATGGTATTGGTGCTAGCTCTGCTGCTGGAGAGTGAGGTTTTGCGGCAAACCTTTGACACGCGTCGCAAGTTCTTACTATGTCTTTGGCGTCCTCGATTGCTGTCAACCAGTAGAATCCTGCCCGAAAGACCTTGGCTGCGATAGCTCGACTACTTGCGTGGTGGCCACATATTCCTTCGTGTACATCCTTTAGAATTATTCTTCCTTCTTCGGGTGTGACGCACCTTTGCAAGACGCCTGAAATACTTCGCTTATACAATTCTCCCTTGACCACCGTGAAAGCTTTGGAGCGTCGAATTACTCGCCTTGCCTCAACTGGATCGTCGGGTATTTCTTTCCTGAGGATGTATGATATGTACGGCTGCATCCATGGTATCTGTATCACCATGACCAGGTCCTGATCTTCTTCTTCGTCCTCTTGCTTTTCCTTGGTAGCCCCCGAGGGTTTCTTCTCCTTCTTTTTGATTTTGTCGACTTAGTGGATCTCTCTCGTTATCTCTTCCCAGAATACACCTGGCGGGACTGCAAGGCATTGCGATCCGATGTTTGCAAGAACGTCGGCTTCGTCGTTGCTCAATCTACTAATATGATTTACTTCGCATCCATCGAACAACTTCTCGAGCTCGTTGTATACCTCCTTGTATGCCATCATGCTATCATTGACTGCGTCACATTGGTTCATAACTTGCTGTGCCACCAACTGTGAGTCGCCAAAGATTTTTAGTCGAGTTGCACCGCAGGCTTTCGCCATCTTCATCCCGTGTATGAGAGCCTCATATTCTGCTTCATTGTTAGATGCGTTAGGGAACGTCATCCGAAGGATATACTTCAATTTGTCGCCTTCAGGTGATATGAGTACTACTCCTGCGCCAGCCCCTTCTAGTCTCTTGGACCCATCAAAGTTCATGGTCCAGGTTCTCGATAAGTCTGGGGGTCCTGTGTTTTGCAACTCCATCCACTCTGCGATGAAGTCCGGCAGAACTTGCGACTTGATTGCTTTTCTTTTTTCATACGTGATGTCCCGAGGGGAAAGTTCTATTCCCCAAAGGGAGACACGACCCGTAGCTTCTGGGTTGTTCAGTATATTTGACAAAGGAGCTTCATTGACCACTATGATCGGGTGTGCCGAAAAATAGTGGCGCAATTTTCGTGCTGTCGTGAACACTCCATATGCTATCTTTTGGTACTGAGGATACCTTTGTTTTGAGGGCGATAAAACTTCGCTAACGAAGTATACTGGCCTCTGCACGCCGTGGAGTTTTCCTTCTTCTTCCCTTTCGACAACTAGCACCGTGCTCACTACTTGGGGTGTGGCTGCGATATACAGCAAGAGAGGTTCCCTTTCTTTTGGCGCCACCAAAATTGGTGGTGTCGAAATTGTGCGCTTCAAATCCTCGAAAGCTCTGTCGGCTTCTTCGTTCCACTGGAATTTATCTCCTTGTTTTATCAAAGCGTAGAACGGCAGCGCTTTTTCTCCCAACCTCGCGACGAATCTGCTCAAAGCTGCGACTCGCCCAGTTAGCTGTTGTATTTCTTTCAACTTTGTTGGCTTCCTCATTGTTACGATAGCTTGTATTTTGTCGGGATTTGCTTCAATCCCTCTTGCTGAGACTAGGAACCCCAAAAGTTCTCCTGCTGGGACGCCGAAAGAACACTTCGTCGGGTTTAGTTTGAGGCAGAACTTATCAAGGTTGTCGAAGGTTTCCTTGAGATCCTCGATCAGCGTTGCCCCCTTTTTTGATGTTATGACGACATCATCAATGTATACTTGCACGTTCTTCCCAATCTGTGTCGCCAAACACTTTTGCATCATCCTCTGATATGTTGCTCCCGCATTTTTTAGACCAAAGGGCATTGTTCTGTAGCAAAACACGCCGTAAGGTGTAATAAACGCAGTCTTTACTTCATCTTCTTCTTTCAATCTGATCTGGTTATAACCAGAGTATGCATCCAGGAAGGAAAGACGTTCACATCCAGCCGTGGAGTCGATAATTTGATCGATCCTCGGGAGGGGAAAGTGATCCTTTGGACAATGTTTATTGAGACACGTAAAGTCGACGCACATGCGAAGGACCTTAGTGTTTTTCTTTGGCACCAGCACGGGATTTGCTACCCATGTGGCTTCTGTGAATATCTCTTTGATAAATCCAGCTTCTTGTAGTCGATTGATTTCGATAAAGCATGGCTTTGCGGTTGGGTTCCGAAAAACGCCGCAAAGGTTGTTTGATTGGTCTCGCTAGTGGATCCAAGTTTAGGTGGTGCTCGGCAAGTTCCCTGGGTACTCCTGGCATGTCAGCTGGACACCATGCGAAGATTTTCCAGTGCTCACGGAGGAACTCGACGAGCGCGCTTTCCTATGCGATATCCATGTCGTTTGCGATAGATGTCGTCTTTTTCGGGTCTGTCGGGTGAATCTGCACCTCTTTTGAATTTTTCTCGGTACTGAAAGTTGATTCTTTGTTTGGCCTTCCAACGTCTGGCAGTACGTCGTAATCAGTCATGCTTTTTGACGCCAAGTACTCAGCTTGCATCCCGAAAGTTTCTGACAACCGGTGGAAATCCTTGTCGCACTTATCGGCTAAGGCAAAGCTTCCTTTGACTGTGATTGGTCCCTTTGGTCCAGGCATCCTCCACAACAGATATGTATAGTGTGGTACCGCCATAAATCTAGCATATGCTGGTCGTCCCAACAGAGCGTGATATTGCGACGGAAAATCCACGACTTCAAACTCGAGCCTCTCGATTCTATAATTTTCTCGGGTCCCAAACTGAACGTCGAGATTGATCTTTCTCAATGGATAACTTGGTTTCTCTGGTGTGATGCCGTGGAACCTTGTGTCTGTTGGTTTCAAGTTTGCTAAGGATATGTTCATCTTCCTCAATGTATCTGCATACATAAGGTTTAAGCTGCTGCCGCCGTCTATGAACACTCGAGAGACATCAAATCCCGCGATAACTGCTGGCAAAATAAGTGCTGACTGCCCTGGTCGAGGAACTTGCTGCGGATGATCTGCTATTGTGAAGCCGATATCTTGTCCTGACCAATTAAGGTACTCAACTGTTGGTGGAGGCATTTTCTCTGCCATAAACACCTGTCGTGAGATTACTTTCTGAGCTCTATTGGACGGCCTTCCCTTCTGAATCATCGACACTGCTCCATTGGAGTTAGGATCAACATAAGGTGGTGGTGCAGGTGCTGCCGCTATTCTGAGCTGATGCCGATTGTCTTCTGTAATCGCGGGAGGAGGCGGCAAGTGAATCTCGCTTCTGGGTTCTCGGGGATTTCTCTGTGCTGCCCGCGCATTAGCGTTCTCTGCATACCGCAACATTGCCTGAAAATTTCGACAGTCTTTCTGCAAGTGCCCTGACTGTCTTTTACCGTTGCTGTCGAGGAAAAAATGCATCTGGCACGGTCCATTCATCATCTCTTCATGGGACACGAAAGGTCTTGGGAACCTAGGCCCGCTACTTTGCCTGTTGCGTGAATCATCCCTGTTATCACCTCGCTGTTCATTGCCTCTCTGGTAATCATCTCTGTTGCTTCCTCCTGTATTTGTCCGAAAACCTGCCGAAATTTGTCCTGGAGCGTCATAGTTCTGGTACGACCGAGGAAATCGTCGCCTCGGTTGATAGTTTCGACCACGGTCCTCCTCTGGCGACCTGTGCCGTTTGTTATGGACAGCGTCTTCTCCATCTGCCCATTTATTTGCTATCTCCATTAACGCGGATACTGTCTTTGGATTGGTCCTTCCCAAGTCCTCGACAAAATCTCCACGCCTGACTCCTGCGACAAACGCATCTATTGCTCTCTCGCCAGATATATTTTCTGCCGAGTTTTTGATAATATTCCACCTCTGGATGTACTTTCTCATTGGCTCATCTGGCTTTTGTCGACACGCTCTCAACTCCTCTAACGACGCGGGTTTTTTGCACGTGGATCTGAAGTTCTTGACGAACACATCCTCGAAACTTTCCCAGCTGTCGATGGATCCTGGAGCGAGTTTCTTTATCCAAGATCGTGCGGCTCCACTCAAATGCACCTGGATGCTTTGCATGGCTGTTGCCCTAGTTCCTCCTGTCAGCTTCACCGTCTCCAGATAGTCGACTAGCCAATCCTCTGGATCTTGAAGACCGTCGAACTTCTTGAAATTATCGGGTAACTTGAATCCTGAGGGGACTCGAGTTTTTCGGACTCTCCTTGTGAAGCATGGTAAGCCGCACATATCTTCGTCGTTAAGTTCTGGGGATTGCCGATGATCCCTTCTGCTTTGCCACGCTCTGTCGACCCTTGCTTGTGCTGCTGTGTCCCTTGCGCCACTTGGTCCTTCAGGTGCTGCCGCTGTTGCTGCTGCAGGTCGTGGACTATTTTGTCTTGCCGTTCCTTCGGGAGGCGTTGATACAAACGCTGTCCCCATAGCTCCAACTCCTGCTACCGCCATATTGTACAGTGTTTCCCTTGGATCACCTGGAGGTGGTTTAGATGCAAGGATAAAAGCATGTGTCGCCATATACCCAGCCTCTGGTGTCTTAGGGATGATGTTTCCTCTTGTATCTATCGACATAAAGGACATGTCGAGGTTTTGGACCAAGTGCTCTCTTTCTGCTTCGGGTATATGTTGCAGCCTTGATCTTGCTCTGTTCCGCGCCTCCCGGTGGCTATCACCCGTAGTTCTAGATTGTCGACTTAGATCTGCCCTTCTTCTGCTGGATGCAGAAGCTGCCTCCTTTCTCCTGTTCAACTCAGCTGTCTGTTTTTCCAATTCCCTGGCAGCTCGTGCGAGCCTATATTGATATGCTTGCAATTCCTCTGGTGTGGCCGTGGTAGCCATTGGTTCTGTACCATTCATAGCTCTCGCGGCTCTGTCCCACGCTGCTTGCGAAAGTTGAACTCTATCTCGCGGCTCTGGCCCGACGTATTTGTTGCCCAGGCCTTGGCGCAGATTGGAGGGATCGACGTATGGATTTCCCAAACTGTCGAAAGCCTCAGATGTCTCCTCTTGATCTTCAATGGCGTAAATCTGATGATACTTTGTACTCAGATCTACGTTGGGTTTGGTGACATCATCGTTGAGATTGATGAAGACCTTGCCCACTGTGAGAGATTTGTCGATGAAGTCGTAACTGTCGACATCGCTTGAGCCATCGCTTATATATGAGTCCGCAGATGACTCAAACGACATGTCGTTGAAGATCTTGGCGAGTTTCTCTCTTGCTCTGGTGCTGACGTAGCGTGTCGCCGAGGTTTCTTCTTCTCCTGACTCGATAGACGATGCATAGCTTGAAAAATCACAATCGACCACCGACGATCCCGACGAAATCGGAATCTCGACACGATACGATCCTTCCTTCTCGACGCGAAAGTGAAACCTTCCGAACGTCATCTCCATGGGCTCCGCCAGATACGCATATGCATCCAAACGGGAGGGTGGGTGAGGAACAAAATCGACAAGACCAGCAGCGATCTGTTTACCTCGATCCATTGTGTTGCTTGCGGTTGACGATGTCGAAGATCTTGAGCGTGCCATCGAGATCAGATCCTTACACCTCTAGTTCCCACAGACGGCGCCAATTGACAAGGTATCAACTTGTCAATGCCTATGGATTGTAGGCTAGGGTTTAGTTGGAAGTAGAGGGTAAGTAGATCTCGAAGGTTTCAGCCGAAAAGTACTCGACGATTATGAAAACTAGGGTTTGCAGACAATGATTCGATTGATTCGTCGTCCCTCGACTCCCCCTTTATATAGGAGGTGGAGCCGAGGGATTCGTGCTATACAAGTTTACAGAGTCCGGAACGGTTTATAACTCATCCCGCCAGATTACAAATAACACTTCCTATTACAACTCTATCTTTCCTTAATAGATCTTGGGCTCCCGAATCTTCTTATTCTTCGGGTATTGGGCCTCCAGTAAACCCCGGGTACCATCTTCGGCAGGCCCATTTGGGATGCCTATGTCATCTATGGTTTTTATTCTGTCAATTGCCCAGCTGTAATTTGTTTACCCAGCATGTTATTTATCTTTATGGAGAAACACCTCTAGTGAACTGTGGATCCCGGTCCTTTCTTTTACAATGATAAATCCATCTACTATAAACACCTATTATGTTTCCTTACTGCAAGCACTGTTCTCTTTATTTCACTGCAAACAAATATCTTTGTCCACACTATATGTTTAATCCTTAATTTTCAGCAAAACCGGTGAGATTGCCAACCTCATTGCAAGTTGGGGCATGCAAAGTATTTTGGTTGTGTTGTGTGCAGGTTCCATGTTGTTGTTGACACCGGTAGTGCGCCCTGCCAAAGTCAGCTAGCAACACCTTTAGAAGTAATTTCTTTCTCCTACTAGTCGACTAAACCTTGGTTTCTTACTGAGGGAAAATTTGCCGATGTGCTTGATGTCTACGTTCCCCCTCCTTTCCTGTAGACAGTGTTGGGCCTCCAAGAGCAGAGGTTTGTAGAACAGTAGCAAGTTTTCCCTTAAGTGGATCACCCAAGGTTTATCGAACTCAGGGAGGAAGAGGTCAAAGATATCCCTCTCATGCAACCCTGCAACCACAAAGCAAGAAGTCTCTTGTGTCCCCAACACACCTAATAGGTGCACTAGTTCGGCGAAGAGATAGTGAAATACAGGTGGTATGAATATATATGAGCAGTAGCAACGGTGCAACACATTAGCTAGCTGGCGTGTAGTTGATGGTGGTAGTATTGCAGCAGTAGTAACGCAAGAAACAAGAAACAAGCAGTAGTAACGCAGCAGTATTTAGGAACAAGGCCTAGGGATTACACTTTCACTAGTGGACACTCTCAACATTGATCACATAACAGAATAGATAAATGCATACTCTACACTTTTGTTGGATGATGAACACATTGCGTAGGATTACACGAACCCTCAATGCCGGAGTTAACAAGCTCCACAATAATGCTCATATTTAAGTAACCTTATAGTGTAAGATAGATCAACAGACTAAACCAAGTACTAACATAGCATGCACACTGTCACCTTCATGCATATGTAGGAGGAATAGATCACATCAATATTATCATAGCAATAGTTAACTTCGCAATCTACAAGAGATCATGATCATAGCATAAACCAAGTACTAACACGGTGCACACACTGTCACCTTTACACACGTGCAGGAGGAATAGAACTACTTTAATAACTTTGCTAGAGTAGCACATAGATAAATTGTGATACAAACTAATATGAATCTCAATCATGTAAAGCAGCTCATGAGATTATTGTATTGAGGTACATGGGAGAGATATGAACCACATAGCTACATCGGAGCCCTCAGCCTCGGAGGTGGATTACTCCCTCCTCATCATGGAAGCAGCGATGGCGGTGAAGATGGCGGTGAAGACGGCGGTGGAGATGGCTCCGGGGGCAATTCCCCATCCGGCAGGGTGCCGGAACAGAGAGTTCTGTCCCCCGAATTGGAGTTTCGCGACGGTGGCGGCGCCCCTGGAGTCTTTCTGGAGTTTCGTCAAGCGGTACTGCGTTTTTAGGTCGAAAGGGCTTTTATAGGCGAAGAGGCGGCGCAGGGGGGCACCTGGAGGCGCCACACCCTAGGCCGGCGCGGCCTAGGCCTGGCCCGCGCCGCCATGTGGTGTGGTGGCCCCCTGGCCCCTCTCCGACTCTTCTTCGGTGTTCTGGATGCTTCCGGGAAAAATAGGAGGTTTGGCGTTGATTTCGTCCAATTCCGAGAATATTGCCCGAACAGCCTTTCTGGAACCAAAAACAGCAGAAAACAGAATCGGCACTGTGGCATCTTGTTAATAGGTTAGTTCCGGAAAATGCATGAAAATGATATAAAGTGTGAACAAAACATGTTGGTATTGTCATAAAACAAGCATGGAACATCGGAAATTATAGATTCGTTGGAGACGTATCAGCATCCCCAAGCTTAGTTCCTACTCGTCCTCGAGTAGGTAAACGATAAAAGATAATTTCTGAGGTGACATGCTACCAACATAATCTTAATCATACCATTGTAAAGCATATGAGATGAATGCAGCGATTCGAAACAATGTAAATGCAATGAGTAAACAAGTGATTCATATAGCAAAGACTTTTCATGAATAGTACTTTCGAGACAAGCATCAATAAGTCTTGCATAAGAGTTACTCATAAAGCAATAAATTCATAGCAGAGACATTGAAGCAACACAATGGAAGATTAAGTTTCAGCGGTTGCTTTCAACTTGTAACATGTATATCTCATGGATAGTTGTCAATGCAAAGCAATATAACAAATGCAATAAGCAAGTATATAAGAATCAATGCACAGTTCACACAAATGTTTGCTTCTTGAGGTGGAGAAAGATAGGTGAACTGACTCAACAATAAAAGTAAAAGAATGGTCCTTCAAAGAGGAAAGCATCGATTGCTATATTTGTGCTAGAGCTTTTATTTTGAAAACATGAAACAATTTTGTCAACGGTAGTAATAAAGCATATGTATCATGTAAATTATATCTTACAAGTTGCAAGCCTCATGCATAGTATACTAATAGTGCCCGCACCTTGTCCTAATTAGCTTGGACTACCGGATCATCACAATGCACATGTTTTAACCAAGTGTCACAAAGGGGTACCTCTATGCCGCCTGTACAAAGGTCTAAGGAGAAAGCTCGCATTGGATTTCTCGCTATTGATTATTCTCAACTTAGACATCCATACCGGGACAACATAGACAACAGATAATGGACTCCTCTTTTATGCATAAGCATGTAACAACAATTAATAATTTTCTCATATGAGATTGAGGATATATGTCCAAAACTGAAACTTCCACCATGGATCATGGCTTTAGTTAGCGGCCCGATGTTCTTCTCTAACAATATGCATGCTTAACCATAGGGTGGTAGATCTCTCTTACTTCAGACAAGACGGACATGCATAGCAACTCACATGAAATTCAACAATGAATAGTTGATGGCGTCCCCAGTGAACATGGTTATCGCACAACAAGCAACTTAATAAGAGATAAAGTGCATAATTACATATTCAATACCACAATAGTTTTTAAGCTATTTGTCCCATGAGCTATATATTGCAAAGGTGAATGATGGAATTTTAAAGGTAGCACTCAAGCAATTTACTTTGGAATGGCGGAAAATACCATGTAGTAGGTAGGTATGGTGGACACAAATGGCATAGTGTTGTTTGGCTCAAGGATTTGGATGCATGAGAAGTATTCCCTCTCGATACAAGGTTTAGGCTAGCAAGGTTGTTTGAAGCAAACACAAGCACGAACTAGTACAGCAAAACTCACATAAAAGACATATTACAAGCATTATAAAACTATACATCGTCTTCCTTGTTGTTCAAACATCTTACTAGAAAATATCTAGACTCTAGAGAAACCACTCATGCAAACCCAAATTTTAACAAGCTCTATGTATTTCCTCACTAATGGGTGCAAGGTATATGATGCAAGAGCTTAAACAAGAGCACAACAATTGCCAAGTATCACATTATTCAAGACATCACACCAATTTCTACATGTAGCATTTTCCAACTCCAACCATATAACAATTTAACGAAGAAGAAACTTCGCCATGAATATTATGAGCTAAGAACACATGTGTTCATACGAACCAGCGGAGCGTGTCTCTCTCCCACACAAGCATGATGTAATCCAATTTATTCAAACAAAACAAAAATAAGAAACATACAGACGCTCCAAGCAAAGCACATAAGATGTGACGGAATAAAAATATAGTTTCAGGGGAGGAACCTGATAATGTTGTCGATGAAGAAGCTTAGACGCTTGAGTCTTCTTAGAATATGCAGGGGTGAACCACCGGGGCATCCCCAAGCTTGGAGCTTCCACTCTTCTTGATCATAGTATATCATCCTCCTCTCTTGACCCTTGAAAACTTCCTTCACACCAAACTTCTCATAAACTTCATTAGAGGGGTTAGTACATAATCAAAAACTCACATGTTCAGAGGTGACACAATCATTCTTAACACTTCTGGACATTGCTCAAAGCTACTGGAAGGTAATGGAACAAAGAAATCCACCCAACACAGCGAAAGAAGCAATGCGAAATAAAAGGCAGAATCTGTCAAAACAGAACAGTCCGTAAAGACGAATTTCTAATAAATACTTTTGTTGCTCAGATCAGAAAACTCAAAACTAATGAAAGTTGCGTACATATCTGAGGAACACGCACGTAAATTGGCATATTTTTCTGATTTTTCTACAGAGAAAACAGCCCAGATTCGTGACAGATAGAAATCTGTTTCTGCGCAGAAATCCAAATCTAGTATCAACCTTCGATTAGAGGCTTCACTTGGCACAACAAAACACAAAACTAAGATAAGGAGAGGTTACTACAGTAGTAAACAACTTCCAAGACACAAAATAAAAACAAAGTACTGTAGCAAAATAACACATGGGTTATCTCCCAAGAAGTTCTTTCTTTATAGCCATTAAGATGGGCTCAGCAGTTTTAATAATCCCTTCGCGGGTAATAGTATTTCAAGAAAAAGAGAGCTTCAAGAGGCAAATTCAAAACAAATTTAAGTCTAACATGCTTCCTATGAAGAGGAATCTTGTACACAAATGAATTCATGAAGAACAAAGTGACAAGCATAAGAGGATAAAACACGAGTAACTTCAAGATTCTCAACATAAAGAGGGGAAACTTAATATTATTAAGATGCATATAACCATATTTCCCTCTCTCATAATAACTTTCAGTAGCATCATTAATGAAATCCACAATATACCCATCACTTAAAACATTCTTATCATGGTTCATATGCATAGAAGTATCATTAATTTTGACATAAGAAGAGTTATTCTCATTAATAGTAATTGGAGCAAGATTATTATCAAGAATTTGAACATGATAAACAAGTTGCATATTAAAAGAATTGTTTTTGGTAATCCAATCATGACTATGACAAGTTTCATAAGGATAATTATAACCTATATCATAGCATTCTTTATAATAATCATCAAAGATCGGAGGCACAGTGTCATCATAAGAAATAGAATAGTTATCTTTCACAGTCGGTTTATCTATGACCATACCATCATTGTTATTAGAAGGAGATGTATCAAACACATAATGATCAGTAGCAAAAGGATTTTCAAACACCTCTTCCCCAAGCTTACAGCTTTCTATATTATTATGGGAGGAAGCATGGATAGCACTGACACTATGGCAATTATTATCATCATTTTCAGAATTAGTTTCCCAGAGATTTGCAATATCAAAAGTAGTGTGTTCATTCAAATCATGATTGCTAATGTATGTAAAGGGCATAGGAAGATCATCGTATTCAGATTCATTATCACAATAATCATTAGGAGCAACATACTTACGGTTACCTAGCGTTATCTCATTCACGCGGGGATACGCCGTTACCTCTTTCTTTTTATTCTCCTTCTTCTTCTTCTTCTTCGTTCCCTTCTTCTTCTTCTTCTCTTCCTTCTCCTCATTTCCTTCTTTAGGAGGAAGAGGCTTGAAGGGTAGCTTGTCCGCATAACCTGATTTACTTTCAGAAACAATAGAAGAAACTTGGGAGGATCCCTCCTTTTCATTAATTAGTTGAAAACACACAGCGGTCCTATCATATTTTGGCAAGGTGTCATCTTCTAAAATATTTTGTATGTAAGCATTTATATGACTATTATCAATGCAATAAGAAAAACACCCATGCAGGACATCATCAATATCAAGATCACTCATATGTAACAAAGAGATTTTTCTCGACAATTCTTCACACCCCAAAAATAAAGTGAGTTCATCATGCTGATTAGGAGTAATTTCATCATCACAATACAAATTTGCAGCACTCATTGGGTTCAAATTATCATTGGAGGAGCATTGAAAATTAAAATGACCCACTTCATGGCAAACTTCACAAATAAAAGGATAGAGGGCACAAACTTTTTTACCAAGATCATCTAGAGCCCTAAGCCACTTCCTAGTTTTTTCATTAATATGATGGATGCAATATTCATCTTTGACTTGATTAATTCCACAAGGTCTATGCATTCCACAAAAATTAACATGCTTATAAGAAATAGCATTTTTAGGAGTTTGAGCATGCTTATTGCAATAATTAACAACAATTTCATTCTTCATGCAAGCCTCTTTAAAAGGTTCATGATACTTATCAAAATTATTTTTAGGCAATTCAAAATGAGAAGCAAAGGCTTTATAAAGATTTGCAGCAACTTGAGAGTCAAGACCATAAGTAGCACTCATATTTCGAAATTTATCGGTATCCATAAAAGCTTCAATGCATTCATAATCATAATTTATACCTGACTCTTTACCTTTGTCGTTCTCCCATCCTTCAGCGTTGTCCTCAATCCGATCAAGAAGATCCCACCTAGCTTCAACCTCCTTGCTTGTGAAAGATCCCTCCGAACACGCGTCCAGATAGTCCTTGTGTTGTCCTGAAAGCCTCGCATAAAAATTATTAACAATAACATTACGGGGGAGCTCATGAATGGGACATTTGAGCATTAGTGATTTCAATCTCCCCCACGCTTGAGAAATACTCTCTCCATCACGAGGATAAAAGTTATAAATATAATTCCTATCAATATGCACTTCACGAGGAGGATAAAATTTAGAATAAAAGAGAGATGCAATTTCCTCCCAACCAAGAGAATGCCTATTCTCCAACAATTTATACCAATGCGCCGCTTTACCAGACAGCGAAACGGAGAATAACTTCTTCTTCACTTCATCCATAGAGATACCTGCACACTTGAATAACCCGCATAATTCGTGCAAAAACAGTAAATGATCTCTAGGATGGACAGTTCCATCCCCTTTATAGTGATTGTCCATAACACGTTCAATAATTTTCATAGGTATTTTATACGGAATACTTTCAGCAGGTGGATTCAAAATATCAGAAGCACCATTAGAGTTATCGCATATGGGAGATAAAGCATTATCAGAACAAATTTTCTCCCCTAAAGATGGGAAGCTAAAAAGATCACAAAAACTAGCTTCCCCAAGCTTAGACTTTTTCATAGCATTAGCAGTAATTGCATTCATACTAATAACATCGCTACTAACATGCAAATAAGGTTCCATAGGTTTTTTAATTTTTGCATCAAACAATTCTAAATCAGGAAAAAGACTAAAAAGCTCACCAATTTTTTTGTTGTTTTCCATTATGCCTAACTAGTGTAAACAAGAAACAAAAAGTTGCAATTGCAGGATCTAAAGGAAATAGCTTCGAGTACTTACAATGGTGGAAAATAGCTTGGTAGCCGAGGTCCGGAGTGTGAGTACCTTTTACCTTTCCTCCCCGGCAACGGCGCCAGAAAAGTGCTTGATGTCTACGTTCCCCCTCCTTTCCTGTAGACAGTGTTGGGCCTCCAAGAGCAGAGGTTTGTAGAACAGTAGCAAGTTTTCCCTTAAGTGGATCACCCAAGGTTTATCGAACTCAGGGAGGAAGAGGTCAAAGATATCCCTCTCATGCAACCCTGCAACCACAAAGCAAGAAGTCTCTTGTGTCCCCAACACACCTAATAGGTGCACTAGTTCGGCGAAGAGATAGTGAAATACAGGTGGTATGAATATATATGAGCAGTAGCAACGGTGCCAGAAAATAGCTTGCTGGCGTGTAGTTGATGGTGGTAGTATTGCAGCAGTAGTAACGCAGTAAAACAGTAAACAAGCAGTAGTAACGCAGCAGTATTTAGGAACAAGGCCTAGGGATTACACTTTCACTAGTGGACACTCTCAACATTGATCACATAACAGAATAGATAAATGCATACTCTACACTTTTGTTGGATGATGAACACATTGCGTAGGATTACACGAACCCTCAATGCCGGAGTTAACAAGCTCCACAATAATGCTCATATTTAAGTAACCTTATAGTGTAAGATAGATCAACAGACTAAACCAAGTACTAACATAGCATGCACACTGTCACCTTCATGCATATGTAGGAGGAATAGATCACATCAATATTATCATAGCAATAGTTAACTTCGCAATCTACAAGAGATCATGATCATAGCATAAACCAAGTACTAACACGGTGCACACACTGTCACCTTTACACACGTGCAGGAGGAATAGAACTACTTTAATAACTTTGCTAGAGTAGCACATAGATAAATTGTGATACAAACTCATATGAATCTCAATCATGTAAAGCAGCTCATGAGATTATTGTATTGAGGTACATGGGAGAGAGATGAACCACATAGCTACAGCGGAGCCCTCAGCCTCGGAGGTGGATTACTCCCTCCTCATCATGGAAGCAGCGATGGCGGTGAAGATGGCGGTGAAGACGGCGGTGGAGATGGCTCCGGGGGCAATTCCCCGTCCGGCAGGGTGCCGGAACAGAGAGTTCTGTCCCCCGAATTGGAGTTTCGCGATGGTGGCGGCGCCCCTGGAGTCTTTCTGGAGTTTCATCAAGCGGTACTGCGTTTTTAGGTCGAAAGAGCTTTTATAGGCGAAGAGGCGGCGCAGGGGGGCACCTGGAGGCGCCACACCCTAGGCCGGCGCGGCCTAGGCCTGGCCCGCACCGCCATGTGGTGTGGTGGCCCCCTGGCCCCTCTCCGACTCTTCTTCGGTGTTCTGGATGCTTCCGGGAAAAATAGGAGGTTTGGCGTTGATTTCGTCCAATTCCGAGAATATTGCCCGAACAGCCTTTCTGGAACCAAAAACAGCAGAAAACAGGAACTGGCACTGTGGCATCTTGTTAATAGGTTAGTTCCGGAAAATGCATGAAAATGATATAAAGTGTGAACAAAACATGTTGGTATTGTCATAAAACAAGCATGGAACATCGGAAATTATATATACGTTGGAGACGTATCAGTGCTCATCATATCTTCCTCTTGGGGTTTCCCAACTGCGTGCTCTTCATAACATCAGCGCTCCATATGAAATGGCTTTGGCTATGTCGTACCTCAAATGATAAACCGTGGACTTGTGACCACTTGCCTTGCTCGGATAATGCCAAAGCCATTTTCCACGCTTTGGTGATTCCTGTGCTTGGTAATTGCGAGTTTTGCCTTTTCTAGAAAGATAAGTGGATTGATAACCAAAGTGTGGACATGATTGCGCATCTACTTCTTAATTTTTTCGACAAAGGTGCCCTTCATTCTCGCACGGTGGCTCAAGGGTTGGTCGCACACTTTTGGGTTTGTGACCTCTCTGCAGACCTTTCAATCCCGACTTTGGTACAATATTTGCATCTATGGAACAAAATTGTTGGAATGCATTTTCTAGAAGATGAAGCTGACTCTTTCAAGTGTATTTGGACTACATCTAGTGACTTCATGGCAAAATCGGCATACATTGCCTTCTTTGAAGGACACACTCTTTGGCCTTTACATGACCCAATATGGAAATGCAAGGCTCCTATGAAATTCAAGTTATTTGTGTGGAAAGTGGTGTGGAACCAATGTTGGACGGGCGATAGAAGATTTCGTCATGGCCTATCTAATGATGACTCATGCACCTTGTGTCTTCAACACTCCAAGACAATTGATCATCTTCTTCTGCAATATCCCTTTTCTAGGAGCATTTGGTTTAAGTACTTGAGAGGTCTAGTTCGGTCCTCTCTTGCCCCGTCTGCCATTGATGAGATCCTTGTTTGTTGGCCGCGTGTGCTCAACAGGTAGCCCTCCAAACTCCAGCCTCAAGCGCGGTCCCTTTTCCTCCTGGTGCTTCGATCTATTTGGATTGAGAGGAATAATCGGATCTTCAATAACAATTCAAGGATGTTTTTTTCGATAAAGGGAATATATTAATATCAAGAAGATACCAATTACACCCAGCCTCTGCAACAACGCACCACCCTAATGGCACTACGGATGCACACAGCCAAAAACAAGAAAAGAAAACTAAGAAACAAAAGTCCCGCTACAGTATCTCGGGCCTAACAACAGCAATACATCCACCGCCAAGACAACACCTGAATTACAGACTAGTCCCCACTCTCAAAACAAATGCCTCCATCAAGGACATCAGGCACAACCAATTAAGGCCAGATCTTGGGTTTTCACCCTGAAAGGTAGGACTCTGCACTTCACCTGTGTTGTCGCCCCCACTTTCATACCGCTGCTGTGAAGCCTGGAAGACCAAGCAAGTCCCTCAACATCGCAAAGACTTGAATCTCCCTTAGCTAGTCCTCCCCTCCGGCCTTCATGAAATTCTCTTCTTCCAACTTTCATCATGGATCCATAGTCACTTGATGTCAATAAAAGAAAAAGAGCTTCGCGCCGCTCCCTCCAGAACCAATCGGTCGGAATAAAAACATGGGTGCGCAC
The DNA here is from genome assembly GCF_019359855.2 of Lolium perenne. Classification (NCBI taxonomy): domain Eukaryota; kingdom Viridiplantae; phylum Streptophyta; class Magnoliopsida; order Poales; family Poaceae; genus Lolium; species Lolium perenne. The sequence continues at coordinate 140,188,668 of NC_067248.2, read as the reverse complement.
GATCGAATACCTCCAATCCAACAAACTCCAGGCAAAAGCACTGTTACATTCATCGGCAGAGCCTTCCGGAACTCAACACTCCGGCCAGATCACGAGTCCAGGCCTCTGGTAGGTCCTCCTCTTCACGCAAGAGAGGCCCTAGGACCGCCGCCTTTATTCAGGTTGGACCCCCACGTCGGCGACCATCCTGGGCTGGCCACTCCAACCCTCCACCGGCGACACCATCGCCGGCTTCCAAGCTCCTCCATCTCGCCGCCGGAACGAGTAGGTTAGCGATAGTTGCTTGACGATGCCTTCAACAAGATAACGGCGCAGACGCCGCCATCGCCCGGCATCACCGGAGTCGGCACGGTTTTCACCGGCTACTATGCCTCCCCGTCTCGCTGCCGGCGCTGAAAGTGTGATGAAAAATCCAACACAGCCAGCCTGGCCGACTGCCTTCGGTGGATGAAGTCAGCCACCACCACCATGCCCGGGCCGAAGACCCGGACGTCCTCAAGCCGCGAAGAAGACCCAGCGAAGCCTCCTCGTGCCATTGACGAGACGCGCGCGATGGATCGCGATCCGAACCTCCGGCCCAGATCCGACCACACCACAACCAACATCCGCCGCCGGCCGCCGGATTTCTAAAAATGCATTTTCCACGAATATTTCAGATTGCACACTAAAATGGTGTACCAATGATACGTCCACATCACTCAATAAGACAACAATTGCACAAAAGTTGCAATCTATATCATCCAGCTCTTCATGTACATGCTCTCCATGCATGAACATCAAGCTCTGGAATGCATCCGCTGCTACCCTAGTAAGAACTGGGGTCAGAGGCTTGTCTTAGTGTTGATATCTTCTTTTCCATCTTCATTTGATACAGATAGTTTGTTCAATGGTTGGATCTGGCTGAGCATGGCCTCACACTCCTTTACAAGCTGGTACAGGAGGTCACCGATGAAGACAGGCTAAACCAGCACATTTTGAATGAAGGGGAGACGGATACGGGCCCCAGTTTTCTTGTCATACTAGACCAGTCCTGTAATGGCAAAAGGGAACATAAGCATCGTAGAAAATGAGAAAATACTAGTAAGCTTGCACGCCTTCTACTATTGATAAATATATCTAAATTACATGCACAAATATAGAGCATATTTATTAGCAGTTTCATGTTTACATAAGATAATCTGATAGAAGTAAAACAAAATACAAACAAACTTGTGCTTTAAATAAGATCGAGCAAAGCTATAATCCAACATCAAATGCAACTATTTCAGGCCCTGGAGGATAAAATCCAATGAGACAGTAACAAATAAACAGTTATTGCATTCACGCACCTCCCATGCTTGTGAAATAAAGCCACGTTTGATCGGTATTTGAAGCCTCGTTTAAGCGATAAATACCATCTCCGAAGTGAAAAATATTTCATTATACTTAAATATGAACAAAAAATGGTCGGAGATAGGAATTAGTGAAACTTCACAGTGCAACACGTCTGACAGAACCAGGTTCGATAGTATAAAAGCCTGGGCCTAGAGTTTTCTCACTACAGTTAAATGGTACAGGGCTACAGGCTATGGAACCCTAGAGTTTTCTCAAGTCTTCCATTATATGGTACAGACATCTGTCCACCCTCCTACTTACACCAAGTAAGTTAGATGCATCTACAAGTTCCCATCAAAATTCAAATGCACGCATGAACAAATCCTTACAATTTGTTGAGATACTTAGCAAGGGAAGTAGTGCATTCCAAACCAATACACTCTCCCTTAATTAATGGAATTGGGCAAGGCTTTTGCCCTCTTTTCAAAAAAAAAAAAAACCAATACTACTCACAATAGTGTGTGAGTTGCATTTGTTTGAGAGATTTCTTTGATCTAGGGAATCGCCATATCTAATCTTGCAGCCAAGAAGTCACCACAAGAACAACTAAAAAAATCCCTCCTACATGTAAATATAATGGATTTGCTAAAATTGCTGCTACAAGATCTCAGTAGCCTCTTATCTCAGCAACAATTTGTGAAAATAATTTGCAATGCTTAAAATAGAAGTTAACATGAATAAAATGGATAAGATGATAGTGGTGTCCTCCATTACAGCTAACAGCGGTGCCATCCACTCACAGAGCAGCTAACAGCTAGCGGATAAGGGATTGAAGGCCTCGTATGCTTCCTCGCCATGTAGTTGTAGGGAGAGCCCTTTACAAAATCATGAAGCATGCACATTGTTAATTGTCACTGAAGTCTGAAGATCAGAATCAATATCGTGTTGGTACATATGAAAAAAAAAATACTCAGAGAACAGAGGCAGTCTTAACGCTCAGGATTCCACTGCGGGGGGGCGCTTGGAGTATGCCGGCGTCAAGCGTGGACTGCCGTATACGGCAGGCTTGTGGCGCCAGACTGCGAACCAAGACGCCAGCCACCTAGGCACCTACTCAGCAGCCACGGTTCCTGCTCCTGGAGCGACGAGGACAGTCGTCCTAGGAGATGGCCGGGATTCTGGATCCACGACAGACCGTGCGTCCGGCTCCCGGCGTGGCCACGACGGTCCTCGTTGGCACCAACGTGCCGCCACCATCAGCCTCATGCTCGATGGTTTCCTTGTTGATGGCAGGAGGGAAGCTATATATGGATCGTGCTCACGCGCTTGACCCTCTAGGCAGCGTTTTTTAGGAGGCCTTCGGGGTGCTTAGACGCTCTGACTGGTGCTGCGTTACTTGGCTTTACGTTTCTGGGTTAAGTACATACAGAATACTGGTTCAACTGATTTGTTGGACCAGTTCTACAGCCAGGGTAGCACCAGTCGCAGCTCCGCCCCTGGTCATAATTCTATACAAACTTCAAAATGGCAAAGATGATGTATATGTGTCACACTCACAATCAGCAACTGAAAGTGAACATACTTCAATGGTTGAATATGTTTCTTCCTGTTTTCAACTAGCTTTAGTGTTAACGGATTTCCACTATTATTAATCATGAAGGAAAAACATGCATTTCAAGCTGACCAAATATATGATGAATAAAATGCCCCATACCTCATCCGGTGATCATACCTGCTTGATTAATTGGGTTGCAGCCGCCTTTGTGCGTGAATAATGAACCTCCGGCGAGTCATCCCCGCCATAAAAAACCACAGATTCCGAAGCAACCTCTGTGTTCATGATTTTTGCGAACATGTCTTAGATGCATGTAAACTATGTCTTCCGTTCAAATGGATTGGACTCTAGATGAGTACCGAACAACTGAATGTCTACACCTTTTATTAAATGCATCTGTGACCTCACAAATATTTCCATATGGTAGCAGAGATGGTAGCGATAGGACACACAATCCAGCTGTTGTGTGCAACAAACCTCTGTCTAATGCTTAAAGCGTGCAAGACCTCTATTTCTTTTTTTTACATTTCCACCTTTCCAACTATGTTCGAAGAGCGGTGAATCGGAAACATCATCCGATGAGTCGTAGCTGTCCAAAGATCCTTCCATTCCTACATAAAGATGGTAGTATTAGCTATTATGTTTTTGACAACTTAGAAATCTGAGGGAAATGATAATATATTTTCAAAGGATTACAAGCTGAAACTTCGGAAAATAACTTTTTCGCTAGTGCCATAAAATATATAAGTTTTCTGCTAGTGAACCTAAAGTGCCTTTGTGAATTTGGCTGTCATCATGCGTTAACAGCAAATATGAAAAACCTAATGATAATAGCAGCCCACACTAAAACATCACGTGAAGTGGGTTTTGCTCATTTCAGTCATAGTACTACAATGATTAGTCATAGATTGTTAAACGAGCACTAGAAGAGTGGTAGCAAAAACCTTTTCCATTTATATGATGGTTGTATTTTGTTGACTGACTCTGGATCAATGAAGTGTTTTCAGTGAATGTCATAGATATTGCCCCCTTCATCTTCCCTATCTCCACTAGGAAGCGTTGGAACGTCAAGAGCGCCTTGCATAATAACGCTTGGATTGCCAAGATTGATTTTTTCCGATAAAGGGAATATATAAATATCAGAAGATACCAATTACACCCAGCCTCTGCTACAACGCAATACCCTAATGGCAGTACAGATGCACACAGCCGAAAAAGAGAAACATAAAACTAAGAAATAAAAGTCCCACTAGAGTATTCCAGCACATATCAACAACAATACTACCACCCCCAAGACATCACCTGAAATACAGACTCTCCAAAAACGACGCCTCCAAGAAGGAAACAGTGCACCAGCGCCGTCATCGCCCGATCAAAGGTCTTAGATTTTCACCCTGATGATAGTCCCACTCTCAAATCAATGTCTTCAACAAGGTCATTGCCAGGCACAACCAATTAAGGCCAGACCTTGAATTTTCACTCTGTAAGGTAAGACTCTGAACTTCACTTGCGCTCCCGCCCCCACTTCCGTACTGCTGCTGCGGAGGCCGGAACACCAAGCAAATTTCTCAACAGCGTAAAGACTTGAACCTCCATTGCTAGTTCTCCTATCCGGTCTTCGTGATATTCTCCACCTCTGACTTCACCATGGACCAAAATGTCACAAGATGATAACACAGGATAGAGCTTCGCATCACTCCCTCCAGAACCAAACGGTTGGAATAAAAGCATGGGTGTGCACGACCGAATATGGAAGCGACCTTCTCCATTTCTCATGTGCGCCAATATTTGTCACTTTGGACTAGGCTTAGTGCCTTTGCCTTGAACCCGGGAGCTATGGATGAGATTTCTTGGAACCTCACGGAGAATGGCACATACTCGTACAAGTCCGTGTACAAGGCACAATTTTATGGTTCGATCGCGGCCCCTATTGGCTCCTCGGTGCGCAAGATTTGGGCACCGGCGAAAATTAAGTTTTTCTCGTGGCTCTTTGTCCAAAATAGGATTTGGACTAGTGACCGTTTGGAGAGGCGCAATTGGGAAAATTGCGCTAATTGCCCCCTTTGCAATAGGGTCTTCGAGTCGGTGGAGCATCTCTTCGTCCATTGCCGGTTTTCCATCCGCATTTGGGTGCTTATCAAGAATTGGCTTAGTCTTCATCTTCTTTTCCCCAACACTTGGATTACGTTACCCTTCCTCGATTGGTGGTTTTTGATGACGAAGCATAAGGGCATGGTGTCCATCACTCTTCTTGTGACTTGGGAAATTTGGAATGAGAGGAACGCTAGAGTTTTCAAGAACAAGCATGCGCCCTCTACGGTGATCTTCGACAAGATTAGAAATGAGGCTAGGTTGTGGGCTCTTGCGGGAGCTAAACATGTGAATTTTTTAATGCCGCGAGAGTAGTCGCTTGTATTGCTTTGGGGTTTTTCTCTCCTTCTAAACTCTCCCTTAATTAATGGAATTGGGCAAGGCTTTTGCCCTCTTTTCAAAAATAAAAAATAAATTTATACTCTAATGATATACATTCAATATATGCCATTGGACCCAGAGATTTTTTTGGAGGCAATTAACATTAGTTTATGAAGCAATATAACACAGAACTAGAAAGTGTTGTGTCGGCGTCAGATACCTTCAGAGGTAGTCCTCGGGCGGCGGCAGCCTCACGTCGGGTGAACGGGCGGCGTGGCGTTGGGGATGCAGGAACAAGCAGATGTCCGAGATGTAGGGAAATAGCGCGGCGTTGGGGATGCAGGGCCGCGCACCGCTTAGGGTGTCGTTCGCGTAGCGATAGGACGTCCTTGCTTCGGACGTTGGCGTTGGAGAGGGCTGCCGGCGCGGCGTTTGGAACGGGGCGCAGGGCGGCCATCGTTCGAGAGGTTGGCGGTGTAACAACCCAACTTTTTCACTTTCATTTAATATTTTGGAATGCAAAATTTAGGGCTAACAAAAACTTTTTCTGTTCTAGAATTTGTCATGCATGATTGATCTTGTTCTTGTTTGAGTAAGTGCATGTGTGCTGTCTAGTGATAATTTTTCACTTGTGTGTAAATCCAAAAAACCCAAAAAACCTCTTTCATGTGTGACACTCGTTTCTCAATTCTGTTTCTTATTTAGTTAAAACTTTGCCAAGACCATTTTAACATTTCAATTCCCCTTCTATTGACTTGTGTGAAATTAAATTCTCTTTATTACTAAAACCCTAGGTTTTGAACTTTCCCTATTACATAAGTGAATCTCTGTAGATCACATTTTTTCTCTTTTTGTTTTATTTCTTTTCCTTCTCTCTACTTAAACAAATATAGTTTGAAAATTCTTTAACCTAGTGATATTGATCTCGTGTGTCACTACTATCCTTGATTTCCCAAACAAATCAAAGGAAGCTAGTCGCACCAAATTATTGAAATGGTGCTTAAATTTAGAGATGGTTACATAGACCTTGAATTAATTAAATTCGCCCCTCTCTCCTATTCTCCTCATTTCTTTTTCAGCCTAACCATCTCACTCTCTCCACTCACTCACTCTGTACACACACACGTACACATGCATGCCCATTGTCCATCGAGTGAATCAGGGGGAAATAAAGAGATAGAGGTGGCCGGGGATTGGAGTGCACAAGCTGCCAATAGTGCATACCTTAGATGCAGCCAAGCCTGAAGCTGCACACCCTACACTCTCTCATGTCCCCTCCCCTATCCACCTATGCACTCACCCGTCACCTCCCTCCCTTGGCAACCCGCATAGAGCTAGCGCACCCCTCTCTTCTCACTGTTGCTCATGCACACGGGGCCGGAAGCTCTAGACGTCTCCCTGCAACCCTCTCTTTCTCCTTGGCACGAACTGGGAGCATCCCTCACCACGGACCACGCCACGGACCCCCAATGGCCGTCCAGCGCGTCACAACGGAGCACGTCCACCTGGGCAACCCCACGGTCCTCCCTGGTGTCTGTAGACGCGTGCATCTGGGCAAAGTAGAGAGCCCCAGCTCAGCCACGAGTGGGCTGCCGCTGCTCACCTTCTCCTGGCGCCGCACGCTGCCCGCTCGCTGCCAGCATTTCGTCGAGCACTGTTAGGAATACGCACTCCGGCCGGCACGACACCGTACACTTGCGTATACGAGAGGTATACTCGTTACCAAGTAGGACTTCTAGTTCTGTTGTAAACCGGATTAGTATCCGGGTCGGCGTCGTGTTGGACGTAGAGCTTCTACGTAGAGTTGGACGCTGTGTCGTTCACCAAGTCGGTTATTAGCTAGCACTAGTAGAAAATCTCTCATCAGTACCGGTTCCAGAGGGGCATTCGTACCGGTTGAGCAACCGGTACAAATTATCCGGCACTAAAGGCCCCCCCCTTTCGTACCGGTTGCTTACGAACCGGTATAAAAGGGGCCTCCACGTGGGCCACCAGGAGAGCTCAGGGCAAAGGATCTTTGGTACCGGTTGGTAATACGAACCGGTACCAAAGGTTCCCCCGCGGCAGGGAATTTGCCCAAATCTCTGCCGCGGCAGAGAATTGGATTTTTAGGGTTTTTGGAGGGGTTTAGGGATATCGGTTTGTTTCATATCGCGTCGATGCACCAGAAACGCGTTTGGGTTTAGGTAGTACATGAAGATCAAGATGATGCATAGCAAGTTGGTGCATATAATATAACACACATGTAATTGCATAAGATCGCAAATTAAGTAGCACTATGCATGAAGATCGATCTTCATGCATAGTGGTACTCTCCGAGGCGTACTCTATATATGTCTATTACATGTAGCATAGTGGTACTCTTCGAGTCAACTATATATGTAACATGTACATCTTCATTCATAGTGGTGCTCTGCGAATGGTGGTATGACGTCCCGAAGGAAAAATCACGCCAATTCCTCGCCTATTGCTATGAAGCGGTCATCGATTGAGAGCTTGTTCCGCTTTCTTGCCAACTATAAAAGAATAAGATACAAATGAATACTTGAAACAACTATTACTGAAACTCAACACAACTTATGATAAGAAAACAAATTTGTGAAGATTGTTTTTGTACCTCTTTATTTCTTTCATTATTCGTTCTCTCGCTGACAATTCTGTGGATGTACTCGCAAACGAAGAATCCACAGAGATCGGTCCCTTGTGGTTGTTGCGGGCATTTCTTTACAAGAATATAATTCAATCAAACAATAGTCAAGTATGATAATTAAAAGGTGTGTGGACCTAGGTAGTACTACTTACTTTCGCACGCCATCGCAGCTTCGGTGTCCATTCACGGGACGTATCTTCCTTGATGAAAGTTTGCCATACGCTGCTCGACAAAAGAAAATGCATAAAAGAGTCATCAATTAGTTCAAAGCAGGAAATTAACGAAACAAACCGATAAGAATTAAAATTACCTTCTGAGCATTAAAAAACAAGACACGTATAGTTCCGATTTTTTGCTTAGTGAGTCAAAGACTTCAACTTCTCCAATTTCCATATTGATGACGAGAAGAATAAAGTGAAACCTACGCACGTTTCAATATGTAGTGTCATATATATAAGTCATTAGTTAAAATTTTGACATACGGTGAGCAAAATATAATGTGTTATAAGACAGTAAGACTCACTCGAAGTTGTAAGGCCAAATTATTAGCTTTTTGTCACGTTGTCGCTTCAAAAACCTTAGCAAAGTCTGCGGTGTATCCTTGTTATAGAGGGGATTCTCTATGGTTTTAACATGCATCGTGTGCGGGTCAATGAACCCAATGTCTGTGATATCGTCCCTTTTGCATTCGAGCATCTTCGATCTTCATAATATAGCGCACAAAAGATTATAATCTGCAGACAATGAACGAGCTGAGCTAAAGACTTCTCAAATTAAATAAATAAATCACTTACAGACAATAGCAACTGATGATTGATTTGTCGAGGGCCCGGAGATTGTATAACTGAAAGAGTTCGGCGAAGTCAACGTTCACACAGTACTCCTGGAAGTAGTGCTCTTCCCTAACTCGCACCATGATAGTCTCGATCCCTTCCTTTGAGGCCTTAAGGTACCACGAGTGCAAGTTACGCATACATGTTGGTACCTTCCTGAGATTCTCGACCAAATCTTTCCCTTGAACAAACTGATATGCTCGTTCAGCGAAGGCGTAATCAGTTGCGTCTTATCGAGAACTTTGAACGGTCTTCCCGTCAAACACCTTGAGAGGGGCGACCGATTGAACGGGTTGTTGTCCGAGCTGGTAGACACAGTGTATCCCTTTTATCTCCCTGATACCCGATTGAACGGGTTTTGTCGCCTCGATCATCTTGTCATACGACCTTTCAATAGAACGCGCATAGTCAAATGGCGGCGATGGTACAGGGTCATATAGATTGTCAACGGTACGCACAACTTTCACCGGATTTGGGTGTGGGAGCTGCTAACACAACATATACTTGATTACTGAAATAAGAACAGCAATTCGAGGCTGAGTTTAAGGAGAAGATCAGGACACGCCGCCTCCCCTCGTCAGCCCCCGTGTCGTCGATCGCCGGCGTAGCACATCATCCAGCAACGCCCCAGCGGCCTTGTACGACGACCCTCCCACCTCCACCGCCCGCCGCGCGAGCTCCCCCATCTCCCCTGCCCTCCGCCTCAGCCCCTCGTCCGCCATTGCCGCCACCTTCTCCCTGCCCACCACCTTCTCCCTGCCCACCACCACCCCGCCCAGCTCCTCGCCTCCCCACACGTACCCCCTCTCCGCGCCGGCGCTGAAGCCCGTGCTGGCGACTCCCACCACCAGCGCCTCGTTGTAGAACTGCTCCGCGAACACCGGCCACGCCACCACGGCCGGGGACTCCATCCAACGCCGCCTCGGTCTCGCGGACGGGGAGGTGCAGGGGCTAGGGGATGGCGGTGGTGAGCGAGGGCGGCGAAGCAGTATGCCGGTGAAGGGCGCGGGTGTCACGACGCATTTCCTCGAACACCTAGCGCGCGTGCGTGAGGGGAGGCCGGCGGCGACCGCGGCGCGGCAGGCGACACGCGCGCGGGCTCCTCCCGGCGAGGCGCACGGCGGCCGTGGAGGCGAGGCGAGGGAGGCGAGGCGAGGGAGGCGAGGCGAGGGAGGGAGGGAGGAGGGGGTGCTCACCTCGGTGAGGGCGACGGCGGCGGCTACAGCGAGGGCGACGGCGACGGCGATGGCGACGGCGGCCGCTACGGCGACGGCGATGACGGAGTCGGCGTCGGCGACAGGGAGCGGCGTCTGCGAGGTCTCTGGCGCGCGGAAGAAGAAGAAATTGGGGGGAATTGCCCCGCGCTAAGTCCTAAACAAGGGGGATCGACCTTTGGTACCGGTTGGTACCACCAACCGGTACGAAAGGCCTTTCGTACCGGTTGGTGATACCAACCGGTACCAAAGGTATTTTTTTTGTTTTCTTTTTCTTTTGCTGTTTTCTTTTCTTTTGCTGTTTTCTTTTCTGTTTCTTTTTTACTTTTCTGTTTCTTTTTCTTTTCTTTTCTTTCCTTTTCTTTTCTATTTTTTTTCTTTCCTTTTCTTTTCTATTTCTTTTTTTCTTTTCTGTTTCTTTTTTACTTTTCTGTTTCTTTGTCTTTTATTTTCTATTTCTTTTCTTTTTATTATTTTCTATTGCTTTTCTTTTCTTTTTCTTTTCTATTTCTTTTCTTTCCTTTTCTTTTATATTTCTTTTCTATTTGTTTTCTTTACTCCCGCCATGACGCCGTCCGCGCGGGAAAGTTTCCCGCCACGACGCCGCGCATGGGAGAAAAAAGGCGGGAATAAAATTTTATTACGAGTGAACTCGAATTAAAAGTACATAGCTTAACTGAAAATTAAAGATACATGGCCAAATTCTACTGTTGGAGTCATTCAGTCATACTCGTGCCTAGCCCTGTAGTAGTCGCCACTGTAGTCGTCGTAGTCGCCGTCATCATCGTCGCTGGCATTGGGGTCGCGGTACTCGAACGTCGGCGGGTGAGCACGCGTGGGCTGGGACTGAGGGTAGCGCATGCGGGGGCCACGGTAGGCCATGACGCCCTGGAGAGTCCGGCCGCGCCACCACAGCCGACGGCCAGCCTCGTTGAAGTTCGGAGGAGGCGGGCCGCCCTCCTCGTGCTTGGCAAGCGCCCTCTCACGCCGATTGATGAAGAAGCTTTCCCAAGTCGGGCTGTAGTCGTGATGCCACTGGGGATTCCTCCGCTGCTCTGGCGTGAGCTCGAAGTAGTAGTGGTTCGTGATGGCCATCTCGCGCGCCACACCGAGAGGGACTGGAGGGACCGGTACGCCTCCGACGCTTAGCAACCAGCCGGTCGGGACGCGGTAGCCCGGCGGGCAGGGGTAGTTCGAGGCGCAAAGCGCCTCCGCCTCCCGGGGGGTTAGAGATGCGATGGAAGCCATGGGAGAGAATGATGAGGTTTGCAGATATGAGTCTAGATGTGATATGTAAATGGTGGCCAAGCCTACATATATATAGTGAAAAAATGGCGGGAAGACAGAGGCGGGAACCGGTGGAAAGCGCGGGAAGAAAATAGGCGGGAAGACAGAGGCAAACCTTCAGTACCGGTTGGTGGGTGCAACCAGTACTAAAGCTGTCGGCAGGATAAGGACGCCCTGCTCGATGAGATAAAGTATGTAGCGCACGACGCCCTGTCGGTGGAATAAGGACGCGTGGGTAACCTTTAGTACCGGTTGGTGGGTGCAACCGGTACTAAAGCTGTCGGCAGGATAAGGACGCCCTGCTCGATGAGATAAAGTATGTAGCGCACGACGCCCTGTCGGTGGATAAGGACGGGTGGGTAACCTTTAGTACCGGTTGGTGGGTGCAACCGGTACTAAAGCTGTCGGCAGGATAAGGACGCCCTGCTCGATGAGATAAAGTATGTGGCGCACGACGCCCTGTCGGTGGGATAAGGACGCGTGGGTAACCTTTAGTACCGGTTGGTGGGTGCAACCGGTACTAAAGCTGTCTGCGGGATAAGGACGCTCTGCTCGATGAGCTAAAGTATGTAGCGCATGACGCCCTGTCGGAGGAAGAAGAAGACAAAGTAGAAGCGGCGCCGTGCCTATAAAAGGAGCATCGATACACCATGGGAAGCAGCTCAACAAGCCAACATGGATGGAGAGTTTCATCACCATGGATGGAGGAAAGGGTTGGGAAATCTCCCGTGGCGGAACTTGTCGAAGATGCCCTTGGTGCACACGCCCTATGGCATCTTCGGAAGTTCCGCCTCGGAAAAATTTCCCTGCAAGCCCGTGGAAGACTCCATTGATCTCCTCGAACAATGTTGGGGAAAGGGTTGGGAAATCTCCCGTGGCGGAACTTGTCGAAGATGCCCTTGGTGCACACGCCCTATGGCATCTTCGGAAGTTCCGCCTCGGAAATTTTTTCCTGCAAGCCCGTGGAAGACTCCATCTCCTCTAACAATGTTGGGGAAAGGGTTGGGAAATCTCCCGTGGCGGAACTTCTCGAATATGCCCTTGGTGCACATGCCCTATATATGGCATATTCGGAAGTTCCGCCTCGGAAAAGTTTCCCTGCAAGCCCGTGAAAGCTACTTAACTAGTAAAACAAGCCAACCATCTCCATTGTTAATATCTTACATACAGTAACATCATTACACAAAAGTGATTTCCATATTGAGATACACAAGTTATGATCCCTATATGTAGGTAGCTGGTCTTCTGAGTTTTCTTCGCCCGTTTCCCTTTCTTCTTACTGCGACGCAACCATGGACAATCTTCATTGTTTAAGATGATGCTTGGGTCAATTTTTACCTTGAAGGGTGGAATATCGTCAAACTTATTATAATCTTCTGACATGTCTGTCTTGTCCTCTACTCCCACGATGTTTCTTTTTCCTGAAAGAACTATGTGCCGCTTTGGCTCATCGTATGATGTGTCCTCTTGCCTTTCTTTTCTTTTTTTCGGTTTGCTAGACATATCCTTCACATAAAAAACCTGAGCCACTTCACTGGCTAGGACGAATGGTTCCGTGTCGTACCCTAGATTCTTGAAATCCACTGTAGTCATTCCGCATCGCGGGTCTACCTGTACTCGTCTTTCAGGTTGAACCATTTGCACCGGAACAAAGGGACCTTGAAATTAGGTCCATAGTCAAGTTCCCATATCTCCTCTATGTACCCATAATATGTGACCTTGTTCCCATTGCCATCTTCTGCATCAAAGCGGACACCACTGTTTTGGTTGGTGCTCTTTTTGTCTTGGGCGAAAGTGTAAAATGTGTTCCCATTAATCTCGTACCCTTGAAAAGTCGATATAGTAGAAGATGGTTGCTTGGCCAACAAGTACAGCTGCTCGTCATCGGTGACATTCATGAGACGTGTTTGCAACCAACCACCGAAAGTCTTCATGTGTTCTCCATCAATCCAATCTTCACGTTGCTCCGGGTATTTAGAGCGTAAGATATCCTTGTGTTCCTCTTTGTACGGAGCCACCAAGATGGAATTATGTAGAACTGTGTAGTGTGCTTGAGTGAAAGAATGTCCGTCCATACACGTTGCTGATTTCTTTCCTAGCGTGCCTTTTCCACGCAGTCTCCCCTCATAGCGCGATTCAGGAACACCGATCGGCTTAAGGTCAGGAATAAAGTCAACACAAAACTCAATGACCTCCTCTGTTCCATAGCCCTTGGAGATGCTTCCTTCTGGCCTAGCACGGTTATGAACGTACTTCTTTAAGACTCCCATGAATCTCTCAAAGGGGAACATGTTGTGTAGAAATACAGGACCGAGAACGCCAATCTCTTCGACCAGGTGAACTAGGAGATGTGTCATAATATTGAAGAAGGATGGTGGGAACACCAACTCGAAGCTGACTAGACATTGGACCACATCCTTCTGTAAATTTTGTAGAGTAAGTGGATTGATCACCTTCCGAGAAATTGCATTGAGGAACGCACATAGCTTCACAATGGGTACTCGAACATTTTCCGACAGAAGCCCCCTCAATGCAACCGGAAGTAATTGTGTCATAATCACGTGGCAGTCATGAGACTTTAGGTTTTGAAACTTTTTCTCCGACATGTTTATTATTCCCTTTATATTCGACGAGAAGCCAGACGGGACCTTGATGCTACTCAGGACTTCAAAAAAGATCTCCTTCTCCTCTTTGGTAAGAGCGTAGCTGGCAGGACCTTGATACTTCTCTGGATTCAGGTTGTTTCCTTCGTGGATACTTTGCTGGTCCTGCCGTGCATCCGGTGTATCTTTTATCTTCCCATACACACCCAAGAAGTTTAGCAGGTTCACGCAAAGATTTTTCGTCACGTGCATCACGTCGATTGCAGAGTGAACCTCTAAGAATTTCCAGTAGGGTAGCTCCCAAAATATCGACTTCTTCTTCCACATGGGTACGTGTCCGTCAACATCATGCGGAACAGATTGTCCGCCGGGACCCTTTCCAAAGATCACTTTTAAATCCTTGACCATATCATATATAACTTCCCCAGTAGGGCGGGTAGGCTTCGTTCGGTTATCTGCCTCACCTCCGAAATGCTTTCCTCTCTTTCTTACGTGATGTTGTTTTGGAAGAAATCGACGATGCCCCAGGTACACATTCTTGTTTCCCAAATAATTACTGTCAGTCTCACCTAAACGGGTGTGCATGCATTGTATCCCTTGTTTGACTGCCCTGAAATGTTACCAAGAGCAGGCCAATCATTGATGGTTACAAATAACAACGCTCGTAGGTTAAATTCCTTTTGTTCGTGCTCATCCCACACAGGTACACCTTCGTCACGCCACAACTCTAAAAGTTCTTCAACCAATGGCCTCAGGTACACATCAATGTCGTTGCCGGGTTGCTTCGGGCCCTGGATGAGCACTGGCATCATAATGAACTTCCGCTTCATGCACAACCAAGGAGGAAGGTTATAGATACATAGAGTCACTGGCCAGGTGCTATGACTGGAGCTCTGCTCCCCGAAAGGATTAAAGCCATCTGTACTTAGACCAAATCTTAAGTTCCTTGCGTCATCTGAAAATGACTTGAACTCTCTGTCGATTTTTCTCCACTGCGACCCGTCAGCGGGGTGTCTCAGCATCACATCTTTCTTACGGTCCTCTTTGTGCCATCGCAACAACTTGGCATGCTCTTTGTTCTGGAACAAACGTTTCAACCGTGGTATTATAGGAGCATACCACATCACCTTCGCAGGAACCCTCTTCCTGGGGGTGGACTCACCCTCAACATCGCCAGGGTCATCTCGCCTGATCTTATACCTCAATGCACTACATACCGGGCATGCATTCAAATTCTCGTACTCCCCGCGGTAGAGGATGCAGTCATTGATGCATGCATGTATCTTCTGCACCTCTAATCCTAGAGGGCAGACAACCTTCTTTGCTTCGTACGTGCTAGAGGGCAACACGTTCTCCCATGGAAGCATCTTCTTTATTATTTTCAGCAACTTTTCAAATCCCTTGTCAGAAGTACCATTCTCTGCCTTCCACTGCAGCAATTCCAGCGTGGTACCCAGCTTTTTCTGACCATTTTCGCAATTTGGGTACAACAGTTTGTTGTGATCCTCTAACACTTTCTCCAACTTCAACCTCTCCTTTTCATTTCCGCAGTTCATCTTCGCATCAAGAATGGCCCGACCCAAATCGTCATCCGGGTCATCAAAAATCGGCTCATCGAAAATGTGCTCTTTTTCAGCTTCGTCTTCCCCATTCTACTACCACCGTCTTCAGTGAATAAGGGATAGTTGTCACTATCCTCTTCTTCTTCGTTGTCTTCCAATATAACCCCTTTTTCTCCGTGCTTGGTCCAACAATTATAGCTGGGCATGAAACCGTTCTCCAACAGGTGGACGTGAAGGGTCTTCGAGGTAGAGTAATCCTTCATATTCTTACAGGAACTACATAGACAATACATGAAACCATTCGACCGCCTGTTTGCCTCAGCCACGTTGAGAAAATAATGCATGCCATTAATGAACTCGGGATGGCACCGGTCACCGTACATCCATTATCGACTCATCTGCATTTTATATGTATATCAAAAATCATTAAATACACAACATCATGGATATATGAGTGACCAACTTAATTAATATTCAAGTTCATCACATAAAACTAATTGTTTTTTATAAAAAGAAGAGGGGCTCACCGAGGTGGTACCGTGCCGGCTAGGGGACGACGCTGGCGATCGACGGTGGTAAGGACGGGGATGATACTAATTAAAACCTACAAAACATACCATAATTTCAGCTCAAATTGCATATAAAAAAATAAAATCACTAACTTAGGCATTTCATCGAACACCTTGCTTGCACTACAAAAATAGTACGAGTTAAAACTACCAAAGAAATGAGCTAAATTAGGAACGCCAGAAGGAAGGATGATATTGCTAACCCTTGGATAGATGTATGCCGTTAATCTTGTTAAAATGGTGGAGAAAAATGAAGATTATTGGAGTGTGAGAGGTGCAAAATATTTGGAAATGTGAGAGGAGGAGAAGGAGAATGAGATATGCAGGGGGTCGGGCGCGCGGCTGCGCGCTGATATAGGGCACAGACCCTTTAGTACCGGTTCGTAAGCTTAAATAGATGAGAGGTTTTCTACTAGTGTAGGCTATTATATATACGTGTAATCCCTGGTTGTAATAACCACCGTGAGTTGAATCAATACAGAAATCACCAGGTACGAGACGTACCTGTTGCGATCCAATCTGATTTTGCATTGCGCCGTGACTACTAGCTAGCTACATTGATCTGGCGACTTGGGTGCTAGCTAGCTGAATCAAGCGTACGTGCAATTCGCGGATAGAAGGTACTCGCGTACGTGTGTGGCGTCTCGCCGGAAATCACTTTGTCGTCGGTCGTCGGAAAGCACTCGACGACAGGGGTTGTGCTTGGTATCAGATCGGCGAGAGTACTGCCGGGTCTGGGCCAACAATTGGTATCAGAGCGGCGAGAGTACTGCCGGGTCTGGGCCAACAATTGGTATCAGAACCTCGTAGAGGATCTCCTAGTAACGGGAGGTCATGACGAAGGAAGTGGGCGAGTCTTCCGGCGTCGCGGCGCCAGTGTCGACGCAGTACCCGCAGTACATCCGCGACAACTACACGGTGTGGGCGACCACGATGATGTGGGCGCTCGAGTCCAACGAAGTCTAGGAGGCTGTCGATCCCGGCGGCGACGAGTTCATGAAGGGCGCGCCGAAGTACCGCAAGGACCGACAGGCACTCACGGCCATCTGCTCGGTTATGCCGATGGACGTGAAGCAGCACCTGATCTCGAAGAAATCTGCAAAGGAGGCGTGGGAGATGATCAAGACGCTAAATCTTGGTCACGAGCGCGTCCGCGAGGCGGCCCTACAAACCTTGCAGAAGAAGTATGAGAATCTGGAGATGGGAGAAGATGAGACGGTGGACGCCTTCGCTTCGAGGGTCGCTATATTGGTCAATGGGATTCGTGCGCTCGACGAGAAGCTCGAGGAGATCTCGATCGTAAGGCGTTTCCTACGCGCGGTGCTACCGCGTTACTTGCCCGTTGTTTCGGCGATCCAGCAGTGCGTCGATCTCAAGACTCTCACGATGGATGATCTAGTTGGACGGTTCAAGGCTCATGACGAGCGGATGAAGATCACCTATGGTGATGTGGTACCGGAAGAGCACGTTATGCTTACCCGTGCCCAGTGGCAGGCGGTGGTCGCCAAAGAGAAGGGCGACAAGGCATATGACAGCAGAAGTGATGAAGAAGCTTCTCGCCCAGCGAAAAAGTACATCGCAGGGGAGGATGAGGACGACGCTCCGCCGAGGAGGAAGTTTGACATCAAGAAAGTAAGATGTCATAACTGCGGCAAGCTCGGTCACTTCAAGGTTGATTGCCGGAAACCACCGAAGCCGAAGGAAAGGGCTCTCATCGCCCAGGAAGGAGATGATGGACCGATGATGCTGATGCTCGAAGTATGCGAGCAGAAGGACGAGGAGGAGCTACCTCCTCCATCACCGGCTACGGAGATTGTGATGGATCACGGTCTACCGTGTGTGGATCACGTGGACAAGCTATGCGGCGAAGGTGTCGTCGAGAAGCTACGGAGTGTCCCGTACCCATGTGAGACCACGGATCAGGCAAGTGAAGCTTTGGAGCTCGTTCATGGCGATATATGCGGTCCAATTTCACCCGCAACCCCGTTCGGCAATGAGTACTTCATGCTTGTGGTGGATGATCTCAGCCAATACATGTGGATTGTGTTGCTGAAAAGTAAGGATCAAGGTCTACAAGCATTCGAGAAGATCAAGGAGGCTGGAGAGGTCAAGGCGAGGGCGAAGAAGTCCCTACGCATAGATTGGGGTGGTGAATTGAAGCATAAAGTGGTGGCCATGGCACGGAGCATGATGGAGAGCAAAGGATTGCCAGGAAAGTTCTGGGGTGAGGCAGTCAACACGGCTGTCTACTTGCTGAACAGGACGCCAACTAGGAGTGTAGTTGGTGGAACTCCGTATGAAGCATGGTACGGACGAAAGCCCTCGGTTGATCATCTTCGCACTTTCGGGTGTGTGGCGCATGTCAAGACGGTGTCCAGCCATAAAAGGAACTTGGTGGATAGGAGTACTCCAATGATCATGACTGGCTATGAAGAAGGCTTGAAAGCGTACCGTTTGTGCAATCCCTCGACTAACAAGGTGATTGTCATATGCGACGTAGTCTTTGAGGAAGACTTATCATGGATTTGGGACTCCACGAAACCGGACGAGATTTTTAATGTTGTTTACAGTGAAGTTGAGCATGCAGATGATGAACCTGAAAAAGATGTGAACGCGTTGAGTGAAGATGGTCCTGCTGGACATCCACGCTCGGAAGAAGCAGCGCGGGGCACTGCATTTGGGGGCTCAATGTCGCCATCGGGTAGCGCGCACGCGGACGGGAGCGCGTTCAGCGTTAGAGCATCCCCACTCGTTGGCGCTCCCCACGCCCAAATCCGGCGAAATTTTCGTCCGGATTGGATGAAGATTTGGCGTGGGGAGCGCCGAAGTTCCAGCCGTCCCCCCGGCAGGAAACCCCCAACCTCGACCATTTGACATATTTCAAACAAATTCAACATAAAATTTAACAAGTTCGGCAAACAAGAGTACGAAAATTGCTGAAACAAATTCGGCGATAATCAGTACAATGTTTAACAAGTGCTGAAACAAATGAAGCACACAATTTCACAATTTTTCAAACAAATTAAGACAGACTAGTTGGCGTCGGCGTTGGCGTTGCCTCGGAGCCTCCATATGTGCTCCACCAGATCATCTTGCAGCAGCTGATGCATTGTAGAGTCTCGAATCTCCTGGCGCATAGCAAAGAAGGCGGCCCATGATGGAGGCACCTGGTGATTAGGCTGTGCAAGATCATGGGTAGCCACTGCTTCAAGTATCACAGTGCAGCCTTTTTTGTGACCCTTGTACATTCCCTGCCACGCAAACGGACAGTTCTTCCATTGCCAATGCATGCAGTCAATACTTCCAAGCATCCCTGGAAAACCCCTAGCTTCATTTGTTGCAAGGATCCTCTGACTGTCTTCGACAGTGGGTGATCTCAAGAAATAGTCCCCAAACACTGCTATGATGGCCCTGCAGAACCGGTAGAAACAATCAAGGGCGGTGGACTCCGCCATCCGAAGATAGTCATCTGCAGTATCACCGGGAGCTCCATACGCCAGCATCCTCATAGCCACTGTGCACTTCTGCAGTGACGAAAATCCAACCAAACCAGTGCAATCCGCCTTGCATCTGAAGTAGGGATCAAAGTGGCGGATGGCAAACACAATTTGCAGAAATAGCTTTCTGCTCATCCTGAAACGACGCCGGAAAACACTCTCACCGTGCAATGGATTGTCGGCGAAGTAGTCGGCGTACAACATGCAGTAGCCCTCCATTCGCTGTCTCGGCTTGCACTTCCGGCGACCTCGTGCCGACCCACCACGTCGACCAGTTGCCAGTCCGGCGTACATGCTTGCCAAGCAACCAAGGATCATCATGTGCTCGTCGTCTTGGGCGGCTGCTGCCATCTCTTCTTGCATAAGCTCGACGAACATCTGCTCCTCCTCTTCGTCCGAGTCCATGGCCGGCGAGGCAAATGGACGAACACCTGACGGGCGTGGTCGAGGCAACTCGAGCCGCGAGCGACGAGGAGCAAGCAGGCCGGAAAACAGGCCGGCGGAAGAGCAGCCAGATAGGCCGTCGTCCAAAGACGGCGGAATATAGGCAGGTGGGGAAGGAGGGGCGGCGGATTCTGGGCAACAAGCCGGCGGGGTGGTGCCGGCGGCGAGAGAGATACGAGGGGTGGGGGAGATTTTGAGCGACGTGGCGGTGGGGTTCGTGCGTCGAGTCACCGACAGATCGGGCCCTTCCCCGCTTTTCACTCGTCCGGAGTCCCCGAGCGCTCCCCGGGGGGGCGGGGGTGGCGTGGGCTCGCCGGATGGATGAAGGGCCAAATCCGGACGAAAACGAGGAACCGGGGGCGCGACTGGGCCGAATTACGCCGTCCGGATGGAAAAAACGCTCGCCGGGGGCCTCGATGGGGGCACGAGTGGAGATGCTCTTAGCCCAGGAAGCAGCTCGACAGAGCCATACGGGATCCCAGCTCGGACGAAAGTGGACCCATGCCCAATTCGGGCCAAGCCTAGCGATGCTGGCAGGCCGGAGGGAACTGCGTCTAGGTCTCAGCCGGGAGGCTCATCGGCAGAAGAAACCGGTCCAGGAGGGACTGCACCAGGTTACATTGATGCATCCAGAGGACCAGCACCACACGCAAGTGGTGGTCTTGTGCAGCTAGCACGCGGTGCACCGGCAGCACCAGAAGGGCGTCTGGATGGAGGCTGCCCAGCAAACATGTCTAGCAGCGGTCGCACTGTGAGGCCAGAAGAAAGCCAAGGTCTAGGAGCTGGAGTTTCTCGTGAGGAGTTAAGTCCTAGGAGTCTAGGCATGGCCAGCCCAGGAAACATGCCAGAAGAGAGAGCATGGCTAACTCGGGCTGTGCTAGAAGAGCTGGAAGTAGATGTTCTAGAAAGAAATAAGAGCATGCAGGCAGTGCGTCTAGCTAAACGGTCATGTCTAGAGCTAATTGATCTAGCTAGACATAAGCTACCTTGTACGTGGGTGCCTAACAGTCAAAAGCATCGGTTGGAATCGTATCCATTAGGCAAGGAGCATATGCATGTCCGTGTGAATCTCGACGAGAAAGTACTTCAACGAGATCACAAAGGCGAGTCGCAAGGGAGCGACGTGGGTCTTCAACCAGCAAAAGAAGGATCCTCAAGTGACGAGACAAGTGCGACATCGGGCGCAGAAGAGTACGTCGTGCTATCTCCGACTACACTAGAGATGAGACGACTACGACCGACACGAGCACGCATGCGACGCGTGTTAGACTACTATCCGAAAAAGGAAATTCGGACGGTAAATAATCCGAAGAAGATGAAACACACGAAGCAATGTTTGTTCATCAAGGAACCGGTGAAGACGGAAGATGCGGACACGGAAGGTCAGCGTCAAGCTCTGGAGAAGCCGACGAAGGTAAAGTCGGTACCATGGGTTCCACGAGGAGTGGCGAAAGCAATGCTAAGAAAGACGCCTACGAGAAGCAGCTGGCGCATTTGGGACCCAGGTCAAGGTGAAGCGTACGTCGTGCTTAGGGGGTGATTGTTAGGAATAAGCACTCCGGCCGGCACGACACCGTACACTTGCGTATACGAGAGGTATACTCGTTACCAAGTAGGACTTCTAGTTCTGTTGTAAACCGGATTAGTATCCGGGTCGGCGTCGTGTTGGACGTAGAGCTTCTACGTAGAGTTGGACGCTGTGTCGTTCACCAAGTCGGTTATTAGCTAGGCTATTATATATACGTGTAATCCCTGGTTGTAATAACCACCGTGAGTTGAATCAATACAGAAATCACCAGGTACGAGACGTACCTGTTGCGATCCAATCTGATTTTGCATTGCGCCGTGACTACTAGCTAGCTACATTGATCTGGCGACTTGGGTGCTAGCTAGCTGAATCAAGCGTACGTGCAATTCGCGGATAGAAGGTACTCGCGTACGTGTGTGGCGTCTCGCCGGAAATCACTTCATCGTCGGTCGTCGGAAAGCACTCGACGACAGGGGCTGTGCTTGGTATCAGATCGGCGTGAGTACTGTCGGGTCTGGGCAACAATTGGTATCAGAGCGGCGAGAGTACTGCCGGGTCTGGGCCAACAAGCACCACGCGGGCAGACGTGACTGCTCCTTCTGCTGGCCGCTGAGCTACACCCCGACGCTAGCTCCGCTCCAAGACGGTCGCAGCATGATCAGACACGCTCCACCACCGCCCCTCTCGCCCTATCGCCGCCTGCCGTGCTCTCCCTTCTCCCTTCGTGAACTCGGTACACCGAGAGACCGCACCGCGCAATATAAGCGAGCAGGCCACCTTGTCCGCAGTTCTCTCGCAAGTAGTATCACCACCCACTCCAACCAACCCTCCTCCTCGAACTCACCTCCAGAGAGGAGAGGAGCTCCTCTCCTCCTCCCGCGGGTGCTCGAGGTCGACGCCGCATGGGTCTGGTGATGGTTGCGGTCGCCCTGCTCCACCGTCTCCCTCACTCTCAGAATCTCTCAATGCACCTCTCCTTTCTGGTTCTTACGCGCCTCCCCTCACTCTCCAGGTTTAGCTGAGACTGCCGCGAGTTTTCTATCTCCGCCGCAAGCGTCGCTGTCCGGCCGGTGCTGGGAGCTCTGCATGCAAGCTCTACGTCGACGACTGCACTGCCCCGAACCACCGCGACCTCCTCGACAACCCAGACCAGGCCCGAGCCACCCCTAGGTGAGCTCTCCGTCCCCGTCTCCGACGTCTGCGTCGCCGTCAACCGCCGCTGAGGCCATCTCTGTTTTTGCCGCCAGGACCACAGCTCGAAAGAACTTTCTCTTCCGCGTCCAACGCGCCCGACCCCGCCGGAACCTGCGTCCTGAGGTGAGCACACGAGCTGCCAGAAGAAGCCAGGGTTTCCGCCGGTATCCTGCGTCGCGTCGAGGAAGAAACCTCCTCGCATGCATGCGGTCGACGCGGGGCCCGCACGCCAGCGTGGTCCGCCATGTCCCCGCCTTCAAGCAGGATGGCCTCCCGCGCTCTCGCATCGCTACCGGGCCGGATCTGGCCAGGCCCAGCATCTCGGCCCGTTTCCCCGCTTCCTCATTTTCTGTTTCAAAACATCCAGAAAAATCTGCGGTAGTTTTTGAAATGTCACAAATTCATCTTTGACTCAAATTTGATGTTTCGAAATGCTGTGTACCCGTGAACAAAATCTGAACCACAAATAAATGCATGCATGTGCTGATTGTATATAGATATAAGTAGATAAATCAAAGACTGAAAAGTTGCAGTATTGATAGTTTATTTAGTATTTACCTTTTTATAGATTATTTTTGCATGAGGCTAATTTTGGTGTGCAGTAAAAGTAAATAGATTCATTTTGGAACTAGTATAGCATGCAGAAGCTTCCTGGATTTAAGCTGGTTTACAAAACAAGATTTGTCCAGAGAGCCAGTAAATGAATTTTAGTTTGAAAACTACAAATATTTTTGAACCAAATCCAAGTGCTACTGGTAGATATATCTATAGGGTAATTTTGTGCTAAAGGACATATTTTTCAGAGAAGTATTTTAATTATATGGATTTAATAACTGAAATAGTTTGCCTTTTTATTATCTGATTTTTGTAAAATCTTTCACAAATTATACAAATACCAAACCAGTGGGGTTAGGTCACGTTTAGTCTCACCTTTCCATGGGTACACTTGGCTCTGGTTGGTTATGCTCTGATACTGGTGAGCCATGCTTTTTGTGTGCTCTAGTTATTGTCTTGTTTAAATTGTCTAGGGTAATTAAAAAAATAATTTGCATGTGATTCTTGTGCAAGTGTTTTATACATGTTATTAGCTTTCTGTAGGTATGCTGCATGTATTTTTTTTTGATTCACAGAAAGATTTAGACCATTTAAATGGTTCTTAAGTCATTTCTGGAATTCTAAAAAAATCACATCTTTTGTTTTAAAAATCCTAAAATTAGTGAAACCACTTTCAGTAGCTTTCATTTGTAAACCTTTACATACTATAATTTTACAAAAAATTTGTGTGATTTATTCTGGAATGGTTTGTTGATTTGGTATGGCTTGTTGTTTTCTTTTTGCGGTGCTAGATTCGAACGCTATCGGAACCGAAGGAGGAGGAAGTGATTTCGGGGGATTTGAAGAGGAAGATCAGGGACACTTTGCTGATCAAGGCAAGCCACCTCTTGATGCATCTCTGATCCTATATATATCTTGCTCTTGCATTATTACAGGTTTTCTAAAATGCATGTCTTTTAATTTTCATGTCGGTGGTTAGTGCCACCCGGAGTTTATTGATCCACCCTTAGGGTGCATCCCTCATTGGTACCTACTGATCACACTTCTATTAGTGATATGGTGCTTACCACCTTATCATCTTTGTCGCCTCTTTTCAAAGTGAAATTGGACTATAGGTTGGGAGGCCTGGAAAAATATTTGTGAAAATTGTTTTCAAACAAAAAGGTTTTTCTGGAAAACCTTGGAATGGGGTTGCCCTGCCCAAGTGTGGTTTTTATGAAACACAAAAAGGTTTATGAAAGATATTGCTGGAGGAAAATGGAGAGGAAAAGTTGTTTTCAAAAAACCTTGGTGACCATAGTACGAAACCGGACCTAGCCAGTACAACCACATTACCCTTTTGTGGGACGGGGCGTAGTGTAGTAGTTTGTCTCGCCTTAGTTTGGGTCCTGCAAATGTAAGGGGTAGTCCGACCATGGACACCTATCGACCGTGGCCTTCCCGACGAATTGGGAACGCCTTTCCGTCTCTTCAGATGGCAGGGGTACAACCTATGAGCTCCCATTGAATAATGCCCCGCAGTTGGTCGCGGCATTCCAGAGGGTTGAGCTGGTCGGGGAACTTGCTACTCCTGGGTAAACGACCCCTCGGACTCTAGTGTTGGGAGGTACAACTCTAGGCGGCATGTCTTAGGCTAAGGCGAGCAGGCGAAAAACTACGATCGGGTATTTGTCGTGGCATATGTCATTATGCAGGGATGATGCCCACACGATGAGTATTTGGATCTTGTGGGGAAAGTGTTATAGGGATTCGTTGCATAGAAAACAAAAAATTTCCTACCGCGAACACGCAATCCAAGCCAAGATGCAATCTAGAAGACGGTAGCAACGAGGGGATTATCGAGTCTAACCCTTGAAGAGATTCCAAAGCCTACAAGATGAGGCTCTTGTTGCTGCGGTAGACGTTCACTTGCCACTTGCAAAAGCGCGTAGAAGATCTTGATCACGGCGCCACGAACAGGCAGCACCTCCGTACTCGGTCACACGTTCGGTTGTTGATGAAGACGACGTCCACCTCCCCGTTCCAGCGGGCAGCGGAAGTAGTAGCTCCTCTTGAATCCGGCAGCACGACGGCGTGGTGTCGGTGGTGGTGGAGAAACCCGGCGGAGCTTCGCTAAGCGTGCGGGGAAGAAGGAGTAGTGCGGTGGCTAGGGTTTGGGGAGAGGGGGGCGCCGGCCATCTAGGTGGTGCGGCCACCTTGTGTTGTTGGGGTGGCCGGCCCCCTCCCCTTGGCCCTCATTATATAGGTGGAACACCCAAGAGTTGGTCTACAAGTCTTCGAATAAGACCCCAAACCAAAACCTTCCATATCACATGAAACCTACCCAAGCTAGGACTCCCACTAGAGGTGGGATTCCCACCCTTCCTTGGGAGGGGGTGGCCGGCCCCCTTAGGGGAGTCCACTTGGGACTCCTCCCCCTTTAGGGTTGGCCGGCCATGGTGGTGGAGTCCCTTTGGGACTCCGCCTTCCAAAGTGGTTTCTTCCGGACTTTTCTAGAACCTTCTAGAATCTTCCATAGAACCTTCCGGATCATTTTAAATCTTATAAAATGACTTCCTATATATGAATCTTATTCTCCGGACCATTCCGGAACTCCTCGTGATGTCCGGGATCTCATCCGGGACTCCGAACAAATATTCGAACTCCATTCCATATTCAAGTTCTACCATTTCAACATCCAACTTTAAGTGTGTCACCCTACGGTTCGTGAACTATGCGGACATGGTTGAGTACTCACTCTGACCAATAACCAATAGCGGGATCTGGAGATCCATAATGGCTCCCACATATTCAACGATGACTTTAGTGATCGAATGAACCATTCACATACGATACCAATTCCCTTTGTCACGCGATATTTTACTTGTCCGAGGTTTGATCATCGGTATCACTCTATACCTTGTTCAACCTCGTCTCCTGACAAGTACTCTTTACTCGTACCGTGGTATGTGGTCTCTTATGAACTCAGTCATATGCTTGCAAGACATTAGATGACATTCCACCGAGAGGGCCCAGAGTATATCTATCCGTCATCGGGATGGACAAATCCCACTGTTGATCCATATGCCTCAACTCATACTTTCCGGATACTTAATCCCATCTTTATAACCACCCATTTACGCAGTGGCGTTTGATGTAATCAAAGTACCTTTCCGGTATAAGTGATTTATATGATCTCATGGTCATAAGGACTAGGTAACTATGTATCGAAAGCTTATAACAAATAACTTAATGACGTGATCTTATGCTACGCTTAATTGGGTGTGTCCATTACATCATTCATACAATGATATAACCTTGTTATTAATAACATCCAATGTTCATGATTATGAAACTAATCATCCATTAATCAACAAACTAGTTAAGAGGCATACTAGGGACTCTTTGTTGTTTACATATCACACATGTATCAATGTTTCGGTTAATACAATTATAGCATGGTATATAAACATTTATCATAAACATAAAGATATATAATAACCACTTTATTATTGCCTCTAGGGCATATCTCCTTCAGTCTCCCACTTGCACTAGAGTCAATAATCTAGATTACATTGTAAGGTACCTAACACCCATGGCATTCTGGTGTTGGTCATGTTTTGCCTAGGGAGAGCTTTAGTCAACGGATCTGCTACATTCAGATCAGTGTGTACTTTGCAAATCTTTACTTCTCCATCTTCGATGTACTCGCGAATCGAGTGGTAACGTAGCTTGATATGCTTCAGCCTCTTGTGTGACCTTGGTTCTTGTGCATTGGCGATGGCACCCATGTTGTCACAGTAGATGACTAATGGGTCCAATGCACTAGGAACCACACCGAGCTCTACAATGAACCTCTTCATCCATACCGCTTCTGATGAAGCCTCTGAAGCCGCTATGTACTCTGATTCTGTTGAAGACTTCGCCACCGTGCACTGCTTCGAGCTTGCCCAGCTTACTGCAGCACCATTCAATATAAACACGTACCCAGACTGTGACTTAGAGTCATCAGGATCAGTGTTCCAACTTGCATCGGTGTAACCACTTACAACGAGCTCTTGGTCACCTCCATAACAAAGAAACATATCCTTAGTTCTTTTCAAGTACTTCAGGATATTCTTGACCGCTGTCTAGTGTTCCATTACTGGATCACTTTGATATCTGCTAGTCAAACTAACAGCATGTGCTATATCCGGTCTAGTACATAGCATGGCATACATGATAGATCCTACTGCCGAGGCATAGGGGATATTACTCATCCTTTCTCTTTCTTCTGCCGTAGCCGGTCCTTGAGTCTTACTCAAGACCTTGCCTGGTAACATAGGTAAGAACCCTTTCTTACTTTCGTCCATTCTAAACTATTAGGCGTCTTGTCCAGATATGTACTCTGTGATAGCCCTATTAGGCGTCTTGATCTATCTCTACAAATCTTGATGCCTAATATATACGATGCTTCACCAAGGTCTTTCATTGAAAAACTATTATTCAAATAACCTTTTACACTGCTTAATAGTTCTATATCATTCCCAATCAATAATATGTCATCTACATATAATATCAGGAATGCTACAGAGCTCCCACTCACTTTCTTGTAAATACAGGCTTCTCCATGACACTGTATAAACCCGAAGTCTTTGATCACCTTATCAAAGCGTCGGTTCCAACTTCTTGATGCTTGCTTCAGTCCATAGATTGAACGCTGAAGTTTGCATACTTTGTCAGCATTTTTAGGATCGACAAAACCTTTGGGTTGTACCATATACAACTCTTCTTCAATGTCTCCATTAAGGAACGCAGTTTTAACATCCATCTGCCAAATCTCATAATCGAAAAATGCAGCTATTGCTAACAAAATCCTCACAGATTTTAGCTTCGCTACAGGTGAGAAAGTCTCATCGTAGTCAACTCCTTGAATTTGTCGGAAACCCTTTGCGACAAGTCGAGCTTTATAGACAGTAATATTACCATCAGCATCTGTTTTTCTCTTGAAGATCCATTTATTCTCGACAGCCTTGCGGCTATCAGGTAAGTCAACCAAAGTCCACACTTTGTTATCATACATGGATCCCATTTCGGATTTCATGGCTTCTTGCCATTTGTTGGAATCTAGGCTCATCGTCGCTTCTTCATACGTCGCAGGGTCCTCATCATTGTTATCCACAATCATGACATTTAGACAAGGATCATACCAATCAGGAGTGGCACGTTCCCTTGTCGATCTGCGAGGTTCAGTAGTTTCCTCGTTCGAAGTTTCATGATCATTATCATTAGCTTCCTCTGTTGCCGGTGTAGGCGGTACAGGTACAACTTCCGGTACTGCGCTACTCTGATCAACGAGTATAGATTCATCAATCTTATCGAGTTCTACTTTTCTTCCAGTCACTTCTTTAGTGAGAAATTCTTTCTCAAGAAAGGTTCCATTCTTAGCAACAAAGATTTTGCCTTCGGATCTGTGATAGAAAGTGTACCCTATAGTTTCCTTAGGGTATCCTATGAAGACGCATTTCTCCGCTTTGGGTTCTAGCTTGTCCGGTTGTAACTTCTTTACATAGGCTTCGCAACCCCAAACTTTAAGGAACGACAGCTTAGGCTTCTTATTAAACCATAATTCATACGGTGTCATTTCTACGGATTTTGATGGTGCTCTATTTAAAATGAATGCGGCTGTCTCTAATGCATAACTCCAAAATGATAACGGCAAATCAGTAAGAGACATCATAGAACGAACCATATCTAAGAGAGTTCGATTACGACGTTCGGACACACCGTTTCGTTGTGGTGTTCCCGGCGGTGTCAATTGTGAAAGTATTCCGCATTTCTTTAAATGCATGCCAAACTCATAACTCAGATATTCACCTCCGCGATCAGATCGTAGAAATTTAATCTTCTTGTTACGTTGATTTTCTACTTCACTTTGGAATTCCTTAAACTTCTCGAAAGTTTCGGATTTATGTTTCATGAAATAGATATACCCATATCTACTCAGATCATCTGTGAAGGTTAGAACATAACGATAACCACCGCGCGATGCTACGCTCATTGGTCCGCACACATCGGTATGTATGATTTCCTATAAGTCAGTAGCTCGCTCCATCATAGCAGAAAATGGAGTCTTAGTCATTTTTCCCATTAGACATGCTTCGCATCTATCAAGTGACTCAAAGTCAAGTGATTCAACTAATCCATCGGTATGGAGTTTCTTCATGCGTTTCACTCCAATATGACCAAGACGACAATGCCACATATAAGTAGAATTATCATTCAATTTAATTCGCTTAGCATCAATGTTATGTATATGCGTATCACTACTATCGAGATCTAACATAAATAAGCCATTCTTTTCAGGTGCTCGACCATAAAAGATATTATTCGTAAAAGTAGAACAACCATAATTCTCAGACTTGAATGAATAACCGTCTTGCATTAAACAAGATCCAGATATAATGTTCATGCTCAACGCGGGTACAAAATAACAATTATTTAGGCTTAAAACTAATCCCGAAGGTAGATGTAGAGGAAGTGTGCCGACAGCAATCACATCGACTTTGGATCCGTTTCCAACGCGCATCGTCACTTCATCTTTCAGTAGTCTTCGTTTATTCTTTAGTTCCTGTTTCGAGTTACAAATATGAGCAACCAAACCAGTATCAAATACCCAGGTACTAGAACGAGAACCAGTGAGATAAACATCTATAACATGTATATCGGATATACCTTCTTTCTTTTTCTTGACAAGGCCGCTCTTCAGATCAGACAGATACTTGGAGCAATTACGCTTCCAGTGTCCCTTCTCCTTGCAGTAATAGCACTCAGCATCAGGCTTAGGGCCGTTCTTAGGTTTCATAGGAGGCGTGGCAGCTTTCTTGCCACCCTTCTTGAATTTTCCCTTAGACTTGCCCTGTTTCTTGAAACTGGTGGTCTTGTTGACCATCAACACTTGGTGCTCTTTCTTGATCTCAATCTCAGCAGGTTTTAGCATGCCAAAGAGTTCAGGTAACTCCTTGTTCATGTTTTGCATATTGTAGTTCATCACAAAGTTCTTGTAACTTGGTGGCAGTGATTGAAGGACACGATTAATCCCCAGTCTATTATGAATCACTATTCCCAAGTCACTGAGTTTCTTCGCATGCCCGGTCATAACGAGCATGTGCTCACTGACGGAGCTGCCTTCTTCCATCATACAGCTGAAAAAGTGTTTCGATGCTTCATAGCATTCCACGGCCGCATGGGTCTCAAATATAGCTTTCAGCTCATTGACCAACTCATGAGGATCGTGGTGCTCAAAACGTTTTTGAAGATCGGCTTCCAGACTGCACAGGAGGGCACACTGAACTTGAGAGTACCGAGTTTTCCGAGTTGCGTAAACATTCTTAACTTCCTCGGTTTCAGTTTCTACAGGAGGGTCACTGATGTCTACGCCCCCTCCTTTTCCTGTAGACAGTGTTGGGCCTCCAAGAGCAGAGGTTTGTAGAACAGCAGCAAGTTTTCCCTTAAGTGGATCACCCAAGGTTTATCGAACTCAGGGAGGAAGAGGTCAAAGATATCCCTCTCATGCAACCCTGCAACCACAAAGCAAGAAGTCTCTTGTGTCCCCAACACACCTAATAGGTGCACTAGTTCGGCGAAGAGATAGTGAAATACAGGTGGTATGAATATATATGAGCAGTAGCAACGGTGCCAAAAAATAGCTTGCTGGCGTGTAGTTGATGGTGGTAGTATTGCAGCAGTAGTAACGCAAAGAAACAAGAAACAAGCAGCGATAGCAGTATTTAGGAACAAGGCCTAGGGATTACACTTTCACTAGTGGACACTCTCAACATTGATCGCATAATAAATAACTCTTTCTCATATGTGCTACATACACTCTTTTGATGAACACATTGCGTAGGATTACACGAACCCTCAATGCCGGAGTTAACAAGCTCCACAATTCAATGTTCATATTTAAATAACCTTAGAGCATAATAGATCATTGCAAAATAAACCAAGAACTAACATAGTGCACACACTGTCCACATTACACTATGAAGGAGGAATAGATCACATCAATACTATCATAATGATAATTAACTCCACAATCTACAAGAGATCATGATCATAGCCTACGACAAGAACCACATGGTGCACACACTAGTCACCTTTACACCATGCAGGGGGAATAGACTACTTTAATAACATCACATGAGTAGCACACAACTAGTAGCGATACAAAGCTCATATGAATCTCAATCATGTAAAGCAGCTCATGAGATCATTGTATTGAAGTACATAGGAGAGAGATTAACCACATAGCTACCGGTACAGCCCCGAGCCTCAATGGAGAACTACTCCCTCCTCATGGGAGCAGCAGCGGTGATGAAGATGGCGGTGGAGATGGCAGCGGTGTCGATGGAGAAGCCTTCCGGGGGCACTTCCCCGTCCCGGCGGCGTGCCGAAACAGAGACTCCTGTCCCCCAGATCTTGGCTTCGCGATGGCGGCGGCTCTGGAAGGTTTCTCGTACCGTGGCTTTTTCGTCTCGAGGTTTTAGGTCTGGGACCTTTATATAGGCGAAGAGGCGGCGTCAGAAGGTCGAAGGGGCGACGACACTATAGGGTCACGCGGCCAGGGGTGGGCCGCGCCACCCTATCATCTGGGGGCCCTGTGGCCCCCCTCTGGCCTCTCTCGTGTGTTCTGGATGCTTCCGGGGATTCTAAGATCTTCGGCGTTGATTTCGTCCGATTCCGAGAATATTTCTTTACTAGGATTTCTGAAACCAAAAACAGCAGAAAACAGCAACTGGCCCTTCGGCATCTTGTTAATAGGTTAGTTCCAGAAAATGCACGAATATGACATAAAGTGTGCATAAAACATGTAGATAACATCAATAATGTGGCATGGAACATAAGAAATTATCGATACGTCGGAGACGTATCAGCATCCCCAAGCTTAGTTCTGCTCGTCCCGAGCAGGTAAAACGATAACAAAGATAATTTCTGGAGTGACATGCCATCATAAACTTGATCATACTATTTGTAAAGCATATGTAGTGAATACAACGATCAAAACAATGTATATGACATGAGTAAACAACTGAATCATATAGCAAAGACTTTTCATGAATAGTACTTCAAGACAGGCATCAATAAGTCTTGCATAAGAGTTAACTCATAAAGCAATAATTCATAGTAAAGGCATTGAAGCAACACAATGGAAGATTAAGTTTCAGCGGTTGCTTTCAACTTGTAACATGTATATCTCATGGATATTGTCAACATAGAGTAATATAATAAGTGCAATATGCAAGTATGTAGGAATCAATGCACAGTTCACACAAGTGTTTGCTTCTTGAGGTAGAGAGAAATAGGTGAACTGACTCAACAATGAAAGTAGAAGAATGGTCCTCCATAGAGGAAAGCATCGATTGCTATATTTGTGCTAGAGCTTTGGTTTTGAAAACAAGAAACAATTTTGTCAACGGTAGTAATAAAGCATATGTATCATGTAAATTATATCTTACAAGTTGCAAGCCTCATGCATAGTATACTAATAGTGCCCGCACCTTGTCCTAATTAGCTTGGACTACCGGATCATCGCAATGCACATGTTTTAACCAAGTGTCACAATGGGGTACCTCTATGCCGCCTGTACAAAGGTCTAAGGAGAAAGCTCGCATTGGATTTCTCGCTATTGATTATTCTCAACTTAGACATCCATACCGGGACAACATAGACAACAGATAATGGACTCCTCTTTTATGCATAAGCATGTAACAACAATTAATAATTTTCTCATATGAGATTGAGGATATTGTCCAAAACTGAAACTTCCACCATGAATCATGGCTTTAGTTAGCGGCCCAATGTTCTTCTCTAACAATATGCATGCTTAACCATAAGGTGGTAGATCTCTCTTACTTCAGACAAGACGAACATGCATAGCAACTCACATGAAATTCAACAAAGAATAGTTGATGGCGTCCCCAGTGAACATGGTTATCGCACAACGAGCAACTTAATAAGAGATAAAGTGCATAAGTACATATTCAATACCACAATAGTTTTTTAGCTATTTGTCCCATGAGCTATATATTGCAAAGGTGAATGATGGAATTTTAAAGGTAGCACTCAAGCAATTTACTTTGGAATGGCGAAAAATACCATGTAGTAGGTAGGTATGGTGGACACAAATGGCATAGTGGTTGGCTCAAGTATTTTGGATGCATGAGAAGTATTCCCTCTCGATACAAGGTTTAGGCTAGCAAGGTTATTTGAAACAAACACAAGGATGAACCGGTGCAGCAAAACTCACATAAAAGACATATTGAAAACATTATAAGACTCTACACCGTCTTCCTTGTTGTTCAAACTCAATACTAGAAATTATCTAGACCTTAGAGAGACCAAATATGCAAACCAAATTTTAGCATGCTCTATGTATTTCTTCATTAATGGGTGCAAAGCATATGATGCAAGAGCTTAAACATGAGCACAACAATTGCCAAGTATCACATTATCCAAGACATTATAGCAAATTACTACATGTATCATTTTCCAATTCCAACCATATAACAATTTAACGAAGAAGAAACTTCGCCATGAATACTATGAGTAAAGCCTAAGGACATACTTGTCCATATGCTACAGCGGAGCGTGTCTCTCTCCCACACAAGCATGATGTAATCCAATTTATTCAAACACAAACAAAAATAAAAAATATACAGACGCTCCAAGCAAAGTACATAAGATGTGACTGAATAAAAATATAGTTTCAAGAGAAGGAACCTGATAATTTGTCGATGAAGAAGGGGGTGCCTTGGGCATCCCCAAGCTTAGACGCTTGAGTCTTCTTGAAATATGCAGGGATGAACCACCGGGGCATCCCCAAGCTTAGACTTTTCACTCTTCTTGATCATAGTATATCATCCTCCTCTCTTGACCCTTGAAAACTTCCTTCACACCAAACTTCTCATAAACTTCATTAGAGGGGTTAGTACATAATCAAAAACTCCCATGTTCAGAGGTGACATAATCATTCTTAACACTTCTAGACATTGCTCAAAGCTACTGGAAGGTAATGGAACAAAGAAATCCACCCAACACAGCGAAAGAAGCAATGCGAAATAAAAGGCAGAATCTGTCAAAACAGAACAGTCCGTAAAGACGAATTTTTAATAAATACTTCCGTTGCTCAGATCAGAAAACTCAAAACTAATGAAAGTTGCGTACATATCTGAGGAACACGCACGTAAATTGGCATATTTTTCTGATTTTTCTACAGAGAAAACAGCCCAGATTCGTGACAGATAGAAATCTGTTTCTGCACAGAAATCCAAATCTAGTATCACCCTTCGATTAGAGGCTTCACTTGGCACAACAAAACACAAACTAAGATAAGGAGAGGTTGCTACAGTAGTAAACAACTTCCAAGACATAAATATAAAACAAAGTACTGTAGCAAAATAACACATGGGTTATCTCCCAAGAAGTTCTTTTCTTTATAGCCATTAAGATGGGCTCAGCAGTTTTAATGATGCACTCGCAAGAAATAGTATTTGAAGCAAAAGAGAGCATCAAGAGGCAAATTCAAAAAAAACATTTAAGTCTAACATGCTTCCTATGCATAGGAATCTTGTAAATAAACAAGTTCAAGAAGCATAATGCAACAAGCATAGAAAGATAAAACAAGTGTAGCTTCAAAAATTTCAGCACATAGAGAGGTGTTTTAGTAACATGAAAATTTCTACAACCATATTTTCCTCTCTCATAATAATATTCAGTAGCATCATGAGCAAACTCAACAATATAACTATCACATAAAGCATTCTTATCATGAGTCTTATGCATAAAATTATTACTCTCCACATAAGCATAATCAATTTTATTAGTTGTAGTGGGAGCAAATTCAACAAAGTAGCTATCATCAAATATAGGAGGCATATTGTAATCATAATCAAATTTATCCTCCATAACAGGAGGCAACAAAAGACTACTATCATTATAATCATCATATATAGGAGGCAAAGTATCATCAAAGAAAATTTTCTCCTCAATGCTTGGGGGACTAAAAAGATCATGAAAACCAGCTTCCCCAAGCTTAGAACTTTCTATATCATTATCAACAATGGTGTTCAAAGCGTTCATACTAATATTACTACCAGCATGCAAATAAGATTCCATAGGTTTTTTAATTTTCGCATCAAACAATCCATGTTTTAAATCAGGAAATAGCATAAGAAGCTCATTCTTGTCCATTATGCCAAACTAGTGTAAACAAGAAACAAAAAGTTGCAATTGCAGGATCTAAAGGAAATAGCTTCGAGTACTTACAATGCGCCGGAAAATAGCTTAGTAGCCGAGATCCGGAGTGTGAGTACCTTTTACCTTTCCTCCCCGGCAACGGCGCCAGAAAATAGCTTGATGTCTACGCCCCCTCCTTTTCCTGTAGACAGTGTTGGGCCTCCAAGAGCAGAGGTTTGTAGAACAGCAGCAAGTTTTCCCTTAAGTGGATCACCCAAGGTTTATCGAACTCAGGGAGGAAGAGGTCAAAGATATCCCTCTCATGCAACCCTGCAACCACAAAGCAAGAAGTCTCTTGTGTCCCCAACACACCTAATAGGTGCACTAGTTCGGCGAAGAGATAGTGAAATACAGGTGGTATGAATATATATGAGCAGTAGCAACGGTGCCAGAAAATAGCTTGGTGGCGTGTAGTTGATGGTGGTAGTATTGCAGCAGTAGTAACGTAGTAAAACAGTAAACAAGCAGCGATAGCAGTATTTAGGAACAAGGCCTAGGGATTACACTTTCACTAGTGGACACTCTCAACATTGATCGCATAATAAATAACTCTTTCTCATATGTGCTACATACACTCTTTTGATGAACACATTGCGTAGGATTACACGAACCCGCAATGCCGGAGTTAACAAGCTCCACAATTCAATGTTCATATTTAAATAACCTTAGAGCATAATAGATCATTGCAAAATAAACCAAGAACTAACATAGTGCACACACTGTCCACATTACACTATGAAGGAGGAATAGATCACATCAATACTATCATAATGATAATTAACTCCACAATCTACAAGAGATCATGATCATAGCCTACGACAAGAACCACATGGTGCACACACTAGTCACCTTTACACCATG
Source organism: Lolium perenne (assembly GCF_019359855.2). Classification (NCBI taxonomy): domain Eukaryota; kingdom Viridiplantae; phylum Streptophyta; class Magnoliopsida; order Poales; family Poaceae; genus Lolium; species Lolium perenne. The sequence goes on along the minus strand of NC_067248.2, from coordinate 140,152,335 downwards.
CAGGAGGAATAGACTACTTTAATAACATCACATGAGTAGCACACAACTAGTAGCGATACAAAGCTCATATGAATCTCAATCATGTAAAGCAGCTCATGAGATCATTGTATTGAAGTACATAGGAGAGAGATTAACCACATAGCTACTGGTACAGCCCCGAGCCTCGATGGAGAACTACTCCCTCCTCATGGGAGCAGCAGCGGTGATGAAGATGGCGGTGGAGATGGCAGCGGTGTCGATGGAGAAGCCTTCCGGGGGCACTTCCCCGTCCCGGCGGCGTGCCGGAACAGAGACTCCTGTCCCCCAGATCTTGGCTTCGCGATGGCGGCGGCTCTGGAAGGTTTCTCGTACCGTGGCTTTTTCGTCTCGAGGTTTTAGGTCTGGGACCTTTATATAGGCGAAGAGGCGGCGTCAGAAGGTCGAAGGGGCGACGACACCATAGGGCCGCGCGGCCAGGGGGTGGGCCGCGCCACCCTATCATCTGGGGGCCCTGTGGCCCCCCTCTGGCCTCTCTCGTGTGTTCTGGATGCTTCCGGGGATTCTAAGATCTTCGGCGTTGATTTCGTCCGATTCCGAGAATATTTCTTTACTAGGATTTCTGAAACCAAAAACAGCAGAAAAACAAAGAATCGGCCCTTCGGCATCTTGTTAATAGGTTAGTTCCAGAAAATGCACGAATATGACATAAAGTGTGCATAAAACATGTAGATAACATCAATAATGTGGCATGGAACATAAGAAATTATCGATACGTCGGAGACGTATCAGTCACCTAGCGGTGCATCAAGCACAAATTGCAGATTTCCGCCAGCGAGGAAGATCCTCACATGACGGAACCAGTCGGTGAAGTTGCTACCGTTGCTCTTAAGCTTTTCTTTCTCTAGGAACTGGTTAAAATTGATTGGGGACGCCATCTCTACAACATATATTTGCAAAAGTTTAGACTAAGTTTATGACAAATTGAGTTCAAATTTTAATTCAACATAATTAAAAATCTAGGTGAACTCCCACTCAAAACAATATCCCTCGCATTGTCTTAGTGATCACACGAACCAAATCCACCACACCTAAGTCCGATCATCACGAGACAAGGTGTAATTTCAATGGCGAACACTCAAAGTGTTCATCATATCAACCATATGATTCATGCTCTACCTTTCGGTATCACGTGTTCCGAGACCATGTCTGTACATGCTAGGCTCATCAAGGCCACCTTAGTATCCGCATGTGCAAAACTGTCTTGCACCCGTTGTATGCACTTGTTGATTCTATCACACCCGATCATCACGAGATGCTTCGAAACGACAAGTCTTGGCAACGGTGCTACTAAGGATGAACACTTTATTATCTTGAGATTTTAGTGAGGGATCATCTTATAATGCTACCGTCGCGATCTAAGCAAAATAAGATGCATAAAAGGATTAACATCACATGCAGTTCATATGTGATATGATATGGCCCCTTTGTCTTTGCGCCTTTGATCTTCATCTCCAAAGCACGGACATGATCTCCATCATCTTCGGGCTTGATCTCCATCATCATCGGCGTAGCGTCAAGGTCAATGGCGCCGTCTTCATGATTGTCCTCCATGTAGCAACTATTACAACTACTTTGAAATACTACTCAACATGAAATTTAAAGACAACCATAAGGCTCCTGCCGGTTGCCACAATACAATAATGATCATCTCATACATATTCATCATCACATTATGGCCATATCACATCACCAAACCCTGCAAAAACAAGTTAGACGTCTCTAATTTGGTTTGCATATTTTACGTGGTTTAGGGTTTTCGAGAGAGATCTAATCTACCTACGAACATGAACCACAACATTGATACTAATGTTGTCAATAGAAGAGTAAATTGAATCTTCACTATAGTAGGAGAGACAGACACCCGCAAAGCCTCTTATGCAATACAAGTTGCATGTCGAACGAGGAACAAGTCTCATGAACGCGGTCATGTAAAGTTAGTCCGAGCCGCTTCATCCCACTATGCCACAAAGATGCAAAGTACTCAAACTAAAGACAACGAGAGCATCAACGCCCACAAAACCATTGTGTTCTACTCGTGCAACCATCTATGCATAGACACGGCTCTGATACCACTGTTGGGATTCGTTGCATAGAAAACAAAAAATTTCCTACCGTGAACACGCAATCCAAGCCAAGATGCAATCTAGAAGACGGTAGCAACGAGGGGATTATCGAGTCTCACCCTTGAAGAGATTCCAAAGCCTACAAGATGAGGCTCTTGTTGCTGCGGTAGACGTTCACTTGCCGCTTGCAAAAGCGCGTAGAAGATCTTGATCACGGCGCCACGAACGGGCAGCACCTCCGTACTCGGTCACACGTTCGGTTGTTGATGAAGACGACGTCCACCTCCCCGTTCCAGCGGGCAGCGGAAGTAGTAGCTCCTCTTGAATCCGGCAGCACGACGGCGTGGTGTCGGTGGTGGTGGAGAAACCCAGCGGAGCTTCGCTAAGCGTGCAGGGAAGAAGGAGTAGTGGGGTGGCTAGGGTTTGGGGAGAGGGGGGCGCCGGCCATCTAGGTGGTGCGGTCACCTTGTGTTGTTGGGGTGGCCGGCCCCCTCCCCTTGGCCCTCATTATATAGGTGGAACACCCAAGAGTTGGTCTACAAGTCTTCAAATAAGACCCCAAACCAAAACCTTCCATATCACATGAAACCTACCAAAGCTAGGACTCCCACTAGAGGTGGGATTCCCACCCTTCCTTGGGAGGGGGTGGCCGGCCCCCTTAGGGGAGTCCACTTGGGACTCCTCCCCCTTTAGGGTTGGCCGGCCATGGTGGTGGAGTCCCTTTGGGACTCCGCCTTCCAAAGTGGTTTCTTCCGGACTTTTCTAGAACCTTCTAGAACCTTCCATAGAACCTTCCGGATCATTTTAAATCGTATAAAATGACTTCCTATATATGAATCTTATTCTCCGGACCATTCCGGAACTCCTCGTGATGTCCGGGATCTCATCCGGGACTCCGAACAAATATTTGAACTCCATTCCATATTCAAGTTCTACCATTTCAACATCCAACTTTAAGTGTGTCACCCTACGGTTCGTGAACTATGCGGACATGGTTGAGTACTCACTCTGACCAATAACCAATAGCGGGATCTGGAGATCCATAATGGCTCCCACATATTCAACGATGACTTTAATGATCGAATGAACCATTCACATACGATACCAATTCCCTTTGTCACGCGATATTTTACTTGTCCGAGGTTTGATCATCGGTATCACTCTATACCTTGTTCAACCTCGTCTCCTGACAAGTACTCTTTACTCGTACCGTGGTATGTGTTCTCTTATGAACTCATTCATATGCTTGCAAGACATTAGACGACATTCCACCGAGAGGGCCCAGAGTATATCTATCCTTCATCGGGATGGACAAATCCCACTGTTGATCCATATGCCTCAACTCATACTTTCCGGATACTTAATCCCATCTTTATAACCACCCATTTACGCAGTGGCGTTTGATGTAATCAAAGTACCTTTCCGGTATAAGTGATTTATATGATCTCATGGTCATAAGGACTAGGTAACTATGTATCGAAAGCTTATAGCAAATAACTTAATGACGTGATCTTATGCTACGCTTAATTGGGTGTGTCCATTACATCATTCATACAATGATATAACCTTGTTATTAATAACATCCAATGTTCATGATTATGAAACTAATCATCCATTAATCAACAAACTAGTTAAGAGGCATACTAGGGACTCTTTGTTGTTTACATATCACACATGTATCAATGTTTCGGTTAATACAATTATAGCATGGTATATAAACATTTATCATAAACATAAAGATATATAATAACTACTTTCTTATTGCCTCTAGGGCATATCTCCTTCAATTGTACAACCTCTGCAGAGTGTAAATCTATTCGAATAGCCGTGTCCGCGGTTATGGACATGGGAATGGTGGTACGAGGCATTAAAGGGAAGTTTTGTAATACAAAATTGTTTTCCAAAAAGGTTTTGGAAATGTACCTGGGAGGTACGGAAAGATACTAGTGGGACTGGTGGAGATGTACCTGGGAGGTACGGTGGAAAGTTGAAATTGTTTTGGTCATTCCGATGGCCGGAAAAGAAAATGGGTCTTCCTTACCTATTAGTGTTCAAATAAACTTGTTTTCAAAAAGGTTTTTCAACAAAGGTATATAGATGTCATACTCTCGAGAGGAACCACCTCTCGCTCCTTGTCGCCCTAGTTTAGTGCCTGTTCCTTGCTACTGCCATATTGCATATCCTTTATTTCTCTCTAAGGTGGTTTGCGAGTACATTCAAACGTACTCATTGGCATTGTTGTCCTGGCTATTTACTTGGCCAGACTTTGAAGAGTAGTATTTTGAAGAAGAAGAGTACGACGCCGAAGACGCGAACTAGGACGCTCTCCCAGTCAGCCGCCTGTAGGGTAAAGGCCTGACTTGGGTTCCACCGCTGTTTGGAGTCAAATAAATTCCGCTGCTGTTTGTTGAACCCGGCCTTGATGGCCTATAATGTAAGACTTCCGTATTAATGTTAATTCGGTACTGTAATGGATGATGTAATCTGGTATCAGTTCGGTTATGTATTCACGATGGAATGATCTTGGGATCGTGAAATTGTATGCATAACAGGAGTTCTGGACTGTTAAGTCCGGGGCACCACAGGCAGTGCTGCGTTCGGACGGGGCGCAAGGCGATCGGCACGGTTTCTCGTACGGAGTGCAGGGCGTCCGCCTACCGGTGCGCAGTTGCGACCGGGAGAAGGGCGGCGGCGGTTGGGAATTGGGGCTTGGCGATTGGAAGGGGTCGGAGTAATGGGGTACTCACCCTGGCTGGACTCGGGTGGAGGCCGCTGCATTATAGATGCTAAGGGCATCTTGTCAACACCCGGATTTTTAAGTCCAGATGCCTATTATGCCGTACATCGCAATCCCAGGAATAATGTTTTTGCGAGACATAATAGTAATTAGCATAGAGTCATCATTTATTACAACACATATTGTCTTACAACCATAGATCACATGATCCAATATTACACGAATATAATGTTTCAACATCACAAATAGTAGCGGAAGCGAAGTAGTAGTGGACGATCTATTTCACAGGCAACGCTTGACGTTAGAAGACGGTCCTAGTTATCGTAGACGTCCTGTTGTCCGTCATCCTGATACTGGTGCTCTCCTTCATAGTCTGGCATTTGAATAGCCAGGGCAAAGCCATGAGTACTTGTAAAGTACTCGCAAACTAACTCTAAGATAAATACTCATTAAGTGTAAGGAGGTGCTAAGCTCTAGGTTTATTTGCATAAAGCCAAGTTTTAGTTTCATAAATCTTTGGTAAAACCTAAGTCATGTGCTAGACTAACTCAAGTGGGAACATTAGTGTCATTCCCACAACTCATTATGGATCACCATAATGTCACCTTCCAAACCACCATTCATTTCTAGAACCAGAACATTTTAATGATAACGGAGATAGTATGGCCTTTCCAATCGTCCGTAACCGTGGACACGGCTATTCGAATAGGTTTAACACTCTGCAGAGGTTGTACTCTTGTGCCACAACTTTTGATTACATCCGTCGAGGGTAACCTCGAATCATCGTAACACGATGCGGATCATCAATCGAAACCTTTCACTTATATATGCTAGTATGAGCACCTCTCCCCATGAGCTTGGCCTCCCGGTGGAAACCGCAGTCAACCCGGGAACTGCACAGGGCTTGGGCCGTACATTCACCTCATTTCAACATCAATCCACAAGTACGGAGGCAGCCGCAGCGTAACCCCTATGATGTTTGTTCAGAGGGAACCCATACTAAAATACACAAGTTTCTAGTTAAGCCCTACCCATAATCAGGTATTGTGGGGGTACTTGTATAATTGGAAGGGTATCGCATTCAAACTCAATCATCTATTTTATCAAAAATCACCATTTCCTCAAGGTCATATTCACCTTCAAAAATCTTTCACTTCGGTTCATCTCACAAAAGTTCCCATCTAGAGTAGTCAATTTTAGTTCTTAGCAATAGCAACTAGTCATGAGGGGGTGCTATCTAGCTTTATTTGCTTAGGCTAACTTTGATGCTCTTGTTCTATTCTAGACAAGTGAATCATAAATCAAAAAGTACTTTGAAATAAATAAGCAAAAGCAAATGTAAGTAAAAACATGGGATAGGTAGTACATAAAAGTAAAGTGTGAAGATGCCTTTGCTCTTGTAGAGCTAAGCACTTGTTTTCAGCAAGGGTTAGCTTGCCTTGAGCTGGGTAGTTATCGAAGTTCTCTTCTTCTTCCTGAGAGTAGCCCTCCTCCTCTTGGTATTCCTCGTTACTAGCGTCTATATACGAATACGAGGTATAAATACTAAACCAAGCTCACATACTAAACTAGAGGCACTCAAAATAGTTCACACACTAGTCCTATCATCAATCAAACATGGCATGGTGGGTTATTGGATTTGTCTTTATTAGAAAGAAAATAATTTCCTCTCATTATTCCTATTTCTTAAATTTGGTATGTAGGTCTTTAAAAGAATTCATTCCTTTGCATTACTTAATATTAAGATTTAATCTCTCCATATAATAATAAGGTATGAAATATAGGTTGACCCCAAAGTCAACATTTCATATCTATTATATGTGAGTTCAATTTAATGGAAGTGTTACACTTCATATAGTTTTTTAAAACTTAGCATTTAAATGAATTAAACTCTCTAAGTAGTAATTCTCAAGGGTTCATTAGCCTAAGTCATTCCCCCTGGTTATTAGTACTTAGGATCAAAATTTAAATGAGAGGTAAATCTCACATTAGGGTTGAGTTTGAATTCCACTTCAAAATGCTCTAGAAATGACTACATAGCCATTTTATTTGATCTAGTCCATGATCATACAAACAACAGGGCTATGTTATTGCATAATCAATTAGAGGACATCATTTGTGATTTATTAGAATTGGAATTACTCAAAAATCTATTTTGGTTGAATTTTAAATAAAGTTTGAATGTGCAAAAGTCCTTGTCTTGTCTTTTTTGTCAAATTAAATCTACAACGAAAATGGAGATGGGGCCAGTGGCATTGGATAGATAATTTCATGGGCTTTCCAACGGTATAAAGTTTGCTAGATTTGGTTTGGTAGAATTCAAACTATTCAAATTTTACTAAACACTCAGCAGAGCAAAGTTTAAAAAAAGAATAAACTAGATTTGAATTTGTGGGCTTCGGCGGGAAAGGTTATTGGGCCGAAACGAAATTCGGCAGCACTTCGCAGCCCAAAACGCGGCTAGCGCGCTCGGGCCGCGCTGACAGGGTGGGGGCCACCTGTCGGCGCCTCTTTACACGGCGAAACGGTACGCGAAAGAATGGCCGTAGGATTAGAACAGAGATCTACGGCTGGGGAGCGTCGCCGTCCCCGGCGGGATTCCGACGAGGTCACGGCGGCAGTAGGGGGTCGGAGAGCCTACCAGGCCGATGCAGGACTCAGGCAGTATGCGCGGTGAAGGTGTAGTAGATGGGGAAGAGGTTGGGAGCAGCGGCGGCGCTTGGGGAGGCGCCAATCGTCGACGGTGAGCTGCGTCCCCCGGCGGCTCCGATCTTGAAATTGCTCCTCCTCCGGCGGCAATCGAACGAACTAAGGTGGTGAGGAAGATCAGTGGTGAGAGGGGAGTCGAGTGGTGTGAGAGGAGCTTGCTGGGAGGGCCTCTATTTATAGCGGCGAGGGGTGCCGCGGGGTGCTGCAAGGGCGCGGCCATGGCGTGGCGTTTCCGGCGAGCGAAAGGGCAAGCGAAGGACGGCTATGGCTAGCTGGTGTACGGGAGATGCTCAACCTGTATCGAGACCGAGAAAAGGGTGATGGGAGAGCTCGGGCGCGTGCAATGTCTATCACTGGGCGCGCGGCATCATTTTGGGCTATGGCGACGGCGACGATGCAGGGCAGGCACGGGCGTCCGTCTAGCGTGTAGAGGGTGCAGAGGCGATGCTCAACGCGGTGATAGGGATGCAGGGCGAGGACGGTAGCGGTCGAGTGCGTGGCGTCCTTGCGCGTCCAGGGCGTGATCACCACGCCGGCTGGCACGTCCTGGCAAGGTTTGGACACGGGCGTTCTGGGCAGTGCCGTGCAGTGGCGATCGATCCGATGGTACGGCGTGATCCTTATGTATCAGGGATGCTCGAGGACATGGAGAAACGACGAGGGGGTGGCCAGGGAGATGGGTGCCAAAGGTGGCCGGCATGGCATTGTTTAGCATGTTCTAGGGTTTCTCCTCCACTTTAATCAGCCATGCAAGTACGGGGCTAGAGGCAGTGGGTGTAGGGGAGGCTGATGATCACTTTGCCAAAGTGGTTTAGGGTCAAAACTGCTGGATAATAGCATGTATCACTTAGTCTAGAGGCTGCCTGCCACCTGTTCGACCAAATGGCCGCAAGAAACTTTCTTTCGAATTTTGAAAATCTTTTTGGTGATTCTCATTTATATAAATATTGTGATGTATTGGTGGTGGTGGCACTCAATTTGGAATTGATTTGCAACTTCTCAAAATTTGGGGTGATCTTCTTTTCTCTCTCGGGTTCCCTCTTTGCCCTCTTATTCTGGTCAACCTAGTCAACTTTAGGGAGGGTGGTCAACATCAAAGTTACTCACCTTGACATGGTCTTTGATGACCTGGCTTTAGTTGACCTTGCTTAGTTTAAGAATTGAGAAATACAGAGGGGTAAAGTGGTGAAGAAAATAAATTTGGGTTATGTGACCATTATCACATGTATGGAGAAATCTTGATTTCTTTTGATTTGATTCTTGATCCAAGGATGCAAAAGGGTTAGTTTATCACATTGAAGTATTTTAGAAGCAAAGGGGCAAGCTAACTTGGCCTTGGTTGAGGATTGGTTATTTTACATAGAGTGTATGAGAGTGAGAGATGGGTTTTTCCCATTTTCTTTATTTCTCCTCAAATTAGGGTTTAGTGATCTTGCTTAGGGTTCACTTAACAATACTTAGTCATACTAACACTCATCATGGCAATTGCACAAAAGAGAATCACCCAAGTGCATATGTCTATATGTGGCACTATATGCATAGAAAAAGTTTTTGTTAATTGCTAATTTTGACTTTGGGGAAATTCTCTTTCTTGTTTATTATTGTTGAAACTTGGGATGTTACAAACCCTTCCCCCTTACAAAAGATCTCGTCCCGAGATCTGAGAAAACTAGGTACTAAAGAGATCTGGGTACTCAGTCCTCATAAAGTCTTCTCTCTCCCAAGTGGCTTCTTCTTCGGTGTGGTTACTCCATTGGATCTTCAGAAACTTGATACTTCGAGTACGAGTGGTTCTGAAAGCTTCTTCCAAGATGCGAATAGGTACTTCGCGGTATGTTAGATCTGAGTTGATATCGACAGCTCGATGGTCGATGTTCTTGAAAACTTCGGTCTTCTCAGGCACTTCTAAACACTTCCGGAGTAGCGAGATGTGAAACACATTGTGCACCGCTGACATTTCTTCCGGTAACTCCAGCTGATAGGATACTTCTCCTCGGCGACTCAGGACCTTGAAAGGTCCGACATATCGGGGTGCGAGCTTTCCTCGAAGTTGAAATCTCTGCATTCCCTTAAGAGGGGACACTTTGAGATATACGAAATCTCCGATCTCGAAGGTCATCTCTCGGCGTCTCTTGTCGGCGTAGCTCTTCTGTCTTGATTGGGCTGTCTTGAGGTACTCGCGGATCTTGTGAACCTTCTCTTCGGCTTCTCGGAGAATATCTGGTCCAAAGATTTGACTCTCTCCTACTTCCGACCAATTCAGAGGGGTACGGCACTTCCTTCCATATAGTGCTTCGAAGGGGGCCATCTGCAAGCTGGCTTGGTAACTGTTGTTGTACGAGAATTCTGCGTACGGCAAGCAGTCTTCCCACTTAGATCCATACTCTAGCACACATGCTCTTAACATATCTTCTAATATCTGGTTGACTCTTTCTGTCTGTCCATCCGTCTGCGGGTGATAGGCTGTGCTGAAATTCAGGCGAGTTCCGAGTCCTTCATGTACTTTCTGCCAGAATCGGGAGGTGAATTGGGATCCCCTGTCGGATACTATCGACTTCGGGGTTCCGTGCAGGCTGACTATCCTTGAGATATATAGCTCTACGAGTCTCGGTCCTTGATAGGTGGTCTTGACGGGGATGAAGTGGGCGACTTTGGTCAGTCTGTCGACCACTACCCAGATGGAATCATTTCCTTTACTAGACTTGGGCAGTCCGGTGATGAAATCCATTCCTACGGAATCCCACTTCCATTCGGGAATCTGTAGGGGTTGCAACAGTCCTGCGGGGCGTTGATGTTCTGCTTTGACTCTTTGACAGATGTCACACTTGGCGATGTAGCTTCCAATTTCTCTCTTCATTCCATGCCACCAGAATTGCTCCTTCAAATCCTGGTACATCTTGGTTCCTCCGGGGTGAATGGAGTATAGGGTGTCGTGAGCTTCTTTTAGGATAACTTGCTTCAATTCTGAGTCTGACGGCACGCAAAGGCGCTTGTTACACCATAGCACTCCTTCTTCATCTACGGTGAATCCTGGTGCTTTTCCGGCGGCTATTTGGTTCTTGATTCCGTCAATGCTAGCATTTCCTTTCTGAGCTTCTTTGATCTGACTAATCAGGGTGGGTTGGAGTTCAATGCTGGCGAGGTATCCTTCGCTAACCAGTTCAAGTCTAAACTGTTCAAACTCTTCAAACAGGCTAGGTTGCTCAATTGCTAACATGGAGTTCAACTGACACGGCAGTCTACTCAGAGCATCCGCTACCACATTGGCCTTGCCGGGGTGATAGTGGATTTCCATGTCGTAATCCTTGATTAACTCTATCCATCTGCGCTGTCTCATATTCAGCTCCTTCTGCGTGAAGATATACTTCAGGCTCTTGTGATCCGAGTAAACCTCGCATCGATTACCCATGAGGTAATGACGCCATACTTTCAGTGCTAACACCACCGCTGCTAGCTCTAAGTCATGGGTTGGGTAGTTCTGTTCATGCGGCTTCAGCTGTCTTGATAGGTAAGATATCACTTTGCCTTCTTGCATCAGCACACATCCAAGACCAATCTTGGAGGCGTCACAGTACACATCGAAGGGCTTGGTAATGTCCGGCATAACCAGTATTGGGGCTGTTGTCAATCTTAACTTGAGCTGTTGAAAGCTCTCTTCACACTTGTCGGTCCATTCGAACTTCCGGTCCTTCTTCAACAATTGGGTCATCGGTCTTGCTATACTCGAGAATCCTTCAACGAATCGGCGGTAGTATCCCGCCAATCCGAGAAAAGCACGGACTTCGGTCTGAGTGGTTGGGGCTTTCCATTCTTCAACAGTCTTGATTTTTGCGGGGTCAACGGCAATTCCTCCGGCTGACAAGATGTGACCCAAGAATCCTACTTCTTTCAACCAGAATTCACACTTGCTGAACTTGGCATACAACTGATGTTCCCGAAGGGTATCTAGGACCACTTCCAAATGTTGCTCATGTTCTTCCTCGGACTTGGAGTATATGAGGATGTCGTCGATGAAGACAACCACAAACTTGTCCAGGAAGTTCATAAAGATCTTATGCATGAGATTCATGAAGTAAGCGGGGGCATTGGTCAATCCAAATGACATGACATTGTACTCATACAATCCATATCTGGTGGTAAAGGCAGTTTTGGGGATATCGGTGGCACGAATCTTCAACTGATGGTATCCTGTCCGCAGATCAATCTTTGAGAATACTCGGGCTCCGGTCAGCTGGTCAAACAGATCTTCTATCTTGGGCAATGGATACTTGTTCTTAATGGTGACATCGTTAAGCTTACGATAGTCCGTAACCAAACGAGTGGCACCGTCCTTTTTATCCACAAACAAAACTGGTGATCTCCAAGGTGACGCACTTGGTTGAATCAGACCTTTGAATAGCATATCATCCAGCTGTTTCTTCAGTTCCACTAACTCGGCCGGGTTCATGCTGTAGGCTCTCTGGGCTATAGGTCCGGTTCCGGGGATTAACTCGATGATAAACTCGATATCCCGATCTGGGGGCATACCGGGTAGATCATCCGGGAACACATCAGGATATCGACAAACGACCCTGATCTGATCCAAGGTGGGTTTGGCTAGGCTTTGGTTACAAGTAAACTTTCGGGGCATCCTTTCAGATATGTGTTCGACTATTATTCCGGTGCTACTAGTCATGGTGATGGCCTTCTTGGCACAATCAATCAGTCCATGATGTTTCGCCATCCAGTCCATTCCCAGGACTACTTCCATTCCTTTGGCTCCCAGAACAATCAAATTTGCATAGAATTCTATTTCACGTATTCTGATTGGCACATCTTTGCAAATTTTTCTAGCCTTAGTTGTTGATCCCGGTATTTGAACTATCATGACATGCTTCAAACTGATGGGTTGAATCTTACTAGTGCATGCAAAATCTTCGGTAATGAATGAATGCGATGCTCCAGAATCAAACAGCACTCTTGCGGGTATTGAGTTAACAGAGAACATACCCAGCACAACGTCTGGGGCTTCCTGAGCTTCTTCTGCATTCATGTGGTAGAGGCGGCCGTTGCGGTTGTTCGGGTTGTTGGGGGCGAACTTCTTGTTGGTGGTGACACGACGCTGCTGCTGCGCAGGGCCTGAGGTGTTGGCGGCAGTCTTGGCGAGCTTCTTGGGGCACTCATAGGAAAAGTGCCCAGCTACTCCGCACTCGTAGCAGTTGTAGGTGGACTTGTCCTTGGGGGTGATGGGAACAGCGTTGCTCCCAGTCCTTGGAGCAGTGTTGGAGTTATTGTTGGGGGCGCGAGGTGGGGCGCGGTTGAAGTTGCTGTTGTTGTTGTTGTAGTTGTTGTGTCCTCCTGACCTGGGGTTTCCTCCACTCCGGTTCTGATAACTCGGACGTGGATTCTGCATCGGGGGCTTGTTGTTTCTTGGGGCGAACCCTCCACCTGAGTTGGGGCGATACTTGTGAGTGTTGCTGGGCCCACTCTGGTTCATCATACGGCGCTTGCGGTTCTCATTGGCTTGGTGTATCTTTCCCTCCATCTGAATGGCGGAGTCAACGAGTGCTTCTAAGTCAGCAAAGGGGATGTTGATCAGCACAGTCTGCATCTCATCATGCAGTCCATTCAGAAACCTCTCCTTCCTCTTCTCGACGGTGTCCGTCTCATCCGGGGCGTACCTTGACAAAGTAAGAAACTTGTCGCGGTATTCTACCACGGTCATTCTTCCTTGCTTCAGTTCCCTGAACTCATCCCTCATCTTCTTAATCAAACCCGGGGGCACATGATACTTGCTAAACTTGAGTTTGAAGTCCTCCCAAGTCATCAGGTTCCCCGCATGTAAGGCGCGGGTACTTGTCCACCAGGCACGTGCAGGTCCAGCCAGATAGTGGGTGGCGAACAACACCTTCTCGTTGTCCTCCACTCCGGCAACCTCGAGATTGTTCTCCATAGTCTGGAGCCAATCATCAGCATCGAGGGGCTCCTCTGTCTTGTTGAACACAGGTGGGTTAGTGTTCTGGAAGTTTTTCAGCTTTGACCCTGGGTGGTCGTGGTTTCCGTGGCCTTGATTGCCCTGAGCAAGTTGTTGAAGTGCAGCTAGGTTGGCTTGCCGTTCAGCTCTCTCAACTTCTCTATCAGCCAACATCTGTTGCAACATCTGCATCATTGCCTCCTGAGTCATGTTGCGAGTTGGGGGTGCCATCTGAACAGTGATAGGGATCATGAGATAAGAGGGAAATGTCTATGGCTCATTTTGGGATAAAATACAACTTAAACTTGATTCATAAATATAATAATATTACACACACACAAACATAGTCATGGAGGTAGCACATATTACAAGCCAAATGTTCAGGAGGGTTTTAAGAACCCTTTCAACAATCTACGATACATGGGGCGGGTACAAAGGACCAATACATAACACGGGGCGCAAGTGCTCAGACGGGACTACTCGCCATCGAAGTTGATAGGATAGACATTGTCTACCCCGGCATCGAGGTGCTCGTGGCCATCTTCGTAAGGGTGGAACTCCAGGTCGTCGTCTTCCTCCTCCTCGTAGTCGTCGTCGTTGCTGACGTAGGAGTAGCCGTCCCCCTGGATGTTCTCCCCTTCACCTTCGCTTTCCAGCTCCTGGATCTGCTCAGCTTGTGCAGCGATGGTCGCCTTCAGAGTGGCGATCCTGGCCTTCAGGCGGTTGATGGCGTGATCCTTCTTCTGGTTGGCACGGCGGAGTGCCCTGCGTTCTCCGGCGATGACCTTGATGGTCTCCGCCTGCTGCGCCAACTGGATGTGAGTGTGGTTGGCGTACTCGCGGGAGTTGTCGAGGTCGATGCGGGTCTCACTCAGCATGAAGTCAAGATGATCAACATGGTGGCGAAGCTGCGGGTGTGACGGCAGGTTCATTGGCACTCCGAGTGAGTTGTGCCTTGCATAGTGCACAAAGCGATCGGCCGGTGAAGTCCATGAAGTTTTGCCCGCACGCACGTGCGAGTCCTTCCTGAAGTCCCCTTGCGAGACCATCCGCCCAGTTGTTCTCCCTGAAGGAGAACTGGATCCTTGCGCTCATTGGGAGCGTGAACCTTCCACGAAGGTCCACCATGATCACCCACTGAAGTTGTCCACCGGGTTGGTCATTCAGCATTCCGCCAAAGACTTCCGGTGGTGGGCGCCCGAGGAACTCGGAGAGGGAGAAGAGGTCCCTCTCGAAGAGGATCTCTCCACCGTTCCCCAACTGATAGAACTCGATGCGGAGAAAGGGCTGCGCGTCCACGACGTGATCCATCTGTAGAGAGATGAGAGGATTAAGTTAGCTAGGTGCAAGTGTTCCAAATTTTTAATTCTCTTAGAAGAAGGGCATGAATTTAAAGTTTGTAAAAGACTCTTCAAGGTAAGGAGGTGAATAAGATTTTCATAACTCGTCAACTCATGAAATTTGAAACTAAGTTTTTGAGCGTCCATTCTAACTAGGGTCTCCTAAGGTCAAACAATGGCTCTGATACCAACTTGTCAACACCCGGATTTTTAAGTCCAGATGCCTATTATGCCGTACATCGCAATCCCAGGAATAATGTTTTTGCGAGACATAATAGTAATTAGCATAGAGTCATCATTTATTACAACACATATTGTCTTACAACCATAGATCACATGATCCAATATTACACGAATATAATGTTTCAACATCACAAATAGTAGCGGAAGCGAAGTAGTAGTGGACGATCTATTTCACAGGCAACGCTTGACGTTAGAAGACGGTCCTAGTTATCGTAGACGTCCTGTTGTCCGTCATCCTGATACTGGTGCTCTCCTTCATAGTCTGGCATTTGAATAGCCAGGGCAAAGCCATGAGTACTTGTAAAGTACTCGCAAACTAACTCTAAGATAAATACTCATTAAGTGTAAGGAGGTGCTAAGCTCTAGGTTTATTTGCATAAAGCCAAGTTTTAGTTTCATAAATCTTTGGTAAAACCTAAGTCATGTGCTAGACTAACTCAAGTGGGAACATTAGTGTCATTCCCACAACTCATTATGGATCACCATAATGTCACCTTCCAAACCACCATTCATTTCTAGAACCAGAACATTTTAATGATAACGGAGATAGTATGGCCTTTCCAATCGTCCGTAACCGTGGACACGGCTATTCGAATAGGTTTAACACTCTGCAGAGGTTGTACTCTTGTGCCACAACTTTTGATTACATCCGTCGAGGGTAACCTCGAATCATCGTAACACAGTACGCGGATCATCAATCGAAACCTTTCACTTATATATGCTAGTATGAGCACCTCTCCCCATGAGCTTGGCCTCCCGGTGGAAACCGCAGTCAACCCGGGAACTGCACAGGGCTTGGGCCGTACATTCACCTCATTTCAACATCAATCCACAAGTACGGAGGCAGCCGCAGCGTAACCCCTATGATGTTTGTTCAGAGGGAACCCATACTAAAATACACAAGTTTCTAGTTAAGCCCTACCCATAATCAGGTATTGTGGGGGTACTTGTATAATTGGAAGGGTATCGCATTCAAACTCAATCATCTATTTTATCAAAAATCACCATTTCCTCAAGGTCATATTCACCTTCAAAAATCTTTCACTTCGGTTCATCTCACAAAAGTTCCCATCTAGAGTAGTCAATTTTAGTTCTTAGCAATAGCAACTAGTCATGAGGGGGTGCTATCTAGCTTTATTTGCTTAGGCTAACTTTGATGCTCTTGTTCTATTCTAGACAAGTGAATCATAAATCAAAAAGTACTTTGAAATAAATAAGCAAAAGCAAATGTAAGTAAAAACATGGGATAGGTAGTACATAAAAGTAAAGTGTGAAGATGCCTTTGCTCTTGTAGAGCTAAGCACTTGTTTTCAGCAAGGGTTAGCTTGCCTTGAGCTGGGTAGTTATCGAAGTTCTCTTCTTCTTCCTGAGAGTAGCCCTCCTCCTCTTGGTATTCCTCGTTACTAGCGTCTATATACGAATACGAGGTATAAATACTAAACCAAGCTCACATACTAAACTAGAGGCACTCAAAATAGTTCACACACTAGTCCTATCATCAATCAAACATGGCATGGTGGGTTATTGGATTTGTCTTTATTAGAAAGAAAATAATTTCCTCTCATTATTCCTATTTCTTAAATTTGGTATGTAGGTCTTTAAAAGAATTCATTCCTTTGCATTACTTAATATTAAGATTTAATCTCTCCATATAATAATAAGGTATGAAATATAGGTTGACCCCAAAGTCAACATTTCATATCTATTATATGTGAGTTCAATTTAATGGAAGTGTTACACTTCATATAGTTTTTTAAAACTTAGCATTTAAATGAATTAAACTCTCTAAGTAGTAATTCTCAAGGGTTCATTAGCCTAAGTCATTCCCCCTGGTTATTAGTACTTAGGATCAAAATTTAAATGAGAGGTAAATCTCACATTAGGGTTGAGTTTGAATTCCACTTCAAAATGCTCTAGAAATGACTACATAGCCATTTTATTTGATCTAGTCCATGATCATACAAACAACAGGGCTATGTTATTGCATAATCAATTAGAGGACATCATTTGTGATTTATTAGAATTGGAATTACTCAAAAATCTATTTTGGTTGAATTTTAAATAAAGTTTGAATGTGCAAAAGTCCTTGTCTTGTCTTTTTTGTCAAATTAAATCTACAACGAAAATGGAGATGGGGCCAGTGGCATTGGATAGATAATTTCATGGGCTTTCGAACGGTATAAAGTTTGCTAGATTTGGTTTGGTAGAATTCAAACTATTCAAATTTTACTAAACACTCAGCAGAGCAAAGTTTAAAAAAAGAATAAACTAGATTTGAATTTGTGGGCTTCGGCGGGAAAGGTTATTGGGCCGAAATGAAATTCGGCAGCACTTCGCAGCCCAACACGCGGCTGGCGCGCTCGGGCCGCGCTGACAGGGTGGGGGCCACCTGTCGGCGCCTCTTTACACGGCGAAACGGTACGCGAAAGAATGGCCGTAGGATTAGAACAGAGATCTACGGCTGGGGAGCGTCGTCGTCCCCGGCGGGATTCCGACGAGGTCACGGCGGCAGTAGGGGGTCGGAGAGCCTACCAGGCCGATGCAGGACTCAGGCAGTATGCGCGGTGAAGGTGTAGTAGATGGGGAAGAGGTTGGGAGCAGCGGCGGCGCTTGGGGAGGCGCGAATTGTCGACGGTGAGCTGCGTCCCCCGGTGGCTCCGATCTTGAAATTGCTCCTCCTCCGGCGGCAATCGAACGAACTAAGGTGGTGAGGAAGATCAGTGGTGAGAGGGGAGTCGAGTGGTGTGAGAGGAGCTTGCTGGGAGGGCCTCTATTTATAGCGGCGAGGGGTGCCGCGGGGTGCTGCAAGGGCGCGGCCATGGCGTGGCGTTTCCGGCGAGCGAAAGGGCAAGCGAAGGACGGCTATGGCTAGCTGGTGTACGGGAGATGCTCAACCTGTATCGAGACCGAGAAAAGGGTGATGGGAGAGCTCGGGCGCGTGCAATGTCTATCACTGGGCGCGCGGCATCATTTTGGGCTATGGCGACGGCGACGATGCAGGGCAGGCACGGGCGTCCGTCTAGCGTGTAGAGGGTGCAGAGGCGATGCTCGACGCGGTGATAGGGATGCAGGGCGAGGACGGTAGCGGTCGAGTGCGTGGCGTCCTTGCGCGTCCAGGGCGTGATCACCACGCCGGCTGGCACGTCCTGGCAAGGTTTGGACACGGGCGTTCTGGGCAGTGCCGTGCAGTGGCGATCGATCCAGTGGTACGGGCGTGATCCTTATGTATCAGGGATGCTCGAGGACATGGAGAAACGACGAGGGGGTGGCCAGGGAGATGGGTGCCAAAGGTGGCTGGCATGGCATTGTTTAGCATGTTCTAGGGTTTCTCCTCCACTTTAATCAGCCATGCAAGTACGGGGCTAGAGGCAGGGGGTGTAGGGGAGGCTGATGATCACTTTGCCAAAGTGGTTTAGGGTCAAAACTGCTGGATAATAGCATGTATCACTTAGTCTAGAGGCTGCCTGCCACCTGTTCGACCAAATGGCCGCAAGAAACTTTCTTTCGAATTTTGAAAATCTTTTTGGTGATTCTCATTTATATAAATATTGTGATGTATTGGTGGTGGTGGCACTCAATTTGGAATTGATTTGCAACTTTTCAAAATTTGGGGTGATCTTCTTTTCTCTCTCGGGTTCCCTCTTTGCCCTCTTATTCTGGTCAACCTAGTCAACTTTAGGGAGGGTCGTCAACATCAAAGTTACTCACCTTGACATGGTCTTTGATGACCTGGCTTTAGTTGACCTTGCTTAGTTTAAGAATTGAGAAATACAGAGGGGTAAAGTGGTGAAGAAAATAAATTTGGGTTATGTGACCATTATCACATGTATGGAGAAATCTTGATTTCTTTTGATTTGATTCTTGATCCAAGGATGCAAAAGGGTTAGTTTATCACATTGAAGTATTTTAGAAGCAAAGGGGCAAGCTAACTTGGCCTTGGTTGAGGATTGGTTATTTTACATAGAGTGTATGAGAGTGAGAGATGGGTTTTTCCCATTTTCTTTATTTCTCCTCAAATTAGGGTTTAGTGATCTTGCTTAGGGTTCACTTAACAATACTTAGTCATACTAACACTCATCATGGCAATTGCACAAAAGAGAATCACCCAAGTGCATATGTCTATATGTGGCACTATATGCATAGAAAAAGTTTTTGTTAATTGCTAATTTTGACTTTGGGGAAATTCTCTTTCTTGTTTATTATTGTTGAAACTTGGGATGTTACACATCTCCAAGCAGAGCCACTCAAACGAACGCCTGAGCGACCGTTTGCATCCGCCGGACCGAAAAATGTGTCTAGTACCACCTCCAGCGTGGCGACGCAAATTGACCAGGCTGTCGCGGCGACGCAAACCTGGCCCAAATATGCGCCTCGGATGCGTCTCTGCGGACGCTGTGCGGACGCATAAAGTGTCCGCTCGCGTCTGGCATACGTTTCGTCAGGCAGCGGCCCTGCGTCGATGCGTCTTCTCAGGCGCGCCAGCGACTGGTGCGGCTGCATCGCTTCGGTAGTATGCTCCACGTTAATGGTGATGCCTCGGCTGCCGAGCGTCCTCCGCCAACGAAGTAATGGCGACGCCACGCGTCCCGCGGCCGTCGCCTGCCTCCGGTCTATATAAATAGGGCGCGTGTTCTTCTTCCTCATCCACTCCTCCAAACAAACCCTAGCCGCCACAAGCTCCACCGTACCGCCGCGTAGCTCTTCATGCGGCACAGCCAGGCCCGCGAGGAAATCCATGGCGGGTCCTGGTGGCCGGCGAGGCGGTCGAGGCCGCGGGCCTGGGCACTCCCGGGGCCGGGGCAGGGGCCGTCGTGGTGGAGCAGCTACGGCCCCACGCTCGCCATCGCCTGCACCCTCCTCGTCTTCGCAGGAGGACCGCTTCTTCGAGTCCCTCCTCCGCATCGACGACAACCCACTCGGCATCAAGCGGCTCGCAGACAAGTTCGCCAAGTTCGTCGATGGCGTCGAGCCGGCGCACTTGCAGCTACGGAAGGACAGCTGCAACTTTTGCCGGTGGACTGTCGAGGTCTTGTTTGATGTACATGCACATGGGGTGGGACAAGTTCACCCGCGACCTCGCGCTCGAGCCCGGCTGCCAGCTCACCTTCCTCTACGAGGGGGATGGCGAGATGATCGTCAAGGTGTTTGATGATATAGCCTTCCGCAAGCACTACCATACCGACGAATCCGGCTCGGACACCGATAGTTAGAACTTAGAGTGTTCTTTCTTTGCAGCGAATATGGCTACGGGCCAGTTGAAGCCACAAACAGGGGCACCGTCACCAGCTGGATTTTCCAGTTTGGGTGACTGGGTGTACCCTCGAGTGTTCTTTCTTGGCAGCGAACATATGGAAATCAACACAACTGATTTTATTTTTTTAAAATGTTTTTATTTATGTCAACCATGGTTCAAACTATGTATTAGTTTGTGTAAACCATGTTCCTAACTATGTATTAGTTTGTGTAAAACCATGTTCCAATATGTAATACTTGGAACTATGTTTAAATGGAGAAGAGAAAAAAAACAAGAAAAAAAATGTGGCGTCCCATTGGAGCCACCCGAGACGCAAACGGACACGCGGATAAAAACGATCATTTTCACATCTGTAACGCGACGCAAACGGATGCTCTCAGACAATAAAATGCGTCGCGCCGCTAGAGAAACCCTAACGAGCGGTTTCCGTTCAGGCACAAGCGCACATGGAGAGGGTGCCCAGGTAGGACTTGCCTGGGAAGGACCGACCCACAAATGTGGATGAGCTGGTGGGCTAGCACGGTTTTCCACTAAATTGCTAGTGGCAGGTTCTTTTGTAAGCCGGTCACTAACATATTTGTAGTCCTGCCCACACAACCAAAAAAATCTAGTGACATCCTTTTCTACGTGCCCATCGCTAGTATACTTAGTAGTGGCGGGCATAATTTTGCATGTCACTAATCATCTGGAGGCTATAAGTATTTCTGCAGTAGTGACTAGTCACAATAGGAGTATCATATAGTAGTATCATGCATATGATACTAGTGTACGATACTATTTTCACAATGCATAGTATCATGTGTGGTAGTATCATATATTACATATATTTAATGATTTGTAGAATCTCAATTCAAAAGCGTGTACAAGATTTGTTTGGTATTAATTTTTCTAGTTCTACGTGCTATGATATTGTATTTACCTGACTAGTCACAATGGAAAGTATCATAGACTAATATCGTACATATGATACCAGTTTATGATACAACACCTACAATGCATTGTAACATGAATTGGTATCATAGTTTCATCCTATCATATTTAATGTTTTGTAAAATCTCAATGCAAATATGTGTACATGATGTGTTTGCCACTAAAATTTCTAGTTTTACGTGCTATGATACGGTATCTACCTATGATACTACTCTCACCTCTCACCTCATTAATTGATGTGCCACATAAGATTTTTTCCTACATGACATGATAGATACTACCTATGATACTTTCATTGTGGCTAGTCCGATACTACCATTATCATCTCTTTCGTCATTAATTGATATGACACATCAGCTTTTTCATGCATGTAGTGTATGATACTAGCTATGATAGTTTCATTCTGAGTAGTCTAAGGCTGACAATATTGGTGCATAGTGTAGGGATGAAATAGATGTCAACACCCGGATTTTTAAGTCCAGATGCCTATTATGTCATTCATCGCAATCCCAGGAATATTTTTGTTGCGAGGCATAATAGTCGAATATCATAGTCATCATTCATTACAAACCATATTTTCATACAACTTGAATTACATGATCCATATTACACGAATAGTTGATCTATTGATCAACGAACAAACATAAGTTCATAGTGGAAGCGTAAAGATAAATGGACTCTCTAGTCCACAGGCCAACACTTGACGTCGGAAGACTCCTAGTTGCCGTAGGCGTCCTGCTGGTCATCTCCTTGGTAGTTCTGTTCATCTTCATACTCTGGCCATTTGAATAGCCAGGGACAAAGCCGTGAGTACTTTAAGTACTCGAAAACTAATACTAGTGTAAGTGCTAACAACTCTAGTAAGGGGTGCTAAGCTCTAATTTATTTGCATAAAGCCAATTTTAGTTCACAAGTACTTGAGAAAAGACTTATTCATGTGCTAACAAACTCAAGTGGGAACATTAGTGTCATTCCCACAACTCAAGTTGTGATTCAAAAACAAGTCACCAATTCACCATTCACTTCACCAATATTTTCAAGAATCTTACACCGGAAACTGTATGGCCTTTCCAACCGTCCGTAACTGTGGACACGGCTATTTGAATAGGTTTACACTCTGCAGAGGTTGCACACTTGTGCCACAACATTTGATTTCATCCGTCGGGATTACCCCGAATCATCGTAACACAGTACGCGGATCATCAACCATAACCTTTCACTTACAAACCCTAGTATGAGCACCTCTCCCCATGAGCTTGGCCTCCCAGTGAAGACCAACTGTCAACCTGGGAACTGCATAGGGCTTGGCCGTACAATTCACCTCAATTCACATCATTTATCAACAACGGAGGCAACCTTGGCATAACCCCTATGATGTCTGTTCAGAGGGAACCCATACTAAGATGCATAAATTTCCAGTTAAGCCCTACCCATAATCAGGTATTGTGTGGGTACTCAAAATTGGAAAGGTATCGCATTCAAACCAATCTCAGTTTTATCAAAAATCACCATCTTCTCCAAGTCATATTCACTTTCAAAATTTATTCAGTGGACTGACTCATCATCCCAAGGTTTCAAATTCATTTCAAGTCACATGTTCCCATCTAGAGTAGTCAAGTTTTAGTATTTAGCACTAGCACTAATCATGAGGGGTGCTATCTTGCTCGGCTAGCTTTGAGACTAACTTTGCTACTCTAGTAACCTTCTTTAATTTAGACCAAAGTTAAGTATAAAAGTAACTCTTTAAGTAAACAAGTAAAAACTTGTATGGTAAAAACTTGGGATAGGATTGTGGTAAGAAAAGTAAGATTAATGGTGCCTTTCCCCAAAGGGCTTTGCACTTTGCAAGAATATTAGCTTGCCTTGGTAGTGATCAAAATTCTCCTCTTCCTCCTCTTGGTAGCAACCTTCCTCTTCCGGGTATTCTCCGGTGCTAGCGTCTAAATTTGAATACGAGGTATAATCACTCAACAAATTCAATAGCTCTACTAAGCATCACATGCATTCACACAAACTATTCTAATCACACACTTAATACAATTTGGTGCATTGGTTGTCTTGCTTGAGGAAAAATAATTTCCTCTCATTACATATGTAAATGATAGTTTCCATTTAGTTCTTGAGGAATAATTTCCTCTCACCGAATCTTCTTAAGATTTAATTTCTCAAACAATCATACATGAAATCATGTTGACCTAAGTCAACCATTCATCATCATCATTTGAGAAAATGATTTAAATGAGGTAGAATACCTCATACTATTTAACAATGCTTATTATGATTTAAAATCACCAAGTATTTCATGTGAGAGTATTTGACCAGGGGTCCAAACTTCATATGAAAGTACTTGGAACAAGATTTAAATGAATTGAAACACTTCATATGATTTGCATAATAGTTTTGGACAATATCACTTAATTAAACTAGCCATATAGTCCATTATTTCAACTAGGGCATGATCATTCAAAGTGACCACACCATATTTTTGCAGAAACAATTAGTGTAAGTGAAATGTGAGCTATTAGAGTTGTAATTAACTAAATATCATGTTTGGTTGATTTTTAAGATTTATTTGAATGTGCAAAAGTCCCTGACTTAATATTTTTGTCACATTATTTCTACAAAAGATCTCACAATGAGACCAGTGGGGTTTTGTAGATCTTTTCAGTAGCTTTCCAACAATATAATGTTTGTTAAATTTGGCCAAGCCAATTTGCAACTATTCAATTTCAAAGACAGGGCTAGTATTGAAATTAAATAGAAACTTGAATTTCGAATTTGAATTAAAAGGGCCGGCGGGAAAAGCTAACGGGCCAAAATGAATTAAAACGGCCCACGTCCAGCCCACCACACGTCCAGTGCGAGTGGGCCGCCTGACGAGGTGGGGGCCACTCGTCAGCGTCTCTTTAAAACCCGAAACGGTACGAGCGACGTGGCGCGTTGGATTAGAAGAGGATCCAACGGCCGATGGTCATCGTCGTCGCCGGCGAGATAACCTCACTGTCGCGGCGAGGGTAGGGGGTCGGAGGGCTAACCAGGGCTCCCGCGGTGGTTGGCAGTGTGCGCAAGGAAGGTGTAGTCGACGGCGAGTCTCCTGGTACCGGCGGCAGCTCCAGGGGCGGCTCCAATCGACGGCGGCGAGATGAGGTACTGGCGGGCTCCGGCAGCGAAATTGGCGAGCTATGGTGGTGAATAGAGAAGGGGGAGTGGTCGAGGAGATCGAGGCGAGAGTGGGGATGATGCTGGTGTGCAGAACTCGTCGAGGGGAGGCCTCTATTTATAATGGTCGAGGTGGCCGTGGGGTTGCTGCAAGGTCGACCGTGGCGCGTCTTCTCCGGCGAGCTAGCGAGCTAGGCGAGGGCGGCGCACTGTTCTGCGCATCATGGCGGTTCACTAGGTGGCTCGAGCTAGTCCAGGCGGTGCCTAACACGGTCGGGCGGTCGCGAGGTTCTGGCGCGTCTGCGGCGGTGGTTCGTCCTCGTCTCCGGCGGCGGCGGTCACGGGTCACGGTTGAGAGTTTGTCTGGCGGCTTCGCGGCGACGCGGCGATGCTCAACCTGTCGAGCGGTGGTCCAGGCGAGGCTCGAGGTGGCGAGGCGGCACGTGGCCAGTGGCGTCCGCGGCGTGCACTGGTGCGACGTCATCGGCATGCCGATGCCGTTCTGGCGCGCGAATTCCGGCGAGTTCCAGCGTCTTCCTCGACAACGGCGGCCATAGGATGAGGTAGGGAGGCGAGGTGGAGGGTTTGGGCACCAGGGCCAGTGTTGGGGAGGAAGGAGAAGAGAGGGTGAACATGGCCGGCATGGCCATGCACATGCAAGCTATGGCTTGTCCCCCTAGGGTTTCCATGCTGGCAAGGGAGAGAGAGAGGGCCAGGGAACAAGGTAGGGTCGAGTGGGGCAGTAGGGTTAGGCCAAGCACTATGCAAATAGTGTTTTTGATTTGTTCCATAATTGAAATTTGCCAAATCTTGCTAAATTTGGTTGAGCTCAAATGGTTTCAAAATTTGAAATTGGTTTGTTTGGTTGAGTTGTAAATGACCAGAGACAGATACAAGTGGTGGTGGAATTTTAAAAATCAAAGAAATGCAATTTTGCAAAGTGTGAGATTGTTGCACATGTTCAAAAGTCTCAACTTTGCATGAGCATAGTTTTTGATCCAAGATGATTTTGGTATGGTGGTCTTTACAAAAGTTGTTCACCTTGATGTGCTCTTGGATGAGGTGCAAAGAATTGGGAAAGTTTAGTTTGAAAATCTTGAAATACAAGGGCTCAAAGTAGTGACCAGAATATAAATGGAAGATTTGACCATTATCATATGTGATCCCAATTTGAGTTTGAATTTGATTTGATTTGTGTTTCTTTGATTCCAAAAGTTGTAATAAGTGTTTAGTAACATAATAAAACTAATGGTGAAGGTCAAATTGATTTAGGGTAAAGATTTTCAAAAATGGCATAAACCATATGTGAGGGTTTTAGGGTTTTCTTATTTGATTTCTTTCTCTTTTTATTTTATTTGGGTTGTGATCTTCAATTGATCACTTTAGGGTTTTAGGGTTTATCACATAAGCATAAGAACAATCATCATGGCATATCACTCAAAATGCACAAGTCCTATGCATGGCACTATATGCAAAGAAAAGTTTTTGTTGGTTCTAAATTTTGGATCTCTAGAATTCTTCTTCTTATTGAAATTTGGGATGTTACAAACCCTTCCCCCTTACAAAAGATCTCGTCCCAAGATCTAAAAGAAAGTTAGGTACTAAAGAGATCTGGGTACTCCTTCTTCATGAAGTCTTCGCATTCCCAAGTGACTTCATCTTCAGTATGGTTGCTCCACTGAATCTTCAGAAACTTGATGCTTCGGGTGCGGGTGGTTCTGTAAGCTTCCTCCAAGATGCGAATCGGCACTTCACGGTACGTCAAGTCCTTGTTGATATCCACCGATCGGCGATCGATATTCTTGAACACTTCGGTCTTCTCGGGGACTTCAAGGCACTTCCGGAGGAGTGAGATGTGAATCACGTCGTGCACAGCCGACATTTCTTCTGGTAGCTCCAGTTGGTAAGATACTTCGCCTCGGAAACTCAGAACTTTGAAGTGTCCGACATATCGGGGTGCGAGCTTTCCTTTTAGCTGAAATCTCTGCATTCCTTTCAGGGGGGATACTTTGAGATAGACGAAGTCTCCGATCTCGAAGGTCATCTCTCGGCGTCTCTTGTCGGTGTAGCTCTTCTGTCTCGATTGCGCCGTCTTGAGGTACTCGCGGATCCTGTGTACTTTCTCTTCGGCTTCACGAAGAACATCTGGTCCAAAGACTTGGCTTTCTCCAACTTCGGACCAATTCAGAGGGGTACGACACTTCCTTCCGTACAGGGCTTCAAAGGGGGCCATCTGTAAGCTGGCTTGGTAGCTGTTGTTGTAAGAGAATTCTGCGTATGGTAAGCGGTCTTCCCACTTGGATCCATATTCCAGTACACATACTCTCAGCATGTCCTCCAGTATCTGGTTGACTCTTTTGGTCTGTCCATCGGTCTGAGGGTGATATGCGGTGCTGAAATTCAGACGGGTTCCTAGTCCTTCGTGTACTTTCTGCCAGAATCTTGAGGTGAATTGTGATCCTCTATCTGACACTATCAACTTCGGGGTTCCGTGCAGTGCGACTATTCTGGAGATATACAGTTCAGCTAACTTTGGGCCTTGGTATGTGGTCTTGACGGCGATGAAATGGGCTACCTTGGTCAGTCTATCGACAACTACCCATATCGAATCATTGCCTTTGCTGGATTTGGGAAAACCTGTAATAAAGTCCATTCCTACGGAGTCCCACTTCCATTCTGGAATCTGCACTGGTTGCAGCAGTCCTGCGGGTCGCTGATGTTCCGTATTGACTCTTTGACAGATATCACACTTGGCGATGTAGCTTCCGATTTCTCTCTTCATTCCATGCCACCAGAATTGCTCCTTCAGATCTTGATACATCTTGGTACCTCCGGGGTGGATTGAGTAAAGGGTGTCATGGGCTTCTTTCAGGATGACTTGCTTCAACTCTGAGTCGGATGGCACACAAAGGCGTCCTTTGTACCAAAGAACTCCGGCTTCATCTACGGTGAATCCTAGTGCTTTTCCTGCGGCTATCTGGTTCTTGATTCCGTCGGTGCTAGCATTTCCTTTCTGGGCATCCTTGATCTGTCTAATCAAGGTGGGTTGAAGCTCTATGCTGGCTAGAAATCCTTCACTAACAAGTTCAAGTCTAAACTGTTCAAACTCCTGAAACAGGATGGGTTGCTCGATTGCGATCATGGAGTTCAACTGACACAGCAGTCGACTCAAAGCATCCGCTACCACATTGGCCTTGCCGGGGTGATAGTGAATCTCCATGTCGTAATCCTTGATCAATTCTATCCATCTGCGCTGCCTCATATTCAGCTCTTTCTTGGTGAAGATATATTTCAGGCTCTTGTGGTCGGAGTAGATCTCGCATCGATTACCCATGAGGTAATGACGCCAAACTTTCAGGGCTAAGATACGGCTGCAAGCTCTAAGTCATGGGTTGGATAGTTCTGCTCATGTTGCTTCAGTTGTCTTGAAAGGTATGATATTACTTTGCCTTCTTGCATCAGCACACATCCAAGACAATTCTTGGAGGCGTCGCAATAGCCGTCAAAGGGCTTGGTGATGTCCGGCATGATCAGGATTGGGGCTGAGGTCAATCTACTTTTGAGTTGTTGGAAACTCTCTTCACATTTGTCAGTCCATTCGAACTTCTTGTCCTTCTTCAACAGTTGGGTCATTGGTCGAGCGATGCTCGAGAAGCCTTCTACAAATCTGCGGTAGTATCCGGCTAATCCGAGAAAAGCGCGGACCTCGGTCTGGGTGGTTGGGGCTTGCCATTCTGTAACAGTTTTGATCTTGGCGGGATCTACGGCAATTCCTCCTGCAGACTAGATATGTCCCAGGAATCCGACTTCCTTCAACCAAAACTCACATTTGCTGAACTTGGCATACAACTGGTGGTGTCTAAGGGTTTCTAGGACAGTCTCCAAATGATGTTCATGTTCATCTTCGGACTTGGAGTAGATGAGAATGTCGTCGATGAAGACAACGACAAACTTGTCCAAAAAGTTCATGAAGATCTTATTCATTAGGTTCATGAAATAAGCAGGGGCATTGGCTAATCCAAACGACATGACGTTGTACTCATACAACCCATATCTGGTGGTAAAGGCAGTCTTTGGAATATCGGTGGCGCGAATCTTCAGCTGATGATAAGCAGTCCTAAGATCTATCTTAGAGAACAATTTGGCTCCGGTCAACTGATCAAACAGGTCTTCTATCTTGGGTAGGGGGTATTTGTTTTTGACGGTGACATCGTTAAGCTTACGGTAGTCCGTACATAAACGAGTGTCACCATCATTTTTGTCCACAAACAAAACAGGCGATCTCCAGGGGGATGCGCTAGGTCGAATCAAACCTTTGGCCAACATATCATCGATCTGCTTCTTCAGCTCCACAAGCTCTGTTGGGTTCATGCTATAGGCTCTCTGGGCTATAGGTCCAGTTCCGGGGATTAACTCGATGATGAACTCGATATCCCGATCCGGGGGCATACCGGGTAGATCATCCGGAAACACATCAGGGTATCAACAGACGACCCTGATTTGATCCAGAGTTGGCTTGGCTACACTTTGGTTGCAGGTGAATTTTCTGGGTAGTCTTTCAGATACATGTTCTACTAGGATACCAGTGCTGCTAGTCATGGTGATGGATTTCTTGGCACAGTCAATCAATCCATGGTGTTTTGAAATCCAGTCCATTCCTAGTACGACTTCCAAACCTTTGGTTCCCAGAATAATCAGATTGGCATAAAAATCTACTTCATGGATTCTGATGGGTACATTTTTGCAAAATTTTCTGGCTTTGGTGGTTGATCCGGGAATTTGAACTATCATAACATGCTTCAAACTGATAGGTTGAATTTTACTTGTGGATGCAAAGTCTTCGGTGACAAATGAATGAGATGCTCCGGAATCAAACAACACTCTGGCAGGTATGGAGTTGATAGAAAACATACCCAGTACAACATCTGGTGCTTCCTGGGCTTCTTCGGCGTTCATGTGGAAGAGAGGGCCGTTGCGGTTATTGGGGTTGTTGGGGGCGAACTTCTTGCCGGTGGAGACACGGCGTTGTTGCTGAGCAGGTGCAGCGGTGTTGCCTGCAATCTTGGCTAACCTCTTGGGGCACTCGTTGGAGTAGTGTCCCACCACACCACACTCATAACAAGTGATGGTGGCCTTGTCCTTGGTTGCGACGGGGATGGCGTTGCTCCCGGTCCTTGGAGCGGTGTTGATGTTGTTGTTGTTGTTGTTGTTGGGGGCTCTGGGCGGAGCGCGGTTGAAGTTGTTGTTGTTGTTGTAGTTGCTGTTGTTGTGGTGGCCTCCTGGCCTGGAGTTTCCTCCACTCCGGTTCTGATAACCGGGGCGTGAAGTCTGCATCGGGGCCTTGTTGTTGTTTCTTGGAGTGAAACCTCCGCTTGAGCTGGGACGATACTTCGGGGCGTTGCTGGCCCACTCTGGTGCATCATGCGGCGTTTGCGGTTCTCATTGGCTTGGTTCAGCTTGCCTTCCATCTGGATGGCGGAGTCCACTAGGGCTTCAAGGTCGGCGAAGGGGATGTTGACGAGGACAGTCTGCATCTCGTCATGCAGTCCATTCAGGAATCTCTCCTGCCTCTTCTCGGTGGTGTCGGTCTCGTCGGGGGCGTACCTTGACAGTGTAAGGAACCTGTCGCGGTATTCTACCACCGTCATGCGTCTTTGTGAGTTCGCGGAACTCATCCCCCATCTTCTTGATAAGATCCGGGGGCACATGGTACTTGCTAAACTTGAGCTTGAAATCTGCCCAAGTCATGACTTGACCTCCGTTCATGGCACGGGTGCTAGTCCACCAGGCTCGGGCTGGTCCAGCAAGGTAATGGGTTGCGAACAGGACCTTCTCGTTGGCTTCCACTCCGGCTACTTCCAAGTTGTTCTCCATAGTCTGGAGCCAGTCGTCGGCGTCGAGGGGTTTCTCGGTCTTGCTAAACACCAGAGGGTTGGTGTTCTGGAAGTTCTTGAGCTTGGATCCGGGGTGGTCATGATTTCCATGGCCTTGATTGGCAAGGTTTTGCAGTGCTGCGATGTTGGCTTGGCGTTCAGCTCTTTCAGTCTCCCTGTCAGCCATCAGGGTTTGCAGCAGTTGCATCATGGCATCATTGTTGGTGCGATTGGGAGGGGCCATCTGAACATAGAGAAGATCATGAGATAAGAGGGAAATTTCTATGTTTTATTTTGAGTAAGTTCATAAAATTTGAAACTTGAATTCTTTTGATGATAGACACAACATTCATTCATTCATTCAACATCACATAGTACAAACTAACACTTCCCATGGTTTTAAGAACCATTCTCATGCTACGATACAACGGGCGGGATACAACTCACACCTACATAAGTGATCAAGTGCAACTACTCCTCATCCTCAACATCTATCGGGAAGAAGTCGTCGGGTCCTGCCTCCAGGAACTCGTAGTCCTCCTCCTCGGTGAACTCGTCCTCCTCAAAGTCGTCGTCGTCGCTCAGGAAGGCTCCTCCTCCCTGAAGGTCGATACCTCCATCGTCTTCCTCCATCTCTCTCAGCTGGTCCTCCTGGGCCTTGACAGTGGCCTCCAAGGATGCTATCTTGGCGCGAAGGCGCACAATCGTAGCGTCCTTCTTGGCACGCTGCTGGCGGAGTGTCTTGCGGTCGCGGGCGAGTAGCTTGATCACCTCACCCCGCTCGATGATCTGAGCGTGGGTCTGGTTGGCGTACACGCGGGAGGCGTCCAGATCCTTCTGAGTCTGGTACAGCATGAAGTCGAGGTGCTCAGCATGGTGCCTCAACTCCGGGTGCGGCTGTAGCTCCATGGGCACTCCCATGGCATCACGCCTCACGAGATGCGCGAAGCGGGAAGCGAGGATGCGCACCACGTTCTGTCCACAGAGACGCGAAGTGCCTCCGAAGGGCACGTGCGAGTCCGTCGAGCCAGTTGCTCTCGCGGAAGGAGAAGAGGATCCTCTCCGAGGTGGGAGGCTCCATCTTGCCCCTCAAGTCAGCAGTGATGATCCACTGCAACTCTCCTCCAGGCTGGTCGTCCACCTGGATCCCGTGAAACTCGGGGTGTGGGCGTCCAAGGAAGTCCGAGACGGCGTTGAGGTCGTGCTCGAAGATCAAGCTTCCACCATTCCCAAGCTGGTAGAACTTGGTGTTGATGGGTTCATTCGGCTCCATCTGAAAGCGAAATGGATAAGTAAGTTAGAGAGTGAACAAGTGTGGCAAAATTTTAAGTAGATTCCAATAAGGAAGAGCATGATTCATCAAATTTTGAAAAAGTCTCAAAGACAAGAGTGTGAGTAAATTTTCATAAATATTCTCTTCATTTGATTTCAAAGTTAAGTTTTTCTGAACGTCCATTCTAACGAGGGTCTTCTAAGGTCAAACAATGGCTCTGATACCAACTTGTCAACACCCGGATTTTTAAGTCCAGATGCCTATTATGTCATTCATCGCAATCCTAGGAATATTGTTGTTGCGAGGCATAATAGTCGAATATCATAGTCATCATTCATTACAAACCATATTGTCTTACAACTTGAATCACATGATCCATATTACACGAATAATTGATCTATTGATCAACGAACAAACATAAGTTCATAGCGGAAGCGTAAAGATAAATGGACTCTCTAGTCCACAGGCCAACGCTTGACGTCGGAAGACTCCTAGTTGTCGTAGGCGTTGACGAGCGAACACTTCGGCAATGCCTACGTATTGTAGACTTGGGTTTCGGGAGAGAGCGACGCTGGAGATTCCGGGAGCGAGATTAGGCACACGACGTACCCAGCTTCGGTTCCCCTCGGTGGAGGATCCCTACGTGCTGCTAGCAATCCAGTATATGATCATATGTACGTTTACAGGGAGCCGCCGTAGGCGGAGCTATGGTGTTTATCTGTTGTCTATATGTTGGCCTCCTTCTATCGGGTGCCCTGGCTGGCTTTATATATGCAACCAGCCTAAGGTTTTACAAGAGTCCTAGTCGACTACTTCTTCGGGTTGTCTTGTTGGGCCTTCTCCATATTGGGCCGAGCCGAGCCAGGTATACTAATAATGGGTACCCGAAGGGTATACCCATGTCAGTAGCCCCCGAGTGTCTAGGGAAGTCGAAGACTTGCGTAGAGACTCCAAGCATAATCATCTCCGAAGTTGAAGAAATACAAGGCGAGGTCCATGTCGTAGATCTTGTGTAGCGTAGATGATGTCGATGATTCTCGAAATTATTTTTCTATCGGGTGCGCGGCAGCGCTCCCGATGGGAGTAGCCCCCGAGTCTATGGGCAAGTTCTTGCACTTGGGCATAGACTCAAGTTGTACTACTCAATGAAGAACTTAACCATATTTCTGGAGGACTCGATGAAATCCATGTGCTCCCGATGGGAGTAGGCTCCACTCGAGTCGTAGAATCGAGTTGAGTCTACAAACCTTGATTGTCGTAAATGTTGTCGGTGCGCGACCAGCGCTCCCGATGGGAGTAGCCCCCGAGGCTACATCCAAGTGTTTGCACTTGGGTGTAGGCTCAACTTGCTTTTAAATCGATGCCACAATTTTTCCTCTTTCTTGTATCTTATCTTATCGGGAGGGTGAATAATTCTCTCGATAAGAGTAGCCCCCGAGGCTACATCCAAGTGTTTGCACTGGGGTGTAGGCTCAACTTGCTTTTAAATCGACTCCACATTTTTTCCTCTTTCTTGTATCTTATCGGGAGGGTGAACAATGCTCTCGATAAGAGTAGCCCCCCAGCCTATGGGCAGGTGCTTGCACCTGGGCATAGACTCAAATTGTACTACTCGATAAAGAACTTGACTATATTTCTGGGCGCAGCCCCTCTTTTTATCGACTCTAGGCCGTTGCTATTTTTATTTGACATCAATATCTATATTGTACAGGGATAATGGTAAATGGGGCTGGTTCATCTGACGGATCAGGTACCATTTAACTGCTCTTGTGGCAATCCCGCAAGAACCTACTTCAAGATCAAGTCCCCGGACTTGACCTTGGTACCTGGCGTAATTCGTCACGTGCCGCTTAAGGACTTACCATGATCCGAATTCCAGTAATGTTATCGAGTCCACATCGCGTCCGCCGGGTTTTTTTCTTCACATCTGTTGATGTGGAAAAAAGTAGCAGAGCGCAGTCTTTGGCGATATCACGCCACATAGGACGGATCCCGGGGTCTTACCTTCGTAAGTATTACGACATTCAGAGATTTATTAGCGATGGACGCGCTCTGAGAATATTTTGTTAAGTGCCTTGTTCGGCTGATGCAATGACCCATTTTGCGGGTTCTTCTATATTTTTCTCGGGCGTGATGAGACAGCCGAATATATTGGGTTCTTCTATATTGTCGTCAAACACATTGTCGATGCTCTTGCTCGGAACAAATGACGAGTCAATGGACTCGAAGATTTGTCCATCCTTTTTTTTTTTGATGATAATTTTGTCGAGTTCCTCCTTCAGGAATTTTTTTTCGAGTTCCTCCTTGAAGAAAATTCTTCGGGTTCCTCCTTTAGGAAAATTTCTTCGGATCCTCCTTGAGGAAAATTCTTCGGGTTCCTCCTTCAGGAAAATTTCTTCGGATCCTCCTTGAGGACAATTTCCTCGGGTTCTCTTTTGAAGATAATTTCGTCGGGTTCCTTCCTGAATTTTTTTTTGTCGAGTTCCTTGTAGAATTTTTTATCGAGTTTTTTGTTGATGTAGTGTTTCCTTGGCGCAGTTCTTCTTTTGCCAACCTGAGATGTAGAGTGAATTTGCACATCGCAGCCCCCGAGTGTCGGGTGCGCCAAAAGTAAATGATAATCAACTCTGTATAAAACAAAGGAACACTTAGCTTATTGGATACGACGGAATCGATGGGGAGGTAGGTTGTGCAGCTAAATCCTTGAAGTCTTCGAGTGCAGCGAAAAAGTCGAGCCGAAGTAGAAACCACCAAATAGCGAAAATACTTGCCGCCATATTGTTGATGAAAAAATAGCCGAGCCCCCGAGCATTGCTAGGGTGACATCATGATTGTTGCTTGGATGCCGTGTCCTAGTGACCCATGGCAAAGTCATGGTCGAGCCCCCGAGTGTTAGCCATGATGTCGAAAAAAGTTGACGGAGTCGCGGCGTCATAGAAGGTGAAGCCATTTAGGATGAAGTCATTGTCAATAATATTATGAATCCATGAAGATGAATCTAAGATGAAGTATTTGAGATGAATCCATATTGAAGATTACGCCATTAAATATAGAGCATATATTAAAGATGAATCCGCCGATATCATAGAGGATGACTCTATTGTCTCGAAGAAAATAAATCCAGTAATAGCCGTAGAAGATGAATCCATTGATATCATAGAGGATAAATCCATTGACCTGAAGAAAAATAATTCTAGTAATAGCCATAGAAGATGACTCCATTGTCCCTGAAACGCATTAGGTAATATTGCATAAGTGAACCAATAATAAGCCAAAAAAAACCAATCCAGTAATCCGAAGAAAATAAATCCACTAAGCCGAAGAAGATAAAGCCACTAAGTCAAAGAAAATAATTTCACTGAGCCGAAGAAAATAATTTCCCTGAGCCGGAGAAGATATATCCAGAGTCGAAAAAAAGAAGTTCACCAAGTAATCGAATGTATTTGTGGTAACAAAGTAATGGCATAACCCCTAGTGTCGGGTGTATTTGCTGTAATGAGGTAATAACGCAGCTCCCGAGTATTTGGGTATAGCAAAAATAAATAATAGTTAACTATTGAAAGAGGAACACTTAGCTTTATTATTGGATGCGGCGAGTCGATGAGGACGTAAGTCGTTCCTCGGATGCAATCTATAGCCGTACGGCGCCTGGCCGAGAGTAGTAGATGTGACCGACATAGTCGATAGGCGACTGTGCGCAGCGAAGTAGTCAAAACTTGTTCCGATCTGCAATTATATCACGACGTAAAAACTGCACGTAAATATTTAGCAAAATAAATTTGAAAATATAACACCTGATTTTTGTATCGGACGGCGAAGCCATTTTTAGTACTCTACGTTTTTTGCCTTTTCCTTATCGTCGGTACCGCATACCAGATTTAATGGGCTAGCAAGATCTCCACGTGAAAGATAATAATGAAGTCAACATATTTACTGTGGGTGCACGCTGGATTCTTGGAGCGGTCCTCTTTCTACCAAAACTTGAGCTTTGATTTTTTCCTTGGGAATTGATCCGTGAAGTACTGTTTTCTTAGGACATGGATATAGCAAAAACAGATTGGCTTTCTGCTCCTCGGGTGTTCCTTTTCTTAGGACATGGATTATAGCAAAAATCAATGTCTATCGCAATTACGTGAAGAATAGCGCAATGGACCCAGTAATACCAATTGATATGCATACGTGTAAAAGGTAAGAATACTTAGCTTTTCTTGCTTAGAAGAAACAAGGCGATCAGATCCGGGCTTGATCTGGAAGGTGCGTCTCGAAGATATTGTGCCAACAAGATTGTAACTCGACGTAGATGAAGGATCTCGCCCGGATAACAAAATTCAGTTGTCGCAAATTCCCACAGACGGCGCCAATTGACGAGGGAACACTTCGGCAATGCCTACGTATTGTAGACTTGGGTTTCGGGAGAGAGCGACGCTGGAGATTCCGGGAGCGAGATTAGGCACACGACGTACCCAGCTTCGGGTCCCCTCGGTGGAGGATCCCTACGTGCTGCTAGCAATCCAGTATATGATCATATGTACGTTTACAGGGAGCCGCCATAGGTGGAGCTATGGTGTTTATCTGTTGTCTATATGTTGGCCTCCTTCTATCGGGTGCCCTGGCTGGCTTTATATATGCAACCAGCCTAAGGTTTTACAAGAGTCCTAGTCAACTACTTCTTCGGGTTGCCTTGTTGGGCCTTCTCCATATTGGGCCGAGCCGAGCCAGGTATACTAATAATGGGTACCCGAAGGGTATACCCATGTCAGGCGTCCTGCTGGTCATCTCCTTGGTAGTTCTGTTCATCTTCATACTCTGGTCATTTGAATAGCCAGGGACAAAGCCATGAGTACTTTAAGTACTCGCAAACTAATACTAGTGTAAGTGCTAAAAACTCTAGTAAGGGTGCTAAGCTCTAATTTATTTGCATAAAGCCAATTTTAGTTCACAAGTATTTGAGAAAAGACTTATTCATGTGCTAACTAACTCAAGTGGGAACATTAGTGTCATTCCCACAACTCAAGTTGTGATTCAAAAACAAGTCACCAATTCACCATTCACTTCACCAATATTTTCAAGAATCTGACACCGGAAACTGTATGGCCTTTCCAACCGTCTGTAACCGTGAACACGGCTATTCGAATAGGTTTACACTCTGCAGAGGTTGCACACTTGTGCCACAACATTTGATTTCATCCGTCGGGATTACCCCGAATCATCGTAACACAGTACGCGGATCATCAACCATAACCTTTCACTTA
Organism: Lolium perenne; assembly: GCF_019359855.2. Taxonomy (NCBI): domain Eukaryota; kingdom Viridiplantae; phylum Streptophyta; class Magnoliopsida; order Poales; family Poaceae; genus Lolium; species Lolium perenne. The sequence continues at coordinate 140,115,510 of NC_067248.2, read as the reverse complement.
CAAACCCTAGTATGAGCACCTCTCCCCATGAGCTTGGCCTCCCAGTGAGGACCAACTGTCAACCTGGGAACTGCACAGGGCTTGGCCGTACAATTCACATCATTTCTCAACAACGGAGGCAGCCTTGGCATAACCCCTATGATGTGTGTTCAGAGGGAACCCATACTAAGATGCATAAATTTCCAGTTAAGCCCTACCCATAATCAGGTATTGTGGGGGTACTCAAAATTGGAAAGGTATCGCATTCAAACCAATCTCAGTTTTATCAAAAATCACCATCTTCTCCAAGTCATATTCACTTTCAAAATTCATTCAGTGGAATGACTCATCATCCCAAGGTTTCAAATTCATTTCAAGTCACATGTTCCCATCTAGAGTAGTCAAGTTTTAGTATTTAGCACTAGCACTAATCATGAGGGGTGCTATCTTGCTCGGCTAGCTTTGAGACTAACTTTGCTACTCTAGTAACCTTCTTTAACTTAGACCAAAGTTAACTATAAATGTAACTCTTTAAGTAAACAAGTAAAAACTTGTATGGTAAAAACTTGGGATAGGATTGTGGTAAGAAAGGTAAGATTAATGGTGCATTTCCCCAAAGGGCTTTGCACTTTGCAAGAATATTAGCTTGCCTTAGTAGTGATCAAAGTTCTCCTCTTCCTCCTCTTGGTAGCAACCTTCCTCTTCCGGGTATTCTCCGGTGCTAGCGTCTAAATTTGAATACGAGGTATAATCACTCAACAAATTCAATATCTCTACTAAGCATCACATGCATTCACACAAACTATTCTAATCACACACTTAATACAATTTGGTGCATTGGTTGTCTTGCTTGAGGAAAAATAATTTTCTCTCATTACATATGTAAATGATAGTTTCCATTTAGTTCTTGAGGAATAATTTCCTCTCATTGAATCTTCTTAAGATTTAATTTCTCAAACAATCATACATGAAATCATGTTGACCTAAGTCAACCATTCATCATCATCATTTGAGAAAATGATTTAAATGAGGTAGAATACCTCATACTATTTAACAATGCTTATTATGATTTAAAATCACCAAGTATTTCATGTGAGAGTATTTTACCAGGGGTCGAAACTTCATATGAAAGTACTTGGGACAAGATTTAAATGAAGTGAAACACTTCATATGATTTGCATAATAGTTTTGGACAATATCACTTAATTAAACTAGCCATATAGTCCATTATTTCAACTAGGGCATGATCATTCAAAGTGACCACACCATATTTTTGCAGAAACAATTAGTGTAAGTGAAATGTGAGCTATTAGAGTTGGAATTAACTAAATATCATGTTTGGTTGATTTTTAAGATTTATTTGAATGTGCAAAAGTCTCTGACTTAATCTTTTTGTCACATTATTTCTACAATAGATCTCACAATGGGACCAGTGGTGTTTTGTAGAACTTTTCAGTAGCTTTCCAAAAATATAAAGTTTGTTAAATTTGGCCAAGCCAATTTGAAACTATTCAATTTCAAAGACAGGGCTAGTATTGAAATTAAATAGAAACTGGAATTAGAAGAGGACGTGGCGCGTTGGATTAGAAGAGGATCCAACGGCCGATGGTCATCGTCGTCGCCGGCGAGATAACCTCACTGACCCGGCGAGGGTAGGGGGTCGGAGGGCTAACCAGCGCTCCCGCGGTGGTTGGCAGTGTGCGCGAGGAAGGTGTAGTCGACGACGAGGCTCCTGGTACCGGCGGCAGCTCCAGGGGCGGCTCCAATCGACGGTGGCGAGATGAGGTACTGGCAGGCTTCGGCGGCAAAATTGGTGAGCTATGGTGGTGAATCGAGAAGGGGAAGTGGTCGAGGAGATCGAGGGGAGAGTGGGGATGATGCTGGTGTGCAGAACTCGTCGAGGGGAGGCCTCTATTTATAATTGTGGAGGTGGCCGTGGGGTTGCTGCAAGGTCGACCGTGGCGCGTCTTCTCCGGCGAGCTAGCGAGCTAGGCGAGGGCGGCGCACTGTTCCGCGCATCATGGCGGTTCACTAGGTGGCTCGAGCTAGTCCAGGTGGTGCCTAACACGGTCGGGCAGTCGCGAGGTTCTGGCGCGTCTACGGCGGTGGTTCGTCCTCGTCTCTGGCGGCGGCGGTCACGGGTCACGGTCGAGAGCTTGTCTGGCGGCTTCGTGGCGACGCGGCGATGCTCAACCTGTCGAGCGGTGGTCCAGGCGAGGTTCGAGGTGGCGAGGCGGCACGTGGCCAGTGGCGTCTGCGGCGTGCACTGGTGCGACGTCATCGGCATGCCGATGCCGTTCTGGCGCGCGAATTCCGGCGAGCTCCAGCGTCTTCCTCGACAACGGCGGCCATAAGATGAGGTAGGGAGGCGAGGTGGAGGGTTTGGGCACCAGGGCCAGTTTTGGGGAGGAAGGAGAAGAGAGGGTGAACATGGCCGGCATGGCCATGCACATGCAAGCTATGGCTTGTCCCCTTAGGGTTTCCATGCTGGCAAGGGAGAGAGAGAGGGCCAGGGAACAAGGTAGGGTCGAGTGGGGCAGTAGGGTTAGGCCAAGCACTATGCAAATAGTGTTTTTGATTTATTCCATAATTGAAATTTGCCAAATTTTGCTAAATTTGGTTGAGCTCAAATGGTTTCAAAATTTGAAATTGGTTTGTTTGGTTGAGTTGTAAATGACCAGAGACAAATACAAGTGGTGGTGGAATTTTAGAAATCGAAGAAATGCAATTTTGCAAAGTGTGAGATTGTTGCACATGTTAAAAAGTCTCAACTTTGCATGAGCATAGCTTTTGATCCAAGATGATTTTGGTATGGTGGTCTTTACAAAAGTTGTTCACCTTGATGTGCTCTTGGATGAGGTGCAAAGAATTGGGAAAGTTTAGTTTGAAAATCTTGAAATACAAGGGCTCAAAGTAGTGACCAGAATATAAATGGCAGATTTGACCATTATCATATGTGATCCCAATTTGAGTTTGAATTTGATTTTATTTGTGTTTCTTTGATTCCAAAAAGTTGTAATAAGTGTTTAGTAACATAATACAACTAATGGTGAAGGTAACATTGATCTAGGGTAAAGATTTTAAAAAATGGCATAAACCATATGTGAGGGTTTTAGGGTTTTCTTATTTGATTTCTTTCTCTTTTTATTTTATTTGGGTTGTGATCTTCACGTGATCACTTTAGGGTTTTAGGTTTTATCACATAAGCATAAGAACAATCATCATGGCATATCACTCAAAATGCACAAGTCCTATGCATGGCACTATATGCAAAGAAACGTTTTTGTTGGTTCTAAATTTTGGATCTCTGGAATTCTTCTTCTGCTTCTTATTGAAATTTGGGATGTTACAATAGACATCACGGAATACCATGTGCTCATCATTCCTGCAGATGAACATAACTACACATTCACCATGTATATGAACAACAGAACCATCTCCAAACCTAACGTTACGTCCAACGGGTTCGTCAATTTTGGCGTGCATGTTGCGGCGACCGGTCATATAGTTGTTGGCGCCTGAATCCAAGTACCACTGATGATCATCAGTGGTGACGTGGTCCTCGTTGGGGAACATGTTCTGGATTAGTGTGTGTGTGTGTGCCGTTCTCCACGTTGACCGCATGGTCATCATTGTTCACCTCATGGCTCTCAGAGCTGTGTCCACAATGATGTTGCCCATGGCGAACATCAACGCCATGTTCTCCTCCATGCCTTGCACGAGGTGGCCCTCGTTGGCCTATTTTGGTCGGTCATGTTCCCGCTTCCGGCATTCCTTGGCCCAGTAGCCATAGATCCCGTGGTAGCGGCACTCCCCCTTACGAAGTGGAGTGGACTCACCCCCTCCCTTGGGAGAGGAGTGGTCACCGCCAATCCCCTTGTGCTTGATATCCACCTATCCTTTTGTAACAGACGAGGATGAGCTAGAGGGACGGTTGGACTGCTTTCGGTGTCCCACCGACTCCTCCTCAGTAAGAAGCAGGCGCCCACCACCGGCCGGTTGCTGCTCATCATCGTCATGCTCCTCGACAACTACCAGACAGCCGATAAGCTCGTCTAGCGATATAATTAAGATGATCATGAATTTGGACTTAAAATTATGTTTGAATTTAAATATTTTTAATTATGTTTTAGAAATGTTATTATGTTATGTGATGTTGAGTAGTGAAAACTATGAATTGTATCTATATCTACTCTGGAGTTGGAGTATAGTTTATACATGTGCATGTGACAAACAGTGAAAAAACAGTTCTAGATGATACAGTTTTGCAGGATCTAACAGTTCGCACGCTCAATGTCCTCTAAAATGGTTTTAGAGGATAAACTTTTACACAATCTGATAGACTTGCTCTGAATTCTATACTCTTCTAAACGGTATAACTCATTGTATCCTTATGTTGTAGATAGGGAGCCCATGCTTGAGCTTTTTAATTTTAATTTTAATGAATAAACTGGTGCATGGTAGCCCATGATTGCTGGAACTTAAAGGAGGAGCTAACAAATACAGCAGAGACATCATATACAGTTGGAAATTAAATTCGTTAGCAGAGATCTCGTGGCTGAGAGTGACCAGCGGGGTCTGATTAATTAGCGAATTTACGCCATTTAAGCCAAGAAAACGAAAGATGAAAGACATCCTACAAACGCAAACAACTATAGCTCATCCTAGCTTTGCTATCTAGCGAGCGATGTGGCATCTTGTCTCTCTGTCTCATGAGTCATTGCAAATTTCTGGATTGAGAGCCAATAAGTTTACTTCGATAGACAGTGGAACGAGCCCATTAATTGTACTCCTACCATCGGATCGACAAGCTAACTTAGTGCGCATGTTACTACAGAAGCTGATTTTTTTCTTTCAGTTGGATTGAGAGCATGTTTAACAGATTTTCTACTTTTCTGCCTCGTAAAACGTGAGTATTTTGCCCTGTATCAAAAAATTACTCACGGAAGACCCATTCCATCTAGCAGACTCCGTATTTCGCCCCGTATATTTGAAAGTTGCAAACCCCGGAAAATTTGTTCGATAGTTCATCATCAGTTCATAGCTAGCTAGATCATACATACGGATCATACACAATTACGCGATCCTAATGGATCGCGACTTCTACTAACCTATCTACTCGACGAGGATGAGGAATGGCGCCCTGGCGGCGGCCTCCCGCGCCTCCATCTCCTTCACGGCGGTGATGGCCGCCGCCGCCTCGTCTTCCTCCGCCCAAGCAGCTTCGGCGGCATCCTTCTTGGATGCAGCCACCGCCTGCAGGAAGATGGGGTCATCCCCCTCCTCCGCCCCCTCTTCCTCCTCGCCGGCTCGCGGAGCTCCTCCGCCGATGGTGCTCCCGATGCGCGCGTCCCATGCTGCCTTCGCCCGGCGGTTCATCTCCCACTCGGCGCGCCATTTCTCGAACTCGGGCCGCTCATCGGCTTGAGTTGTGGATCTTCCTTGTACCAGCGCCCGCCCACGGCGAACTCGCGGAGCTTCGGCGGCACGTACAGGGCGCCGGCATACCTGCACGCCGCACGCCGACTCCCGGCGGCGGACAGCTTGCATTGGCGCCGCCACGCCTCCTCGAGCGTGTCCGGCGAGCGGGATCGCTTCGATCCGCTCGCGGGCGACGCGGAACTGCTGCGAAGTGTGGACATGGAGACCAGCGGTTGTAATGCGGAGGCGGCGACGCACGGCGGAGCTAGGGTTGCGAGTGAGGGGTTCGACCCCCACTCGCACCTTCGCCATGTATTTGTAGGGAGCGGCGGTGTGGTTTTTCCTGAGCCCCGTATTCCGCCGATAGGGGCCGACCCGAATACGGGGCCTGCTAGACAGTCGAAATTGCGCTCACCCCCTATCTTGCCGGAATTATACGGGGTGAGCGCAGTTTGAGGGGCCTGTTAGACATGCTCTAAAGAGCTGGTGTATCGGTAATCTTCAGTTCCTCAAAACTCAAGCTTCTTTACTTAACTCTTTATCAAGCGTTGTACGCGTCCACATGATGTGGTGGTTTGTACGTGTGACAGTGTGAGCATGTCCTCAGGGTGTACTAACTGCTAACAATTTTTAAAGAATCTGAATTTTTATGGGTTGCAAGATACTGTACATACAATAGAAAGAATGATCCGGTACATGGGCTGGATGCAGAGACGTGTTGAATTAAAAAAACAATTTAAGGCTCTCACTGTTGATGATTAATGTGGTGAAGAGCTTACTTGACCTGCTACTGCTAGAGCGTGCTAGTTAGTAGTAGGTTGGTTGGGATTTACCATGCATGCACAGATCGAAAGCAATATTGCAACGCATGATTCAGAAAGAAGTGTCGCTGTAAGACACAAGCAGGTTGAACCAATTGGAAATACACACACTAAAGTAGGCATCAACAATTAGTTCACGGATCTATCAGGCTATCAATTCAATACTTCTTTGGTACTGTAGAGGTGCCGCTCTGTTACGGAAGATGAGACAGTTCAGTTTTGTATTTCCCTTCAATTCTGATGCAGAAGGAAGAAAGTTCAGTTGTCGTGGTAGAGACTCTGGTGACCAGTTTCATTCCACTAGACATGCAACTTCCAGCGAAAGAACAAGGAGAAATTAATCAGGAATTCACGAACCCGTTTAGTGCTCTTGATTAGTTTGACCTCTCCAACATAGACAACACAATTTACTTTAGTGTTATATTCTATTTTTTCTCTGGGCCGGGATTGTTGCCTATGTTAATTTACTTGGTGATGTGTTGTATCTGACTAAGGCCTAATATCACTCCACCAAAAAATTGTTAAATCAACTGATGTTGTATTTAGCTTGATTTACAGATCTGCAGGCTAGCAGACAGCAGACCATCGTTGACAACCACGACTGCCAGCTCTAGCCACACTATGTAGAAAGACCAATGGCAAAAAAATAAAAAAAATAATAACAAGATAAACCGGGGTGTCTCACACTTCTCCAGCTGCCGGAGATGCTAGAGAAAGAGAAAACCATTTTTAATCTAGACTGAATATGCTCCCGCCAACAGGAAAAAGACATTATCTTAAAACGTCTAAAAATTCCGAAAAAAAACCGGAAGCATATGCTTCCAGGTGCCAAAATCCCTCTCCCATGTTTTATATCAAAAATGTACCCAAATTTTCTTGAAATTTCTATAATATTGTTGTGACATGTGTATATCACTTCACCAATCTTAAATATCCACTCTGAATTGGTAGAAATAAAAAAAAACAAGGTAGTGATCACTGATCAGCGAAAAAAGTGAGCCTAGATCATTTGGTTAGGAAAGTCGATGTACAACCTACCCACCTAAGTTCAAGTCCCTAAGAACACGAATTTAGGTCCTTATAATTAAAAAAACAAATTTAATGTAGGGGTTTTCCCTACCGCATTCCTTTAAAAAGAAGATCACTGATTAGCGATAATTTGCCAAATTAATAGTCCGACTCAAACCAGGTATTAATCGTAAATAAAATTACAAGACTCTGGCATCCTGCGAGACATGATCACAGACGATCATGCTCCGTTACACTCCACTACTTGATTTACTTGAGGGAAACCAAGCGAATATCTAAAGGACGGCAAAGCCGCACATAATAAGCACCATACCACATACAATCATTTGCTGCGCCGGATAAATCACCGGGCACCTTTCTCGCTCAGCCACGCCGCAATATGGTCGGTCACCGGCTATCTATGTCGCTCGTCCGTGCTGCAATATGGCCGGTCGTCGGCCGCTCTGCCAATTGGACGCACCGCAATATGGTCGGTCGCCGGCCACCTCTGCTGATCAGCCGGGCTGTAGTATCACCAGGCGTCGGCCGCCTCTACCAATTGGGCGCGCCGCAGTATGGCCGGTCGTCGGCCTCCTCTGTCTTGCCGCAACATCCGCAGTCACGGGCAGCTCGCTTCTTGTATGTGGAGAGTGCTCCAGCTGCGTACCATCGCCACCAACCACCATGGACCACCTGCCACTCTGACCGGTTCCACCTCCCAACATGGTGCCCTCGGGATGGAACACAACACCTTAGCACAACCATCACTGATCCGGAAAACCAGATCTAGGGTTCCCCTAGAGCATGTCCGAAAGAAGGACAAGGGATACTCCATCAACGCCTCCAACAAGGGCACAATGTCCGTCGGCACCATCGTCGATGTCTCGGGCATATCCAGAGTGTAGCTTTCGTTAGCAACCTCTCCCACCAACCAGGAAAAAAACGCTAAGCCAACATTACGGCCATGCCCTGCACGGCCGACCGCACCCTCCTCGGGCAAAAAATCACACAAAGCAAGCAAGGAGAAGCACCAGAGAGGTGAGAGCAGCGCTGCCGGCCTCCCCAGCCGTCCCAAGCTGGGCCACGCGCCGCCAACACACAGTCCTATCAGACCCAGATTGGGCCCTCGTGGCCCAGATCGGGCCCGACCACCTGCATGTGCCGACTATAGGCCCCTGGAGTAGCTCCAATGCGCGCCTCGCCACCCACACGCTGAGACGCCGTGAACATGCGCTTGTCGTTGACCACTACAGCAGCCTGCTTCAGAAAATGATTGAGGGGGCGCTGCCCTTGCTTTCCTGCTCCAAATAGGACTTGATCCGCTCAGGTGCCCGCCTCCGTGCCGCCTTTGGAGGAGGGCTCTGCAGCCAAGGTGGCCGCTAGGTGCGGAGGTGGGGGCACCTCTTGGTTCACCCAAACAAGCTGCATGGTAGGGATTTTTCTATGTCTTCTCCTGGTCAACACACAGTATATCTTTATTTGAAATCTCTTAGAATCGTGTGTATGTCCTGATTATGTTATAACAAAGAATAGAATTATTTAGATATCTTATGCTACCATGTGTAGCAAGAGTTGGGTGCTTCATGGGCGTGTTTGGTAGATTGGGCCAATTTTTCCGCTACGTGGTGCCAGGCTCCATGGGTATTAGCCCCATTCGGTACGAGCCCCATGCCAGTTTTGGCACTTTGTTTAGCATCTTGCGAAGGATTTTTTGGGTTGTGTGGAGATTTGAGTTGGGGCTGTTTGGTTGCAGGGTTTGCATCCCATGGAACATCATAAAAATAGCCAACTGATGTTTGGTTGTCACCAACAAAGTGTGGCGAGGTTACCATGCACTGAATATTAGCACACAAGTAAGCACTCAATAATTGTAGGAATTCGTAGCATAGAAAACAAAAAATTTCCTACTGCAAGAACGACTAACAAACCCAGATCAAATCTAGTAGATGGTAGCAACGAGGTGAAGATCAACATACCCTCGAAGATCGCTAAGAGTTAACGAGATAAAATCTCATGGTGGATGTACTCGATCGCTTGCCGCTTTCAAAAGCGCGTTGAAGATCTTGACGGTGCCACAATCGGGCAGCACCTCCGCACTTGGTCACATGTACGGTGTTGATGATGACGTCCTTCTCCCCATTCCAGCGGGCAGCGGATGTAGTAGATCCTCCTCGGAATCCCGCCAGCACGACGGTGTGGTGACGGTGGTGGTGGTGGTGGAGATCCCCGGCAGGGCTTCGCCGTAAGCACTGCGGAAGAAATAGGAGGAGGGAGTAGCTAGGGTTTGGAAGAGATGGTGGCTTGGGGCGCCGGCCTGGGAGCCCCTTGGTGGTGATAGGGCAAAGGTGGCCGATCTTTCGATGAGAGTATGATAGCGTCGATTTGTTGGTGGAGTTCGTGCTTGACGATCCGACTACACGTGCAAACCTCGTGCGCCAATGCAAAAGCTAGGACAATCTCCGGGAGTTACTGATCTTGCGGATGCACGATCAGCCTGACCAGCGAGGGTCTTAATTTTTACCTGAAATCGAGAACAAGTAAGAACTAATATTGAAATCAGAATATTGCAGATGAAAGATGAAAGCTTTATTGAAAAGGTGGGATTCCGAATAGTCGGTCTTGTTCTGGGCGTTGGCCTCAAAAGAAGTACACGAAAGTTGCAGCAATGGCTAAATTTTAGTCTAATCAAAATCCGAGTCTAAATGTGACGTCTATGGGGGTATTTAAAGGCGGAAAATGTGGGGTTTCGGCCAGCCATACGTATGGTGGCCGAACCAAATCCTAGAAGGTCTTTTCCCCTTCAATACGGACTCTAAAAAGTGGTTGACTTAATTCCAGCGAAAATAACATGGGCCAGGCCCGAAACTAAAGGTGGCGCAGCACCATATTATGCTATGGACGAAATTATGAAGTGGAAAACTCTATATTTCATCCATGTCTTCATCTCTTATTATGGTGGCTTCAAAGTTCTGAAGTCTCCACTTGCGGCGTCATCTTCAATACTCAAATGCTTGCTGCCATCTCCTCCATGTGTGATCATGCCCCAATGCTTGTCCTTCTCATCCATGCTTGGTCCATCATTCCTAAGAGTAACAAACATATCTGATTTAGGCAGCATCATATTCTCATGTATGTGAGGAATAGTTTCAAGAAACGAAAGTACCTGATAATTAAGTTATTTGGCAGGAGCTCGAGTGATTGGTCCTTGTGGTGACCCTGCATACCACTGCATGTTGTAGTATGCCAGTCGTTGATATAACATTCACGAAGTACCATTCCGCAAATATTACATCCCTCAGAGTAGTACAACAGAACATAGCAGGGTCCATAACTCATTCATTGATTATTACAACTATCATACACATGTCATCTTGGAGCTCCTCTTGGGTCCTAAGAGGAATACTCCTGGGTTCGAGACGAACCCAACTTAACTTACAATACAAGTGTCTCATTAAGCTAAACATTTATTTCCTCGAGCAGCTAAATACTAAGAGTTCGGGCTGCTCGGTTACTACTACTATCGGATATCTCTAGGCTTGTTCTCCTCCGGAAGCCTCCCAGGATCCGTAGACGATGAGGTAGTCTACGCCTTCAACACCTCCTGAGAGGTCTGGTTCCTCGTAGCCGATGATCTCGGCTCCTTCATTGTTGTCGTAGTCCTCCTCCAGACGATTCAGACAATCTAAGCATGGGATTTAAGAGTGGTATGAGTACGAGCATACTCAACAAGTTCATTATAGATAAGAGGTGTTTAATGCACTAACTACGATATTAGACCAGAAAGTCTAATACCAATGCAAGTTTTGCTAAACATTTCTTCAAGAGATTGCTTTTATTTCAAAGAGCTATGTCCGTCAGCCTTCACCGGTTTACTAGAACTTCATGGAGCTCCTTTCCGGCCGCGTTCGCAGTTCCTCATCCCGGAACAGGGAGTGACAGGTCACAGTTCTTTACACTCTGGAGAGGGGTGTTGCTTTACCCATAAGAGATCTTAACCTTGGTGCCAACCGGGCAGCTTTCCCGTCCACACTTCCTTCGGTGTGAGGCCCGGTATAAGGTCTAGCCAATCATGTTCCTCCGCTACCTCGAACACCCACCCTTTGTTGCATGCCCCGACCCTGGGTCCTCGCCGGTCCCATTATTCCCATATATTTCAGGGTGGACCCCGACCACGACGACAGTCTGGGATCGAACCAAACTCCTTCGCCGGTAGCTGCAACCCATCATAGACCGCAATACCGTGGGGACTTAGGACTCCCCAGCCTCACCAGCTTGCTCCTTCGGGCGACAAGTGTACTACGGACTATGTCGTGGGGACTTAGGACTCCCCAGCCTCACCAGCTTGCCCCCTTGGATTACAAGTGTACTACGGTAAAGCGCATCCGTTGATGAACGAGAGGTGGAAACACTTTTGACTACTCCGTCCCACTCCGGATCTTATGGTTAACACGGATATTACGGCACAAGAATCACTGGCGACATTTGTTGTTTAATCCTAGATGGATATAAACCCGTGCAATGGAACCTCCACCATATCAACACAATCCATGGTTCCATTGCCCACCACATAGTCATATTCATAGTTATGAAAGTAGTGGTTTTGATTTTTGTGCAATAGTGATAACCATAGTACTTTGCAAGTAATTTGATAAAAATACTCAATGGTATGAGCAAGTGATGAACTTGCCTGAACACTGCAAAGTTTTGCAGTTGGAAGGTGTGGACTGACCCTTGTCCTCTGTCTCTGAAAAATAGCATCATTGTCCGATAAGGGCAATGGTTAAAGAAGCAGTTATGCATGATTCCAGTTTTAGGGTTTGTTCCCCCCTTCCGATGTCGTTATTATTTCATGTAAGAGGTTGATACTAAGAATAATTTGGGGATACTTGATTTAAAGTAAAATACAACCTTGAAATATTGACAAGGTGTTTTGAAAGTCCAATTGCATTGATGGACTTATTTTTATTATTGAAAATAATATGTGATTTAAATCATTATTTAAATCCTTAAAATAGGACTTATTTTCAATTGTCTTCAAAAATTCTCTTTGATATTTTATTTAAATAGAGAATTTTATGCTGATCCTATTTCATATTTTTAATTTATTTTTAAGACCTTTAATAATTTTCTGTTGAATTTCAAAGTTTCATGTTTTTATTGAATTGTGAAAAGTCCTTTTTGCCCCTGGGCCCACCTGTCAGGGTGGCCCAGTGGGTTGGGCTAAACCAGCTCGGGTCCAACCGACCCGAGTGGTCGCTCGCTCACTCTCTCACCTCGCGCCGCTCGACCTAACCCTAATCCCCTCCGCTCTCAATGGCGACCTGCGTCGCCCGCACCGTCGCCGGCCGATTCCGGCGGTCTCCGGCCGCCATGGCTTACGCCATGGGGCGCAATCGAACCGCCAGACGATGGCGATTCGTTCTCTCCGCGTTGATTTGGAGCTGACGCCGTCCCTCGCTCGTCATCGACCCTCGCCGCCATGCCTAGGGTTCGGGATCCTCTTGATCCCGTGGCTCCCCAAGCTCTGGGCGAGATGGTGCTGTGGCCGCCATGATGGGGTGGTGCTGTGGCGCCGCCATGGCCTGGCTTGGCCTGGCGCCGCCGCGCCCTGGCGTGTGCCGCCGTGGCCGCCATGGTGGTTGGCCTGCTCGACCCTGGTATGTCCTCCACCTCTTCTTCTCCCTTATGTGCCTGTTCTTCTTCCTCTCTCAGTAGCTCTAGCTAAGGCTTTCCTCCTAATGGAAGGCCTGCCGTGCTGTTGTTGTTGCTCTATTGCGCCTAGCTTGCTGTGTGGCGTGTGCTGCTGCTGCTTGAGCTACTGCCATGAATCCTAGCTATGGTGTTGCCCAAATCTGCCTATTAGCTGGGCTTAATTCTTGCTATCTTGATTGTGCACAGTTCTGTGCATGTTCCAGAGCCACATGCATGTTGAATCTTGCATATCTGGCTTGGAACCTTCCCTGTGCCTCTGTTCTATTTACTATTCTTGCTAGACATTCATGTGTATTCAATTTGGCTGCCCTGGCTTGATTACCATGTGTAATCCTTGCAATTTGCAAATTCCAGGGCACTGATATGCTGTCCCTTGTGCTCAATTTCTTGTGTAAGCTTGATTGAGCATTACTGCTGGTTAACTGCATGATTCAGTGATGAGCACCAAGTGCTTTACTTATTTATCTTGATCTAGGGTTCATCCTGCCTTGGATGTGCTTCTGGATACAATCATTTAATTATCTATTTGGTTGTCTGTGCAACACTTGTTGATTATCTGTGGCCAATTAAATACCTGGTCCATGCTTTGTTGCTTAGTGATGCTCTAGCATGCCCTAGCATGCTATGGCAAGCTCTGATGATCATGTGATCATCAACAGCTGATAATTGGTTTGCTTACCTGTGCCTGTGCATTGCTGTTACCTATTTATGTGTATGTGTGTGGCACAGATCAAGATCGGTGCTTACTCAAGCATCAGCTGATGCTGCAAATGATCCTCTGGATCATTAGCAATTGTTTATTCCAAGGTTTGCTTGTTAACATCAATTATCTGTGTTGCTTTAATTGATGAAGTGGATAATTGATGTGAACTGTGATACAGTGATGATCATCACACTTGATTGGCTTAGGCTAGATGGATGCCCACAGTGATTGGGAACCCTAGCCCTTCTTTGAACCCAACCAGGGTGATGATATTTGTATCAGGCTAGTTGGTTTGGCTGTTCTAGGGTTTGAGGTGACCCTGGCAGTATTCATATGCTGCCCTAGGGTAGCTCCCCTATTTGGTGGCTTTCTGTGATGGATAGATGCTCACTGGCTAATCACTTAGTGAACTTCCAGTAGTCTTGATGTTGATAAACAGGATAGGCACATGTTGCCTGTCAATCTGATGGTTTAGCTAGGCTAATAGGTGCTTTGCAAATTTGGATGGCTACAAGGGGTAATCCATGCTGGATTTCTCTGGTTTTGACACTGTGTTGTCACAACCAGTGTTCCCTGGTTTAGTTTCCTTCTAGCCCTGATTATACTTGCTGGCACCATTTGGTTTAGTAACCAAATGATGATACATCCAGGGTTTTCCTACCCTTCAGTGCTCATGTGATGCAAGCATGCTTAAGTATGAGCAAGGTATGATCTTGCTCAGGCTCTTGTGTGGTATACCTCACTCCAGCTCCTAGATTAAAGTGTTGTTGTAGAGGATTTGCTTCTGGTGGTTTGCTTGACTTGCCCTGCTCCTCCTTGTGGCTTGTGATTCTTGGTTTGGTTCAGTGGTGAGGTTGAACAGGTTGAACAGCACTGGCTGTTCCTCTTGTTCTAAGTGTTCTTGGTGTTCTTGGTGACTTACCCTGTTGCTTGTCGATGAATGAAGCATATGACTAGGGTTTTGGCTGGAAAAAGCTTATATGTGGCCAGCCATTGCATCCCTGGTCGACAGCTCCACCTTGCCCTTTGGGTGACTCACTCTGGTGTGTGTGTGTTGTTGCACATGCACACAGCCTTATGTGCTGCCTGGTTGTATGTGTGTGCAAGTCCAGCTTGGGACTTGAGCTGTGGAGATATCAGCTCGGCAGCTTGATCATATCCCCTTCATTTCCTTTATTTGCTAACCTACCAAGTGGCTTTGGCACTTGGCTTGATTCTGGTCTTACTTTGTTTTGTGCAGGGAATCAAGAATATAACCAAGTGAAGATGGAGATCATCAGATCCAAGACCAAGTGATGATTTCCTTGTAGAATTTAAGATAGGATCCATTCTTGTACTTTTCTTTTTATTTTCTTTTATTTTTCAATTTCTTCAATTCTTGTAATGTGTTGTATTATTCATTTATTTTCTCTTATGAATATTGTAATGACAATGTAAATTGTGTGATGATCAATAAAGCTCAAAGTTTTCCCTAATGAGCTTTACTTTATTATAGTTGTTCATATTGTTGATTATTGATTAAATACTTAATGAATTTCCTCATAATTGAATTATTTAGGGTAATTATTTAATGTTTGAATTTGAAATTCAAATTCAACATTGGTTTGAATTCAACCATGTCACTTTATTGAGAATTCAATCATGCAAACTCTCCCCTCTCTTCTCCAAACCCTAAACTAGTTGAGTGAGATGCAAGTTTGTCGCACTCTCGAAACCCTAACCCTGTAAGGTGTCGAGAGAGAAACTTGTCCCCCTTCGATGCAGTTTTTGTTTAAAAGCGCGAAATTTCCCCAGAATTTGCCATGCAATGCACATCCCTTTCTAAAATCTACCCCTCGATCGTCTCTAAACCTGGGACATTACAGCCTTTCCCCCTTAAAGAAAACTTCGTCCCGAAGTTGTGGTTGTAATACCTGAACAGCTCGGGGTATGTTTTCCTCAGGTCTTCCTCTTTTTCCCAGGTGGCTTCCCTCTCGGGGTGATGCTTCCATTGTATCTTGCAATACTTGATAGCTTTATTTCTGAGTTGTTTCCAGCTCTCCTCGAGAATCTTGGCTGGCTTCTCGATGTAAGTCAAGTCCGGTTGTAACTCGAGCTCAGCATGTGATACTGGCTCATCTGGGGTCTTTAAGCATTTCCTGAGTTGTGACACATGGAATACATTGTGAACTTGAGCTAGCCTTCCTGGTAGATCCAATTCAAAGGCTAAACCTCGGTTCTGACTCAGTATCTTGAAAGGTCCGATGTATCTAGGGCTCAACTTTCCTTTTACTCCGAATCTCTGAAGACCTTTCATCGGACTTACTTTAAGGTATACTATATCTCCAACTTGTGGCTCCCAAGTCCTTCTCTTTTGGTCTGCATAGCTCTTCTGTCGACTTTGGGCTATCTTCAGTCTATCTCTGATAATGTCAATGATTTGTTGTTTTTCCTTGACGTAATCAGGGTTGAACTCTTTGCTTGCTCCGGCTTCATACCAACATATAGGTGATCTACACTTCCTTCCATACAAAGCTTCAAATGGTGCCATCTTGATGCTGCTTTGATAGCTATTATTGTATGAAAACTCTGCTAGTGGTAAGTGTTCTTCCCATGATCCTCCGAAGTCTAGGGCACAAGCCCTAAGCATATCCTCTAAGATCTGGTTGGTTCTCTCGGTTTGTCCACCTGTCTGGGGATGATAAGCGGTACTATAGTCCAACTTAGATCCTAAAGCTTCGTGAAGTTGCTTCCAGAAAGCTGAGGTGAACACGGATCCTCGATCCGACACGATCTTCTTAGGCACTCCATGCTTACTCACGATCTCTTTGATGTAAAGATCGATGAGTTTCTCTCCTTTATCCTGCTGATTTACCGCTAAGAAGTGGGCGCTCTTCGTCAACCGGTCCACGATTACCCATATCATGTCCTTCTTTTTATTGGTCATGGGTAGTCCGGTGATGAAATCCATCCCTATTTCCTCCCATTTCCACTCTGGAATAGGTAAAGGTTGTAACTTCCCTGCCGGACTCTGGTGTTCAGCCTTCACTCTCTGGCAGGTATGGCATTCTGGCACATATTGTGCTATTTCCCTCTTCATGTTATTCCACCAGAATAGTTCCTTTAGGTCCATGTACATCTTTGTACTTCCCGGATGTATGGAATATGGTGTTTGATGAGCTTCCCGGAGTATTACTTCCTTAATTTCAGCAATATCCGGAACGCAAATTCTTTTCTGGAACCATAATGATCCAGATTCTCCTCGGTGAAATTCTGATGGTCTTCCCTCATCTATTCTTCTCATCTCCTCCTTGATGAATGGATCGTCCAGCTGACCCATCATTATTTCATTCTTCAAGTTGACATTCAACTCATCGGCTACTTGCAACGCCGATAATCCTTCATGGGCTTCCTTCTCCCAGAGTTGTATTTGGGCTTGACTTATTTCCTTCCTCAACTCCGGTGATATTTCTTGTTCCACTCCTCCGGTGCTCTTCCTACTCAGGGCATCTGCTACAACATTAGCCTTCCCTGGTGTGTAATTGATTGTCAGGTCATAATCCTTGATCAATTCTAGCCATCTTTTCTGCCTCATGTTAAGTTCCTTCTGAGTGAAGAAATATTTGAGGCTTTTATGGTCTGTATAGAGCTCACACCTAGCTCCATAGAGAAAATGTCTCCAAGTTTTAAGTGCAAAAATGACCGCTGCTAATTCCAAGTCATGTGTTGGATAGTTTACTTCATTAGGTCTGAGTTGCCTCGATCCATAAGATATCACTTTCCGATCTTGCATGAGTACGCAACCCAATCCATGCTTGGATGCGTCACAGTACACGGTGTAATACTTGCCAACTTCCGGAACTGCTAACACCGGTGCCGTGGTGAGTTTCTCCTTCAGAGTTTGAAAACTCTTCTCACACTCCTCTGACCACACGAATGGTGTGTTCTTCCTTAGTAACTTTGTCATTGGTCCTGCTATCTTAGAGAATCCTTCAATGAATCTCTGATAATATCCTTCCATTCCTAGGAATCCTCGGATTTCCTTGACAGTCTTGGGTGCTTCCCATTCTAGAACTGCTGCTACCTTACTCGGGTTAACAGCTATTCCATCTTTACTAATAACATGACCAAGAAATTCCACCTGATCAAGACAAAATTCACACTTACTAAGTTTGGCATAGAGTTGATGTTCCCTTAGTGTTTGCAACACTAACCTCAAATGTTCAGCATGTTCGGCCTTGTTCTTGGAATATATCAAGATATCATCGATAAATACGATGACAAACTTGTCCAGATATGGCATGAAGATTTTATTCATGAGATTCATGAATATTGCTGGGGCATTGGTCAATCCAAAAGGTACTACAAGGTATTCATGATGTCCATACCTTGAGACAAAGGCAGTTTTCGGAACGTCTTCCTTCTTGATCTTTATCTGGTGATAACCGGATCTTAGATCAATCTTGAAAAAGACTCCTGCGCCTCTTACTTGATCAAATAGATCTTGTATTCTTGGAAGTGGGTACTTGTTCTTGATTGTGACGTTGTTCAGATTCCTGTAGTCTCCGCACATCCTTCTTCCTCCATCTCTTTTATCCACGAAGATCACAGGTGATCCCCATGGTGAAACACTCTCTTGAATGAATCCCTTTTGTTCTAAGTCATCCAATTGCTCCTTAAGTTCTTTCAATTCCTTGGGCCCCATCTTATATGGTGCCTTAGCAATCGGAGCTGTTCCTGGGATTAGGTCGATAGTGAATTCTATCTCCCTATCTGGTGGCATACCAGGTAATTCCGCAGGAAACACATCCTGGAATTCATTTACTACAGGTATATCTTCTAACTTCACCTCCTTCATGCTGTTCAGCTGTAGCTCAACTTCAATCTGTGTATGTTTGTCGCCTTGGTAGATCATTCTACTTCCATCGGGGCTTTTCAAAGACACCGTTTTGTTCACACAGTCGATCAATGCTCCATTAGCTTCTAACCAGTTCATACCAAGAACGACATCAATGTCCTTCATCGGTAAAATGAACAGGTCCGCGTCAAACGCGCACTTATTGATCATGATGACTTGTTTTTGTTTGGTATGGGTTACTACTATCGTTCCCCCCGCAGAAAGTATAGTTATGGGTGTATCTAACTTAGTGCAACTAATCCCATGTTTGGTGATGAATTGTTGAGAAATGAATGATGTAGTTGCACCAGTATCAAAAAAGTACTTTGCCAGGATGAGTGAGTATCTGGAGCGTACCTATCACCGCCTGGTCAGAGTTGACCACCTCCTCCAGACTGGTACAGTTCAGCTTGCCGAAGGGCTTCTTATTCTTCCAGTTGCCTCCGGTGTTTCCTCCTCGATTTCCTCCTCCTCCTGACTGACCCCCTCCACTATTTTTCTTGGGACAGTCCTTCAGCATGTGCCCCTCCTGACGACACCCAAAGCATATTATCTTGGGTTTCCGGCAATCTTGTGAAAGATGCCCTCTAAACCCACAAATGCGGCAAACAATCTGGTTTGCGGCTTGGTTTCCTTGGTTCCTCCTATTATTGTAGTAGTTGTTGTTGTTGTTGTACCTTGGTTTGAAACTCAAGCCAGTATTAGGCTTGTTACTGACATATCTCTTAGGCTCAAACTTGGCCTTTTTCCTCTTCTCCTCCTGCAGTTGTTTGAAATCATCTTCCAGAGTGATGGCTGCATCCACCAACTCTTGAAACTCCGTCGCTCTCATCATACGGAGCTGAACCTTGAACTGGGGACTTAACCCCCTCAGAAATCTCTTTTTCTTCTTGTCCTCGGTGTTGACTTCTTCAACAGCGTACCGGGACAGTTTAGAAAATTCCCTGACATATGTCAGGATTGCCTTGTCCTTCTGCTCGAGACTTTCAAATTCTCGACGCTTCAGTTCCACAATACTTTCAGGGACATTGGATTCCCTGAACTTTCTCGTGAATTCCTCCCAGGTAAATACCTTTCCAGCCAGATATACGGCTACAATATTGTCCCACCATGATGCGGCAGGTCCACACAGCAGATGGGTAGCATAATGAACCTTCTCTTGGTCGTTACATCCAACGGTGTTGAACTTTCGCTCAGTATCCATCAGCCAATCTTCCGCGTCCATTGGCTCGGGCGCGTATGCGAAAGATATAGGCTTAGTGTTTTGGAAGTCTGCTAAGGTGACTCCCGGGTTCTCAGGTCTCTCCACCCTGTTTTGCTGCAACAATTCTTGAAAGAATTTGTTCTGCTGTTCCAGTGTTATACGCTGCCTCTCTTCTACCAGCTGCATGTACTGGATGAAATTTTGCTGCGTCATGGGTGGTGGTGGTGGTGGAAACTGATCTCTGGCTGCACCCTCAGCCTCTTCCTTTTGTTTTGCTTCGCGCTCCATGCGCTGCGCTTCGGTCTCCTCTCCTAGCGTTCCCGACATAACCCCCTAGTTCTGCAACACAAGATGATACTCATAATTACTCCATGCGCAAGTTTTCTGAGCTCAACTTTGTGCACAGAACTAGTCACGCAATGGAAATCAAGAAGCAAATCCAAATCATACAAAACATATAACCTGTATATACATACTTAAGTGGTCTTATTACAATACTCAAGTCGATGTGAGTATGCAAACTCACTTATTAAAGTATATGTACAAATTTATACAAATATTACATACTATAATACACGTGGTACTTGTGTATTATAGCCTCGCCTCCCTTGGTGGACTCTAGTCGATCTTCACTCCCGGTACATTCCAGGCTTCCATCCAGTCGAACGTGTCGTCCTCCTGATAGACCATGGAACATAAGGTCTCCCCGTTGGCTGGTAATCCGAATCCGATGATGATCCTAAGGAGAAATCAGTGTTCACAAACTGATCGTTGAGTGCATCATAGTCCACCCATAGGGTGTACTCCCCCGTAGCCCCACCATAAGGGTTACCAAAACTCATACCCGACTCAACCTGTGTCGGATACCCTCCATCCACTCCTTCATTACTAGGATAGCTCTGGTTCTGGGTTGTTGCGTCATCATTCATCTCCCCATCATAATACACAGAAGTACTATGAGTTCCAGTATCCGATCCCCAACGCCAACCCGTGGAATTCTCGATAGGAGTCTCGGAACGCTGGTTGTTTCCGGATTCCTCTGCGCCCTCGTATCCCCCATAGGAACTACCCAGGTAGTTCCCAGGTGTAACAGGTGTAGGTTCACGCTCAAGTGGATCAATACTATGTAGTCACCAGCTGAATAAACTGGTGTGTGCACCACATTCTCCATAGGTTCTTTCCCCCTACTCTCCTCCTTGGGTTCAGTAAATTCCTCAAGCATCGTATCAATTGCTCCTATCAGATGATGGTTCAACTGAAAGAGTAATGATATGAAGTTGCGACTATTATCCATATATTTAGCCGCTGCTATGGGTTTGCGTTTGGCATATTTGTAGTGGTTGAGCATGGGATCTTCTTCCTCCTGATTATGAGGAATATGGGAGAACTCGGAATCCATAAGCTCCTTCGTCTTATGTTCCCGTATGTCGGTTATGGCTCTCATAACAGCTATATGGTAGGCTGTGTTGGTTGTCCTAGCTTCCCCAGCTGGCATAACTACGCTCATTCCCAAAGATTCGGGAAGTCGCAGTCCTACTCTGCACTTGGCCAATACCGGACCATCATAGAACATGTATTTCTTTACTGGAATTTGGGGATCGCACCCAAATTCAAGTAACATGGCTCGTAAGATGTCTGCAAGTCCTCCTTGGTATTCGTTCAATGTGGAATCCATAACTTTCACATTTCTTCCCGGTCGTGAACTTGCCATGTTGGCTGTAGAAATAGAAAGATTATAAGATTAGTAATAATGCATCATAATAGAGATAATAAAGAATTATCGAACTAAAAGATATGATTGTTGTATTCTCAATTGAATATACACCATATTTTTAGAGAATTCTTTACTAGTCCTATTTGACTCCTAACGTTTGGTCCCATTTACTAGGTTCCAACCTAAGGTCAAAGCTTTTGCTCTGATACCAACTGTGGTGACCCTGCATACCACTGCATGTTGTAGTATGCCAGTCGTTGATATAACATTCACGAAGTACCATTCCGCAAATATTACATCCCTCAGAGTAGTACAACAGAACATAGCAGGGTCCATAACTCATTCATTGATTATTACAACTATCATACACATGTCATCTTGGAGCTCCTCTTGGGTCCTAAGAGGAATACTCCTGGGTTCGAGACGAACCCAACTTAACTTACAATACAAGTGTCTCATTAAGCTAAACATTTATTTCCTCGAGCAGCTAAATACTAAGAGTTCGGGCTGCTCGGTTACTACTACTATCGGATATCTCTAGGCTTGTTCTCCTCCGGAAGCCTCCCCGGATCCGTAGACGATGAGGTAGTCTACGCCTTCAACACCTCCTGAGAGGTCTGGTTCCTCGTAGCCGATGATCTCGGCTCCTTCATTGTTGTCGTAGTCCTCCTCCAGACGATTCAGACAATCTAAGCATGGGATTTAAGAGTGGTATGAGTACGAGCGTACTCAACAAGTTCATTATAGATAAGAGGTGTTTAATGCACTAAATACGATATTAGACCAGAAAGTTTAATACCAATGCAAGTTTTGCTAAACATTTCTTCAAGAGATTGCTTTTATTTCAAAGAGCTATGTCCGTCAGCCTTCACCGGTTTACTAGAACTTCATGGAGCTCCTTTCCGGCCGCGTTCGCAGTTCCTCATCCCGGAACAGGGAGTGACAGGTCACAGTTCTTTACACTCTACAGAGGGGTGTTGCTTTACCCATAAGAGATCTTAACCTTGGTGCCAACCGGGTAGCTTTCCCGTCCACACTTCCTTCGGTGTGAGGCCCGGTATAAGGTCTAGCCAATCATGTTCCTCCGCTACCTCGAACACCCACCCTTTGTTGCATGCCCCGACCCTGGGTCCTCGCTGGTCCCATTATTCCCATATATTTCAGGGTGGACCCCGACCATGACGACGATGCAGGATCGAACCAAACTCCTTCGCCGGTAGCTGCAACCCATCATAGACCGCAATACCGTGGGGACTTAGGACTCCCCAGCCTCACCAGCTTGCTCCTTCGGGCGACAAGTGTACTACGGACTATGCCGTGGGGACTTAGGACTCCCCAGCCTCACCAGCTTGCCCCCTTGGATTACAAGTGTACTACGGTAAAGCGCATCCGTTGATGAACGAGAGGTGGAAACACTTTTGACTACTCCGTCCCACTCCGGATCTTATGGTTAACACGGATATTACGGCACAAGAATCACTGGCGACATTTGTTGTTTAATCCTAGATGGATATAAACCCGTGCAATGGAACCTCCACCATATCAACACAATCCATGGTTCCATTGCCCACCACATAGTCATATTCATAGTTATGAAAGTAGTGGTTTTGATTTTTGTGCAATAGTGATAACCATAGTACTTTGCAAGTAATTTGATAAAAATACTCAATGGTATGAGCAAGTGATGAACTTGCCTGAACACTGCAAAGTTTTGCAGTTGGAAGGTGTGGACTGACCCTTGTCCTCTGTCTCTGAAAAATAGCATCATTGTCCGATAAGGGCAATGGTTAAAGAAGCAGTTATGCATGATTCCAGTTTTAGGGTTTGTTCCCCCCTTCCGATGTCGTTATTATTTCATGTAAGAGGTTGATACTAAGAATAATTTGGGGATACTTGATTTAAAGTAAAATACAACCTTGAAATATTGACAAGGTGTTTTGAAAGTCCAATTGCATTGATGGACTTATTTTTATTATTGAAAATAATATGTGATTTAAATCATTATTTAAATCCTTAAAATAGGACTTATTTTCAATTTTCTTCAAAAATTCTCTTTGATATTTTATTTAAATAGAGAATTTTATGCTGATCCTATTTCATATTTTTAATTTATTTTTAAGAGCTTTTAATAATTTTCTGTTGAATTTCAAAGTTTCATGTTTTTATTGAATTGTGAAAAGTCCTTTTTGCCCCTGGGCCCACCTGTCAGGGTGGCCCAGTGGGTTGGGCTAAACCAGCTCGGGTCCAACCGACCCGAGCGGTCGCTCGCTCACTCTCTCACCTCGCGCCGCTCGACCTAACCCTAATCCCCTCCGCTCTCACTGGCGACCTGCGTCGCCCGCACCGTCGCCGGCCGATTCCGGCGGTCTCCGGCCGCCATGGCTTACGCCATGGGGCGCAATCGAACCGCCAGATGACGGCGATTCGTTCTCTCCGCGTCGATTTGGAGCTGACGCCGTCCCTCGCTCGTCATCGACCCTCGCCGCCATGCCTAGGGTTCGGGATCCTCTTGATCCCGTGGCTCCCCAAGCTCTGGGCGAGATGGTGCTGTGGCCGCCATGATGGGGTGGTGCTGTGGCGCCGCCATGGCCTGGCTTGGCCTGGCGCCGCCGCGCCCTGGCGTGTGCCGCCGTGGCCGCCATGGTGGTTGGCCTGCTCGACCCTGGTATGTCCTCCACCTCTTCTTCTCCCTTATGTGCCTGTTCTTCTTCCTCTCTCAGTAGCTCTAGCTAAGGCTTTCCTCCTAATGGAGGGCCTGCCGTGCTGTTGCTGTTGCTCTGTTGCGCCTAGCTTGCTGTGTGGCGTGTGCTGCTGCTGCTTGAGCTACTGCCATGAATCCTAGCTATGGTGTTGCCCAAATCTGCCTATTAGCTGGGCTTAATTCTTGCTATCTTGATTGTGCACAGTTCTGTGCATGTTCCAGAGCCACATGCATGTTGAATCTTGCATATCTGGCTTGGAACCTTCCCTGTGCCTCTGTTCTATTTACTATTCTTGCTAGACATTCATGTGTATTCAATTTGGCTGCCCTGGCTTGATTACCATGTGTAATCCTTGCAATTTGCAAATTCCAGGGCACTGATATGCTGTCCCTTGTGCTCAATTTCTTGTGTAAGCTTGATTGAGCATTACTGCTGGTTAACTGCATGATTCAGTGATGAGCACCAAGTGCTTTACTTATTTATCTTGATCTAGGGTTCATCCTGCCTTGGATATGCTTCTGGATACAATCATTTAATTATCTATTTGGTTGTCTGTGCAACACTTGTTGATTATCTGTGGCCAATTAAATACCTGGTCCATGCTCTGTTGCTTAGTGATGCTCTAGCATGCCCTAGCATGCTATGGCAAGCTCTGATGATCATGTGATCATCAACAGCTGATAATTGGTTTGCTTACCTGTGCCTGTGCATTGCTGTTACCTATTTATGTGTATGTGTGTGGCACAGATCAGTACTGGTGCTTACTCAAGCATCAGCTGATGCTTGCAGTGATCCTCTGGATCATTAGTAATTGTTTATTCCAAGGTTTGCTTGTTAACATCAATTATCTGTGTTGCTTTAATTGATGAAGTGGATAATTGATGTGAACTGTGATACAGTGATGATCATCACACTTGATTGGCTTAGGCTAGATGGATGCCCACAGTGATTGGGAACCCTAGCCCTTCTTTGAACCCAACCAGGGTGATGATATTTGTATCAGGCTAGTTGGTTTGGCTGTTCTAGGGTTTGAGGTGACCCTGGCAGTATTCATATGCTGCCCTAGGGTAGCTCCCCTATTTGGTGGCTTTCTGTGATGGATAGATGCTCACTGGCTAATCACTTAGTGAACTTCCAGTAGTCTTGATGTTGATAAACAGGATAGGCACATGTTGCCTGTCAATCTGATGGTTTAGCTAGGCTAATAGGTGCTTTGCAAATTTGGATGGCTACAAGGGGTAATCCATGCTGGATTTCTCTGGTTTTGACACTGTGTTGTCACAACCAGTGTTCCCTGGTTTAGTTTCCTTCTAGCCCTGATTATACTTGCTGGCACCATTTGGTTTAGTAACCAAATGATGATACATCCAGGGTTTTCCTACCCTTCAGTGCTCATGTGATGCAAGCATGCTTAAGTATGAGCAAGGTATGATCTTGCTCAGGCTCTTGTGTGGTATACCTCACTCCAGCTCCTAGCTTAAAGTGTTGTTGTAGAGGATTTGCTTCTGGTGGTTTGCTTGACTTGCCCTGCTCCTCCTTGTGGCTTGTGATTCTTGGTTTGGTTCAGTGGTGAGGTTGAACAGGTTGAACAGCACTGGCTGTTCCTCTTGTTCTAACTGTTCTTGGTGTTCTTAGTGACTTACCCTGTTGCTTGTCGATGAATGAAGCATATGACTAGGGTTTTGGCTGGAAAAAGCTTATATGTGGCCAGCCATTGCATCCCTGGTCGACAGCTCCACCTTGCCCTTTGGGTGACTCACTCTGGTGTGTGTGTGTTGTTGCACATGCACACAGCCTTATGTGCTGCCTGGTTGTATGTGTGTGCAAGTCCAGCTTGGGACTTGAGCTGTGGAGAGATCAGCTCGGCAGCTTGATCATATCCCCTTCATTTCCTTTATTTGCTAACCTACCAAGTGGCTTTGCCACTTGGCTTAATTCTGGTCTTACTTTGTTTTGTGCAGGGAATCAAGAATATAACCAAGTGAAGATGGAGATCATCAGATCCAAGACCAAGTGATGATTTCCTTGTAGAATTTAAGATAGGATCCATTCTTGTACTTTTCTTTTTATTTTCTTTTATTTTTCAATTTCTTCAATTCTTGTAATGTGTTGTATTATTCATTTATTTTCTCTTATGAATATTGTAATGACAATGTAAATTGTGTGATGATCAATAAAGCTCAAAGTTTTCCCTAATGAGCTTTACTTTATTATAGTTGTTCATATTGTTGATTATTGATTAAATACTTAATGAATTTCCTCATAATTGAATTATTTAGGGTAATTATTTAATGTTTGAATTTGAAATTCAAATTCAACATTGGTTTGAATTCAACCATGTCACTTTATTGAGAATTCAATCATGCAAACTCTCCCCTCTCTTCTCCAAACCCTAAACTAGTTGAGTGAGATGCAAGTTTGTCGCACTCTCGAAACCCTAACCCTGTAAGGTGTCGAGAGAGAAACTTGTCCCCCTTCGATGCAGTTTTTGTTTAAAAGCGCGAAATTTCCCCAGAATTTGCCATGCAATGCACATCCCTTTCTAAAATCTACCCCTCGATCGTCTCTAAACCTGGGACATTACAGTCCTTGTATTTGTGTGGCTGTAGGTACATCGGTTGTATCAATATATGGGATGTCCTCATCAGGTTGTGCGGCCAACTTGTGTGTCCAGCCCCTCTCCTCTCCTCCCCTTTAAATAGGTGGAAACCCCTAGGGTTTGCCCCAAAACCACTTGAAATCCAACTCCAAACTTACCAAATTGAGAAACCTAGAGGGAGAGGGATTTCTCCCTTTCCTTCTTTCTTGGCCGACCAACTAGGTGGAGTCCACCATGGAATCCACCTTTCCACTTGGTGGGTTGGCTAGGGTTGGTGGAGTCCACCATGGAATCCACCTTCCCACACACACATGTATTAATGTTTATGGTTACTACAATTATAGCATGGGATGCAAACATTTATCATAAACACTAAGATATAACAACTAACACTTTTATTATTGCATCTTGGGCATATCCAATAGTATCCCACTTGCACTAGAGTCAATAATCTAGTTTGCATTTGTAAAGATCTAACACCTTGGCCTTCTGGTGTTTATTATGTTTGCTTATGGGAGAGGTTTCAGTCAAAGAATCTGACATTATCAGAAACGTATGTATTTCGCAATTCATTTTCGTCTCTACGCATTACTCAGTTTTTTAAAATGAGTTGGCATCAATTGTATATGTTGGGTCTTCTGGTGAAACTTTAATTCTGCGGTCTAAAATATGTTACCAATATTATCACATACAATATATTTTCATAGTTATGACACTATCGGAACTATACCAAGTTCTCAAAGAACTCCTCGACTCAAACACCCTCGGTCTGTCAAAACAATGAGATACTCTGCCTTCTTTTGTAGAATCCATCACAATATTTAGAACTCATATAAATCTACATAGACTCTTTGTAGCTCATTGTGCTACCTTTTAAAGAACACATTAGCTTAATTGATATTGAAATTCATTTTTATATGTGACCAAACTAATATTGGTGTAACACCTTACAGCAATTCGTTTGTTATTACCCCATATAAAACTACATATTTATATCCTCAGCTCTAACAAAGCACTCAGGGATATTCTTACTGTTTTCCAATAATCATCATATGAATCATTCTGATATATGCTCGTAACACCTTAGAGCACAGGACATCTGATTGTGTACATATTATTCGTGATCTAAAATCACTTATGTGTTTTTACTCACTGAGTGTAAAATACACTCAAGTCTTGTTTAAACCTCCAGATGGAAAAGAACACCTTCTTAACGTTTTCATATTAAACTAATTCAGTATTAATTCTATGTATTTTAACTTAAACTTATTATGCGTTTCAATCTATCTCCGTAGATCTTGACGCTAAATATGTTTTTAGTCCATATCCTTTTATTGAAGTTAATTTTAAATGAAACCTTCTAATCATATCTAGTACTACAAGAAGAACCACCGTACACCAATACATACTTTGCAACGCTGTAATTATTCGTTGCGAAATATTACCTTAGATACAGATGACATGCGTTGCAGGATATAGATGTTGTCCATTAGACTGAGATTGCTAGTTTGCTACTACTGCGAAACAAATATGAGCCCAGCCCACTAAGCACGATTCTATTGTGTTGAATAAAGCACCCACGAACGCACGTGCATGCCGCACCTGCAATCCCACTCCTCGCCTTCCCCAAACCTAATCGCCTCCCTTCGCTTCCGTCGGCCACCTCTCGGCCGCTGGCGAGTAAGGCGCCTCCGTCGATGGCGAGCATTGGCGGCCAGTGATGCAACTCAGGCCGACTCTTCACGCCGTACCATGAGATCCCTAACTCCGGGAAACCATCGGCAGCTCAGATCGATTTTTCTATTGCATGATGTCTCTTTGTGGAAGAGCCGCAGCGGCGCAACCACACGACAGGGGTTCAGGCTGGAGGTGCAATTTATCCTTTCCTCCGTCAGATTCATCTCTCTTTTTCCTTGCCTTGAGCCGTGTTCACATTTTTTTGTAGGATTATGTTTGCATCCTCGTCAGGTCGGTGCTAGAGGCAGACCCGCAAAGACTGCATCGCAAACGGCAGTGGCACCAGATGGCACAGCAAGAAGCCTCAAGTGGGTGTCCATCAGCAGCAGCAACCTGCAGCAGGATAACCTGCAGGTGCTAATTCCTCCCCTTTCATGATTTATACATCATCAAAAACTGCTCCATGTCATGCGAAGTTTCATCTTAAACGGTTGCTTGCAATGACCGATTTGTTTTATGTACAGAGTATTATAATCTCGTGGTTTCAAGTGCCAGGGAAAGTCCCCTGCTGAATGGTTACGAGTTCAATTCAGGAAGTGTAGCTCAAGGAATGCCTAGTAAACTGACCCTGCCAGATGCTTGCCATGATTTTAATCTTTAAAAGGCAAAAATGCAAACGGGCGTTCAGGTCCTTGTATCTGATCCAAAGGAACCAGAGAAGATCTGTCAGACGTATGTGCAATTTTTCTGTTAATTCAGTATTGCTCCTTTCAGTTATCTCCAGCCTATCAGTATCTATTTTGTTTTTTATTTCGTGTGCTAGATCTTCATGCCTATGTTGTGTAGACTCTAATAGTGTACTTAATATTACTTTTTTCTAGAAGAGAATCTTACGTAGCAAAACAGCAATTTGAGAAAGTTCTCAAGGCCCAAGGAAATTGAAACTGTGATTGACCATTCTACCATTTAGTTAATTAAGAAGTTTGATATGTTGTCAGGAACAATCTAGTTTATTAATGGATTTTGATCTTCTATTTGAAGGATTTGTCCAGATCCAATGGTGGTTATTTCTTATCCAAATTTCGTTTTGTATTTCAGTCTTTGTGGTAACCACTGTGACTTGTGAGCCTGATGAGCTACCTCAAATGCATATAGTAGCCAAAATGTTCTTACGTCCTTGCTACAGTTCACTATATGCTGTCTTTTGCCACTTTGATGCTGAAAACATTTCTTTTGTGTTAGCAGGCTCGATACATCAGCAAGACTTGCTCTATTTGGATATCAGCTCGGCACATGCATGCAAGCTAGGAAAATATTAGAACAGATATGAAGGACTTGGTGGTAGATTATCATGTATTGATGCAAGAATGTAATTGCATACTTTATATACGTAAGGCTAGGTAGACTATTCTATTTTGATGCTAGATTGTAAATTGTCTTCCAATAATTTTCATGTATGAGATGGTGATTCCAATAATAAATAGTGAATTCTTTGTCGCACAATGAATTTATATTCTATTATTTGTGTGTTGTGGTATGTCACACCTAAATTATGTTCTCTGGCTGAGGAAAAATCGAACGTCTACAGGAGTGTTCAAACCATTTGAAATATAATTTTCAATCCATGTAGGACCTCTCTACCAACGCATATGATTGTTGCTTGAAATATGTAGCTACTTTGCAACGCCTATCCCATCAGTTACCAACGCACATATATGCGTTGCATTGTATCCTAGCAACACCTAAAAACGCAACACATTTTTATCCGTTGGTAGAGTCGCTAGCAATGCTCATATGTGCATTTAGATACGCATGTATGCGTTGCTGTAGGAAGGGCTGAGACATATTTATAATACTTTATGTAGATGACATATCGTTTATTATGAATAATGTTTCCGATGTTGCGCTACTCTAATCATCATGCCCAGGTTCATCAACCTTATCAATTTCCATTGTCCTCACACTTAAATACTTCGCTAGAAATAATTTTTTGGAAATAAGCAAGTAACATCGACAAACACTTTTGTCTTTGACTTCATCGTGGAAAGAATTCCCAATTTATTCTGTGGGACAACCAACAAAGACATTCATCCGATTTTGGTTTTAAACTCATTTACTTATGCTATGCATAACAAAATTTAAGAATGTACTATTAGGGTTTATACCCATGCCATAACTCAAATGGTGTCATTTCAACGGATTATGATATGACGCTCTATTTAGTCTAAAAGCGGTAGTCTCTAAAGCATAATCCACAAAATATAATGGCATTATTTTAATTTATCTCATCATTAATCCAACAAGGTTTGGATACGTCTTTTGAATACTCCATCATAACAATGGTGTTCCAAGAAACGTGAGTTGTGAAACAATTTCGTAATTCTTTTAGATATTCGCTAAAACTCATAATTCAAATATTTCCACCATGTTCCAATCATAGATATTTGACTTTTCTATTACGATGATTTCCACTTCATGCTGAAATTTATTTGAATACATTCAAATATTTTAAACTTCTTCCTTATTGAATAAATATATCCATATATATACACTCAATTCATTGTTGGTGTTTTCATGAAGTAGGAGAATCTTCCGCACACAACTATGCCCAATGAACCACATACATCATCATGTATGTTTCCACTAAGTTAGTTGCCCGTTCAACTCTTGGACTATGAACGGTATTTCAGTCATTTTCTTTAGAAAAGATTTGCAAGTACCAAACGATTCAAAAAGTGAATGACTCCAAAAATCCATTTGCATGGAATTTCTTCATGTGTTTCTTTCTAATATGATCTAAGTGGCGGTTCCACAAATAAGTGGAATTCAAATCATTTCCCTTATGTTATTTTAGCATCAGTGTTATGCATGTGTGTTTCACCATTAAGATTTATCATAACTTATCCATCGTACATGGAATATTTTCATAATTTTAACAACTCATTGTTTTCATTTGACCAGAGCAAAATAACAATTATTAATTTCTTTATGATAAATCTGAAGGGCTAGGTAGAATGCCAACGACGAACATAATAACATTTTATTTTGTTCCAGACATGCATTATTACCACATTTCTTGTCAGTCACTTAGGCCATTGTATTCTTTTATTACGTTGTGTTGTATGAAATCTCATACTAACCAATATGGTATAAATACAGAAGAATTTCATTGTGTGACCAATCAAAGAATACATTCATAACATGTATATCATTTATTTACACCTGAGCTAGACTTTCTAGTCTTTTCTTTCTTTCTGCCAAAATCATTTTGTAGTTTCTCTTTCGAATTTCCTCATATTTCAGTAAACACTTCAACATCAATAACTTCTAGGTTTGTTAGTCAAATACCAATAACCTTGAGGTTCACACTTTGAAGTTGATCATCACATGACAAGTGTTTCGGATTTCACTATTAGTAACTTTTTAATGTGAAGACCAATTTCACTCATAATTTTATCCATCAAATTATGACAACTTCATGATGAAGCTACTATGGCTTACATGAATATGCGGATAACATTAGTGCCCAACTAGTTGGAGGATCGGGACGCCTAGCATCTTCAACCTTCGCACATTCCCATAAAACTTATGAGTTTATGTAGTCTCACTAAATTATATTCTATTATCTTGTAATAAGGTGTTATACATCACATATATATCACACCTTGCTTATTTCTGAAAATAAAATTTTCAGCTCCTTACTTTTCAAACGGATTTGAACATCAAGTTTCAAAGAGACAAGATAATTTTAGATACTAATTGAAACCATTTCTTTTCGAATCAGCAATTTGAGGATTACCAAAAGTTTACTATAGGACTTAATCATTTATTGATTCTTTAACAATACGGCACCAGTCCGTAAAGTTACTTGTCAGATTTAACAGTATTTCTACCTCAATTATAAGCTAGCGTAAAGTAGAAAATGGATGCCAATTCTACAAAATATAATTCAAATACAATTTAGACTTTGTTTAGGATATATTTGAGTTTACTATTAATTATTAAATTAACTAGGTGAACTCCCACTCAGAACAATATCGCTCGCATTGTCTTAGTGATTACACGAACCAAACCCACTACACCAAGTCCGATCATCACATGAGATGATGTAGTTTCAATGGCGAACATCAACATGTTCATCATATCATCTACATGATTCATGCTTAACCTTTCGGTGCCATGTTTGTACATGCTAGGCTCGTCAAGTCAAACCTTAGTTTCTGCATGTGCAAATCTGGCTTGCACCCGTTGTATGCACACGTTGAGTCTATCACACCCGATTATCACGTGATGCTTCGAAACAACGAGTCTTAGCAGCGGTGCTAACTAAGGACGAACACTTTATTATCTTGATTTTTAGTGAGAGAGATCATCTTATAATGCTACCGTCACGATCTAAGCATTATAAGATTCATAATAGGATTAACCATCATATGCAATTCATAATGTGATATGATATGGTCCTTTTGTCTTTGCGCCTTTGATCTTCATCTCCAAAGCACGAACATGATCTCCATCATCAACAGGCATGATCTCCATCATTGTCTGCGTAGCGTCAAGGTCAATGGTACCATCTTCATGGTTTTTCACCACATGTAGCAACCATTACAACTAATTTGAAATAATACAACTACATGAAATATAAAGACAACCATAAGGCTCCTGCCCGGTTGCCACAATACAATAATGATCATCTCATACATATTCATCACCACATCATGGCAATATCATATCACCAAACCCTGCAAAAACAAGTTAGACGCCTCTAATTTGGTTTGCATATTTTACGTGGTTTAGGGTTTTCGAGTAAGATCCAATCTACCTACGAACATGAACCACAACGTTGATACAAGTGTTGACAACTATGGTGAGAGAAACTGACACCCGCAAAGCCACTTATGCATTACAAGTTGCATGTCAAGTGTGGAGCAGGTCTCATGAGCACGGTCATGTAAAGTTAGCCCGAGCCGCTTCATCCCACCATCCCGCAAGATTTAAAGTACACATAACAAGAGATAACCAAAAACATCAACACCCACAAAACCATTGTGTTCTACTCGTGCAACCAATCTATGCATAGACATGGCTCTGATACCACTGTAGGGATTCGTAGCATAGAAAACAAAAAAATTCCTACCGCAAGAACGAATAACAAGCCATGATCTATTCTAGTAGATGGTAGCAACGAGGTGAAGATCAACATACCCTCGAAGATTGCAAAGCGTTAACGAGATAAATCTCGTGGTGGATGTAGTCGATCACTTGCCGCTTTCAAAAGTGCGTAGAAGATCTTGACGGTACCACAATCGAGCAACACCTCCGCACTAGGTCACACGTACGGTGTTGATGACGACATCCTTCTACCCGTTCCAGCGGGCAGCGGATGTAGTAGATCCTCCTCGGAATCCCGCCAGCACGACGACGTGGTGACGGTGGTGGTAGAGATCTCCGGCAGGACTTCGCCGTAAGCACTGCGGGAGGAATAGGAAGAGGGAGTAGCTAGGGTTTGGGAGAGAGGGGGGCTTGGGGCACCGGCCTGGGAGCCCCTTGGTGGTGCAGACAACTTGTGTGTCCAGCCCCTCCCCTCCCCTTTAAATAGGTGGAAACCCCTAGGGTTTCCCCAAAATCACTTTGAAGTCCAACTCCAAACTTACCAAATTGAGAAACCTAGAGGGAGAGGGATTTCTCCCTTTCCTTCTTTCTTGGCCTGCCAACTAGGTGAAGTCCACCATGGACTCCACCTTCCCACTTGTTGGGTTCGCTAGGGTTGGTGGAGTCCCTCCGGGACTCCTCCTTCCATAGTGATTTATTCCGGATGATTCTAGAAACTTCTACAACCTTCCATAAATTCACCGGACCACTCCCAAACTTGGAATGTGACTTCCCATATATGAATTCTCCAGACCATTTTGGAACTCCTCATGATGTCCTGGATCCCATCCGAGACTCCGAACAACATTCAAACTCCATTCCATATTCCATATCTACTTAAAACGACATCAAACCTTAAGTGTGTCACCCTACGGTTCGAGAACTTTGCGGACATGATCGAGACTCCTCTTTGATCAATAACTAATAGAGGGACTTGGAGATCCATAATAGCTCCCATATATTCAACGATGACTTCGTGATCGAAAGAACCATTCACATAAAATAACAATTCCCTTTGTCTCGCGATATTTTACTTATCCGAAGTTTGACCGTCGGTATCTCCATACCTAGTTCAACCTCGTTACGAATAAGTACCCTTTACTCATACCTCATATGATATCCCTTCTGAACCAGTCACATGCTTGCAAGCTAATTAGATGTCATTCCACTGAGAGCGCCCAGAGTATATCTATCCGTCATTAGGATGGACAAATCCCACTATTGATTCACGTGCATCAACCCTTTATAACAACCCATTTACGCAATAGTGTTTGGTGTCATCAAAGCATACGTCCGATGTAGGTGATTAACATGATCTCATGGTCGAAGGATTAAGTTACTATGCATATTAAAGCTTGAAGCACACAGAACTAAATGACTTGATCATATGCTACACTTACTATGGGTGTATGTCCATCACATCATTCATCTAATGATATGATCTTTTTATTAATAACATCTAATGTTCATGATCATGAAACTATGATCATCTATTAATCAACAAGTTATTTTAACAAGAGTCTTACTAGGGACTCTTTTATGTTTACAAAACACACATGTATTAATGTTTCCGGTTAATACAATTATAGCATGGGATGCAAACATTTATCATAAACACTAAGATATAACAATCAACACTTTTATTATTGCCTCTTGGGAATATCTCCAACAATAATATCACACAAGCAAACCGACTTCAGAGTTCAAATGATCGATGGTAACATAATTTAGACACAACATATTTGACAAAATATAGACAATCGACACTAGGATACTTCAGTCTTTCTACTCCATGATGCACTTTATGGTTTCTCTATGGTCTAGGCACCTGGTCATTACCTCACAACAAAAGTAGTTGAAGATAAACACTGGAAAGATGCATGGAGGCAACTTGTGGAAGGTGAGGAACGACCCAAACCTCAGATCATAGGCAACGACAAAGCCTGCACACCCGCAATCGAGGGCGAATTTCTCACCATCCCACTTAGTCTTCACGACCCAATTGCATCCCATGTTGGTGAGTAGGGTTATCGTTGAAGGGATCTTCCCAAAGCATGGCATGGATCCTCTAGGGATTTCACACGTGCCCATTGTAGGTTGGAAGACCACCCTCATGAAGTGTTCAAGGTCATCCTCGTCATGGAAGTGGCAAACATTGGTTGGCCTTCCTCGAGGCATTTTGTTTAACCCCTCACCGGGATCCTCAAATGAAGCGCCGATGTCCATTGCTTACAAAAAAAAAGCATTGTAAATCAAGGCTCCATACAAGCAATCCCACCAAAAATGCAACGAATTGTTCTATCTAACCAAGTAGTATGCACAATCATGAGTGTTTGTGCAATGAACAAGGTTGGATATGATAATTTGCTGCACAAAACTTGTGACACGTTTTAATCACTGGCTTGGTTCTATGAAATTGACTGGGCAACCAAGTACTACATATTAACAAGGCATCATACAGGAAATGACACAAAATGTCTCAATTGGT
Source organism: Lolium perenne (assembly GCF_019359855.2). Classification (NCBI taxonomy): domain Eukaryota; kingdom Viridiplantae; phylum Streptophyta; class Magnoliopsida; order Poales; family Poaceae; genus Lolium; species Lolium perenne. Next base: position 140,079,455 of record NC_067248.2, on the reverse strand, counting down.
TCTATCCAACTAAGTATTATGCACAATGAGGAATGTTTGTGCAATGTACATGGTTAGAACCAAGGGTGGAAATAATATGGTGAAACATTTGAATCACTGGCCTAATTTGGTGTCTCGATCGGTAGCTTCGTAGGAAGTAGCATCCACAAGCTAATAGATTCCTGCAAGATCAAGGAGCATGCTATTCTTGTGTGTTTTTGCACGACCCTAAGTACTGCAAGAGCATACTTAGATCATATTGTGCTATTGAATTGAATCATCGTCCATAGCAATAGAAAATAAAAATGATTAATATATTTAGGGCCTCATACTTTCATTGGACACACACATCTCAGGATGGATTTAGCGACCCTAGTACATTGCTAACCTGGAGTGTTAATACAATACACATGGTTCGGAAACTCCATCCCGTGATTACAAGTGTCCTAGTTTAATCATCAGCTGAAGAAAAATCAAAAAGAGCCTCATGTTATGATGACAAACACGAGTCATTGATATAACCCACCATCTAGCAAATACCATGCACACCATCTATGTTTGTACACGGCTCAAACTAAAGTAGGATTATCCTAGTCAGTCTACATGATGCCTAATTATAATCATCTTCCAAAGAAGGAAATAATTGTTAAACAAGACCTCATATAATCAAATTTGGCCTCATACTTATATTGGAAACACAAATCACAAGGACAAAGTTAGTGAACCTAGTAAATTGCCAACCATGAGTGTTAATACAATGTACATGGTTTTCTTACTCCATCCCATGATTTTATTATCGTAGTTTAATCATCGGCCAAGTAACATCACACTTATGAACAAGCATAGTACAAAGCACACAACATAATGTAAGCCTCATAAACAATTAGCGTGCAACAATCACTGAGATAATCATACATTTAGCAAGTACTAAGCACTACCACTAAGGTAGTATAGAGCACTTGAGAAATGCTGATCATGCCACTACTAGCAATATTAGCAGAGCATATGTGTAGGCAAAAGGATGAGCAAACATGGTGTAGTCATCGAACTATCACCCCGAAACTACTTGTGGGGAAGGAGAGGGCGAAGTCACGTCCCTTCATCACACGCGTGTAACCCTCGCGCGACAATGATCCAGACTTCAGTGAAACGACCAATTTGGTAGTAGCTCCCAGCCTAGCTTAGAGGTGATTTAATACTCGTGCTGGTCACAACACGGAGTTAACCCGGGCAACTAATCGGCCTGTTTTCGTCTCCCCAGAGGCATGCCAAGGGGCTTGTAACATACGCCTCCCATAAGTCTTGTTGTGTGAAAGCTACCCGATTTCTCGTAAAAAAAGGTGTGTTGTTACTGGACACCACTATTAAGCAGACGTTTTTAAGAGCCAGCTGTCATGGATCAACCAAAAAGTACCTCGTTACGATTTATTTTACTCTCTTCATTCATGTTATTTGATGCTAAAATGGATGTATCTATAACTAAAATATGTCTAGAGACATTTATATTAGTGTCAAGTAGTATGAATCGGAAGGAGTAACTTGTTTGTATCTTCGTCATCCATTATATCGGATAAAAATGGGACGGCTACCATCTCTTCCGCTCGAGCAGACTAAAATCCGGACGTTCTTACGTTATAATTTTCCGTTGTTTGGAGGTTAACGAAACGGAAAGAGAGTTTTCGCACCTGAATTCGCACTACCTAAGAAGAATGAAAAATCACAACCGAAAGGACACACATGTCAATTAGCTGCCTAGCGTACCTGGCTACATGCACTTGCAACACGGTGGATGATGTTTGTAATAAACTCCAGCAGCCAACGACCTAGCAGCGACGGGTATCAATTGCTCAATCAATCCTGCATGTGCATCATCCCCTATTTATACCCCGGAAACCATACCATCTCCTCCACACCATCACACTCTGTCAGTAACTCACAGCAGCACCACACTCACTCACCTACTTAGCATAACTAGCTCCCAATGGCTCTCAGTGGCAAGGCAACGGTGGCCGCGGCGGTGATGGCGGCAGCAGTCCTGATGCTGTTCGCCGGCGAGGCGTCGGCGCTGACCTGCGGGCAGGTGGACTCCACTCTGGCGCCGTGCGTGGCGTACGCGACGGGGAGGGAGAAGATGCTGAGCCAGCGCTGCTGCGGCGGCGTGCGCTCACTGAACGCCCTGGCCCGCTCCACCCCCGACCGGAAGGCGGCGTGCGAGTGCCTCAAGAGTCTCGCCCGCGGCATCAAGTCCATCGACATGGGCAAGGTCTCCGGCGTGCCCGGCAAGTGCGGCGTCAGCGTCCCATTCCCCATCGCCCTCTCCACTGACTGCGCCAAGTACGTTTATATACCCGTATTGGACATCTGATTGCTGCAGATTTAACAAAAGGCTGCGTTTTAGAACTACTACTACTACCGTTCTTAACCTCCATGATATATACACTAGTTCTATGTGTTTCTTCTCTGAACTCGTTGTGTTTTCATTCATAATGCAGGGTCCACTAAGTCACCTAGCTACGTGCATGTCATGCACGCGCTTGTGGAGGTTGATCGATGGAGTACGTGCCTAGAGATAATTAAGGTGCAGCTAGAAGAAATAAAATAAAAGCCTTGCTTCACGTGTATTTATGTTCCACTACCGTGCACCCACTCTTGGTGCAAATATATTTTTCAGTATGCTAGTTTTCAATATCCTGCGTACTGCGCCCATGCGCGTACGTCTGTGTGTGAGTCAACTGTCAGCTGCTTGTTGCTACTCTAGCCGATCGATGTGTACGTGTGACCTGTTAAGTTTGTCTGACCTACTTGTTCAGGCAATTAATTATTAATAATCAGCTATTATTGTGCGAGACTTGTTGTATTGATTTGTTCAGTATCGGTGTGCACGCACCTAGTTATTGTGCTAGCAAGTATCGGTGTGGACCGATCGAACACGTGTGGACGGACATCAAGACATGATGTATTAATTGGGGCTAAATGTTCGTCTAACAGGCCGTGGTCATGCCATGCCATGCACACAAGGGTCAGAATGCTGACATAATTGTGTCTCAAATTAACACTAATTTGGAAATTTGAGCTACATCAAACAAAAATTGACATCATCAGACTTATTATTGAGGAAATTGAGAGAATCAACTAATCGGCTTATTTTGTATACCCCTGTTATCACCAGATTTTGCCAGAGCAGGAGGTGGGCCGTGACCGAAGATGGGCTTAGAAGACATGTATGTTGAAGTGTCTCTGAACCGGCCTTGTGCGGGAAATTGGGCTAGATTGCCCGTGTATCTGTATTTTATAGTAGGTTACGTGTCAGTTAGAATTAAGAGATAGAGTTTAGCCCGCACACAGTTGGGTTTATTCCCAAGTTAGAAAGTCTACGGACTATAAATATGTATCTAGGGTTATTGAGAAAGGAGGACAATCACGTTCACAACAAACCAATCTAGGCGCATCGCCACCCCTTGTTTCGAGGGTTTCTCCCGGGTAAGCTTGCGATCTAGGCAGTATCAGTTTATTCGTCCTTGGTGCTGCTCGTGCTGAAGCCTTGTTGATGGCGAGCAACACCTTTATCTTAGATGTTTTGGGGCTTACGTCGACGTGTTTATGTTATGCTTGCTTAGCTACGTTACCCCTCGATATCTAGCCGCCCTTACACCTATCTTAGGTGTAAGGGCGGCATCTTGCTTAATCTTTGTTTAGTAGATCCGATCTGTTATAGTCGTTCCTTGTTCTACAAGGATTAGTTTGATATCTGCATGGTTAGGCCTTACAAACGGGTTGAACGATCCGGTAGTGCGTAAGGTGTGGTTTATTAAGCCCTAAAGGGATTGTTCCGGGGATCAACTTCATGTTGGTTTTTAGGCCTCGTTAGGGCTGGTTTTTCATCATCTTACATATCTGCTAGGCTCAATTACGCGTAGGATGTTCCGGTTATGCAGTGAAAACCCTAGACTATCGTAGATTAGCTTTGCTTGATTTTGATAAAGCATGATCCCCGTGTCATGGTAAAACTAACGTGAACCACGGGGCAATCGGCTCTTTGAGCCGATCCACAGAACAACTTAAGAGCTGATCGGGGCTCGTATTTAATGTTTACGTGTTTGCCATGCAGGAAACTAAACGAAGCAATCCATCACCTTCCTGACCAGGTATAGGTCAGGTGGCACGCCCTTGCAACCGCCAGGACGTGTGCCGGAGCATTACGGGACGACGACCGAGGGACCAGGGCCCACCAGCAGTCTTGGTACCCTCCCGGCTCTTCGTGTTGCTCGCCGCTGCCCGCCGGTGGGTTTTGGCAGGCAACACATTCTGGCACGCCCGGTGGGACAATCTGCGACAACTACGTCAACATCTGCAGCTGAGATGTCAGGCGAACCAGTCAAGTACGAAGATCTGCCTGAAGAGCACAAGAAGAAGTATGATGAGCTTAAAGCACTCTTCGAAGCCGATCTCATCGGCTCTTTCGAGAAAACCCATTCACATGGCATTAGGTTCAAAGGATTCACACCTGAAGGCGTGCTCGATGGAGTAGATCTGTCTCTTCCTTCAGAGGAGCGCACCAGAGCCCTGCGCCAGGAAACCAATTATATGGTGGCTCATTCGCTACATCGTCATTCTGAGAGCCTGGTGAACGCTTTTGAGCGTGTTGCGCTTCGTGTGGTCCAGGAAATCATGAAGCATCAGTATTCTCCGTCAGGACCTACCTTAGGGACTCACCAAGGAGAAGTACCGTTCCACACCAGACCACGACTGCCATTCGCGCTTGCAGCTCCACAGCAACAAGGTTCACCGGCATACGTCGTCTACAAGGTTGGAGGTGATCCTGGCGATTACCAATTCTTGTATGAGCCGCCCAAAGAGATTCCACATGGATACGTGTGCACATACATGCCGGACTGCAACAACTGGACGCACACGAACCAGATTACTGCACGAGGGATCGCTGCAGCAGGAGGGAGTTCTGGAGCAGACGCTGAGAAACAGGCGTGGCTAGCTAAATATGCCACCGGAACGAGTCATGAAAGCTCAACCCCTGCAGCTCACACTGTGGATCAAATCAGTGCAATCTTGAGAGACCAGTTCGGTATCCTGCCAAAGAGGAGAACAATCGGCTATTCCAAGCCGTATCCCAATGAATTCGACCTGATCCCGCTGCCACCCAAGTATCGGCTCCCTGACTTCACCAAGTTCAGTGGGTCAGAAGGGTCTATCTCAATTGAGCATGTGAGCCGATATTTGGCACAGTTGGGCATGGTTTCAGCATCAGACCCGCTACGTGTAAGGTTCTTTGCGCAATCTCTCACGGGTCCAGCTTTTGGGTGGTACACCTCGTTGCCACCAGAATCAGTTCGGACATGGAAGCAACTGGAAGAGCAGTTTCATGTACAATACCACTCAGAAGCTACCGAAGCTGGCATTGCCGATCTGACGCAGGTGCGGCAAAGGCGGGGAGAGACGGTGTCTGAGTACATTCAGCGTTTCAGAACTGTCAAGAACCGATGTTATTCGGTTCGGTTAACTGAGAAAGAAGCGGTCGAGCTGGCCGTGGCAGGCCTCGCAGCGCCGCTCAAGGATCTGACTTTTCAAGTGGAGTACAATTCACTGGCACACATGGTTCAGAAGTTAACATTATATGAACAGCGCCACCCAGAATTGTACCAAGACAAGTTCAAGCACCCGATAGGCCTGGTCGAGGCAGATGAAGTTGAAGACTTTGCAGAAGATCAGGAAGTCGCCGTGGCTGAATGGACTCGGGGGCAGGCCCCGTGTCCTGCAAATGGGTAAAGCAACCAGGGCCTTCGAAAGGGTTTGACTTTGATATAAGCAAAACTGAGCAGATTTTCGATCTGCTGCTAAAGGAAAAACAGCTGAAGTTACCCGAGGGCCATAAAATCCCTACGGTGCAAGAGTTGAACGGGAGACCATACTGCAAATGGCACCACACGTTCACCCACGCCACCAACGACTGCAAAGTGTTGCGTGGACAGATTCAAATGGCGATAGAACAAGGCCGATTGATCTTCGGTCAGTTTGCCATGAAAGTGGACATGCAACCGTTTCCTGGCGTCAACATGGTGGAGCTCAACCATGCCACGAAACGTCAGCCAGGTTTCTCTTTCGATATCAACATGGCAGGGCCTGTAGACCGCCATGGTAAAGATAAAGAGGAGAGCAGTCACTCCCGTGGCAAAGATAAGAAGGAGGCCGATCCACGCGACCGGCCCCAATATGATAACAGACGGTACCTCACCGAGGAAGAAGTGAGAAGTGTGCGATACCAACGACCACTCTCCGCGCATCTCCTTAACAAATATGAGTACCAGTATGACCGACATCGGCGGTACGACATAGATGACGACATATATCGTCGGTCTGGTGCAGATAACAGAAAACATCATCGATATGACAGAGACGATGAAGGATATGAGCGTCGCGCCAAAGGGAGATCAAGAGAGCTGGAGGACATGGACAGGCACTGGGATTGTCCTTTCTTTAAGCACTGCTGGGACTCAGGAATGAGCCGATTGCCAACAATCGACAACTGCCCAGAATGCAGATAGCAGAGGAAGGGCACAAGTGAGGTGTCAGTGTTCAAGCGTCTAGGGCCTCTCCCACCTCAGAGCCGACGAGCTGAGTCATCTCGAGATGAAGACTTCGAGGAGTCAGGAGATGAAGAAGAAGATAGGTACCACTGGCCAAGGTGGTGCCCTGATGGACTCAGTCATTCCCAGAAGCGTAGGGTTCAGCGGCTACGTAACTTGGAGGAAGCCGAGGCGCAGTACTTGTACACGTTGAGGAAAGCACGGCCCGATCTGGCCGTGAAAATTCAGCAAACTTTGCAGACGGAGGCGCATCCACAGAAGAAAGAATGGCGCCCCAAGCAGACAAAAGCCGATGCAGGGGCATCGGCTGATACAAACATGGTGTTCATACTTCCGTCAGAGTTTCATGCTCCAGGAACTGAAGAAGTGCTAGTGGCACAGTTTGACTGCGGTCCACAGCCAGTTATCTTTGAAAAGCCACGAGAGAGGAGCTACAGGCACCTGGAGTCCCTATACCTAAAAGGTTATATCAATGGGCAGCATGTCAACAAGATGTTGGTTGACACGGGAGCGGCAGTCAATATAATGCCATACTCCATGCTACGACGTTTGGGACGCTCTAACGAAGATCTGATCAAGACCAACGTCACACTAAGCGATTTCAACGGCCAAGCATCAGAAGCACAAGGCGTCCTGAACGTAGATCTAACCGTAGGCCGAAAGACTATCCCTACGTCGTTCTTCATAGTCAACAGCAAGAGCACCTACGCTGTCCTGCTAGGGAGGGATTGGATTCACGCCAACTGCTGCATTCCATCTACAATGCACCAATGCCTGATACAGTGGGATGGAGATGAAGTGGAGGTCGTGCATGCAGATGATTCGGTCGAGGTCTCCATAGCCGGCATGAATATTTGGGACTCGGAAGACCAAGAGCCGCTCTCTGGAATCAGTTTGGACGGCTGTGATCGCATCGAGGTGTCAAAAAACGGGGTGAGGCTGGTCTTATCCACCGGCCTGACGGAGTAGCAAGAGCAACACCAATCGACGCATGTGGCAAGGCCGATCCCTGCGATCGGCCCCAAAAAATAAAAAGCAATGACCTCATCTCAAGCGTGTCACGTAGTCGTCGTAAAGCACAAAGAAGTTGTAAACCCTCATTGAGTAGTGCAATGGAAAAGGAGGCCGATTCAGGCAATCTGCCCATATTATCCTCACCATATGTTTTGCCTGTGTTCAGCATCGATTTAGCAGGCGATGGAAAGCTAGGATATGGGTTTACATCAGCTGATGAGCTAGAAGAGATTGACATTGGTCCTGGGGATAAGCCACGACCAACCTTTATCAGCAAAAAATTAGATCCGCATCTGAGGAGCCTGATGATAGCTTTGTTGAAGGAATACCCAGATTGTTTTGCATGGGATTACACAGAGATGCCAGGGTTAGACAGGAGCATCATTGAGCATCGGCTCCCTCTGAAGAAAGGGTTTCGGCCGTTCCAGCAGCGAGCACGATAGATGAAGGCTGAAATTCTAGTAGAAGTCAAGAAGGAGATCGAGAAAATGCTGAACGCCGGATTCATCAGGCCATGCAGGTACGCTGAGTGGATTTCTAACGTCGTACCTGTAGAGAAAAAGGACGGCCGATGGCGCGTCGCCATAGATTTTCGGGATCTCAACAGAGCCACTCCAAAGGATGAGTACCCAATGCCGGTAGCAGAGACACTGATCAATGCAGCTGCTGGTCATAAGGTTCTAAGTTTCATGGATGGCAATGCCGGCTACAACCAAATTTTCATGGCTCCAGAAGATATACACAAGACTGCATTCAGAGTACCAGACTCGGTAGGCTTGTTTGAGTATGTAGTCATGACATTTGGGCTGAAAAATGTCGGCGCAACGTACCAAAGAGCCATGAATTAAATCTTTCATGATCTGATCGGCAAATTGGTGGAGATTTACATTGATGACGTGGTGGTCAAGTCTGTTGCGGTGGAAGGGCACTTGGAGGATTTGCGACACGTCCTGGACCGAACTAGAAAGTTCGGACTAAGAATGAATCCAAAGAAGTATGCTTTTGGTGTGACGGCCGGTCAATTCTTGGGTTTCTTGGTTCATGAACGCGGAATTGAGATCGGCCTGAAAAGCCAAGAGGCGGTACGAACAATGAAGCCACCTACCACGAAGAAAGAACTCCAGTGTCTCATCGGCAAAATCAACTTCGTCAGACGATTCATCTCCAATCTGTCAGGGCGAATCGAGCCATTCATGGGCTTGGTGAAAATTAAGTCTGATGAGGAGTTTCACTGGAGGGCAGAGCAACAGCAAGCATTTGACGAGATTAAGGAGTATCTGACGAAGCCACCTGTGTTGGTTCCGCCACAGCAAGACAGGCCGTTCTACATCTACTTGTCAGTAGCCGACACCTCCATCGCCTCGGTGGTGGTGCAAGTTTATGATGGTCTGGAGAAAGTGGTTTTCTACCTCAGCAGAAGGATGTTGGATGCAGAAACGAGGTACCCTGAGATCGAGAAGTTGTGCCTCTGTTTGTTTTTCACCTGCACCAAGATTCAGCACATCTTGCTGTCAGCAGAAATTATCGTCATATGCAAATCAGACGTCATCAAGCATATGTTGTCGGCTCCTGTGTTGAAAGGCCGACTTGGTAAATGGATGTTTGCATTATCGGAATTTGATATCCGGTATCAACCTGCGAAAGCAGTCAAAGGACAGGCGTTGGCCGATCTTATCGCTGAACGAATAAACACTGATATAGCAGCATTGTCTGTGCATGCATGGGCCATGTTCTTCGATGGATCGGTATGTGAGGATGGTTGCGGCATCGGCGTGCTACTCGTGTCGCCTCGGGGGGCAACATATTCCTTCTCCATCAGGTTACCTATCCCTTGCACCAACAAGGTCGCTGAGTATGAAGCAATCTGCAAGGGAATGGAGTTGCTGTTTGAAGCCGGGGCAGAAGCAGTGGAGATCTTTGGAGATTCCAAATTGGTGATTTCTCAACTCACGGAGGAATACAAATGTGAGAGCGAGTTGCTCTTCCCATTATGGATGCAAGGCCGTGAGCTGATGGCACAGTTCAGGTATATAAATTTCAATTGGATCCCAAGGTCGCAGAATACTGAGGCGAACGATCTCGCACATATGGCATCAGGATACAAGGATGTAGCCGATGGAAACGATGTTCAGGTGCAGTTCATGGAACCAGATGACTGGAGAGCCGATATTTTCAATTACTTGAAAGATTCGGCTCGGGGGGCACCTAAACGGATAAGATACAAGGCCATGAAGTACGTCCTAATTGGGGATGACATGTTCTACGGGACGATGGAAGGGTTACTTCTCAAATGTTTGGGACCAGCCGAGTCCAATCGGCTCTTACACGAGGTACATGAAGGTGCCTGTGGAACGCATCAATCGGCTCATAAGATGAAATGGCTGATCAGGCGATCGGGATTTTATTGACCCACCATGCTTGAGGATTGTTTTAAGTACTATAAAGGGTGTCAAGCATGTCAGAAGTTTGGGAGTATTCAGATGGTACCTGCATCAGCGATGAATCCCATCATCAAACCTTGGCCATTTCGAGGTTGGGGCATGGATATGATCGGCAAAATTCATCCTCCATCGAGCAAAGGCCATGCGTGGGTTCTGGCCATTACAAATTATTTCACTAAATGGGTGGAGGCCGTCCCTATGAAGTCAGTAGCATCCAAAGATGTCATCAGCTTTGTGAAGGAGCATGTCATTCATAGATTTGGGATTCCCCAGACTATCACGACCGATGGAGGTTCGGTTTTCGTTTCTAAGGAATTTAGAAAGTTCTGCGATGACATGGGAATCAAGCTGATCCGATCGTCTCCATACTATGCTCAAGCAAATGGGCAAGCTGAAGCGTCCAACAAGAGCCTTATCAAGCTGATTAAGAGGAAGATTGACGAGTATCCTAGACGTTGGCATGAGGTTTTGTCAGAAGCTTTGTGGGCGTATCGCATGTCATGCCATGGAGCGATAAAAACCTCGCCATACCATCTGGTCTATGGACAAGAAGCCGTATTACCCTGGGAAATTACGGCTGGCTCGAGACGGGTTACGTTTCAGAATGATTTAACAACTGAAGAATATGCAGCCCTGATGAGTGACAGCATTAAGGATGCAACGGAACTCAGACTCTGGTCGCTTGAGAAAATCAAGGAGAACAAAGCCAAGGTAGCTCGCGCATATAATAAGAAGGTGAGACCGAAGGATTTCCACGTTGGTGATCTGGTATGGGAAGCTGTGTTGCCGTTGGGGACTAAGGATAAAGCATATGGTAAATGGTCTCCAAATTGGCACGGGCCGTACAAAGTCGACCAAGTTTTTAAGGGTAATGCATACATGCTCGAGCAGTTGGATGGTGTGAAGTTCCCAGTGGCTGTTAATGGCCAGCATCTCAAGAAGTATTTCCCAAGTATGTGAGATGATGGGCAGTAAGATATGGAGGCCGATGCACGAAATCGGCCAGTAAAAAAAAATTGACATATGGGGATGATGGACAGTGGAATATGGGGGCCGATACATGAAATCGGCCGATAAAGAAATATACGTGCAAAGCAACAGCCGATGCACAGACATCGACTTAAGAATAAAACAACCGATGCACAGCCATCGACTCTAGAGCTACAGAATATTATGAGCAGGTATCAAGTTACAGTCTGGATTTGAGAAATGTTTGCTTGAACCTGTCTAATTGGGTCATTGATTTGGGCCTTATGGGCGTCTATGGTGGAAGACCGATACGCTGCTATCGGTTCTTGGTGCGTTGACCTACTTTGGCAATCGAAAGATTTGAAATTGGACAATTGGAAAATCAAATTGGAAGAACATTTTTCATTGATTCAAAGGAGCAATTTTACAAGGAAGAGTCGATGGCTCTCAAAAGGATCATCCGATGCCTAATGCACTACCACTACTAGCCCTGCACTACTCCCTAATCTACGGGCCGTCGCTGCCCTCGTCGTCGCCATCGTAGCTGCCGTCAGCGCTGCTGCCGGCGGGCTCCTCGTCGCTGCTGATGAAGCCACCGGCAGGGGCTTCATCCCCCTCGTCGTCGTCGTCGTCGTCATCCGACCCAGCGCGGAAGCGCTTGGCCGGTGGGTACTCCTCGGAGAAGGAGTCCTCCTCCGCCTCTTCTTCCTCCTCGTCGGAGCAGAGGTCCGCCTCCCATGAGAAGAGGTCGTCGTCGCTTGCCGCCTCCAGCTCCCCGTCAACGAGGAACTGGAGGTCTTCTTCCCCATCGGTGAGGGGCTCGTCGTCCTCCGACTCGATGGAGGAGTCCCAATCCCTCGCGTCCCAATACTCGGGGGCGAGGGCCTCGTAGATGGCCATCAGATTGACCTCCGGCTCTAGCTCGCTGGAGGAGGAGGAGTCGAAGGAAAGGCCGGAAGAGGCAGAGGAGGAAGAGGAAGACATGGCTACAGAGGAAGGGGGTTTTTTGCCGATGGCTAGTACGGAGCAGGGGAATGGAGAGATGAACTGCTCGATGCGGGTAAATAAAGGGGATCTAGTGAAAGGCGATTCAATGCTGTGGCAGTTCCGAGGACATGGTGCCAAAACTGTCAAATCGTGCAGAGAAGTTGAGAAGGCAAGCATCATGATGGAAAGATACTGAAGCGGTTCTGCTCTGCCACGACATGACCCTACGAAGGTAAAAACAGAGTGGTTTTGAAATTATCATTACCAAAACCAGGGGGGCATGTGTTATCACCAGATTTTGCCAGAGCAGGAGGTGGGCCGTGACCGAAGATGGGCTTAGAAGACATGTATATTGAAGTGTCTCTGAACCGGCCTTGTGCAGGAAATTGGGCTAGATTGCCCGTGTATCTGTATTTTATAGTAGGTTACGTGTCGGTTAGAATTAAGAGATAGAGTTTAGCCCGCACACAGTTGGGTTTATTCCCAAGTTAGAAAGTCTACGGACTATAAATATGTATCTAGGGTTATTGAGAAAGGAGGACAATCACGTTCACAACAAACCAATCTAGGCGCATCGCCACCCCTTGTTTCGAGGGTTTCTCCCGGGTAAGCAACATGCTTTCTAGATCGCATCTTGCGATCTAGGCAGTATCAGTTTATTCATCCTTGGTGCTGCTCGTGCTGAAGCCTTGTTGATGGCGAGCAACACCTTTATCTTAGATGTTTTGGGGCTTACGTCGACGTGTTTATGTTATGCTTGCTTAGCTACGTTACCCCTCGATATCTAGCCGCCCTTACACCTATCTTAGGTGTAAGGGCGGCATCTTGCTTAATCTTTGTTTAGTAGATCCGATCTGTTATAGTCGTTTCTTGTTCTACAAGGATTAGTTTGATATCTGCATGGTTAGGCCTTACAAACGGGTTGAACGATCCGGTAGTGCGTAAGGTGTGGTTTATTAAGCCCTAAAGGGATTGTTCCGGGGATCAACTTCATGTTGGTTTTTAGGCCTCGTTAGGGCTGGTTTTCCATCATCTTACGTATCTGCTAGGCTCAATTACGCGTAGGATGTTCCGGTTATGCAGTGAAAACCCTAGACTATCGTAGATTAGCTTTGCTTGATTTTGATAAAGCATGATCCCCGTGTCATGGTAAAACTAACGTGAACCACGGGGCAATCGGCTCTTTGAGCCGATCCACAGAACAACTTAAGAGCCGATCAGGGCTCGTATTTAATGTTTACGTGTTTGCCATGCAGGAAACTAAACGAAGCAATCCATCACCTTCCTGACCAGGTATAGGTCAGGTGGCACGCCCTTGTAACCGCCAGGACATGTGCCGGAGCATTGCGGGACGACGACCGAGGGACCAGGGCCCACCAGCAGTCTTGGTACCCTCCCGGCTCTTCGTGTTGCTCGCCGCTGCCCGCCGGTGGGTTTTGGCAGGCAACAACCCCAGATAATAGTGATGATCCAAATATGCTTTCGCCTTTTTCAAGTATTCGTTTGGAAATAGGACGGTCACATGTTGGATCCTATCCAAAAAACATAATTTGGAATCTAAAAATCCAAATAATAATATGCAAGTTATTATTTTGAAATCTTGGAATCTAAAAAAAACAAAACAAACATGTTATTCAAAACACGTAAATTTGGAATCCAAGAATCTGAATAATAGCTAAATATCAAATCACAGCCAAGGACAAGCTAGGCCCGTTAAAGCTCGGTCCCACCTGTCACACGAACTATCTCTAAGTTGATTTAGGCATATTATTTATCTAGTGAAACTATGTGTGCACAGAAGATGTACCAGAGACATGATCATCGTCTCCAATTCATGCTCCGAAAAGTTCTGAAAATAATTAATGGTATTGACCTAGTCTCTATCATGGATGACACCTCCAATTCCAAGTGGATAATACAATTCAAAACTTCAGACGGAAGTGTTTTGATGGATCTTTATTTTTTTATGTCTTGGCCTTGAATCCATATGGAAATTTGTTTTTATTTCTCAAGAACTTGTATCTACCGATCTTGCTAAACTACAAAGATAATAGCCAATTTTCGAGCAGTGAAAGAATTTTGGTAGTGTCATACAAAAGTGATTCACCTCTCTCATTGGCCATTTTAGAGTGGAGCTCTATATCGTGAGCCTAAGACCTGAAAGATATGCTACCATTGTTTCTGAAAAGAGGACATGTAAAGTTTTCTGAAGTCAAATAATGTATTTTTCTGAAGTCCAAAAAAATTGGGATTAATAAGGCATGTCACAATGGATTGATCAATATCCCACTACTCCATTCTTATGATCAACCTTTCCCTCTTATAGGAGTAGTATGCAGATGACACTCTTTTACCTATGCCCACTGCCCTCAAGATCTACTTACAACAAAACTTCCATGATTACTATTAACATCTTTGCTGAAAGGTGTGAGGAACTAGCAAATTGTTTTGGCTGCAAATCAGCGAAATTAGCTTTTACTTATCTAGGGCTGCCTATTTGCACTACTAGACCAAGAGTTGAATGTTTCTTTTTACCTTACATGGAAAATTTTGACACAAGATTCCGGTATATTAAATCATATGCATCTAGCTAGACCACTGGTAACTAAAACTATTATATCTTCTCTACCTTTTTATATGTGCAATCAGAGTGCCACTAACTATCCTAGATTATTTTAGATGTATGAAAGAAATTTCTCATGGCACGGCACGAATATTCATAAGTTGGAAAATTCCTGATTACGAAAATTAATATGCCTAGGAAGGTTAGCCAACTTGTTGTACTTGACTTGAGGATACAAAACATAGCACTTCAAATGAAGAAAAATTATAACCTTTTCAATTAGTACAACATTCCATGGGTCGAGCTTGATTAGAAAAAAATATCGCAATCATGTTGGTTATGTCCCTAGCCATTATAATAGAGGCTCTTTCTGGTAGAGGGGCTTTACTTGGTTAATTGTTGAATTTAAAGAATTGACGAGTTTCAAGACTGGTTATGGTTTCCATTGTCTTTCTGTGGCATGGTAACTGACAAGGAAATCGGCTTGACGACACCTTCCCTTATCTATTCTCATTTGGCAATGACACAGATATTTCTCTTTTTAAAGCCACGAACAGGAGCCTAAAAGTGTGCATGTCATGTTCCATCTATATTATCAACCATTGCCTCTAACCAGTGTAAATCTCTGTAGGGGGTTGCAGTAGAAAACAAAAAAAATCTAACTTAACACAAACCCTAATATGCCCAAGATCTATCTAATGAATAATGCAGTAACGGAGATGATATCGGTGACGTACCCTCGTAGACCGATAGCGGCTAACGTTCCGCTAGAACATGGTTGATGTAGACATACTCTCGTCGCCGACCTCCGGGTCGTGTAGAAGTCCTCTCCAACGACGTCGAGTGCCGCAGGTCCTGCACCTCGTAGTTTCGCACACGTACGATGCTCAACGATGCTCCCAGCTCCGATCCAGCGAAGTTGCGGAAGTAGATCTTCTGGATCCGGATCCCATCAGCGCTCCCGCATAATGGGTGGACTTGTCTCCCTCCCTATGCAGTTCTTCGGGAACCGCACGGAGAAGAAAACTAGAGAGAGATATTTTTCTATTTAATTGGGTATTTAATTTGCCCCTATGTGTCTCTTTATATAGAGGGCAAAGGGGGCCATGCTTCATAAGGGGGCAAGGTGGGACAAAAGAGAGGAGGACCTGCGGACTCAGCCAGCCTCCCCCCCCCTCCCCCCACCCCTTTCCTTCCCATGGGCCCCTTTCCATATGGGGCCCAATTTAGGTAGGGATGCCCTTTTTAATTAAATAAAACTTATTTTAATTAATTAAATATTTCAATATATTAATCCATTTAATTAACATACTAAACATATCCTTTAATTGTCATTTGTCCAAGACACCTCTCAAACTATTGCGAACCTTCCGAAAAACTCCGGAATCCTATTTCGGATTTATCTTTCAATTCCAATGCATTCAGAACTATCCCGAGTTTTGTTGAGCCCTTAAGTGTGTTACCTTACGGTTCGGGAATAAGGCAGACATGACTGAGATAACTTCTCCAGTCAAACGATCACTAGGGGGGTCTGGATAACCAGGGTGATCTCAATGCATTTCACAAAGATATGATCGTCGTTTGAACCATTGTGTTGAGTCCAACTTATTATGTTCATTAGATATCAACACTCGTCTGAGACATGATCATCGATATCATAGTACCTAGTTCGATCTCGTTACTGACAAGGCTATTCAACTCCTTTCTTGTGATTCCATCCCCATGACCTAGTCATACGCTACTCAACTTTCATGGATGTATTCTCACCGAGTGGGCTCTTTGTATCTCTCTGTCACGTGGACGAAAAAATCCTGCTATTAATACATATGCCTCAATCAATCCCATTGGAATATCAAACTATACCTTTATAATCACTCTGTTACGGTGTGACAGTTGATGCAGCCAAAGCAGCCTCCGGTGACAGTGATTAGATATGATCTCACGGTTTAAAAATTAAGTCATTACGTAATTTATATAAACATCGTACCTTTGAACTTGATGTGACCTGGTCATGTTATAATACTTATGTTTTGGGTATATCTATCATATCGTTTATACAAACGATATGATCTCATTGTCAATGACATGTATGTCCATGATAGGGAAACATCGATCAACGATTGATTCCAATGAGCTAGTTGTGCACATATATGCTCACCAGGGACCATGTTGTTTGTCTACATATCACACGTGTATTAATATTTCTGCTTAATACAATTATAGAATGTCACGACACTTGTTATGAACTTTTGACATATAATAATAAATATTCGGTATTATTTATCTCTAGAGCACTATCTCCAATAATATTTACATGTGATTCTTGACAATGATATTTAGAATCTTGATGGGGATAAATGGTTTGTTCCCCGGGGTTGTAACAAATATTGCAGTAAAAAAGGGAATATAATGGCGAAACTCAAAACTAATCCCGGGTACATATGCAGCTGGTATGTAAAAAAAACATATTTCTTTGTGTGCCCTTAAAGTTTTACATAAAACCGACAATTTTGTGTCCTCTATAAAAAAGACAAAAAAATGTTATGAGAAATAAACTATTTTAGCACCAAATTTTTTTCTTTTTTACATAGGGAACATAGCATGTCGATTTTTGCTGAAACAATTTGGTGACCATGTATCATGTCAAGATATACACGAGACTTTTTTAACATATTTTTTGACATTTTTAAATATATTCAAAATGGCTTTCAAATAAAGGGTGCAGATACACCTGGGTGCAGAAACACCCTATCCAATATAATGTCATTTATAATGCACATGGTGCCACTATTCCCTTTAAATTGATTTGGAAATATTGCTCACTATGAAAGAAGAAGCTCTTTTATTGGATCATGATACAAGAAAATTTTAGTACCAAGGATATTGTATGATCATATATCTGAGATGAGACATTTGGTGATTCAAAAGGTTATCATGTAAAAAAAATAGGAAGAAACAAAACACAGTTCCAACATCTTAGCATATAATATTTCACTACCTACTAGTAAAATTAATGATAAATAAAATAAAATTTAAAATATGTAAAGTAAACTGAAAACTAGAGGCCAAAAAAAGGACAAATCAAAATCCCTATTCCTCGCTCAACGCGGGAGCAATTCACTCTCGCCTGAACCGATGGATGGTGGGTTGGCCCAATAAAGTGTGTCTGGTTTTTCTGCATTTATGTTCTTGTTTTTGTTCCATTTGTTTGTTTTATATTTCTATTTTATTTTTCCTTCTTTTTTCCTTCTTCTGTTTCTGTTTTTAGTTTCTATATTCTTTTTTTGTTTTTGATTTTCTCTTTTTATGTTAAACAGTTGTGTATGTTGTGGAAAACATATTATTCCCTCTGACATATGTTACTTGTCGTAGATTAAGTATAAAGTTGTGCCAAATCCGCGACAAGTAATATGAACGGAGAATGTAGGAGTTTTTTCATGTTCCAATAACATAACTATTAATTTGAAAAGGTTTCAAATACTATAAAAAATCGTATTGAAAAATCCTTCAAATAACATAAATGTAGATGCTAAATATCGTTCAAATAACATAAATGTTCATATTAATTTTTTTTCAAATAATAAAAATGTTCATACTAGTTTTATATTCATTGATTAACAAAATAATCACAATTTTCAAAATATGCTCACTGAAAGGATGAGATGTCGCCTAGAGGGGGGTGAATAGGCGATTTTAAAAACTCTTACGGATTTGGCTTGTAAGAATGCGGAATTAAACTAACGTTTATTTTACAAGCACAAAACCTAAATATGCTATGATCAAGTAAGTGCAACAACAACAACTAGAGCTAAGCAAGCTAGTCACAATATATATATGAACAACAAGTGATAGCAAGATATAATAAATACTTCAAGCTCGATGGCTATAACAAGGGAAAGTAAACTCGGGTATAGAAATAACCGAGGCACGCAGAGACGAAGATGTATTCCCGTGTTCCCATTCCTTTGCAAGAAGGTACGTCACATTTGGAGAGGTGGGGATCCCACGAAGGATTTTCCAACGCCTCGAAGGCTCACATTCTTCTCCGAGCCTATCCACGAACTAATAGCCCCTTTCCTTATGGTTAGCTTTTCCTCCACTCCGGAGATGGCAAGCTCCACAACCACTTCAAGCTCCATGAAGGAGAAGTCCGTGGCCCTTTACAACCTTCCACGAAGAGGTCACCGGGACACCAACCAAGCCAACTAGGAGGTCACCCTTCAAGAGTAACAAGCTCACGGTCTCTCACTCGAACTAATTGTGGTGGAGAGCTCAACACTATGCAATGATGCAAAGCAAGAACACCAAAAGTGTTGAAATTCTTCACACTCAAATCCCACCAAAGCAACAAATGCTAGGATGAGATTAGAGAGGAAGAACAGAGCAGGAAATCAACAAATGACTCCGAGATCTAGATCCAAAGGGTTTCCCTCACTTAGAGGAGAAATGAATTGGTGAGGATTGTAGATCTAGATCTCCTCTCTTAGATCCCTCAAAAATGAGCAAGAATCATGGGGGGAATCAAGAGATGGGGCAAGTTCTTCAAATTCAACAATGGAGGAGAGAGAGAGTGGAAGAACTTATCCAACCAAGGTGAAAGAAGGCCTATTTATAGCCTAAGAAAAAATATAACCATTAGGAGAACAATGGGTAGAAAAACGGCCCAGCCGGCCAGCCAGCCGGTCCAGCGGGCCGGGTGCCGGAGAGGCCGGCAGCGCCGGCTGACAGGCCGGACGGGGTGCGGGTGGGCTGCGCATCAGCCAAAAGGGCCCGACCGGGGGCAGGCCGGTCAACCGGGCGCTGGGTCGGCCGGTCTGGCGGCCACCGGGACAGGAGTCGGTCATGGGCCGGGGGACCCCTGGAGCAGGCCCGGTGTGCATGAGCGCCAGAGCCGGTGCGCACTGGATGGGCCGGTGGCAGGCTCGGCGTCGCGAGGCGGTGGGCTGGAAATTGCTTCCGGTCAAACCTTTTTTCCTTTTCTTTTAAAATTGAAAATGCTCCCGAACTCCGATTGACATGAAACCAATTTTGTTGGAAAGATAACGATAAATAGAACTCCAACAAAAATATTGAGATGAAATATTGAGAATCCTCACAGAATATATTTAGATGATTCTAGAGAGGGAGTCTCCCAATGTTAAGAAACGATAAAGACGTCCAAACTCGAAAACGCAATAGAAGATGCATGCAGATTCCGTTTTCGATGAACTTGGGCTTGTTGAAAAGCTAGCAACAAGCTCAAGAACCTCACACAAAGAAATACCAAGAAGCAATAGGGATATGCAAAGTATGCATATGATTGAGCTCTCTAAGACGATGAGATCAAGTTACCCAACCGAAAGCCCCTCTTGATAGTGCGCTATCTATCCTATAATCTGGTCTCCCAACAACCACCTTGAGACCGGTAAAAGGAAAACCTAGCAAGTCGCTTTTGATGGGGTGGTTGAGCATCAGCACGCGACACTAGGCTTGTCGCTGGAAAAATGGACCTCTCTAGACCCAAAAAAGAAATACATCCATCCGATGCTAAATAGCGCCGGATTTCGGCCTGAGGAGCCCCAACGGCTGAAGATGCTCTTAGGAGGGCATTGATCATACACAGGTATACTTTCTTAGTAGAGAAACGATCTCCACCCCATTGGAATGGCCAATGATCCATTTCGTTTCCATCTATGTCACTTAGCAGTTCGATCATTTCATGGTACTGATCATCCGCCACTTGAGAAAGCGGTAAGTGAAACACGTGCCGTCCCCTTAGCGGGAGGTATTTTTGGTTTTCTAGTTTTCTTCTAGTATAATGGTTTTTTGATCGGTCTTTTGTGCGGTCGGTGTTATATAAACTTTTTAAAATATGAAAATTTTCAAGTTTGATTTTTAAAATCTGAATATTTTCCATGGTCCATGGCGATTTAAATCTGTATAGAATAACAGACACGGAAAATCATCCCATTAGGAGGAGCGCACAGGCGCGCGTTGAGCCATGTATAGCACCCCCCCCCCCCCCCCCCCCTTTAAGCAGGAGTAACTTTACGCTTCCTGAAAGTTCAATATCGATAACTTAGAGGGGAGGTGAATAGGTTGTATAAAATTTTCCTTGACTTGTTTGCAATTTTAAGCTATGCGAATAAATAAAGTGGCCAGCCTAATGCAAACTAAGTGAAGCATCCTATATAAAAAAATACACATATCAATCAAGAACTTGAAACGCAGGTGCAGCGCGCGGGCCAGAGGCAGCGCGTGCCGCGTGCGGGAGAAGAGGCGGCGTGGCGATTGGTGGCAGATGGCGCGTGCGAGAAGGAGGCGAGCGGGCGGGGCGTTGCTTGATGCGGCCAAGCGGGCACGTGGTGATGCAGGGGAGTGGGCGGCCTGCGGCGTGCGGGTGCACGGCGGGCGACGCGCGTGAAGCGGTAGCAGGGCCAGTCCTATACACCGACCAGGTCGGTGCCGATGCGGGTTGCCGCACACCCTGGTCGGGTATTGGGCCTGGCCCATTTAACGTTTTTCGCTTTCCTTTTCTCTTTTTTTTTTCTTTTTCCGTTTTCTGTTTTATTTTCTTTTCTTTCTGTTTATTCTTTCTTTTGTTCAAATTAGAAAAGTCTATATTCGAAAAATGTTTAAATTCGAAAAACGTCAAATTTGAGAATTACTAAAATTTGAAAACTGTTCAAATATGAAAACGGTATAAATTAAAAAATTGTTCAAATATGAAAATCGTTCATACTCGAAATTTGTTCAAATTTGAAATTTGTTCAAATTTGAAAATTGTTCTAATATGAAAGTCGTTCAGATTCGAAAATTGTTCAAATATAAATTTTGTTCAGATTCAAAAATGTTCAAATTTGGAAATTGTTCATAGAAAAAAATACATTTTTGTTAAAAAAATGTTCAAATCTGAAAATGTTCAGATTTTTAAAAAGTGATTTATTTTTAATTTGAATTTTTTTAAATTTTACAAATGTTCAGATTTTTAAAAAAGATTCTTTTAAAAAAGAAAACAAACAACAGAAAAAAAAGAAACGAAAAAGAAAACCGCCTTACCTGATGTTGGGCTGCGGCCCAGTTAGTAAAATCCGGGCGCGCGGGGTGTGCGGCGACGGCTTCCGCGCCGACCAGCTCGGCATACAGCAGCTCCCGGTAGCAGCGTGCGGCGTGGAGAATCGTGCAGCGTACGTGGGTCGAGCCAAGCAAAGTCCTACGCGCGGCAGCTGAGCAGCTGAGCAGCTGTAGCGATGTGGGCCTACGCGCGGCCCACGCGGGTGAGGAGCGGCAGCAGCTCGCGTGAATTAAGGGAGCGGGCCGCGCCAGGAAAAACAAACACGGCCAGCCGGTTTAACCGGCCAGAACGACTGTTGGCGTGAAAAATAAATAGCTCCTGGCTGTGCTGTTTTGTCCTCTCTTTTTTAATTTCTTTTGGCAAAAAAAGCGGAGCAAATTTTGAGTCTCTATCCCGTAAGATCGGAGCAAATTTCGATCGCCATCGGGACAAAAATATTGGAGAGAGCAAGAGCGGAATATCGTGGAGAATAAAGATGGAACCAAGAGACGAAATATTTCTGTGGCGAACAAAAGTGCTAGAAAAAATTATAGCAAACGCCAAACCAAATTCGACCCACTTTTGGAGTTATAGAGGGAATCAAAGACGCCATGTGGTGGCGAAGATAAAATTGATGAAGGATACCAAGCGAATGGGAGGAAAGAGAAAGATGATTTGAGCCAAAGAATCAAATAACGACTCCGGCCCCCTTTTAATAGTGCGGGGTCCTATACTCAAGAAAAAACAAAAAAGAGGAAACTACCTTGTCGCGCTTTTCCGAGTTTCATCTTCGAGTGCTCCTTCGAACTTCGTCTCGAGCTCTTCCACTCTCCTTTTACATCGTGACCCGACAACATAAGAGGGCGAGAGAATTAACCGTGTCCCGCTAGACCTTGATGACGGTGCTCATGAGCTTTATTCAAGCCGGAACACTTCAGTTGATTGCATGTTCTAGGTCTTGGTCACCAATAGCTCAACTCATGTGCCTTGGAGGATTGTGACACTGACTTCGAGCCAAAGCTTGTCTCTTGACATCACATATCTTGAATCCAACATATGGACTTCAAGCAAAACCTATGGAGTATTCCTTCCAACAAAAACTCAATATTGAAAACATCAGTCTATATGAATTTTCATCAATTACAAAAAACAAACATAGGGGCAAGGTACCCTTTCACCGCCCAAAGCGGCGTTTGTGATGGGCCCAAACAAATATCCTCTATCTCCATTTTTTATGTTTCTTTTTTCCTTTTCTGTTTTTTTCCAAAATCTAAATATTATGAACAATTTTCGAATCTAATTTTGAATCTAAAATTTTCAAAATTTACCAATTTGAGAATCTGATCTTTTTCCTAAATTTCAATAATTTGTTGGAATCTAAATATTTGGACAATTTTTAAATATGAACATTTTCCAATTTCAACAAATTTTCGAATCTTAATATTTTTGATGATTTTCGAAATTCAATAAATATCTAATATCTATTTTTTTTAGAATGTAAACAGTTTTTAAATCTGTTTTTTTATTTCGATACTTTTTAATCTGAACTTTTTAAAAATTAAAATATTTTTGAATATAAATATTTTTTGAAACTAAAATACCAGAAAAAAAATATAACAAGAGGAAAAGGGAACAGAAAAGCCAGACATAAACCAGAAAATACTGGACAAAATAAGGGACTCGCAATTTATGAGCCATGTCCATGCCACCGCTAGGGTGTGTGGAGCGGACACACGGTGTATAGACCGATCTGGTTGGTGTGTAGGTTGCCCTTTAAACGGTAATAGGAGGCTATGTGACCTTGCGTTATTGGGACAAAGTAGGTCTTCCGGCTGTAGGCTTGCTTGTAATCGTAAGCAGGCATGTAAACAAGCCCAACCAAGCAAGCAGCCTTATGAATAGTCTTTTCTTATAATTGTGTGCTTATAATTTTTTCGAAGTACAAATCGGTTACATGAGAAATAACCTTGTCATTTTGTTTGTAAATTTTACATGGGGTTGGAAACTACCGTGGTGTAATAGTCGGGATGCAAAAGCGCCTTCGAATCCTCACATGTACATTAATGACAAAGCCGGGGTGGAATCTCTCTCGGTCTTTTTATTTATAAATTTCATATGGGGTGAAAGTTGGAATTGAATAGTCCCTCCGATTTATTTATAAATTTCATATTAGCGATAAGTAATATGAATCGAAGGGAGTAAGACAAAAAAAAAATCTTGCATTTAAGAAGTTCAAAAATAATCACCGTTCGACCTACATTCTTATGATAGAAATCGGAAGGTTATTTCATATGGAGTAAATAAATTCATATATAGTTAAAAAATAATAGAGTAGCATTCTTGCGTTTCACATATCTGAAGAATAGTACTGTACTGTACGTGTATTTTTTTTTTTTGAACTGTACGTGTATTTTTATTACACAAGCAATGACGACTTGGAACGAATCATGGAGAGGAGAGGACCGCGGCGAAATGCTCGGCGAGGCTCTTGACGGTGCTCTGCGACACCGCCGACTCGCCGCCGAGGTACCACCTCTGGATCATCTCCGCAACGCCGGCATTCTCCACGGCCACCTTGGTCTCCTCCTTGCCCTCCGTCGCGAACGATATCTCGGCCGCGGCGCCCGTGGGGGTGGCCGGGAAGTGGAAGGTGACTACGGATCCTGGCCTGAAGTACTTGGACTGGAAGAAGTCGGCGACCTTCTCGAGCGCCTCCTCCTCGTCGTCGTCGTAGCTGTCGGTCGCCACGAGCCGGTCCCTGACGGAGCTCTCCAGCTGCACGCCGTACTGCGAGCCCTTGATCTCCTTGATCACCACCAGCCTCAGCACCTTCTCCACCGGAGCTGCATGCGTGCATCCACGGCAACGTATCAGAAACATGTGGTCTACTGTCCACCTCGATCGATCATCAACAGAACTAATAATCTCACCGGAGACGAGGGCGCTGAAGAAAGCCTCGTCTTCGAGCAGCTGGTTCTTCCCCTTCCAGCCTTGCAGATGCTCCATGACGCCGGCCGTGTCGAGGTAGACCCCGATGGCGTTGAACTTGATCTGAAGGAAATGGATCTCAATGTCCGTGACGCCTGCACATCGAGCTCAGCTGTGTCAGAAAAAAAGAAACAGAGATGATTTTGTTTCCTCATGTCAAATTGCTCGAGAGACTTGCCATGGCCGACGAGCGAGAGCGTCTTGGTGCCGGCGATGATCTCCTGCGGGAAGGGGATGCCATCCACGTCCACGGTCTTCTCGTGCTCCGATCCCACTGCACTCGCAAGCAAAGCTTGATCAAAAACTGAGTTTATTTCCCACATTTTGTAATTGTTTGCCAGAACTGTTTAGCACTAAGATTTTCTTTGAAACAAGAAGATTATAATTAAGCAACTTACTTGTTCTTTGCAGAGGCAGTGGTCAGCAGAGACACCTTTTGATTGGAGGATGAACTGAAGCAGCAGCTTTGTGTTTGTTCTGGCAGAGATGCACGGAGAGACAGCAAAAGAGCGTGGGTGTTTTATCGTGCTGCCGTGCGACGCGATGGAACAGAGGGGTTAGGTGGAGGAGTGGGAGTGGACATGTGGCTGTACTGAGACTGCTAGACGCAACTACCACTCTGAAGTAAGCGTGCAAACAAACGTACTACATGGGTTTAGAGAGGGGGAGAGGTAGGTGCATGTTGTGGTCAACAAGTGTGCAGCAGAATGCTCTTCATTTCCAAATTTTTCAATTAAATTATGGTACATCCAGTACCCATACAGTTTTGAACCCACGAAGACATAAGGGCATCTCCAGCGGGCCGACGTCCGAAATGTCCGTTTGCGTCGGCCCGCGGATGCGTTGTGGGCCAGGGCGACCGTTTGCGTCGGGGGTAGCTCCAGCGGTGCGGACGTATATTTTATCCCGGGACAGCGTCAAGGTCGCTAATGGCGTTTTACGTCCCATCGAGGACTGCCGCCGGCGATTAACTGTTCCCGCGCGACGACGATCGTTCCCGCGCGCGCCCAATACATTGGCAAGTTTCGCCGGCGTTTCGCGCGCGCGGGAAACGCCGTGCGCGCCAACGCCGTTTCCCGCCCCGCCGTGGCTATATATGGTGGACACCGGCGGGGGCGACGGGCACACCTCAAGCTACCATCCATCCATGGCCGACCACATGAATTGGGAGCACGTTGTTCACATGTGCCGCCAGCTCCACCCGGAGGAGGAGGAAGATGAGGTAGCCGCCGCCGGCGTTGAGGCGCAGCAGCTGGACCTGGAGGTGGCGGCGACGGAGGCGGAGGTGGCAGAGCGCGTGAAAGGGCGCCTCGCGGCGACCAGGGCGGAGATCGCCAACGCCATGGCCGAGCTCGCCGACGCCAGGGCCGAGCTCGCGGAGGCGCGGCGGCCATCGCGGCCCTCCGGCCGACGCCGTCATCCACGACATTGCGGACGACGACGTCCCCGTGCCCATGCGCTTCGAGTGCGCCGGTGACCAGCTGGTTCTGCTCGCGTCCTTCGAGTCCCCACCGGGGATGCCCAGCGCCGTCGAGCTTGGCTGGCGGAGGAGGAAGCCCACAACTATGCGATGGCCATGGCTGGGGTTAATGTGCTCCGACCTGGACTCGCTCCAACAGAGGGGCCCTTCTCCGCGCGGGTCGAGCAGAGAACCGGAGCCGGAGGTCGCCATCGCCGCCGTGGACGAAGCCGTGGCGGCGGCGGCTAGGGACGTGGTCCGCTTCGTCGCCGATGTGGCGGTGATCCAGCGGCGGTCCAGCGGAGGAGGACGCGGCGGCGGCGGCGGTCCAGCGGCGGCGGAGGAGGAGGCCCGGGCGGCGGGCGGTCCAGCGGCGGCAGAGGAGGAGGAGGCCTGGGCGACGGCGGAGGCGGCGGCTACCAAGGTAGCCATTGCCCAGGCGACGGCCCTGTGGGACAGCTCCCTGGCCGAGGCCCTCGAACGCCGCAAGCGGCAGGACGAGATGTTCGTTCGCCGGCGTGCGCGGCGCGCGGAGTGCAAGAAGCGCTCCCGCTTCGACGACAGCGCCGGCCCATCCGGCGGCCAGTAGTAGGGCGCGCGACTGCGAGTAACCGAGGCCGGTGTAGGCCGCGCGACGACGAGTAGGTACGGCCGTTGTAGTTTTAGGTTAACTCCACTAACCATCTTTGTAAAGATGGTCCTTTTGGCCAATCAATAGTAATGAAAAAATCTTTTGCTTACCTAGTCACTGCCGACCGGGCCCGGATGTACCCAACGCGGACATTTTCCGCGACCGCCGAGCGTCCGCGGAGACGCAAACCTGGCGCATATTTGGGCCAGGTTTGCGTCTCCGCGGACGGCCCGGTCACTTTGCATCGCCCCGCTGGAACAGGCCCCAGAAGCATTTCCGGTCACGACGGACGAAAGCGACCGTTTGCGTCGCGCCGCTGGAGATGCCCAAGAAACTATAAATAATACAGCGGGGAATTCTCGCCAAAGCAACCCCTAGATGTTGCTGGCAATGGACATATATCAAAAAACTGACACACTGAAAAACCTTCAAAGATATGTAGAGGAGCGGATCAAATCTCCTTAAATCGCCGCAAGCATATCGACCATTGCACACCAAGCATATCGACGGGCACCAACCTGATCTAGCCATTCAGCCGGGCTAGCATTGTCCAGCTAGGCCGACGATGTTGCTCACAAAGGCTCGAAAGAGGGGTTGTAGAAGATTGCAATGTGGCAGACTATGCCCATGAAGGGCGCTAACAGACTATAACAAGAATCAGCTCTTTTGTCCACAAAAACTTCCAAGCTCTTTGGCAACGCCAAACCAAGCGCACCGCGATAGTATTGTCGAAACAACACAACCAACACTGTTTGTGTGACGCAGCAGCAACACCAAAACCAAACCAAAAAAAAGTCCTACACAGATAAATCATCTTCCATGACTCCATCCGTCCCAGGGCACCAGAGTGGTGGCTGGAGATCGATGACAAGGTCAAAGCCTCAAGTTGTTAGTACAAAACAGATATGGTCAATTCACTGCCACTGATGTCTTCCCCTACAGAAGGTGGTTCCTAGCACTCGAATGCTCCTGTTAATCTCAGAAAAATGTGAACTAGATATTTTTTCCTTCTTTTTCAGCTGAAGTGGAATAATGTTCAGATACTTATTCCCTCCATTCTGTAGATATCCAACCTGAACCTGTTTGTCTGGTTTTTTGTACAAATTAAGGGACACACAATGAGAAGACAGAGTGAGGTAGAGAGGGTTAGTGAGTACAGAGACAGGTTATTGTAATGCATTCTCAAATTTGCTAGAACGTCGCCTCTTCCTGCAATCAAGCCCGGACGTGGCCTCTACCTCTACCTAACAAGATACATCACTCCTTTCCATTCTCAATAAATTGCCTGCAGCTACAATTACTTTACTAGTGGCCTGCAATTTCTCAGCCTTCCTGACAGGTGCTAAGCTACCTATATCTGCGTTCTCTTTTAACACAAACCACACTCAGACGTGTTCTCAATCATTTTAGCTATTCTCTGAATTACTAAGAGTATGAGGATCAAAGGAGGAAAACAGAGGAAAAAGAAACACAAATGACATGAGTTTGACATCTCTTTCCCGATATAAAAAAAAATGAAAGAAAGAGATCATCACATCATTCAAACTTAAGAAAAAAAATTCTAACTTATCTATGAATTTACACGAGGGCCCAACAGAGCACACTACACAGAAGATCGTTTCATCACGCATATGCATCACAAGTGGTTATCTGTTCCTATCATCATCTTTTCCATAATCCTGGAAGAACCAGCCTCTACTGCTGCTCTTCACATCTCGATATGGTGAGAATGACTGGAGATATCTCCCTGGTTGTCCAGGGGCATGTACTGCGCCATGATGGCCCGGATCTCCGAATCCATGCAGCTCTGTAGAGAAAAAAGAAACAGCACAGAACAGTATTAGGCGCCAGCCTAGACTTATTCATGAATAATAGTTATTCTGTGCTAGTATGTCTTACCCGGATCCTGTACTTGTACACCGCGTATCCTGCAATTCCTGCTGCCGCTAGGCCGAAGAAGATAACCCATAGGAAATTCCAGCCTACCTGTGCTGCTGCATTTTTGCCTGAATAAAATGTGTCAGATTCAGTATCCCCAAATTCAGAAAACTAGACTAACCTACATGCTACTAGGGTAAGCTTTCAACAGCTAATTTAATGAAAAAAAATCGCAAAGACGATGAGGGATCTGTCATATACTACCTCCATTCCAAAGCTTATTATATTTGTTGATAAATTGTTCTAAATTTTTGGTCAAACTTTACTGGTTTGACTTTTGAAAAAAATATAAGCCTTAAGCTTTGGGATGGACGTAGTAGATTATAACTAGCCTACAAATCGTGGGACCTTACGATATCCAAATATTACACATTAGCTCAAGCATATAGGGGAAACTACAGAGGCAATAGTAATAGTAAGCTATTAAAGAAAATATGCACATACTTATGCACGTATCATGCTCCTTCATGTACAGCAGGCCACCACCGCAGCCGCACTCATAGCTTCCCCATGTGTTCTTGCATTTGCATTCTTTGCACTGGCATGCAGTCTTTTCCTTGCACTCATCAACATCTAAAATAAAATATTTCACATCAGCACGACAACAAAGGAGTACCAGTAATCTGCCCAATAATGGACAGTGTACTTTGACTGGGGAGCAAAATCTAGGTCAATATTCACATTTATGCAATGAAACATACAAACTTTTCGTTGAAACAAACTACAACCTAACAGTTAGTCAAATAATAAGTTTCAAATGAGGAAGCAAATTATTTGGTGGATATGAACATTATCCCATTGAAAGCTACATATTCTGCAAGACAAGGCACTTCTGAAAACACAATGGAGTTTGGGAACTAACTCTTACCTTCACACTTGTGGACACCGTCACCTTTGAATCCATCTGGGCATTTGCAGCCACCATCCTGCAGGTTATAAACAATGCAAATCTTCCTTTAGATTTCATATAATAATATAGTATGTGGCAGCATCAAGGTTAGCAAAAATGTGAGCTAATAACATACAGTGCAGGCAGAGTGTGTTAGACCATTCCTGGTCTCTTTCCAGCATCCTCCATTGTCAATCTCACAGCGTCCAGATCCTAATGCTAGAATAACAAGGACAAGTTTAACAAAAAATGCAATAAGGAAAAACTTGTATGTCCCTGAAAAAACTGATTATTGTGCAGGAAAGTCTCTAACTACTATCTTCAGTAATAAGGTTTAGAGTGCTAAAAAGTAATCAGACATCCAAGGCAAGGTACAGTCCATGATATTATTTCAATACTGGAAAACAAATGAAGACACAAAGAAAAATATTATCCTAAGTTGCTACAGGATAGGTACCTTCACAATGAGTGTAGCCATCACCAACAAATTTTACACCTTTCACAACCGGACATTCGCAAACTCTTCCACGGAAAGTATCCTGCATAACAACAAATATCGTCATATGCATCTGCTAAACAGAAAAAAGTGTTATCCCATGAACTAGAATTTAGGAGAAAAGCGGTGACCACCAAAAGTACCTTGCATGCAGATATGTTAGCAGCCTTATCATGCCAACAGCCACCATTGTTCTCCAAACACTCATTTGTTTGTATATCTACAGTTTGATAAAAGAAATCAAAGAGGCTCAAGAGAAAGGCACCAAACAGGTTGTTGAGTATTCATCACAAAGCAACACTGGGGGAAAGGTTAAGGGCTTAAGACAATCAATGCTCTAACCTTCAGTCAAGCAAACAGCAGGCTCAGTAGTTTCTTT
The DNA here is from genome assembly GCF_019359855.2 of Lolium perenne. Taxonomy (NCBI): domain Eukaryota; kingdom Viridiplantae; phylum Streptophyta; class Magnoliopsida; order Poales; family Poaceae; genus Lolium; species Lolium perenne. Next base: position 140,049,090 of record NC_067248.2, on the reverse strand, counting down.
AAAGCCTGCACAAAGTGCTTTAAGAACTGCTCCTTTGTCAAGTTTCCCTGAGAAATACAAATGCTAGGATAAGCACAACCGAAACCTTACAAATACAAATGTTAACTATAATGGTTTGATAGAGCACACACCTCTGTATTGTCTATTATTGATGACTAGTGTCGGTAAGATAGTGACATCACCACGAGCGCCTTTGCCAATCTACGTAAATCGGTCCAAAATGTTACATTATGAGGATGAATAAAAGAGAAAAGATCGCACTGAAGTACTAAGTACTAACCTGAGCATCCTGTTCAGCTTTCAGCACAGGATTTTCTTTATCAGCATCTGGATCACCAATGCACTTATCTATTGCTTTGTGATCAAGTCCTGGAAATCACAAAAATGTTCAATACAACTTACTTCTACACCTCACTTTAAGGATAAAGAGGCGTATGGAAAAACGAACATACCAAGTGACTTGATCACTTCATCAGCACATTCCTTAGTGTACTTATTTTCCTTCATTGGGCAGCGAATTGCAAAATCAGTCACATAGTCCCACCACAACCAGGGTTTCTGACTGTCCTTAGCAACTTGATAAACACAAACTTGCCGTAAATTCTGAACCACCACATCTTTCCCATCATACCCTTTGCTGAAATCCTGTTCAGGGTCAGGCGCACAGTACCTCCCGTGGTTGATACACTGGGACTTGCACTGCTTGCTTGACGTGAAGGACTCCGGGCAATACCAAGTAATGTAATGAGGAGTGAACTGTGTGTAACCTTTCTTCTCAAGTATCTGCGCCGGTCCTTTGAAGCTCTTGACGAAATCAATCTGGCTGTCGCATTTTGGACCACACTCATCGTTACTGTTAGTCCAAAATTCGTACTCGACCCGCTCATCAGGGTGAGGCAGGGACTCCCTCCAATCCAAATTCACATTAACCATGTCGCCCTTCTCGACTGCTTTCCTGAGCCTATCGCCGAAGCTTTTTGTGACCAGCGCTGACGCAATGGTGATGTTCTCTAAATAATCCTCCCGCCCGCTCTCTTCAGGCGTGTCCATCGTAATAAGCGGCTCATCCTTGTCATCGGCGACAAGGATAGCCGCCACTCCTGCGTTCTGCGCATTCCATGCCTTCTTTGCGAAGAAGCAATCTACATAGAACAAGAAAAACCATGTTATGCCATGCACGGCGCATATTAACTAACCAAGTAGAATGCAACAGGACTGATCATATTTTAATTAACCAAGTGGAATGCAACATGGACGAGCTGGCAAATAAGAAGTTAAATAATCGGCTGAAAACAAAATCAGTGGAACATCATAGACAGGCCAAAACAGCAAGACAGTGACCTAGTATGTGCCTTTGAGCAAGGGGCTCTTAACGGTAAAGCCTTTTCAGATTAAGTTTGCTCCACACATCAAGTCACAGATCTGGTTGTCGTGCCAAATTGGGTCAACTAACAGTCAGCTCAATCACTATCATCACGTGACAAGATCTAATTTTCAATGTGCATGAAAGACCAGGCAGTTAAATAAAAGCTAGTTCACTTCTAGTCGGTGTTTCAGTTGCAATCTATCCAAAACTAAACCAATCTAAACATATGTATAAGGCTAAAGGGCGAGATCGACCAAAGTGCAGGCAAAGAAATAGGAATCAATTGTGCTCACCTCCCCTGTCGACGAGCAAGAAGGTGGGGAAAGACCCGGGCTTGGCCTTGTAGGAGATGTCGAAGTCGTCGAAGCTCTTGCAGGCCTTCCGGTTGGCCTTGGGGTAGGCGACGACGCCGACCATGGTGCCGCCGTACTGGGGAACGCCGAAGTTGCCAATGGCGCACTCGTAGGTGCCCTTGAGCGTGTCCGGCGCCGTGATCTTGAGGCTGTTCTTCTCGACGACGAACCTCCCCTCGCAGGAGCAGCAGAAGGTGCACAGGAGAGCCGCCCACGCCAGCAGCAGCAGCCGCCGCGTCGCCGGCGGCGTGGATCGGAGCTCCATGCTCCAATCCGGCGATTAAACCGGCGAGACGGCGCGATGTAGCGGAAAGATCGGGTTTTTCGGCAGCGTAGGAGGTTGTTGGATTGGAGTGTGGTTTATTTATGGTTTTTGGGTTGGCGGAGGAGTTGGAATCGGAGTTTGGATTAGGAGTTGGAGAGATTTTGTGGGAGGAGACGGTTGCGGGGAAGAAGCATACGGAGACGCAGACGCAGGTTGTGAAAGAAAAGCCTCTTGAGTTTTGTTTTGTTTACCCTTTTTTACCCCATAGCGGCACATGAGCGACGTGCCACGGTTTCTTTTTGCCTCTTAGGTCATGTAACGTGTAGGACACTTATACAAGCAAAGAAAATAACGTGTTGGAGTAGTACTTGTTTCGTCTCATAAAATTTGTCTCAGATTTGATAAAATCTAGATGTATCTGCTAGATAGTATCTAAATACATCTAAATTTTAACAAATTCTGGATAATTTTTCTAGGACAGAGGGAGTATATTAAACAGGTAGAGGCGCTGTCCTAGCTACCACCGCACGCATGGAACAAGCATCAGCGAATCGGAGGTTTTGCGCAGAAACAGTTACAAACCAGCGACCCGGTATGAAAAATCCCCCCGCGGACGGTTGTACCATGCACCCACGACTACTACTGCACCAAACACGATAGGAAAAATCCTCCACTTAAGTGCGCGTCCTGTCATCGTTTACTCCCACTGACCCAATAAAGACTTGTTTGGTACTAGAGTGTTTACGGGAATTAGTGGCGATAATACGCTAAAGTTGTCAACACCCGGATTTTTAAGTCCAGATGCCTATTATGCCATACATCGCAATCCCAGGAAGATCGTGAGACATAACAGTTGAATATCATAGAGTCATCATTCATTACAAACCATAGTCTTCTTACAACAATAGATCACATGATCTACACTTACAATAATAGTTGATCTAGAGATCAACACACACATAACACATAGCGGAAGCGAAGTTGTAGTAGTCCATCTAATCCACAGGCAACGCTTGACGTTAGAAGACGATCCGAGTTATCGTAGACGTCCTGCTGTCTGTCATCCTGATACTGTTGCTCCTCTTCATAGTCTGGCCATTTGAATAGCCAGGGACACAGCCGTGAGTACTTTAATACTAGTGTAAGTACTAACAGTTTTAGTGAGAGTGTTCTAAGCTCTAGGTTCATTGCATAAAGCCAATTTTATTTCATAAGCATTTAAAAAACAAAGATTTTTCATTTGCCTAACTTAACTCAAGTGGGAACATTAGTGCCATTCCCACAACTCTGTTGTGATTCAAAATCAAAGTCACATTTCAAATTCAAATCACAAGTCACCTTTTGGAAAAGTTCTGATGACGGAACAATATGGCATTTCCAACTGTCCATGACCGAGGACGCGGCTATTCGAATAGGGTTACACTCTGCAGAGGTTGCACACTTGTGGCACAACATTTGATTACATCCGTCAGGGATAACCCTGAATAATCATAACTCAGTATGCGGATCATCAACCATTAACCTTTCACTTACACATCCTAGTATAGGCACATCCCCCATGAGTTTGGCCTCCCCGTAATAACCAACTGCTATCCTGGGAACTGCACAGGGCTTGGGTAGGATATTCATCTCATTTCACGTCATTTCACTTTCAATGGAGGCAGCCTTGGCATAACCTCTATGACGCTTGTTAAGAGGGAACACATACTAAGACACATAAATTTCCAGCTAAAGCATTACCCATAATCAGGTATTGTGGGGGTACTCAAGAATTGGAATGGTATCGCATCCGAACACAATCATCAGTGTTTATCAAAATCACCATTTCATCCAAGTCACATTCACCTTCAAAATCTTTCAATGGAATGACTCATCACTCCAAGGTTTTCAAATTCCAAAAGTTCACATGTTCCCAGCTAGAGTAGTCACTTTTAATTTAGCACTAGCAACTAGTCATGAGGGGTGCTAACTAGCTTGTAGCTCTTTAGGCTAACTTTGATGTTCTTGCACTACCTTATCTAGACTCAAGTTAACTATCAAAGTAAGACTTGGGAAAGAAAAGTAAAAGCTTTGAGAGATAAAAAACTGGGACTTGTAAGGTAAAACACAAAGTAGTATGATATTAGTGCCTTGCTCAAGTTGAGCTTGCACTAGGGTAACTTGCAAGAGTATAGCTTGCCTTGATTGGTACAGTGGTCAAAGCTTTCTTTTTCTTCCTGGTAGTAGACCTCCTCCTCCTGGTATTCCTCGGTACTAGCGTCTATAAACGGATACGAAGTATACAATCATCAAACCAATCTTAAGGGCTATACTAAACACACAAATGGTTCACACAAGCTATTCTAGCGTCACCTCCTTATTAACATGGTGGTTGACTTTGTTTTCTTTTTAAGAAAAATAATAATTTCCTCTCATTGAAATATTTATTAGGGTTTCTATTTATTATCTTTGAGAAGTAATTTCCTCTCATTGAATCTTGTTAAGATTTAATCTCTTCAAATAATAAAGTATGAACACATGTTGACCAAGGTTAACACTTCATATTTATCATTTGGGAAAATGATTTAAATGAGATACTTTATCTCATGCAATTTAAATACTACTATGGAATAATTTAATATCACTAAGTAATTAAATATGAGGTGCTATAAACTAAGGTCATTACCTCATATTGGATTACTTAGGAAAATGATTTAAATGAGAGGGTACCTCTCATACTATTTAAATAAATTAATTGAAATAATTTAAATGGACTAGAAATGGCTCCATAGCCATTATTTTGCTCTAGCCCATGATCATGGTAAACAACTATGCTATATTTTTACATAACCATGTAGAGTATTTGAAAAGTGATTTATGAGAGTTGGAATCAACTCAAAATCATTTATGGTTGATTTTAAATAAATGTTTGAAATTTGAAAAGACCCTGCCTTGTTATTTTTACTACATTATTTCTACAACCAATCTCGGGCTAAGACTGGTGTGGTTGGATAGATAATTTCACAAGCTTTCCAACAACATAAAATTCATGAAATTTGGCTCAGTAGATTTGATTCTATTTAATTTTGAATATGGCATCTGCAAAGAATTTCAGTTAACTTAAATATTTCGAATTTGAATTGGTGGGCTTAGGCGGGAAACGAATTTGGGCCACGGAGAGAAAAAGGAATGGGCCATCCCATCTGCGTGTCTCGCGCGAGTGGGCCGCCTGACAGTGGGCCCCGCTGTCAGCGGTATTTAAACAGTGAATCGGTACGAGCGAGGGGAGGCGTTGGATTAGACGATGATCGTGCGGCTCTCGTGCGTCGTCGTGGACGACGAGCACGGCTCACTGGCGCGGCGAGGGTAGGGGGTCGGAGAGCTCACCGGTGCTCCGGCGATCGTCGGCGAGGTGCGCAGCAACATTGTCGTGGACGGCGACCTCCTGGTACTGGTGGCGTCGCTTGAGGTGGCCCCAATCGACGGCGACGTGCTGCAGGTACTGGCGGTGCTCTGGCACCAAATTGGAGCTGCTCCGGCTACAATGTGGCAAGGGAGGTGGTCGAGGAGAAGCAGAGATGGGAGGAGAAGCTGAGGGTGTGAAGAAATGAAGAGGGGAGGTGTAGGATAACGTTGCATAGAAAACAAAAATTTTCCTACCGCGAACACGCAATCCAAGCCAAGATGCAATCTAGAAGACGGTAGCAACGAGGGGGTATCGAGTCTCACCCTTGAAGAGATTCCAAAGCCTACAAGATGAGGCTCTTGTTGCTGCGGTAGACGATCACTTGCCGCTTGCAAAAGCGCGTAGAAGATCTTGATCACGATCGGTTCCGGCGCCACGAACGGGCAGCACCTCCGTACTCGGTCACACGTTCGGTTGTTGATGAAGACGACGTCCACCTCCCCGTTCCAGCGGGCAGCGGAAGTAGTAGCTCCTCTTGAATCCGACAGCACGACGGCGTGGTGTCGGTGGCGGTGTAGAAGTCCGGCGGAGCTTCGCTAAGCTACGCGGGAAATATGAAGTGGAGGAGCAAAGCTAGGGTTTGGGAGGGGGTGGCCGGCCACTCAAGGGGGGCGGCCAAGCTATGGTCTTGGGGTGGTCGGCCCCCTCCCTTGGCCCCTCATTATATAGGTGGATCCCAAGCGTTGGTGTCCAAGTCTTCGAATAAGACCCGAAACCAAAACCTTCCATAGGAGGGGGCAAACCTAGCCCAACTAGGACTCCCACCCAAAGGTGGGATTCCCACCTCCCATGTGGGGGTTGGCCGGCCCCCTATGGTGGAGTCCACTTGGGACTCCACCCCCACTAGGGCTGGCCGGCCATGGAGGTGGAGTCCCTTGTGGACTCCACCTTCCTTGGTGGTTTCTTCCGGACTTTTCTAGAACCTTCTAGAACCTTCCATAGAACCTTCCGCGACATTTTAATTCACATAAAATGACATCCTATATATGAATCTTATTCTCCGGACCATTCCGGAACTCCTCGTGATGTCCGGGATCTCATCCGGGACTCCGAACAAATATTCCAACTCCATTCCATATTCAAGAACTACCATTTCAACATCCAACTTTAAGTGTGTCACCCTACGGTTCGAGAACTATGCGGACATGGTTGAGTACTTACTCCGACCAATAACCAATAGCGGGATCTGGAGATCCATAATGGCTCCCACATATTCAACGATGACTTCAGTGATCGAATGAACCATTCACATACATTACCAATTCCCTTTGTCTCACGATATTTTACTTGTCCGAGGTTTGATCTTCGGTATCACTCTATACCTTGTTCAACCTCGTCTCCTGACAAGTACTCTTTACTCGTACCGTGGTATGTGGTCTCTTATGAACTCTTTCATATGCTTGCAAGACATTAGACGACATTCCACCGAGAGGGCCCAGAGTATATCTATCCGTCATCGGGATGGACAAATCCCACTGTTGATCCATATGCCTCAACTCATACTTTCCGATACTTAATCCCACCTTTATAGCCACCCATTTACGCAGTGGTGTTTGGTGTAATCAAAGTACCTTTCCGGTATAAGTGATTTACATGATCTCATGGTCATAAGGACTAGGTAACTATGTATCGAAAGCTTATAGCAAATAACTTAATGACGAGATCTTATGCTACGCTTAATTGGGTGTGTCCATTATATCATTCACACAATGACATAACCTTGTTATTAATAACATCCAATGTTCATGATTATGAAACTAATCATCCATTAATCAACAAGCTAGTTTAAGAGGCATACTAGGGACTTCTTGTTTGTCTACATATCACACATGTACTAATGTTTCGGTTAATACAATTCTAGCATGATATATAAACATTTATCATAAACATAAAGATATAAATAATAACCACTTTATTATTGCCTCTAGGGCATATCTCCTTCAGTCTCCCACTTGCACTAGAGTCAATAATCTAGTTTACATTTGTAAAGATATAACACCTTGGCCTTCTGGTGCTTTATCATGTATTGCTCACGGGAGAGGTTTTTAGTCATCGGATCTGACACGCTCAGAAACGTATGTATTTTGTAATTCATTTGCGTCTCAACGCATCACTCATTTCCAAATGAGCTGGCATTAAATATGTTTGATCTTCGGTGGAACCTTAATTCCATTGTCTGAAATATGTCACTAATATTGTCACACACAATATAGCTTCAAAGTTCTGACTCTGTCGGAACTACACCAAGTTCTCAAAGAACCTCTTGACTTAACATCCTTTGTCATTGTCAAAACAATGACATACTCTGCCTTCTTTTGTAGAATCCGTCACCATATTTAGAACCCTTCTAAATCTAGCATAGACAACTTCTAGCTCATTGTGCTACCTTTTAAACAACACTTCGTCTAATTTGAGATTGAATTTATATTTTATATGTGATAAAACCAATATCGGTGTAACACCTTACATCGATTTGTTTGTCATTTCTTCATACAAAAATATATATATATATCCTTAGTTCTTCTAAAGTACTCAAGGATATTCTTACTGTCGTCCAATGATCATCATATGAATCATTCTGGTATATGCTCATAACACTTTATAGCACATGATATCTGATTGTGTACATATTATTCGTGATCTATAATCACTCATGTGTTTTTAATCATTGAGTGTCAGATACACTCAAGTCTTGTTAAACCTTCACATGACAAGAACATTTTCTTAATATTTCTATATTGAACTACTTCAATATCCATCATATGCACTTTGACTTAAACTTATTTATGTGTTTCAATCTATCTTCATAGATCTTGACACTAAATTTGTTTCAGTCCATATCCTTTCATTGAAGTTAATTCTCAATGAAACCTTTTAATCAAGTATATAATTACATCATTTATAACCAACTATATGTCACCTACATAAAGTATTATAAATGTGTCTTAGCGCTCCCACTTAATTTCTTGCAAATGCAAGCCTCTTCATTGTTGCAGATTAAATCAAAAACTCTTTGACTATTTCATCTAGTGAAGATTCAAACTCCGCTATACTTACTTCATCAAATTGAAGTTTGTATACCTATCTAGTATTCCACGGATCAGCAAAACTCTTGGTTGTATCTTGTATACACCTTTAATACACACTTCTGATAAGTAATGTATTTTGCCATCCTACTAACATATCTCATAAAGGAAATATGTAGTGATTACTAGAATAATCCATATAGACTTTAAGCATTGCTACGGAAGATCTAATCTTGTCGTAGTCAACTCTTTGAACTTTGTCGTAAACAACTTTTCGACAAGTTAAGCTTCTTCAAGGATATTTCATCCAAGTCCATCAATTTTATAGATCTATTTTCTTTCAAAAAGTATTCATCTATCTTGGATTTCATGGCGTATGGCCATTTTAACGGAGTCGTGGCCCATCATAACTTCTTTGTTTTGTAGTTGGTTTATCATTGTTCAAAATCAATCCTTTGTCCACAAATCATTTATTTGATCACAAAGTAAACCATACCTACAAGGTTCAATATGTACTTCGATCTCCATGGCTAAAACACTTTGTAGTCATGGGAGCCATGATCGTTGTGGCCGCTTTCGAAACCAATTCCGATGCTGCGCTACTCTGATCATTATGCTCAGGTTCATAAACCTTATCAAAATATATTGTCCTCCCACTCAAATACTTCACTAGAAACAATTTCTCGGAAATAAGAAACATTGACAAACACTTTTTTCTTTGTCTCGTGGGAAGAATTCCCAATCAAATCTCTGGGATAACCAACAAAGACATTCATCCGATTTTGGTTGACTATTAGGGTTTATACCCATGCCATAACTTGTATGGTGTCATTTCAACGGATCATGATGATGCTCTATTCAAAGTGTAAAAGCGGTAGTCACTAAAGCATAATCCACAAAAATATAATGGCATCAATATTTTATCTCATCATTGATCCAACAAAGTTTGGATATATCTCTTGGATACTTCATCATCACTATGATACTCCAAGAAACGTAAGTTGTAGAACAATTTCATAACTCTCTTAGATGTTCGCTAAAACTCGTAATTCAAATATTTCCACCATGATCCAATCATAGATATTTGATTTCTATTACGATGATTTCCACTTCATGCTGAAATTTATTTGAATCCTATTCAAATGTTTCAAACTTTTCCTTATTGAATATATCCACATATATACTCAATTCATTGTTTGAAAGTTTTCATGAAGTAGAAGAATCTTCCGCACACAACTATGCCCAAGAACCACATATATCATTATGTATGTTTTCACTAAGTTAGTTGCCTGTTCAACTCTTCGGCCTATGAACGGTATTTCAGTCATTACCTTTTAGAAAAGATTTTGCAAGTGCCAAACGATTCAACAAATCGAATGACTCCAAAAATCCATTTGCATGGAGTTCCTTCATGCGATCCTTTCTAACATGACCTAAATTGCGGTTCCACAAATAAGTGGAATTCAAATTATTTGCCTTATGGCATTTTTAGCGTCAGTGTTATGTATGTGTGTTTCACCATTTAAGATTTATAATAACTTATCCATCATACATGGAGTAATGTCATAATTTGAACAACTCATTGTTTTCATTTGACCAGAGCAAAATAACAATTTATTAAGCTCTTTATTATAAATTCTAAGGGCTAGATAGAATGCCAACGACGAACATAATAACACTTTATTTTTGTTCCAGGCGAACATTCTTATCATATTCCTTGTCAGTCACTTAGGCCATTGTATTCTTGAATTGCGTTGTTTTGTATGACACTTCATACCAACCAATATGGTATTAATACCCAAGAATTTCATTGTGTGACTTAACTAGGAATACAACCATAACATGTATATCATTTATATACACCTGAGCTAGACTTTCTAGTCTTTTCTTTTTGCCAAAATATCTTTTGCAGTTTCTCTTTTAGCTTTCCTCATTATTCAGAAAAACATTTCAACATCAATAACTTCTAGGTTTGTTGGTCAAATACCAATAACCTTGAGGTTCTTACTTTGAAGTTGATCATCATATGACAAGTGTTCTAGATTTCACATATTAGTAACTATGATGAACAATTTCACTCATAATTTTATCCATCAATTCATGACAACTTTTTGAGACCATGTCTGTACATGCTAGGCTCATAAAGTTTAACCTTAGTATTCGCATGTGCAAATCAGGCTTGCACCCATTGTAAGCACACGTAGAATCTATAACACCCGATCATCACGTGATGCTTCGAAACGACGAGTCTTAGCAACGGTGCATATTAAGGATGATAACTTCATGGATATGCGAATATCATTAGTGCCCCAATAGCTGGAGGATTGTGACGTCTTGCGTCTTCAACCTTCATACATTCCCATAAAACTTATGAGTTTATGTAGTCTCACCAAATTATATTCTATCATCTTGCAATAAGGTCTTAGATATCACATATATCTCATACCTTGATTATTTCTGAAAACTAAATTTTCAGCTCCTTATTTTTCAAACATATTTGAACTTTCAAGTTTCATGGAGACAAGATAACTTTAGGTACTAATTGAAACCATAGCTCTTTGAATCAACAATGTGAGGTTTACTAAAAGTTTGCAATAGGACTTAATCAATTCTTGATTCTTTAACAATACGGTACCAATCCGTAAAGTTTCTTGTCGATTTTAACAAGATTTCTATCTCAATAACAAGACTAGCGCATAGTAGTAAACGGATGCCAATACTACAAAATTAATTCAAAATACTACTCAGACTATGTTTATGATAATTAGTTCATGTTTTAATCTAATTACTAATGAACTCCCACTTAATACAACATCCCTCATAGTTGTTAAGTGGTACACGATCCAAATCCACTACACCAAAACCGATCATCACGTGAGATGATGTAGCTTCAATGGTGAACATCAACATGTTGATCATATCATCCATATGACTCGTGTTCAACCTTTCGGTTTCCGTTGTCCCGAGGCCATGTCTGTACATGCTAGGCTCGTCAAGCAAAACCAAGTATTCCGCGTGTGCAACATGGCTTACACCCGTTGTATGTCAAGTTTATCACACCCGATCATCACGAGATGCTTCAAAACGTCGAACAATGCAACGGTGCATACGAGGGAAGAACACTTTATTATCTTGATATTAATGTGAGGGATCATCTTATAATGCTACCGTCATGATCTAAGCAAAATAAGATGCATAAAAGGATTAACATCACATGCAGTTCATATGTGATATGATATGGCCCTTTTTGTCTTTGCGCCTTTGATCTTCATCTCCAAAGCACGGATATGATCTCCATCATCTTCGGGCATGATCTCCATCATTGTCGGCGTAGCGTCAAGGTTCATGGCGCCGTCTTCATGGTTGTTCACCTCATGTAGCAACTATAACAACTACTTTGAAATACTACTCAACATGAAAATTAAAGACAACCATAAGGCTCTTGCCGGTTGCCACAATACAATAATGATCATCTCATACATATTCATCATCATATCATGGCCATATCACATCACCAAACCCTGCAAAAACAAGTTAGACGCCTCTAATTTGGTTTGCATATTTTACGTGGTTTAGGGTTTTCGAGAGAGATCTAATCAACCTACGAACATGAACCACAACGTTGATACTAATGTTTTCAATAGAAGAGTAAATTGAATCTTCACTATAGTAGGAGAGACAGACACCCGCAAAGCCTCTTATGCAATACAAGTTGCATGTCGAACGAGGAACAAGTCTCATGAACGCGGTCATGTAAAGTTAGTCCGAGCCGCTTCATCCCACTATGCCATAAAGATGCAAAGTACTCAAACTAAAGATAACAAGAGCATCAACGCCCACAAACCATTGTGTTCTACTCGTGCAACCATCTATGCATAGACACGGCTCTGATACCACTGTAGGATAACGTTGCATAGAAAACAAAAATTTTCCTACCGCGAACACGCAATCCAAGCCAAGATGCAATCTAGAAGACGGTAGCAACGAGGGGGTATCGAGTCTCACCCTTGAAGAGATTCCAAAGCCTACAAGATGAGGCTCTTGTTGCTACGGTAGACGATCACTTGCCGCTTGCAAAAGCGCGTAGACGATCTTGATCCCGATCGGGTCCGGCGCCACGAACGGGCAGCACCTCCGTGCTCGGTCACACGTTCGGTTGTTGATGAAGACGACGTCCACCTCCCCGTTCCAGCGGGCAGCGGAAGTAGTAGCTCCTCTTGAATCCGACAGCACGACGGCGTGGTGTCGGTGGCGGTGTAGAAGTCCGGCGGAGCTTCGCTAAGCTACGCGGGAAATATGAAGTGGAGGAGCAAAGCTAGGGTTTGGGAGGGTGGCCGGCCACTCAAGGGGGCGGCCAAGCTATGGTCTTGGGGTGGTCGGCCCCCTCCCTTGGCCCCTCATTATATAGGTGGATCCCAAGTGTTGGTGTCCAAGTCTTCGAATAAGACCCGAAACCAAAACCTTCCATAGGAGGGGGCAAACCTAGCCCAACTAGGACTCCCACCCAAAGGTGGGATTCCCACCTCCCATGTGGGGGTTGGCCGGCCCCCTATGGTGGAGTCCACTTGGGACTCCACCCCCACTAGGGCTGGCCGGCCATGGAGGTGGAGTCCCTTGTGGACTCCACCTTCCTTGGTGGTTTCTTCCGGACTTTTCTAGAACCTTCTAGAACCTTCCATAGAACCTTCCGCGACATTTTAATTCACATAAAATGACATCCTATATATGAATCTTATTCTCCGGACCATTCGAACTCCTCGTGATGTCCGGATCTCATCCGGGACTCCGAACAAATATTCCAACTCCATTCCATATTCAAGAACTACCATTTCAACATCCAACTTTAAGTGTGTCACCCTACGGTTCGAGAACTATGCGGACATGGTTGAGTACTTACTCCGACCAATAACCAATAGCGGGATCTGGAGATCCATAATGGCTCCCACATATTCAACGATGACTTCAGTGATCGAATGAACCATTCACATACATTACCAATTCCCTTTGTCTCACGATATTTTACTTGTCCGAGGTTTGATCTTCGGTATCACTCTATACCTTGTTCAACCTCGTCTCCTGACAAGTACTCTTTACTCGTACCGTGGTATGTGGTCTCTTATGAACTCTTTCATATGCTTGCAAGACATTAGACGACATTCCACCGAGAGGGCCCAGAGTATATCTATCCGTCATCGGGATGGACAAATCCCACTGTTGATCCATATGCCTCAACTCATACTTTCCGGATACTTAATCCCACCTTTATAGCCACCCATTTACGCAGTGGTGTTTGGTGTAATCAAAGTACCTTTCCGGTATAAGTGATTTACATGATCTCATGGTCATAAGGACTAGGTAACTATGTATCGAAAGCTTATAGCAAATAACTTAATGACGAGATCTTATGCTACGCTTAATTGGGTGTGTCCATTATATCATTCACACAATGACATAACCTTGTTATTAATAACATCCAATGTTCATGATTATGAAACTAATCATCCATTAATCAACAAGCTAGTTTAAGAGGCATACTAGGGACTTCTTGTTTGTCTACATATCACACATGTACTAATGTTTCGGTTAATACAATTCTAGCATGATATATAAACATTTATCATAAACATAAAGATATAAATAATAACCACTTTATTATTGCCTCTAGGGCATATCTCCTTCAGGAGGGCCTCTATTTATAGCGGCGCGAGGGTGCTGCGGGTGCCCGTGGAGGTCGTCCATGGCGCGGCTGCTCTGGTGCGCGAAGAGGCAAGGTGAGGACGGTGTGGGCTGTCTGGCATCATGGCGATGCTCGCGTGCTTGCTGGCGCGGCGAAAGCGAGATGGGATGGTGCAGGGGGAGGCGGCGTCTGCCACGGGTCCGGCGGCAACTTTCGGTGCGGGCGGCGGCGACAGGGCACGCGCAGGTGATTAAGTGTGTCTAGTTTGTAGCTGTTGGCGTGGTGATGCTGTGCGCAGAGGCAGAGGGGTACGGAAGGACGGAGGCGACGGGGCTTGCCCGTGCTCTGGCGCATCCAGGGCGCGGTGAGCGCGCATGGCTGACACGCCTGGGACGCTCTGGTCGCGTACGGGCTGGCCAATTCCGGCCTCTCTCGTGCCAGGGGTTGGCATGGGCTTGCTCGGGTTGCCAGGAGATGCTTGATACATCTCAAACGTATCTATAATTTCTTATGTTCCATGCTACTTTATTGATGATACTCACATGTTTTATACACACTTTATGTCATATTTATGCATTTTCTGGCACTAACCTATTGACAAGATGCCGAAGAGCCAGTTGATGTTTTCTGCTATTTTTGGTTTCAGAAATCCTACAAAGCAAATATTCTCGGAATTGGACGAAATCAACGCCCAGGGTCTTATTTTTCCACGAATCTTCCAGAAGACCGAAAGTGATACGAAGTGGGGCGACGAGGCGCCGACACAACAGGGCGGCGCGGCCCAGGCCTTGGCCGCGCGTGTTGGAGATATGCCCAAGAGGCAATAATAAAATGGTTATTATAATATAGAGATTTCTATTTTCGTGCCCTCGGGTCGTTAGTTGTACTCAGTTTTCCCCAGCCCCTTAGTTTTTCCTCAGTTTTCCCCAAGCCTATGTCTGAAACCCGCAGAAGGAGCTCAGACGGAAGGAATCCGTTTATTTGGACGTTCTGTGCTGACGTGTTGTGCCGCGTTGTCTGTGGGGCCGCGTCGTGTGGGGCCGCGTCGCGTGGGGCTGGTAGAAAGGGACCGCGTGGGACAGGACGAGAAGCGTTTGGTTGCACGTGAGCAAGAGCTGGGTTTTGTCTCTCTCGGCCCAAATTGGCATTTTTAAGAGCACCTTTTCCCCTCTTTCTCTCTCTGTCTTTTTCACCAAATTAGTATCAAATCTAGAGAAGCTTCTATTTCTGTCTTTCTTCAATATGGCAGCAAATCTAGTAGCAAATCTCTGGGGTTATTTATGCCTTTTGGCCCTCGTTTTTTGCCCAATATGGCAGCAAATCTAGTAGCAAATCTAGAAGCTAGTATATGATAAATTCACAACAGCATAATCACAAAACTAAGTATAATACATAAACTGCATACAGCAGCCAAAAGCAGGCAATAACGTTGTTAATGTTCACGACAAACTAAGCTGAAAAATATACAAGACGCACGCAATGTATGGACAACAAGAAGATTAGGATGAATGAATTTGTTCTTCATTCCTCCTCATATATTTCTTTGTCGCTCCATTCGTGCATTTTTCCAAGGAAATATTCATTGAACTCCTTCCGTCTGCAGTGTGCGGCCAATACATCCTCCAAACGGTATGGCTTGTGTTCATTTCTCATACCATAGCTTCCTATTCTATCCACACGTACTGGCCACTCATCCCAGGCCTTTGTATCATGAGAGTACTCTCTGATATAACCCAAATCCGCGTAGTAGATGCTGCCAGGTCGAAGTGTCGGGTACACTCTGGTGTCGACGGAGATACACCGGATATAATTCACGAAGAAGGCATTACGCCAATGTTATCGACCGGATGGAGAGAGCGGCTCTGAGTGTCCACACGGTACACCAAAGGTTTGCCCGCCAAAGCCTCGCTGACCAACAACACAAGCAGCAGATCACCATCCGACTTCACAAGGTAGAACTTCTGACGTCCAAGTTCTGGAAATGAAATTAGTGTCTCCATCTTGACAGTGCTCGCGCGCTGTCGCAACTGTACATTGGTGCACACTATTCTTCCGTTCTCAAAATTGTCCGCAGCTACTGCATACAGTTCACCATTGAACGGGGTAATGCAACGCAGACAATGGTTCTTGATCGAAAATCTTCCTTCTCCCCAATCTTCATTTATATCCTTAGTTGGAGTGCTCTCATCGACCCAACCAATTTCCGACGGGTAATGTGCGGCAACGAAGATCATAGTCGGGGATTTGATAACAATGACTGATTTCAAAAAAACAGATGGCATCTGCGCCTCAAACATAGTGTTCGATTTCTTTGTGAGTGGGTTCAGCAGCCGTATCTTGTGCGGCGGGTTCTTCTGGGCAAGCACGATGACACCACGGCAAAAGCCGACGAAGTAGTATCTAAAATATATTGATGAAGATAACATTCAGCACTAAGATGTGTTTAAGATTGAAAATAAAAAGGTAGATATGGAGGAATTTGAACCTTGTATGAACTTCCGATAGATCTATGGTGACGTAGCGTGATGTGCCGAGTTGGAGGAAGGTGAACTCAGCGACGCGTGGAAGGGCGTGGTGTAGCATGATCCATTCGTCCAGGTGCACGTCGGGCTCAGGCAAACCTGAGCGCCAATTTCTACAGACTTGCCTCATAGCAGAGTAGGTGTCGGCGTACTCCTCGTTCGCCAGTAAGCATTGGCCGATCTTGTGAAGTGGTCCATCAGCCAAGAGAGAGGCCCAGTTCACGGAGGCGCCGCGCTTGGATGCGCCGCCCTCGGAGGCGACGCGCTCGGCGGCGGCGCGCTCGGCGGCGACGGGCTCGGCGGCGGGCTCGGCGGCAACGGGCTCGGAGGCGACGGGCGCGGAGGCGACGGGCTCGGAGGCGACGGCCGCCGGCGCATTCTTCTTCTCCATCGCCGGCAGGGTAGCGTGCGTACGGCGGTTGGGGTTTTTTCGATTTGGAGAAGTTGATGGGACGTGAGAGGGGTGGTTTCGTGCGTGAGCGAGAATGAGACGACTGTGTGCAGAGGGAGGGAGGGAGGGGCTTACGCGTCCTAAATGCGACCCGCATCCTACGCGTCCACTATTTGCACGTCTGCACCGCGACACGCGTCAACAATGGCACGTCTTGCACTTCTGCACCGCAACACGCGTCCTCGGGTCTAACCCTGGAAATTTAGATATACTCAGGTATACCCCCGAGTCATATACTAGCATTTTTTGTGTGCTCAGTTTTCTCCTTGAGTGCTAATACTGGCTAGTGTAATATACTCAGTTTTACCCTCAAGTGGCTGGTCAACAGGGAGTCAACAAATGGGATTAACTAGTTAAATGAGTTATTTAATGTGCAAAAAATTCCGAAAAAGAGTGGCACTTACTCATGGAGTCTTTACCACAAATTGCCACTTCTCAAATCATAGATAAATCATAGATAAATCAAGTTTCAGCACAAATTGCCACTTCTCAAATCACCTAGTAGCTATGAAGGTGCATGGTTTTCCATAATAAGCCCTACCCAAAACAGCTTTCCCCAAAACATACTTTGTCTGAATGAGGCCATAATTTTCACACTCATGTAGATTTTTATTGCAAATAGTTTGAGGTAGGCCAAGATGGGTTTCATTGTACAAAACACGCATTTTCCATTTTTTAAATCTCATATTTGAATCCCTTAGTCTGTTTACTACTCACTTGCCCTTGGTTTCTTGATACTACTCAGTTTTGCCCTCTCCCTTCACAAACTCTCACAGACGCCCAACATTGCCCTGATTGGTCTAGCCCATGTCACGCGGATCGTGCCCGCCGATCGTTGATCGTATGATCTAACGGGAAGGATAACCCCTATCTCTCTCTCTGGTCGAGGCCACCACCCTCTCTCTCTCTCTCTGTCGTCGGTTAGCTTCACGCAAAGTTTGGTTTTCTGCATTATTTTTCACGAGCTAAATTATAAACTCTTTTTAGGCATTACTTTTCACGCAAAAAATGATAAACCATCACCGATTTGTTGTAGCCATTACTTTTCACGCAAAAAAATGATACACCATCACCCATTTCGTGTACCCATTACTTTTCACGCAAAAAACGATAAACCATCACCGATTTTGTTGTAGCCATTACTTTTCACGCAAAAAATGATACACCATCACCCATTTCTTGTAGCCATTACTTTTCACGCAAAAAACGATAAACCATCACCGATTTTGTTGTAGCCATTACTTTTCACGCAAAAAATGATACACCATCACCCATTTCTTGTAGCCATTACTTTTCACGCAAAAAACGATAAACCATCACCGATTTTGTTGTAGCCATTACTTTTCACGCAAAAAAAATGATACACCATCACCCATTTCGTGTACCCATTACTTTTCACGCAAAAAACGATAAACCATCACCGATTTTGTTGTAGCCATTACTTTTCACGCAAAAAATGATACACCATCACCCATTTCTTGTAGCCATTACTTTTCACGCAAAAAACGATAAACCATCACCGATTTTGTTGTAGCCATTACTTTTCACGCAAAAAATGATACACCATCACCCATTTCTTGTAGCCATTACTTTTCACGCAAAAAATGATAAACCATCAACGATTTGTTGTAGCCATTACGGTAAATGATAAACTATCACGAATTACCATTTCTTTTAGGCATTACTTTTCACGGTAAAATGATAAACTATATCACGAAGTTCCATTTCCGTCAAGATAGTCCGCATTACTTTTTTGTTGAGATATTGTGATGACCCAGCGTACCACTGCATGGTGTAGTACACAAGTCGTTGACATAACACAAGTGAAACACCGTTCCACTCATATTACATCTCTCAGAGTGGTACAACAGAAACATATGCGAGTCCAAGGTATGTCTATAGAAGTACACACGAGCTGTTACATAAGATCAACACAACCTCCTACTTTACAGTGAGGTAAAACTTCAAATAAAGCTCCAGAAGAACGACTCGTAGTCTATCTTATTGCTAACTCAAGTTTAAGAGCTACTTGGCTTGCTATAGAATTCTAGCTACTTAGGTGCTAGGATCAGGGAAAGGTTCCCTTCTATTACTAGTCTAGGTTTCCATAATAGCTGATGCAAAAGTTGACTCCGTTGTCTTCTTTGATTGGATTCTTCGTCTTATTGTAGTTGACGCCTTTGTCTTCGAGTTCCACGGTAGTTTCTCCTTTGGTGCTTTGATCTAAGAAGGGGGTTCAAACGAGATAGAATGAGTACGAGCGTACTCAGCAAGTTCATATTAGGAAATAAGTGTATCATGCACTAGCTACAGCCATAGACCAGAAAGTCATAGGCCAATGCAAGTTTTCATAAGCATTTCTTCAAAAGGTTTATTTTATTCTGAAAATTATGCCCGTTAGTCTTCACAGGTTGACTAGAACTTCATGGAGTTCCTTTCCTGCCGCGTTCGCAGTTCCCTTCCTGGAACAGGGAGTGACAGTCACAATTCAGTATCCTCTGCAGAGGTGCGTTACTTTTCCCATAAGAGACCTTATCCTTGTTGCCAACCAGGTGCAAGATTTCCCGTCCACACTTCCTTTGGTGTGAGGCCAGGTGTAAGATCCAAGCCCACACCGCCTTCTCCGCGACCGCAAACCCACCCTTTTGTCCAACCGTACACCCCCAGTAGACTTCCCCCGATAATACGGCTTTACTCACGGTGTACTCCGAACAATCCTTCATAGATCATAGAGCCATCATCACTAATGGATGGGGATTTAAAAGGCTATCCCAACCTACGGCAGTGCCTCCAACACCCCGCCGGCTCTACCAATCCGTTGGCATGCAGAAGGGAAAAGATACGGCTGGCTTCCCCAGAGCCATTATAGATCTTATGGTCAACGCGATTTGTACGGCGCTAGAATCACTGGACGGCATTGGTAATTAATCCTAGGGTGATATAACCCATGCAATGGAACCTCCACCATATCAACACATACCATGGTTCCATTGCCCACCACATAGTCATATTCATAATTGTAAAATAATACTTTGCTTTTCAATGCATGAGTGATAAGTATAGTACTTTGCATATAGTTTGATACAAATAATCAAATGACATGAGCAAGCGATGAACTTGCCTTTCTTGACTGCAAGATTATGCAGGCAAAAGCTTCGATGCGTGAGAACTCCAAATGCTGAAATACCATCATCGTCCGGTAAGGACAATGTTTAGAGAACTGGCAAAAATGCTATAGTGCATAGTATGAGATGCAATCGTCCCGAGCGTAACCTAATCCCGATGATTTAAGATTGATGAATTGTAAAGATTTCTTTAGGGTGTGTTGCACTTTTAGAATGGTTCTCAAACAAGGTTATTATTAGGGTTGGTGATATTAATAGCATAAACAAGTAATATAAGGTATCATAACAATCATACATACCAAAGAATGGTGGTTGTATAACAAATCAAGAGTAGTTGTCAGTTTTAAGTTCTACAGGACATGGTTGATGATTACTTATCCTATACTTCAAAAGAATAACTTTTGAAGAACAGATTAAATAAGAATATGAACTACTATATATAGGAGCTATGGCTTTCTAGGGTTTACTATTGGATTCATTTAGTTCTTTAATAGGAACTAGTTGGGTTAAGTAGAATGGTTTATATGCAGCAAGTATTGGTAGGTTTATTATTATGATTTCTCATAAGCATCATATCAAAGGATGGTTATCAAGATGGTTCTATAAGTTAGCTATTAGGGTTTACTATGGTTTCACATTTTCTTCACTAAGTAACCTCTAATGGCTCCTAAACTAGATGGTTTATTATTTCTTAAATAGGGTTTAGTTGGATAAAAGCACGTGATGTGAATTGCTATTCAAGATTGGTATTATGGTTGATCACCATGGTTCTACTAGGGTATGATGGTTGAGGTTGATCCTAATGGTGTGATACTAAGAATGATGGTTAATGGTGATATATGAGAGTAACAAGATAGGGTTTATAACTAGGTAGTACTAGTGGATCATATAGGTATTAATCAAAATATAAGGCATGAAAGGGTGACTTCATGTGAGTTGATTTTATTTAAGTAGATCATGAACATGCATTAGTTTCTTTTTAGGGTTATACATGTAAAGTGGAATTCCTATAATCATATGAGATAAACAACTAGGGTTTTAGAGTTGGTTCTCATATGAGTTGATCACATAAAATAATGAGGTTGGTTTCTATTTATTTTAGAACTAGGTTCCTAAATTGTGATATTGTTCTTAAAATGATAAAATAGGCAATATAGGCATGGTTACTAATTAATTTGAAATAAAATTAATAATGGATTTAACATTTATTATGTTTAAAAGACTTAAAATATGATAAATATTATTAGGGTTTAGGGTTTTAATTAATAGTTGAAGTTATGATCAATTAGGATTATCATATGATTAAACATAATCATAAAGAAACATCTGTGTTATTATAAGAAAATTTTAATACAAAGTAATTTTTTCTGTTTTCTTGATGTGAAAAATAGAAATAAAAAGATTATTGTTTTAATATTTTTGTCTTAACAGTTTAAGATTTAAGAATTGACTTTCTAGAATTAGTGGAAAGTTCATATTATTTTTCTTTGGATTTTGTAGTATTTGTTTCTGTTTTCACTTGTATTTATAAATTCTTAATTTTTAGGAACAATTTACTCATATTTGGAGTTTCTCATGACTTGATTTATTAAGAAGAGAAATCAATAAATAAAAATAGCTAAATGGTTAGATGGGCTGGCCCAATTGGTTTGGCCCAATCCAGGTCCGACCTGGTCGGTTTGGTCGAGCACGGGCAAGGCCCGACCCGACCCCTCTCTCTCGCTCACCTCTCCCACACGCACACTGTAACACCCCAAAATTTCAATGAAAAGAAAGTTGGAGAATTCCAGAGAAACAAATTTTCAAACCAACAAAAACTTTTCTTTTGCATATAGTACCATGCATAGGACTTGTGCATTTGAGTGATATGCCATGATGATTGTTATTACTTGTATTTGAATTGCTCTAAAACCCTAAAGTGATCATGTGAAGATCACCAACCAAATAAATCAAAGTGGAAGAAATTCCCATAATTGAAAAACCCTAAAAACCCTCACTTATGCCCTATGGCATTTTTATAAATTTTGACCCTAGACCTATTTGGTCTTCACCATTAGTTGAATAATGTTATCAAACACTTATTACAACTTTTGGAATCAAGAGTTCACAATTCAAATGAATTTCCAACACTTTTCCCACTCACATGTGATGATGACCAAATCTGCCAATTTTAGTCTGATCACCACTTTGAGCCCCTGCAATTCAATTTTCTCAAATCCATTCTTGCTAACTCCTTGCACCATTTCAAAGTCAACATCAAGATGAACAACTTTGATGAAGACCACCCTGCCAAATTCATCTTGGATCACTAGCTATGCTCATCCAAAGTTGCAACTTTTTAACAAGTTCAACAATCTTCACTTAGCCATTTTGGCCAAATTTTGAAATCTAAATTTTCCACCACCACCTCAATTCATCTCTGGTCAATTACAACTTATCTCCACCTTCACATATCACAAACTTTCACCTTTTGAATTATTTCCAATTTGGATAATTTTGTATTTTCCAAATTTGAACACTATTCACACACTATAGCAAATAGTGATCTACTCAAACTAACCTACCCCAACTTGCACCAAATGGTTCCCCTGCCCCCTCTAACCCTAAATGAAACATAGTGGAGCTAAGGAGGAGGAGCTAGCTTGCATGGCATGGCCATGCCGGCCACATGCCGGCCATGCCGCACCACCCCCTCTCCCCTTGCTTCCCCAACCCTGGCCCCTGCGCCACAGCATGCCACCGCCTCTCCTACGCCACCCTAGCCCAGCCCTGGTCGAGGAGGAGCTCGACAACGCCCAGACCAGCACGCGCCCATGGCGCCCTGGACGCCGCTTGCGTCGCGCGTGTGCCCGACGCGGACACACATCGGCCACGCGCCGCGCCACGACTACGAGCACGCCCTGGCCTCCCCGACTAGCCGTTGAGCACGCACGCGCCACCGCAACGCTCCCAGACACGCCCTCGACCATGACCCGCAACCGCCGTCGCCGGAGAAGAGAACCCTGGTCCGCCGCGGACGCGACGGACACGGAAGCAATGCGACCTAACCCAACCTCCTCCGACCGCGCTGTCGCCGCCAAACGCATCGCCTAGAAGAGGAGAACCCGACAGCACCCTTGCCTAGCCCAACACCTCGCCGGAACCGCCGCACCTCGGTCGACTTCTTCACGGCCACGCCGCACCCTTGGCCATCTATAAATACGGAGTTCCCTGGACGAAGCTGAGCACACCACCACGTTCACCATCCTCCACTGCTTCTCCTCCACCCAACCACTCGCTCGATTGTCGCCGGAGCTGCTCCAATTCGAAGATCGGAGCCCGCCAGTACCGCACCTCGCCGCCGTCGATTGGAGCCGATCCAGGAGTTGCCGCCGGTGCCAGGAGCTTCGCCGTCGTCTACATCTACATCACGCACACTGCCAGCCACCACGGGAGCCCTGGTTAGCTCTCCCACCCCCTACCCAAGCCGCCGGCGAACCTCTCTCTCGCCGGCGAGACGATGCACCTCAGCCGTTAGATCCCTCTCTAATCCTACGCTCCACGTAGCCCCGCACCGCTTCGGGTTTTAAAGGAGGCTGACAGGCGGACCCCCACTGTCAGGCAGCCCACGCGTCTGTGGACCGTGGTGGGCTGGACTGGGCCGTTTTATTCCGAATCGGGCCCAGTTTCGTTTCCCGCCGGCCTGTTTAATTCAAATTCGATTTAAACTTTTCCAAACATTTCCAATACTGCCCAAACTTTGAAATTAAATAGTTTCAATTTGGCTAAACCAAATTTAGTGAATTTGATATTGTTGGAAAGCCACTGAAATTCTCTACAACATGCCACTGGCCTCTTGGTCAAATTCTTTGTAGAATTAATGTGACAAAAATAACAAGCCAGGGACTTTTCCCTATTCAAATAATTCTTAAAAATCAACCAAAATAGATATTAAGTTATTTCCAACTCTAATAGCTCACATTGGACTTGCACTAATTGGTTATGCAATAAAATGGTGTGGTCACTTTGCATGATCATGCCATGGTTTAATGAGTGGATATTTTGACTAGTTTAACTAGTTGATATTGTCCAAAACTATTAAAGTTAAATGGTGTGAAGTCTTATACTTCATTTAAACTTGTCTCACATGAATTCACGGGATGTTTGGACCCCTGGTTCCAAACTCTCTTATATGAAATTCTTGAGATTTAAATCAAATGTAGTGTTATTTAAATGGTATGAGGTGATCCACCTCATTTAAATCATTCTACCAAATGATGATGATGATGAACATTTGATTTAGGTCAATATGAGTTCATCCATGATTGTTGGAGAAATTAAATCTTAAGAAGATTTCAATGAGAGGAAATTATTTCTCAAGAACCCTATGGAAACTATCATCTACATATGAAATACACATTCTATTTAAATCCCACAACCCATGCACCCTAGTTTATTTATGTGTGTGCATAGCGTAGTTTGTGTGTTTATTTGTGATGTGTGGAATAGCCATTGAATTAGTGAGTAATTATACTCGTATTCAAATTTAGACGGTAGCACCGGAGAGTACGTCGTAGAAGAAGGTTGCTACCAGGAGGAGGAAGAGGAACAGTTTGAGAACTACCAAGGCAAGCTAAATTACCGTGCAAGCTTTTACCCTTGCAAAGTGCAAAGCCCCTTGGGGCATGGCACCATGTTTCTTATCTTTTCTTATGTGAACCCATCCCAAGTTTTTACTTGTTTTCTAAACGATTTACTTTTATAGTTAACTTTGGTCGAAGTACAAGTTGGGTACTAGAGTAGTGAGTTAGTCTCTTCCAAGCAAGGCAAGATAGCACCCCTCATGAATTAGAGCTAGTGCTAATAAACTAAATTTGACTACTTTAGATGGGAGCCTTGTGATTTTGAAAGGATTTTGAAACCTTGGAATGAAGATGCATTCCATTGAATGATTTTTGAAGGTGAATACGACCAAGAGAAGAGGGTGATTTTTGATAAAACATGATGTGGGTTTGAATGCGATACCTTTCCAATTCTCAAGTACCCCCACAATACCTGATTATGGGTAGGGCTTAACTGGAAGTTTATGCGTCTTAGTATGGGTTCCCTCTAAACAAGCGTCATCGGGGTTATGCCGAAAGCTGCCTCTACCACAAAAGAAACGATACAATATGATGCGAAATGAGGTGAATGTCCGGCCCAAGCCTCGTGCAGCTTCCCAAAGTTGACAGTTGGTCTTCACTGGGAGGCCAAGCTCATGGGGAGAGGTGCTCATACTAGGGTTCGTAAGTGAAAGGTTATGGTTGATGATCCGCGTACTGTGTTACGATTATTCAGGGAAATCCCGACGGATGAAATTAAATGTTGTGGCACAAGTGTGCAACCTCTGCAGAGTGTAAACCTATTCGAATAGCCGCGTCCACGGTTACGGACGGTTGGAAAGGCCATACAGTTTCCGATGTCATATCTTTGAAAATGATGTTGAAAGGTGATGGTGAAATGATTTGTGGTGGATTGAATTGAAATCACCACTTGAATGGTGGGGATGACACTAATGTTCCCACTTGAGTTAGTTAGCACTTGAGTAAGCTTTTCTCAAAACTTTGTGAACTAAAATTAGCTTTATGCAAATAAACTAGAGCTTAGCAAACCCTACTAGATTGTCTAGCACTTACATTAGATTGAGTTTGCGAGTACTCAACGTACTCACGGCTTTGTCCCTGGCTATTCAAATGGCCAGAGTATGAAGATGAACAAGGAGATGACCAGCAGGACGCCTACGACAACTAAGCGCCTTCCGACGTCAAGCGTTGGCCTGTGGACTAGAGAGTCCTTGTATCTTACGCTTCCGCTATGTTGAACTATGAACTTGTGTTTGTTCGTTGATCAATAGATCAACTATTCATGTAATATGGATCATGTGATTCCAATTTGTAAGACTTATGGTTTGTAATGAATGATGACTGTGATACTTAACTATTATGCCTCGCAACAACAATATTCCTGGGATTGCGATGTATGACATAATAGGCATTCGGACTTAAAAATCCGGGTGTTGACAAGTTGGTATCAGAGCCATTGTTTGACCTTAGAAGACCTTAGTTAGAATGGGCGTTCTGAAAAATTTAACTTTGAAATCAAATGAAAGAACTTATTTGTGAAAATTTACTACACCCTTGTCTTGAGACTTTGCCAAAATTTGATGAATCATGTTCTATCTTATTTGAATCAACTTAAAACCTTGCCACACTTTGCACTCTCTAACCTACTCATCCAATTCTCTTTCAGATGGAGCCAAATGAACCCCTCAACACCAAGTTTTATCAGCTTGGAAACGGAGGAAGCTTGATCTTCGAGCATGACCTCGACTCCCTGTCGGATCACCTTGGCCGCCCACACCCCGAGTTTCACGGGATTCAGGTGGACGACCAGCCGGGAGGGGAACTGCAGTGGATTATCACTGCCGACTTGAGGGGCAAGCTGGAGCCTCCCACCTCGGAGAGGATCCTTTTCTCTTTCAGGGAAAGCAACTGGCTCGACGGGCTTGCACGTGCTCTTCAGGAAGCACTTGCTCGTCTGTGCGGACAGAATACAGAAGCCCTTCGTGAGGAACGCTTTGCGCATCTCGCAAGGCGTAACTCTGACGGAAGACCCATGGATGTGCCACTCCACCCCCAGTTGAGGCACCATGTGGATCACTTGGACTTCATGCTCTACCAGACTCAGAGGGACCTCGACGCCTCTCGCGCTTACGCGAACCAGACCCATGCTCACATCATCGAGCAGGGTGAGGCGATCAAGCTACTCAACAACGACCGCAGGAACCTTCGCCAGCAGCGTGCCAAGAAGGACGCTACGATTCGCCGCCTTCGCGACCGGATCGCGTCACTTGAGGCCACTGTCAAGGCCCAGGAGGATCAGATTCTTCAGCTGGAGGATGACGATGAAGGCATCGACATTCAGGGAGGAGACGCCTTTCTGAGCGATGACGACGACTTTGAGGAGGACGAGAACACCGAGGAGGAGGACTACGAGTTCCTGGAGGCAGGAACTGATGACTACGCCCCGATCGATATAGATGATGAGGAGTAGTTGCACTAGTATCACTTATAGTAGGTGTGAGTTGTATCCCGTCCTTTGTATCGTAGCATGTGAATGGTTCTTAAAACCATTGGAGTATGTGTGTAGTTTGTACTATGTGTTGCATGAATGAATGAATGCTATGTTTGCCATGAAAAGTTTACAAGTTTTCAAATGTTTTGCAAACTTAACCAAAATGAACCATAGAATGTTCCCTCTTATCTCATGATCTTCTATATCCTCAGATGGCCCCTCCGAATCGCACCAACGACGCGATGATGCAACTTCTGCAAACCTTGCTTGCAGACCGGGAAACCGAGAGAGCCGAGCGCCAAGCCAACATCATCGCCTTGCAGAACATTGCCAACCAAGGCCATGGAAATCATGACCACCCCGGATCCAAGCTCAAGAACTTCCAGAACACCAACCCTCCGGTGTTTAGCAAGACCGAGGAGCCCCTCGACGCCGACGATTGGCTCCAGACTATGGAGAACAATCTGGAAGTAGCTGGAGTGGAAGCCAACGAGAAGGTGTTGTTCGCCACTCACTATCTCGCTGGACCAGCTCGCGCTTGGTGGACAAGTACCCGTGCCATGAACGGAGGTCAATTCATGACTTGGGAGGATTTCAAACTCAAGTTCAGCAAGTACCATGTACCCCCGGGTCTTATCAAGAAGATGAGGGATGAGTTCCGTGAACTGAAACAAGGTCGCATGACGGTGGTTGAGTACCGCGACAAGTTTCTCACTTTGTCAAGGTATGCCCCTGATGAGACTGACACCGTTGAGAAGAGGAAGGAGAGATTCCTGAACGGACTGCATGATGAGATGCAGACTGTCCTCGTCAACATCCCCTTCGCCGACCTCGAAGCCCTTGTTGACTCCGCCATCCAGATGGAGGGCAAGTTAAACCAAGCCAATGAGAACCGCAAGCGCCGCATGGCAAATCAGAGTGGATCAAGCCACCCCCAAAAGTTTCGCCCTAGCTCAAGCGGAGGATTCACTCCGAGACACAACAAACCCCCGATGCAGAACTCTCGCCCCGGTTATCAGAACCAGAGTGGAGGAAACCCCAAGCCAGGAGGCTACAACAACAACTACAACAACAACAACAATTACAACCGCGCTCCACCCCGAGCCCCTAACACCAACAACACCAACCCCAACACCAACCCCAGAACCGGGAGCAACGCCATTCCCGTTGCGAACAAGCAGGACAAGAGCACTATCACTTGTTATGAGTGTGGTGTAGTGGGGCACTACTCCAACGAGTGTCCTAAGCGTCTTGCCAAGCTTGCCGGCAACACCGCTGCTCCTGCTCAGCAGCAACGCCGTGTCTCCACCGGCAAGAAGTTCGTCCCCAACAACCCCAACAACCGCAACGGCCGCCTCTACCACATGAACGCCGAAGAAGCCCAGGAAGCACCAGATGTTGTGCTGGGTATGTTTTCTGTCAACCACACCCCTGCTAGAGTGTTGTTTGATTCCGGAGCATCGCATTCCTTTGTCACAGAAGATTTTGCATCAACAAGTAAAATTCAACCCCTCAGCTTGAAGCATGTTATGATAGTTCAAATCCCCGGATCAACCACCAAAGCCAGAAAATTTTGCAAAAATGTGCCAATCAAAATCCATGATGTAGATTTCTTTGCAAATCTAATCATACTTGGAACCAAAGGTTTGGAAGTTGTCCTAGGAATGGACTGGATGTCCAAGCACAATGGATTGATAGACTGCGCCAAGAAAGCCATAACCATGACTAGCAGCACCGGTATCGTAGTTGAGCACGTCTCTGAAAAACTACCTTAAAATTTACCTGCAACCAAAGTGTATCCAAGCCTACTCTGGATCAAATCAGGGTCGTTTGTCGCTACCCTGATGTGTTTCCGGATGATCTACCCGGTATGCCCCCGGACCGGGATATCGAGTTTATCATCGAGTTAATCCCCGGGACTGGACCCATCGCCCAGAGAGCCTACAGCATGAACGCAGCCGAGCTTGTGGAGCTGAAGAAGCAAATAGATGACATGTTAGCCAAAGGTTTGATTAGACCAAGTGCATCCCCCTGGAGATCCCCCGTCTTGTTTGTTGACAAGAAGGATGGTGCAAATCGTTTATGCACAGACTATCGTAAACTTAACGATGTCACCATCAAAAACAAATACCCCTTACCCAAGATCGAAGACTTGTTTGACCAACTCACCGGATCCCGAGTTTTCTCGAAGATTGATCTTAGAACTGGATACCACCAACTGAAGATCCGAGCCACCGACATTCCAAAAACTGCCTTTACCACCAGATATGGGTTGTATGAGTACAACGTCATGTCGTTTGGATTAACCAATGCCCCCGCTTATTTCATGAATCTCATGAATAAGATCTTCATGAACTTCTTGGACAAATTTGTCGTTGTTTTCATCGATGACATTTTGGTCTACTCCAAGTCCGAAGAGGAACATGAACAGCACTTGGAGATTGTCCTAGAAACCCTTAGACAGCACCAATTGTATGCCAAGTTTAGCAAGTGTGAGTTTTGGCTGGAGGAAGTTGGATTCCTCGGACACATCTTGTCTGCAGGAGGAATTGCCGTAGATCCCGCCAAGATCAAAACTGTTATGGAATGGAAAGCCCCAACCACACAAACTGAGGTCCGCGCTTTTCTTGGATTAGCCGGATATTACCGCAGATTTGTAGAAGGTTTCTCGAGCATCGCTCGACCAATGACCCAACTGCTGAAAAAGGACAGAAAGTTTGAGTGGACCGACAAGTGTGAAGAGAGCTTTCAACAGCTCAAGAGTAGACTGACAACAGCCCCAATCCTGATCATGCCAGATATCGCAAAGCCCTTTGACGTATATTGCGACGCCTCCAAGACTGGACTTGGATGCGTGCTTATGCAAGAAGGAAAGGTTGTATCCTACCTTTCTAGACAACTCAAGCAACATGAGCAGAACTACCCAACCCATGATCTCGAGCTTGCAGCCGTGGTCTTAGCCCTGAAAGTTTGGCGTCATTACCTCATGGGTAATCGATGCGAGATCTACTCCGACCACAAAAGCCTCAAATACATTTTCACCCAGAAGGAGTTGAACATGAGACAACGCCGATGGATCGAATTGATCAAGGATTACGACATGGAGATTCACTACCACCCCGGCAAGGCCAATGTGGTAGCGGATGCTTTGAGTCGACTGCCGTGCCAGTTGAACTCCATGCTCGCAACCGAACAGCCCAGTTTGCACCAAGAGTTTGAACAGTTCAGGCTTGAACTCGTTAGTGAAGGATTCCTAGCCAGCATAGAACTACAACCCACCTTGATTGGTCAGATCAAGGAAGCCCAGAAGGACAACGCTAGCATTGACGGAATCAAGAAACAGATAGCCGCAGGAAAAGCCCCCGGATTCACCATTGACGAAGCCGGAGTGCTTTGGTACAAAGAACGTCTCTGCGTACCATCGGACTCTGACTTGAAGCAAGTCATCCTGCAAGAAGCCCATGACACCCTTTACTCCATCCACCCCGGAGGTACCAAGATGTACCAGGACCTAAAGGAACAATTTTGGTGGCACGGAATGAAAAGAGAGATCGGTAGCTTTATCGCTAAGTGTGATATTTGTCAGAGAGTCAAGGCAGAACACCAAAGACCCGCTGGACTGTTGCAACCCCTTCAGATTCCAGAATGGAAATGGGACTCCGTAGGAATGGACTTTATCACCGGACTGCCTAAATCCAGCAAAGGCAATGATTCCATATGGGTAGTGGTCGATAGATTGACCAAAGTCGCCCATTTCATCGCCGTCAAAACCACCTATCAAGGCCCCAAATAAGCTGAACTCTACATCTCCAGAATAGTCGCCTTGCACGGAACCCCCAAATCGATAGTGTCTGATAGAGGATCACAGTTCACCTCAAGGTTCTGGCAGAAGGTGCATGAAGGACTAGGCACTCGCCTAAATTTCAGCACCGCCTATCACCCTCAGACCGACGGACAGACTGAGAGAGTAAACCAGATACTGGAAGACATGCTTAGGGCATGCGTACTGGAATACGGATCCAAGTGGGAAGACTGCCTACCTTACGCAGAATTCTCATACAACAATAGTTATCAAGCCAGCCTACAGATGGCCCCCTTTGAAGCCTTGTACGGAAGGAAGTGCCGTACCCCCCTGAACTGGTCAGAAGTCAGAGAGAGTCAAGTTTTCAGCCCCGACGTTCTTCGTGAAGCCGAAGAGAAGGTTCACAAGATCCGTGAGTATCTCAAGACTGCGCAATCCAGACAGAAGAGCTACGCCGACAAGAGACGTCGGGAGATGACCTTTGAGATCGGAGATTACGTCTATCTCAAAGTATCCCCCTTGAAAGGGATGCAAAGGTTTCAGCTGAAAGGAAAGCTTGCACCGCGCTATGTGGGACCTTTCCAAGTCCTCAGCCGCTGAGGTGAAGTATCTTATCAACTGGAGTTGCCTGAAGAAATGTCGGCTGTGCACGACGTTTTTCACATCTCACTCCTCCGGAAATGTCTTGAAGTCCCTGAGAAGACCGAAGTGTTCAAGAACATCGATCACTGAGCGGTGGATATCAACCAGGATCTGACTTACCGCGAAGTGCCGATTCGCATCCTAGAGGAAGCTTACAGAACCACCCGCACCCGAAGCATCAAGTTTCTAAAGATCCAATGGAGTAATCATACCAAGGATGAAGCCACCTGGGAACGCGAAGACTTCATGAAGAAGGAATACCCAGATCTCTTTAGTACCTAACTTTCTTTTTGATCTCGGGACGAGATCTTTTGTAAGGGGGAAGGGTTTGTAACACCCCAAAATTTCAATGAAAAGAAAGTTAGAGAATTCCAGAGAAACAAATTTTCAAACCAACAAAAACTTTTCTTTTGCATATAGTACCATGCATAGGACTTGTGCATTTGAGTGATATGCCATGATGATTGTTATTACTTGTATTTGAATTGCTCTAAAACCCTAAAGTGATCATGTGAAGATCACCAACCAAATAAATCAAAGTGGAAGAAATTCCCATAATTGAAAAACCCTAAAAACCCTCACTTATGCCCTATGGCATTTTTATAAATTTTGACCCTAGACCTATTTGGTCTTCACCATTAGTTGAATAATGTTATCAAACACTTATTACAACTTTTGGAATCAAGAGTTCACAATTCAAATGAATTTCCAACACTTTTCCCACTCACATGTGATGATGACCAAATCTGCCAATTTTAGTCTGATCACCACTTTGAGCCCCTGCAATTCAATTTTCTCAAATCCATTCTTGCTAACTCCTTGCACCATTTCAAAGTCAACATCAAGATGAACAACTTTGATGAAGACCACCCTGCCAAATTCATCTTGGATCACTAGCTATGCTCATCCAAAGTTGCAACTTTTTAACAAGTTCAACAATCTTCACTTAGCCATTTTGGCCAAATTTTGAAATCTAAATTTTCCACCACCACCTCAATTCATCTCTGGTCAATTACAACTTATCTCCACCTTCACATATCACAAACTTTCACCTTTTGAATTATTTCCAATTTGGATAATTTTGTATTTTCCAAATTTGAACACTATTCACACACTATAGCAAATAGTGATCTACTCAAACTAACCTACCCCAACTTGCACCAAATGGTTCCCCTGCCCCCTCTAACCCTAAATGAAACATAGTGGAGCTAAGGAGGAGGAGCTAGCTTGCATGGCATGGCCATGCCGGCCACATGCCGGCCATGCCGCACCACCCCCTCTCCCCTTGCTTCCCCAACCCTGGCCCCTGCGCCACAGCATGCCACCGCCTCTCCTACGCCACCCTAGCCCAGCCCTGGTCGAGGAGGAGCTCGACAACGCCCAGACCAGCACGCGCCCATGGCGCCCTGGACGCCGCTTGCGTCGCGCGTGTGCCTGACGCGGACACACACTGGCCACGCGCCGCGCCACGACTACGAGCACGCCCTGGCCTCCCTGACTAGCCGTTGAGCACGCACGCGCCACCGCAACGCTCCCAGACACGCCCTCGACCATGACCCGCAACCGCCGTCGCCGGAGAAGAGAACCCTGGTCCGCCGCGGACGCGACGGACACGGAAGCAATGCGACCTAACCCAACCTCCTCCGACCGCGCTGTCGCCGCCAAACGCATCGCCTAGAAGAGGAGAACCCGACAGCACCCTTGCCTAGCCCAACACCTCGCCGGAACCGCCGCACCTCGGTCGACTTCTTCACGGCCACGCCGCACCCTTGGCCATCTATAAATACGGAGTTCCCTGGACGAAGCTGAGCACACCACCACGTTCACCATCCTCCACTGCTTCTCCTCCACCCAACCACTCGCTCGATTGTCGCCGGAGCTGCTCCAATTCGAAGATCGGAGCCCGCCAGTACCGCACCTCGCCGCCGTCGATTGGAGCCGATCCAGGAGTTGCCGCCGGTGCCAGGAGCTTCGCCGTCGTCTACATCTACATCACGCACACTGCCAGCCACCACGGGAGCCCTGGTTAGCTCTCCCACCCCCTACCCAAGCCGCCGGCGAACCTCTCTCTCGCCGGCGAGACGATGCACCTCAGCCGTTAGATCCCTCTCTAATCCTACGCTCCACGTAGCCCCGTACCGTTTCGGGTTTTAAAGGAGGCTGACAGGCGGACCCCACCCTGTCAGGCAGCCCACGCGTCTGTGGACCGTGGTGGGCTGGACTGGGCCGTTTTATTCCGAATCGGGCCCAGTTTCGTTTCCCGCCGGCCTGTTTAATTCAAATTCGATTTAAACTTTTCCAAACATTTCCAATACTGCCCAAACTTTGAAATTAAATAGTTTCAATTTGGCTAAACCAAATTTAGTGAATTTGATATTGTTGGAAAGCCACTGAAATTCTCTACAACATGCCACTGGCCTCTTGGTCAAATTCTTTGTAGAATTAATGTGACAAAAATAACAAGCCAGGGACTTTTCCCTATTCAAATAATTCTTAAAAATCAACCAAAATAGATATTAAGTTATTTCCAACTCTAATAGCTCACATTGGACTTGCACTAATTGGTTATGCAATAAAATGGTGTGGTCACTTTGCATGATCATGCCATGGTTTAATGAGTGGATATTTTGACTAGTTTAACTAGTTGATATTGTCCAAAACTATTAAAGTTAAATGGTGTGAAGTCTTATACTTCATTTAAACTTGTCTCACATGAATTCACGGGATGTTTGGACCCCTGGTTCCAAACTCTCTTATATGAAATTCTTGAGATTTAAATCAAATGTAGTGTTATTTAAATGGTATGAGGTGATCCACCTCATTTAAATCATTCTACCAAATGATGATGATGATGAACATTTGATTTAGGTCAATATGAGTTCATCCATGATTGTTGGAGAAATTAAATCTTAAGAAGATTTCAATGAGAGGAAATTATTTCTCAAGAACCCTATGGAAACTATCATCTACATATGAAATACACATTCTATTTAAATCCCACAACCCATGCACCCTAGTTTATTTATGTGTGTGCATAGCGTAGTTTGTGTGTTTATTTGTGATGTGTGGAATAGCCATTGAATTAGTGAGTAATTATACTCGTATTCAAATTTAGACGGTAGCACCGGAGAGTACGCCGAAGAAGAAGGTTGCTACCAGGAGGAGGAAGAGGAACAGTTTGAGAACTACCAAGGCAAGCTAAATTACTGTGCAAGCTTTTACCCTTGCAAAGTGCAAAGCCCCTTGGGGCATGGCACCATGTTTCTTATCTTTTCTTATGTGAACCCATCCCAAGTTTTTACTTGTTTTCTAAACGATTTACTTTTATAGTTAACTTTGGTCGAAGTACAAGTTGGGTACTAGAGTAGTGAGTTAGTCTCTTCCAAGCAAGGCAAGATAGCACCCCTCATGAATTAGAGCTAGTGCTAATAAACTAAATTTGACTACTTTAGATGGGAGCCTTGTGATTTTGAAAGGATTTTGAAACCTTGGAATGAAGATGCATTCCATTGAATGATTTTTGAAGGTGAATACGACCAAGAGAAGAGGGTGATTTTTGATAAAACATGATGTGGGTTTGAATGCGATACCTTTCCAATTCTCAAGTACCCCCACAATACCTGATTATGGGTAGGGCTTAACTGGAAGTTTATGCGTCTTAGTATGGGTTCCCTCTAAACAAGCGTCATCGGGGTTATGCCGAAAGCTGCCTCTACCACAAAAGAAACGATACGATATGATGCGAAATGAGGTGAATGTCCGGCCCAAGCCCTGTGCAGTTCCCAGGTTGACAGTTGGTCTTCACTGGGAGGCCAAGCTCATGGGGAGAGGTGCTCATACTAGGGTTCGTAAGTGAAAGGTTATGGTTGATGATCCGCGTACTGTGTTACGATTATTCGGGGAAATCCCGACGGATGAAATCAAATGTTGTGGCACAAGTGTGCAACCTCTGCAGAGTGTAAACCTATTCGAATAGCCGCGTCCACGGTTACGGACGGTTGGAAAGGCCATACAGTTTCCGATGTCATATCTTTGAAAATGATGTTGAAAGGTGATGGTGAAATGATTTGTGGTGGATTGAATTGAAATCACCACTTGAATGGTGGGGATGACACTAATGTTCCCACTTGAGTTAGTTAGCACTTGAGTAAGCTTTTCTCAAAACTTTGTGAACTAAAATTAGCTTTATGCAAATAAACTAGAGCTTAGCAAACCCTACTAGATTGTCTAGCACTTACATTAGATTGAGTTTGCGAGTACTCAACGTACTCACGGCTTTGTCCCTGGCTATTCAAATGGCCAGAGTATGAAGATGAACAAGGAGATGACCAGCAGGACGCCTACGACAACTAAGCGCCTTCCGACGTCAAGCGTTGGCCTGTGGACTAGAGAGTCCTTGTATCTTACGCTTCCGCTATGTTGAACTATGAACTTGTGTTTGTTCGTTGATCAATAGATCAACTATTCGTGTAATATGGATCATGTGATTCCAATTTGTAAGACTTATGGTTTGTAATGAATGATGACTGTGATACTTAACTATTATGCCTCGCAACAACAATATTCCTGGGATTGCGATGTATGACATAATAGGCATTCAGACTTAAAAATCCGGGTGTTGACACACACACACGATCCCCCTCCTCTCTATCTCTCGCGTGACCACCAAGCTCCTGCGGCGTCGCCGCCCGCCTCTGGCCGTTCCCGGCCGTCTCCGGCGCCGGCGAGAGAGTTTTTGCTCCGCCTTGAGGTGATCTACCACTCCACCTCGACGATTTAATTCCCGTGGCTTCTCCCGTTCGCCCCCAAACCTGAAACCCTAGTTGTTCGCCTCCATCGCCTGGCCAGCCACCGGCCAACCCCGACGCCGTGACGTGCCGCTACTTCTCCCTCTAATGTTCTCCAGTGACTCCCCACCTGCGCCTCCTCTACACCCTGCACATGTGCTTGACAGCAACCCTAGCCTCCTCGGGTTGACTTGCCGCCGGCCGATTCCAGCACCGCTGCTTGCCGGTGTGGCCCTGCCACCTCTCAGTCCACCTTCTGCCAGCCCCCAACCTCCGCGTCACTGACGGCTGCTGGTCGATGCTATCGATCAATGGTGGTTGCTGTGTCTACTGTCTGGTACTTCTTCGACTAGCTTGTGATGGTGCTCTGATGTGGCTGTGACCTGTGGTGCTCGACACCGATGGACGGCGCTGCCAACGCAACCTTGGCGTCGACGTACTGGTGGTGCTGCTGTGATGGTTGTGGTGGTGATGTTGTTGTTCCCACTGCATCCTTGACCTCGACGCCGGTGGGACGGTGCCGCGGACGCAACCCCGGCGTCAACGACTCTGGCTACTTCTCTACTGCACTGTGAGCTATTCCTCCCTTCTCAGCTTATATCCGTGAATTGGTGGTTAAGTGCTGCATGGCAATCTAGTGTCCCTGGTTTGAGGCTATACAATTGTCTAGTTTATCCACTTGATTCCCTGATGTGTAT
This sequence comes from Lolium perenne, assembly GCF_019359855.2. NCBI lineage: Eukaryota > Viridiplantae > Streptophyta > Magnoliopsida > Poales > Poaceae > Lolium > Lolium perenne. The sequence continues at coordinate 140,011,839 of NC_067248.2, read as the reverse complement.
ACTAGGCTTAATATGATGCCTTGGTTTGGATGATTCTTCATCTAGGCACCAAATGATGTATTGCTCACATTAGACAAACCTTATTCCTCCCAAATAAATGAGGGGTACTATTGATAATGCCTCAATTTGGATGATTTATTCATCCCCGGCATGTGTAATCTGTAGCTGCTGTGATAGTGACGAAACTGAATACTTACTACACTGTCAACTGAAAGTTTCAGTTATGGATTTGTTTATAATTTCAGTTATGCCATACAAAATTAGTGTTGCTTGCGGATTGGGTAATGTACCTGATGGTTGGCTTGTGCTTTGGTGCTACTGTTTTAATTCTGCTTCAATTCCAGGCTGTTGTTATTAGTATCTAGATCATGTACATACATGATCATGGACAAGCTTATGTTGGTGGTGTATTGAGATGCATCCAATGGACATATCTGCTGTTTATAGATGGATGCTTTATTTGATGGCTTAATTACTTGTGCTTAGGCTGATGATTTTGTAGCTTAGTGTTGATGTCTTTTCTTTCTTTGCATAAGTGCCCATGTGCTTCTCACTAACATAATTATCATGTGGTGCCTCAAATGAGTGTGCACATGATAATGATATCTTGGATTAGAACCTTGTGCTGTAGGTGCTTATGTAAAGTTAGAAATAGGCATTAATCATGCTATAGGGTCAGATGATGCAATCTGTCCATCTCAAACTACTGATGTTGCTTGAGTTACTTTTAATTGACAGATCCCTGTTTGCTTTAGCCGATGATGCAAAGGCTGAGGCATTGTTGGATAATAGGAACAGATACTCATGTATGGTTTTATAAAATTCTCTGTGATGAACTGGGCATAGCACTTCTATGCCAGATCTGAGAGAAATATCCATCCCTCCATCCTCCTAGATGAAAATCTAGTTGAAGGGTATTTAGATTGGACAGATATGTATTATTCTTCCTGTTTCCCTGATGAGTCTATGCAAAAGCTTAAGAACAGATGCTATGCTTAATTTGTTGCCTAACAACCTGCTGTTGGAGAGTAGCTTGATCTTGCTTGATGTTGATCTAGCTTTGCTGCTGATCTTGGCATCCATCTCCTCCATGGGCTGTGCCTGCTCCTCCTGGACTCTTATTGTAACCATGGTTCTCCTTGCAACCTTGGCCGTGATCTAGATATTGATTTCCTAAATGGTTGCCTGGGAATGATTTGTGGTTTTGGCTGTGGAACTAAGGTTGATGTTCTTGGGTAGAAGTGTGGTGCTCAAGGCAGCTACCACTAGCAGGCTTTTATACTCTGCCCTCCTTGCTGCTTGTGATGACAGCACATACATGCAAACATGTGTGTGTGCTGCCTGCTTGTATGGTACAAGTCCCAACCAGGTGCATCCCCTCTTGTGGATATGCATGGTTGAGAAAAGATCTTCTCAGTTTCATTTCCGTTTCTTTCTAACCTGGCCACTTGGCTTTACTTTTATTTTTGTTTTCTTTGTTTATTGCAGGGACTGTCTTAAACAAGAGATGAAGCTCTCCAACATTTAGTTTAGGATTTAATTTACTTTTCTTATCCCTGTAATTGTAATTGTGATTATATTCTTATTCTTTATTCATTTTGTAAAGACCTTGTATTATTGTGTTAATATTAATAAAGTTGTAATTTCTCTATTCTTAAATTCCTTATTCTTTATGATCATTGTCTTAATTCCTAATTCAATATTGTTTGAGTTGTTATTAGAAATTCTTGTTTGGAATACAAATTCAATTCAAATTTCAATTTGAATTCTTATCATTCATATTTGAATTGAATTCAAATTGTGTTCCCCAAAAAAAAATCAAATAGTTCAACAAAGGTCATGTCAAAGTTTATTGCACGACGAGTACTAACTCAATTCCACCGATGTACGAGTAACCTCGATCACCTTGATGACTTTAAGCAAAGATCACAGTGAAGTTTATAGCGCTTGACTTGATGATCTACTTCAATTCCAGCAAGTCAAGTGAAACTTCAGTTACTGTGGTAAGTTTTATTTGAAAGCGCGAAAATTCCCCGAATTTTCTATGCATGAATGCAATGCACACTTTGGTATTCTCTCATTTTATTGCCTCTAAACCTGGGATATTACAGATATATACCCCCACAACGGTCATCTCCTCCTTAAATTATTGTGTAAACCCCCACAACGGTCACCTCCTCCTTAATTTATTGTGTAAACCCCTACAACGGTCATCTCTCCCTTATAAACACCCACAACGGCCATCCCTTGTGTCAATAGGTTCTGCCTCTCTCTTCTTCGTTCACATACACTTGATCATCCATTGCCATGGCTTCCACGTCTCGGACGCGGAACGGAAGGGGAAGGGGAAGGGGAAGGGGAAGGGGCGGCCGGGGTGGTGGATCATCATCATTGCCACCACCACCGTCGTCAACACTGCCATTGATCATAGAGGAGTTCTTCATCGTCATCTATGAAGACCCTTTGGTCAAGAAGGTACGTATGCGTTCCCACATATATGATGCATGTGATTAATTATGGGCATGTTCTAAAAAACCTTTAATTTCAAACGATCGGCGCTCGATCTCTTTGCAGGCACTCCCAAAAAAGTTTGCGGACTATCTTGACGGCCAGGAGCCAGCTAAGGTGTATCTGCGAGCAGCTGACTGCGGTCCTCGTCTCTGGACCGTGGAGGTCCTATTTGACGGACAAGGCCGGATGTATCTCAACAAGGGCTGGGAGAATTTCGCCATCGCGCACGGTGTGGATTTCGGCTGCTACGTACACTTCAAATATGAAGGCGATGATGTGCTCACAGTGAAGGTGTTCGACGGAACAATGTGTAGGAAGTACTACTACTCAGACGACGAAGATACTGACGATGAAAGTGACGACGACGTGAAGCCATGCATCCATCCCCTTTAGAGATCTAGCTATTTTCTATATATTTAGAGATCTAGCTATTTTCTATATATTATGCACAATGTTTAGCATAAGAGTCACTTTAAATTAAGCTACGAAAATAGTCACCTGCCATGGGCTGAGGCGGCCCCACAGAGCAGCTCTATATTATATTCTCTAAATAAATAGACAACCCCAGCGGTCATTGGCTGCGGAGGCCCCACAGAGCGGCAATATATGATTTTCTATAAATAAATAGATGACCCCACTGGTCATTGGCCGCGACAGCCCCACAGAGCGGCAAATATATGTCTTTTCCTGAAAAATAGACGACCCCACTGGTCATTGGCTGCGGCAGCCCCTCAGAGCGGCAATATATGACTTTTCCTGAAAAATAGATGACCCCACTGGTCATTGGCTGCGGCAGCCCGATAGAGCGGCCCCATTTGTCAGCACGAGACGGGTCAGAGAGGAACTGCCCTCTGTGCAGCCCCACCCGTCAGATTAACGGTAACGGTAAGGCCTCTGACCTGACGGCAACCCTCCCGTCCGAGCGTCTGCGAGGGGTTTCAAACTAGAGGGAGGGGAAAACTGAGGAAAAACTAACAAGCTGGGGAAAACTGAGCACAACTAAGGACCTGAGGGCACGAAAATAGAAATCCCTATAATATATCTTTGTGTTTATGATAATGTTTACATACCATGCTAAAATTGTATTAACCGAAACATTGATACATGTGTGTTATGTGAACAACAAGGAGTCCCTAGTAAGCCTCTTGTATAACTAGCTTGTTGATTAATATATGATCATGGTTTCGTGATCATGAACATTGGATGTTATTAATAACAAGGTTATGTCATTATATGAATGATGTAATGGACACACCCAATTAAGCGTAGCATAAGATCACATCATTAAGTTATTTGTTATAAGCTTTCGATACATAGTTACCTAGTCCTTATGACCATGAGATCATGTAAATCACTTATACCGGAAAGGTACTTTGATTACACCAAACGCCACTACGTAAATGGGTGGTTATAAAGGTGGGATTAAGTATCCGGAAAGTATGAGTTGAGGCATATGGATCAACAGTGGGATTTGTCCATCCCGATGACAGATAGATATACTCTGGGCCCTCTATATGGAATGTCGTCTAATGTCTTGCAAGCATATGAATAAGTTCATAAGAGACCACATACCACGGTACGAGTAAAGAGAACTTGTCAGGAGACGAGGTTGAACAAGGTATAGAGTGATACCGATGATCAAACCTCGGACATGTAAAATATCGCGTGACAAAGGGAATTGGTATCGTATGTGAATGGTTCATTCGATCACTAAAGTCATCGTTGAATATGTGGGAGCCATTATGGATCTCCAGATCCCGCTATTGGTGTAGGGATTCGTTGCATTGAAAACAAAAATTTTCCTACCGCGAGAACGCAATCCAAGCCAAGATGCAATCTAGAAGACGGGAGCAACGAGGGGATGATCAAGACTAACCCTTGAAGATTTCCAAAGCCTATAAGAGTAGGCTCTTATTGCTGCGGTAGACGATCACTTGCCGCTTGCAAAAGCGCGTAGAAGATCTTGATCACGGTGCCACGATCGGGCAGCACCTCCGTACTCGGTCACACGTTCGGTGTTGATGAAGACGACGTCCTTCTCCCCGTTCCAGCGGGCAGCGGAAGTAGTAGCTCCTCCTTGAATCCGGCAGCACGACGGCGTGGTGGCGCTGGCGATGGAGAACTCCGGCGGAGCTTCGCTAAGCGTGCGGGAGAGGTGGAGGAGAGAGGGGGCGGTTAGGGTTTGGGAGAGGGGGTGGCCGGCCTCAAGGGGTGCGGCCAAGCTATGGCACTGTGGTGGCCGGCCCCCTCCCCTATGCCCCTCATTATATTGGTGGAAGCCCCAAGAGTTGTAGTCCAAGTCTTCGAATAAGACCCCAACACCAAAACTTCCCAAAGGTGGGAAACCTACTCAAGGGGGGAGTCCTACCCAAGGTTGGACTCCCACCTTTTCCTTAGGTGGGGTGGCCGGCCACCATGGGTGGAATCCACCTGGGATTCCTTCCCCTTAGGGCTGGCCGGCCATGCTAGTGGAGTCCCTCCGGGACTCCACCTTCCATAGTGCCATTCTTCCGAACTTTTCTAGAACCTTCTAGAACCTGCCATAAATGCACCGGATCATTTCCAAACTTGGAATATGACTTCCTATATATGAATCTTATTCTCCGGACCATTCCGGAACTCCTCGTGATGTCCGGGATCCCATCCGGGACTTCGAACAAAACTTCGAACTCCATTCCATATTCAAGTTGTACCATTTCAACATCAAACCTTAAGTGTGTCACCCTACGGTTCGCGAACTATGTGGACATGGTTGAGTACTCTCTCCAACCAATAACCAATAGCGGGATATGGAGATCCATAATGGCTCCCACATATTCAACGATGACTTTAGTGATCGAATGAACCATTCACATATGATACCAATTCCCTTTGTCACGCGATATTTTACTTGTCCGAGGTTTGATCATCGGTATCACTCTATACCTTGTTCAACCTCGTCTCCTGACAAGTACTCTTTACTCGTACCGTGGTATGTGGTCCCTTATGAACTTATTCATATGCTTTCAAGACATTAGACGACATTCCACCGAGAGGGCCCAGAGTATATCTATCCGTCATCGGGATGGACAAATCCCACTGTTGATCCATATGCCTCAACTCATACTTTCCGGATACTTAATCCCACCTTTATAACCACCCATTTACGCAGTGGCGTTTGATGTAATCAAAGTACCTTTCCGGTATAAGTGATTTACATGATCTCATGGTCATAAGGACTAGGTAACTATGTATCGAAAGCTTATAGCAAATAACTTAATGACGTGATCTTATGCTACGCTTAATTGGGTGTGTCCATTACATCATTCATACAATGACATAACCTTGTTATTAATAACATCCAATGTTCATGATCACGAAACCATGATCATCTATTAATCAACAAGCTAGTTATACAAGAGGCTTACTAGGGACTCTTTGTTGTTTCACATAACACACATGTATCAATGTTTCAGTTAATACAATTATAGCATGGTATGTAAACATTATCATAAACACAAAGATATATTATAATAACCATTTTATTAGTGCCTCTTGGGCATATCTCCAACAGTCTCCCACTTGCACTAGAGTCAATAATGAAGGAGATATGCCCTAGAGGCAATAATAAAGTGGTTATTATTTATATCTTTATGTTTATGATAAATGTTTATATATCATGCTATAATTGTATTAACCGAAACATTAGTACATGTGTGATATGTAGACAACAAGAAGTCCCTAGTATGCCTCTTAAACTAGCTTGTTGATTAATGGATGATTAGTTTCATAATCATGAACATTGGATGTTATTAATAACAAGGTTATGTCATTGTATGAATGATGTAATGGATACACCCAATTAAGCGTAGCATAAGATCTCGTCATTAAGTTATTTGCTATAAGCTTTCGATACATAGTTACCTAGTCCTTATGACCATGAGATCATGTAAATCACTTATACCGGAAAGGTACTTTGATTACACCAAACACCACTGCGTAAATGGGTGGCTATAAAGGTGGGATTAAGTATCCGGAAAGTATAAGTTGAGGCATATGGATCAACACTGGGATTTGTCCATTCCGATGACGGATAGATATACTCTGGGCCCTCTCGGTGGAATGTCGTCTAATGTCTTGCAAGCATATGAATGAGTTCATAAGAGACCACATACCACGGTACGAGTAAAGAGTACTTGTCAGGAGACGAGGTTGAACAAGGTATAGAGTGATACCAAAGATCAAACCTCGGACAAGTAAAATATCGCGTGACAAAGGGAATTGGTATTGTATGTGAATGGTTCATTCGATCACCAAAGTCATCGTTGAATATGTGGGAGCCATTATGGATCTCCAGATCCCGCTATTGGTTATTGGTCGGAATGAGTACTCAACCATGTCCGCATAGTTCACGAACCGTAGGGTGACACACTTAAAGTTGGATGTTGAAATGGTAGTACTTGAATAAGGAATGGAGTTCGAATATTTGTTCAGAGTCCCGGATGAGATCCCGGACATCACGAGGAGTTCCGGAATGGTCCGGAGAATAAGATTCATATATAGGATGTCATTTTATGTGAATTAAAATGTCACGGAAGGTTCTATGGAAGGTTCTAGAAGGTTCTAGAAAAATCCGGAAGAAACCACCAAGGAAGGTGGAGTCCACATGGGACTCCACTTCCATGGCCGGCCAACCCTAGGTGGGGAGGAGTCCCAAGTGGACTCCCCCTTAGGGGGCCGGCCACCCCCCCATATGGGAGGTGGAACTCCCACCTCTAGTGGGAGTCCTAGCTTGGCTAGGTTTCCCCTCCATATGGAAGGTTTTTGGTTCGGGTCTTATTCGAAGACTTGGACACCAACACTTGGGGATCCACCTATATAATGAGGGGCATAGGGGAGGGGGCCGGCCACCACAAAGCCACAAGTTGGCCGCACCCCCTTGAGGCCGGCCACCCCCTCCCAAACCCTAGCCGCCCCCCTCTCCTCCATAACTCCCGCGTAGCTTTAGCAAAGCTCCGCCGGACTTCTCCACCACCACCGACACCACGCCGTCGTGCTGTCGGATTCAAGAGGAGCTACTACTTCCGCTGCCCGCTGGAACGGGGAGGTGGACGTCGTCTTCATCAACAACCGAACGTGTGACTGAGTACGGAGGTGCTGCCCGTTCGTGGCACCGGAACCGATCGTGATCAAGATCTTCTACGCGCTTTTGCAAGCGGCAAGTGAACGTCTACCGCAGCAACAAGAGCCTCCTCTTGTAGGCTTTGGAATCTCTTCAAGGGTGAGACTCGATACCCCCTCGTTGCTACCGTCTTCTAGATTGCATCTTGGCTTGGATTGCGTGTTCGCGGTAGGAAATTTTTTGTTTTCTATGCAACATTATCCTACAGTGGTATCAGAGCCAGGTCTATGCATAGATGGTTGCACGAGTAGAACACAATGTTTTTGTGGGCGTTGATGCTCTTGTTATCTTTAGTTTGAGTACTTTGCATCTTTGTGGCATAGTGGGATGAAGCGGCTCGGACTAACTTTACATGACCGCGTTCATGAGACTTGTTCCTCGTTCGACATGCAACTTGTATTGCATAAGAGGCTTTGCGGGTGTCTGTCTCTCCTACTATAGTGAAGATTCAACTTACTCTTCTATTGACAACACTAGTATCACCGTTGTGGTTCATGTTCGTAGGTAGATTAGATCTTACTCGAAAACCCTAAACCACGTAAAATATGCAAACCAAATTAGAGGCGTCTAACTTGTTTTTGCAGGGTTTGGGGATGTGATATGGCCATAATATGATGATGAATATGTATGAGATGATCATTATTGTATTGTGGCAACCGGCAGGAGCCTTATGGTTGTCTTTAATTTTCATGTTGAGTAGTATTTCAAAGTAGTTGTAATAGTTGCTACATGAGGTGAACAACCATGAAGACGGCGCCATGAACCTTGACGCTACGCCGACGATGATGGAGATCATGCTCGTTGATGATGGAGATCATGTCCGTGCTTTGGAGATGAAGATCGAAGGCGCAAAGACAAAAGGGGCATATCATATCACATATGAACTGCATGTGATGTTAATCCTTTTATGCATCTTATTTTGCTTAGAACACGACGGTAGCATTATAAGATGATCCCTCACATTAATATCAAGATAATAAAGTGTTCTTCCCTCGTATGCACCGTTGTAACAGTTCGTTGTTTCGAAGCATCTCGTGATGATCGGATGTGATAGATTCAACGATTCACATACAACGGGTGTAAGCCATGTTGCACACGCGGAATACTTGGGTTTGCTTGACGAGCCTAGCATGTACAGACATGGCCTCGGGACAACGGAAACCGAAAGGTTGAACACGAGTCATATGGATGATATGATCAACATGTTGATGTTCACCATTGAAGCTACATCATCTCACGTGATGATCGGTTTTTGGTGTAGTGAATTTGGATCGTGTACCACTTAACAACTATGAGGGATGTTGTATTAAGTGGGAGTTCATTAGTAATTAGATTAAAACATGAACTAATTATCATAAACATAGTCTGAGTAGTATTTTGAATTAATTTTGTAGTATTGGCATCCGTTTTCTACCATGCGCTAGTCTTGTAATTGAGATAGAAATACTGTTAAAATCTGACAAGAAACTTTACGGATTGGTACCGTATTGTTAAAGAATCAAGAATTGATTAAGTCCTATTGCAAACTTTTAGTAAACCTCACATTGTTGATTCAAAGAGCTATGGTTTCAATTAGTACCTAAAGTTATCTTGTCTCCGTGAAACTTGAAGTTCAAATCTGTTTGAAAAGTAAGGAGCTGAAAATTTAGTTTTCAGAAATAATCAAGGTATGAGATATATGTGATATCTAAGACCTTATTGCAAGATGATAGAATAAAGTTTGGTGAGACTACATAAACTCATAAATTTTATGGGAATGTACGAAGGTTGAAGACGCAAGGCGTCACAATCCTCCAACTATTGGGGCACTAACGATATTCGCATATCCATGAAGTGACCATCCTTAAATATGCACCGTTACTAAGACTCGTCGTTTCGAAGCATCACGTGATGATCGGGTGTGATAGATTCTACGTGTGCATAAAATGGGTGCAAGCTAGATTTGCACATGCAAATACCAAGGTTAAAACTTTACGAGCCTAGCATGTACAGACATGGTCTCGGAAAGTCGTCATGATATGATGGATAAAATTATGAGTGAAATTGTTCATCATATTACAAAGTTACTAATAGTGAAATCTGGAACACTTGTCATATGATGATCAACTTCAAAGTAAGAACCTCAAGGTTATTGGTATTTGACCAACAAACCTAGAAGTAAATTATGTTGATGTGTTTTTCTGAATAATGAGGAAAGCTAAAAGAGAAAGTGCAAAAGATATTTTGGCAAAAAGAAAAGAGAAGACTAGAAAGTCTAGCTCAGGTGTATATAAATGATATACATGTTATGGTTGTATTCCTAGTTAACTCACACTATGAAATTCTTGGGTATTAGTACTATATTGGTTGGTATGAAGTGTCATACAAAACAACGCAATACAAGAATACAATAGCCTAAGTGACTGACAAGGAATATGAATAGGAATGCACGTCAGGAACAAAAATAAAGTGTTATTATGTTCGTCATTGGCATTCTATCTAGCCCTTAGAATTTATAATAAAGAGCTTAATAAATTGTTATTTTGCTCTGGTCAAATAAAAACAATGAGTTGTTTAAATTATGACATTACTCCATGTACGATGGATAAGTTATTATAAATCTTAATGGTGAACATAACACTGACGCTAAAATGCCATAAGGCAAATGATTTGAATTCCACTTATTTGTGGAACCGCCATTTAGGTCATGTTAGAAAGGAACACATGAAGGAACTCCATGCAAATGGATTTCTGGAGTCATTTGATTTTTTGAATCATTTGGCGCTTGCAAATCTTTTCTAAAGAGAATGATTAAAATACCGTTCATAGGCCAAGAGTTGAACGCAGACTAACTTAGTGAAAAATACATGATGATGTATATGGTTCACTGGGCATAGTTGTGTGCGGGAGATTCTTCTACTTCATGAAAACTTCCAACAATGAATTGAGTATATATATGTGGATATATTCAATAAGGAAGAAGTTTGAAACATTTGAATGGATTCAAATAAATTTCAGCATGAAGTAGAAATCATCGTAATAGAAAAGTTAAATATCTATGATAGGATCATGGTGGAAATATTTGAATTACGAGTTTTAGCGAACATCTAAGAGAGTTATGAAATTGTTCTACAACTCACGTTTCTTGGAGTATCATAGTGATGATGAAGTATCCGAGAGATGTATCCAAACCTTGTTGGATTAATGATGAGATAAAATATTATGTCGCCATTATATTTTTGTGGATTATGCTTTAGTGACTACCGCTTTTACACTTAATAGAGCATCATCATGATCCGTTGAAATGACACCATACGAGTTATGGTATGGGTATGAATCCTAATAGTCTTTTCTTAAAATTTTGGTATGCATAGCATAAGTAAATATGTTTACAACCAAAATCGGATGAATGTCTTTGTTGGTTATCCCAGAGAATTGATTGGGAATTCTTCCCACTATGTAGACAAAGACAAAAGTGTTTGTCAATGTTTCTTATTTCCAAGAAATTGTTTCTAGTGAAGTATTTGAGTGGGAGGACAATATAATTTGATGAGGTTTATGAACCTGAGCATAATGATCAGTGTAGCGCAGCATCAGAAATTGGTTCCGGAAGCGACCACGACGATCATGGCTCCCATGACTACAAAGTGTTTTAGCCATGGAGATCGAAGTACATATTGAACCTTGTAGGTATGGTTTACTTTGTGATCAAATAAATGATTTGTGGACAAAGGATTGATTATGAACAATGATAAACCAACTACAAACAAAGAAGCTATGATGGGCCCTGACTCCGTTAAAATGGCTATACGCCATGAAATCCAAGATAGATGAATACTTTTTTGAAAGTAAATGGATCTATAAAATTGATGGACTTGGATGAAATATCCTTGAAGAAGCTTGACTTGTCTAAAAGTTGTTTACGACAAAGTTCAAATAGTTGACTACAACAAGATTAGATCTTCCGTAGCAATGCTTATAGTCTATGTGGATTATTCTAGTAATCACTACATATTTATTTTATGAGATATGTTAGTAGGATGGCAAAATACATTACTTATCAGAAGTGTGTATTAAAGGTGTATACAAGATACAACCAAGAGTTTTGCTGGTCCGTGGAATACTAGATAAGTATACGAACTTCAATTGGATGAAGTAAGTATCACGGAGTTAGAATCTTCACCAGATGAAATAGTCAAAGAGTTTTTTGATTTCATCAGAGACGATGAAGAGGCTTGCATTTGCAAGAAATTAAGTGGGAGCGCTAAGACATATTTATAATACTTTATGTAGGTGACATATAGTTGGTTATAAATGATGTAATTATATACTTGATTAAAAGGTTTCATTGAGAAATTAATTTCAATGAAAGGATATGGACTGAAACATATCTAGTGTCAAGATCTATGAAGATAGATTGAAACACAAAATAAGTTTAAGTCAAAGTACATAGAATGGATATTGAAATAGTTCAATATAGAAATATTAAGAAAATGTTCTTGTCATGTGAAGTTTTAACAAGACTTGAGTGTATCTGATACTCAATGAGTAAAAACACATGAGTGATTATGGATCACGAATAATATGTACACAATCAGATGTCCTGTGTGCTAAAATGTTAGAGCATATACCGGAATGATTCATGAGATGATCATTGGACGACAGTAAGAGTATCCTTGAGTACTTTAGAAGAACCAAGGATATATATATAGTTTTGTATGGAGAAATGACAAACAAATCGCTGTAATGTGATTACACCGATATTTGTTTTGTCACATATAAAAATAGAATTTCAATCTCAAATTAGACTAAGTGTTGTTTTAAAGGTAGCACAATGAGCTAGAAGTTGTCTATGTTAGATTTAGAAGAGTTCTAAATATTGTGACGGATTCTACGAACGAAAGGCAGAGTATGTCATTGTTTTGACAAGGACTGAGGATGTTAAGTCAAGAAGTTCTTTGAGAACTTGGTGTAGTTCTGATAGTGTCAGAACTTTGAAGCTATATTGTGTGTGACAATATTAGTGACATATTTCAGACCGCGGAATTAAGGTTCCACCAGAAGACCAAATATATTTAATGCCGAATCATTTGGAAATGAGTGATGCGTTGAGACGCAAATGAATTACAAAATACATACGTTTCTGAGCATGTCAGATCCGTTGACTAAAACCTCTCCCGTGAGCAAAACATGATAAAACACCAGAAGGCCAAGGTGTTATATCTTTACAAATGTAAACTAGATTATTGACTCTAGTGCAAGTGGGAGACTGAAGGAGATATGCCCTAGAGGCAATAATAAAGTGGTTATTATTTATATCTTTATGTTTATGATAAATGTTTATATATCATGCTATAATTGTATTAACCGAAACATTAGTACATGTGTGATATGTAGACAACAAGAAGTCCCTAGTATGCCTCTTAAACTAGCTTGTTGATTAATGGATGATTAGTTTCATAATCATGAACATTGGATGTTATTAATAACAAGGTTATGTCATTGTATGAATGATGTAATGGATACACCCAATTAAGCGTAGCATAAGATCTCGTCATTAAGTTATTTGCTATAAGCTTTCGATACATAGTTACCTAGTCCTTATGACCATGAGATCATGTAAATCACTTATACCGGAAAGGTACTTTGATTACACCAAACACCACTGCGTAAATGGGTGGCTATAAAGGTGGGATTAAGTATCCGGAAAGTATAAGTTGAGGCATATGGATCAACAGTGGGATTTGTCCATTCCGATGACGGATAGATATACTCTGGGCCCTCTCGGTGGAATGTCGTCTAATGTCTTGCAAGCATATGAATGAGTTCATAAGAGACCACATACCACGGTACGAGTAAAGAGTATTTGTCAGGAGACGAGGTTGAACAAGGTATAGAGTGATACCAAAGATCAAACCTCGGACAAGTAAAATATCGCGTGACAAAGGGAATTGGTATTGTATGTGAATGGTTCATTCGATCACTAAAGTCATCGTTGAATATGTCGGAGCCATTATGGATCTCCAGATCCCGCTATTGGTTATTGGTCGGAATGAGTACTCAACCATGTCCGCATAGTTCACGAACCGTAGGGTGACACACTTAAAGTTGGATGTTGAAATGGTAGTACTTGAATAAGGAATGGAGTTCGAATAATTGTTCGGAGTCCCGGATGAGATCCCGGACATCACGAGGAGTTCCGGAATGGTCCGGAGAATAAGATTCATATATAGGATGTCATTTTATGTGAATTAAAATGTCATGGAAGGTTCTATGGAAGGTTCTAGAAAAATCTGGAAGAAACCACCGAGGAAGGTGGAGTCCACATGGGACTCCACTTCCATGGCCGGCCAACCCTAGGTGGGGAGGAGTCCCAAGTGGACTCCCCCTTAGGGGGCCGGCCACCCCCCCATATGGGAGGTGGAACTCCCACCTCTAGTGGGAGTCCTAGCTTGGCTAGGTTTCCCCTCCATATGGAAGGTTTTTGGTTCGGGTCTTATTCGAAGACTTGGACACCAACACTTGGGGATCCACCTATATAATGAGGGGCATAGGGGAGGGGGCCGGCCACCATAAAGCCACAAGTTGGCCGCACCCCCTTGAGGCCGGCCACCCCCTCCCAAACCCTAGCCGCCCCCCTCTCCTCCATAACTCCCGCGTAGCTTTAGCGAAGCTCCGCCGGATTTCTCCACCACCACCGACACCACGCCGTCGTGCTGTCGGATTCAAGAGGAGCTACTACTTCCGCTGCCCGCTGGAACGGGGAGGTGGACGTCGTCTTCATCAACAACCGAACGTGTGACCGAGTACGGAGGTGCTGCCCGTTCGTGGCGCCGGAACCGATCGTGATCAAGATCTTCTACGCGCTTTTGCAAGCAGCAAGTGAGTGTCTACCGCAGCAACAAGAGCCTCCTCTTGTAGGCTTTGGAATCTCTTCAAGGGTGAGACTCGATACCCCCTCGTTGCTACCGTCTTCTAGATTGCATCTTGGCTTGGATTGCGTGTTCGCGGTAGGAAAAATTTTGTTTTCTATGCAACGTTATCCTACAAATAATCTAGTTTACATTTGTAAAGATATAACACCTTGGCCTTCTGGTGCTTTATCATGTTTTGCTCACGGGAGAGGTTTTAGTCAACGGATCTGACATGCTCAGAAACGTATGTATTTTGTAATTCATTTGCGTCTCAACGCATCACTCATTTCCAAATGAGTTGGCATTAAATATGTTTGATCTTCTGGTGGAACCTTAATTCCGCGGTCTGAAATAAGTCACTAATATTGTCACATACAATATAGCTTCAAAGTTCTGACACTATCGGAACTTCACCAAGTTCTCAAAGAACTTCTTGACTCAACATCCTCAGTCATTTGTCAAAACAATGACATACTCTGCCTTCGTTTGTAGAATCCGTCACAATATTTAGAACTCTTCTAAATCTAACATAGACAACTTCTAGCTTATTATGCTACCTTTAAAACAACACTTAGTCTAATTTGAGATTGAAATTCTATTTTTATATGTGACAAAACAAATATCGGTGTAATCACCTTACAGCGATTTGTTTGTCATTTCTCCATACAAAACTATATATATATCCTTGGTTCTTCTAAAGTACTCAAGGATACTCTTACTGTCGTCCAATGATCATCTCATGAATCATTCTGGTATATGCTCATAACATTTTAGAGCACAGGACATCTGATTGTGTACATATTATTCGTGATGCATAATCACTCATGTGTTTTTACTCATTGAGTATCAGATACACTCAAGTCTTGTTAAAACTTCACATGACAAGAACATTTTCTTAATATTTCTATATTGAACTATTTCAATATCCATTCTATGTACTTTGACTTAAACTTATTTTGTGTTTCAATCTATCTTCATAGATCTTGACACTAGATATGTTTCAGTCCATATCCTTTCATTGAAATTAATTTCTCAATGAAACCTTTTAATCAAGTATATAATTACATCATTTATAACCAACTATATGTCACCTACATAAAGTATTATAAATATGTCTTAGCGCTCCCACTTAATTTCTTGCAAATGCAAGCCTCTTCATCATCTCTGATGAAATCAAAAACTCTTTGACTATTTCATCTGGTGAAGATTCCAAATCCGCGATACTTACTTCATCCAATTGAAGTTCGTATACCTATCTAGTATTCCATGGACCAGCCAAACTCTTGGTTGTATTTTGTATACACCTTTAATACACACTTCTAATAAGATAAGTAATGTATTTTGCCATCCTACTAACATATCTCATAAAAGAAATATGTAGTGATTAATAGAATAATCCATATAGACTATAAGCATTGCTACAGAATATCTAATCTTGTTGTAGTCAACTCTTTGAACTTTGTCGTAAACAACTTTTCGACAAGTCAAGCTTCTTCAAAGATATTTCATCCAAGTCCATCAATTTTATAGATCCATTTACTTTCAAAAAGTATTCATCTATCTTGGATTTCATGGCGTATAGCCATTTTAACGGAGTCAGGGCCCATCATAACTTCTTTGTTTGTAGTTGGTTTATCATTGTTCACAATCAATCCTTTGTCCACAAATCATTTATTTGATCACAAAGTAAACCATACCTACAAGGTTCAATATGTACTTTGATCTCCATGGCTAAAACACTTTGTAGTCATGGGAGCCATGATCGTCGTGGCCGCTTCCGAAACCAATTCCGATGCTGCGCTACTCTGATCATTATGCTCAGGTTCATAAACCTTATCAAATTATATTGTCCTCCCACTCAAATACTTCACTAGAAACAATTTCTCGGAAATAATAAACATTGACAAACACTTTTGTCTTTGTCTCGTGGGAAGAATTCCCAATTAAATCTCTGGGATAACCAACAAAGACATTCATCCGATTTTGGTTGTAAACTCTTAGACCAAAATTTAAAGAAAAGACTATTATGGTTTATACCCATACCATAACTTGTATGGTGTCATTTCAACGGATCATGATGATGCTCTATTCAGTGTAAAAGCGGTAGTCACTAAAGCATAATCCACAAAAATATAATGGCGTCATAATATTTTATCTCATCATTAATCCAACAAGGTTTGGATACATCTCTCGGATACTATATCATCATTATGATACTCCAAGAAATGTGAGTTGTAGAACAATTTCATGACTCTCTTAGATGTTCGCTAAAACTCGTAATTCAAATATTTCCACCATGATCCAATCATAGATATTTGACTTTTCTATTACGATGATTTCCACTTCATGCTGAAATTTATTTGAATCCATTCAAAAATTTCAAACTTCTTCCTTATCGAATATATCCACATATATATATATATATACTCAATTCATTGTTGGAAGTTTTCATGAAGTAGAAGAATCTCCCGCACACAACTATGCCCAGTGAACCACATACATCATCATGTATTTTTCCACTAAGTTTGTTGCCCATTCAACTCTTGGCCTATGAACGGTATTTTAATCATTCTCTTTAGAAAAGATTTGCAAGCGCCAAATGATTCAAAAATCAAATGACTCCAAAAATCCATTTGCATGGAGTTCCTTCATGCGTTCCTTTCTAACATGACCTAAATGGCGGTTCCACAAATAAGTGGAATTCAAATCATTTGCCTTATGGCATTTTAGCGTCAGTGTTATGTATGTGTGTTGCACCATTAAGATTTATAATAACTTATCCATCCTACATGGAGTAATGTCATAATTTGAACAACTCATTGTTTTCATTTGACCAGAGCAAAATAACAATTATTAAGTTCTTTATTATAAATTCTAAGGGCCAGATAGAATGCTAACGACGAACATAATAACATTTATTTTGTTCCAGACGTGCATTCCTATCATATTCCTTGTCAGTCACTTAGGCCATTGTATTCTTGTATTGCGTTGTTTTGTATGACACTTCATACCAACCAATATAGTACTAATACCCAAGAATTTCATAGTGTGACTTAACTAGGAATACTACCATAACATGTATATCATTTATATACACCTGAGCTAGACATTCTAGTCTTTTCTTTTCTTTTTGCCAAAATATCTTTTGCAGTTTCTCTTTTAGCTTTCCTCATTATTCAGAAAAACACTTTAACATTATTAACTTCTAGGTTTGTTGGTCAAATACCAATAACCATGAGGTTCTTACTTTAAGTTGATCATCATATGACAAGTGTTTCAGATTTCACTATTAGTAACTTTGTAATATGATGAACAATTTCACTCATAATTTTATCCATCATATCATGACGACTTTTTGAGACCATGTCTGTACATGCTAGGCTCGTAAAGTTTTAACCTTGGTATTCGCATGTGCAAATCTGGCTTGCACCCATTGTATGCACACGTAGAATCTATCACACCCGATCATCACGTGATGCTTCGAAACGACGAGTATTAGCAACGGTGCATACTAAGGATGATAACTTCATGGATAAGCGAATATTATTAGTGCCCCAATAGTTGGAGGATTGTGACGCCTGGTGTCTTCAACCTTCATACATTCCCATAAAACTTATGAGTTTATGTAGTCTCACCAAATTTATATTCTATCATCTTGCAATAAGGTCTTAGATATCACATATATCTCATACCTTGATTATTTCCGAAAACTAAATTTTCAGTTCCTTACTTTTCAAACAAATTTGAACTTCAAGTTTCACGGAGACAAGATAACTTTAGGTACTAATTGAAACCATAGCTCTTTGAATCAACAAAGTGAGGTTTACTAAAAGTTTGCAATAGGACTTAATCAATTCTTGATTCTTTAACAATACGGTACCAATCTGTAAAGTTTCTTGTCAGATTTTAACAGTATTTCTATCTCAATAACAAGACTAGCGCATGGTAGAAAAAGGATTCCAATACTACAAAATTAATTCAAAATACTACTCAGACTATGTTTATGATAATTAGTTCATGTTTTAATCTAATTACTAATGAACTCCCACTTAATACAACATCCCTCATAGTTGTTAAGTGGTACACGATCCACATCCACTACACAAAAACTGATCATCACGTGAGATGATGTAGCTTCAATGGTGAACATCAACATGTTGATCATATCATCCATATGACTCGTGTTCAACCTTTCGGTTTCCGTTGTCCCGAGGCCATGTCTGTACATGCTAGGCTCGTCAAGCAAACCCAAGTACTCCGCGTGTGCAACATGGCTTACACCCGTTGTATGTGAACGTTGAGTCTATCACATCCGATCATCACGAGATGCTTCGAAACGACGAACTGTACAACGGTGCATACGAGGGGAGAACACTTTATTATCTTGATATTAATGTGAGGGATCATCTTATAATGCTACCGTCGTGTTCTAAGCAAAATAAGATGCATAAAGGATTAACATCACATGCAATTCATATGTGATATGATATGGCCCTTTAGTCTTTGCGCCTTCGATCTTCATCACCAAAGCACGGACATGATCTCCATCATCAACGGGCATGATCTCCATCATCGTCGGCGTAGCGTCAAGGTCCATGGCGCCGTCTTCATGGTTGTTCACCTCATGTAGCAACTATTACAACTACTTTGAAAAACTACTCAACATGAAATTTAAAGACAACCATAAGGCTCCTGCCGGTTGCCACAATACAATAATGATCATCTCATATATATTCATCATCACATTATGGCCATATCACATCACCAAACCCTGCAAAAACAAGTTAGACGTCTCTAATTTGGTTTGCATATTTTACGTGGTTTAGGGTTTTCGAGAGAGATCTAATCTACCTACGAACATGAACCACAACGTTGATACTAATGTTGTCAATAGAAGAGTAAATTGAATCTTCACTATAGTAGGAGAGACAGACACCCGCAAAGCCTCTTATGCAATACAAGTTGCATGTCGAACGAGGAACAAGTCTCATGAACGCGGTCATGTAAAGTTAGTCCGAGCCGCTTCATCCCACTATGCCACAAAGATGCAAAGTACTCAAACTAAAAACAACAAGAGCATCAACGCCCACAAAACCATTGTGTTCTACTCGTGCAACCATCTATGCATAGACACGGCTCTGATACCACTGTAGGGATTCGTTGCATTGAAAACAAAAAATTTCCTACCGCGAGAACGCAATCCAAGCCAAGATGCAATCTAGAAGACGGGAGCAACGAGGGGATGATCAAGACTAACCCTTGAAGATTTCCAAAGCCTATAAGAGTAGGCTCTTATTGCTGCGGTAGACGATCACTTGCCGCTTGCAAAAGCGCGTAGAAGATCTTGATCACGGTGCCACGATCGGGCAGCACCTCCGTACTCGGTCACACGTTCGGTGTTGATGAAGACGACGTCCTTCTCCCCGTTCCAGCGGGCAGTGGAAGTAGTAGCTCCTCCTTGAATCCGGCAGCACGACGGCGTGGTGGCGCTGGCGATGGAGAACTCCGGCGGAGCTTCGCTAAGCGTGCGGGAGAGGTGGAGGAGAGAGGGGGCGGTTAGGGTTTGGGAGAGGGGGTGGCCGGCCTCAAGGGGTGCAGCCAAGCTATGGCTCTGTGGTGGCCGGCACCCTCCCCTATGCCCCTCATTATATTGGTGGAAGCCCCAAGAGTTGTAGTCCAAGTCTTCGAATAAGACCCCAACACCAAAACTTCCCAAAGGTGGGAAACCTACTCAAGGGGGGAGTCCTACCCAAGGTGGGACTCCCACCTTTTCCTTAGGTGGGGTGGCCGGCCACCATGGGTGGAATCCACCTGGGATTCCTTCCCCTTAGGGCTGGCCGGCCATGCTAGTGGAGTCCCTCCGGGACTCCACCTTCCATAGTGCCATTCTTCCGAACTTTTCTAGAACCTTCTAGAACCTGCCATAAATGCACCGGATCATTTCCAAACTTGGAATATGACTTCCTATATATGAATCTTATTCTCCGGACCATTCCGGAACTCTTCGTGATGTCCGGGATCCCATCCGGGACTTCGAACAAAACTTCGAACTCCATTCCATATTCAAGTTCTACCATTTCAACATCAAACCTTAAGTGTGTCACCCTACGGTTCGTGAACTATGTGGACATGGTTGAGTACTCTCTCCAACCAATAACCAATAGCGGGATCTGGAGATCCATAATGGCTCCCACATATTCAACGATGACTTCAGTGATCGAATGAACCATTCACATATGATACCAATTCCCTTTGTCACGCGATATTTTACTTGTCCGAGGTTTGATCATCGGTATCACTCTATACCTTGTTCAACCTCGTCTCCTGACAAGTACTCTTTACTCGTACCGTGGTATGTGGTCCCTTATGAACTTATTCATATGCTTGCAAGACATTAGACGACATTCCACCGAGAGGGCCCAGAGTATATCTATCCATCATCGGGATGGACAAATCCCACTGTTGATCCATATGCCTCAACTCATACTTTCCGGATACTTAATACCACCTTTATAACCACCCATTTACGCAGTGGCGTTTGATGTAATCAAAGTACCTTTCCGGTATAAGTGATTTACATGATCTCATGGTCATAAGGACTAGGTAACTATGTATCGAAAGCTTATAGCAAATAACTTAATGACGTGATCTTATGCTACGCTTAATTGGGTGTGTCCATTACATCATTCATACAATGACATAACCTTGTTATTAATAACATCCAATGTTCATGATCACGAAACCATGATCATCTATTAATCAACAAGCTAGTTATACAAGAGGCTTACTAGGGACTCTTTGTTGTTTCACATAACACACATGTATCAATGTTTCAGTTAATACAATTATAGCATGGTATGTAAAAATTATCATAAACACAAAGATATATTATAATAACCATTTTATTATTGCCTCTTGGGCATATCTCCAACAATTGGTTATTGGTCGGAGTGAGTACTCAACCATGTCCGCATAGTTCGCGAACCGTAGGGTGACACCCTTAAAGTTGGATGTTGAAATGGTAGAACTTGAATATGGAATGGAGTTCGAATATTTGTTCGGAGTCCCGGATGAGATCCCGGACATCACGAGGAGTTCCGGAATGGTCCGGAGAATAAGATTCATATATAGGAAGTCATTTTATGAGATTTAAAATGATCCGGAAGGTTCTATGGAAGGTTCTAGAAGGTTCTAGAAAAGTCTGGAAGAAACCACTATGGAAGGCGGAGTCCGGGAGGGACTCCACCTCCATGGCCGGCCAACCCTAGAGGGGGAGGAGTCCCAAGTGGACTCCCCCTATGGGGGCCGGCCACCCCCCCACATGGAAGGGGGGGAATCCCACCCCAAGTGGGATTCCCACCTTGGGTAGGTTTCCCTATCACATGGAAGGTTTTGGGTTCGGGTCTTATTCGGAGACTTGTAGTCCAACACTTGGGGCTTCCACCTATATAATGAGGGCCAAGGGGAGGGGGCCGGCCAACCCCAACAATCACAAGGTGGCCGCACCACTAGATGGCCGGCGCCCCCCTCTCCTCAAACCCTAGCCGCCCCAATACTCCTTCCCCGCACGCTTAGCGAAGCTCCGCCGGGATTCTCCACCGCACTGACACCACGCCGTCGTGCTGTCGGATTCAAGAGGAGCTACTACTTCCGCTGCCCGCTGAAACGGGGAGGTGGACGTTGTCTTCATCAACAACCGAACGTGTGACCGAGTACGGAGGTGCTGCCCGTTCGTGGCACCGTGATCAAGATCTTCTACGCGCTTTTGCAAGCAGCAAGTGAACGTCTACCGCAGCAACAAGAGCCTCATCTTGTAGGCTTTGGAATCTCTTCAAGGGTGAGACTCGATAATCCCCTCGTTGCTACCGTCTTCTAGATCGCATCTTGGCTTGGATTGCGTGTTCGTGGTAGGAAATTTTTTGTTTTCTATAGCAAACTTTTAGTAAACCTCACATTATTGATTCAAAGAGCTATGGTTTCAATTAGTACATAAAGTTATCTTGTCTCCATGAAACTTGAAGTTCAAATCTGTTTGAAAAGTAAGGAGCTGAAAATTTAGTTTTCAGAAATAATCAAAGTATGAGATATATGTGATATCTAAGACCTTATTGCAAGATGTTAGAATATAATTTGGTGAGACTACATAAACTCATAAGTTTTATGGGAATGTACGAAGGTTGAAGATGCAAGGCGTCCCAATCCTCCAACTATTGGGGCACTAACAATATTCGCATATCCATGAAGTAATCATTCTTAGTATGCACTGTTGCTAAGACTCGTCGTATCGAAGCATCACGTGATGCTCGGGTGTTATAGATTCTACGTGTGCATACAACTGGTGCAAGCCAGATTTGCACATGCGAATACCAAGGTTAAAACTTTATGAGCCTAGCATGTATAGACATGGTCTCAGAAAGTCATCATGATACAATGGATAAAATTATGAGTGAAATTGTTCATCATATTACAAGGTTACTAATAGTGAAATCCGGAACACTTGTCATATGATGATCAACTTCAAAGTAAGAACCTCAAGATTATTGGTATTTGACCAACAAACCGAGAAGTATTGAAGTTGATGTGTTTTCTGAATAATGAGGAAAGCTAAAAGAGAAACTACAAAAGATTATTGGCAGAAAGAAAGAAAAGACTAGAATGTCTAGCTCAGGTGTATATAAATGATATACATGTTATGGTTATATTCCTAGTTAGGTCACACAATGAAATTCTTGGGTATTTATACCATATTGGTTGGTATGAAGTGTCATACAAAACAACGCAATACAAGAATACAATGGCCTAAGTGACTGACAAGGAATATGATAGGAATGCACGACTGGAACAAAATAAAGTGTTATTATGTTCGCCGTTAGCATTCTATCTAGCCCTTAGAATTTATAATAAAGAACTTAATAATTGTTATTTTGCTCTGGTCAAATGAAAACAATGAGTTGTTCAAATTATGACATTACTCCATATACGATGGATAAGTTATTATAAATCTTAATGGTGAAACTGACATACATAACACTGACGCTAAAATGCCATAAGGCAAATGATTTGAATTCCACCTATTTGTGGAACCGCCATTTAGGTCATGTTAGAAAGGAACGCATGAAGGAACTCCATGCAAATGGATTTTTTGGAGTCATTTGATTTTTGAATCATTTGGCGCTTGCAAATCTTTTCTAAAGAGAATGATTAAAATACCGTTCATAGGCCAAGAGTTGAACGGGCAACTAACTTAGTGAAAACATACATGATGATATATGTGGTTCACTGGGCATAGTTGTGTGCGGGAGATTCTTCTACTTCATGAAAACTTCCAACAATAAATTGAGTATATATATGTGGATATATTCGATAAGGAAGAAGTTTGAAACATTTGAATGGATTCAAATAAATTTCAGCATGAAGTGGAAACCATCGTAATAGAAAAATCAAATATCTATGATTGGATCATTGGGAAAATATTTGAATTACGAGTTTTAGCGAACATCTAAGAGAGTCATGAAATTGTTCTACAACTCACATTTCTTGGAATATCATAATGATGATATAGTATCCGAGAGATGTATCCAAACCTTGTTGGATCAATCATGAGATAAAATATTGATGCCATTATATTTTTTGTGGATTATGCTTTAGTGACTACCGCTTTTACACTTAATAGAGCATCATCATGATCCGTTGAAATGACACCATACGAGTTATGGCATGGGTATGAATCCTAATAGTCTTTTCTTAAATTTTGGTATGCATAGCATAAGTAAATAAGTTTACAACCAAAATCGGATGAATGTCTTTGTTGGTTATCCCAGAGAATTGATTGGGAATTCTTCCCACTATGGAGACAAAGACAAAAGTGTTTGTCAATGTTTCTTATTTCCAAGAAATTGTTTCTAGCAAAGTATTTGAGTGGGAGGACAATAGAACTTGATAAGGTTTATGAACTTGAGCATAATGATCAGAGTAGCGCAGCATTGGAATTGGTTCCGGAAGCGGCCACAACGATCATGACTCCCATGACTACAAAGTGTTTTAGCCATGGAGATCGAAGTACATATTGAACCTTGTATGTATGGTTTACTTTGTGATCAAATAAATGATTTGTGAACAAAGGATTGATTTTGAACAATGATTCCCACCTTGGGTAGGTTTCCCTATCACATGGAAGGTTTTGGGTTCGGGTCTTATTCGGAGACTTGTAGTCCAACACTTGGGGCTTCCACCTATATAATGAGGGCCAAGGGGAGGGGGCCGGCCAACCCCAACAATCACAAGGTGGCCGCACCACTAGATGGCCGGCGCCCCCCTCTCCCCAAACCCTAGCCGCCCCAATACTCCTTCTTCCCCGCACGCTTAGCGAAGCTCTGCCGGGATTCTCCACCGCCACCGACACCACGCCGTCGTGCTGTCGGATTCAAGAGGAGCTACTACTTCCGCTGCCCGCTGGAACGGGGAGGTGGACGTCGTCTTCATCAACAACCGAACGTGTGACCGAGTACGGAGGTGCTGCCCGTTCGTGGCGCCGTGATCAAGATCTTCTACGCGCTTTTGCAAGCGGCAAGTGAACGTCTACCGCAGCAACAAGAGCCTCATCTTGTAGGCTTTGGAATCTCTTCAAGGGTGCGACTCGATAATCCCCTCGTTGCTACCGTCTTCTAGATTGCATCTTGGCTTGGATTGCGTGTTCGCGGTAGGAAAATTTTTGTTTTCTATGCAACGTTATCCTACAGCGCGGCCCTGGCGTGTGGGGCCCTCGCGTCGCCCCCTGACCTACCCTTCCGCCTACTTAAAGCCTTCGTCGCGAATACCCCAGTACCGAGAGCCACTATACGGAAAACCTTCCAAAGACGCCGCCGCCGCCAATCCCATCTCGGGGGATTCAGGAGATCGCCTCCGGCACCCTACCGGAGAAGGGAATCATCTCCCGGAGGACTCTTCATCGCCATGATCGCCTCCGGAGTGATGTGTGAGTAGTTCACCCCTGGACTATGGGTCCATAGCAGTAGCTAGATGGTTGTCTTCTCCTCATTGTGCTATCATTGTTAGATCTTGTGAGCTGCCTAACATGATCAAGATCATCTATTTGTACTACATGTTGCGTTTGTTGGGATCCGATGAATATGGAATACTATGTTAGGTTGATTATCAATCTATCATCTATGTGTTGTTTATGATCTTGCTTGCTCTCCGTTGCTAGTGGAGGCTCTGGCCAAGTCGTTACTTGTAACACCAAGAGGGAGTATTTATGCTCGATAGTGGGTTCATGCCTCCATTAAATGCAGGACGATGTGACAAAGTTCTAAGGTTGTGGATGTGCTATTGCCACTAGGGATAAAACATCAATGCTTTGTCTAAGGATATTTGTGTTGATTACATTACGCACCATACTTAATGCAATTGTCTGTTGTTTGCAACTTAATACTGGAAGGGGTGCGGATGCTAACCCGAAGGTGGACTTTTTAGGCATAGATGCATGCTCGATAGCGGTCTATGTACTTTGTCGTAATGCCCAATTGAATTTCACACTACTCATCATAATAGGTATGTGCATTGTCATGCCATCTTTATTTGTCAATTGCCCAACTGTAATTTGTTCACCCAACATGTTATTTCTTATTGGAGAGACACCATTAGTGAACTGTGGACCCCGGTCCATTCTTTACATCGAATACAATCTACTGCAAACATTGTTCTTACTGTTCTTTGCAAACATCATCATCCACACTATACATCTAATCCTTTGTTACAGCAAGCCTGTGAGATTGACAACCTCACTGTTAAGTTGGGGCAAAGTATTTTGGTTGTGTTGTGCAGGTTCCACGTTGGCGCCGGAATCCCTGGTGTTGCGCCGCACTACACTCTGCCACCATCAACCTTCAACGTGCTTCTTGACTCCTACTGGTTCGATAACCTTGGTTTCTTACTGAGGGAAAACTCGCTGCTGTATGCATCGTACCTTCCTCTTGGGGTTCCCAACGGACGAGTGCTTTACCGTCACAAGCAGCGCTTTTTCTGGCGCCGTTGCCGGGGAGATCAAGACACGCTGCAAGGGGAGTCTCCACTTCCAATCTCTTTACTTTGTTTTTGTCTTGCTTTATTTTATTCACTACTTTGTTTGCTGCATTATATCAAAATACAAACAAATTAGTTACTTGTTTTACTTTATTTACTATCTTGTTTGCGTTCTCCATATTTAAAACACAAAAAATTAGTTACTTGCATTTACTTTATCTAGTTTGCTTTATTTACTATTGCTAAAATGGGTACTCCTAAAAATACTAAGTTGTGTGACTTCACAAACTCAAATAATAATGATTTCCTATGCACACCTATTGCTCCACCTGCTACTACAGCAGAATTCTTTGAAATTAAACCTGCTTTACTAAATCTTGTTATGAGAGAGCAATTTTCTGGTGTTAGTTCTGATGATGCTGCTGCCCATCTTAATAATTTTGTTGAACTATGTGAAATGCAAAAGTATAAGGATGTAGATGGTGACATTATAAAATTAAAATTGTTTCCTTTCTCATTAAGAGGAAGAGCTAAAGATTGGTTGCTATCTTTGCCTAAGAATAGTATTGATTCATGGACTAAATGTAAGGATGCTTTCATTGGTAGATATTATCCTCCTGCTAAAATTATATCTATGAGAAGTAGCATAATGAATTTTAAGCAATTGGATAATGAGCATGTTGCCCAAGCATGGGAAAGAATGAAATCTTTGGTTAAAAATTGCCCAACCCATGGACTGACTACTTGGATGATCATCCAAACCTTTTATGCAGGATTGAATTTTTCTTCGTGGAACTTATTGGATTCAGCTGCTGGAGGTACTTTTATGTCCATCACTCTAGGCGCCGCAACAAAGCTTCTTGATAATATGATGAGTAATTACTCAGAATGGCACACGGAAAGAGCTCCACAAGGTAAGAAGGTAAATTCTGTTGAAGAAACCTCCTCCTTGAGTGATAAGATTGATGCTATTATGTCTATGCTTGTGAATGGTAGGACTAATGTTCATCCTAATAATGTTCCGTTAGCTTCATTGGTTGCCCAAGAAGAACATGTTGATGTGAACTTCATTAAAAATAATAATGTCAACAACAATGCTTATAGGAATAGTTCTGGTAACAACTATAGGCCATATCCTTCTAATAATGGTAATGGTTATGGTAATTCTTATGGGAATTCTTACAACAATAATAGGAATGTACCCTCTGGTCTTGAAGCCATGCTTAAAGAATTTATTAGTACACAAACTGCTTTTAATAAATCTATTGAAGAAAAGCTTGGTAAAATTGATATTATTGCTTCTAAAGTTGATAGTCTTGCTGCTGATGTTGATCTTTTAAAATTGAAAGTTATGCCTAATGAAAATAAAGATATTAAGTCATTTGCTACAGCAAACACCATCCAAGTTAGAATTAATGAGAATATTAGATTGATGGCCGAATTGCGTGCTAGGTGGGAAAAAGAAGAAAATGCTAAAGAGAATAATATAGCTAAAGTTTGGACTATTACCACCACTAGTAATGATGATGCTTCACATGTTGCTACACCTCCTACTATCAATGGTAAAATAATTGGTGTTGTCAATGTTTCTACTCCTAATGCAAAGTGTGCAAAACTGCCTGAAAGTATTTATGAATCTTTGACACTCTGGGGACTTACTGAAGGTGGATAAGGAATAACTCTCACTAATAACTCTGTTATAATTCCTAAGGGAATAGCTGAAGGAGTATTCACAACCCTTCTTGGGAGAACGGTATCCACTGATTATCTCGTTATTGAATGTGTAGGGACAGGACAAATCACACTTGGAAGATCTCTGCTGAAGCTCTTGGGAGTAACCATAGATGTGGGGAAAGGCACTCTAAATTCCTCCATACCTGGATGTGGTCATATATTTCCTAAACCAAAGAGTAAGAATAAGAGTAAGAAGGGTAGGCGCAAAGCCCCTGGTAAGAATGCTAATGCTTCATCTCTTGATAATACTTGATACACACTTTCTGCGCCTAGCTGAAAGGCGTTAAAGAAAATCGCTTATGGGAGACAACCCATGATTTTACTTCTGCACTTTTGTTTTATATTTGAGTCTTGGAAGTTGTTACTACTGTAGCAACCTCTCCTTATCTTTATTTTATTGCATTGTTGTGCCAAGTAAAGTCTTTGATAGTAAGGTTCATACTAGATTTGGATTACTGGGCAGAAACAGATTTCTTGCTGTCACGAATTTGAGTAGTATTCTCTGTAGGTAACTCAGATAAATCTGCCAATTTACGTGAGTATTCCTCAGATATGTACGCAACTTTCATTCAATTTTAGCATTTTCATCTGAGGTTTAGTGCCCCAGAAAAATTCGTCTTTACGGACTGTTCTGTTTTGACAGATTCTGCCTTTTATTTCGCATTGCCTGTTTTGCTATGTTTGATGGATTTCTTTATTCCATTAACTTTCAGTAGCTTTGTGCAATGTCCAGAAGTGTTAAGAATGATTATGTCACCTCTGAACATGTGAATTTTTTTATTATGCACTAACCCTCTAATGAGTTTGTTTTGAGTTTGGTGTGGAGGAAGTTTTCAAGGATCAAGAGAAGAGGATGATACAATATGATCAAGGAGAGTGAAAGCTCTAAGCTTGGGGATGCCCCCGTGGTTCATCCCTGCATATTTCAAGAAGACTCAAGCATCTAAGCTTGGGTATGCCCAAGGCATCCCCTTCTTCGTCGACAAATTATCAGGTTCCTCTAGTGAAACTATATTTTTATTCCATCACATCTTATGTGCTTTACTTGGAGCGTCTTTATGTTCTTGTTTTTGTTTTGTTTGAATAAATTGGATCCTAGCATTCATTGTGTGGGAGAGAGACACGCTCCGCGGTTGCATATGAACACATATGTTCTTAGCTTTATTCTTAATGTTCATGGCGAAGGTTGAAACTGCTTCGTTAATTGTTATATGGTTGGAAACAGAAAATGCTACATGTGGTAAATGGTATAATGTCTTGAATAATTTGATACTTGGCAATTGTTGTGTTTATATAATGTTGGAGATATGCCCAAGAGGCAATAATAAATGTTTATTATATATCTTTGTGTTTATGATAATGTTTATATACCATGCTATAATTGTATTAACCGAAACATTGATACATGTGTGATATGTAAACAACAAAGAGTAGTCCCTAGTATGCCTCTTAACTAGCTTGTTGATTAATGGATGATTAGTTTCATAATCATGAACATTGGATGTTATTAATAACAAGGTTATATCATTATATGAATGATGTAATGGACACACCCAATTAAGCGTAGCATAAGATCACGTCATTAAGTTATTTGCTATAAGCTTTCGATACATAGTTACCTAGTCCTTATGACCATGAGATCATGTAAATCACTTATACCGGAAAGGTACTTTGATTACATCAAACGCCACTGCATAAATGGGTGGTTATAAAGGTGGGATTAAGTATCCGGAAAGTATGAGTTGAGGCATATGGATCAACAGTGGGATTTGTCCATCCCGATGACGGATAGATATACTCTGGGCCCTCTCGGTGGAATGTCGTCTAATAGCTTGCAAGCATATGAATGGTTCATAAGAGACCACATACCACGGTACGAGTAAAGAGTACTTGTCATGAGATGTAACACCCCAAATTTCAATAAAAAGAAAGTTAGAGAATTCCAGAAAGCAAAATTTCAAACCAACAAAAACTTTTCTTTTGCATATAGTACCAGGCATAGGACTTGTGCATTTGAGTGATATGCCATGATGATTGCTTTTACTTGTATTTGATATGCTCTAAAACCCTAGTGTGATCATCTGAAGATCACCAACCAAATAAATCAAATAGGAAGAAAATCCATAAAATGCAAAACCCTAAAAACCCTCACATATGCCCTATGGCATTTTTATAAATTTTGACCCTAGACCAATTTGGTCTTCACCATTAGTTGAATAATGTTATTAAACACTTATTACAACTTTTGGAATCAAAGTTTCACTTTTCAAATGAAATTCAAACACAAATTCCACTCACATATGATAATGGTCAATTTTGACAATTCTTGTCTGATCACCACTTTGAGCCCTTGCCATTCAATTTTCCCAAACCAACTTCAGCTAACTCTTTGCACCATTTCAAAGTCAGCATCAAGGTGAGCAACTTTGATGAAGATCATCATGCCAAATTCATCTTTGATCATGAGCAATGCTCATCCAAAGTTCCAACTTTTTAACTTATGGAACATTCCCCACTTAGCCAGTTTTGCAAATATTTGAATTCTAATTTTTCCACCACCACCTCAAAACCTCTCTGGTCATTTACAACTTATATCAACACTCACCTTTCAAAAACATTCACCATTTGAATTATTTCAATTTTGGCTATTTTTGAATTTCACAAATTCGGGCACTATTTGCAATAGTTGCAAATAGTGAATCTACCTAACCTAAACTACCCTAACCTATCCCATTATGTTCCCTGGTCCCCTTAAGCATTAAGTGGAGCACAGTGAGGCTAAGAGAGAGAGAGAGTAAGCTAGGGCATGGCCATGCCGGCCATGTCCCCGAGCTCGTCGACCTCCCTCTTCTCCCCTTGCTCCTCTGCCAGGACCCCCTCGCCACCGTGCGCCAACGCGTCCCCTAGCAAGCCCTAGCACCGCCATGGTCGAAGGAACGGCGACCAGACGCCGGACGACGCGCGCCAGCACACGCCCTGGACGCCGCTCACGTAGCACGCGTGCACGACGCGGACACGCCCAGTACACGCACCGTGCCACCACCTCGCTCACTCCCTGGCCCTGCTCTCAACGCCTTGAGCACGCACTCGCCACCTGGAAGCCGCCAGACACGGCCAAGACCGCGACCCGTGCCCACCGCCGCTGGAGAAGGAGACCCTGCTCCGCCGCGGGCGCGACAGACACGGAAGCAACGCGACATAACCAGGCCCTCCCCGACCACGCTGTCGCCACCATTCGCCTCGCCTGGACACGTAGAGCATCCCTGCACCCTCGCCTAGCTCGATAGCTCGCCGGAGACGCCGCGCCCATGTCGCCCGCATCACTGCCCCGCAACCCTCAAGCAATGCTATAAAAGGAGCACTCCCCTCGTCGATCTGAGCACACCAGCACCTTCCCCTCTTCTCACTCGACCACCTGAGCCACTCCACTGCCTCGATTAGCCACCGCCGCCGCCCAATTGAAGCCTCACTGCCCGTGATCGCCGCCGAAGCTAGCCGTCGATTGGAGCCGCCCCAGGACGAGCCGCCGGTACCAGGAGAACCGCCGTCGTCCACATCTACCTCGCGCATATTGCCATCCCTTGCTGGAGCCGCCGTAAGCTCTCCCACCCCCTACTGCCGCCGCCGCACCGTCGGGTTCTCGTCGGAGACGACGATGAACCACGGCCCTCCGATCCATTTCTAATCCAACGCCCCACGTTGATCTGTACCGTTTCGGGTTTAAACGCCCACTGACGGGTGGCCCCCGCTGTCAGGCAGCCCGCGCGGCACTGGACCGTGGCTGGGCTGGCCTTGGGCCTGTTTAAATGATCTGGCCCGTTTAGTTTTCCCGCCGGCCCTTTTATTCAAATCTGGTTTAAATATTTACAAATGAATTTCAATACTGCCTCCACTTTGAAAATCAATAGATTTAAATTGGCTAAACCAAATTTAACAAACTTTATATGGTTGGAAAGCTACTGAAATTATCTAGCCAATGCCACTGGCCCCATGGTCAGATTCTTTGTAGAATAAATGTGATAAAAATAACAAGACAGGGACTTTTCCCTATTCAAATAATTCCTAAAAATCAACCAAAATAGATATTAAGTTAATTCCAACTCTAATAGCTCACATTTGACTTACACTAATTGTTTATGCAATAAAATGGTGTGGTCACTTTGTATGATCTTGCCATAGTTTAATTAATGGATGATATGGCTAGTTTAACTAGTTGATATTGTCCAAAACTATTAAAGTAAATTATGTGGAGTCCTACACTTCATTTAAACTTGTCTCACATGAATTCATGGGATGTTTGGACCCCTGGTTCCAAACTCTCTTATATGAATTACTTGAGAGTTAAATCAAATGTAGGGTTATTTAAATGGTATGAGGTGATCCACCTCATTTAAATCATTTTCCCAAATAATGATGATGAACATTTGACTTAGGTCAATATGAGTTCATCCATGATTGTTTGAGAAATTAAATCTTAAGAAGATTTCAATGAGAGGAAATTATTTCTCAAGAACCCTATGGAAACTATCATTTACATATGAAATGCAAAGAAGTGAATTCTATTTAAACCCCACAACCCATGCACCCTAGTTAATTTATTTGTGTGCATAGAGTAGTTTGTGTGTGATATGTGATGTATGGAATAGCCATTGAATTAGTGAGTAATTATACTCGTATTCAAATTTAGACGGTAGCACCGGAGAGTACGCCGAAGAAGAAGGTTGCTACCAAGAGGAGGAGGAGGAACAGTTTGAGAACTACCAAGGCAAGCTAATATTCTTGCAAAGTGCAAAGCCCCTTGGGGCAAGGCACCATGTTTCTTACCTTTCCTTATATGAACCCATCCCAAGTTTTTACTTTACAAGTTTTTACTTGTTTTCTAAATGAGTTACTTTTATAGTTAACTTTGGTCAAAGTACAAGTTGATTTCTAGAGTAGTGAGTTAGTCTCTCCAAGCAAAGCAAGATAGCACCCCTCATGAATTAGAGCTAGTGCTAATGAATTAAAACTTGACTAATTTAGATGGGAACAATGTGAATTTGAAGGATTTTTGAAACCTTGGAATGAAGATACATTCCATTGAATGATTTTGAAGGTGAATGTGAACAAGAGAAGATGGTGATTTTTGATAAAACAATGATGTTGGTTTGAATGCGATACCTTTCCAATTATTAAGTACCCCCACAATACCTGATTATGGGTAGGGCTTAACTGGAAGTTTATGCGTCTTAGTATGGGTTCCCTCTAAACAAGCGTCATCGGGGTTATGCCGAAAGCTGCCTCTACCACAAAAGAAATGATATGATATGATGCGAAATGAGGTGAATGTCCGGCCCAAGCCCTGTGCAGTTCCCAGGTTGACAGTTGGTCTTCACTGGGAGGCCAACCTCATGGGGAGAGGTGCTCATACTAGGATTTGTAAGTGAAAGGTTATGGTTGATGATCCGCGTACTGTGTTACGATGATTCGGGGTAATCCCGACGGATGAAATCAAATCTTGTGGCACAAGTGTGCAACCTCTGCAGAGTGTAAACCTATTCGAATAGCCGCGTCCACGGTTACGGACGGTTGGAAAGGCCATACAGTTTCCGATGTCATATCTTTTAAAATGATGTTGAAAAGGATGATGGTGAAATGACTTGTGGTGAATTGAATTGAAATCACCACTTGAATGGTGGGAATGACACTAATGTTCCCACTTGAGTTAGTTAGCACTTGAATAAGCTTTTCTCAAACTTTGTGAACTAAAACTAGCTTTATGCAAATAAACTAGAGCTTAGTAAACCATACTAGAATGTCTAGCACTTACATTAGTATTAGTTTGCGAGTACTCAACGTACTCACGGCTTTGTCCCTGGCTATTCAAATGGCCAGAGTATGAAGATGACCAAGGAGAGGACCAGCAGGACACCTACGACAACTAAGCGCCTTCCGACGTCAAGCGTTGGCCTGTGGACTAGAGAGTCCTTGTATCTTACGCTTCCGCTATGTTGAACTATGAACTTGTGTTTGTTCGTTGATCACTAGATCAACTATTCGTGTAATATGGATCATGTGATTCCAATTTGTAAGACTTATGGTTTGTAATGAATGATGACTGTGATACTTAACTATTATGCCTCGCAACAACAATATTCCTGGGATTGCGATGTATGACATAATAGGCATTCGGACTTAAAAATCCGGGTGTTGACAAGTTGGTATCAGAGCCATTGTTTGACCTTAGAAGACCTTAGTTAGAATGGGCGTTCTGAAAAACTTAACTTTGAAATCAAATGAAAGAAACTATTTGTGAAAATTTACTACACTCTTGTCTTTGAGACTTTGCCAAAATTTGATGAATCATGTCTATCTTATTTGAATCAACTTAAAACTTTGCCACACTTTGCACTCTCTAACTTACTCATCCAATTCTCTTTCAGATGGCGCTGAATGAACCCATCAACACCAAGTTTTACCAGCTTGGGAACGGAGGAAGCTTGATCTTCGAGCACGACCTCAACGCCCTCTCTGACTTCCTTGGGCGCCCACACCCCGAGTTTCACGGGGTTCAGCTGGACGACATGCCCGGAGGAGAGTTGCAGTGGGTGATCACTGCCGACTTGAGGGGCAAGATGGAGCCTCCCACCTCGGAGAGGATCCTCTTCTCCTTCCGCGAGAGCAACTGGCTCGACGGACTCGCACGTGGTCTTCAGGAGGCACTTGCGCGCCTCTGTGGACAGAACGTGGTGAGCATCCTCGCCTCTCGCTACGCCCACCTTGTGAGGCGTGATGCCGCGGGAGTGCCCATGGAGCTGCAGCCGCACCCGGAGTTGAGGCACCATGCTGAGCACCTGGACTTCATGCTCTACCAGACTCAGAGGGACCTCGACGCCTCTCGCGCTTACGCGAACCAGACCCATGCTCACATCACCGAGCAGGGTGAGGCAATCAAGCTACTCAACAACGACCGCAAGAGCCTTCGCCAGCAGCGTGCCAAGAAGGACGCTACGATTCGTCGCCTTCGCGCCCGGATCGCGTCACTTGAGGCCACTGTCAAGGCCCAGGAGGATCAGATTCGTCAGCTGGAGGATGACGATGGAGGCATCGACATTCAGGGAGGAGACGCCTTCCTGAGCGATGACAACGACTTTGAGGAGGACGAGAACACCGAGGAGGAGGACTACGAGTTCCTGGAGGCAGGACCCGACGACTACGTCCCGATCGATGTCGATGATGAGGAGTAGTTGCACTAGTTCCACTTATAGTAGGTGTGAGTTGTATCCCGTCCCTTGTATCGTAGCATGAGAATAGTTCTTAAAACCATTGGAGTATGTGTGTAGTTTGTACTATGTGTTGCATGAATGAATGTTATGTTTGTCATGAAAAGATTACAAGTTTTCAAATGTTTTTCAAACTTAACCAAAATGAACCATAGAATGTTCCCTCTTATCTCATAATCTTCTACATCTTCAGATGGCCCCTCCGAATCGCACCAACGACGCGATGCTGCAACTGCTGCAAACCATGCTTGCAGACCGGGAAACCGAAAGAGCCGAACGCCAAGCCAACCTCATCGCCTTGCAGAACATCGCCAACCAAGGCCATGGAAATCATGACCACCCCGGATCCAAGCTCAAGAACTTCCAAAACACCAACCCTCCGGTGTTTAGCAAGACCGAGGAGCCTCTCGACGCCGACGATTGGCTCCAGACTATGGAGAACAATCTGGAGGTAGCCGGAGTGGAGGCCAACGAGAAAGTCTTGTTCGCCACTCACTATCTCGCTGGACCAGCCCGCGCTTGGTGGACAAGCACCCGTGCCATGAACGGAGGTCAATTCATGACTTGGGAGGATTTCAAACTCAAGTTCAGCAAGTACCATGTACCCCCGGGTCTTATCAAGAAGATGAGGGATGAATTCCGTGAGCTGAAACAAGGTCGCATGACGGTGGTTGAATACCGCGACAAGTTTCTCACTTTGTCAAGGTATGCCCCTGATGAGACCGACACCGTTGAGAAGAGGAAGGAGAGATTCCTGAACGGACTGCATGATGAGATGCAGACTGTCCTCGTCAACATCCCCTTCGCCGACCTCGAAGCCCTTGTTGACTCTGCCATCCAGATGGAGGGCAAGTTAAACAAGCCAATGAGAACCGCAAGCGCCGCCTGGCCAATCAGAGTGGATCAAGCCACCCCCAAAAGTTTCGCCCTAGCTCAAGCGGAGGTTTCACTCCGAGAAACAACAAACCCCAGATGCAGAACTCTCGCCCCGGTTATCAGAACCGGAGTGGACGAAACTCCAAGCCAGGATGCTACAACAACAACTACAACCGCGCTCCACCCCGAGCCCCTAACAACAACACCACCAACACCAACACTGCTCCCAGAACCGGAAGCAATGCCGTTCCCGTTGCGAACAAGCAGGACAAGACCACTATCAATTGTTATGAGTGTGGTGTAGTGGGGCACTACTCCAACGAGTGTCCCAAGTGTCTTGCCAAGCTCGCCGGCAACACCGCTACACCTGCTCAGCAGCAACGCCGTGTCTCCACCGGCAAAAAGTTCGCCCCCAACAACCCCAACCACACAAACCGAGGTCCGCGCTTTTCTTGGATTAGCCGGGTATTACCGCAGATTTGTAGAAGGTTTTTCGAGCATCGCTCGACCAATGACCCAACTGCTGAAAAAGGACAGAAAGTTTGAGTGGACCGACAAGTGCGAAGAGAGCTTTCAACAGCTCAAGAGTAGACTGACAACAGCCCCAATCCTGATCATGCCAGATATCGCAAAACCCTTTGACGTATATTGCGACGCCTCCAAGACTGGTCTTGGATGTGTGCTTATGCAAGAAGGCAAAGTTGTATCCTACCTTTCAAGACAGCTAAAACAACATGAACAGAATTACCCAACCCACGACCTCGAGCTTGCAGCCGTGGTCTTAGCCTTGAAAGTTTGGCGTCATTACCTCATGGGTAATCGATGTGAAATCTATTCCGACCACAAAAGCCTCAAATACATATTCACCCAGAAAGAGTTGAACATGAGACAATGCCGATGGATCGAACTGATCAAGGATTACGACATGGAGATTCACTACCACCCCGGCAAGGCCAATGTGGTAGCGGATGCTTTGAGTCGACTGCCGTGCCAGTTGAACTCCATGCTCGCAACCGAACAGCCCAGCTTGCATCAAGAGTTTGAACAGTTCAGACTTGAACTTGTTAGTGAAGGATTCCTAGCCAGCATAGAACTGCAACCCACCTTGGTTGGTCAAATCAAGGAAGCCCAGAAAGACAACGCTAGCATTGACGGAATCAAGAAACAGATAGCCGCAGGAAAAGCCCCCGGATTCACCGTAGACGAAGCCGGAGTGCTTTGGTACAAAGAACGTCTCTGCGTACCATCGGACTCTAACTTGAAACAAGTTATTCTGCAAGAAGCCCATGACACCCTTTATTCAATCCACCCCAGAGGTACCAAGATGTACCAAGACCTAAAAGAACAATTTTGGTGGCACAGAATGAAGAGAGAGATCGGTAGCTATATCGCTAAGTGTGACATCTGTCAGAGAGTCAAGGCAGAACATCAACGACCCGCCGGACTGTTACAACCCCTCCAGATTCCGGAATGGAAATGGGACTCCGTAGGAATGGACTTTATCACCGGACTGCCCAAATCCAGCAAAGGCAATGATTCAATATGGGTAGTTGTCGATAGATTGACCAAAGTCACCCATTTCATCGCCGTCAAAACCACCTATCAAGGCCCAAAGTTAGCTGAACTTTACATCTCCAGAATAGTCGCTCTGCATGGAACCCCCAAATCGATAGTGTCAGATAGAGGATCACAGTTCACCTCAAGGTTCTGGCAGAAAGTGCATGAAGGACTAGGCACTCGCCTAAATTTCAGCACCGCCTATCACCCTCAGACCGACGGACAGACTGAGAGAATAAACCAGATACTGGAAGACATGCTTAGAGCATGCGTACTGGAATACGGATCCAAGTGGGAAGACTGCCTACCTTACGCAGAATTCTCCTACAACAATAGCTACCAAGCCAGCCTACAGATGGCCCCCTTTGAAGCCTTGTACGGAAGGAAATGCCGCACACCCCTGAACTGGTCAGAATTCGGAGAGAGCCAAGTTTTCGGCCCTGACGTTCTTCGTGAAGCTGAAGAGAAAGTCCACAAGATCCGAGAGTACCTCAAGACCGCGCAATCGAGACAGAAGAGATACGCCGACAAGAGACGTCGGGAGATGACCTTTGAGATCGGAGACTTCGTCTATCTCAAAGTATCCCCCTTGAAAGGAATGCAAAGGTTCCAACTGAAAGGAAAGCTTGCACCCCGCTATGTCGGACCTTTCCAAGTCCTTAGCCGCCGAGGTGAAGTACCTTATCAACTGGAGTTGCCTGAAGAAATGTCGGCTGTGCACGACGTGTTTCACATCTCACTTCTCCGGAAGTGCCTTGAAGTCCCGGAGAAGACCGAAGTGTTCAAGAACATCGATCACCGATCGGTGGATATCAACAAGGATCTGACTTACCGCGAAGTGCCGATTCGCATCCTGGAAGAAGCTTACCGAACCACCCGCACCCGAAGCATCAAGTTTCTGAAAATCCAATGGAGCAATCATACCGAGGATGAAGCCACGTGGGAACGCGAAGACTTCATGAAGAAGGAGTACCCAGATCTCTTTAGTACCTAACTTTCTTTTCGATCTCGGGACGAGATCTTTTGTATGGGGGAAGGGTTTGTAACACCCCAAATTTCAATAAAAAGAAAGTTAGAGAATTCCAGAAAGCAAAATTTCAAACCAACAAAAACTTTTCTTTTGCATATAGTACCAGGCATAGGACTTGTGCATTTGAGTGATATGCCATGATGATTGCTTTTACTTGTATTTGATATGCTCTAAAACCCTAGTGTGATCATATGAAGATCACCAACCAAATAAATCAAATAGGAAGAAAATCCATAAAATGCAAAACCCTAAAAACCCTCACATATGCCCTATGGCATTTTTATAAATTTTGACCCTAGACCAATTTGGTCTTCACCATTAGTTGAATAATGTTATTAAACACTTATTACAACTTTTGGAATCAAAGTTTCACTTTTCAAATGAAATTCAAACACAAATTCCACTCACATATGATAATGGT
Organism: Lolium perenne; assembly: GCF_019359855.2. Lineage (NCBI taxonomy): Eukaryota > Viridiplantae > Streptophyta > Magnoliopsida > Poales > Poaceae > Lolium > Lolium perenne. The sequence continues at coordinate 139,972,373 of NC_067248.2, read as the reverse complement.
CAATTTTGACAATTCTAGTCTGATCACCACTTTGAGCCCTTGCCATTCAATTTTCCCAAACCAACTTTAGCTAACTCTTTGCACCATTTCAAAGTCAGCATCAAGGTGAGCAACTTTGATGAAGATCATCATGCCAAATTCATCTTTGATCATGAGCAATGCTCATCCAAAGTTCCAACTTTTTAACTTATGGAACATTCCCCACTTAGCCAATTTTGCAAATATTTGAATTCTAATTTTTCCACCACCACCTCAAAACCTTTCTGGTCATTTACAACTTATATCAACACTCACCTTTCAAAAACTTTCACCATTTGAATTATTTCAATTTTGGCTATTTTTGAATTTCACAAATTCGGGCACTATTTGCAATAGTTGCAAATAGTGAATCTACCTAACCTAAACTACCCTAACCTATCCCATTATGTTCCCTGGTCCCCTTAAGCATTAAGTGGAGCATAGTGAGGCTAAGAGAGAGAGAGAGAGAGAGAGTAAGCTAGGGCATGGCCATGCCGGCCATGTCCCCGAGCTCGTCGACCTCCCTCTTCTCCCCTTGCTCCTCTGCCAGGACCCCCTCGCCACCGTGCGCCAACGCGTCCCCTACCAAGCCCTAGCACCGCCATGGTCGAAGGAACGGCGACCAGACGCCGGACGACGTGCGCCAGCACACGCCCTGGACGCCGCTCACGTCGCACGCGTGCACGACGCGGACACGCCTAGTACACGCGCCGCGCCACCACCTCGCTCACTCCCTGGCCCTGCTCTCAACGCCTTGAGCACGCACTCGCCACCTGGAAGCCGCCAGACACGGCCAAGACCGCGACCCGTGCCCACCGCCGCCGGAGAAGGAGACCCTGCTCCGCCGCGGGCGCGACAGACACGGAAGCAACGCGACATAACCAGGCCCTCCTCGACCACGCTGTCGCCACCATTCGCCTCGCCTGGACACGTAGAGCATCCCTGCACCCTCGCCTAGCTCGATAGCTCGCCGGAGACGCCGCGGCCATGTCGCCCGCATCACTGCCCCGCAACCCTCAAGCAATGCTATAAAAGGAGCACTCCCCTCGTCGATCTGAGCACACCAGCACCTTCCCCTCTTCTCACTCGACCACCTGAGCCACTCCACTGCCTCGATTAGCCACCGCCGCCGCCCAATTGAAGCCTCACTGCCCGTGATCGCTGCCGAAGCTAGCCGTCGATTGGAGCCGCCCCAGGACGAGCCGCCGGTACCAGGAGAACCGCCGTCGTCCACATCTACCTCACGCATATTGCCATCCCTTGCTGGAGCCGCCGTAAGCTCTCCCACCCCCTACTGCCGCCGCCGCACCGTCGGGTTCTCGTCGGAGACGACGATGAACCACGGCCCTCCGATCCATTTCTAATCCAACGCCCCACGTTGATCTGTACCGTTTCGGGTTTAAACGCCCACTGACGGGTGGCCCCCACTGTCAGGCAGCCCGCGCGGCACTGGACCGTGGCTGGGCTGGCCTTGGGCCTGTTTAAATGATCTGGCCCGTTTAGTTTTCCCGCCGGCCCTTTTATTCAAATCTGGTTTAAATATTTACAAATGAATTTCAATACTACCTCCACTTTGAAAATCAATAGATTTAAATTGGCTAAACCAAATTTAACAAACTTTATATGGTTGGAAAGCTACTGAAATTATCTAGCCAATGCCACTGGCCCCATGGTCAGATTCTTTGTAGAATAAATGTGATAAAAATAACAAGACAGGGACTTTTCCCTATTCAAATAATTCCTAAAAATCAACCAAAATAGATATTAAGTTAATTCCAACTCTAATAGCTCACATCTGACTTACACTAATTGTTTATGCAATAAAATGGTGTGGTCACTTTGTATGATCATGCCATAGTTTAATAAATGGATGATATGGCTAGTTTAACTAGTTGATATTGTCCAAAACTATTAAAGTAAATTATGTGGAGTCCTACACTTCATTTAAACTTGTCTCACATGAATTCATGGGATGTTTGGACCCCTGGTTCCAAACTCTCTTATATGAATTACTTGAGAGTTAAATCAAATGTAGGGTTATTTAAATGGTATGAGGTGATCCACCTCATTTAAATCATTTTCCCAAATAATGATGATGAACATTTGACTTAGGTCAATATGAGTTCATCCATGATTGTTTGAGAAATTAAATCTTAAGAAGATTTCAATGAGAGGAAATTATTTCTCAAGAACCCTATGGAAACTATCATTTACATATGAAACGCAAAGAAGTGAATTCTATTTAAACCCCACAACCCATGCACCCTAGTTAATTTATTTGTGTGCATAGAGTAGTTTGTGTGTTATATGTGATGTATGGAATAGCCATTGAATTAGTGAGTAATTATACTCGTATTCAAATTTAGACGGTAGCACCGGAGAGTACGCCGAAGAAGAAGGTTGCTACCAAGAGGAGGAGGAGGAACAGTTTGAGAACTACCAAGGCAAGCTAATATTCTTGCAAAGTGCAAAGCCCCTTGGGGCAAGGCACCATGTTTCTTACCTTTCCTTATATGAACCCATCCCAAGTTTTTACTTTACAAGTTTTTACTTGTTTTCTAAATGAGTTACTTTTATAGTTAACTTTGGTCAAAGTACAAGTTGATTTCTAGAGTAGTGAGTTAGTCTCTCCAAGCAAAGCAAGATAGCACCCCTCATGAATTAGAGCTAGTGCTAATGAATTAAAACTTGACTAATTTAGATGGGAACAATGTAAATTTGAAGGATTTTTGAAACCTTGGAATGAAGATACATTCCATTGAATGATTTTGAAGGTGAATGTGAACAAGAGAAGATGGTGATTTTTGATAAAACAATGATGTTGGTTTGAATGCGATACCTTTCCAATTATTAAGTACCCCCACAATACCTGATTATGGGTAGGGCTTAACTGGAAGTTTATGCGTCTTAGTATGGGTTCCCTCTAAACAAGCATCATCGGGGTTATGCCGAAAGCTGCCTCTACCACAAAAGAAATGATATGATATGATGCAAAATGAGGTGAATGTCCGGCCCAAGCCCTGTGCAGTTCCCAGGTTGACAGTTGGTCTTCACTGGGAGGCCAAGCTCATGGGGAGAGGTGCTCATACTAGGATTTGTAAGTGAAAGGTTATGGTTGATGATCCTCGTACTGTATTACGATGATTCGGGGTAATCCCGACGGATGAAATCAAATGTTGTGGCACAAGTGTGCAACCTCTGCAGAGTGTAAACCTATTCGAATAGCCACGTCCACGGTTACGGACGGTTGGAAAGGCCATACAGTTTCCGATGTCATATCTTTTAAAATGATGTTGAAAAGGATGATGGTGAAATGACTTGTGGTGAATTGAATTGAAATCACCACTTGAATGGTGGGAATGACACTAATGTTCCCACTTGAGTTAGTTAGCACTTGAATAAGCTTTTCTCAAACTTTGTGAACTAAAACTAGCTTTATGCAAATAAACTAGAGCTTAGTAAACCATACTAGAATGTCTAGCACTTACATTAGTATTAGTTTGCGAGTACTCAACGTACTCACGGCTTTGTCCCTGGCTATTCAAATGGCCAGAGTATGAAGATGACCAAGGAGAGGACCAGCAGGACGCCTACGACAACTAAGCGCCTTCCGACGTCAAGCGTTGGCCTGTGGACTAGAGAGTCCTTGTATCTTACGCTTCCGCTATGTTGAACTATGAACTTGTGTTTGTTCGTTGATCACTAGATCAACTATTCGTGTAATATGGATCATGTGATTCCAATTTGTAAGACTTATGGTTTGTAATGAATGCTGACTGTGATACTTAACTATTATGCCTCGCAACAACAATATTCCTGGGATTGCGATGTATGACATAATAGGCATTCGGACTTAAAAATCCGGGTGTTGACATGAGACGAGGTTGAACGAGGTATAGAGATACCGATGATCAAACCTCGGACAAGTAAAATATCGCGTGACAAAGGGAATTGGTATCGTATGTGAATGGTTCATTCGATCACTGAAGTCATCGTTGAATATGTGGGAGCCATTATGGATCTCCAGATCCCGCTATTGGTTATTGGTCGGGGAGAGTACTCAACCATGTCCACATAGTTCGCGAACCGTAGGGTGACACACTTAAGGTTTGATGTTGAAATGGTAGAACTTGAATATGGAATGGAGTTCGAAGTTTTGTTCGAAGTCCCGGATGGGATCCCGGACATCACAAGGAGTTCCGGAATGGTCCGGAGAATAAGATTCATATATAGGAAGTCATTTTATAAGTTTGAAAATGATTCAGTGATTTTGCAGAAGGTACTAGAAGGTTCTAGAAAAGTCCGGAAGGAATCACTAAGGAAGGAGGAGTCCCGGAGGGACTCCACCTCCCCATGGCCGGCCAACCCTAGAGGGTGGAGTCCAAGGTGGACTCCACCAAAGGGGGCCGGCCACCCCCCCACATGGAAGGGGGGAATCCCACCTCAAGTGGGATTCCCACTTTGGGTAGGTTTCCCTACTACATGGAAGGTTCTAGTGTTGGGGTCTTATTCGAAGACTTGTAGTCCAACACTTGGGGATCCACCTATATAATGAGGGGCATAGGGGAGGGGGCCGGCCACCACAGAGCCATAGCTTGGCCGCACCCCTTGAGTCCGGCCACCCCCTCTCCCAAACCCTAGCCACCCCCTCTCTCCTCCACCTCTCCCGCACGCTTAGCGAAGCTCCGCCGGAGTTCTCCATCGCCACCGCCACCACGCCGTCGTGCTACCGGATTCAAGGAGGAGCTACTACTTCCGCTGCCCGCTGGAACGGGGAGAAGGACATCGTCTTCATCAACACCGAACGTGTGACCGAGTACGGAGGTGCTGCTCGATCGTGGCACCGTGATCAAGATCTTCTATGCGCTTTTGCAAGCGGCAAGTGATCGTCTACCGCAGCAATAAGAGCCTACTCTTATAGGCTTTGGAAATCTTCAAGGGTTAGTCTTGATCATCCCCTCGTTGCTCCCGTCTTCTAGATTGCATCTTGGCTTGGATTGCGTTCTCGCGGTAGGAAATTTTTTGTTTTCTATGCAACGAATCCCTACAGTGGTATCAGAGCCAGGTCTATGCATAGATGGTTGCACGAGTAGAACACAATGGTTTTGTGGGAGTTGATGCTTATGTTGTCTTTAGTTCGAGTACTTTGCATCTTTGTGGCATGGTGGGATGAAGCGGCTCGGGCTAACTTTACATGATCGCGTTCATGAGACTTGCTCCACGTTCGACATGCAACTTGTATTGCATAAGTGGCTTTGCGGGTGTCTGTCTCTCCCACCATAGTGAAGATTAAATTTACTCTTTCTATTGACAACACTAGTATCACCGTTGTGGTTCATGTTCGTAGGTAGATTAGATCTTACTCGAAAACCCTAAACCACGTAAAATATGAAAACCAAATTAGAGACGTCTAACTTGTTTTTGCAGGGTTTGGTGATGTGATATGGCCATAATGTGATGATGAATATGTATGAGATGATCATTATTATATTGTGGCAACCGGCAGGAGCCTTATGGTTGTCTTTAAATTTCATGTTGAGTAGTATTTCAAAGTAGTTGTAATAGTTGCTACATGAGGTGAACAACCATGAAGACGGCGCCATGAACCTTGACGCTACGCCGACGATGATGGATATCATGCCCGTTGATGATGGAGATCATGTCCGTGCTTTGGTGATGAAGATCGAAGGCGCAAAGACTAAAGGGCCATATCATATCACATATGAATTGCATGTGATGTTAATCCTTTATGCATCTTATTTTGCTTAGATCGCGACGGTGGCATTATAAGATGATCCCTCACATTAATATCAAGATAATAAAGTGTTCTCCCCTCGTATGCACCGTTGTACAGTTAAATGCGTTTCGAAGCATCTCGTGATGATCGGATGTGATAGATTCAACGTTCACATACAACGGGTGTAAGCCATGTTGCACACGCGGAATACTTGGGTTTGCTTGACGAGCCTAGCATGTACAGACATGGCCTCGGGACAATGGAAACCGAAAGGTTGAACACGAGTCATATGGATGATATGATCAACCTGTTGATGTTCACCATTGAAGCTACATCATCTCACGTGATGATCGGTTTTGGTGTAGTGGATTTGGATCGTGTACCACTTAACAACTATGAGGGATGTTGTATTAAGTGGGAGTTCATTAGTAATTAGATTAAAACATGAACTAATTATCATAAACATAGTCTGAGTAGTATTTTGAATTAATTTTGTAGTATTGGCATCCGTATTCTACCATGCGCTAGTCTTATTATTGAGATAGAAATATTGTTAAAGAATCAAGAATTGATTAAGTCCTATTGCAAACTTTTAGTAAACCTCACATTGTTGATTCAAAGAGCTATGGTTTCAATTAGTACCTAAAGTTATCTTGTCTCCGTGAAACTTGAAGTTCAAATTTGTTTGAAAAGTAAGGAGCTGAAAATTTAGTTTTCAGAAATAATCAAGGTATGAGATATATGTGATATCTAAGACCTTATTGCAAGATGATAGAATATAATTTGGTGAGACTACATAAACTCATAAGTTTTATGGGAATGTATGAATGTTGAAGACGCCAGGCGTCACAATCCTCCAACTATTGGGGCACTAATAATATTTGAATATCCATGAAGTTATCATCCTTAGTATGCACCGTTGCTAAGACTCGTCGTTTCGAAGCATCACGTGATGATCGGGTGAGATAGATTCTACGTGTGCATACAATGGGTGCAAGCCAGATTTGCACATGCGAATACCAAGATTAAAACTTTACGATCCTAGCATGTACATACATGGTCTCGGAAAGTCGTCATGATATGATGGATAAAATTATGAGTGAAATTGTTCATCATATTACAAAGTTACTAATAGTGAAATCTGATACACTTGTCATATGATGATCAACTTAAAGTAAGAACCTCAAGGTTATTGGTATTTGACCAACAAACCTAGAAGATAATAATGTTAAAGTGTTTTTCTGAATAATGAGGAAAGCTAAAAGAGAAACTGCAAAAGATATTTTGGCAAAAAGAAAAGAAAAGACTAGAAAGTCTAGCTCAGGTGTATATAAATGATATACATGTTATGGTTGTAATCCTAGTTAAGTCACACTATGAAATTCTTGGGTATTAGTACTATATTGGTTGGTATGAAGTGTCATACAAAACAACGCAATACAAGAATACAATGGCCTAAGTGACTGACAAGGAATATGATAGGAATGCACGTCTGGAACAAAATAAAGTGTTATTATGTTCGTCGTTAGCATTATATCTAGCCCTTAGAATTTATAATAAAGAACTTAATAATTGTTATTTTGCTCTGGTCAAATGAAAACAATGAGTTGTTCAAATTATGACATTACTCCATGTACGATGGATAAGTTATTATAAATCTTAATGGTGAAACACACATACATAACACTGACGCTAAAATGCCATAAGGCAAATGATTTGAATTCCACTTATTTGTGGAACCGCCATTTAGGTCATGTTAGAAAGGAACGCATGAAGGAACTCCATGCAAATGGATTTTTGGAGTCATTTGATTTTTGAATCATTTGGCGCTTACAAATCTTTTTCTAAATAGAATGATTAAAATACCGTTCATAGGCCAAGAGTTGAACGGGCAACAAACTTAGTGGAAAAATACATGATGATGTATGTGGTTCACTGGGCATAGTTGTGTGCGGGAGATTCTTCTACTTCATGAAAACTTCCAACAATGAATTGAGTATATGTATGTGGATATATTCAATAAGGAAGAAGTTTGAAACATTTGAATGGATTCAAATAAATTTCAGCATGAAGTAGAAATCATCGTAATAGAAAAGTCAAATATCTATGATTGGATCATGGTGTAAATATTTGAATTACGAGTTTTAGCGAACATCTAAGAGAGTTATGAAATTGTTCTACAACTCACGTTTCTTGGAGTATCATAGTGATGATGAAGTATTCAAGAGATGTATCCAAACCTTGTTGGGTCAATGATGAGATAAAATAAAGCCATTATATTTTTGTAGATTATGCTTTAGAGACTACCGCTTTTACACTGAATAGAACATCATCATGATTCGTAGAAATGACACCATACGAGTTATGGCATGGGTATGAACCCTAATAGTCCTTTCTTAAATTTTGGTATGCATAGCATAAGTAAATAAGTTTACAACCAAAATCGGATGAATGTCTTTGTTGGTTATCCCAGAGAATAGATTGGGAATTCTTCCCACTATGGAGACAAAGACAAAAGTGTTTGTCAATGTTTCTTATTTCCAAGAAATTGTTTCTAGTGAAGTATTTGAGTGGGAGGACAATATAATTTGATAAGGTTTATGAACCTGAGCATAATGATCAGAGTAGCGCAGCATCGAAATTGGTTTCGGAAGCGGCCACGACGATCATGGCTCCCATGACTACAAAGTGTTTTAGCCATGGAGATCGAAGTACATATTGAACCTTGTAGGTATGGTTTACTTTGTGATCAAATGAATGATTTGTGGACAAAGGATTGATTTTGAACAATGATAAACCAACTACAAACAAAGAAGTTATGATGGGCCCTGACTCCGTTAAAATGGCCATGCGCCATAAGATCCATAATAGATGAATACTTTTTGAAAGTAAATGGATCTATAGAGTTGGATGAAATATCCTTGAAGAAGCTCGACTTGTCGAAAAATTGTTTACGACAAAGTTCAAAGAGTTGACTACGATAAGATTAGATCTTCCGTAGCAATGCTTATAGTCTATGTAGATTATTCTAGTAATCACTACATATTTCTTTTAAGAGATATGCTAGTAGGATGGCAAAATACATTACTTATCAGAAGTATGTATTAAAGGTGTATACAAGATACAACCAAGAGTTTTGCCGGTCCGTGGAATACTAGATAGATATACAAACTTCAATTTGATGAAGTGAGTATCGCAGAGTTGAATCTTCACCAGATGAAATAGTCAAAGAGTTTTTGATTTCATCAGAGACGATGAAGAGGCTTGCATTTGCAAGAAATTAAGTGGGAGCGCTGAGACATATTTATAATACTTATGTAGATGACATATAGTTGGTTATAAATGATGTAATTATATACTTGATTAAAAGGTTTCATTGAAAATTAACTTCAATGAAAGGATTTGGACTGAAACATATTTAGTGTCAAGATCTACGAAGATAGATTGAAACACATAATAAGTTTAAGTCAAAGTACATAGAATGGATATTGAAGTAGTTCAATATAGAAATATTAAGAAAATGTTCTTGTCATGAGAAGTTTTTACAAGACTTGAGTGTATTTGACACTCAATGAGTAAAAACACATGAGTGATTCTAGATCACAAATAATATGTACACAATCAGATGTCATGTTCTCTTAAAAATGTTATGAGCATGTACCAGAATGATTCATGTGATGATCATTGAAAAACAGTAAGAATATTCTTGAGTACTTAAGAAGAACCAAGGATATATATAGTTTTGTATGGAGAAATGACATACAAATCGCTGTAAGGTGTTGCACCGATATTTGTTTTGTTACATATGAAAATAAAATTTCAATCTCAAATTAGACTAAGTGTTGTTTAAAAGGTAGCATAATGAGCTAGAAGTTGTCTATGCTAGATTTAGAAGAGTTCTAAATATTGTGACGGATTCTACAAAAGAAGGCAGAGTATGTCATTATTTTGACAATGACAAAGGATGTTAAAGTCAAGAGGTTTTTTGAGAACTTGGTGTAGTTCCGACAGAGTCAGAACTTTTAAACTATATTGTGTGTGACAATATTAGTGACATATTTCAGACCGCGGAATTAAGGTTCCACCAGAAGACCAAACATATTTAATGCCGACTCATTAGGAAATGAGTTATGCGTTGAGACGCAAATGAATTACAAAATACATACGTTTCTGAGCGTGTCAGATCCGTTGACTAAAACCTCTCCCGTGAGCAAAACATGATAAATCACCAGAAGGCCAAGGTGTTATATCTTTACAAATGTAAACTATATTATTGACTCTAGTGCAAGTGGGAGACTGTTGGAGATATGCCCAAGAGGCAATAATAAATGGTTATTATATATATTTGTGTTTATGATAATGTTTATATACCATGCTATAATTGTATTAACCGAAACATTGATACATGTGTGATATGTAAACAACAAAGAGTAGTCCCTAGTATGCCTCTTAACTAGCTTGTTGATTAATGGATGATTAGTTTCATAATCATGAACATTGAATGTTATTAATAACAAGGTTATATCATTATATGAATGATGTAATGGACACACCCAATTAAGCGTAGCATAAGATCACGTCATTAAGTTATTTGCTATAAGCTTTCGATACATAGTTACCTAGTCCTTATGACCATGAGATCATGTAAATCACTTATACCAGAAAGGTACTTTGATTACATCAAACGCCATTGCGTAAATGGGTGGTTATAAAGGTGGGATTAAGTATCCGGAAAGTATGAGTTGAGGCATATGGATCAACAGTGGGATTTGTCCATCCCGATGACGGATAGATATACTCTGGGCCCTCTCGGTGGAATGTCGTCTAATAGCTTGCAAGCATATGAATGGTTCATAAGAGACCACATACCACGGTACGAGTAAAGAGTACTTGTCATGAGACGAGGTTGAACGAGGTATAGAGATACCGATGATCAAACCTCGGACAAGTAAAATATCGCGTGACAAAGGGAATTGGTATCGTATGTGAATGGTTCATTCGATCACTGAAGTCATCGTTTAATATGTGGGAGCCATTATGGATCTCCAGATCCCGCTATTGGTTATTGGTCGGAGAGAGTACTCAACCATGTCCACATAGTTCACGAACCGTAGGGTGACACACTTAAGGTTTGATGTTGAAATGGTAGAACTTGAATATGGAATGGAGTTCAAAGTTTTGTTTGAAGTCCCGGATGGGATCCCGGACATCACGAGGAGTTCCGGAATGGTCCGGAGAATAAGATTCATATATAGGAAGTCATTTTATAAGTTTGAAAATGATTCAGTGATTTTGCGGAAGGTACTAGAAGGTTCTAGAAAAGTCCGGAAGGAATCACTAAGGAAGGAGGAGTCCCGGAGGGACTCCACCTCCCCATGGCCGGCCAACCCTAGAGAGTGGAGTCCAAGGTGGACTCCACCAAAGGGGGCCGGACACCCCCCCACATGGAAGGGGGGGAATCCCACCTCAAGTGGGATTCCCACTTTGGGTAGGTTTCCCTACTACATGGAAGGTTCTAGTGTTGGGGTCTTATTCGAAGACTTGTAGTCCAACACTTGGGGATCCACCTATATAATGAGGGGCATAGGGGAGGGGGCCGGCTGACATAGGCATCCCAAATGGGCCTGCCGAAGATAGTACCCGAGGTTTACTGAAGGCCCATTACCCGAAGAATAAGAAGATTCGGAAGCCCAAGATATTATTAAGGAAAGCTAGAGTTGTAATAGAAGTCTTATTTGTAATCTTACGGGATGAGTTAGAAACCTTCCCGGACTTTGTAACTTGTACAGCACGAATCCCTCGGCTCCGCCTCCTATATAAGGGGGAGTCGAGGGACGCAGAGATCATCGAATCATTGTTTACAAACCCTAGTTTTCATAATCGTCGAGTACTTTTCGGCTGAAACCTTCGAGATCTACTTGCCCTCTACTTCCAACTAAACCCTAGCCTACAATCCATAGGCATTGACAAGTTGGTACCTTGTCAATTGGCGCCGTCTGTGGGAACTAGAGGCGTAAGGATCTGATCTCGATGGCACGTTCAAGATCTTCGACATCATCAACCGCAAGCAACGCAATGGATCGAGGTAAACAGATCGCTGCTGGTTCTGTCGATTTTGTTCCTCACCCACCCTCCCGTTTGGATGCATATGCGTATCTGGTGGAGCCTATGGAGATGACGTTCGGAAGGTTTCACTTTCGCGTCGAGAAAGAAGGATCGTATCGTGTCGAAATTCCGGTTTCGTCGGGATCATCGGCGGTTGATTCCGATTTTTCAAGCTATACATCGTCAACCGAATCAGGAGAAGAAGAAACTTCGTCGTCACGCTACGTCAGCATCAGGGCAAGAGAGAAACTCGCCAAGATCTTCAGCGACATGTCGTTTGAGTCATCTGCGGACTCATATATAAGCGATGGCTCAAGCAGTGTCGACAGTTACGACTTCATCGACAAATCTACTATAGTGGGCAAGGTCTTCACCAATCTCTACGATGGTGTCACCAAACCCAACATAGATCTGAATACAAAATATCATCAGATTTATGTCATTGGAGAGTCAAGCAATGACCAAGAGGAAACATCCGAGGCTTTCGACGATCTGGGAAATCCATACGTCGATCCCTCCGATCTGTGACGAGGTTTGGGCAATAAATACGTCGGGCCACAGCCGCGACACAGAGTTCGACTCCCGCAAGCAGCATGGGATAGAGCCGCGAGAGCTATGGACGGCTCAGAACCAATGGCCACCACAGCCACGCCAGAGGAATTACAAGCATATCAATATAGGCTCGCACGAGCTGCAAGAGAATTGGAAAAATAGGCAGCTGAGTTAAATAGAAGAAAGGAGGCAGCTTCTGCATCCAGCAGGAGAAGGGCAGAGTTGAGTCGACAACCTAGAACTTCGGGTGATAGCCACAGGGAAGCTCGGAACAGAGCAAGATCAAGGTTACAACACATACCCGAAGCAGAAAGAGAGCACCTGGTCCAAAACCTCGACATGTCCTTTATGTCGATAGATACAAGAGGAAACATCATCCCTAAGACACCAGAGGCTGGGTATATGGCGACACATGCTTTTATCCTCGCATCTAAACCACCTCCAGGAGATCCAAGGGAAACACTTTACAACATGGCGATAGCAGGAGTTGGTGCCATGGGGACGGCGTTTGTATCAACACCTCCCGAAGGAACAGCAAGGCAAAATAGTCCACGACCTGCGGCAGCAGCAGCAGCTCATGAAGGACCAAGTGGAGCAAGAGATACGGCAGCACAAGCAAGGGTCGACAGAGCGCGACAAAGCAGAAGAGAACATCGACAGTCCCCAGAGTTAAACGATGAGGATATGTGCGGTTTGCCGTGCTTCACGAGGAGAGTGCGAAAAACACGAGTACCTTCGGGATTCAAGTTGCCTGATAATTTCAAAAAATTCGACGGCCTTCAAGATCCAGAAGATTGGCTAGTTGATTATCTCGAGACGGTGAAACTCACAGGAGGAACCAGAGCAACAGCTATGCAAAGCATCCAGGTGCATTTGAGTGGAGCCGCACGGTCTTGGATAAAGAAACTCCCTCCAGGATCTATCGACAGTTGGGAAAGCTTCGAGGACGTGTTCGTCAAGAACTTCAGGTCCACGTGCAAAAAACTTGCGTCGTTAGAGGAGTTGAGAGCATGTCGACAAAAGCCAGACGAGCCAATGAGAAAATATATCCAAAGGTGGAACATCATCAAAAACTCGGCAGAAAATATATCTGACGAAAGACCGATAGATGCGTTTGTCGCAGGAATCAGGCGTGGAGATTTTGTCGAGGACTTGGGAAGGACCAACCCAAAGACAGTATCCGCGTTAATGGAAATAGCAAACAGATGGGCAGATGGAGAAGATGCTGTCCACAACAAACGGCACAGGTCGCCAGAGGAGGACCGTGGTCGAAATTATCAACCGAGGCGACGATTTCCTCGGCAGTACCCGAACTATGATGCTGTGTTTGGTTGCAATGAATTGAGCTCTGAATTGAATTGACAATGGAAAACCAAATCAACCAATTCAATGGAATACCACAAAGAGTGTTTGGATGCGCGTGGTATTCAGCTACAGAATTCAGATTTCAATGGAATACCAAATCCTGTTTGGATGTCACATGTGTGGAATTGAGAGTATTTTTGACTTTGAACAATATAACATATGTAATATGAATGAAAATAGCACAAATAGCAGAAAGTGAACAATTATGCTTACAAATAGTAGAAAGTGGATACATTCTGTCTTACAAATAGTAGAAAGTGGATACATTATGTCTCACAAATAGCACAAAATGGATACATTATGTCTCACAAATAGCACAAAGTGGATACATTATGTCTCACAAATAGCACAAATTGGATACAGTACGTCTCACAAATCATCAAGGCAAGGTCATGAGCCATGCCTTCCTCAGTTCCATGGGTAGTGCCATGAGTGATTCTTAGGTGCGCTCGTTGGCGGTGACCTTCCCATAAGCTATCAACAGCTCATTACCCACCAAATCTGGTATTTTCTTCAGTTCAACCAAGATTTCAGATGAAGGCGTAACCTTTGGTGCTGGTGGTGGTGGTGGTGGTAGTGGGGCGGTTGAGTTCAAAGCCTCCTCAAACGTCATTCTCAGCTCTCCCACCATGCTCATGATAGCATCAGCAGTGCGTTGCTTCTTCTTCTTAGGCAGCTCAGGAGTTTCTTCATCATCCTCAAGCACCACCTGAGGAACGGATGAGGATCCAACTTGAGCACACTCACCTCCTGTCCTTGCACCTGCACCCGTGGCATGGTCTTTTGAATATATAGTAGATATAGCTTGCCAATTCTTCACTTCTTTGTGCCTATATGGAGCTGCATCCTTGTTTGCCTACATAATATGCACATATATTCAAGATGATGTTCAAGTTCAAAAGAATGCATAGTCAAGTTGCAAAAAATTAGTATGTTACATACCTCCACATATCTAGCCCACACTTCATCACTGTCAACACTCACCGCTCATAGCCAATCATCCGCATTTTAGTTCCATGCCCAACTACTTGTAAGAACATAGCAACATTTTCTTCTACCGTGACATAGGTTGTATCTTTGAGACCACCCTTCTCACGCAGCATAGCACAAAGATTACGGAAATTTCTTTTTGTTAAACGCAACTCATCATAGCATCTTGTCTCCGTCCCATTGTATGTTCTTGCCAATACATACTTTCTATATGCCACCTTCTTCTCAAAGTCATCGAAGGCACCTAGGTCCCTCGGTGACCTTTGAGTACTAGCATATGCTAATGCAACCATAGACACCTCAAAATACATCTTTGTGAGCATTATTCTTTTTCTTTTTCTTCGTTTGTTCTCTTCACAAATGTAATGAACCAATTCTTGGTGAGACATGATGATTCTACAATGCACAAACAAAGTTTGAAATTTAAATATGCATAGCCCAAATTCATATTAACATGGAAGCATTAACATTATGAACAACAAATATGCATAGCCCAAGTTCATATCTCAACATGAATTTCGAACCTTGGTCGCAACAACACGAATTGGTCTCAGCACTTGTTCTCCACAACTTCTGCAAAAATCGAAATAAAATTGGAGTCAATAAAATTGGAGTCAATAGATACTGGGCAGGCACAATACTCGGCAGGCAGAACACAACACAGGGCAGGCTCGTCCACGCAGGGGAGGCCGCTAGGGAAGGCCGGTGCTCGTCCGCGCCAGGGAAGGCCGGCGTCGTCCGCGCCAGGGAAGGCCGGCGCGCGTCCGCGCGAGGGGAAGCCGGCGCGCGTCCGCGCGAGGGGAGGGCGGCGCTCGTCCGCGCGACGGGAGGCCGGCGCACGTCCGCGCGACGGGAGGCCGGCGCACGTCTGCGCGAGGGGAGGCCGCCGCTCGTCCGCGAGAGGGGATGCCGCCGCGCGTCCGCCGCCCGCCGCCTCTCTACCACCGGCGGACCTAGGGTTCAGGTCGCAGTGGGCAGCAGTGGGGGAAGGGGACCAAGGGGGAGTGGGAGGGGAGGGGCGGAGGAGGGCGGAGGAGGGCGGTCGGAGTGGGGACGGAGGGAGAGAGGGGCGGCGATGTACCTGGAGGCCGGCGCTGCGGAGGAAGGCGATGGGAGGAGAGCGCCTCGTACTTTTTCGGGAGAGAGCGAGCCCGTCGCTCGATTCAGAGGCAATACAGAGGTCGGGAGCTCTGAATTGGGGCACGACATAATTTGCCTCGCGCGGGCCTGCGCTTAGAATTGGCCAGCAATTCCACAGATCAATATCTAGCACATCCAAACAGCGGAATTGGGCCCTCAATTCTAGATTCCCCAATTCAGAGCCCAATTCCTTGCAACCAAACACAGCATGATGCTCCAGGACAGATTTCGGCAGGTTTTCGGGCAAACACAGGAGGAAACAACAGAGATGATTATCAAAGAAGCAATG
The DNA here is from genome assembly GCF_019359855.2 of Lolium perenne. Lineage (NCBI taxonomy): Eukaryota > Viridiplantae > Streptophyta > Magnoliopsida > Poales > Poaceae > Lolium > Lolium perenne. Next base: position 139,956,177 of record NC_067248.2, on the reverse strand, counting down.
AGCAGCGAGGCGATAATAGAGACGATTCTTGAAACAACAGGCAAAATAGCGGGCCTAGGTTCCCGAGGCCTTTCGTGTCTCCTGAAGAGATGATGAATGGGCCGTGTCAGATGCACTTTTTCCTCGACAGCAACGGAAAAAGACAGTCATGACATCTGCAGAAAGATTGTCGCAATTTCCAGGCAATGTTAAGGTGGGCAGAACACGCTAATGCTCGGGCAGCACAGAGAAATCCTCGAGAACCCAGGAGCGAGATTCACTTGCCACCTCCTCCCGCAATTACAGAAGATAATTGACATCATCTCAGAATAGCGGCAGCACCTCCACCACCACCTTACGTTGATCCTAACTCTAATGGAGCGGTGTCGATGATTCAGAAGGGAAGGCCATCCAATAGAGCTCAGAAAGTAATCTCACGACAGGTGTTCATGGCAGAAAAAATGCCTCCACCAACGGTCGAGTATCTTAATTGGTCAGGGCAAGATATTGGCTTCACCATAGCAGATCATCCGCAGCAAGTTCCTCGACCAGGGCAGTCAGCACTTATCTTACCAGCAGTTATTGCGGGATTTGATGTCTCTCGAGTGTTCATAGATGGCGGCAGCAGCAGCTTAAACCTTATGTATGCAGATACATTGAGGAAAATGAACATATCCCTAGCAAACTTGAAGCCAACAGACACGAGGTTCCATGGTATCACACCGGAAAAACCAAGTTATCCATTGGGGAAGATCAATCTCGACGTTCAGTTTGGAACCCGAGAAAATTATAGAATCGAGAAGCTGGAGTTTGAAGTTGTAGATTTTCCGTCGCAGTACCACGCTCTGTTGGGACGACCAGCATATGCTAGATTTATGGCGGTACCACACTATACATACCTGTTGTGGAGGATGCCTGGACCGAAGGGACCAATCACAGTCAAAGGAAGCTTCGCCTTAGCCGATAAGTGCGATAAGGATTTTCATCAGATATCAGAAACTTTCGGGATGCAAGCTGAGTATTTGGCGTCAAGGAGTATGACTGACTACGACGTGCTGCCAGACGTTGGAAGGCAAAATAAAGAATCAACTTTCAATACCGAGAAAAATTCTAAGGAGGTGCAGATTCACCCGACAGACCCGAAAAAGACGACGTCCATCGCAAACGACATGGACCTCGCATAGGAAAGCGCGCTCGTCGAGTTCCTCCATGAGAACTGGAAAATCTTCGCATGGTGTCCAGCTGACATGCCAGGAGTACCCAGGGAACTTGCCGAGCACCACCTAAACTTGGATTCACTAGCGAGACCAATAAAACAACCCTTGCGGCGTTTTTCGGAACAAAACCGCAAGGCCATGCTGTTAGAAATCGATCGACTACGAGAAGCTGGTTTTATCAAGGAGTTGCACACAGAAGCCACATGGGTAGCAAATCCTGTGTTGGTGCCGAAGAAAAACACTAAGGTCCTTCGCATGTGCGTCGACTTTACGTGTCTCAATAAACATTGTCCAAAGGATCACTTTCCCCTCCCGAGGATCGATCAAATTATCGACTCCACGGCTGGATGTGAACGTCTTTCCTTCCTGGACGCATATTCTGGTTACAACCAGATCAGATTGAAAGAAGAAGATGAAGTAAAGACAGCGTTCATTACACCTTATGGCGTGTTTTGCTACAGAACAATGCCCTTTGGTTTGAAAAACGCGGGAGCAACATATCAGAGGATGATGCAGAAGTGTTTGGCGACACAGATTGGGAAAAATGTGCAAGTATACATCGACGATGTCGTCATAACGTCAAAAAAGGGGGCAACGCTGATCGAGGATCTCAAGGAAACCTTTGACAACCTCGACAAATTCTGCCTCAAGCTGAACCCGACGAAGTGTTCTTTTGGCGTTCCAGCAGGAGAACTTCTGGGGTTTCTAGTTTCAGCAAGAGGGATTGAAGCAAATCCCGACAAAATACAGGCTATCGTAACAATGAGGAAGCCAACAAAGTTGAAAGAAATACATCAGCTAACTGGGCGAGTCGCAGCTTTGAGCAGATTCGTCGCCAGGCTAGGAGAAAAAGCGTTACCATTTTACGCTCTGATAAAGCAAGGAGAGAAATTCCAGTGGAACGAAGAGGCCGACAGAGCTTTCGAGGATTTGAAGCGCACAATCTCGACACCACCAATCTTGGTGGCGCCGAGGGAAAAGGAACCTCTCCTACTGTATATTGCAGCCACGCCCCAAGTGGTTAGCACGGTGCTAGTCGTTGAAAGAGAAGAAGAAGGAAAACTCCATGGAGTGCAGAGGCCAGTATATTTCATCAGTGAAGTTTTATCGCCTTCCAAACAGCGGTACCCGCAGTACCAAAAACTAGCATATGGAGTAATTGCAACGGCAAGGAAGTTGCGCCACTATTTTTTGGCACACCCGATAATAGTAGTCAACGAAGCACCTCTTTCAAATATACTGAACAATCCAGAAGCTACAGGGCGTGTCTCCCTTTGGGGAATAGAACTTTCCCCTCGGGACATCACGTATGAAAAAAGAAAGGCAATCAAGTCGCAAGTTCTGCCAGATTTCATTGCAGAGTGGATGGAGCTACAAAACACGGGACCCCCAGATTTGTCGAGAACTTGGACCATGAACTTCGATGGGTCCAAGAGAGCAGAAGGAGCTGGCGCAGGAGTAGTACTTATATCACCTGAAGGCGACAAATTGAAATACGTCCTTCGGATGACGTTCCCTAACGCATCCAACAATGAAGCAGAATATGAAGCCCTCATACACGGGATGAAGATGGCGAAAGCTTGCGGTGCAACTCGACTAAAAATATTTGGCGACTCACAATTGGTGGCTCAGCAAGTTATGAACCAATGTGATGCAGTCAATGATAGCATGATGGCATACAAGGAGGTGTACAATGAGCTTGAGAAGCTGTTTGATGGGTGTGAGGTAAATCACATCAGTAGATTGAGCAATGATGAAGCCGACGTTCTCGCAAACATCGGATCGCAGTGCCTCCCAATCCCGCCAGGAGTATTTTGGGAAGAAATAGCGGAGAGATCCACGAAGCCGAAAAAGGTGCAGAAAAAAGCAAAGGAAGGAAAAACTTCGGCGCCCCTCAAAGAAACTACAGAGGATGAAGAGGACCAAGCACTTGTGATGATGGTAGAAGTTCCTTGGATGCAAGCGTATATATCATATATCCTCAGGAAAGAAATACCCGACGATCCAGTCGAGGCCAGGCGAATTATTCGACGATCCAAAGCTTTCACAGTGATCAAGGGGGAGTTATACAAGCGAAGTATTTCAGGCGTTATGCAAAGGTGTGCCACACCCGAGGAAGGAAGAATAATTCTGAAGGATGTACACGAAGGAATATGTGGCCACCACGCAAGTAGTCGAGCTATTGCAGCCAAAGTTTTTCGGGCAGGATTCTATTGGTTGACAACAATCGAGGATGCCAAGGAAATAGTAAGAACTTGCGACGCGTGTCAAAGATTTGCCGCAAAACCTCACTCTCCAGCGGCGGAATTAACACCAATACCATTGTCGTGGCCCTTTGCCCAATGGGGACTTGATATGGTGGGCAAGTTGCACAAAGCTTCGCCAGGAGGGTATGAGTACTTGCTGGTCGCTGTCGACAAATTCACCAAGTGGGTAGAAGCGAAGCCAATAAATTCACCAGATGCAGCATCGGCAATAAAGTTTGTGAAAGGCCTGGTTTTTATGTTTGGAGTGCCTCATAGCATTGTCACAGATAATGGTTCAAACTTCACATCCAAGGAATTCAAGGAATACTGTGCAGAAGTAGGCATTAAATTGCACTTTGCGTCAGTTGGGCACCCGCAAACTAACGGACAAGTCGAGAAAGCCAATGGAATCATCTGCAACGGCCTCAAAAAGCGCCTGCTAGGACCGCTTGAAAAAGCTCGACATACTTGGCCAGAGGAATTGCCAAGTGTTTTGTGGAGCATCCGAACAACACCAAATACGGCGACACAAGAAACTCCGTTTTTTCTCGTCCACGGAGCCGAAGCAGTACTACCAATTGAAATAGAGCATGATTCTCCAAGAGTAACAGAGTATGACGAAGAAACATCACAAAAAGCTCGGGAGGATGATATGGACGCACTCGACGAAGCTCGAGATGAAGTACTTTCACGAGTCACCAAATACCAGCAAGACCTCAAAAACTACCACAGTCGACGGTTAAGGCCAAGATCTTTTCAAGTTGGGGATTTGGTCTTGCGGTTAAATCAAAAAAGTACTGAGAAGCTCGAATCACCATGGTTGGGGCCTTACATTGTCACGGAAGTCATCGACGGAGGCGCATACAGGATCAAGGACAAGAAGACAGGGGCTCCCGAGAAAAACCCCTGGAACGTGGCGCAGCTCAGGCGGTTCTACGCCTAGAGCTGAAATATAGTCCTTCTCTGTAAAAATACAATGTACTGAAACGCCCGCGAGTTTTCAGACGCACTCTTTTCCTTTTCGGGGCACCGAGTGGGGCCGGAAAGGTTTTTAATGAGGCGGGCTCGCGGTGCTGCAATATAATAAAGATAGTGGAGATATACTTCTTATTCTTCGACACGCTCGGGGGCTCAATGCCTTCAAGTCTCAAAATACGTACAATATAGACAAACTAGACTTACCGAAATATTTCGCCTTGGTACACTAATACCTCGCCAAATATAAAAATCGGAAGCTAACAATTATAAATATAGTGTACACGTCAAAAATCTTATTGCTTTGGTCCAAGAACCTCGCAACAAAAATATAGAACTTCGATACTAAGATACTCGAGGGCTTGCAATCCATCAATGAAAAAACAAAGATATCTTATTACAACAGAAGGAAAAATCTTCGAGATTGAAAAAACTGTACAAACTCTAGCCAGAAGGCTCGGGGGCTCCAACAATATAGAGCACTTTGCAATATACAACAAATTTCTTCAGAAATAAAAAAGAAATCAAAAAAGATAGAGACACAAGGTTTTGCAATATGGTACAAATCAGTCAAAGCCTAAAATACTATCTATGGACAAGCCTCTGGTTGTTTTATGTTCAGCATAGGACCCCTTGACGAAGAATTCTGAGTCCATCCGAAGAAGCTCATCTATCATCGACTCGGCCACAGGAGTTACCATCTCATTGATTGTGTCAATATCATTTTTTCGCCGCGATTTCTTGGCCAGGCAATCAGCAACAATCTTCGTCAGGTCTAATTTTGGATGACAAATATTTATCATAATCATGGCGAACCTTGCTCCAGCAGTCAATTGAGCTCGCACAAAATTATGAATGCGGGGAGCATCTCTGAATATCTCCAGCAATTCAGGAAGAGTTTTGGGAACCTCATTTCGAGGAAACAAAGTCTTGTAAACAAGGGTTAATGTTGTCGTGCAAAAATTGAGAAATTCGCGCACTTGGCAAGCACGATCTTGGAACCTGACAATTTGCTAGGTTCGTTCAGGGGTGGCCCAGAATAAACAGCCATGGTTAAGGGAAAGATTGATAAGAAGATTCGTTCTCTCGTTTACTCTTCGATCTTTGGCGGCAGCATCAAGAACCGAGCCTATTAAGCGACAAGGCAAGAAATTTGAAGGGGGGCACAGCAAAAATAAAGAGGAGGCATTGTGAGGTTGGAAAAACATACCTAACATATCTGTGCTAGCTTCCAACATTAGCTCGAGCATGCTATTTTCTCGGGTAGTGGCTCCCTTTGCTTGTTGGAGAGCAAGTTTTTCTTGTTCGGACGCTTTCCGAGATTGTTCCATCATTGCCAGAGTTTGTTTCTTCATGGATTGAAGTTGTTGTCGAAGTTCTTGCAAATCTTCCGACAAATGTTTGCTTGAAGAACCTTCGAGGGGATTATCATCGACTAGTATTTTCTTCGAGAAGGAAGACGCAGGTGAAGCATCGGCAGAGCAAGGGTTGGTCGAATAATTATCAAATATTAACTGGAAAAGAAAGTCCCAGGATCAATGATAGTACCAAGAGGAATTTCATTGATTTCTAGAAAGTTTACATGGACATTACAAAAGAAGTTCTCCAAAGGGACTAACAGGGTAATTGTTGCCAAGGCTAAAATGGCGACAACAGCAAAAGAAATAGAGAAAGCAAAGGAAAGAAAAAGCAAAGGCATTCAACTAGACCTCCGGCCTTGATGAGCTAGGAGTTGAAGATGGCTTGATCCCGAGATAGGCCAGGATTTTCTTCGTGTTGGGCTTGGCTGCCTTGATCAACGACCTCCATTTTGATTGTTCTATCTGCTCGGTGTCGCCTACCTTCATCCAGTCAACAGTTTGTTGACTGTCAGCGACCAAGGCAATAGTGTTCTCAACAGCAACCTTCATGTTCTCCTGGCGCATCTTCAGTCCAAGATCCTCTGGTGGATTGAAGTCCTTGGCAAGGGCAAGGAAAGTCTTAGGCTCCTCTTTCTTCGGGAAGAAGTAGGGGAACAACTTCGACAATCCTGCGTCAGCATTCACCACGCCTTCGTGAATTTCTTGGCCATGAAACTCCAGATAAGACAGTGCGTCAAGCAGAGGATCATTGGTGGGATTCTCAAGGTCAAAATCTTGGCTTGTTTGACCTGCCATAGAAATTATATGTTAGTTGACAGCAAGTAAAAACAAAAGAAAGCAAGTCTTAAGAAAAATAGAAGGGATCAACAAAGTTACCGAGGAAGCGACGATTTTGTGTGTTCAAGCGCTTGAGGATTCCCTTTTCACGGGTGTCCTGTGCGGCTTTGTGCTCGTTTAAAGCAGCTTCAGCATCATCAAGTTTCTTCTGCAGTTCTTCGACACTAGCAGCTTTTGCTTTGGCCTCATCAGCCTCTACTTTTGCTTGGCTAGCATCAAGTTCGGCTTTCTTGCGAGCCGTTTCACTTTGCTCCAATTTCTGAGCAAGAGTGTCGGCAAGCCTGTTGGCCTCTGCAAGTTTCTCTGCCAAAATAGAAAAGAACAGTCAAAATTGCGACAAAAATAGGAGCAAGAAGATTAGAAACAATGACAGCAAAAAAGTTGTTACCTTCAGTCCTGCTGGCATATTCACGATACCCAATGAATTGGGATCCAATGCGAACAAGCTCTTTGATCATGGGCTGTCAAAGAAGAACAGAGAAAGAAAATATCGGTACGAGAAAAATATGAAGGCACAAAAAGAAGTAAACAGAGGAAATATAGATACTAGCAGGAAAGTCAAAAACTTACATCATCTAAGAGCGAATGAGAAGAGCTACCCAATTGAGGGGCAGGCTCGATGATCATTTCAACCCTTGTCCTTTTTGGTGAAGGAGCAAGGGGGCTTGAAGGAGGAGTGGTGGTGACGACGTTTTGTTGAGGAGGCGAGGATTCTTCTCCTTCAATTGGCGTCTCCGAAACAAGTAAAGTATGTGACGCGCTCGTCCGAGGAGCCACGTCACGAGTTGGTACTTCTTCCTCATCATCACTGCGATTAAAGATCGACAGCATAAAAAGCAAGATGAGACAAAAAAACTTCGACTACAGAAATAAGGGGAAATCAAGGTAACTTACGAGCTGACGAGGGATGCGAGATATGGATCATAAGTTGCCTTCTGACGTGGAGGATCAACTTCTTCGGCTTTGGAAGTGCCGGAATCTTCGATGTCATTCCTCTTCCTTTTGCCTTTTGGAGAAACAGCGGGAGGAGGAGATAGTGCCGACGCAGTGCCTTCGGAAGATCCCGCAGATTTTCGAGAATCCACGGGTTCATTCACAAAAGACGGAGCTTCTTGATTGTCATCAGTGACAATGGCCCTTTCTTCGACTTCTCCACCTTCAGGAAGAGGAGGAAGCGAGACAAGGTCTGGATGATTCTGTGCAAAATAAAATAGGAAGAGATGTCAGAAAGGAAGTTACAAAAAAGATAGCAAAGCAACAACAAGACAATAGACAAAAATTACCTTGGGAAGTGGATTGGCGGCGCTGAATGGTGTCACACGGCAAGAAGAAGGGACAGCATCTTTTTTGCTGAGAGATGAAATTTTTTGGACTAGTCTTTCTAAATCCTTGACCTCCAAATTCACCGACAGCCGATCTACGTCCTTGTCGCCGGCATATTTCCAGAGAGGATATTTGCGAGCCTGAAGCGGCTGCACTCTAGTTCTAAGAAAGTATGCAGTGATTTGGACACCCGATAACTCTTTGCCGCGAGTATTTTGCAACTCGTGGATACGAGCCATCAAGGTTTCTGTCGACGCCCTTTCTTCTTCGGTGGCCTCCGTGTGACGCCCCGAAACCGGTACCATGAGGATTCCAGCGATCCCACCGAAATCCGCACGATATCGATTCCGACACGCCCTCCGACACGACGTGCGCGACAAAGCACACGTGATGCTAGAGGAATTAACACGAGCGGTAGCATTACAACAGGATTACAATAGAGCCCACAAGATACATATATTACAACAACGACTCCAACGAGTCAAGATACAAATATACAATACAAAGATCCAAATCATACAGAAGATCGAATACGTCCGAGTACGGACAAGATACAAATTGGACTAAGAGTCCTGAAGATAACCAGTGGCGTCCATAACCCTGCCCAGGCCAAGCCGGAAGGGTAACCTTGCTAACGTCGTCTTCTTCGAACATATCTTCATACCTGTCCGGTTATATCCCGTAGAAGCAGCAATAAGTACGGGTTCGTACTTAACAAGACTTCAAGACGTATAAGCATTCGTCAACCAGTCGTCCTTTGTACTTGAGGCACACAGGGGACTTAGAGGACGCAGGAGGAACGTCATGGCAATATGGTGGAGTTAAGCGGCAGCGCGCAAGCACTAAAAACCTATAGAGACACTCTATGACATTCGTCTAATCAGAGAAGATGAGAGAGCGCATAAACTAACAGTTCTATACTCTGCAAACATAACACAGCCAACGTGTTCCCCCTTCTCAAAGAGGTACTAGCAAAGGCACTCACACGGTTGACAAGTTTTAACCAGTTATTATTTAAGTTGTTCTATCTTACTATGCAAGTTAATAGTATTGAAACAACAGGTGTAAGTTGTCTATGGTCGAGTCATACAGCTCCAAGTCGTCCATAACCGCGGACGCGGCTTATCGATAAGATTGTAACCCTGCAGGGGTGCCCAAATGTACCCACACGCACGCTCAACCCACTTACGACAGGTGGATATCACGACATGCACTCTCCTTCACTACAACAATGTCCAAGAAGCCACCTAACTAAGTTAACCCGTTTCGGAGCCCGATCGAAACTCCGACGTGGACTTAGCTGTTTGCGTCTACGGCTAAGAGGATCAGAGCCCACTAGAGGATGACCTCTTAACAATACGTACCGCATCCTACGAGCGTGCAAGAGACAACGGGGTTACAAGGCAACACGGCTTCCCCAAAAGTAACATCATATCATCTGACCATAAAGAAACATGCTTGCACACCCGGGAGAAACAAAGCATTCAAACTAATTGTGGTCACTGGACAAAGCTGTAGATTCCGGCAGTGGTCGAGGGGAGACCCGGTAAGCATACCCACGTGTGGTTAGAGCGCTCAGTCTCGGAACAGATAACAAGAACTCGGGGTCCTAAGATATTTAGGAAACACAAGTGAGCCGTCAGAAAATGATCAGCTGACCCACCGATGCCTCCGCTAAACAATTATCAACAACTAAAGTAACCATGATTCTTCCCAACATATAACCCGATAAGATAGCAATAACGGTAACGAGATAAAACAGCACTAGCATGCACTACGACTCGCAAGGGCAGACTCGATAACCAAACAATAGCCGTAGGAGGTGGTGGTGGCAATATGGGCTGCTTGAGGTAACAAGTGGAAAGGACACGTGACAAGAACGCAACTTAAGGATAGCATAAGGGAGATGGCAAAATAAAATAGGTGAGCGACTTCTGCAGGGGCAGGAGTATAGGGAAAATGCTTGCCTGTTAAGATTGCCAAGGGACATCCGAAGAACTTGTCGTATCTCACCGCACCACTTCGTGATCCTATCCGGGAAGAAGCAAATGCTGGAACAAGTAACGAATGCAAGTCTTACTACTACGGATAAAGAACCGGCATGATCAAGATGATATGCATGTCATGGCAACGATGGTGCAATGCAACTATCCATATTAAGCGGGATCGGAACCCGGACAAACAATTAAGGTTGGAGTTGCATTTCTACCAACAAAGTTAAGTGTTAGTTAGCATGGCATAACATGGCAAGGGTGAGCTACTTCAATATTAAACGGAGCGGGGAAAACCATAGTTGGAAATCCGAGATACTCCGCATATATGTTAGGTGAACATGCATAACTATCAACGCGCGACATGATGCGAGATGCAAACAGATGAATGAATGGCATATTCATGTCCTGCACATTTTTCTGATCAATTTTCATGTATAAAACATTTTATTTGGAGTTACGGTTTGCAAGATATGATTTATGCAAGATTTGACACATATATGCAATTTTCAGAAAAACAGGAAAAGCCTGGGGCGTTTCTCACCGAGGGGGGATGAACCCTGGGTCACTGACGTGCGGGTCCAGGGAAGCTGACGAGGCAGCTGACTGGGCTGCGGGTGGACCAGAACCTGCAGGGGGGCGGATGCAAATGTGGCGAGATCTAGATCTGGGGAGGGATTCTCACCGAGGGGGTTTCTACCCCAAGCTGCTGACAGGTGGGGCCCAGGGCGCTGACGTGGCCGCCAGCGTGGCAAACCATGCGTGCACGCCCACGATGCCGCTCGCGTCGCTTGTCTGGTGGCCACCGCGACGGCACGGCGTGGACGCCGTCGTTGTAGGGAGTCCCTGGTAGCGCGCGTGGGCGCCTCGCGTACGCCTCATCGGCGCGAGTCAGAGGAGGGCGGCACCGCTCGCAGGAGGTCGACGGAGCAGCGAGGCGACGGTGATCTGCGGCAGAAAACGCCGGCATCAATCACGGTAGGAGGAAAACAGAAGCGAGGGAAGCGGGGAGGTACCAGGGAGCTCGACGAGGTGCCAATGGCGCCGGAGGAAGGCGGAGATGGCCGAATTCGGCGGATTTTTCCGCCGGTGCTGAGGAGGAAACGAGGTCGCCGGCGTCAATTCACGCGCTCCCGGAGCGATTCCTTCCGTGGAGATTCTCAGGGCGACGTTGCGGTCCTTCTGGTGCGCTCGGACGGCGAGGGGGGTGCCCGTAGCGGCGGCGCCATGGCGGGGAGGAGGCGGTACTGAGGGGGTTTCTCCCGTTGCTTGCAGAGGAAGAAGGAAAAGGGGAGGAGAGGAAACTTGGGGGAGGAGGAAACAGACGTGGTCCAGAACGAGGAGATAAGGAGGAGGGGAGCAGGTGAGGGCGATGGAGGGGGAGGACCACGGCAGCTGGCGGAGAAAAAGCGAGCACGCTCCTCTCGTGCTCGTCTCTGGAGATGGCGACAAGGGCGACGGGGAGGTTTCTTTTCCCCACCGAAGGGGTACGCGGGCCAGGTAAGGAAGGAGGAGGGATCTGCGGGCTGAAAGAGAGGGAGAAGAGAAGAAGAGAATGGGCCGGGGGAGAGGGGAGAGGCCCAGATTAGAAGGGGAGGGTTTAGGTTTATTTAAAAAAAAAACATTTTCTCTTTAATTTTTAAACTGGTTTACAAATCCTTTTTCAAATAAAACCCAAGCAGCAGAAAATAATTTGGAAAATAGTTTATTTATTTTATAGTCTTGGTTTTAAGGTTTTGTTAAATAAAAAGACATAGAGGAGGTTTATTTTATAAACCATATGAGAGGAGAAAACGAAATAGTTTTTATTAAAAATAATTTTATTTTGTTAAAACCATGTGGATGATATGATGCATGATGCATGATGATGCACCAAAAGAAAACAAACAAATCTAATATGGGATACTACCCGGGGCCGTTACACTCCGCGTCCCAGGAGCGGCGGCGAAAGATTTTCTCGGCGCCATCAAAAGGAGGGATGTTGTCCTCCACACATCCATGGTTCTCCTCCAGAATGTACAACCACTTCTTGCGCCATCCTTGAACTGAGTCAGGAAGCTTGACGTCGAAGTAGTCAACAGTGGGCCGAACAGAAATTACAACGCCGCCTATATTATAGGCGACATTGGGCGAGCCATTACGGCGGCAGAAGAAAATGCGCTTCCATAGCGCCCAGTTAGGCTGGACGCCAAGGAAGGCCTCACAAAGAGTGATGAAAATGGAGATGTGAAGAATGGAGTTTGGCGTGAGGTGGTGGAGTTCCAGACCGTAGATAAAAAGCAGTCCACGGAGAAAAGGATGAATGGGGGCGGACAGACCGCGGATGAGGTGATCGACAAAACTTACCGGCACCCCATTGGAGGGGTTGGGTAGCTCTCCTCACTGGGGAAGCACAATGCCTTGGGTTTCTTGCTGATCCCCAGCTTCTTCAGCATGTTGATGTCTTGAGTGGAAATTTTTGATCTTTCCCACTCCGCCGCCCCAAGATCCACGGCGGCCATGGAGGATTCCGGCGTGCTGTGCCTTGTCAATCGACGCGGTGGCATCAACAATGGCGCAGGGTTTGCAATTTGGAGGCGAGGAGCTTAGGAGGTTATGGATCGCAGGAGGAAATTTGCAGATGAGAGATGGAGGACGGCGCGAGCGGAAGTGCTCAAGAAGGAAGAAGACGATCTTATATAGGGGTGCGGTGAAACGACGAACCGTTGGATAAGGAAAATGTGTGACAGATGATAGCCACGTGGCAACAAGGGTAAAAAAGTAACTCAACGTTGGGGAAGTTACGGTGCGTGTGCCAGAAAAAGCGGAGGACGTGTGTCCCCCACTTGCACGACGTGTCAAGATAGTGGATCAATTGGGCCCGCATGGCAGCGAGAAAAGACTTGTCGCAAATTTCTGACTAGCAATCGTGTCTATCGTCAGCAATAATGTCACCTTAGCAGAAGAAAAAATTCGACTGAACAGCTTCATAAAAGGCGACACGGAAAAATAATGCTGAGCCTTTGATCAAATACAAGTTTTTGATCAAATGCTCGGGGGCTACTTTGGAAAAAAGGAAAAGATCCAGAATGACAAGATAGAAATGGCGTGAGCCTATGACCAAATACAAATATTTGTTCATAGCCTCGGGGGCTACTCCCATCGGGAGCGTTGTTCGCGCACCCGAGAAATTATAAAACTTCGGGAGATAAAAGAAGATATAGCGGCATAAGGCGTGGAGTCTACACCCAAGTACAAGTCCTTGGTTGTAGCCTCGGGGGCTACTCCCATCGGGAACGCTGCTCGCGTGCCCGATGAAATTATAAAAAAGAAAGAAAGAAAGAGAAAAAGAAAGATAGAAGAGCAAAAAAGTATATTTCGAGTTATAATTAACTCTACATACACTCCCATCGGGAGGGCAATATAAGTCATTTTTGACTCGATAAAATGTTCCATTCCAACAGCCGAAAAAGCACTCGACAATATATTCTCAGAACGCTGAAGTTGCGATCAATTTCTGAATGCCGCAAATTTGCGAAGGTAAGACCCCAGATCCGTTCTGCTGGGCGTGGCATCGCCAAAGACTGCACTCTGCTACTTTTATCCGTATCAACAGATACGAAGAAAAATCCTAACGGACGCGTTAGGTACCCGATAAATTTTACTGGGGCTCGACAGAATGGTAAGACCTTAAGCGGCACCTGTCGAAGTTTACACCAGTATCCCGAGGTCATGTCCAGGGACGTGATCTTGAAGTAGGTTTTTGCGGATTGCCACTAGAGCAGTTAACTAGTACCTGATCCGTCAGATGAACTAGCCCCAACTACCATCATCCCTGTACAATATAGATGTTTATGAGAAGAAATATAGAAAAAGTCGAAGCTGTCGAATAAAAATAAAACAGTAGAGATTTTCCTTGACCCTACGATTCAAGCAAAATCTCGGGGGCTACTGACATAGGCATCCCAAATGGGCCTGCCGAAGATAGTACCCGGGGTTTACTGAAGGCCCATTACCCGAAGAATAAGAAGATTCCCGGACTTTGTAACTTGTAAGCCCAAGATATTATTAAGGAAAGCTAGAGTTGTAATAGAAAGTCTTATTTGTAATCATACGGGATGAGTTAGAAACCTTCCCGGACTTTGTAACTTGTACAGCACGAATCCCTCGGCTCCGCCTCCTATATAAGGGGGAGTCGAGGGACGCAGAGATCATCGAATCATTGTTTACAAACCCTAGTTTTCATAATCGTCGAGTACTTTTCGGCTGAAACCTTCGAGATCTACTTGCCCTCTACTTCCAACTAAACCCTAGCCTACAATCCATAGGCATTGACAAGTTGATACCTTGTCACCGGCCACCACAGAGCCATAGCTTGGCCGCACCCCTTGAGGCCGGCCACCCCCTCTCCCAAACCCTAGCCGCCCCCTCTCTCCTCCACCTCTCCCGCACGCTTAGCGAAGCTCCGCCGGAGTTCTCCATCGCCACCGCCACCACGCCGTCATGCTGCCGGATTCAAGGAGGAGCTACTACTTCCGCTGCCCGCTGGAACAGGGAGAAGGACGTCGTCTTCATCAACACCGAACGTGTGACCGAGTACGGAGGTGCTGCCCGATCGTGGCACCGTGATCAAGATCTTCTACGCGCTTTTGCAAGCGGCAAGTGATCGTCTACCGCAGCAATAAGAGCCTACTCTTATAGGCTTTGGAAATCTTCAAGGGTTAGTCTTGATCATCCCCTTGTTGCTCCCGTCTTCTATATTGCATCTTGGCTTGGATTGCGTTCTCGCGGTAGGAAATTTTTTGTTTTCTATGCAACGAATCCCTACATATATATCATGTTTAAGCTCTTGCATCATGTACTTTGCACATAGTAGTGAAGAAATACTGTAGAGCTTGTTGACATTTGGTTTGCATGATTGGTCTCTCTAAAGTCTAGATATTTTCTGGTAAGGGTTTGAGCAACAAGGAGGACAGTGTAGAGTCTTATAATGCTTGCAATATGTTCTTATGTGAGTTTTGCTGTACCGGTTCATACTTGTGTTTGCTTCAAACAACCTTGCTAGCCTAAGCCTTGTATTGAGAGGGATTACTTCTCATGCATCCAAAATCCTTGAGCCAAAAACTATGCCATTTGTGTCCACCATACCTACCTACTACATGGTATTTTCTGCCATTCCAAAGTAAATTGCTTGAGTGCTACCTTTAAACAATTCAAAAGTTATTACCTCTTATTTATGTCAATGTTTTATAGCTCATGAGGAAGTATGTGGTGTTTATGTTTCAATCTTGTTGGGCAACTTTCACCAATGGACTAGTGGCTTCATCCGTTTATCCAATAATTCTGCAAAAAGAGCTGGCAATGGGGTTCCCAGCCCCAATTAATTAACTTTCATAATTTTACAAATAGACACTCCTCCATGGTATGTGATTGTTGGACGGCACCCGAGGATTCGGTTAGCCATGGCTTGAGAAAGCAAAGGTGGGGAGGAGTGTCATCTAAATAAAACTAAAATAAATAGGCACTCCTTCATGGTATGAGATTGTTGGAAGGCACCCGAGGATTCGGTTAGCCATGGTTTGTGAAAGCAAAGGTTGGAAGGAGTGTCACCCAAAAATAAAAAATTTCATGGGAGCCGCTCTTTGAAAGTCTGTCTGGCAAGGGGGTTAGAGTGCCCACTACCATTCGTTGACAACAACAAACACCTCTCAAAACTTTACTTTTATACTATCTTTATGTTTTCAAAATAAAATCTCTAGCACAAATATAGCAATCAATGCTTTCCTCTTCGAAGGGCCCATTCTTCTACTTTTATGTTGAGTCAATTTACCTACTTCCTTCTATCTTAGAAGCAAACAATTGTGTTAACTGTGCATTGATTCTTACATACTTGCATATTTGCATTCATCATATTACTTTGTATTGACAATTATCCATGAGATAAACATGTTGAAGTTGAAAGCAACCGTTGAAACTTATATCTTCATTTGTGTTGCTTCAATGCCTTTACTTTGAATTTATTGCTTTATGAGTTAACTCTTATGCAAGACTTATTGATGCTTGTCTTGAAAGTACTATTCATGAAAAGTCTTTGCTATATGATTCAGTTGTTTAATCATTGTCTTTACCATTGCTTCGAATCACTGCATTCATTACATATGCTTACAATAGTATTGATCAAGATTATGATAGCATGTCACTTTAGAAATTATCTTGGTTATCGTTTACCTACTCGAGGACGAGTAGGAACTAAGCTTGGGGATGCTTGATACGTCTCAAACGTATCTATAATTTCTTATGTTCCATGCTACTTTATTGATGATACTCACATGTTTTATACACACTTTATGTCATATTTATGCATTTTCCGGCACTAACCTATTGACAAGATGCCGAAGAGCCAGTTGCTGTTTTCTGCTGTTTTTGGTTTCAGAAAT
Source organism: Lolium perenne (assembly GCF_019359855.2). Taxonomy (NCBI): domain Eukaryota; kingdom Viridiplantae; phylum Streptophyta; class Magnoliopsida; order Poales; family Poaceae; genus Lolium; species Lolium perenne. The sequence continues at coordinate 139,939,832 of NC_067248.2, read as the reverse complement.
CCTACAAAGGAAATATTCTCGGAATTGGACGAAATCAACGCCCAGGGTCTTATTTTTCCATGAAGCTTCCAGAAGACCGAAAGTGATACGAAGTGGGGCGATGAGGCGCCGACACAACAGGGCGGCGCGGCCCTGGCGTGTGGGGCCCTCGCGTCGCCCCCTGACCTACCCTTCCACCTACTTAAAGCCTTCGTCGCGAATACCCTAGTATAGAGAGCCACGATATGGAAAACCTTCCAGAGACGCCGCCGCCGCCAATCCCATCTTGGGGGATTCAGGAGATCGCCTCCGGCACCCTGCCAGAGAGGGGAATCATCTCCCGGAGGACTCTTCATCGCCATGATCGCCTCCGGAGTGATGTGTGAGTAGTTCACCCCTGGACTATGGGTCCACAGCAGTAGCTAGATGGTTGTCTTCTCCTCATTGTGCTATCATTGTTAGATCTTGTGAGCTGCCTAACATGATCAAGATCATCTATTTGTAATGCTACATGTTGCATTTGTTGGGATCCGATGAATATGGAATAATATGTTATGTTGATTATCAATCTATCATCTATGTGTTGTTTATGATCTTGCATGCTCTCCGTTGCTAGTGGAGGCTCTGGCCAAGTCGTTACTTGTAACTCCAAGAGGGAGTATTTATGCTCGATAGTGGGTTCATGCCTCCATTAAATCTGGGACAGTGACAGAAAGTTCTAAGGTTGTGGATGTGCTATTGCCACTAGGGATAAAACATCAATGCTTTGTCTAAGGATATTTGTGTTGATTACATTACGCACCATACTTAATGCAATTGTCTGTTGTTTGCAACTTAATACTGGAAGGGGTGCGGATGCTAACCCGAAGGTGGACTTTTTAGGCATAGATGCATGCTGGATAGCGGTCTATGTACTTTGTCGTAATGCCCAATTGAATTTCACACTACTCATCATAATATGTATGTGCATTGTCATGCCATCTTTATTTGTCAATTGCCCAACTGTAATTTGTTCACCCAACATGCTATTTCTTATTGGAGAGACACCACTAGTGAACTGTGGACCCCGGTCCATTCTTTACATCGAATACAATCTACTGCAAACATTGTTCTTACTGTTCTTTGCAAACATCATCATCCACACTATATATCTAATCCTTTGTTACAGCAAGCCGGTGAGATTGACAATCTCACTGTTAAGTTGGGGCAAAGTATTTTGGTTGTGTTGTGCAGGTTCCACGTTGGCGCCGGAATCCCTGGTGTTGCGCCGCACTACACTCCGCCACCATCAACCTTCAACGTGCTTCTTGACTCCTACTGGTTCGATAACCTTGGTTTCTTACTGAGGGAAAACTCGTTGTTGTACGCATAATACCTTCCTCTTGGGGTTCCCAATGGACGATTTCTTTACCGTCACAAGCAATGCTCTGGGACAAGGTTAAAGCAAAAGAAAAGATCAGAGTGGAGAGATGGCATGGAGGTGTGCAAGGGGCACGACATGGGCTTGTTCTGCTCCTCTCCACACTTTAATCATCAGTTTAATGGCATGGTTTGATCCAGGGGACATAGGAGTACAAGAATGATCAGGGTTTGTCTCAGGTTTAGGCCAAAAACCCATGGGTAATAGCATGCATGGTTAAAGTAGATGCTTGCCCACCAGGTGCTCGACACAATGGCCGCAAGAGAATTCTTTTTGAATTTTGAAAATATTTTTGGTGGAGTTGATTCACATAATATTTGGAACACAATGGTGGTGGTGGTGTGCAAAATGGTAGTGGTTTGTGAAAAACCAAAATATGTATGATCTAGTTTTTGTTTCAATGTTGCCACTTGGCATTATTATATTAAGCAATTGATACAGAGTCAACCATGTTGGTCAACACAAAAAGTGTTCACCTTGATGTGCTCTTGGATGAGGTGGAAAGAGTTGGGAGGGTTAGGTTTAAGATTTGCTTAGTACAAAGGCTCAAAGTGGGTAACATGTTAATAGGGGCAGATTGGACCATTATCATATGTAACTTGTATTTGATTTTTTCCTTTGACTTGATTTGTGTTTCTTGGATTCCAAAGTGTTTGTTATTGGTTTATTGATGTTTCCCAACCATTGGCACAATTCAATATGGCCTTGGTTAAATATTTGCAAAATGGTTATTTGCACATGTGTGAGGTGATTTGAATTATTTTCTATTTTTCTTCTTTCTCTCTTCTTGATCCAAAGATCACACTCTAGGGTTTTAGCATCATTGATAAGCACACCAACAATCATCATGGCAATGTCACACAGAAATGCATGAACACTATGCATAGCACCATATTCAAATAAAAGTTTTTGTTGGTTCTAAATTTTGAATATTGGAAACTCCTTTTCTTATTGATTTGAAATCTGGGATGTTACAAACCTTCCCCCATAAAAGATCTCATCCCGAGATCTTAAAGAAAAACTAGGTAGTAAAGAGATCTGGGAATTCAGTCTTCATATCCTCTTCTCGCTCCCAAGTGGCTTCTTCTTCAGTGTGATTGCTCCACTGAATCTTCAGGAACTTGATACTTCGGGTGCGGGGGGTTCGGAATGCTTCTTCCAAGATACAAATGGGTACTTCACGATAGGTCAAGTCCTTGTTGATATCCACCGATCTGTGGTCGATGTTTTTGAACACCTCCGTCTTCTCAGGAACTTCTAAACACTTCCGAAGTAATGATATGTGAAACACATTATGCACAGCGGACATTTCCTCCGGTAGTTCCATCTGATATGATACTTCTCCTCGGCGACTCAGAACTTTGAAGGGTCCAACATATCTAGGTGCAAGCTGTACTCTTAGTTGGAATCTCTGCATTCCTTTGAGGGGTGATACTTTGAGATACACAAAGTCTCCGATATTGAAAGTCATCTCTCGGCGTCTCTTGTCGGCATAGCTCTTCTGTCTCGACTGGGCAGTCTTGAGGTATTCACGGATCTTGTGAACTTTCTCTTCAGCTTCTCGGAGAATATATGGGACGAAGATTTGACTATCTCCGACTTTTGACCAGTTCAGAGGGGTACGACACTTCCTTCCGTACAGGGCTTCAAAGGGGGCCATTTGCAAGCTGGCTTGATAGCTATTGTTGTATGAGAATTCTGTGTAAGGCAGGCAATCTTCCCACTTAGATCCATATTCTAGCACATAGGCTCTCAACATATCTTCGAGTATCTGGTTGACTCTTTCGGTCTGTCCGTCAGTCTGCGGGTGATAAGTTGTACTGAATTTCAGACGGGTTCCAAGTCCTTCATGTACTTTCTGCCAGAATCTTGAGGTGAATTGAGCTCCTCTATCTGACACAATTGACTTCGGTGTTCCATGCAAGCTCACTATTCTGGAGATATATAACTCAGCTAGCTTTGGGCCTTGGTAGGTGGTCTTGACGGGGATGAAATGGGCGACCTTGGTTAATCTATCGACCACTACCCAAATAGAATCATTTCCTCTACTTGACTTGGGCAATCCAGTGATAAAGTCCATTCCTACAGAATCCCACTTCCATTCAGGGATCTGTAATGGCTGCAGTAATCCTGCAGGTCGCTGATGTTCTGCCTTGACTCTCTGACAGATATCACACTTGGAGATGTAACTTCCAATTTCTCTCTTCATTCCATTCCACCAAAATTGTTCCTTCAAGTCTTGGTACATCTTGGTTCCTCCGGGATGAATGGAGTAAAGGGTGTCATGGGCTTCCTTCAATATGACTTGTTTCAACGCTGAATCTGTCGGCACGCATAGGCGTCCGTTGTACCAAAGAACTCCTTCTTCATCTTCGGTAAATCCAGGTGCCTTTCCTGCAGCTATTTGACTCTTGATTCCATCAATGCTGGCATTTCCCTTATGAGCTTCCTTGATCTGACTCATCAAAGTGTGCTGGAGCTCAATGCTCGCTAGGAATCCTTCACTAACTAGCTCTAGTCTAAACTGTTCAAATTCTTGATACAAACTAGGTTGTTCTTCTGCGATCATGGAGTTCAACTGACTCGGTTGTCTACTCAGGGCATCCGCTACCACATTGGCCTTGCCGGGGTGATAGTGAATTTCCATGTCATAATCCTTGATCAACTCAATCCATCTTCTCTGCCTCATATTCAGCTCCTTCTGGGTGAAAATATACTTCAAGCTCTTGTGATCCGAATAGATCTCGCATCGATTACCCATAAGGTAATGATGCCATACTTTCAAGGCTAAGACTACTGCTGATACATCTCCGACGTATCGATATTTTCTTATGTTCCATGCCACATTATCGATGATATCTACATGTTTTATGCATACTTTATGTCATTATTATGCGTTTTCCGGAACTAACCTATTGATGAGATGTCGAAGGGCCAGTTCCTGTTTTCTGATGTTTTTGGTTTCAGAAATCCTAGTAAGGAAATATTCTCGGAATCGGACGAAATCAACGCCCAGCATCCTATTTTTCCACGAAACTTCCAGAACACCCGAGAGTCGCCAGAGGGGAGCCCTGGTGGGCCCAGGAGGTAGGCCGGCGCGGCCCAGGCCCTGGCCGCGCCGCCTTACCATCTCACCGCCTCTTCGACCCTCTGACGCCGCCTCTTCGCCTATTTAAGCCCCCTCGACCTAAAACTTCGAGACGAAAAAGCCACGGTACGAGAAACCTTCCAGAGCCGCCGCCATCGCGAAGCCAATATCTGGGGGACAGGAGTCTCTGTTCCAGCACGCCGCCGGGACAGGGAAGTGCCCCCGGAAGGCTTCTCCATCGACACCGCTGCCATCTCCACCACCATCTTCATCAACGTTGCTGTCTCCCATGAGGAGGGAGTAGTTCTCCATCGAGGCTCGGGGCTGTACCGGTAGCTATGTGGTTAATCTCTCTCCCTATGTACTTCAATACAATAATCTCATGAGCTGCCTTACATGATTGAGATTCATATGATGATGCTTGTAATCTAGATGTCATTATGCTAGTCAAGTGGATTTTACTTATGTGATCTCCGGAGACTCCTTGTCCCACGTGTGTAAAGGTGACAGTGTGTGCACCGTGTGGGTCTCTTAGGCTATATTTCACAGAATACTTATTCACTGTTATGAATGGCATAGTGAAGTGCTTATTTATATCTCTTTATGATTGCAATGTGTTTTGTATCACAATTTATCTGTGTGCTACTCTAGTGATGTTATTAAAGTAGTTTATTCCTCCTGTACGGTGTAATGGTGACAGTGTGTGCATCGTGTAGTACTTGGCGTAGGCTATGATTGTGATCTCTTGTAGATTATGAAGTTAACTATTGCTATGATAGTATCGATGTGATCTATGCCTCCTTTCGTAGCGTGAAGGTGACAGTGTGCATGCTATGTTAGTACTTGGTTTGGTTATGTTGATCTGTCATGCACTCTAAGGTTATTTAAACATGAACATCGAATATTGTGGAGCTTGTTAACTCCGGCATTGAGGGTTCGTGTAATCCTACACAATTAGTGGTGTTCATCATCCAACAAGAGAGTGTAGAGTCTAGCATCTATTTATTTATTCTGTTATGTGATCAATGTTGAGAGTGTCCACTAGTGAAAGTATGATCCCTAGGCCTTGTTCCTAAATACTGCTATCGCTGCTTGTTTACTGTTCTACTGCATTTGTACTGTCCGCAATATTACCACCATCAACCATACGCCAGTCCTGGACAGCAAAGCACTTTTCTGGTGCCGTTGCTACTGCTCATACTTATTCATACCACCTGTATTTCACTATCTGTTCGCCGAACTAGTGCACCTATTAGGTGTGTTGGGGACACAAGAGACTTCTTGCTTTGTGGTTGCAGGGTTGCATGAGAGGGATATCTTTGACCTCTTCCTCCCTGAGATCGATAAACCTTGGGCGATCCACTTAAGGGAAACTTGCTGCTGTTCTACAAACCTCTGCTCTTGGAGGCCCAACACTGTCTACAAGAATAGAAGCTCCCGTAGACATCAAGCACTTTTCTGGCGCCGCTGCCGGGGAGGAAAGGTAAAAGGCACTCATACTCCGGTTCCAGGTAACAGTACTTTTCTGGCGCCATTGTGTTTGTGCTCGAAGCTATTTCCTTTAGATCCTGCAATTGCATATTTTTGTTTCTTGTTTACACTAGTTTGGCATAATGGACAACAATGAGCTTCTTACATTATTTCCTGATTCAAGACATGGATGGTTTGATCCGAAAATTAAAAAACCCATGGAACATATTAGTATGAACGCAATCACTGCTAATACTATGGATAAGTCTAAGCTTGGGGAAGCTAGTTTATATAAAAATAATCTTTTTTGCTCCTCAGCTTTAGAAGAAATATTTTGCTATGATAATGCTTTATCTCCCATATGCGATAACTCTAATGATGCTTCTGATATTTTAAATCCACCTGCTGAAAGTATTCCGTATAAAATACCTATGAAAATTATTGAACGTGTTATGGATAACCGCTATAAAGGGGATGGAACTGTCCATCCTAGAGATCATTTACTGTTTTTGCATGAATTATGCGGGTTATTCAAGTGTGCAGGTATCTCTACGGATGAAGTGAGGAAGAAGCTATTCTCTGTTTCGCTGTCTGGTAAAGCGGCGCATTGGTATAAATTGTTGGAGAATAGTCATTCTCTTGGTTGGGAGGAAATTGCATCTCTCTTTTATTCTAAATTTTATCCTCCTCATGAAGTGCATATTGATAGGAATTATATTTATAACTTTTATCCTCGTGATGGAGAGAGTATTTCTCAAGCGTGGGGGAGATTGAAATCACTAATGCTCAAATGTCCCATTCATGAGCTCCCCCGTAATGTTATTGTTAACAATTTTTATGCGAGGCTTTCAGGACAACACAAGGACTATCTGGATGCCTGTTCGGAGGGATCTTTCACAAGCAAGGAGGTTGAAGCTAGGTGGGATCTTCTTGATCGGATTGAGGAGAACACTGAAGGATGGGAGAACAATGAAGGTAAAGTGTCAGGTATAAATTATGATTATGAATGCATTGAAGCTTTTATGAATACTGATAAATTCCGAAATATGAGTGCTACTTATGGTCTTGACTCTCAAGTTGCTGCAAATCTTTATAAAGCCTCTGCTTCTCATTTTGAATTGCCTAAAAAGAATTTTGATAAGTATCATGAACCTTTTAAAGAGGCTTGCATGAAGAATGAAATTGTTGTTAATGATTGCAATAAGCATGCTCAAACTCCTAAGAATGCTATTTCCTATAAGCATGTTAATTTTTGTGGAATGCATAGACCTTGTGGAATTAATCAATTCAAAGATGAATATTGCATCCATCATATTAATGAAAAAACTAGAAAGTGGCTTAGGGCTCTAGATGATCTTGGTAAAAAAGTTTGTGCCCTCTATCCTTTTATTTGTGAAGTTTGCCATGAAGTGGGTCATTTTAATTTTCAATGCTCCTCCAATGATAATTTGAACCCAATGAGTGCTGCAAATTTGTGTTGTGATGATGAAATTACTCCTAATCAGCATGATGAACTTACTTTATTTTTGGGGTGTGAAGAACTGTCGAGAAAAATCTCTTTGTTACATATGAGTGATCTTGATATTGATGATGTCCTGCATGGGTGTTTTTCTTATTGCATTGATAATAGCCATACAAATACTTACATACAAAATATTTTAGAAGATGACACCTTGCCAAAATATGATAGGACCGCTGTGTGTTTTCAACTAATTAATGAAAAGGAGGGATCCTCCCAAGTTTCTTCTATTGTTTCTAAAAGTAAATCAGGTTATGCGGACAAGCCACCCCTCAAGCCTCTTCCTCCTAAAGAAGGGAACGAGAAGAAGAAGAAGAAGAAGAAGAAGGAGAATAAAAAGAAAGAGGTAACGGCATATCCCCGCGTGAATGAGATAACGCTAGGTAACCGTAAGTATGTTGCTCCTAATGATTATTATGATAATGAATCTGAATACGATGATCTTCCTATGCTCCCTACATACATTAGTGATCATGATTTGAATGAGCACGCTACTTTTGATATTGCAAATCTCTGGGAAACTAATTCTGAAAATGATGATGATAATAATTGCCATAGTGTCAGTGCTATCCATGCTTCCTCCCATAATGATATAGAAAGCTCTAAGCTTGGGGAAGAGGTGTTTGAAAATCCTTTTTCTACTGATCATTATGTGTTTGATACATCTCCTTCTAATAACAATGATGGTATGGTCATAGATAAACCGACTGTGAAAGATAACTATTCTATTTCTTATGATGACACTGTGCCTCCGATCTTTGATGATTATTATAAAGAATGCTATGATATAGGTTATAACTATCCTTATGAAACTTGTCATAGTCATGATTGGATTACCAAAAACAATTCTTTCAATATGCAACTTGTTTACCATGTTCAAATTCTTGATAATAATCTTGCTCCAATTACTGTTAATGAGAATAACTCTTCTTATGCCAAAATTAATGATACTTCTATGCATATGAACCATGATAAGAATGTTTTAAGTGATGGGTATATTGTGGATTTCATTAATGATGCTACTGAAAGTTATTATGAGAGAGGGAAATATGGTTATATGCATCTTAATAATATTAAGTTTCCCCTCTTTATGTTGAGAATCTTGAAGTTACTCGTGTTTTATCCTCTTATGCTTGTCACTTTGTTCTTCACGAATTCATTTGTGTACAAGATTCCTCTGCATAGGAAGCATGTTAGACTTAAATGTGTTTTTAATTTGCCTCTTGATGCTCTCTTTTGCTTCAAATACTATTTCTTGCGAGTGCATCATTAAAACTGCTGAGCCCATCTTAATGGCTATAAAGAAAGAACTTCTTGGGAGATAACCCATGTGTTTATTTTGCTACAGTAATTTTGTTTTATATTTGAGTCTTGAAAGTTGTTACTACTGTAGCAACCTCTCCTTACCTTATTTTGTTGCATAGTTGTGCCAAGTAAAGTCGTTGATAGTAAGGTTCATACTAGATTTGGATTACTGCGCAGAAACAGATTTCTTTGCTGTCATGAATCTGGGCAAAATTCTCTGTATATAACTCAGAAAATTATGCCAATTTACGTGAGTGATCCTCAGATATGTACGCAACTTTCATTCAATTTGAGAATTTTCATTTGAGCAAGTATGGTGCCTCAATAAAATTCGTCTTTACGGACTGTTCTGTTTTGACAGATTCTGCCTTTTATTTCGCATTGCTTCTTTTGCTATGTTGGATGGATTTCTTTGTTCCATGAACTTCCAGTAGCTTTGGGAAATGTCCAGAAGTGTTAAGAATGATTGTGTCACCTCTGAACATGTGAATTTTTGATTATTCACTAACCCTCTAATGAGTTTGTTTCGAGTTTGGTGTGGAGGAAGTTTTCAAGTGTCAAGAGAGGAGGATGATATACTATGATCAAGGAGAGTGAAAGCTCTAAGCTTGGGGATGCCCCGGTGGTTCATCCCTGCATATTTCAAGAAGACTCAAGCATCTAAGCTTGGGGATGCCCAAGGCATCCCCTTCTTCATCGACAAATTATCAGGTTCCTTCTCTTGAAACTACATTTTTATTCCATCACATCTTATGTGCTTTGCTTGGAGCGTCGGTTTGTTTTGGTTTTTGTTTTGTTTGAATAAAATGGATCCTAGCATTCCTTGTGTGGGAGAGAGACACGCTCCGCTGGTTCATATGAACACATGTGTTCTTAGCTTTTAATTTTCATGGCGAAGGTTGAAACTGCTTCGTTAATTGTTATATGGTTGGAAACGGAAAATGCTACATGTAGTAATTGGTATGATGTCTTGAATAATGTGATACTTGGCAATTCTTGTGCTCATGTTTAAGCTCTTGCATCATATGCTTTGCACCTATTAATGAAGAAATACATAGAGCATGCTAAAATTTGGTTTGCATATTTGGTCTCTCTAAGGTCTAGATAATTTCTAGTATTGAGTTTGAACAACAAGGAAGACGGTGTAGAGTCTTATAATGTTTACAATATGTCTTTTATGTGAGTTTTGCTGCACCGCTTCATCCTTGTGTTTGTTTCAAATAGCCTTGCTAGCCTAAACCTTGTATCGAGAGGGAATACTTCTCATGCATCCAAAATACTTGAGCCAACCACTATGCCATTTGTTTCCACCATACCTACCTACTACATGGTATTTTTCCGCCATTCCAAAGTAAATTGCTTGAGTGCTACCTTTAAACAATTCAAAATTTATTACCTCTGATTTGTGTCAATGTTTTATAGCTCATGAGGAAGTATGTGGTGTTTATCTTTCAATCTTGTTGGGCAACTTTCACCAATGGACTAGTGGCTTCATCCGCTTATCCAATAATTTGCAAAAAGAGCTGGCAATGGGATTCCCAGTCCCAAATTAATTAATAAAAATAGACACTCCTTCATGGTATGTGATTGTTGGACGACACCCGAAGGATTCGGTTAGCCATGGCTTGAGAAAGCAAAGGTGGGGAGGAGTGTCATCATAATAAAACTAAAATAAAAGGCACTCCTTCATGGTATGAGATTGTTGGCAGGCACCCGAAGGATTCGGTTAGCCATGGTTTGTGAAAGAAAGGTTGGAAGGAGTGCCACACAAATAAAAATAAAATGGGAGCCGCTCTTTGAAGGTTTGTCTGGCAAGGGGGTTAGAGTGCCCACTACCATTCGTTGACAACAACAAGCACCTCTCAAAATTTTACTTTTATGATCTCTATATGTTTTCAAAATCAAAGCTCTAGCACAAATATAGCAATCGATGCTTTCCTCTTTGAAGGGCCATTCTTTTACTTTTATGTTGAGTCAGTTCACCTATTTCTCTCCACCTCAAGAAGCAAACACTTGTGTGAACCGTGCATTGATTCCTACATACTTGCATATTGCACTTGTTATATTACTTTGCATTGACAAATATCCATGAGATATACATGTTATAAGTTGAAAGCAACCGCTGAAACTTAATCTTCTTTTGTGTTGCTTCAATACCTTTACTTTGAAATTATTGCTTTATGAGTCAACTCTTATGCAAGACTTATTGATGCTTGTCTTGAAAGTACTATTCATGAAAAGTCTTTGCTATATGATTCATTTGTTTACTCATGTCATTTACATTGTTTGGATCACTGCATTCATTACATAGCTTACAATAATATGATCAAGGTTATGATGGCATGTCACTCCAGAAATTATCTTTGTTATCGTTTACCTGCTCGGGACGAGCAGAAACTAAGCTTGGGGATGCTGATACGTCTCCGACGTATCGATAATTTCTTATGTTCCATGCCACATTATTGATGATATCTACATGTTTTATGCATACTTTATGTCATTATTATGCGTTTTCCGGAACTAACCTATTGACGAGATGCTGAAGGGCCAGTTCCTGTTTTCTGCTGTTTTTGGTTAAAGAAATCCTAGTAAGGAAATATTCTCGGAATCGGACGAAATCAACGCCCAGCATCCTATTTTTCCACGAAGCTTCCAGAACACCCGAGAGTCGCCAGAGGGGAGCCCTGGTGGGCCCAGGAGGTAGGCCGGCGCGGCCCAGGCCCTGGCCGCGCCGCCTTACCATCTCACCGCCTCTTCGACCCTCTGACGCCGCCTCTTCGCCTATTTAAGCTCCCTCGACCTAAAACTTCGAGACGAAAAAGCCACGGTACGAGAAACCTTCCAGAGCCGCCGCCATCGCGAAGCCAAGATCTGGGGGACAGGAATCTCTGTTCCGGCACGCCGCCGGGACGGGGAAGTGCCCCCGGAAGGCTTCTCCATCGACACCGCTGCCATCTCCACCGCCATCTTCATCAACGCTGCTGTCTCCCATGAGGAGGGAGTAGTTCTCCATCGAGGCTCGGGGCTATACCGGTAGCTATGTGGTTAATCTCTCTCCCTATGTACTTCAATACAATAATCTCATGAGCTGCCTTACATGATTGAGATTCATATGATGATGCTTGTAATCTAGATGTCATTATGCTAGTCAAGTGGATTTTACTTATGTGATCTCCGGAGACTCCTTGTCCCACGTGTGTAAAGGTGACAGTGTGTGCACCGTGTGGGTCTCTTAGGCTATATTTCACAGAATACTTATTCACTGTTATGAATGGCATAGTGAAGTGCTTATTTATATCTCTTTATGATTGCAATGTGTTTTGTATCACAATTTATCTGTGTGCTACTCTAGTGATGTTATTAAAGTAGTTTATTCCTCCTGCACGGTGTAATGGTGACAGTGTGTGCATCGTGTAGTACTTGGCGTAGGCTATGATTGTGATCTCTTGTAGATTATGAAGTTAACTATTGCTATGATAGTATCGATGTGATATATGCCTCCTTTCGTAGCGTGAAGGTGACAGTGTGCATGCTATGTTAGTACTTGGTTTGGTTATGTTGATCTGTCATGCACTCTAAGGTTATTTAAACATGAACATCGAATATTGTGGAGCTTGTTAACTCCGGCATTGAGGGTTCGTGTAATCCTACACAATTAGTGGTGTTCATCATCCAACAAGAGAGTGTAGAGTCTAGCATCTATTTATTTATTCTGTTATGTGATCAATGTTGAGAGTGTCCACTAGTGAAAGTATGATCCTGATACGTCTCCAACGTATCTATAATTCCTGATGTTCCATGCTTGTTTTATGACAATACCAACATGTTTTGTTCACACTTTATATCATTTTTATGCGTTTTCCGGAACTAACCTATTAACGAGATGCCACAGTGCCAGTTCCTGTTTTCTGCTGTTTTTGGTTCCAGAAAGGCTGTTCGGGCAATATTCTCGGAATTGGACGAAATCAACGCCAAACCTCCTATTTTTCCCGGAAGGCTCCAGAACACCGAAGAAGAGTCGGAGAGGGGCCAGGGGGCCACCACACCACATGGCGGCGCGGCCAGGGGGGGCCCCGCGCCACCCTATGGTGTGGGCACCCCTTCGACCCCCCAGCGCCGCCTCTTCGCCTATAAAATCCCTTTCGACCTAAAAACGCAGTACCAATTGACGAAACTCCAGAAAGACTCCAGGGGCACCGCCGCCATCGCGAAACTCCAATTCGGGGGACAGAACTCTGTTTCGGCACCCTGCCGGGACGGGGAATTGCCCCCGGAGCCATCTCCACCGCCGTCTTCACCGCTATCTTCACCACCATCACTGCCTCCATGATGAGGAGGGAGTAATCCACCCCCGAGGCTGAGGGCTCCGCTGTAGCTATGTGGTTCATCTCTCTCCCATGTACCTCAATACAATAATCTCATGAGCTGCTTTACATGATTGTGATTCATATGAGTTTTGTATCACTATTATCTATGTGCTACTCTAGCAATGTTATTAAAGTAGTTTTATTCCTCCTGCACGATCTAATGGTGACAGTGTGTGCATCCGTGTTAGTACTTGGTTTATGCTATGATCATGATCTCTTGTAGATTATGAAGTTAATTATTGCTATGATAGTATTGATGTGATCTATTCCTCCTACATATGCATGAAGGTGACAGTGTGCATGCTATGTTAGTACTTGGTTTAGTCTTTTGATCTATCTTACACTATAAGGTTACTAAAATATGAACATTAATTGTGGAGCTTGTTAACTCCGGCATTGAGGGTTCGTGTAATCCTACGCAATGTGTTCATCATCCAACAAGAGTGTAGAGTATGCATTTATCTATTCTGTTATGTGATCAATGTTGAGAGTGTCCACTAGTGAAAGTGTAATCCCTAGGCCTTGTTCCTAAATACTGCTATCGCTGCTTGTTTACTGTTTTACTGCGTTACTACTGCTGCAATACTACCACCATCAACTACACGCCAAAGAAGCTATTTTCTCGGCACCGTTGCTACTGCTCATATATATTCATACCACCTGTATTTCACTATCTCTTCGCCGAACTAGTGCACCTATTAGGTGTGTTGGGGACACAAGAGACTTCTTGCTTTGTGGTTGCAGGGTTGCATGAGAGGGATATCTTTGACCTCTTCCTCCCTGAGTTCGATAAACCTTGGGTGATCCACTTAAGGGAAAACTTGCTGCTGTTCTACAAACCTCTGCTCTTGGAGGCCCAACACTGTCTACAGGAAAAGGAGGGGGAAGTAGACATCAAGCTATTTTCTGGCGCCGTTGCCGGGGAGGAAAGGTAAAAGGTACTCACACTCCGGACCTCGGCTACCAAGCTATTTTCCGCCGTTGTAAGTACTCGAAGCTATTTCCTTTAGATTCTGCAATTGCATCTTTTTGTTTCTTGTTTACACTAGTTAGGCATAATGGAAAACAACAAAAAAATTGGTGAGCTTTTTAATCTTTTTCCTGATTTAGAATTGTTTGATGCGAAAATTAAAAAACCTATGGAACCTTATTTGCATGCTAGTAGCGATGTTATTAGTATGAATGCAATTACTGCTAATACTATGGAAAAGTCTAAGCTTGGGGAAGCTAGTTTATATAAAAATAATCTTTTTTGCTCCTCAGCTTTGGAAGAAATATTTTGCTCGATAATGCTTTATCTCCCATATGCGATAACTCTAATGATGCTTCTGATATTTTAAATCCACCTGCTGAAAGTATTCCGTATAAAATACCTATGAAAATTATTGAACGTGTTATGGACAACCACTATAAAGGGGATGGAACTGTCCATCCTAGAGATCATTTACTGTTTTTGCACGAATTATGCGGGTTATTCAAGTGTGCAGGTATCTCTATGGATGAAGTGAGGAAGAAGCTATTCTCTGTTTCGCTGTCTGGTAAAGCGGCGCATTGGTATAAATTGTTGGAGAATAGACATTCTCTTGGTTGGGAGGAAATTGCATCTCTCTTTTATTCTAAATTTTATCCTCCTCATGAAGTGCGTATTGATAGGAATTATATTTATAACTTTTATCCTCGTGATGGAGAGAGTATTTCTCAAGCGTGGGGGAGACTGAAGTCACTAATGCTCAAATGTCCCATTCATGAGCTCCCCCGTAATGTTATTGTTAACAATTTTTATGCGAGGCTTTCAGGACAACACAAGGACTATCTGGACGCGTGTTCGGAGGGATCTTTCACAAGCAAGGAGGTTGAAGCTAGGTGGGATCTTCTTGATCGGATTAAGGAGAACGCTGAAGGATGGGAGAACAATGAAGGTAAAGAGTCAGGTATAAATTATGAATATGAATGCATTGAAGCCTTTATGGATACCGATGAATTTCGAAATATGAGTGCTACTTATGGTCTTGACTCTCAAATTGCTGCAAATCTTTATAAAGCCTTTGCTTCCCATTTTGAATTGCCTAAAAAGAATTTTGATAAGTATCATGAACCTTTTAAAGAGGCTTGCATGAAGAATGAAATTGTTGTTAATTATTGCAATGAGCATGCTCAAACTCCTAAGAATGCTATTTCTTATAAGCATGTTAATTTTTGTGGAATGCATAGACCTTGTGGAATTAATCAAATCGAAGATGAATATTGCATCCATCATATTAATGAAAAAACTAGAAAGTGGTTTAGGGCTCTAGATGATCTTGGTAAAAAGTTTGTGCCCTCTATCCTTTTATTTGTGAAGTTTGCCATGAAGTGGGTCATTTTAATTTTCAATGCTCCTCCAATGATAATTTGAACCCAATGAGTGCTGCAAATTTGTATTGTGATGATGAAATTACTCCTAATCAGCATGATGAACTTACTTTATTTTTGGGGTGTGAAGAACTGTCGAGAAAAATCTCTTTGTTACATATGAGTGATCTTGATATTGATGATGTCCTGCATGGGTGTTTTTCTTATTGCATTGATAATAGCCATACAAATACTTACATACAAAATATTTTAGAAGATGACACCTTGCCAAAATATGATAGGACCGCTGTGTGTTTTCAACTAATTAATGAAAAGGAGGGGTCCTCCCAAGTTTCTTCTATTGTTTCTGAAAATAAATCAGGTTATGCGGACAAGCTACCCGTCAAGCCTATTCCTCTTAAAGAAGGGAACGAGGAGAAGGAAGAGAAGAAGAAGAAGAAGGGAACGAAGAAGAAGAAGAAGAAGGAGAATAAAAAGAAAGAGGTAACGGCGTATCCCCGCGTGAATGAGATAACACTAAGTAACCGTAAGTATGTTGCTCCTAATGATTATTGTGATAATGAATCTGAATACGATGATCTTCCTATACCCTTTACATACGTTAGCAATCATGATTTGAATGAGCACACTACTTTTGATATTGCAAATCTCTGGGAAACTAATTCTGAAAATGATGATGATAATAATTGCCATAGTGTCAGTGCTATCCATGCTTCCTCCCATAATGATATAGAAAGCTCTAAGCTTGGGGAAGAGGTGTTTGAAAACCCTTTTGCTACTGATCATTATGTGTTTGATACATCTCCTTCTAATAACAACGATGGTATGGTCATAGATAAACCGACTGTGAAAGATAACTATTCTATTTCTTATGATGACACTGTGCCTCCAATCTTTGATGATTATTATAAAGAATGCTATGATATAAGTTATAACTATCCTTATGAAACTTGTCATAGTCATGATTGGATTACCAAAAACAATTCTTTTAATATGCAACTTGTTTACCATGTTCAAATTCTTGATAATAATCTTGCTCTAATTACCATTAATGAGAATAACTCTTCTTATGCCAAAATTAATGATACTTCTATGCATATGAACCATGATAAGAATGTTTTAAGTGATGGGTATATTGTGGATTTCATCGATGATGCTACTGAAAGTTATTATGAGAGAGGGAAATATGGTTATATGCATCTTAATAATATTAAGTTTCCCCTCTTTATGTTGAGAATCTTGAAGTTACTCGTGTTTTATCCTCTTATGCTTGTCACTTTGTTCTTCATGAATTCATTTGTGTACAAGATTCCTCTGCATAGGAAGCATGTTAGGCTTAAATGTGTTTTGAATTTGCCTCTTGAAGCTCTCTTTTGCTTCAAATACTATTTCTTGCGGGTGCATCACCAAAACTGCTGAGCCCATCTTAATGGCTATAAAGAAAGAACTTCTTGGGAGATAACCCATGTGTTATTTTGCTACAGTACTTTGTTTTATATTTGTGTCTTGGAAATTGTTTACTACTGTAGCAACCTCTCCTTATCTTAGTTTAGTATTTTATTGTGCCAAGTAAAGCCGTTGATAGAAAAGTAAGTACTAGATTTGGATTACTGCGCAGTTCCAGATTTCTTTGCTGTCACGAATCTGGG
Source organism: Lolium perenne (assembly GCF_019359855.2). NCBI lineage: Eukaryota > Viridiplantae > Streptophyta > Magnoliopsida > Poales > Poaceae > Lolium > Lolium perenne. Next base: position 139,922,683 of record NC_067248.2, on the reverse strand, counting down.
TCTACCTCCCTGTAGGTAGCTCATAAAATTAAGCCAATTTACGTGCATGATCCTCAGATATGTACGCAACTTTCATTCAATTTGAGTATTTTCATTTGAGCAAGTCTGTTGGCCTAATAAAATTCGTCAATACGAACTGTTCTGTTTTGACAGATTCTGCCTTTTATTTCGCATTGCCTCTTTTGCTATGTTGGATGAATTTCTTTGATCCACTAATGTCCAGTAGCTTTATGCAATGTCCAGAAGTGTTAAGAATGATTGTGTCACCTCTGAATATGTTATTTTTTATTGTCACTAACCCTCTAATGAGTTGTTCTAAGTTTGGTGTGGAGGAAGTTTTCAAGGATCAAGAGAGGAGTATGATGCAACATGATCAAGGAGAGTGAAAGCTCTAAGCTTGGGGATGCCCCGGTGGTTCACCCCTGCATATTCTAAGAAGACTCAAGCGTCTAAGCTTGGGGATGCCCAAGGCATCCCCTTCTTCATCGACAAATTATCAGGTTCCTTCTCTTGAAACTATATTTTTATTCGGTCACATCTTATGTGCTTTACTTGGAGCGTCTGTATGCTTTTATTTTTTGTTTTTGTTTGAATAAATTGGATTACATCATGCTTGTGTGGGAGAGAGACACGCTCCGCTGGTTCGTATGAACACATGTGTTCTTAGCTCATAGTATTCATGGCGAAGTTTCTTCTTCGTTAAATTGTTATATGGTTGGAATTGGAAAATGCTACATGTAGTAATTGCTATAATGTCTTGGGTAATGTGATACTTGGCAATTGTTGTGCTCTTGTTTAAGCTCTTGCATCATATACCTTGCACCTATTAGTGAGGAAATACATAGAGCTTGTTAAAATTTAGGTTTGCATGAGTGGTTTCTCTAGAGTCTAGATATTTTCTAGTAAGATGTTTGAACAACAAGGAAGACGATGTATAGTTTTATAATGTTTGTAATATATCTTTTATGTGAGTTTTGCTGTACTAGTTCGTGCTTGTGTTTGCTTCAAACAACCTTGCTAGCCTTAACCTTGTATCGAGAGGGAATACTTCTCATGCATCCAAATCCTTGAGCCAAACAACACTATGCCATTTGTGTCCACCATACCTACCTACTACATGGTATTTTCCGCCATTCCAAAGTAAATTGCTTGAGTGCTACCTTTAAAATTCCATCATTTACCTTTGCAATATATAGCTCATGGGACAAATAGCTTAAAAACTATTGTGGTATTGAATATGTAATTATGCACTTTATCTCTTATTAAGTTGCTTGTTGTGCGATAACCATGTTCACTGGGGACGCCATCAACTACTCTTTGTTGAATTTCATGTGAGTTGCTATGCATGTCCGTCTTGTCTGAAGTAAGAGAGATCTACCACCTTATGGTTAAGCATGCATACTGTTAGAGAAGAACATTGGGCCGCTAACTAAAGCCATGATCCATGGTGGAACTTTCAGTTTTGGACATATATCCTCAATCTCAAATGAGAAAATTATTAATTGTTGTTACATGCTTATGCATAAAAGAGGAGTCCATTATCTGTTGTCTATGTTGTCCCGGTATGGATGTCTAAGTTGAGAATAATCAATAGCGAGAAATCCAATGCGAGCTTTCTCCTTAGACCTTTGTACAAAGTGACATAGAGGTACCCCTTTGTGACACTTGGTTAAAACATGTGCATTGTGATGATCCGGTAGTCCAAGCTAATTAGGACAAGGTGCGGGCACTATTAGTACATTATGCATGAGGCTTGCAACTTGTAAGATATAATTTACATGATACATATGCTTTATTACTACCGTTGACAAAATTGTTTCATGTTTTCAAAATAAAAGCTCTAGCACAAATATAGCAATCGATGCTTTCCTCTTCGAAGGACCATTCTTTTACTTTTATTGTTGAGTCAGTTCACCTATCTTTCTCCACCTCAAGAAGCAAACATTTGTGTGAACTGTGCATTGATTCTTATATACTTGCTTATTGCACTTGTTATATTGCTTGCATTGACAACTATCCATGAGATATACATGTTACAAGTTGAAAGCAACCGCTGAAACTTAATCTTCCATTGTGTTGCTTCAATACCTTTACTAAGAATTTATTGCTTTATGAGTAACTCTTATGCAAGACTTATTGATGCTTGTCTCGAAAGTACTATTCATGAAAAAGTCTTTGCTATATGATTCAATTGTTTACTCATTGCATTTACAGTGTTTCGAATCGCTGCATTCATCTCATATGCTTTACAATGGTATGATTAAGATTATGTTGGTAGCATGTCACCTCAGAAATTATCTTTTATCGTTTACCTACTCGAGGACGAGTAGGAACTAAGCTTGGGGATGCTGATACGTCTCCAACGTATCTATAATTCCTGATGTTCCATGCTTGTTTTATGACAATACCAACATGTTTTGTTCACACTTTATATCATTTTTATGCATTTTCCGGAACTAACCTATTAACGAGATGCCACAGTGCCAGTTCCTGTTTTCTGCTGTTTTTTGGTTCCAGAAAGGCTGTTCGGGCAATATTCTCGGAATTGGACGAAATCAACGCCAAACCTCCTATTTTTCCCGGAAGGCTCCAGAACACCGAAGAAGAGTCGGAGAGGGGCCAGGGGGCCACCACACCACATGGCGGCGCGGCCAGGGGGGCCCGCGCCACCCTATGGTGTGGGCACCCCTTCGACCCCCCTGCGCCGCCTCTTCGCCTATAAAATCCCTTTCGACCTAAAAACGCAGTACCAATTGACGAAACTCCAGAAAGACTCCAGGGGCGCCGCCGCCATCGCGAAACTCCAATTCGGGGGACAGAACTCTGTTTCGGCACCCTGCCGGGACGGGGAATTGCCCCCGGAGCCATCTCCACCACCGTCTTCACCGCCATCTTCACCACCATCGCTGCCTCCATGATGAGGAGGGAGTAATCCACCCCCGAGGCTGAGGGCTCCGCTGTAGCTATGTGGTTCATCTCTCTCCCATGTACCTCAATACAATAATCTCATGAGCTGCTTTACATGATTGAGATTCATATGAGTTTTGTATCACTATTATCTATGTGCTACTCTAGCAATGTTATTAAAGTAGTTTTATTCCTCCTGCACGATGTAATGGTGACAGTGTGTGCATCCATGTTAGTACTTGGTTTATGCTATGATCATGATCTCTTGTAGATTATGAAGTTAATTATTGCTATGATAGTATTGATGTGATCTATTCCTCCTACATATGCATGAAGGTGACAGTGTGCATGCTATGTTAGTACTTGGTTTAGTCTTTTGATCTATCTTACACTATAAGGTTACTAAAATATGAACATTAATTGTGGAGCTTGTTAACTCCGGCATTGAGGGTTCGTGTAATCTTACGCAATGTGTTCATCATCCAACAAGAGTGTAGAGTATGCATTTATCTATTCTGTTATGTGATCAATGTTGAGAGTGTCCACTAGTGAAAGTGTAATCCCTAGGCCTTGTTCCTAAATACTGCTATCGCTGCTTGTTTACTGTTTTACTGCGTTACTACTGCTGCAATACTACCACCATCAACTACACGCCAGCAAGCTATTTTCTGGCACCGTTGCTACTGCTCATATATATTCATACCACCTATATTTCACTATCTCTTCGCCGAACTAGTGCACCTATTAGGTGTGTTGGGGACACAAGAGACTTCTTGCTTTGTGGTTGCAGGGTTGCATGAGAGGGATATCTTTGACCTCTTCCTCCCTGAGTTCGATAAACCTTGGGTGATCCACTTAAGGGAAAACTTGCTGCTGTTCTACAAACCTCTGCTCTTGGAGGCCCAACACTGTCTACAGGAAAAGGAGGGGGAAGTAGACATCAGATCCCTAGGCCTTGTTCCTAAATACTGCTATCGCTGCTTGTTTACTGTTCTACTGCATTTGTACTATCCGCAATATTACCACCATCAACCATACGCCAGTCCTGGACAGCAAAACACTTTTCTGGTGCCGTTGCTACTGCTCATACTTATTCATACCACCTGTATTTCACTATCTCTTCGCCGAACTAGTGCACCTATTAGGTGTGTTGGGGACACAAGAGACTTCTTGCTTTGTGGTTGCAGGGTTGCATGAGAGGGATATCTTTGACCTCTTCCTCCCTGAGATCGATAAACCTTGGGTGATCCACTTAAGGGAAACTTGCTGCTGTTCTACAAACCTCTGCTCTTGGAGGCCCAACAATGTCTACAAGAATAGAAGCTCCCGTAGACATCAACTGCTGCTAACTCTAAGTCATGGGTTGGATAGTTCTACTCATGTTGCTTCAGTTGCCTTGACATATATGATGTCACCTTGCCTTCTTGCATCAACACACATCCAAGACCAATCTTGGATGGGTCACAATAGACGTCAAATGGCTTGGTGATATCGGGCATGATAGAAATTGGGGCTGTGGTTAATCTGCTCTTGAGTTTCTGGATACTCTCTTCACACTTATCAGTCCATTCAAACTTCTTGTCCTTCTTCAACAGTTGAGTCATTGGTCTTGCTATGCTGGAAAATCCTTCAACAAACCTGCGGTAATATCCCGCTAATCCAAGAAATGCACGGACTTCAGTCTGGGTGGTTGGGGCTTTCCATTCCTCAACGGTCTTGATCTTAGCGAGATCTACAACAATTCCTCCTGCAGACAAGATGTGTCCCAGGAATCCTACTTCCTTTAACCAAAACTCACATTTTCTGAACTTGGCATACAACTGATGCTTCCTAAGGGTTTCCAGTATAACTTCCAAATGTTGCTCATGCTCTTCTTCTGATTTGGAGTAGATTAGGATGTCATCGATGAAGACAATGACAAACTTATCCAAAAAGTTCATAAAGATCTTATTCATGAGATTCATGAAATAAGCGGGGGCATTGGTCAATCCAAATGACATGACATTGTACTCATACAATCCATATCGGGTGGTGAAGGCAGTTTTGGGGATATCGGTTGCACGAATCTTCAGTTGATGGTAACCAGTCCTAAGATCAATCTTAGAGAACACTCTGGCACCGGTCAGCTGGTCAAACAGGTCTTCTATCTTTGGAAAGGGGTATTTGTTATTGATGGTGACATCGTTAAGCTTACGGTAATCCATACATAAATGAGTGGCACCGTCTTTCCTATCCACAAATAAAACTGGTGAGCTCCAAGGCGACGCACTTGGTCGAATCAGACCTTTGTACAACATGTCATCCAGTTGCTTCTTCAGTTCCACTAACTCTGCTGGGTTCATACTATAGGGTCTTTGAGCTATGGGTCCTGTTCCAGGTATTAACTCAATGATAAACTCGATATTCCGATCTGGGGGCATACCGGGTAGATCATCAGGAAACACATCGGGGTATCGACAGACTACCCTGATCTGATCCAAGGTTGGCTTGGCTAAACTCTGGTTGCAGGTGAACTTTCTGGGCAGCCTTTCAGACACGTGTTCTACTAACACTCCAGTGCTACTACTCATGGTGATGGCCTTCTTGGCACAGTCAATCAATCCATGATGTTTCGACATCCAATCCATATATACCCAGTACTAGTTCCAAACCTTTTGTTCCCAGAACAATCAAATTTGCATAAAAATATATTTCATGTATTCTGATAGGCACATCTTTGCAAATTTTTCTAGCTTCTGTAGTTGAACCAGGTATTTGAACTATCATGACATGTTTCAAACTGATTGGTTGAATCTTACTAGTGCATGCAAAATCTTCAGTAACAAACGAATGCGATGCTCCGGAATCAAACAACACTCTTGCAGGTATTGAGTTAACAGAGAACAAACCCAGCACGACATCTGGTGCTTCCTGGGCTTCTTCGGCGTTCATGTGGAAGAGGCGGCCGCTGCGGTTGTTCGGGTTGTTCGGGGTGAACTTCCTTCCGGCTGAGACATGGCGTTGCTGCTGAGCAGGTGCAGCGGTATTGGGGGTGGTTTTGGCAAGCTTCTTGGGGCACTCATTGGAGTAGTGACCCACTATTCTGCATTCAAAACAAGTCACAGTTGACTTGTCCTTGGGGGCGACGGTGACAGCGTTGCTCCCAGTCCTTGGAGCGGTGTTGTTGTTGTGGTTGCCGGGGGCTCTCATCGGGGCACGGTTGAAGTTGTTGTTGTTGTTGGCATGGTGGTTGTTGTTGTTGTGGCCTCCTGGCCTTGGGTGCCCTCCACTCCGATTGGGAAAGTTCGGACGTGACAGCGGCACATGCGGCTTGTTGTTTCTCGGAGAAAATCCTCCGCTTGAGCTGGGGCGATACCTTGGTGTATTGCTGGGCACACTCTGATTCATCATGCGACGCTTACGGTTCTCATTGGCTTGATGCAGTTTGCCCTCCATCTGGATGGCTGAGTCCACCAGAGCTTCTAAGTCAGCAAAGGGGATGTTGATCAGCACAGTCTGCATCTCATCGCGCAGTCCGTTCAGGAATCTCTCCTTCTTCTTCTCGTTGGTGTCGGTTTCATTCGGGGCGTACCTTGACAGAGTGAGGAATTTGTCGCGGTATTCCACCATGGACATCCTACCTTGTTTGAGTTCCCGGAACTCATCCCTCATCTTCTTGATTAGGCCCGGGGGCACATGGTACTTGCTGAACTTGAGTTTGAAATCCTCCCAAGTCATCATCTGTCCCGCATTCATTGCGCGGGCGCTTGTCCACCAGGCTCTGGCAGGTCCTGATAGGTAATGGGTAGCGAACAGTACTTTCTTTGTGGATTCTACTCCCGCAACCTCTAGGTTATTCTCCATTGTCTGGAGCCAGTCATCGGCATCAAGTGGCTCTTCGGTTCTGCTAAACATAGGAGGGTTGATGTTCTGAAAGTTCTTCAGTTTGGATCCAGGATGATCATGGTTTCCATGGCCTTGATTGTTGTTAGCAATCTGTTGCAGTGCTGCAATATTGGCTTGTCTTTCGGCTCTTTCAGCCTCTCTATCTGCCATCACCATCTGCAACATTTGCATCATCGCATCCTGATTGGTGCTGCGGGTTGGAGGGGCCATCTGAACATTGAGACAGATCATGAGATAAGAGGGAATTTTTCTATGGCTTGTTTTGGGTAAGTTAGAAGTTTTAAAACTTGAGTACTTGTCATGTTGAAAACGAACAACACTTTCATTCATTTCAAACAACACACATTAAAAGCTAACATATTAATGGTTTTAAGAACCATTTCTCCATGCTATGATACAAGGGATCCTGATACAAACTCACACCTACGCAAGTGAACAAGTGAAACTACTCATCATCTACATCTATCGGGATGTAGTCATCTTCTCCGGCCTCCATGAACTCATAGTCTTCCACATCAGTGTTCTCATCCTCTTCGAAGTCATCATCATCACTCAAGAAGGCTGCTCCTCCCGGAATGTCTTCACCTTCTTCTTCCATTTCCCTCAGCTGAGTCTCCTGAGCCTGAACAGTATAATCCAAGGATGCTATCTTTGAGCGAAGGCGAGCGATGGTGGAGTCCTTCTTGGCTCGCTACTGGCGGAGTGTCTTGCGATCCTTGGCCAACATCTTGATGGTCTCAGTCTGCTGAGACAAGTGGAGGTGAGTCTGGTTGGCGTAGATGCGGGAGTTGTCCAGCTCCTTCCGGGTCTCGTGCAGCATATAATCCAGGTGCTTGATACGTCTCAAACGTATCTATAATTTCTTATGTTCCATGCTAGTTTTATGACAATACTAACATGTTTTATATACACTTTATATCATTTTTATGCATTTTCCGGTACTAACCTATTAACAAGATGTCGAAGCGCTAGTTCCTGTTTTCTGCTGTTTTTGGTTTCAGAAATCCTACACAGGAAATATTCTCGGAATTGGACGAAAAAAAGCCCACGGCCCTATTTTCCACAGAGGGTTCCAGAACATCGAAGAAGAGATGAAGTGGGGCCACGAGGCGGCCACACCATAGGGGGGCGGCCCCACCCCTGGCCGCGCCGCCATGTGGGTGGGCCCCTCGGGACTCCACCGATGCTGCCCCTTCGCCTATATATTGCCCCAGATGCGAAAAACCTAAAAAGATCGGTCTTCCTCCATGAAAAGATACGTAGCCGCCGCCATCGCGAAGACAAGTTCGCGGGACAGAAGTCTCTGTTCTGGCACGCCGCCGGGACGGGGAAGTGCCCCCGGAATCCATCTCCATCGACTACATCGCCATCTTCATCGCCGTTGCTGTCTCCCATGATGAGGAGGGTGTAGTTCTCCCCCGAGGCTGAGGGCTCTACCGGTAGCTATGTGGTTCATCTCTCTCTCCCATGGTGTGATCTTTATGTGATCATGAGCTTTGTAATCTAGTTGAATACGTAGATGTTGCTCGTGTCTATTATTCACTCTAGAGGTTACTTTAATATGAACCCCGGAGTTACTCTCCACGGTGTGATGGTGACAGTGTGCGCATCGTGTGTGATTCCTTTATGACGTTGTGGAGCTTGTTTACTCCGGCTTGAGGTGTGCTTTTGCAGCCCTACACAATGAATGATGTTTCTTATCCAACAAGAGAGTGTTTGAGAGTAGCATTTATTTATTCAGTTATGTGATCATTGTTGAGAGTGTCCACTAGTGAAAGTATGATCCCTAGGCCTTGTTTCTAAGCATTGAAACACCGTTTCCAACAAGTTCTGCTACATGTTCGCTTGCTGCCATTTTTATTTCAGATTGCAATTACTACTTATAATCATCCATATTACTTGTATTTCACTATCTCTTCGCCGAACTAGTGCACCTATACATCTGACAAGTGTATTAGGTGTGTTGGGGACACAAGAGACTTCTTGTATCTTAATTGCAGGGTTTCTTGAGAGGGATATCTTTGACCTCTACCTCCCTGAGTTCGATAAACCTTGGGTGATTCACTTAAGGGAAACTTGCTGCTGTTCTACAAACCTCTGCTCTTGGAGGCCCAACAATGTCTACAGGAATAGAAGCGTGCGTAGACATCAAGCTATTTTCTGGCGCCGTTGCCGGGGAGGTAAGGTAAAAGGTATTCACATCCTCCGACTACTAAGCTATTTCCTAGCACTGTTGCCGGTGTGTGAGTGCTCGATGCTGTTTCCTTTAGATTCTGCAATTATATCTTTTTGTTTCTTGTTTTTATTTTACTAGTTAGGCTTAATGGAAAACAACAAAAATATTAGATATCTTTATAGTATTTATCTTGAGTTAGGACATGAGGTGTTTGAAGAGAAAATTAAAAAACCTATGGAACTTTATATGCATGCTAATGGCAATGTTATTAGTATGAATGCTTTGAACACCATTGTTGCTAATGCTATGGAAAATTCTAAGCTTGGGGAAGCTGGTTTTGATAAGCATGATATTTTTAGTCCCCCAAGCATGGAGGAGAAAATTTACTTTGATGATACTTTACCTCCTATATATGATGATTACAATGATGACTATGATATTTTCAGTCCATATACTATTGAGGATAAAATTAATTATGATTACAATATGCCTCCTATATATGATGATTATGGTGATGAGAATAATAATGATAGCTATTTTATTGAATTTGCTCCCACTACAATTAATAGTAATGGCTATGCTTATGTGGAGAATGATACTTTTATGCATATGAACCATGATAAGAATGTTTTAAGTGATGGTTATATTGTGGATTTCATCAATGATGCTACTAAAAGTTATTATGAGAGAGGGAAACATGGTTATATACATCTTAATAATATTAAGTTTCCCCTCTTTATGTTGAGAATGTTGAAGTTGCGCTTGTGTTGCCTTTCTATGCTTGTTGCTTTTTTGCTTTCAGTACTTGTTCCCTTACAAGATTCCTTTTCATAGGAAGTGGGTTAGACTTAAAAGTGTTTCTTATTTGCTGTTGGTGCTCTCTTTTGCTTCAACTCTTATTTCTTGCGAGAGCATCATTAAAATTACTGAGCCTATCTTAATGGCTATAAAGAAAGCACTTCTTGGGAGATAACCCATGTTTTATTTTGCTACTGTTTTGTTGTGTCTTGTAAGTTGTTACTACTGTAGAAACCTCTCCTTATCATGTTTATTGCATTGTTGTGCCAAGTAAAATCTTTGATAGAAGGTTGATACTAGATTTGGATTTCTGCGCAGAAACATATTTTTAGCTGTCACGAATTTGAGCTGTTCTCTCTGTAGGAGAATCTAAAAATTCTGTAAAAATTCATGGGTAATCCTCAGATATGTACGCAACTTTAATTAAATATGAGCTTCTTCATCTGAGCATGTTAAGTGCCTCGAAAAAATTCGTCTTTACGGACTGTTCTGTTTTGACAGATTCTGCCTTTTATTTCACATTGCCTCCTTTACTGTGTTTGAGTGGATTTCATTGCTCCATTAAATTTCAGTAGCCTTGGGTAATGTACAGAAGTGTTGGGAATGATTGTTTCCTCGCTGAACATGTGAATTTTTGATTATGCACTAACCCTTTAATGAGATTGTTTTGAGTTTGGTGTGAAGGAAATTTTCAAGGATCAAGAGAGGAGGATGATATAATATGATCAAGAAGAGTGAAAAGTCTAAGCTTGGGGATGCCCCCGTGGTTCATCCCTGCATATTTCAAGAAGACTCAAGCATCTAAGCTTGGGGATGCCCAAGGCATCCCCTTCTTCATCAACCACTTATCAGGTCACCTCTAGTGAAACTATATTTTTATTCCGTCACATCTTATGTGCTTTACTTGGAGCGTCTGTGTGCTTTTATTTTTGTTTGTATTTGAATAAAATCGGATCCTAGCATTCCGGAGAAAGACACGCTCCGCTTTTTCATATTGAACACTGGTGTTCTTAGTTTTACTTTTAATGTTCATGACGAAAGTTGAAAGCTGCTTCATTTATTGCTATTTGGTTGGAAACCGAAAATGCTTCATGTGGTAATTGGTATGTTGTCTTGAATAATTTGATACTTGGCAATTGTTTTGAGCTCTCAAGTAGATCATGTTTAAGCTCTTGCATCATGTGGTTTAAACCTATTAGTGGAGAACTACTGTAGAGCTTGTTGAAATTTGGTTTGCATGATTGGTCTCTCTAAGGTCTAGATATTTTCTGGTAAAAGTGTTTGGGCAACAAGGAAGATAGTGTAGAGTCTTATAATGCTTGCAATATGTTCTTATGTAAGTTTTGTTGTACCGGTTCATACTTTTGTTTGCTTCAAACAACCTTGCTAGCCAAAGCCTTGTACTGAGAGGGAATACTTCTCGTGCATCCAAAACCTTGAGCCAAAACTTATGCCATTTGTGTCCACCATAACTACCTACTATGTGGTATTTTTCTGCCATTTCAAGTAAATACTTCATGTGCTACCTTTAAACAATTCAAAACTTCATTACTCCTTATTTGTGTCAATGTTTTATAGCTCATGAGGAAGTATGTGGTGTTTTATCTTTCAATCTTGTTGGGCAGACTTTCACCAATGGACTAGTGGCACATCCGCTTATCCAATAATTTTGCAAAAAGAGCTGGCAACGGGGTTCCCAGCCCCAATTAATTAACTTTCATTAATAATTCTCTTCACATGTTTTGCCCTGATTCATCAGTAAGCAACTTAATTATGCAAATAGACACTCCTCCATGGTATGTGAAATGTTGGAAGGCACCCGAGGATTCGGTTAGCCATGGCTTGTGAAAGAAAAAGGTTGGGAGGAGTGTCATCTCTAAATAAAACTAAAGTACATGTGTAAACAAAATAGAAGAAGGATGATCTACCTTGCTGGTAGAGATAACGTCCTTCATGGGAGCCGCTCTTTGAAAGTCTGTTTGACAAGGGGGTTAGAGTGCCCACTACCATTCGTTGACAACAACAAACACCCCTCAAAACTTTACTTTTATGCTCTCTATATGATTTCAAAACTTGAAAAGATCTAGCACATGATTTAATCCCTGCTTCCCTCTGCAAAGGGCATTTCTTTTACTTTATGTTGAGTTAGTTTACCTACTTCTTTCTATCTTAGAACCAAACACTTGTGTCTACTGTGTGCATTGATTCTTACATACTTGCTTATTTGCACACATCATATTACTTTGTGTTGACAATTATCCATGAGATATACATGTTGAAAGTTGAAAGCAACTGCTGAAACTTAAATCTTCCTTTGTGTTGCTTCAAAACCTTCTATTAAGAATCTATTGCTTTATGAGTTAACTCTTATGCAAGACTTGTTGATGCTCGTCTTGAAAGTACTATTCATGAAAAAGTCTTTGCTATATGATTCAGTTGTTTAGTCATTATCTATTTGTTAATAAACTATAGACCATTGCTTTGAATCACTTCATTCATCTCATATGCTTTACAATAGTATTTGATCAAGATTATGATGGTAGCATGTCACTTCAGAAATTATCCTTTTTATCGTTTACCTACTCGAGGGCGAGTAGGAACTAAGCTTGGGGATGCTTGATACGTCTCAAACGTATCTATAATTTCTTATGTTCCATGCTAGTTTTATGACAATACTCACATGTTTTATATACACTTTATATCATTTTTATGCATTTTCTGGTACTAACCTATTAACAAGATGCCGAAGCGCCAGTTCCTGTTTTCTGCTGTTTTTGGTTTCTGAAATCCTACACAGGAAATATTCTCGGAATTGGACGAAACAAAAGCCCACGGCCCTATTTTCCACGGAGGGTTCCAGAACATCGAAGAAGAGACGAAGAGGGGCCACGAGGCGGCCACACCATTGGGGGTGCGGCCCCACCCCTGGCCGCGCCGCCATGTGGGGTGGGCCCCTCGGGACTCCACCGACGCTGCCCCTTCGCCTATATATTGCCCCAGATGCAAAAACCCTAAAAAGATCGGTCTTCCTCCATGAAAAGTTACGTAGCCGCAGCCATCGCGAAGACAAGATCGGGGGACAGAAGTCTCTATTCCGGCACGCCGCCGGGACGGGGAAGTGCCCCCGGAATCCATCTCCATCGACTCCATCGCCATCTTCATCGCCGTTGCTGTCTCCCATGATGAGGAGGGAGTAGTTCTCCCCCGAGGCTGAGGGCTCTACCGGTAGCTATGTGGTTCATCTCTCTCTCCCATGGTGTGATCTTTATGTGATCATGAGCTTTGTAATCTAGTTGAATACGTAGATGTTGCTCTTGTCTATTATGCACTCTAGAGGTTACTTTAATATGAACTCCCGAGTTACTCTCCACGGTGTGATGGTGACAGTGTGCGCATCGTGTGTGATTCCTTTATGACGTTGTGGAGCTTGTTTACTCCGGCTTGAGGTGTGCTCTTGCAGCCTTACACAATGAATGGTGTTTGTTATCTAACAAGAGAGTGTTTGAGAGTAGCATTTATTTATTCAGTTATGTGATCATTGTTGAGAGTGTCCACTAGTGAAAGTATGATCCCTAGGCCTTGTTTCTAATCATTGAAACAACGTTTCCAACAAGTTCTGCTACATGTTCGCTTGCTGCCATTTTTATTTCAGATTGCAGTTACTACTTATAATCATCCATATTACTTGTATTTCACTATCTCTTCGCCGAACTAGTGCACCTATACATCTGACAAGTGTATTAGGTGTGTTGGGGACACAAGAGACTTCTTGTATCTTAATTGCAGGGTTGCTTGAGAGGGATTTCTTTGAACTCTACCTCCCTGAGTTCGATAAACCTTGGGTGATTCACTTAAGGGAAACTTGCTGCTGTTCTACAAACCTCTGCTCTTGGAGTCCCAACACTATCTACAGGAATAGAAGCGTGCGTAGAGATCAGTGCTCCACGTGATGCTTCAGTTCAGGTTGTGACTGCAGGTCCATGGGTCCTCCAATGGAGTCATGCCTCGCAAAGTGAGTGAAGCGGGTTCCCTGGATCCCAATCACATTCTGCCCGCATAGACGGGCAAGTGCTTCCTGCAGAGCATGAGCGAGTCCATCCAACCAGTTGCTTTCCTGGATGGAGAATTGGATCCTCTCGGACATGGGAGGCTCCATCTTGCCTCTCAGATCCGCAACGACAACCCACTATAGTTCCCCTCTGGGCTGGTCGTTGACTTGAGTTCCGAAGAACTCCGGGTGTGGGCGCCCGAGATGCTCAGACAAAGAATCCAAGTCCCTCTCGAAAATCAAGCTACCGCCATTGCCCAGCTGGTAAAACTTGGTCTGGTTGAGTGGCTCCATCTGTAAGTGAATTGGAGGAGTAAGTTAGAGAAGTGCAAGTGTATCAAAATTTTATGTAGAATTTCAAAGTGAAGCATGAATTTCATATTTTGGAAAAGGTCTCAAGGGTAAGAGTGTGAATAAATTTTTCGCAAATATTCACTTCATTGGTTTTTGAAACTAAGTTTTTGAGACGTCCATTCTAACTAGGGTCTCCTAAGGTCAAACAATGGCTCTAATACCAATTTGTCAACACCCGGATTTTTAAGTCCAGATGACTATTATGCCATACATCGCAATCCCAGTAAGATTGTTTTTGCGAGACATAACAGTTGAATATCATAGAGTCATCATTCATTACAAACCATAGTCTACTTACAACAATAGATCACATGATCCACACTTACAATAATAGTTGATCTAGATATCAACACACACATAACACATAGCGGAAGCGAAGTTGTAGTAGTCCATCTAATCCACAGGCAACGCTTGACGTTAGAAGACGATCCTAGTTATCGTAGACGTCCTGCTGTCCGTCATCCTGATAGCTGGTACTATTGCTCCTCTTCATAGACTGGCCATTTGAATGGCCAGGGACACAGCCGTGAGTACTTTCAAGTACTCGCAAACTAATACTAGTGTAAGTACTAGCAGTTTTAGTGAGAGTGTTCTAAGCTCTAGGTTCATTTGCATAAAGCCAGTTTTATTTCATAAGCATTTAGTAAACAAAGACTCTTAATTTGCCTAACTTAACTCAAGTGGGAACATTAGTGTCATTCCCCCAACTCTGTTGTGATTCAAAATCAAAGTCACCTTTCAAATTCAAATCACAAGTCACCTTTTGGAAAAGTTCTGATGACGGAACAATATGGCCTTTCCAAGTGTCCATGACCGAGGACGCGGATATTCGAATAGGGTTACACTCTGCAGAGGTTGCACACTTGTGCCACAACATTTGATTACATCCGTCAGGGATAACCCTGAATAATCATAACTCAGTATGCGGATCATCAACCATTAACCTTTCACTTACACATCCTAGTATAGGCACCTCCCCCATGAGTTTGGCCTCCTAGTGATAACCAACTGCTATCCTGGGAACTGCACACATGGCTTGGGTAGGATATTCACCTCATTTCACGTCATTTCACTTTCAACGGAGGCAGCCTTGGCATAACCTCTATGACGCTTGTTCAGAGGGAACCCATACTAAGACACATAAATTTCCAGCTAAAGCCTTACCCATAATCAGGTATTGTGGGGGTACTCAAAAATTGGAATGGTATCGCATCCGAACCCAATCATCAGTGTTTATCAAAACACCATTTCATCCAAGTCACATTCACCTTCAAAATCTTTCAATGGAATGACTCATCACTCCAAGGTTTTCAAATTCCAAAAGTTCACATGTTCCCAGCTAGAGTAGTCACTTTTAATTTAGCACTAGCAACTAGTCATGAGGGGTGCTAACTAGCTTGTAGCTCTTTAGGCTAACTTTGATGCTCTTGCACTACCTTAACTAGACTTAAGTTAACTATCAGAGTAAGACTTGGGAAAGCAAAGTAAAAGCTTTGAGAGATAAAAACTGGGACTTGTAAGGTAAAACACAAAGTAGTATGGTATTAGTGCCTTGCTCAAGTTGAGCTTGCACTAGGGTAACTTGCAAGAGTATAGTTTTCCTTGATTGGTACAGTGGTCAAAGCTTTCTTCTTGTTCCTGGTAGTAGACTGATGTCTACGCATGCTTCTATTTCTGTAGACACTGTTGGGCCTCCAAGAGCAGAGGTTTGTAGAACAACATCAAGTTTCCCTTAAGTGAATCACCCAAGGTTTATCGAACTCAGGGAGGAAGAGGTCAAAGATATCCCTCTCAAGCAACCCTGCAATTACGATACAAGAAGTCTCTTGTGTCCCCAACACACCTAATACACTTGTCAGATGTATAGGTGCACTAGTTCGGCGAAGAGATAGTGAAATACAAGTGATATGGATGAATATGAGTGGTAATAACAATCTGAAATAAATATGGCAGCAAGTAAACATGTAGCAGAACAGTAAATAAACGGAGATTCGATATTCGGAAACAAGGCCTAGGGATCATACTTTCACTAGTTGACGCTCTCAACAATGATCACATAATAAAACTACTCTACACTCTCTTGTTGGATAACAAACACCATTCATTGTGTAGGGCTACAAGAGCTCCCTCAAGCCGGAGTTAACAAGCTCCACAACATCCGGAGTTCATATTTAAGTAACCTTTAGAGTGCATAATAGACCGTTGCAATTTAGACCGAGTACTAACATAGCATACACACTGTCAACAATAGCTAAGAAAGGGGGAATAGATCGCATCAATACTATCATAGTAATAGTTAACTTCATAATCTACAAGAGATTACAATCATAACCTACGCCAAGTACTACATGATGCACACACTGTCAACATTACATCATGGAGGAGGAATAGAATACTTTAATAACATCACTAGAGTAGCTCATAGATTAATAGTGATACAAAGCTCATGATCACATAAAGATCACATGGGAGAGAGATGAACCACATAGCTACCGGTAGAGCCCTCAGCCTCGGGGGAGAACTACTCCCTCCTCATCATAGGAGACAATAGCGACGATGAAGATGGCGGTGGTGTCGATGGAGATGCCTTCCGGGGGCACTTCCCCGTCCCGGCGGCGTGCCGGAACAGAGACTTCTGTCCCCCGAATCTTGGCTTCGCGATGGCGGCGGCTTTGGAACTTTTCTCGTATCGTGGCTTATTCGTATCGAAGTTTTAGGTCACCAGGGCTTAAATAGGCGAAGAGACGGAGTCGGAAGGGTCCTGGGGGGCCCACACAGTAGGGGGGCGCGCCCCCCCTTGGCCGCGCCGCCTTGTGGGGTGGGGCCCCCTTGGCTCCCCTCTGGCCCCTCTTCGGTGCTCTGGAAGCTTCCGGGAAAAATAAGATATTGGGCGTTGATTTCGTACAATTCCGAGAATATTTCCTTTGTAGGATTTCTGAAACCAAAAACAGGAGAAAACATGAACTGGCACTTCGACATCTTGTTAATAGGTTAGTTCCGGAAAATGCATCAAAATGATATAAAGTGTGAACAAAACATGTAAGTATCATAGACCTCCTCCTCCTGGTATTCCTCGGTACTAGCGTCTATAAACGGATACGAAGTATACAATCACCAAACCAATCTTAAGGGCTAGACTAAACACACAAATGGTTCACACAAGCTATTCTAGCATCACCTCCTTATTAACATGGTGGTTGACTTTGTTTTCTTTTTAAGAAAAAAACTCTCATTGAAATATTTATTAGGGCTTCTATTTATTATCTTTGAGAAGTAATTTCCTCTCATTGAATCATGTTAAGATTTAATCTCCTCAAATAATAAAGTAAGAACACATGTTGACCAAGGTCAACACTTCATATTTATCATTTGGGAAATGATTTAAATGACATAATTTATCTCATGCAATTTAAATACTACTATGGAATAATTTAATATCACTAAGTAATTAAATATGAGGTGCTATAAACTAAGGTCATTACCTCATATTGGATTACTTAGGACAATGATTTAAATGAGAGGGTACTGATACGCGTACAGCACGCGTCCGTTGGGAACCCCAAGAGGAAGGTGTGATGCGTACAGCGGCAAGTTTTCCCTCAGTATGAAACCAAGGTTTATCGAACCAGTAGGAGCCAAGAAGCACGTTGAAGGTTGATGGCGGCGAGATGTAGTGCGGCGCAACACCAGGGATTCCGGCGCCAACGTGGAACCTGCACAACACAAACCAAGTACTTTGCCCCAACGAAACAGCGAGGTTGTCAATCTCACCGGCTTGCTGTAACAAAGGATTAGATGTATAGTGTGGATGATGATTGTTTGCAGAAAACAGTAGAACAAGTATTGCAGTAGATTGTATTTCAATAAAGAGAATTGGACCGGGGTCCACAGTTCACTAGAGGTGTCTCTCCCATAAGATAAACAGCATGTTGGGTGAACAAATTACAGTTGGGCAATTGACAAATAGAGAGGGCATGACCATGCACATACATATTATGATGAGTATTGTGAGATTTAATTGGGCATTACGACAAAGTACATAGACCGCTATCCAGCATGCATCTATGCCTAAAAAGTCCACCTTCAGGTTATCATCCGAACCCCTTCCAGTATTAAGTTGCTAACAACAGACAATTGCATTAAGTATTGCGCGTAATGTAATCAGTAACTACATCCTCGAACATAGCACCAATGTTTTATCCCTAGTGGCAACAGCACATCCATAATCTTAGAGGTTTCTGTCACTCCCCCAGATTCACGGAGACATGAACCCACTATCGAGCATAAATACTCCCTCTTGGAGTTACAAGCATCTACTTGGCCAGAGCATCTACTAGTAACGGAGAGCATGCAAGATCATAAACAACACATAGACATAACTTTGATAATCAACATAACAAGTATTCTCTATTCATCGGATCCCAACAAACACAACATATATAATTACAGATAGATGATCTTGATCATGTTCGGCAGCTCACAAGACCCGACAATTAAGCACAATGGGGAGAAGACAACCATCTAGCTACTGCTATGGACCCATAGTCCAGGGGTAGACTACTCACACATCACTCCGGAGGCGACCATGGCGGCGTAGATTCCTCCAGGAGATGATTCCCCTCTCCGGCAGGGTGCCGGAGGCGATCTCCTGAATCCCCCGAGATGGGATTGGCGGCGGCGGCGTCTCTGGAAGGTTTTCCGTATCGTGGCTCTCGGTACTGGGGGTTTCGCGATGAAGGCTATTTGTAGGCGGAAGGGCAGGTCAAGGGGCGTCACGAGGGGCCCACACTACAGGTCGGCACGGCCAAGACCTGGGCCGTGCCGCCCTGTGGTTTGGCCACCTCGTGGCCCCACTTCGTCTCCTCTTCGGTCTTCTGGAAGCTTCGTGGCAAAATAGGACCCTGGGCGTTGATTTCGTCCAATTCCGAGAATATTTCCTTACTAGGATTCCTGAAACCAAAAACAGCAGAAAACAGCAACTGGCACTTCGGCATCTTGTTAATAGGTTAGTTCTAGAAAATGCACGAATATGACATAAAGTGTGCATAAAACATGTAGATATCATCAATAATGTGGCATGGAACATAAGAAATTATCGATACGTCGGAGACGTATCAGC
The DNA here is from genome assembly GCF_019359855.2 of Lolium perenne. Classification (NCBI taxonomy): domain Eukaryota; kingdom Viridiplantae; phylum Streptophyta; class Magnoliopsida; order Poales; family Poaceae; genus Lolium; species Lolium perenne. Next base: position 139,903,396 of record NC_067248.2, on the reverse strand, counting down.
ATCTCCAAGCTTAGTTCCTGCTCGTCCCGAGCAGGTAAACGATAAACAAAGATAATTTCTGGAGTGACATGCCATCATAACCTTGATCATACTATTTGTAAGCATATGTAGTGCATGCAGCGATCAAAACAATGTAAATGACATGAGTAAACAAGTGAATCATATAGCAAAGACTTTTCATGAATAGTACTTCAAGACAAGCATCAATAAGTCTTGCATAAGAGTTAACTCATAAAGCAATAATTCATAGTAAAAGCATTGAAGCAACACATAGGAAGATTAAGTTTCAGCGGTTGCTTTCAACTTGTAACATGTATATCTCATGGATATTGTCAATGTAGAGTAATATAATAAGTGCAATATGCAAGTATGTATGAATCAATTCACAGTTCACACAAGTGTTTGCTTCTTGAGGTGGAGAGAGATAGGTGAACTGACTCAACATAAAAGTAAAAGAAAGGTCCTTCAAAGAGGAAAAGCATCGATTGCTATATTTGTGCTAGAGCTTTTAATTTTGAAAACAAGAAACAATTTTGTCAACGGTAGTAATAAAGCATATGTATCATGTAAATTATATCTTACAAGTTGCAAGCCTCATGCATAGTATACTAATAGTGCCCGCACCTTGTCCTAATTAGCTTGGACTACCGGGATTATCTCAACGCACATGTTTTAACCAAGTGTCACAAAGGGGTACCTCTATGCCGCCTGTACAAAGGTCTAAGGAGAAAGCTCGCATCGGATTTCTCGCTATTGATTATTCTCAACTTAGACATCCATACCGGGACAACATAGACAACAGATAATGGACTCCTCTTTTATGCATAAGGATGTAGCAACAATTAATTTTCTCATTTGAGATTGAGGATATTGTCCAAAACTGAAACTTCCACCATGGATCATGGCTTTAGTTAGCGGCCCAATGTTCTTCTCTAACAATATGCATGCTCTAACCATAAGGTGGTAGATCTCCCTTACTTCAGACAAGACGAACATGCATAGCAACTCACATGATGTTCAACAAAGAGTAGTTGATGGCGTCCCCAGTGAACATGGTTATCGCACAACAAGCAACTTAATAAGAGATAAAGTGCATAAGTACATATTCAATACCACAATAGTTTTTAAGCTATTTGTCCCATGAGCTATATATTGTAAAGGTAGAGGATAGAAATTTTAAGGTAGCACTCAAGCAATTTACTTTGGAATGGCGGAGAAATACCATGTAGTAGGTAGGTATGGTGGACACAAATGGCATAGTGGTTGGCTCAAGTATTTGGATGCATGAGAAGTATTCCCTCTCGATACAAGGTTTAGGCTAGCAAGGCTATTTGAAACAAACACAAGGATGAAGCAGTGCAGCAAAACTCACATAAAAGACATATTGAAAACATTATAAGACTCTACACCGTCTTCCTTGTTGTTCAAACTCAATACTAGAAATTATCTAGACCTTAGAGAGACCAAATATGCAAACCAAATTTTAGCATGCTCTATGTATTTCTTCATTAATGGGTGCAAAGTATATGATGCAAGAGCTTAAACATGAGCACAACAATTGCCAAGTATCACATTATCCAAGACATTTTAGCAATTACTACATGTATCATTTTCCAATTCCAACCATATAACAATTTAACGAAGAAGAAACTTCGCCATGAATACTATGAGTAGAGCCTAAGGACATACTTGTCCATATGCTACAGCGGAGCGTGTCTCTCTCCCACAAAGTGAATGCTAGGATCCATTTTATTCAAACAAAATAAAAAAAAAACAAAAACAAACCGACGCTCCAAGCAAAGCACATAAGATGTGATGGAATAAAAATATAGTTTCAGGGGAGGAACCTGATAATGTTGTCGATGAAGAAGGGGATGCCTTGGGCATCCCCAAGCTTAGACGCTTGAGTCTTCTTGATATATGCAGGGGTGAACCACCGGGGCATCCCCAAGCTTAGAGCTTTCACTCTCCTTGATCATGTTGTATCATCTCCCTCTCTTGATCCTTGAAAACTTCCTCCACACCAAACTTAGAACAACTCATTAGAGGGTTAGTGCACAATCAAAATATACATGTTCAGAGGTGACATAATCATTCTTAACACTTCTGGACATTACACAAAGCTACTGAAAGTCAATGGAATCGAAATATCCATCGAACATAACAAAACTCGCAATGCGAAATAGAAGGCAGAATCTGTCAAAAACAGAACAGTTCGTATTGACGAATTTTATCGAGGCACCAGACTTGCTCAAATGAAAATGCTCAAATTGAATGAAAGTTGCGTACATATCTGAGGATCACTCACGTAAATTGGCATAATTTTCTGAGTTACCTACAGAGAATTTTGCCCAGATTCGTGACAGCAAAGAAATTTGTTTCTGTGCAGTAATCCAAATCTAGTATGAACTTTACTATCAACGACTTTACTTGGCACAACAAAACACTAAACTAAGATAAGGAGAGGTTGCTACAGTAGTAAACAACTTCCAAGACTCAAAATAAAAACAAAGTACTGTAGTAAAAACATGGGTTGTCTCCCATAAGCGCTTTTCTTTAACGCCTTTCAGCTAGGCGCAGAAAGTGTATATCAAGTATTATCGAGAGACGGAGCATCAACATCATAATTTGTTCTAATAATAGAATCAAAAGATAACTTCATTCTCTTTCTAGGGAAGTGTTCCATACCTTTCTTGAGAGGAAATTGATATTTAATATTACCTTCCTTCATATCAATGATAGCACCAACGGTTCGAAGAAAAGGTCTTCCCAATATGATGGGACAAGATGCATTGCATTCAATATCCAAGACAACAAAATCAACGGGGACAAGGTTATTGTTAACGGTAATGTGAACATTATCAACTTTCCCCAAAGGTTTCTTTGTAGAATGATCAGCAAGATTAACATCCAAATAACAATTTTTCAGCAGTGGCAAGTCAAGCATATTATAAATTTTCTTAGGCATAACAGAAATACTTGCACCAAGATCAATTAAAGCATTACAATCAAAATCTTTAACCTTCATCTTAATGATGGGCTCCCAACCATCCTCTAGCTTTCTAGGAATAGAAGCTTCGCGCTCTAGTTTCTCTTCTCTATCTTTTATGAGAGCATTTGTAATATGTTGCGTGAAAGCCAAATTTATAGCACTAGCATTAGGACTTTTAGCAAGTTTTTGTAAGAACTTTATAACTTCAGAGATGTGGCAATCATCAAAATTCAAACCATTATAATCTAAAGCAATGGGATCATCATCCCCAATGTTGGAAAAAATTTCAGCAGTTTTATCACAGGCAGTTTCAGCAGTTTTAGCAGTTTCAGGCAGTTTCTCGCACTTTACATTAGAAGTGGAAACATTGCTAACACCAATTCTTTTATTAGTATTAGTAGGAGGTGCAGCAACTTGTGTAGCATTAGCATTACTAGTGGTGGTAATAGTCCAAACTTTAGCTATATTATCTTCTTTTTCATTTTCTTTTCTTTCCCACCTAGCACGCAATTCGGCCATCAATCTTATATTCTCATTAATTCTAACTTGGATGGCATTTGCTGTAGTAACAATTTTATTATGATGATTTTCATTAGGCATAACTTTCGATTTCAAAAGATCAACATCAGCAGCAAGACTATCGACTTTAGAAGCAAGTATATCAATTTTCCCAAGCTTTTCTTCAACAGATTTGTTAAAAAGCAGTTTGTGTACTAATAAATTCTTTAAGCATGGCTTCAAGTCCAGGGGGTGTGTTCCTATTATTGTTGTAAGAATTCCCATAAGAATTACCATAGCCGTTGCCATTATTATAAGGATATGGCCTATAGTTGTTACTAGAATTGTTCCGGTAAGCATTGTTGTTGAAATTATTATTTTTAATGAAGTTGACATCAACATGTTATTCTTGTGCAACCAATGAAGCTAATGGAACATTATTAGGATCAATATTTGTCCTATCATTCACAAGCATAGACATAATAGCATCAATCTTATCACTCAAAGAAGAGGTTTCTTCGACAGAATTTACCTTCTTACCTTGCGGAGCTCTTTCCGTGTGCCATTCAGAGTAATTGATCATCATATTATCAAGAAGCTTTGTTGCTTCACCAAGAGTGATGGACATAAAGGTACCTCCAGCAGCTGAATCCAATAGGTTCCGCGAAGAAAGATTCAGTCCTGCATAGAAGGTTTGGATGATCATCCAAGTAGTCAGTCCATGGGTTGGGCAATTTTTAACCAAAGATTTCATTCTTTCCCATGCTTGTGCAACATGTTCAGTATCTAATTGTTTAAAATTCAGTATGCTACTCCTCAAAGATATAATTTTAGCAGGGGGATAATATCTACCAATAAAAGCATCCTTGCATTTAGTCCATGAATCAATACTATTCTTAGGCAGAGATAGCAACCAATCTTTAGCTCTTCCTCTTAGTGAGAAAGGGAACAATTTTAATTTTATAATGTCACCATCTACATCTTTATATTTTTGCATTTCACACAATTCAACAAAATTATTGAGATGGGCAGCAGCATCATCAGAACTAACACCAAAAAATTGCTCTCGCATAACAAGGTTCAGTAAAGCAGGTTTAATTTCAAAGAATTCTGCTGTAGTAGCAGGTGGAGCAATAGGTGTGCATAAGAAATCATTATTATTTGTGGTTGTGAAGTCATACAACTTAGTATTTTCAGGAGTACCCATTTTAGCAACAGTAAATAAAGCAAACTAGATAAATTAAATGCAAGTAACTAATTTTTTTGTGTTTTTGATATAGCAAACAAGATAGCAAATAAAGTAAAACTAGCAACTAATTTGTTTGTATTTTGATTTAGTGCAGCAAACAAAGTAGTAAATAAAACTAAGCAAGACAAAAACAAAGTAAAGAGATTGGGATGTGGAGACTCCCCTTGCAGCGTGTCTTGATCTCCCCGGCAACGGCGCCAGAAAACAATTGATGGCGTGTAGTTGACGTGGGAGTCAGAGATCTTTGTGATGTAACTTTTCTTCAGATCCCCGGCAACGGCGCCAGAAAAAGCTGCTTGATACGCGTATAGCACGCGTCCGTTGGGAACCCCAAGAGGAAGGTGTGATGCATACAGCGGCAAGTTTTCCCTCAGTATGAAACCAAGGTTTATCGAACCAGTAGGAGCCAAGAAGCACGTTGAAGGTTGATGGCGGCGAGATGTAGTGCGGCGCAACACCAGGTATTCCGGCGCCAACGTGGAACCTGCACAACACAAACCAAGTACTTTGCCCCAACGAAACAGCGAGGTTGTCAATCTCACCGGCTTGCTGTAACAAAGGATTAGATGTATAGTGTGGATGATGATTGTTTGCAGAAAACAGTAGAACAAGTATTGCAGTAGATTGTATTTCAGTAAAGAGAATTGGACCGGGGTCCACAGTTCACTAGAGGTGTCTCTCCCATAAGATAAACAGCATGTTGGGTGAACAAATTACAGTTGGGCAATTGACAAATAGAGAGGGCATGACCATGCACATACATATTATGATGAGTACTGTGAGATTTAATTGGGCATTACGACAAAGTACATAGACCGCTATCCCGCATGCATCTATGCCTAAAAAGTTCACCTTCAGGTTATCATCCGAACCCCTTCCAGTATTAAGTTGCTAACAACAGACAATTGCATTAAGTATTGCGCGTAATGTAATCAGTAACTACATCCTCGAACATAGCACCAATGTTTTATCCCTAGTGGCAACAGCACATCCATAATCTTAGAGGTTTCTGTCACTCCCCCAGATTCACGGAGACATGAACCCACTATCGAGCATAAATACTCCCTCTTGGAGTTACAAGCATCTACTTGGCCAGAGCATCTACTAGTAACGGAGAGCATGCAAGATCATAAACAACACATAGACATAACTTTGATAATCAACATAACAAGTATTCTCTATTCATCGGATCCCAACAAACACAACATATAGAATTACAGATAGATGATCTTGATCATGTTCGGCAGCTCACAAGACCCGACAATTAAGCACAATGGGGAGAAGACAACCATCTAGCTACTGCTATGGACCCATAGTCCAGGGGTAGACTACTCACACATCACTTCGGAGGCGACCATGGCGGCGTAGAGTCCTCCGGGAGATGATTCCCCTCTCCGGCAGGGTGCCGGAGGCGATCTCCTGAATCCCCCGAGATGGGATTGGCGGCGGCGGCGTCTCTGGAAGGTTTTCCGTATCGTGGCTCTCGGTACTGGGGGTTTCGCGACGAAGGCTATTTGTAGGCGGAAGGGCAGGTCAAGGGGCGTCACGAGGGGCCCACACTACAGGTCGGCGCGGCCAAGACCTGGGCCGCGCCGCCCTGTGGTTTGGCCACCTCGTGGCCCCACTTCGTCTCCTCTTCGGTCTTCTAGAAGCTTCGTGGCAAAATAGGACCCTGGGCGTTGATTTCGTCCAATTCCGAGAATATTTCCTTACTAGGATTTCTGAAACCAAAAATAGCAGAAAACAGCAACTGACACTTCGGCATCTTGTTAATAGGTTAGTTCCAGAAAATGCACGAATATGACATAAAGTGTGCATAAAACATGTAGATATCATCAATAATGTGGCATGGAACATAAGAAATTATCGATACGTCGGAGACGTATCAGGTACCTCTCATACTATTTAAATAAATAAATTGAAATAATTTAAATGGACTAGAAATGGCTCCATAGCCATTATTTTGCTCTAGTCCATGATCATGGTAAACAACTATGCTATATTTTTACATAAACATGTAGAGTGTTTGAAAAGTGATTTATGAGAGTTGGAATCAAATCAAAATCATTTATTTTTACTACATTATTTCTACAACCAATCTTGGGCTGAGACTGGTGTGGTTGGATAGATAATTTCACAAGATTTCCAACAACATACAATTCATGAAATTTGGTTCTGTAGATTTGATTCTATTTAATTTTGAATATGCCATCTGCAAAGAATTTCAGTTAACTTAAATATTTCGAATTTGAATTGGTGGGCTTAGGCGGGAAACGAATTTGGGCCATAGAGAGAAAAAGAAATGGGCCAGCCCATCTGCCCGTCTCGCGCGAGTGGGCTGCCTGACAGTGGGACCCGCTTTCAACGGTATTTAAATAGCGAATCGGTACGAGCGAGGGGAGGCGTTGGATTAGACGATGATTGTGCGGCTCTCGTGCGTCGTCGTCGACGATGAGCACGGCTCAATGGCGCGGCGAGGGTAGGGGGTCGGAGAGCTCACCGGTGCTCCAGCGATCGTCGGCGAGGTGCGCAACAATGTTGTCGTGGACAGCGAGCCTCCTGGTACTGGTGGCGTCGCTTGAGGTGGCCCCAATCGACGGCGAGGTGCTGCAGGTACTGGCGGTGCTCCGACGTCAAATTGGAGCTGCTCCGGCTACAATGTGGCGAGGGAGGTGGTCGAGGAGAAGCAGAGATGGGAGGACAAGCTGAGGGTGTGAAGAAATGAAAAGGGGAGGGCCTCTATTTATAGCGGCGCGAGGGTGCTGCGGCTGCCCGTGGAGGTCGTCCATGGCGCGGCTGCTCTGGTGCGCGAAGAGGCAAGGTGAGGACGGCGTGGGCTGTCTGGCATCATGGAGATGCTCGCGTGCTTGCTGGCGCGGCGAAAGCGAGATGGGATGGTGCAGGGGGAGGCGGCGTCTGCCACGGGTCCGGCGGCAACATTCGGCGCGGGCGGCGGCGACAGGGCGCGCGCAAGCGATTGAGTGTGTGTAGTTTGTAGCCGTTGGCGTGGTGATGCTGTGCGCAGAGGCAGAGGGGTAGGGAAGGACGGAGGCGACGGGGTTTGCCCGTGCTCTGGCGCATCCAGGGCACGGTGAGCGCGCATGGCTGGCACGCCTGGGACGCTCTGGGCGCGTACGGGCTGGCCAATGCCGGCCTCTCTCGTGCCAGGGGTTGGCATGGGCTTGCTCAGGGTTGCCAGGAGATGCTCTGGGACAAGGTTAAAGCAAAAGAATAGATCAGAATGGAGAGATGGCCTGGAGGTGTGCAAGGGGCATGGCATGGGCTTGTGTAACATCCCAAGTTTTCAATAAAAGGAACAAGAGAGAGATTTCAAGAATCCAAAAATCAGAGCCAACAAAAACTTTTTCTCAGCATATAGGACTATGCATATAGCTCACCTTGTTATCTAATGGAGTGTGTTTTTGCCATCATGCTTGCTTATGTGTTTACTCTTATTCTAAAACCCTAACAATGATCACTTGATCATCCAAGGTCAAATAAAAAGAAATTGGAAAAGAAATTATAAAAATAAATTCCACACACACATATGGCCCATGCCATTTTTACAAATCTTTAATCTAGACCATTTTGGTTTGCACCATTAGTTGTAAATGGATACTAAACACTTATTAACACTTTTGGAAACAATCAAACTCAATTCAAATCAAATTTGAATCAAATATGAACTCACATGTGATTATGGTCATGTGTGACAATTTCAGCATGATACCCACTTTGAGCCCCTGGTTTTTAACTTTTCCTTTTTACACTTGGCCAATTCTTTGCACCTCTTCCAAGACCACATCAAGGACAACAACTTTGCTCAAAACACTCACCTCAAACTCTGTCTTAATTTCAAACTAGAAGCAAGCCAAGTGGAGACATTGAAACAAAACTAAGATCATATGCAAAATGTGATTTTGCATTTCAATTCCATTTTGATCACCACCACCACCAATATACTCCATTTAATATATGATTACAACCCACCAAAAAGAATTGCAAAATTCAAAAATTATTTTCTTTCGGGCATTTCATCAAACACCTTGAGGGCAGTGTATCAATTTGTGCCCATGCTGGAAAATGGAGAGGACTTGGTCCAACCTGAGCCACCACAGCAACCCCTGAACCCTCCTCTCACTTCACAACACCAGTACCACCACTTGCACTGACCATTGTTTGATCAAATCATCAAGAACTTGCCATGTCGTGGCATGGCATGCCTCTCTCATGCCATCTTCGTTTCTGGTTACCACAGGCCTGCCTCACCTTGTCAATTCTCTTCCTCTCACTCACCTGACACTGCCCAGCCCTTGACTCAACGAATCCCTGCGCCGGAGACGCCAGAACACGAGTGCCCAGTGGCGCCCAGAACACGTCCATGCTGCGCCAGAGCGCGCATGGAATTCACCCTGGACGCGCCAGAGCGTGACGACGCCCGCGTCCTCGCACCACCTCAGCCTTCACTCTCAGTGCCAGTCGACGCGCGACGGCACACTGAAGCGCCTGGACACGGCCACTTGCCCTCGGGAACGCCATGCTCGACGACCACGACTCCGATCACCCGCCGCGGCACTGCCCCTTCCCATCAAACGCGCCATCGCCACAGAGCCCCTGCCGCACCACGATCAAGCGCGTCAGCTTCACCAGTGCATCAGCAACCAGACGAGCCCATGTCTTGCCCCTTCGCAACCTTGGAACGGCGACGACGACGACGGCCCTAGCTCCGCCCCACGGCCACCACCCGCTCCTATAAAAGGAGGGCTCCTCCCACCAAATTGTGCACACCAATCTCTTCCTCTCCTCACCACAGCTCTCCTCGACACCTCAATTTGTTCGATTAGCCACTCCTCTGCCTCAATCGCAAGATCGTCGCCGCCGCCAGTACACGGAGTTCGCCGGAGAAGGAGACCACCCTAGGGGATGCCACTGCTACCGTTGGCTTCCTCATCGACGACACGGTCAATGCGCACATCTCCAACGACCGCCGGAGCTCCGACGAGCTCGTCGACCCCCTACCGCCGTCGCTAGTAAGTCCACCTCTCGCCGGCGATGACGACGCACCTGGGCCGTCGATCTCACTTCTAATCGCACGGCTATCCTCGCTCGTACCGTTTCGCTGGAAAAATCTCAATGACAGGTGGTCCCCGCCTTGTCAGCTGGCCCGTAGAGATACTGGGCCGGCCCAATTCCCTCTCGTTTGGCACGGCCCTTTTTATTTCCCGCCAGCCCACGATTCAAATCCAAAAATGAAAAAAAGGAAAATAATGCAATCTGATGTTAACTTTGAAATTTAATAGGGGCAAATCTACTTGGCCAAATTTTACAAATTTTATATATTTGGAAACCTTAGGAAATTATTTACACAATGCCACTGGATTGAACCCTAGATCTATTATAGAATTAAAGTGAGAAAATAAACAAGGCAGGGACTTTTCTGCATTAGATCAATTATTAAAAATCAACCATAGATGCTTTTAAGTTAATTCCAAGTCCTATAATTCACATTTCACTTGTACTAATTGTTTCTGCAAAAATATGCCATTCTTACTTTGAATGATCATGGCCTAGTTTAATTAAAGGACTTTATGGCTATTTCTAGTCAAAGATATTGTCCAAAACTATTAAGAAATCATATGGGAGTGTTTCTCTCATTTAAATCTTGTCACCACCAATTCAAGATGAGGTAGAGACTCTGGTCATTTAGGTCTCATATGAATTGTTGGTAATATTAAATCTTTACCAGGCTAGGATTAAATGGTATGAGGTGCTCACCTCATTTAAATCATTTTCTTAAATGATAAGTGTGAAGAGGTTGACTTTGGTCAACCTAGGTCACATATTATTCATGAGAGAAATTAAATCTTAATAAGATAATGAGAGGAAATTATTTTCTCTAAGTAATTAAAAGTAACATCTAGATTAGTATGAGAGGAAATTATTTTCCTTAAATAATAAGAAAAACACATCCACCAACTTAATAGTAATGTGTGATGCTAGATTAAGTTGTGTGCATCATGAGTGTGCCTAGTTTAGTAAATAAGTTTGGTATGATGATTGTGTACCCCGTATTCGTATTTTAGATGCTAGTACCGAGGAGTATCAAGAGGAGGATGAGGTCTACTTACAAGGAGAAGAAGACCACTTTGACCAATTCCCCAACCAAGGCAAGATAATACTCTTGCAAAGTGCAAAGCTCACCATGAGCAAGACATTACCCCATTTACTTTATGCTTATGATCCTATTTCCCAGTTTTACTTTCCAAGCTTTATTTACTTTTGTTTTATCAAAGTATCTTTTTGATTCATGATTTACTTGGTTAGTATTGGATTAGCACAAGAGTATCAAAGTTAGCCTAGAAGCAAAGCAAAGTACTTAGCACCCCTCATACCTAGATGCTAGTGCTAAATTAAAAATGACTACTCTAGATGGGAACATGTGTTTATAAAATGATGATGTTGAAACCTTGGAATGATGAGTCATTTCCATTGAAAGATTTTGAAGGTGAATATGACATGAATTTTACTTGGTGAAATGACTAAAACTGATGATTGAGTTGGATGCGATACCATTCCAATTTTTGAGTACCCCCACACTACCTGATTATGGGTAAGGCTTAGCTGGAAATTTATGTGTCTTAGTATGGGTTCCCTCTGAACACACGTCATAGGGGTTATGCTTGAGGCTACCTCCGTTGGTGAGAAATGATGTGAATTGAGGTGAATTGTACGGCCAAGCCCTGTGCAGTTCCCGGGTTAACAGTTGGTTTTCACCGGGAGGCCAAGCTCATGGGGAGAGGTGCCTATACTAGGGTGTGTAATTGAAAGGTTAACGGTTGATGATCCGCGTACTGAGTTACGATTATTCGGGGTTTATCCCTGACGGATGTAATCAAATGTTGTGGCACAAGTGTGCAACCTCTGCAGAGTGTAAACCTATTAGAATAGCCACGTCCGCGGATATGGACATTTGGAAAGGCCATACTGTTTCCGTCATCAGAATTTATATCTTTGTGACTGGTGAATTTGAACTTGAACTTGAAAGGTGACTTGGAATTTGAATCACCACAGAGTTGTGGGAATGACACTAATGTTCCCACTTGAGTTAGTTAGCACATGAGGAGTTTGTTTACTAAAAGGTTTCTAAACTAAAATTGGCTTTATGCAAATAACCCTAGAGCTTAGAACACTCTCAATAGTAGTGTTAATACTTACATTAGTATTAGATTGCGAGTACTTAAAGTACTCACGGCTTTGTCCCTGGCTATTCAAATGGCCAGACTATGAAGCCGAGCAGCAGTACGAGGATGACGATCAGCAGGATGTCTACCACAACTAGGAGCTTCTAACGTCAAGCGTTGGCCTGTGGACTAGAGAGTCCTTGTATCTTTACGCTTCCGCTATGAACTTATGTTTGTTCGTTGATCATTAGATCAACTATTCATGTAATATGGATCATGTGATTCCAAGTTGTAAGACATTATGGTTTGTAATGAATGATGACTGTGATACTTAACTATTATGCCTCGCAACAACAATTTCCTGGGATTGTGATGTATGACATAATAGGCATCCGGACTTAAAAATCCGGGTGTTGACAAGTTGGTATCAGAGCCATTGTTTGACCTTAGGAGGCCCTAGTTAGAAATGGATGTTCTGAAAGATTAGTTTCAAAAATGAATGGAGTATTTCTGAAAAACTTAGTCCTTGTCTTCTCCTTGAGTTCTTTGGAAAAATAAGAAGTCATGCTCTTCCTTAGAAATATAACTAAAATTTTGCCACACTTGTTCACTTCTCTAACTTAATCCTTCACTTTCAGATGGAGCCCGTGAACACGAAGTTTTACCAGCTCGGGAATGGGGGAAGCTTGGTCTTCGAGCACGACCTCAACGCCCTTTCCGATCACCTTGATCGCCCGCACCCGGAGTTCCACGGAGTTCAGGTCACGGACCAGCCAGGAGGCGAGTTGCAGTGGATCATCACCGCTGACTTGAGGGGCAAGATGGAGCCTCCCACTTCTGAGAGGATCCTCTTCTCCTTCAGGGAGAGCAACTGGCTGGACGGACTTGCCCGCGCACTTCAGGAGGGACTCGCACGCTTGTGCGGGATGAGCGGGGAGGCACTCAAGGACCCTCGCTTTTCTCACCTCGCGAGGCGTAACTCTGCTGGAGAGCCCATGGACATGTCGCCCCACCCAGAGGTGAAGCACCATGTGGAGCATCTTGACTTCATCCTGTACCACACTCAGCAGGATCTTGACCACGCCCGTGAGTACGCCAACCAGACTCACGCTCACATCATCGAGCAAGGTGAAGCTATCAAGCTGCTCGCCAGGGACCGCAGGACTCTTTGCCTACTGCGGACGAAGAAGGATGCCACCATCACTCTCCTCCGCGAGAAGATAGCAGCACTTGAGGCCACCATCAAGACCAGGAGGAGCAGATGAAGAAGATGGAGGAAGATGGAGATGACATTCAGGGAGGAAGTGCCTTCCTGAGTGACGAGGACGACTTCGAGGAGGACGAGAACACCGAGGAGGAAGACTACGAGTTCCTCGACGCCGGAGAGGATGACCACATCGCCATAGATGATGAGTAGTTCACTTGTGCACTATCGTAGGTGTGAGTTGTATCCCGCCCCATGTATCGTAGCTTGGAGAAGAAGGGTTCTTAAAACCCTTAGTGTGTTAGCTTGTAATGTGTGTTGTTTGTCATGAATGAATGTATGTTTGTGTTATCATGAAAAGACTCCAAGTTTTAACTTTTGAACTTAAACACAAAACAAGCCATAGAGAATTTCCCTCTTATCTCATGATCTATCTCAATGCTCAGATGGCCCCTCCAACTCGCAACGCGACTCAAGACGCAATGATGCAGATGTTGCAAGCTATGCTGGAAGGTAGAGAAGCAGAAAGAGCTGAAAGGCAAGCCAACATTGCAGCACTTCAACAGCTTGCCAACAACAATCAAGGCCATCATGATCATCCAGGATCAAAGCTCAAGAACTTCCAGAATACCAACCCGCCAGTTTTCAGCAAGACTGAGGAACCACTTGATGCAGATGATTTGCTCCAAACTATGGAGAACAATCTAGAAGTAGCTGGAGTTGAAGAGAATGAGAAAGTGCTGTTTGCCACGCACTACTTAGCAGGACCAGCAAGAGCTTGGTGGACAAGCACCCGTGCCATGAACGCAGGACAATTTATGACTTGGACTGATTTCAAGCTCAAGTTCAGCAAGTACCATGTGCCCCTGGGTCTGATAAAGAAGATGAGGGATGAATTCCGTGAACTGAAGCAAGGCCGGATGTCCGTGGTGGAATACCGCGACAAGTTTCTAACTTTGTCAAGGTACGCCCCGGATGAGACTGATACTACTGAGAAGAGGAAGGAAAGGTTTCTGAACGGACTGCATGATGAGATGCTGACTGTGTTGATCAACATCCCCTTCGCCGACCTCGAAGCCCTTGTTGACTCTGCCATCCAAATGGAAGGCAAACTGCACCAAGCCAGCGAGAACCGCAAGCGCCGCATGATGAACCAGAGTGGGCCTAGCAATGCCCCAAAGTATCGCCCCAACTCAAGCGGAGGCTTCCGGAACAACAAGCCCAATGCACAGATGTCACGTCCGGGTTATCAGAACCGGAGTGAAGGAAACCCGAGACCAGGAGGCAACTACAACAACAACAACAACAACTTCAACCGCGCTCCGCCGAGAGCCCCCAACCACAACAACAGCAACAACAACACCAACACCGCACCAAGGACTGGGAGCAACGCCATCCCCGTTGCGACCAAGGAAAAGGCCACCATCACTTGCTATGAGTGTGGTGTAGTGGGGCATTACTCCAATGAGTGTCCCAAGAGGCTCACCAAGCTCGCAGGCAACCCCGCACCACCAGCTCAGCAGCAATGCCGTGTCTCCACCGGCAAGAAGTTTGCCCCCAACAACCCAAACAACCGTGGAGGTCGCCTCTTCCACATGAACGCCGAGGAAGCCCAGGAAGCACCTGACGTGGTGCTGGGTATGTTCTCTGTTAACTCAATACCAGCAAGAGTGTTGTTTGATTCTGGAGCATCGCATTCGTTTGTTACAGAAGATTTTGTGTGCACTAGTAAGATTCAACCAATCAGCTTGAAACATGTCATGATAGTTCAAATACCTGGAGCAACCACTAAAGCTAGAAAATTTTGCAAAGAAGTACCCATCAGAATTCATGAAATAGACTTTTTTGCAAATTTGATTGTTCTGGGAACAAAAGGATTGGAAGTAGTACTGGGTATGGATTGGATGAACATCATGGATTGATAGACTGCGCCAAGAAGGCCATCACCATGACTAGTAGCACCGGAATAATAATAGAACATGTGTCTGAAAAACTACCCAGAAAATTCACCTGCAACCAAAGTGTAGCCAAGCCAACTCTGGATCAAATCAGGGTCGTCTGTCGATACCCTCATGTGTTTCCGGATGATCTACCCGGTATGCCCCCAGATCGGGATATCGAGTTCATCATCGAGTTAATCCCTGGAACAAGACCTATAGCCCAGAGAGCCTATAGCATGAACCCCGCAGAGCTAGTGGAACTGAAGAAGCAACTGGATGATATGCTGTACAAAGGTCTAATTCGACCCAGTGCGTCGCCTTGGAGATCACCAGTTTTTTTTTTGTGGATAAAAAGGACGGTGCCACTCGTTTGGTTACGGATTATCGTAAGCTTAACGATGTCACCATCAAGAACAAATACCCCTTGCCAAAGATAGAAGACCTGTTTGACCAGCTAACCGGTGCCCAAGTATTCTCTAAGATTGATCTGAGGACAGGTTACCATCAACTGAAGATCCGAGCAACATATATTCCAAAGACTGCCTTTACCACCAGATATGGACTGTATGAGTACAATGTTATGTCCTTTGGACTGACCAATGCCCCCGCTTACTTCATGAATCTCATGAATAAGATCTTTATGGAATTCCTGGATAAGTTTGTCGTTGTCTTCATCGACGACATTCTTATCTACTCCAAATCAGAAGAAGAACATGAGCAACATTTGGAAGTGGTCCTAGAAACCCTTAGGCAACACCAGTTGAACGCCAAGTTTAGCAAATGCGAGTTTTGGTTGAAAGAAGTAGGATTCCTGGGACACATCTTGTCTGCAGGAGGAATTGCCGTAGATCCCGCAAAAATCAAAACCGTTGAGGAATGGAAAGCCCCAACCACCCAGATTGAAGTCCGGGCATTTCTGGGATTAGCGGGATATTACCGCAGATTCGTTGAAGGATTTTCCAGCATCGCAAGACCAATGAGTCAACTGCTGAATAAGGACAAGAAGTTTGACTGGAATGACAAATGTGAAGAAAGCTTTCAGCAGCTCAAGCTCAGATTAACCACAGCCACAATTCTGATCATGCCCGATGTCACCAAGCCATTCGATGTCTATTGTGATGCATCCAAGACTGGACTTGGATGTGTATTAATGCAAGGAGGCAAGGTGATATCATACCTATCAAGGCAACTGAAGCAACATGAACAGAACTATCCAGCTCATGACTTGGAGTTAGCAGCCGTAGTCTTAGCCCTGAAGGTTTGGTGTCATTACCTCATGGGTAATCGATGCGAGATATACTCAGATCACAAAAGCTTGAAGTACATTTTCACCCAGAAGGAGCTGAACATGAGACAGCGCAGATGGATAGAATTAATCAAGGATTACAACATGGAAATTCACTACCACCCCGGCAAGGCCAATGTGGTAGCGGATGCTTTGAGCAGACTGCCGAGTCAGTTGAACTCCATGATCGCAATAGAGCAACCAAGCATGTACCAAGAGTTTGAACAGTTCAGACTAGAGCTAGTAAGCGAAGGATTCTTAGCCAGCATTGAGCTCCAACCCACCTTGATGAGCCAGATAAAAGAAGCCCAGAAGGGAAATGCCAGCATTGATGGAATCAAGAATCAGATAGCTGCAGGAAAGGCACCAGGATTCACCGTAGATGAAGAAGGAGTTCTTTGGTACACCGGACGCCTGTGTGTACCGTCAGATTCAGAGTTGAAGCAAGTCATTCTGAAGGAAGCTC
The DNA here is from genome assembly GCF_019359855.2 of Lolium perenne. Taxonomy (NCBI): domain Eukaryota; kingdom Viridiplantae; phylum Streptophyta; class Magnoliopsida; order Poales; family Poaceae; genus Lolium; species Lolium perenne. The sequence continues at coordinate 139,886,581 of NC_067248.2, read as the reverse complement.
ACGATACACTGTATTCCATTCACCCCGGAGGAACCAAGATGTACCAAGATCTGAAGGAACAATTCTGGTGGCACGGAATGAAGCGAGAGATAGGAACCTACATCGCCAAGTGTGATATATGTCAACGCGTCAAAGCAGAACATCAACGACCCGCAGGACTGTTGCAACCCTTACAGATTCCTGAGTGGAAATGGGATTATGTCGGCATGGACTTTATCACAGGATTGCCCAAATCTAGCAGAGGAAATGACTCCATTTGGGTAGTCATCGATAGGTTGATCAAAGTTGCATATTTCATCCCCGTCAAGACCACTTACCAAGGTCCAAAGCTATCTGAGTTATACATCTCCAGGATAGTCAGCCTGCACGGAACCCCGAAGTCAATTGTGTCAGATAGAGGATCTCAATTCACCTCAAGATTCTGGCAGAAAGTGCATGAAGGACTAGGAACCCGACTGAATTTCAGCACAGCTTATCACCCGCAGACTGACGGACAGACCGAGAGAGTCAACCAGATACTGGAAGATATGTTGAGAGCCTGTGTGCTAGAGTATGGATCCAAATGGGAAGACTGCCTACCTTACGCAGAATTCTCATACAACAACAGTTATCAAGCTAGCTTACAGATGGCCCCCTTTGAAGCCCTGTACGGAAGGAAATGTCGTACCCCTCTGAACTGGTCGGAAGTCGGAGATAGTCAAGTCCTCGGCCCCGATATTCTCCGAGAAGCCGAAGAGAAGGTGCACAAGATCCGCGAGTACCTCAAGACCGCCCAGTCAAGACAGAAGAGCTATGCCGACAAGAGACGTCGAGAGATGACATTCGAGATCGGAGATTTTGTGTATCTCAAAGTCTCACCCCTCAAAGGAATGCAGAGATTCCAACTCAGAGGAAAGCTTGCCCCCAGATATGTCGGACCATTCAAAGTTCTGAGTCGCCGAGGAGAAGTTTCATATCAGCTTGAACTACCGGAAGAAATGTCCGCCGTGCACAATGTGTTTCACATCTCACTGCTTCGGAAGTGCCTAGAAGTGCCGGAGAAGACCGAAGTGTTCAAGAACATCGACCACAGAGCCATTGATATCAACAAGGATCTAACATACCGCGAAGTGCCTATTCGCATCCTTGAAGAAGCTTTCAGGACCACCCGCACCAGAAGTATCAAGTTCCTGAAGATACAATGGAGTAACCACACCGAAGAAGAAGCCACTTGGGAACGTGAAGAAGATATGAAGAAGGAATACCTAGATCTCTTTAGTACCTAGTTTTCTTTAGATCTCGGGACGAGATCTTTTGTAAGGGGGAAGGGTTTGTAACATCCCAAGTTTTCAATAAAAGGAACAAGAGAGAGATTTCAAGAATCCAAAAATCAGAGCCAACAAAAACTTTTTCTCAGCATATAGGACTATGCATATAGCTCACCTTGTTATCTAATGGAGTGTGTTTTTGCCATCATGCTTGCTTATGTGTTTACTCTTATTCTAAAACCCTAACAATGATCACTTGATCATCCAAGGTCAAATAAAAAGAAATTGGAAAAGAAATTATAAAAATAAATTCCACACACACATATGGCCCATGCCATTTTTACAAATCTTTAATCTAGACCATTTTGGTTTGCACCATTAGTTGTAAATGGATACTAAACACTTATTAACACTTTTGGAAACAATCAAACTCAATTCAAATCAAATTTGAATCAAATATGAACTCACATGTGATTATGGTCATGTGTGACAATTTCAGCATGATACCCACTTTGAGCCCCTGGTTTTTAACTTTTCCTTTCTACACTTGGCCAATTCTTTGCACCTCTTCCAAGACCACATCAAGGACAACAACTTTGCTCAAAACACTCACCTCAAACTCTGTCTCAATTTCAAACTAGAAGCAAGCCAAGTGGAGACATTGAAACAAAACTAAGATCATATGCAAAATGTGATTTTGCATTTCAATTCCATTTTGATCACCACCACCACCAATATACTCCATTTAATATATGATTACAACCCACCAAAAAGAATTGCAAAATTCAAAAATTATTTTCTTTCTGGCATTTCATCAAACACCTTTAGGGCAGGGTATCAATTTGTGCCCATGCTGGAAAATGGAGAGGACTTGGTCCAACCTGAGCCACCACAGCAACCCCTGAACCCTCCTCTCACTTCACAACACCAGTACCACCACTTGCACTGACCATTGTTTGATCAAATCATCAAGAACTTGCCATGATGTGGCATGGCATGCCTCTCTCATTCCATCTTCGTTTCTGGTCACCACAGGCCTGCCTCACCTTGTCAATTCTCTTCCTCTCACTCACCTGACACTGCCCAGTCCTTGACTCGACGAATCCCTGCGCCGGAGACGCCAGAACACGAGTGCCTAGTGGCGCCCAGAACACGTCCATGTCGCGCCAGAGCGCGCATGGAATTCACCCTGGACGCGCCAGAGCGTGACGACGCCCGCGTCCTCGCACCACCTCAGCCTTCACTCTCAGCACCAGTCGACGCGCGACGGCACACTGAAGCGCCTGGACACGGCCACTTGCCCTCGGGAATGCCATGCTCGACGACCATGACTCCGATCACCCACCGCGACACCGCCCCTTCCCATCAAACGCGCCATCGCCACAGAGCCCCTGCCGCAGCACGATCAAGCGCGTCAGCTTCACCAGTGCATCAGCAACTAGACGGGCCCATGTCTTGCCCCTTCGCAACCTTGGAACGGTGACGACGACGACGGCCCTAGCTCCGCCCCACGGCCACCACCCGCTCCTATAAAAGGAGGGCTCCTCCCACGAAATTGAGCACACAAATCTCTTCCTCTCCTCACCACAGCTCTCCTCGACACCTCAATTTGTTCGATTAGCCACTCCTCTGCCTCAATCGCAAGATCGTAGCCGCCGCCAGTACACGGAGTTCGCTTGCTACCGTTGGCTTCCTCATCAACGACACGGTCCCTGCGCACATCTCCGATGACCGCCGGAGCTCCGACGAGCTCGCCGACCCCTTACCGCCGTCGCCAGTAAGTCTACCTCTCGCCGGCGATGACGACGCACCTGGGCCGTCGATCTCACTTCTAATCGCACGGCTATCCTCGCTCATACCGTTTCGCTGGAAAAATCTCAATGACAGGTGGTCCCCGCCTTGTCAGCTGGCCCGTAGAGATACTGGGCCAGCCTACTTCCCTCTCGTTTGGCACGGCCCTTTTTATTTCCCGCCAGCCCACGATTCAAATCCAAAAATGAAAAATAGGAAAATAATGCAATCTGATGTTAACTTTGAAATTTAATAGGGACAAATCTACTTGGCCAAATTTTACAAATTTTATATATTTGGAAACCTTAGGAAATTATCTACACAATGCCACTGGATTGAACCCTAGATCTATTATAGAATTAAAGTGAGAAAATAAACAAGGCAGGGACTTTTCTGCCTTAGAATAATTATTAAAAATCAACCATAAATGCTTGTAAGTTAATTCCAACTCCTATAATTCACATTTCACTTGTACTAATTGTTTCTGCTAAAATATGCCATGCTTACTTTGAATGATCGTGGCCTAGTTTAATTAAAGGACTTTATGGCTATTTCTAGTCAAAGATATTGTCCAAAACTATTAAGAAATCATATGGGAGTGTTTCTCTCATTTAAATCTTGTCACCACCAATTCAAGATGAGGTAGAGACTCTGGTCATTTAGGTCTCATATGAATTGTTGGTAATTTTAAATCTTTACCAGGCTAGGATTAAATGGTATGAGGTGCTCACCTCATTTAAATCATTTTCTTAAATGATAAGTGTGAAGAGGTTGACTTTCGTCAACCTAGGTCACATATTATTCATGAGAGAAATTAAATCTTAATAAGATAATGAGAGGAAATTATTTTCTCTAAGTAATTAAAAGTAACATCTAGATTAGTATGAGAGGAAATTATTTTCCTTAAATAATAAGAAAAACACATCCACCAACTTAATAGTAATGTGTGATGCTAGATTAAGTTGTGTGCATCATGAGTGTGCCTAGTTTAGTAAATAAGTTTGGTCTGATGATTGTGTACCCCGTATTCGTATTTTAGACGCTAGTACCGAGGAGTATCAAGAGGAGGAGGGGGTCTACTTCCAAGGATAAGAAAACCACTTTGACCAATTCCCCAACCAAGGCAAGATAATACTCTTGCAAAGTGCAAAGCTCACCATGAGCAAGGCATTACCCCATTTACTTTATGCTTATGATCCCATTTCCCAGTTTTACTTTCCAAGCTTTATTTACTTTTGTTTTATCAAAGTATCTTTTTGATTCATGATTTACTTGGTTAGTATTGGATTAGCACAAGAGTATCAAAGTTAGCCTAGAAGCAAAGCAAAGTACTTATCACCCCTCATACCTAGATGCTAGTGCTAAATTGAAAATGACTACTCTAGATGGGAACATGTGTTTATAAAATGATGATGTTGAAACCTTGGAATGATGAGTCATTTCCATTGAAATATTTTGAAGGTGAATATGACATGAATTTGACTTGGTGAAATGACTAAAACTGGTGATTGAGTTGGATGCGATACCATTCCAATTTTTGAGTACCCCCACAATACCTGATTATGGGTAAGGCTTAGCTGGAAATTTATGTGTCTTAGTATGGGTTCCCTCTGAACACACGTCATAGGGGTTATGCTTGAGGCTGCCTCCGTTGTTGAGAAATGATGTGAATTGAGGTGAATTGTATGGCCAAGCCCTGTGCAGTTCCCGATTTAATAGTTGGTTTTCACCGGGAGGCCAAGCTCATGGGGAGAGGTGCCTATACTAGGGTGTGTAAGTGAAAGGTTAACGGTTGATGATCCGCGTACTGAGTTACGATTATTCGGGGTTTATCCCTGATGGATGTAATCAAATGTTGTGGCACAAGTGTGCAACCTCTACAGAGTGTAAACCTATTCGAATAGCCGCGTCCGCGGATATGGACATTTGGAAAGGCCATACTGTTTCCGTCATCAGAATTTATATCTTTGTGACTCTTGAATTTGAACTTGAACTTGAAAGGTGACTTGGAATTTGAATCACCACAGAGTTGTGGGAATGACACTAATGTTCCCACTTGAGTTAGTTAGCACATGAGGAGTTTGTTTACTAAAAGGTTTCTAAACTAAAATTGGCTTTATGCAAATAACCCTAGAGCTTAGAACACTCTCAATAGTAGTGTTAATACTTACATTAGTATTAGATTGCGAGTACTTAAAGTACTCACGGCTTTGTCCCTGGCTATTCAAATGGCCAGACTATGAAGCCGAGCAGCAGTACGAGGATGACGATCAGCAGGACGTCTACCACAACTAGGAGCTTCTAACGTCAAGCGTTGGCCTGTGGACTAGAGAGTCCTTGTATCTTTACGCTTCCGCTATGAATTTATGTTTGTTCGTTGATCATTAGATCAACTATTCGTGTAGTATGGATCATGTGATTCCAAGTTGTAAGACATTATGGTTTGTAATGAATGATGATTGTGATACTTAACTATTATGCCTCGCAACAACAATTTCCTGGGATTGCGATGTATGACATAATAGGCATCCAGACTTAAAACTCCGGGTGTTGACAGCTTGTTCTGCTCCTCTCCACACTTTAATCATCAGTTTAATGGCGTGGTTTGATCCAGGGGACATAGGAGTACAAGAATGATCAGGGTTTGTCTCAGGTTTAGGCAAAAAACCCGTGGGTAATAGCATGTGTGGTTAAAGTAGATGCTTCCCACCAGGTGCTTGACACAATGGCTGCAAGAGAATTCTTTTTGAATTTTGAAAAGATTTTTGGTGGAGTTGATTCACATAATATTTGAAACACAATGGTGGTGGTGGTGTGCAAAATGGTAGTGGTTTGTGAAAACCCAAAATATGTATGATCTAGTTTTTGTTTCAATGTTGCCACTTGGCATTATTATATTAAGCAATTGAGACAGAGTCAACCATGTTGGTCAACACAAAAAGTATTCACCTTGATGTGCTCTTGGATGAGGTGGAAAGAGTTGGGAGGGTTAGGTTTAAATTTGCTTAGTACAAAGGCTCAAAGTGGGTAACATGTTAATAGGGGCAGATTGGACCATTATCATATGTAACTTGTATTTGATTTTTTTCCTTTGACTTGATTTGTGTTTCTTGGATTCCAAAGTGTTTGTTATTGGTTTATTGATGTTTCCCAACCATTGTCACAATTCAATATGGCCTTGGTTAAGGATTTGTAAAATGGCTATTTGCACATGTGTGAGGTGATTTGAATTATTTTCTATTTCTTCTTTCTCTCTTCTTGATCCAAAGATCACACTCTAGGGTTTTAGCATCATTGATAAGCACACCAACAATCATCATGGCAATGTCACACAGAAATGCATGAACACTATGCATAGCACCATTTTCAAATAAAAGTTTTTGTTAGTTCTAAATTTTGAATATTGGAAACTCCTTTTCTTATTGATTTGAAATCTGGGATGTTACAAAAGTATAGGGTGAAACCGCTACCTTCACCCAATCCCCACAAAGCTCATCCCTAATCCCCACTCTTAAAAACTGCCATTTGAATTTGGTTAGTAGGGATTGGGGCAAACGACAATGGCAATCAAATAAACAGGCATACGCAAAAATTCGGTTTTTATGTCATGGGCCACATGGCAACTGTAAACTCAGAATATTTGAGTTTCAGTATACGTTAAAATTAGCACTAGTACGACATGAAGGAGTACATGAGCTAGTAGATACATCTAGACCATTCTGGACTTAAACTCTGGAGTACATGAGCTAGTAGATACATCTAGACCATTCTGGACTTAAACTCTGAACATGCCAACATACTTGATGTTCAGCATACATTAAAATTGACAAGCCACACCCTATAACAAACTCTGAAGCTGCCTGAATCTTAAATTACAAAATTACTCATAGAAGCTTGAAGCGGATCTGAAATCAAATTACAGCTCGAAGCAAACCGGTAGAACATGCATCCGCAGATCTAAAATATGCAACTGACAAATCATAAATATAGGAAAAACATATTTTATCTGAAGGCAATACTGAAAGATGGTACATAAATAAGGAACAACTAGGAAAAATGGCCATGACTCATGAAAGCATCCTACAAATTTTTGGTTAATTTGTAATTTGTGAGTTATCAGATTAAGAAATTATTATCTATCCATGGTGGACGAAATGGAAGCACATGTATTGTTTTACATGAAAATACTGTTTACACATAGCAACTTACAAGTTACCAGTGCACACTCCTAGTAACCACTAAGTTTAGTTCAGTACACTGTAATGACTTTGCTGCCCTGAGAAAGAATTCTCGATAAGAGAAAACTACAATTCTTTTACTGAAGCTTTTACAGTTATTTAAATTCATGACATGTGGCTTCTGCTGTTCACACTTACTTTGGTACATGTATTAGACAACGACCGATTGAAATTTATGTGCTGCTTAGTTTAGAGCATGTAGCTGTTGTGAATGAGCAACTAGTATTCACTATGGACCAAAGGCCAGTACATGTACAGGTGATACAATATGCAGGAAAGCCCCTCATACAATGAGAATATACAGTAAAGGGTTCTGTACATCACTAACACCCCCCTCAAACTCACGGTGGATTAACAACACTGAGTTTGGAGAGAAAAAACCCATGTTGTGCTCTAGTCTGGGCCTTCGTGAAGAAGTCAGCAAGTTGTAGCTCGGAAGGCACATAGTGAAGAGCCATAACCTGATCCTGCACAGCATTACGCACATAGAAGGCATCAATATCAATGTGTTTGGTGAGCTCGTGCTTCACCGGATCACGCGCAATGCTGATGGCACCAGTACTGTCGATAAAAGAGGAGTCGGTGCGTCAACAGAAACACCAAAGTCCTCAAGTAACTAGCGTAACCAAGTCACCTCTGCCGTCAAGAGAGCCATCGCTCGCAACTCATCCTCGACACTCGAACGAGAGACTGCAACCTGCTTCTTGGTCTTCCAAGCAATGAGAAAACCACCAAGAAAGACAGAGTAGGTAGAAAGAGACTTGCGATCCGATGGATCACTAGCCCAGATAGCATCTAAGTAGGTCTGGAGCTGTAAGGAGCTGGAGCGAGGAAAGAAAAGACGACGGGAGATAGTGCCACGAAGATAGCGGAGGACTCGAAGGAGATGACTATAGTGGACACTAGTGGGAGCAGATATGAACTGACTCCGAATGTGGATCGGGTAGGAGATGTGAGGACGGGTGACAGCAAGGTAGACAAGGCTCCCAACCAAGTGATGATAGCGAGTCGGGTCCGGAACAGGATCACCATCAGTGGCACGGAGATGTACATTGAGCTCCATAGGACTCTCGATAGTGCGCTCATCACCAAGAGCGACACGAGTGAGAATGTCCTGAATATACTTTTCCTGGAAGATATAGAAACCATCGGAGGTAGAGGAAACCTCAAGCCCAAGAAAGTAGCCAAGAGAACCAAGATCAGTCATGAGAAACTGATAACGAAGACGTGCCTTGACAAAGGCAATGTACTCAGGGTCGTCACCTGTGATGATCATGTCATCGACATAAAGAAGAAGGAGAGTCCGACCACGCGAAGATGTGTGGACAAAGAGCGCAGGATCATGTGCGCTAGGGACAAAACCGGCAGAGGTCACCACAGAGGAGAAACGCTGAAACCAGGCGCGAGGGGCTTGCTTAAGGCCATAGAGAGAGTGCCGGAGACGACAGACCATGCCGTCTGGAATAGAGTAGCCAGGAGGTGGCTACATGTATACATCCTCACGTAGCTCACCATTAAGAAAAGCATTATGCACATCAACTTGAGAGACAGACCAGTGACTGTTGTGGGTACACTTTATGGGTGTATCAACAGTGTGGCCTAGATCCGGCAAGCTCGGGTGGCCCATAGACGGTGATGGTGGCATGTGGCCCATCGGGCGGCCCAGTTGCTGTAGATCAAGATGGATGAAGTCCAGCGCAGGTAACAGGAGCCGGATCTTAACCGCCTTATGAAGATAGTCGGATCCATGAAGGCCCATGAAGTATCCGGATCCAATATGGCGCATAAGGAAAGGTGGATCCTTGATGTGCACGACAATGTAATATTCCGTAGTTAGGCATCTTGTATTCCGGCTAGGACTCTCCGTGTAAACCCTAGATCCGAGCGCCTTTATAAGCCGGATCCTGGGAGCCCTAGAGGCACAAACTCAACTCATTATAATAACGCGAAAGCGCCCAGATAATTCCATATAAACAGTAGTAGGCCCTGTCATCGTGCAGGTGTTCCGAAGCTGGGTAAATGGAGTACCACCGTCCCGAGGACTCTCCGCCCGATGGTCCCTACTTCTTCTCGCACTCGTGAGGATCCCTCATCGGAGGTACCGTCGAATAGGCAACGACAGTTGGCGCCCACCGTGGGGACAGCGGTGTCTGGAGGCCTCCAGGAGGGTTCCGCCATGGGAAGCTACGACGAATCCATCACTGTGGGGCGTGTTCTTTACGCCTGAAACTTTCCGATCATCCCTCAGGACGAGTGATGGATTCCGGCTAGGACCAACCCTGTCAAGCTCTCCATCATCCCAATCGGCGGCATTCACATCTTCATCAGCGAGACCGTCGATTCCGACGGAAACGCCCTGGTAAGACATGCTGACGCGACCGCCGCTGAGCAGGACGCAGTCGCGAAGATCCGATCTGAGATCCAGGAACTTCCTAAGGAAGATTCCACTTTAGATCTGGAAAATTCAAAGCCCACTCAGTCCACCCCTGAGCAGGAAACTACAGTGGAAGACCAATGCAGATCCGCCTGGGTCTCCCAGGTGTTGGATAAGCAAAGGTTCCACTTTGTGCACTTCGTCACACATACCGCAGGAACCGCCCCTCCTCAGGAAGGAGCCGGACCCATGCAGGTTGAGGCTACCGGAGACAACGATGCCCCAGATCAGTAGGAGGCCACCAGAGACAAGGAGGAATCAATCATGGGCAACCTAAGCCCATCCTCAGACGATGCTACCACTTTGGACATAGAGGAGTACAATCGCCCGACGAAGGAGCTAGAAGGTGATGAGGAAGCTGAAGCAGAATCCGCTCCGCCTAATTAAGCAGGTCCTTGCAACCATAGTTGGGCTAGTGCAGGAAGCTGACGAGGAAACAACTCCAACCGACGTCGGACTCCTAGGCCCGTCCACTTCGGAGACTCCGCCTTCGCGTCCTCGCTACCGCGTCGTGCCGGATTCCGGAGGACACGTTCCCGGGAGCCAGGAGTACATGTCCGCCGACGAGCTCGTCGAACAGGCAGGCCGGGGTGCTATCGCGCACTCGGAAATCCTCAATTATCCAATAAATCCGTATGACGCCGCAGATCCTGAAGTTCTAGAAGAGAAAAGAAAGGAGATGTTGGCTACCGCGAAAGTATTTGCCAACACTGCAGTAGCAATGCTGGAGGAAAGGCAAGAAGCTGGAGAAGTGATGGAAAGTTTCTTCAAGAGAGAACGCGAAGCCAAAAAAATTCTTGGCAGATGCTAAAACCTCTGAGCACAATGGGAAACCATGATGGAGGACGCTGATAAGGAAGCAGATAGAATCCGCCGGGTGGCCATCGGCCCCCGAAAGATCAACTTTGCAACCCCTTCAAACCAGCAGCCACTTGCCACTCCAAAGGACAATATAAAGAAAGCCGCGGAGATCTTGGCCAAGCAAGACGCGGAAATCGACATCGCACATCTCCGCACACTGGTAGCTTCAGCAATGAAGCAACAGAGCAGGGCAGACACTTCACGCAGGTTGGAATCTAACCCGGATATATGTGTATCCACCGCGCAGAAGGACGCCTCCGGAAGACAACATCGTGATGATGAATCGCGCACCGGATCCACAGAGCGCAAAAGGAGAACCGGAGAACATCCAAATCTGATCCCGGTGCCCTCGAAAACACCTCCGATGGACCCAAAAAAGGGAAAGGATCCGATGTACACTAGAAGGGACAAGTACCAGAACCCATCACCTCCGCCGCGGATGACGAGGAGGTTCCTTGGCAAAGCTCACTATGAGGGGCTTGGGTTTAGAGAAAGGCGACGATGGAGGTTCCGGGAGTGAGACGGTACACGACGTGCCCAGGTTCACGTCCCCGCGGTGGAGGATCGCTACGTCCTGCTAGCAATCCAGTATATGAAAATATGTGTACAGGGGCTGCCATAGGCGGAGTTGTTGTATCTAGTCTAGTTCTAATCTGCGGGTTGCGATGTCTAGGCGTGTCGCCTCTATGTTTTTTGTTTCTGAATATATCCCCCAATGGGTGCCCCTGCCTGGTGATACGTCTCCGACATATCGATAATTTCTTATGTTCCATGCCACATTATTGATGATATCTACATGTTTTATGCATACTTTATGTCATATTTATGCATTTTCCGGCACTAACCTATTAACGAGATGCCGAAGAGCCAGTTGTTGTTTTCTGCTGTTTTTGGTTTTAGAAATCCTAGTAAGGAAATATTCTCGGAATTGGACGAAATCAACGCCCAGGGGCCTATTTTCACACGAAGCTTCTAGAAGACCGAAGATGATACGAAGTGGGGCCACGAGGTGGCCAAACACTAGGGCGGCGCGGCCCGGGCCTTGGCCGCGCCGACCTAGTGTGTGGGCCCCCTGTCAGGCCCCCTGGCCTATCTCCTCCGCCTACTTATAGCCTTCGTCGCGAAACCCCCAGTACTGAGATCCACGATACGGAAAACCTTCCAGAGACGCCGCCGCCGCTAATCCCATCTTGGGGGATTCAGGAGATCGCCTCCGGCACCCTGCCGGAGAGGGGAATCATCTCCCGGAGGACTCTTCACCGCCATGGTCGCCTCCGGAGTGATGAGTGAGTAGTTCACCCCTGGACTATGGGTCCATAGCAGTAGCTAGATGGTCGTCTTCTCCTAATTATGCTTCATTGTCGGATCTTGTGAGCTGCCTAACATGATCAAGATCATCTATCTGTAATGCTATATGTTGTGTTTGTTGGGATCCAATGGATAGAGAATACTATGCTATGTTGATTATCATTCTATTACCTATGTGTTGTTTATGATCTTGCATGCTCTCCGTTATTAGTAGAGGCTCTGGCCAAGGTTTTACTCTTAACTCCAAGAGGGAGTATTTATGCTCGATAGTGGGTTCATGCCTCCATTAAATCTGGGACAGTGACAGAAAGTTCTAAGGTTGTGGATGTGCTGTTGCCACTAGGGATAAAACATTGATGCTATGTCCGAGGATGTAGTTATTGATTACATTACGCACCATACTTAATGCAATTGTCTGTTGTTTGCAACTTAATACTGGAAGGGGTTCGGATGATAACCTGAAGGTGGACTTTTTAGGCATAGATGCATGCTGGATAGCGGTCTATGTACTTTGTCGTAATGCCCAATTAAATCTCACAATACTCATCATATCATGTATGTGAATGGTCATGTCCTCTCTATTTGTCAATTGCCCAACTGTAATTTGTTCACCCAACATGCTATTTATCTTATGGGAGAGACACCTCTAGTGAACTGTGGACCCCGGTCCATTCTTTTAATCGAATACAATCTACTGCAATACTTGTTCTACTGTTTTCTGCAAACAATCATCATCCACACTATACATCTAATCCTTTGTTACAGCAAGCCGGTGAGATTGACAACCTCACTGTTTCGTTGGGGCAAAGTACTTTGGTTGTGTTGTGCAGGTTCCACGTTGGCGCCGGAATCCCTGGTGTTGCGCCGCACTACATCTCGCCGCCATCAACCTTCAACGTGCTTCTTGGCTTCTACTGGTTCGATAAACCTTGGTTTCTTACTGAGGGAAAACTTGCCGCTGTACGCATCACACCTTCCTCTTGGGGTTCCCAACGGACGCGTGTTGTACGCGTATCACCTGGCTTTATATATCAGCCAAGCTAGGGTTTACAAGAGTCCTAGTAGGATTCGTATTGGAGTCTTATTTCTTGTAATTCAAGTTCATTTTCCTTGCGGGTACAGCTTGGTGAGTCCTTGTGCTGGTCCAGCTTCATAGTTTGCACCGGGTATGGCAATGTCGAGTATCCGAAGGGTTATGCCCACATCAGTGGCCCCCGAGTGTCTGGCCGAAGTGAAGCTTCGGGCAGGGACTAAAGTTGTCATCGTCCGAATGTCTTGATCATCTGTTGAATGTTGAATCTTGTGCTTGATGTCGAGTCGAAGTTGCTTTTTGTCGGGTGAGTGAAGTGCTCCTGATAGGAGTAGCCCCCGAGTATATGGACGGGTGCTTGCAGCCGCACATAGACTCAAGTTGTACTACTGGGAGATCTTGATGTTGATGCCGACGTCTTCGGGTTTATTCTTCTTTATCGACGAAGCTGCCATTTTTTTTATCGGGTGCGCGATCAACGCTCCCGATGGGAGTAGCCCCCGAGCCTGTAGATGAATATGAAATAGTCATGTATAGGGTGTTAAAAATGCTGAGTCGAATATCGTAGATTTCCTCGAGTTCCAAGAATATTTGGATGCTTTCGATGATGGCGATGATTTTGATGATATCATAGATAGAGGAGTTGCTGATTTCGATGATGTCACAGAGGAATCGATGATTTTGATGATGTCCCGGAGGAGTCGATGATTTGGATGATGTTCCGAAGGAGTTGATGATTCAGATGATGTCCCGGAGGAGTCGATGATTTGGATGATGTTCCGAAGGAGTCGATGATTTGGATGATGTTCCGGAGGAGTTGATAATTTTTATCGGGTGCGCATACATCGCTCCTGATGGGAGTAGCCCGCCGAGTCTAGGCATGGATGCTTGCAACCGTGTGTAGACTCAAGTCGAGCAACCCGATGTTATAGTTTTCTTCAGGTGTCGTTGACACATTGTTGTTTGTTTCAAGGGGCAATTCTTAATGCACCTTGAGCATCATTGATTGCATTGTTTGTAAGTTTATCGGAGGCGAATCTTTGAGTGATCAGATCTTGTTGCAGGTTCGCTGAACCCGTAGTAATGTGCAACTTCACTTCAACCGATGATGTATGTTTAGGCGGCAGTCCCTGAATTAAATCGAAGGGAGTGTGTCTGCCATCAACTCTGTCGCTCTTTAGTACTTCTATAGTTTAAAGTACCGGCATGGGTCTTTTTGTAAGTACTTTTATCCTTGCCATCAGCAGCACTCTCTTATTCTTGAGGCTTCAGCAGAGGATAATTGTATATTGTTGTAAGTCCCGTTGATTACCATCTATTACAGCGCCCGTATTTTCAAAGTCTTTTTAGATGATAACTTCAGGTATAAAGAGTCTTCAAATTTGTTTGAATTCCAGCGAACCAGCGCTCCCGTCGGGAGTAATAAAAATAGTCGGAGATCTTCATGTCTTCTCGAATTTCGGCAAACCAGCGCCCCCGCCGGGAGTAGTAAAAATAGTGTAAGGAGTCTTCATATTTTCTTGAATTCCAGTGCTCCTGATGGGAGTAAACGCAATAGTTCGAAGCTATTCCAGGAGCCCCCGAGTAATTCCAGCGCTCCCGATGGGAGCGCATCGGGTCAATATTATATAACCATTGAATATTCTGGATGATGAACCCACTGACCCGAGAGTGTATCGGGTCAATATTATATAGCCATAGGAGATAAATCCGTTAATAACCATAGATGATGAAGCCATTGACCCGGGAGTACATCGGGAGAAGATATATCCTGAGCCGAAGAAGATAAATCCATTGATAACCATAGGTGATGAAGCCATCACTAGTGGAAAAGGGGCTAACTGTGGCGCACCTTTTTCACTTTTTGTGGCGCATATGCACATCACCACAGTTGCCACGCGAGTAGTATTAGGATTCTGTGGCGCACTACTTGGTGCACCACATAAGTTTTGAATTATGTGCCGCATGTGCGCTGGTGCACCACAGAATGTGAGACAATTCTGTGGCGCACCTGCGCACATGCGCCACAAAATTTTGTGCCAGATTTTGTGGCGCATATGTGTCCATGCGCCACATAATGTTAGCAATGTTTTATGGCGCATTACCAGTACATGCGCCACAGATTTTTAATTTTTGGATTTTCAAAAAATTTCCATTTCTGCAGTATATGCTAGTATTACACAGGAAATATACAGGTATATACAGGAAATACATAGCACTATCCAGAAATAACAGAAATACTCACAAATGACATGATACACACAAATCTTCATCATTACATCATTTAGATCCAAATTATTACACAAGTACAAATGTGTTCATCGTCCCATACACATGCATGTGTTCATCGTCGCATACACATGCCTCGTCACCAGCCACCTAGACTAAAGTAAAGTAGAGTACAACTGCGGTGGCGGTGAGTAAGAGGGGGACCAAGAACTTCAGCCGGTTCTTCTTCTTCCCACGTGTGCCCTCCACTGTGCTATCGCCTCCTCTCTAGTCTTGTATCCCTTGTATTTGTTCCCGCTGAACTTATGCACCTGTTCGAGACAGTCCTGCCCCTCCTCGTAGACACCTGGAACCCGACTCTTGTACACAACGTATGTCGGCATCTCTATTGACAAGGCATATTAGTACATCATGCATATATATATGTTGATAAATATTAGAGCAAAGCATATAGTAAAGTTGAACACGGCAACAGTAAGTTTGCGAGGCGCACACACAAGACGACGTCCATCGATACACATAAAACCGATAAACATAGTACTTAGAGTTTACGACCCACCAAAAGACGACATCCATCGATATATACAAACTAACCGATGAAGATAGCTAGAGTTTATGATCCACAAACACTAAGTCAAGGATGGCAGGGTTCCGGGAACAGCTTGTACAAATCTTTCGTATTCCACGTCCTCCTGTCACCCTGTGCTTTGAGGCGATTTTCTACGTCCCTCTTGTATCACGCTCTACCCTGGTGTAAGAGCCCTCCCCCTGTGATGACGTCTTCAAGGATGATATGTGATAACTTGACCTGGGTAGCATGGAAGTCTTCTCTGCGGTCATCATCGTTGATCCGCGCCAACTTTTGGGCCCATCCTCGAAGAGCAGATGGCGGCAACAAGTTCTGGCTATCTTGGACAAATCCTTTTAGGTGATGCATGACATAGAAGGCCTCAAGAGTGTTGTTTTCCGGCTGCTTGACACAGGGGAACTCGAACACGTGCTTTAACTTGTGTTTGCCATCATCCCTGAAACATTCCGCCTTTTCTTTGAAGGCGCCTCCCTTTTTGAAGTAGCCCTCAAGAGCATCATCTAGCACACCCCTTATTTTGGCGTAGTTCTTCTTTTTCACACTCCTCGAGTCGAAATAGGTGGCAAGCGAATGCTTCGGGGCGATGGAGATGAGTGTGCAGTACGTGTCTCCACGCAACACAAATTTGGAACAAGATCGATGTTGGAAATGAGCAATGGAAAATAAATTTATTACAGGGCTACCGGATGTGTACTTACTTGGGAAAGTAAGCCAAAAGGATGTTGTCCTTCCTCTTGTTGTCCAAGAAGCACTTCTGTAGGTACAACGAAGCCCGGACCCGCACCGCTGATAAGGCCAACTGGCTTTCACGCATGTAGTAGGGATCCGCTATCGCGACGTCCGGGGTACCCTCTCTCTCTTGATCTTCATCGCCAGATTGAGCACGAATAGGCGAACCAAGTTATAGTCCAGCCTTCTCGAGTGGAATAGCTTGAAGACGTCCTCGTACGCTATAAGGAATATATCCGCCAGGGCATCAGTGACGAAGCCCACATCTCTTGGCAACCTGACCGTGAAGACCGGGTAATTCAGATCTTTGTCGTTAAGAAGGACACTCTCTAGGTGAAGGATACTGTCCTGCAGACGCAGCATAGCTCCGGAAGCGAGGTGGCGCAGCTTCGGACCCATTATTGGTTTGCCAGCTTCATGCATTCTGGTCAAGCCATCCTCGCTGGGAGGTACAATGGAGTCCCGATGACGGATTGTCGGAGGTGGCTGGCTTGCAGCTTTCTCCTTGTTGTTCTTACTAGGTCTTTTCCGGGGCTTCTTCGGAGCAACGGCCCCTGACGCTTAAAACTGCTCGTTGACCTTCTTGATTAGCGTATTAGGGCTGAAGATGTTTGCAGTGGATGTCTCTTGTGTATCGGCGGCCGGAGGCGTCTCTTCAGAGAAGCCGCGGAACACCAGGCGCTGTTTGGCTTCCTTGGGCAGGCCAGCTTGTTCGTCCCGAGCGCGGAATGGTTCTTCATCCGCGCCCGCCATGTACAAATCATCTAAGTCGGCGCCGGTGTTGAGGTAGGCATCGACGTCGACCATTCCATCATCATCGATCAGATCATCCTGGGGTACTGGGATGGGCGATAGCGGTGCAGCGGCCTTACCTTTAGGCTCCGCCGGTGGCGGTTGAGGTGTAGACGCTCCCAGCAGTTTCTTGTGGCGGCTTGTTGTGGCGGCAACGATGGGAGGAGCTACCCTCCGAGGAGGCGACCGGACGACCGGTGGCCGGACGATCGAGGAGGCGCCGGTGGAGGGACCCCGAAGACGGATCTGGGTCTTTGGCCATACCATGGTATAGCCATGGCAGTTTTCAAGGATCAGGTGCTCGTCGGCTCCCTCGGGTTGTATTGGGGGGTCCATGTCTTCGCACCCCGGCAACACCCGACCCAAAGTGACCTTCATCACGTTAGCGTCCATAGCCACCGTGTTCAACGTGGTGCTCTTCGGTTGTATGATCATGACCGTGGCAACATCCTTCAACTCGCCGTCGGGCGCGCAATGAAGGAGCACGCAAGGAGTGTCCTGAGTAATGTTGGGCATCATTAATTAGATCGTCGGGTATCAAAACGCATGAAGGAGATGGCATGGAATAACTAATTAATTAACTACCTTGGTAATGGCGTTGAGCTGTGCTAATGTCAAGACAGGGGCGGCCGGCCAATCAATCTTCTGCGGCTCGGGTGCATTATGAATTAAGCACCACCGTCGCAGGCTGCGCCTTGGTAGCCTCGGCAGGAGGGGGCACCGGTTCATCCAACTCCATCGGCTGCCCCGCGGCGATGGTGGGCGGCGGGGTAACCAGATCCGGAGATGGCGACATGTTGAAGGTCGAGTTGCTGCCCCCGGCGCTAGGCACTTGTATCGGCCCCACCTGACCGGCCGCATTCCACGCAGCTATCCCCTCGATGAGCTGAGGGGGTAGGAAATCGCGGAGCTTCTTCTCGAACAGCTTGTCCACCTCTTCTTTATCCATCGAGGTTGCCTGTTTTGCCTCCAGCATGGAGACCTTCTGCCTTAGCTCTTCCACCTCGGCTTTATCCTCTGATGACATCACGCTCCTCCTCTCCCTTCTCTTCTTGTTGTCCTCTTTGTAGTACTCGCGAAACTTCATGCTTGTACCAAAGCCGCAGACACGGCCAGCCGATGTCGGTGGCTCGGACAATGGCCTCTTCTTGTAGGCATTCAACGCCCTGTTGAAAGGCGTGTCCCAGGGCTCCATCGAGCCCTGGGATGAAGATTCGTCCTTGGGGCGATCGGCCGCCGCCAACTGCTCATTCTGCAGACAAGGATAGGTGAACACATTTAGGGCATGGCCTTCACCTCATATATGTAATATGTGCAGCAATGGACCGCGCGGGTAAATTCCCTTACTAGCTTTTCCTCGAAATTCTTAACTTCGTCATCCTCGGTAACGAATTCCATGGTCTTCGATCCTATCCAGAGTGTAGCGGGCCCGGACAAAGTACCTCACCTGCAAGTTGGTCATTTACAACCATGGGTTCTGTTTCCCATCACGTGCAAGTTCTTCGTCCTCCTTTTCCCAAATGGGAATCTTTCCTCTATAACCGCCGCTTCCAAGGTGATGTGCTCCTAAGTTGAGCTCATGTATTTGCCTACCCCACTCCGTCCATGCTTTGGCATCGTCGCTTTCCACCTGCGCCTTGAATATCTGGAACTCGGCTTCATCGAGCATCGGCTCACCCTTCTTAATACTCTCCCAACTTTCACCTTTGTCGATCTAAGCCTTCACCGGCTTTTCCAGCTACTCAGGGCGTTGCTCATCTTCGTGATGGCCAATCTATTCACCTTGTTGGATGTTGACAAGGTATTGTATGGCGCCGGGAACTTGTACCATCGGTGAAGCTTCCGAAGGCAGAGCTCGAACAAATTCTCATTTCCTTCACCTCGGAGTTTCACCGTGTTGATCGACATGCTTTCCCGGACAATGCACCCGAGTTGCATTCCGTACCCAGCGGCAACATCCTCAGGCTCCAAGGGCTGCCCACTTTCGGAGACCAATGTGATCTCGCTGGTGGTGTTGGCGAGCACCATCGGCTTCTGATCCTTCCGCGGCTTCTTCTTCATAGCAGCTGGGTTGCCTCTGACATCATCCTCCGTGCGGTCAGCACACTCGGTGGAGTCACCCCCTGTCGTCGTGGTGAACAGACAGATGTCATAGGATGGCTTAAGTTGGGGCCGAATGTGCGCTAGAGGATTTGGGGGAGGGTTTTGGTAACCGGTATGTATTACTTAACTTGGCCCTTGGCCAGAGGTAGAATATGTACAGTACAAGTTCTCCCTATCTGCCGATGAACAGCCTAATTTCTCTACTGATTGGTCCTCCCGCGCAAGGTTGTGCCCCCTCTCCTTATATAGGGGAGAGGTTGGCTTACAAGGCAAGAAACCCTAATGGCATCTTTGATGAGCTAAGCTACTTTATAAAGCTACTTTGGCCCAGCTGGCGTCTGCTATGACTTTAATTGAGGGGTTGTGACCTCCGCCGGT
Organism: Lolium perenne; assembly: GCF_019359855.2. Taxonomy (NCBI): domain Eukaryota; kingdom Viridiplantae; phylum Streptophyta; class Magnoliopsida; order Poales; family Poaceae; genus Lolium; species Lolium perenne. Next base: position 139,866,852 of record NC_067248.2, on the reverse strand, counting down.
ATCTTTAACGTCACCTTCTTGCTTTGGCACCAGGGCTTCGTTTAAAGCTGATTTGCTTCGCTCATCTTTGTCCTCTAGCTCCCGAAGGAATCTTTGACCATAGTGCCGACAGGCTATAGTAAGCCATGATTCCGGTTTTCCGGTACCTTCACCTCTGGTTTAGCCGCACAGCATCCCGGAGCCACTACCTTTGTATACCCCTCTGGGGATACCGGTTTGTACCAGCTTCGGTTAGCTGAACTAAAAGATTTTGGATCAGTCTGTGATCTGGTTTGACATCACCCGAACATGGCGAACTTGCCATACTCTTGGCCTACCGGGGGCCATCCCCCCAACATTAGTCCCCGAAGCTGGTATAGCTTGGCGGAATCTTTCCGACAAGCCATGCCAGGTTCCTCCTCAAAACGTACCAGACTAATCCTTCAGGTTTCCATTTAAACCCACCCGGCATCTTGCCGAACTTACTCCTCCAAACCATTTTCACTAAAAATTCCCGGCTTCTTTTTGCCGGTTTCTTTGTCTTTAAAGCTCGCCTTGACGAGATCGAGAATATCCCGAAGTCTGTGCCTGTCAGACACATGCGCACTGTGCCTGACGAGCCAGTGTCAGGCGTCACATCCTTCGGCTTCCACGCGCAGTTAATGCGCCACTCCTGATCCTTGTGGCCCTGCCTGTGGCTTTCTCCTGCGGCGCGTGTATCGATGTGCCACGCGGCGGCCCACGAAGTGAAGCGCCACGAGCCTGGCGGTTTTCGGCCCAAGAACCTCTTCCTTATTTAAGGCCGGGATGGTTCCTCGTCGCCCCCACGCTCTTCACTTCATCCTCAATCGCTCTCTGCGCAAACCACCGCTCGAGCTTCTTCCGTCGCCGTTTGCCATCGCACCCTAGCCTTCCGTCGAGCAACTGTAGGAGCACTCCGTGAGGCGAGCTTCCCCTCCTCGGTCAAGATTGCGTCGCCGCGTCCTCGCTCGACGCTGGGACGCTCCTCCGAATCTCCTTCTTCTTCGCTGTTTGCCACCGTCAATCGCCTCTTCGCCGAGCTCCGGCGAACGTTTGACTCCGTTGAACCTCAAGGTTTCCACCGCCGCCCTCAGGTCAGCCTCGCAGGTCCCGTATTTCCTTTCTCATATTGTTCTTATCTGGCGCAGTAGGGTATTTATCCTCCCTTTGTTTTCGTTTTTCTTCCTTTCGTAGATCTTCGGGACGGAGTAGTTTGCGGGAACCTTGTTTTTAGTCTGTTCTACACTTAGCCGGAAAATGTCTTCCGAAGAATCTGGTGGGCTGCCTTCCGACGAAACCCAATTCAGCAACTCCCCTGAGATCTCCTTCGGGGAAGAGCAACCCGGATCTTCAGAATCCTACGGGCTCGAGGCTGAACTCGCCCGGATGGATGCAACCTCCGCCTGCCCGGAAGCTGATACCGGGAGGGGCCAAGAGGCAAGCAGCTCCGGCCAAGGTTCTGGTGTGAACTTGTCCTTGTACACCCACGGAGCCAGGAAGGGCTCCGACGTGAAGGAAGCCGAAATCAACTGGCTGTACCGCTACCGGAGGATACCGGCACAGGTGTCCTGCCGGATTCCGGACAAGGAGCTGGAGCCTGCGCTCAGAGAGGGGGAAGTCGTGGTCTTTGCCGCTCATTTTGAGCGCGTCTTTGGCCTCCCGGCGTCGGACTTTTTCCACCGGATTTTAGATTTTTACGAACTCCAGCCTCACCACCTCCCTAGCAACGCCATTTTTTATCTTTCTTGATATGTCTCTTTCATGGAGGCCTATGTTGGCCTCCTCCCTGAAAGCCCTAACAGCGGAGTTGTCAATTCAGCTGCACCTGGAAACAGACTTGCTCGCAAGAGTTTATCAGTAGTAACAGTTTTATAGCAGTAACAGTAGTGAAATAACAGCAGCAGAGTAACAGTGATAGCAATAGTGATTATAGTAAACAGCAGGATTAAAATACTGTAGGCACAAGGATGGATGACGGGCGTTGCATGGATGAGAGAAACTCATGTAACAATCAAAGCAGGGCATTTGCAGATAATAATAAAACGGTGTCCAAGTACAAAGCAATCAATAGGCATGTGTTCCATATATAGTCGTACGTGCTCGCAATGAGAAACTTGCACAACATCTTTTGTCCTACCAGCCGGTGGCAGCCGGGCCTCTAGGGAATCTACTGGATATTAAGGTACTCCTTTTAATAGAGTACCGGAGCAAAGCATTAACGCTCCGTGAACACATGTGATCCTCACATCACTACCATCCCCTCTGGTTGTCCCGATTTCTATCACTTCGGGGCCTTTGGTTCCGGACAGCGACATGTGTATACAACTTGCAGGTAAGATCATAAAACAATGCATATCATGATGAAATAATAACATGTTCAGATCTGAGATCATGGCACTCGGGCCCTAGTGACAAGCATTAAGCATAACAAGTTGCAACAATATCATCACAGTACCAATTACGGACACTAGGCACTATGCCCTAACAATCTTATGCTATTACATGACCAATCTTATCCAATCCCTACCATCCCCTTCAGCCTACAGCGGGGGAATTACTCACACATGGATGGGGGAAACATGGCTGGTCGATGGAGAGGCGTCGGTGGTGATGATGGCGATGATCTCCTCCAATTCCCCATCCCGGCGGAGTGCCAGAACAGAGACTTCTGGCCCCCGAGACGGAGTTTCGCGATGTGGCTGCGTTCTGGAGGGTTTCTGGTGACTTCGACTTCCTCCTCACTATTTTTAGATCGAACCCTTTAAGTAGTCCAGAGGGGGCGTCGAAGGCCGGCCGAGGGGGCCACACACTAGGGCGGCGCCCCCCCTGGGCCGCGCCGGCCTGGTGTGTGGGGCCCTCGGGCCTCCACCTGGCTTGCCCTTCTGGCTCCCCAAGTCTTCTGGTAAAATAGGCCCATTGATATAAATTCCGAGGATTTTCCCGAAAGTTGAATTTCTACACGAAAACAGTGTTAGTCCGCGTTAGTTGTATCCAAAACACACAAATTAGAGGCAAAACAATAGCAAAAGTGTTCGGGAAAGTAGATACGTTTTGGACGTATCAACTCCCCCCAAGCTTAGCTTATTGCTTGTCCTCAAGCAATTCAGTTAACAACTGAGTGCGATAAAAGAACTTTCACGAACACATTTGCTCATATGATGTAAATATTCTCATGATATGGCTAATACTTAGGCAGTTCATAATAAGGTACATGCAAATAAGATCATCTAATAGCTATGTCAATCATGGAAAGGTACCAACAATTAATAATAAGCATCATGAATCATGTCTACAAGCAGGATTGCAATGTTCATAAAAGAGTATGATAGAGTGGTATCTCGCTTGCCCATATTTGATCAGCAAAACATAAATGCTCAGGCACCTCTGAAGTTCATAGAAAGACTAGAAATAGAGATTGTCAAAGATAAAAGCATCAAAGTTATACCACAGTCAATCATATTTTGGGACAAGCATATTATACTAAGAATGATAGTTGTGCTCTCAAGAAAGTGCTCAAAGAAAGGATGGAGACACAACATAAAAGTAAAAGATTGACCCTTCGCTAGAGCTTTTCATTTTTAAAACAGGAGTAAAATCATTTTGAGAGGTGTTTGTTGTTGTCAACGAATGGTAATGGGTACACAAACTACCTCGCCAACCAGACTTTCAAGAGCGGCTCCCATGAAGGACGTTATTTCTACCAGCAAGGTAGATCATCCCTCTTCTCTTTTGTTTACACATGTACTTTAGTTTTTATTATGAGTGACACTCCCCCCAACCTTTGCTTACACAAGCCATGGCTAACCGAATCCTCGGGTGCCTTCCATCAATCTCATACCATGGAGGAGTGTCTATTTGCAAAATTAAGTTGCTTACTGAAGAATCAGAGCAAAACATGTGAAGAGAATTATTAATGAAGTTATTAGTCGGGGCTGGGCACCCCATTGCCAGCTCTTTTTGCAAAATTATTGGATAAGCGGATGTGCCACTAGTCCATTATGAAAGTCCGTCAAGAGTAAATGACAAGGTTGAAGGATAAACACCACATACTTCCTCATGAGCTATAAAACATTAACACAAATTGAGAAGCATTTTGAAGGTTTTAAAGGTAGCGCATGAGAATTTACTTGGAATGGTTTGAAATGCCATGCATAGGTATTTATGGTGAACACTTTGGAACAACTTGGTTTTCAGGTGTTTGGAAGCACGAGCAGCGTTCCCGCTCAGTACAAGTGAAGGCTAGCAATAGACTAGGGAGCGACAAATCAAGAGAGCAGTCACTGTCATAATTATGCTTGCGGCAAAATAAATTAACGGAGGCATAAAAGTGATACAAGAACTCTAAAGCAATGTAAATCATCGAGGCTTAATTGACTTTTGTTCAGTCATATGCATGCGTGAGCATGTGCCAAGTCGATACAAATGAATTATTCAGAGGAGGATACCACAATGTCATACCTACTTATGAATAAAACAATGCAAGCAAACATCCATGACATGTTACTCATATTAATAAATTGGAGCTAAACATGAGAGATCATGAACTACTAGACTTTCTTAAATGACATATACCTCACATGAACCAACTAAGCATGCTCACATGGATGAGTATATGTACAAAAATGAAAACAAATAGAGTTCATACCAGCCTCTCACCACAATCCAATTGTCGTAGATCGTCATTATTGCCTTTCACTTGTGTAGCTTGGATAATATGAAATGAAAACCACGCTCCGGCCACCGAAGACCATTGAACTCAAGATGAACTTTACAAACCAAATAAGAACACCAAATATTTTTGGTGTTTTCGAATTGGAAACAAGAACAAAAGGAAATAAGCAAACAAAGCAAAATCTTTTTGGATTTTCTTATAGCAAACCAACAATAGAAAATAAAGCAAAATAAATGCAAGAAACCAAAATAAACAAATGGTGAAGAGAAACAACAGAAATATTTTTGGTCTTTTTGTGTTTTAGGAAAGAAACAAAGCAAAAACAAGAAAATGGAAACTAGAAGAGTCACATAAACACAAAGCAGCAGAAATTCGTCAAACTTGACAGCAGTACAGTACTCGATTTTTAAGAAATTCTTCCAGTGCTCAAATAGAAAAGTGTTCAACTAATGAAAGTTAGATAACTACCTCGGGAATATGCACAAAAATTGTCTTCGCAAAATATCATTCTGGCTATTTTTGAGAATCTTTTTGGTAACAGTCCAGAATCTGTTTTCAGGCAGCACTTCCCCAAATATCATCTCCCTCTCATTAGAAAACCACTCAAAGAAGCTAAACAAGTATATACAAGTATCCAGCAACCATAATATGCAAAGAATGAGTAATGCCGGTATACCTCCCCCCAAGCTTAGGCTTTTGGCCTAAGTGGAGTTCAACCCCAGCAAGGGTCGCTGTTCCACGCCGGTGGATCATACATGGCGTAGTCATAGTGAGGTCCCTGTGCAGAAGAAAAGCGTGGAGACTCCACATGTCCAAAATGTTGATGCGAAGAACTTGCTGCATCGGATGACGAGTCGAGGTGTTCCTCGGAGTCATGCTGCTGGTGGAAGCCTTGTATCTTCAGTTTCTCCTCCACCTCCTCCTTAGAGCGCGACCATGGTTTCCTGTCAATACTGAACAAGTCTGGCTGGGGAACAGGGATTTCCTTCTCATCCCCGTCAGCAAAAAACATTCTATAGACCAAATTATCTGAAGTAGAATCAGCGGTAACAAATTGATGGTTCTTCATAGCAGCAATATCAAGCCTTATAGGAGTTAATGGCACATCATTAGAGTCAAGAGGAAGTTCTAAATGTGTTAAAATGCGCAATGCAATAGTTCCTCCAAAAATAGGCCCCTTGTTAGACAAACGGCGAGCAATAAGAGAACCAAGATGATAAGGTGTCTCTCCAGTAAGTGTAGCAATTAAGAAAGCAAGATGGTAGCTAGAAATATTGCTAGTGTTCTCCCTACCAAGAATGCTAGTAGCAATGTAATAGGCAAAATACTTAATGGCGGGGAGTTGGATGTTTCTTATCTTGCCACGCTGAATGGTGCGGCAATCATCATTGGTGATCTCGCGATAGAGCTCCAACAAGACCCTGGGGTTGTCCTCAATCTTCCTTGCTGTACCTGCAGGGGCAATACCCAATGCAACCCAAAATTCTTCCAATTTCATAGTAATAGGCTTACCATAGATCTTGAATCTAACGGTCGGGCCATAGTGCTTGTTGTTGAACTTGAAGCTCTCAACAAAGATCTTGGTGAGCATGTAGTATTGCTCCCTTTCATCTCCCATATAGGCGGTTAAGCCCGCCTTATTAACGAGGGTCAAGAAATCATCCAGCAACCCTGCATTACTAAAAAAGTCATAACATGGGAAAGATGAAGTGTTAGGAACTCCATTGTCTTCTTCGGGCTCGAAGCTTGGCGCGATGACATCCTCATTGTAGGATCGCCTGAATCGGGTGGCGGTCCTAGAGGGCCTTCCGGTGCTGGTTGCCTCTCTCTCAAACACTTCTCCAAAGTTGAAATTATCCATCTTCCTTTTCTGAAATTTTTCAACAAACATTATAAAATTTGATTTGGTGACATATAATTGAGGGGAACTACCATAGAAACTTGCTAGAGTACTAATCATGCATCAAAACTAGTTTATTCATCTTAGAACAAGCATGCAAGCTCACTAAACATGTTACCTACAGTAGCAAAATATTCAAGATATACTCAACCAAACAAAATTCTACTTGGATAATCGGAGGAGTCACATACCGGAGAGCAAATGTGCCAAATTTCAGACAGAAATCTGGGCTAAGCAAAGAGATCGAGAAATCTTGAGCTCTTGAGCAGAAACACGAGTGAGAGAAAGCTGGTGTTGATTTTTTCGGGAGAGAGAAGAGTGTGGGAGGAAGAGATGCTAAAGTGGGGCAAGGGGGAGCCCACACACCAGGGTGGCGCGCCCCCTTCCAGGCCGTGCCAGCCTGTGGGGTGCCACCCTGGGGCACCCCACTGGTCATCCCCAGGTGCTCCCGGGTGCATTTTCGAAAAATCGGACCAACGGTATAATTTTTGTGAATTTTTGAAAACTTTGAAAAATGCACATTTCTGGGTATTAAGTTTATTATTACTGGCTAGGAAATTTTTTGAAATCTCTAATTAACTAAGGAACTTTGCAAAACAAAAGTGCTACAGCAAGTAGAACAAGTGGAGGAAGAAAGAGATGTTGTTTACCTCCTCTATGCATATAAAAAGTATTTGTTAACAAGGTTGATCAAGTCTTGCCACCAAATAAATTTTACATAGCATAAGAAGAAATAAACCTCAAACCAATCATGTTACCTTGAATTGTATTGATATGGATCCAATCATAAGATTTTGATATCCTTCTTTAGGCTCATATATAGGACAATCGATAGTTCCAACTTTGATAGTTCTTACATTAGAAATAGTATTAACTCCACATACTTTATCAATCCTCTTGGGGAAATAGACGGTATGCTCCTTGTCATCAACATTGAAAGTAACCTTTCCTTTATTGCAATCAATAACAGCCCCTGCGGTGTTAAGAAAAGGTCTCGCAAGAATAATAGACATATTATCATCTTCAGGCATTTCCAACACAACAAAATCAGTTAATATCAAGCAATTATTAGTAACTTGAACAGGAACATCCTCACATATACCAACAGGAATAGCAGTAGATTTATCAGCCATTTGCAAAGATATATCAGTAGGTATCAACTTGTCTAATAAAATTTCTTATAAAGAGAAAAAGACATAACACTAACACCGGCTCCCAAATCACATAGAGCAGTTTTAACATAATTATTCTTGATAGAACAAGGAATAGTAGGTATACCTGGGTCGCCCAACTTCTTTGGAACTTTGCCATTGAAAGAGTAATTAGCAAGCATAGTGGAAATCTCCTCACTGGGGATTTTCCTCTTGTTAGTGACAATATCTTTCATATACTTTGAATAAGGAGGCAATTTAATAGCATCAGTCAAAGGGATTTGCAAGAATAAATGTTTCATCCAATCAAAAAATTTATTATAGTGTTCCTCTTCCTTTGATTTTAGTTTCTTAGCAGGAAAAGGCATTTGCTTTTGCACCCAAGGTTCTCTTTCATTACCATGTTTCTTAGCAATAAAATCTTCTTTAGTATACTTTTTATTTTTAGCATGCTTTTCAGGTTCATCTTCAACCTCTTCTTTATCACAACCATCATTCTTATCATTATCATTATCATGTTCATTACCACTTTCAGTTTCAGCGTCGGAAATAGAAATACTATTAGGATCATTAACAAGTTCAGAGGATTCTACAACATTTTTATGTTTCTTCTTCTTTTTCTTAGAAGGAGCACTAGTTTCAATTCGTTGAGAATCTTTTTCAACTCTTTTGGGATGCCCTTCAGGATATAGAGGATCCTGGATAGAGACACCACCTCTAGTTGTTACTTCATAAGCATGTTTCTCTTTAGAATTATTTTTTAACAAGTCATTTTAAACTTTAGTGAGTTGATCAATTTGAGTTTGAACCATTTGAAAATGTTTAACAAGCATCTTAACATCATTGGAGGTTCTCTCCATAATATCATGCAAATTGCTAATAGCTTGAGAATTTTCCATTAGATGATTCTCTACTCTCATATTAAAATTTTCTTGCTTAACAATATAATTATCAAACTCATCTAAGCATTGAGCAGGAGGTTTTGAATACGGAATATCTTCCCTAGTAAAGCGTTGAAGGGAGTTTACCTCAATCATGGATGAAGGGGGAATTATCTCACATATATCTTCTATGGGAGGTAGATTCTTCACATCTTCGGATTTAATACCTTTCTCCTTGAGAGACTTCTTGGCTTCCCTCATATCTTCATCATTCAATTTAACTAGCTGGATGACCCGCGCATTCGCGCGGCTAGATTTTCTCTATATCTTATTTAGTATAACTTGTTTTGTTTGTTATTGGTCATATATACATAGTTCATTAATTTCTTATCTGACTTTTCTTTAATTTTATTTGTTGTTCCATTAGCATTTGTTTACAATTCAAATATACTTTCAATAAGGATTATAAAAAACCGTCCTAATTACAACATGATTATTAAAAAAAGAGTATTACGCTTAAGGTATTAGATTGCCGTTAACTACAATAGTGGGAACATAACACTTAGGTTAATGAGATCGTGTGCGTGCTGCAAAATAATAGACTGTCATAATAATTTTTTTTTCTTTTATTCCTCTCTCGATCCCTGATGTGTATCGTTCCACCAAGGGTGTTGCATTTTCGGTTGCCCAATATGGCTAGCCACATACTACAATAAACTTCTGCTTTAATAATATAGTATATCCATGATCATTCATCGCTGGAACATTATTTGGAATCATAGGAACATGAATGAGAGCATGGTGATGATAGGTATCTGAATATATCTGTTGCTATGTTTAAAGAGTTTTTTCACACATCATCCATAGAACTAATTACCCTACCCCTTAAAGATGGATTATGACTTGCATGACCTCTTATGATTGTCTCCATGCTTTGTAGACTTCTTTTCTATTTTATCCACCCTTTCGTAAGTTTCATTTTTGTATAATGAAATTGATTCTTAATCTGTGTTTAGCAAAAGTCCAACACATCGGCCTATGCAATACAATATGTATGGTTCACAACCAAATGATCGCACAGATGCATGTCATATCTGATATAGAATTTAAACCACATCTATATATCTTTCAAGCACTACATTTAGGCTATATAGAAGTGAGCTTGTACCTGGTTGCATCTACTAATTAGTCGAGACGCTATTATTGTCTTCCTCTTGTTTCAAATCACAAGGGACATTCAAGTGCGCAAAAAGATTCAGAGACAAGTGAACTGTACGTAGAGACTGCCTCTTGCAAGACGGTGGCTTAAGCCTGCGGCAGCACCGCGGCGATTGCGATGTATGAGGCGGTGAGTGACCAGGGCTTTGCATGTTGCTCCAGAATAAATCAACTCTTTTCATTTGCCATTGGAACCATACGAAAGTTGCTGCTTAGTCTGAATCTTGCTGTCCTCGGAACTATCCATCAGAAGTTGTCAGGACATGTAGGGATGGGATTAACATCTAACCACACACAGATAAGAATGCTTGCAGATATTACCCAATAATCAATGGGCGTTGCTGTTGTGCCTTTTATCTTTTTTTATTTGATATCTATTTGGTATCCTTCCGTCTTGAGCTTGTATTGGGCTTGCTCATGCCGTGCCTCCGATTTGCCGGCTGGCGGCCGTCTGAACATCGACAATTCATAGATGAGTCGATTTTGCGACATCGACCAACTGGTTATGTGGCTGAACCTCGAAAATTCATGGATGAATTGATCTTGCAACTTAGCTGTACCGAATTGATCTTGCAACTTAGCTGTACCGATGCCGTATGTCAGGCCGACCACCGAAGGTGTGGGTTTGTGGTGTGCTAGGATACTGTAGAAGAGGAACCTGAAGACCACGTGACCATCGCCATTTTCTCGATCCTCGCATGCGTGCTGCTCGTCCTCCTGCGGCCGCGGACGGGAGCTGCAGGGTTGGCCGGTTATTTTATACAGAAGATCTGAAGTATGGTTACGTTGAATAGATCTTCTACAGTACGTGCGGGTGCGTGGATATCTATCCAGTTTTTTTTAAACGATCCAGCCTGGTCGTGTATATCTCTGGTTTTTTTTCTGGGTAGCAGGTGCGTGATATCGCAGTTTTTTTAAACGAATGATCCGGCTGGTCGTGTGTATCTGGGTCTATGATATCTATTCAGTTTTTTTAAACGCCTGGCTGTGTACATCTCCTATTTTTTCCCGTGGGTAGGGATAGTCACGATGTGTACTTTGGCATTAAATTTAATCCACTCAATTTGCCATGTTTAATCTACACCGTCGTTTGTCTTGTACTTTAATAATATAATAGATTAAACCCCTCTTCTTCAATATTGGCGTCGGAATTGGTTCAGGTATAGTCCAATCATTATGATTCCGGCCTATTTTAGCCAATAATTCTTCAGATTCGTCTGGAGTTCTTTTCCTGAAAACACAACCAGCACAACTATCCAAATATGCTCTAGACTCAACGGTTAGTCCACTATAGAATATATCAAGTAAATCATGCTTTTCCAATTCATGTCTTGGTCGAGCCCTGATAAGAGAGCAAAATCTTGCCCATGCTTCAGGAAATTTCTCTCCATCTTCCTGGTCAAAGCTATAAATTTTCTGTAAAGCAGCATGTTGAGCACTAGCAGGAAAGTATTTCCGAAAGAAAACATCAAGTAAATCACCTGGACTTTTAATAGAACCAAGAGGCAAATTATTATACCAAGTTTTAGCATCATCCTTTAATGAGAAAGGAAAAAATTTAGCAACAAAATAAGTACGCATCTTGACATCATCAGAAAACAAGCTACTCATAGAAGAAAGTTCATTCATGTGTTCTACAGCACTTTCTTTTTCAGTACCATAAAAGGGTGTTTTCTCAACAATAGCTATATGAGATAGATCAAGAGAAAAATCATAATCTTTATCCTTAATGCATATAGGAGATGTGTCAAATTTAGGATCAGGAGATAGCTTATGTCTAACAGTATATTGTGCGAGAAACTTTTTAATTTTTCTTGCATCAGCAGTAGCATTGCATCTATTAATAAAATCATCATTAAGTTCAACATAATCCTCATCAGGATCATCACTAGAATAATCAAGTTCAGGTGAATTAATAGGTGTAGCAGCATTAGGAGTTTCAGCATTTTCAATTTGTCTATACCTAGCAATTGTAGCATCTAGAAAGGATCCCAATGAACCACTATCATGAAGCACAGCAGAAACATTATCAATATTATGAGAATTTTCAGATTCAGCAGAAGTACCAGCAAGTGAAGCTTGCGGCGGTGAAACAAGTCGACTTATCACAGATGGTGAATCAAGAGTAGCAGAGGTACTCAGAGTTGTACCTTTTCTTGTAGTGGATGGTAATACGGCGACTTTAGGATCGCGAGTTTTACCCATGATGCAGAATTTGCACCGAACAATATCAATCCAAGTGAACTTCCAAATAAAGCTATGCTCCCCGGCAACGGCGCCAGAAAACAGTCTTGATGACCCACAATTATAGGGGATCGCAATAGTCTTCACGGGTAGTAAAACCCGATTTATTGATTCGACACAAGGGGAGACAAAGAATACTTGAAATCCTTAACAGCGGAGTTTTCAATTCAGCTGCACCTGGAAACAGACTTGCTCGCAAGATTTTATCTGTACTAACAGTTTTATAGCAGTAACAGTAGTGAAATAACAACAGCAGAGTAACAGAGACAACATTAGTGATTATAGTAAACAGCAGGATTAAAATATTGTAGGCACAGGGATGGATGACGGGCGTTGCATGGATGAGACAAACTCATGTAACAATCAAAGCAGGGCATTTGCAGATAATAATAAAACGGTGTCCAAGTACAAAGCAATCAATAGGCATGTGTTCCATATATAGTCGTACGTGCTCGCAATGAGAAACTTGCACAACATCTTTTGTCCTACCAGCCGGTGGCAGCCGGGCCTCTAGGGAATCTACTGGATATTAAGGTACTCCTTTTAATAGAGTACCGGAGCAAAGCATTAACGCTCCGTGAACACATGTGATCCTCACATCACTACCATCCCCTCCGGTTGTCCCGATTTCTGTCACTTCGGGGCCTTTGGTTCCGGACAGCGACATGTGTATACAACTTGCAGGTAAGATCATAAAACAATGCATATCATGATGAAATAATAACATGTTCAGATCTGAGATCATGGCACTCGAGCCCTAGTGACAAGCATTAAGCATAACAAGTTGCAACAATATCATCACAGTACCAATTACGGACACTAGGCACTATGCCCTAACAATCTTATGCTATTACATGACCAATCTCATCCAATCCCTACCATCCCCTTCAGCCTACAGCGGGGGAATTACTCACACATGGATGGGGGGAACATGGCTGGTCGATGGAGAGGCGTCGGTGGTGATGATGGCGATGATCTCCTCCAATTCCCCGTCCCGGCGGAGTGCCAGATCGAACAGAGACTTCTGGCCCCCCGAGATGGAGTTTCGCGATGTGGCGGCGTTCTGGAGGGTTTCTGGTGACTTCGACTTCCTCCTCACGATTTTTAGATCGAACCCTTTAAGTAGTCCAGAGGGGGGCGTCGGAGGCCGGCCGAGGGGGCCACACACTAGGGCGGCGCCCCCCCTGGGACGCGCCGGCCTGGTGTGTGGGGCCCTCGGGCCTCCACCTGGCTTGCCCTTCTGGCTCCCCAAGTATTCTGGTAAAATAGGCCCATTGATATAAATTCCGAGGATTTTCCCGAAAGTTGAATTTCTGCACAAAAACAAGACACCAGAGCAATTCTGCTGAAAACAGCGTTAGTCCGTGTAAGTTGTATCCAAAACACACAAATTAGAGGCAAAACAATAGCAAAAGTGTTCGGGGAAGTAGATACGTTTTGGACGTATCACTCCCCACCATCGAAACCTTCGCCCGCTTCTTCAATCTTCAGATCAACTCGATCCAGGATAGAAACCTTCTAAAACCCAAGCCTCCTGTTCAATGCGGGGCCTGTATTGTTACAGCCCGCCAAGGGAACCCCTTCTACAAGTTCTCTGGTTTGGAGTCATTACGGGCATGGCAACAAACCTTCTTCTACGTCAAGAACAAGGGCACTGTTGACTTCATAAACCTTCCGGCTTATGCTCCCGGTGCGCCTTCGCAAGCCAACTGGAAGCACAATCCGAGAAACACCCACATCGAGACTAACCAGATCGTCCGGTGACGTGGGCATTACCCTTCGGGTAACTGACATTGCCCTATCCTGTGCGGCCCAACTGGAGGCCCATGAAGATAATCGATGGCAAGGCGGGCCACTAGGACGGTGCAGGAGAGGATTCCTTGACGAACAAGGCAAGCGAGGAGCCGAACAAGGAAAGTTTAGAGCTAGTACTATTGTAAACCTAGTCGTACCCGGGCAGATCTCTTGAGACATGGCCTCCTATATAAAGCCCAGGAGAGGGGCTGCCGAGGGACAGAATCCATCATAGCACTTTAGCCACCAGAAGTCTAGAGCTAGGTCGCCTTAGCACTTAGCCTCTCGACGAGATCACAGCCGAAACCTTCGGCACCCTATTGTAACCCAATATTCTCATAATCAAGATCAGACAGGCAGGACGTAAGGGTTTTACCTCATCGAGGGCCCCGAACCTGGTAAATTGCTCTCCCCGCTTGTCTTTTAACCGATGTCTCGTGTCAGCCTACAGGATTGCATCAACCCTAAGCCCCAATCGGAGGGCATTGCCGAGGAGTACCCTCGACAATTGGCGCCGTCTGTGGGAAACCTGTCGGCGCAAGATCCGACATCGGCAGATCCAGTCATGTCGTCGGCAGCTTCGTCGACACCATCATCGTCATCATCGCCAAGTCTAGAAAGCCCGATTCGATTCGGCTCCTACGAATTCACCCCGCACAGCGACACCTCGCGCTCGAATTTCTCAGATCTACAAGGAAACATGGAGATGACGTTCGGCAGCGTCCACTACAACGTCAACGCGGAAGGAGTCCTTCGACTGCTAGAACCATACACCCCCAGGTCAGCAAGGAAATCACCACCACCGGCCGCAGGGCCAAGCCTGTCATCATCAGTCGACCTTTCAGCTGGCCTAACCGACTCGACGAATTCATCCTCGCCATCAACCCCTCGTTCGACGTCTTCAAAGTCAGTTGGATATGATAATCTCGTGTCTTCAGAGATGACCTCGTACTACTGTTTAAACTGTGACACTAGGCACGTGTTGGGATCGAGCGATACACCATTCATCTGCGGCGCCCAGTATTCATCGGGAGAGGACAACATCGACAACATCGTCAAGAGGGCCACCTGGGAAGCAGCGCGCCACCAAGTTTATGCCCCCAATAACACAGGAAACACAAGAAATAGGGGAGATGGAGATCACACGCCCCGCTCCAGTAGACGGATAAGTTTTTAAAAAAGTGCCAGTAACAACAACATCGATTACAACATCGCGGAGGAAGAGTGGGCAGCAGCCAGGGCAGCCGTGCTTAACAACACATCGCTCCCCGCAGGAACCTTGGTTGGAACCCTCAACGCCTATCGCTCTATATTGGAGAAGAACCGGGAACGCTTATCAAAAGAGCAAGCCACCCTCAAGAAACGCCTATCCGCAGTAGAACAATCTAGCGAGCGACGGAGGGGCTCGCGAGGAAGCGCCTCCCGAAGCAGTCAAGGCGTAGGCAAGCACCGATCGAGGTTATCCAGGCTTTCGGAAGATTACGCTAGAGAAATTACGTCGAATCTGACCAAGTCCTTCATGACCACGGACACCGCAGGCATGCTACGTCCAAAAACCGTCGAGGGAGCAACTGCCAATCTCGCGGCGTACCTCATCAATCAACGACCTCAAGGTTCTATGGCTCAAGCTCACCGGGGCGCCTTAGAAAGTCTCGCAATATTAGGAGACAACTTGGTCCCACGGAAGGAAAAGACCACGCTACAGGCCAGTGGCTCGAAGCATCGTTCGAGGGGTGCTCGAGATGAAATCACCCAGAGTAGAATCGATAAAGCAAGACGACGAAGCGCCGCTAGGGAGGAATACAACAGTGACACCTCGGATGAAAGCCAAGAGAATGACAGCGAGCTAAGGGGGGCCGATTGCTTAAGCTACAAGATCCGGGAGGCGATGCCACCCAAAAAGTTCAAGCCCGCCCCACTAACGCCGCAAGTACGATGGACAGCAGGAGCCGAGGTCTTGGATAGACGATTACTTACATACTGTGATCCTACACAAGGGAAATCAGATAGCAGCAATGCAGTGCTTGCAGCTTTACCTAAAGGATTCGGCACGAGCTTGGTTGAGAGGCCTGCCGAAAGGTTCCATCAAATCATGGGATGACCTAGTGGACGCTTTCGTTGCGAATTTCCAAGCAACATACAAAAGGCCCGTCGGGATTGAGGAATTACGGCATTACCACCAGAAGCAGAAGGAGTCGATGCGTGCATACATCGGGAGATTCACCAAGCTCCTAAACGCTGCCGAAGATGTTTCTGTTGACAGAGCAATCGATGCCTTCAGCGATGGCATCCGACGCGAAACCTACATAGAGGAACTCGGGCGCAAGAAGCCGAAAACTATAACCAATTTAATGGAAATCGCCAATAGCTGGGCTGATGGCGAGGACAACGTACGTAGGCCACGACAACGCAGTGACGACGAAGACGACGATCAGCCGAAGCACGACTCGGGTGGACGAAGGGATCGTCGTAAGAAAATAAAAGACCGCAGTTACGACGACAGCAACTTGGTAGCTGCGGGATACTCCGATTGACAGGACGATCGGTACGACGACAGACGAGATGATCGACAGGACGGCAACCGGAACAACTCTGGAAATCGCGGCAATTACAAACCACGACCACAGAGGACTCCCGAGCTACCCTTTGCTGAACAGATAAACGCTCCCTGCTACCTGCATTCGTACGTCGACTCTAAAGACAACAAGACGAAGTCAAGTCACCTGCTCAGGGATTGTCGACAGTTCATCGAAATGCAGAAGCTCATCCAGCAGCAGCAACAGCCAACACCACCGCCACCTCCACCTCAGCACCAGGTCCAGCAGGCTCAGCCTCATAACCCCAACGAGTCATTTCCACCACCACGTGGGCAGATGAGCATGATCCATATGATAGGTGTTTCCAGAAGGGAAATGAAGAAGCTCACCCGAGAAATTAATTTGGCAGAAAGCATTATGGCCAACATCCCCGAATATGTCGAGTGGTCATCTCAGAGCATTACGTTTAGCAGAGTGGATCACCCGATGACAATCCCGAAACCAGGACGCGCTGCCTTAGTAGTTGAGGCGCAGATCGGAGGGTTCAAGATGAGCAAAGTCTTCATGGATGGCAGAAGTGGATTAAATCTGATATTCGTCGACACAATCAAAAGTATGGGGATCACCAGGAGGATGCTAGAGGAGACAGACACCTGTTTCCATGGGATTCTCCCCACTTCACCGGCGTACTCTCTTGGCAAAGTTTACCTGAATGTCATCTTTGGTAAACCCGACAACTTCAGGAAGGAAAAGGTCGAGTTTGAAGTCGTAAACTGGAAATCCCAGTACCACGCTATACTCGGACGACCAGCTTATGGCAAGTTCATGGCTGTGCCGCATTACGCATACCTCAAGCTGAAAATGTCTGGGAGCAATGGGACAAACATCACAGTCTATGGAAGTTTCTAACGCTCGGACAATTGCGATCGCGACATTCAGAGGATTGCTGCGAAGTTTGGGGTAAAGCATGAAGTTGTCGATCTTCCTTCAAAGTCGTTGGCACATGATAGTAAGGAAGACAAATGCGTTAGGCAGACGAAGAAGAAGCCAGCCGATCTTGCCCCAGAAGCTTCGACACTAAAAGTTTCGGCAGCTGACGGTACAACGGTCATAGAAGAAAACAAGACACTGGCAATCACCACCAGGACCCCTGGCGAAATCAACGACGCTTCCAAAATCGCTGACGCGATAGACAAGCTAGAAGATAAGAAGAACCCTCCTCTTGTTTAAGCGGATGGATAGTATTTAGTTTTCTCTTTTCAACAGGGCTCTTTTTCGCCCCTTAGTTTCTTGCCTACTTTATTAACGAGAACTTAAGTTTTGTCTCCTTAAAAGCATTGGAGTAATTCAGAACCACATCATCATAAACCGTGTTTGCGCCTCTTGATGAACGTTGGCGCGATGAAGTACACGTCCATGAACGACCCCTTTGTATTCCGAAAAAGCCTCTGAAACTACGAGTGCTAAACGATGCAAAGTCAACGAGGACACTGCCCTTTCCCTCTGCTATAGATGCCTCTAAGAGCGCCATAAATAGAAAGAGTCAGGAAATACGTATATTAACGACCCACGTTCGATACTTCACTTATGGAAGCATCAAGGAACGACGGAGTAATCGGCAGAGCTAGTGCTACCGATATATTCGGGAGCTGCTGTCAGGACATACATCGGTTGAAGGCAAAGTTGCACATACAACGGGTTTAGCAAGACCCGCAACACGAGCTGATCACTCAAATAATTTGCTGACCAACAAATACACATGCGCTTAAACGAGTAAACAAGATTTGCTCCACCAAAATGTGCCAATGGCATTAACATGGTAAAACTCCATATATATGCACCTACCGATAGTTTTAGAACTTAACAACCCAACACTCGGGT
This sequence comes from Lolium perenne, assembly GCF_019359855.2. NCBI lineage: Eukaryota > Viridiplantae > Streptophyta > Magnoliopsida > Poales > Poaceae > Lolium > Lolium perenne. The sequence goes on along the minus strand of NC_067248.2, from coordinate 139,848,574 downwards.
ATAGTAAGTAATCAAGTGTTCTACTTACAATAAGAACTTAATCATGAATTATCTTTGTGGAGGTTATTTTTCTTCAGATGCCTTCGAAGCCTTCTCAAGCCTGTCAACAATGATATTGGAAGGCTGCCCCACCCTCGGGTACAGCGGCTCCAAATCACCCGCCGTGTTGGCAATTGCTAGCAGGTCTGCCGAAGGATAACGCGTGAGCACAAGGGCAAGTGTGAGTCTAGCTCCTGCAAATACCTGAGCTCGAACCAAATCTCGGATTTTCATGGTGTTACCAAACTCTGACATCAAGGTCAATAGTGTGGGAGGAGCCGCGTTTAGAGGAAACATCGTCTTCCATATTACTCTCAGCCCTTTGTAGAATTTGTCAAAGAGGCGATGGACCTGCTGGACTCGATCTTGGAACTTTGCGACAGCCAAAGCCTTCGAGTGCTCTCTCTAGAAAACCTCGTCCGATGATGATAGCTGAGTCAACGCGTCCACACTTTCATGGATACGCTTGCTCTCTTCGGCAGGGTTCAACGCTATGACTAGCAAAGGAAACACGAGAAGTTAGGACGATGCATTTCATAAAGAAACAAGGAGTAAAAGAGCAAGGGGGCTTACAGTTTAAACTCTCTGTGGCCTTCTGCAATTCAGTGAGAGCGTAGCGTTCTACGTCAGCCGCGAGCTCGCTCTTCTTTTTGATGATAGCAGCCAAGGCATAAGTGTTGCGCATCTCCTTTTCCATCTGTGTGATCTGATTCTTCATACGCTGAGGTCGATCACTCTCAGAAACAGCACCCGAAGAATCATCAACAAACGAAGGCACAGGGAAAACCTGCAAGACATTGTCAAAAGGGCATGATGGATTGTTTCGATTTAGCATTGGAAATTACTCCCATCGGGAGAGTGCAAGTAAAAATGTCATAATAAGAGTACACTAGCAACATTGCCAGCGTGGAATTTATTACAATCACGAAAAGGTTCATGGCAGGACATTGTTTAAACGGACTAAGTTACATAAATTATGGGGTCTGGGTCTGGGTTGACAAGCTTGGACCAACCGACGACTTTTTTGCGGAAACTAGCACAAGAAGCTGGCGAGCGCACTTGAGAGCCAAAGTTTTAAAGGCACCCAGGTAGACAAGTCGTCCATCTTGCTCTTTCGGAAGCTCTTTGGTCATCTCCTCGATATCGGCTTTGAAGCCATAACCCATCATGAGTTGAAAGGCTAGGAGGGCGCCATAGGTACGCGAAGTACGTTTGAATACCTCGATAACCTCCTTGGTGTTGACGGCAAAAGCATCGATCAGCTGCCCCAAAGTCTTGTCTTGACTAATCTTGGGAAAGATCATCGAGTGCATCCGTGTCATGGCACCCTTGCCCTTCTCGAGGAGGTCCTGCATAAGCTGATGTGAAGCAAGAGTCATCGACACACCGTTTGCTGGAGAGTTGTTTGGAAGCTTATCCAAAGCCTCGGCAGGGATATCGGTGGCCTCTGCGAAGAGCGAAATGGGAAGGAGTTTACTAACAAAGAATTGAATTCGCAAAGTAATAATCAACAGTGAAGCGGAAAGTGAATTACTGAGCAAAGCTAGGGAAGATTGGCGAAGAAGATCATCCTTTTCAGCCGCCCAAGCTTCAGCGGCCAATCTGGACACCTCTTCGTCCTTCAGTTTCTTCTTCAGCCCCTCGAGTTCCTCCTTCAGGGAGTCGACTTCTTGGCGGGCTCCGGCAGCTATTTTTATTGCACCTTCTAATTTCAAGGAAGAAGACTTGACTTCCTTTTGCAGTCGAGCCTTGTCCGCCTCCAGGGAAGTGAATTGGGAGGCGAAGGTCTCCAAAGAAGATGTGACAGCTCGCAGATCCTTAAAAAAGGAAAACTAGATATTTATTGAAGGATCACTAATCAAGGCACATTCAGGAAAGTTTGCGTTGCGACCGAAAAAGACTTACAGGTTTCCCTGAAGGAAGAGTTGTGGCGGAAGCAGTCGAAGGAATATCTTTTCCCTTGGAAAGGGAGGAAGTAGTCGATACCTTGGCCGCGGGGGCTGCAGTAGGGGCCGAAGCCTCGGAAGCCACAACATTTGGCAGAGCGGCGTCAGATTTGGCCTTCTTAGACGGAGGCTCGATGAAACCTTCCCACTGCGAAAAAGAAAAACTGGCTAAAGTTAAGAAAAGAATGCGAATGGTAAGAACAAAATACAGATTCTGGGAAAGGAAGCAAGCACTTACAGGCCAAAGAGATCGTCTTCGTCGGCAAAGCCGCCGGATGATCTCTTCACAGGCGAAGCTCTGGCTTCCTCCACGGCTGCATTAACAAAAGCAGCATGATCAGCGTCGTCATCATGCACTGATCCCGCTGTGTCGCTAGTATCGTTGGCTGGGGGAGGAGGATTGGTAAAGACAGCTTCAGAATTCATCGGATCAACGCGTTCATCCTTTGGGCTTGTGTTTTCGTCGGTATGAAATCCAACAGGGGCTGAGGAATCTCTTCCTTCAGAAGTATCATCCGATAGGTCACGCAAGTCTCCAGGAGCTATGAGGGTCTGCCGAAGAAAAAGGAGTAAGAACAATGATAGTCATGGAGAACAGAGTAATACGAGTATGAGGAGGAAAATTTACCTCCATTGGTGGATAATCAACATCAAACGGTGGATGAGAAGATGTCAGCGGGATTGAATCTTCCTAGCTGAAGAGAGTAAGGCGTCGAACTTCATCAAGCAGTTCCTTTTCCGATAGTTCGGCAATATTTATCCTAGTCTCATCCTTCAGACCCGAGTACAACCACATCGGATGAGCCCTGGCCATGATTGGCTGAACCCGACGCTTCAGGAACATAGCAGCTACCTTTGTGCCTATCATGGTCTGGCCGTCGGCTTCTTTGATCCGAAAAAATTTGTCAAATAATTCATCGACTGCTGGTCTTTCGTCGGGAGAAAGGATGTTCTTCGAAGAGTGCTTAGGTTTGGCTTCGAGAACGTCGGTAAAGCGAGGAAGCTGGGATTCGGTTGTTGAAGAATACTTAATGTAGAACCATTTCAGTCTCCATCCTTGCACGGATTCTCTCATCGGAAAGTTGAAATAATTGACTTCTGAGCGGGCAACAAACCCGACTCCTCCAATGACAAAGGGTCCATTACTACTGCTGTACCTCCTTACAAAGAAGATTTTCTTCCACAACCCAAAGTGAGGCTCAACGCCCAAAAATGCTTCGCAAAGGGTGCTGAACACAGCAAGGTGAAGGATTGAGTTGGGGGTAAGTTGCCACAATTGGATCTCGTAAGACCGCAGAAGGTGATGCAGGAACTTGTGGGCAGGGAGCGAGAGACCTCGATACAAGAACGACAAGAACATCACGGTAAAACCAGCGGGAGGATTAGGCCGAGAAATCGCACCTGGGAGAATTACATTCCCCTCATCGGAAGAGAATAGACCGAGGCTTCGGGCCCTCTTTTCATCACGCTTCGTGACGGAGGACGCCAGCCAATCTCCGGGGTTGGTCCCAGCCATGGAGCTTGACGGGGCTGGCGGGGCCGGAGATGGAGGAGGAGCGTCTGGAGCGCTTCTCTTCAAAGTATTTGAAGAGGCCTTGGCGGCGGCACCGCTGCTCACAGAACTGGCGGCGGCGATGGGGTTCTTCTTCTTCACCATCGTTGGATCTGGAGAAGATCTAGAAGCGGCGGCGGCGGCGCAGCGGTTATGAGAGAAGAAGATGGAAGAAGGAAAGGAGGATACAACGATGATGTGTGAGAATGGGAAGGACTTTGCTCCGAGAGATTTTAAGTGTGGGAAACTTGAGAATTGCGTAGGCACGTGTCATTGCTTCCAATTCATTAAGAGGACCCTCTCGTCATCGTTGATCGTGGAAATCGAGGAGGCACCTTGCTAACTGTACGAAAAAGGCGGACATTTCTCAAAAACAGAGCCACACAGAAGTAGGATGGGCCCAACGTCATTAGTGACGTCGTGAAGACCGCCAAAAGAATTCGAAGAAACATGAAAGAGTATCGAATGGTCGACTCGAGTCTATGCACGAAATGCAAGCATCCATACTTAGACTCGGGGGCTACTCCCATCGGGAGCACTGGACGCGCACCCGATAAAACGTGAACTCGAAGATACCCCTATGAAGAAATATTTGAAGAAAAGGATGGAATGCTCAGCTCGAGTCTGCACCCGGCCGCAAGCACCCGTGCTCAGACTCGGGGGCTACTCCAATCGGGAGCGCTGGGCGCGCACCCGATAAATTTTTTTTGCACTCCAGGATCATGCCCGGGGACTTGATTCTGTGTAGGGTAACGTTGTTTTGCCATCGGCAGTTAACCAGCAAATGCTGGGCACGTTACTCAGTATCCTTTACGCGTTGAAACTTTACTGAAGAATACGAGCCCCGGTACAAATGTATCGGATGACCTATGAAGATTTGCAGAAAAACTTTGGCAGAAGAAGATGTTCGAGTGGCACAACTTGAGTCTACGCACGGATTGCAAGCATCCGTACCTAGACTCGGGGGATACTTCCATCGGGAGCGCTGGATGCGCAACCGATAAAAGAAGATGGTACTGTTACAAGATGAACAAAAACAATCAAGGAGAAGATCATTTAGTAGAGGTGACATAGGCATCCCCAATGGGCCTGCCGAAGATAGTACCCGGGGTTTACTGAAGGCCCACTACCCGAAGAATAAGAAGGTTCGGAAGCCCAAGATATTATTAAGGAAAGCTAGAGTTGTAATAGGAAGTGTTATTTGTAATCTTGCGGGATGAGTTAGAAACCTTCCCGGACTCTGTAACTTGTATAGCACGAATCCCTCGGCTCCGCCTCCTATATAAGGGGGAGTCGAGGGACAAAGAAAGCATCGAATCATTGTCTCTAAAACCCTAGTTTTCATAATCGTCGAGTACTTTTCAGCTGAAACCTTCGAGATCTACTTGCCCTCTACTTCCAACTAAACCATAGTCTACAACTCGTAGGCATTGACAAGTTAATACCTTGTCAATTGGCGCCGTCTGTGGGGATTAGAGGCGTCAAGGATCTGATCTCGATGGCACGTTCAAGATCGTCGACTTCATTAACCGCAAGATCGTCGACTTCATCAACCGCAAGCAACGCGATGGATCGAGGTAAACAGATCGCAACTGGTCTTGTCGATTTTGTTCCTCACCCGCCCTCCCGTTTGGATGCATATGCGTATCTGGAGGAGCCTATGGAGATGACGTTCGGAAGATTTCACTTTCGCGTCGAGAAAGAGGGATCGTATTGTGTCGAAATTCCGATATTGTCGGGGTCGTCGGCGGTCGATTCCGATTTTTCAAGCTATACATCGTCAACCGAATCAGGAGAGGAAGAAACTTCGTCGTCACGCTTCATCAGCACCAGGGCAAGAGAAAAACTTGCCAAGATCTTCAGCGACATGTCGTTTGAGTCATCTGCGGACTCCTATATAAGCGATGGCTCAAGCACTGTCGACAGCTACGACTTCATCGACAAATCTACTACAGTGGGCAAGGTCTTCGCCAATCTTCATGATGGTGTCACCAAACCCAACATAGATCTGAATACAAAGTATCATCAGATTTATGTCATCGGAGAGCCAAGTCATGATCAGGAGGAAACATCTGAGGCTTTCGACGATTTGGGAAATCCATACGTCGATCCCTCTTATTTGCAACGAGGCCTAGGCAATAAATATATCGGGCCATAGCCGCGAGACAGAGTCCGACTCCCGCAAGCAGCATGGGATAGAGCCGCAAGAGCTATGGATGGCTCGGAACCAATGGCCACGACAGCCACGCCAGAAGAATTACAAGCATATCAATATAGGCTCGCACGAGCTGCAAGGGAATTGGAAAAACAGACATCTGAGTTAAACAGAAGAAAGGAGGCAGCCTCTGCATCAAGTAGGCGAAGGGCAGAGCTGAGTCGACAATCTAGAACTTCGGGTGATAGCCACAGAGAAGCTCGAAACAGAGCAAGATCAAGGTTACAACACATACCTGAAGGAGAAAGAGAGCACCTGGTTCAAAACCTCGACATGTCTTTTATGTCGATAGACACGAGAGGGAATATCATCCCCAAGACACCAGAAGCTGGGTATATGGCGACACAAGCTTTCATTCTTGCATCCAGGCCACCCCCAGGAGATCCAAGGGAAGCACTGTACAACAAGGCGATGGCAGGAGTTGGAGCCATGGGGACGGCGTTTGTGTCAACACCTCCTGAAGGAACAACAAGGCAAAATAGTCCACGACCTGCGGCAGCAACAGCAGCAGCTCCCGAAGGACCAAGTGGAGCAAGGGACACGGCAGCACAAGCAAGGGTCGACAGAGCGCGACAAAGCAGAAGGGAACATCGGCAGTCCCCAGAGTTAAACGACGAGGATATGTGTGGCTTGCCGTGCTTCACGAGGAGAGTTCGAAAAACTCGAGTCCCTTCAGGATTCAAGTTACCTGATAACTTCAAGAAATTCGACGGCCTTCAAGATCCAGAGGATTGGCTGGTGGATTATCTCGAGACAGTGAAGCTCACAGGAGGAACCAGAGCAACAGCTATGCAAAGCATCTAGGTACATTTGAGTGGAGCCGCAAGATCGTGGATAAAGAAACTTCCTCCAGGATCTATCGACAGCTGGGAAAGCTTCGAGGACGTGTTCGTCAAGAACTTTCGGTCCATGATGCGTGTGGTTGACACGTCCGTTGGGAACCCCAAGAGGAAGGTGTGATGCGCACAGCGGCAAGTTTCCCTCAGTAAGAAACCAAGGTTTAATCGAACCAGTAGGAGTCAAGAAACACGTTGAAGGTTGATGGCGGCGGGATGTAGTGCGGCGCAACACCAGAGATTCCGGCGCCAACGTGGAACCTGCACAACACAACCAAAGTACTTTGCCCCAACGAAACAGTGAGGTTGTCAATCTCACCGGCTTGCTGTAACAAAGGATTAACAGTATTGTATGGAAGATGATTGTTTGCAGAAAACAGTAGAACAAGTATTGCAGTAGATTGTATTTCAGTATAGAGAATTGGACCGGGGTCCACAGTTCACTAGAGGTGTCTCTCCCATAAGATAAACAGCATGTTGGGTGAACAAATTACAGTTGGGCAATTGACAAATAAAGAGGGCATGACCATGCACATACATATTATGATGAGTATAGTGAGATTTAATCGGGCATTACGACAAAGTACATAGACCGCCATCCAGCATGCATCTATGCCTAAAAATTCCACCTTCAGGTTATCATCCGAACCCCCTCCAGTATTAAGTTGCTAACAACAGACAATTGCATTAAGTATTGCGCGTAATGTAACTAGTAACTACATCCTTGAACATAGCACTAATGTTTTATCCCTAGTGGCAACAAGACATCCACAACCTTAGAACTTTCATCACTGTCCCAGAGATATCAATGGAGGCATGAACCCACTATCGAGCATAAATACTCCCTCTTGGAGTTACAAGCATCTACTTGGCCAGAGCATCTACTAGTAACGGAGAGCATGCAAGATCATAAACAACACATAGACATAACTTTGATAATCAACATAACAAGTATTCTCTATTCATCGGATCCCAACAAACGCAACATATAGAATTACAGATAGATGATCTTGATCATGTTAGGCAGCTCACAAGATCCGACAATGAAGCACAATGGGGAGAAGACAACCATCTAGCTACTGCTATGGACCCATAGTCCAGGGGTAGACTACTCACTCATCACTCCGGAGGCGACCATGGTGGCGTAGAGTCCTCCGGGAGATGATTCCCCTCTCCGGCAGGGTGCCGGATGCGATCTCCTGGATCCCCCGAGATGGGATCGGCGGCGGCGGCGTCTCTGGAAGGTTTTCCGTATCGTGGCTCTCGGTACTGGGGGTTTCGCAACGGAGGCTTTAAGTAGGCGGAAGGGCAGGTCAGGAGGTGGCACGAGGGCCCCACACCACAGGGCCGCGCGGCCAAGGGGGGGGGCCGCGCCGCCCTAGGGTGTGGCCCCCTCGTGGCCCCTCTTCGTCTCCTCTTCGGACTTCTGGAAGCTTCGTGGCAAAATAGGACCCTGGGCGTTGATTTCATCCAATTCCGAGAATATTTCGTTACTAGGATTTCTGAAACCGAAAACAGCAACTGGCACTTCGACATCTTGTTAATAGGTTAGTTCCAGAAAATGCACGAATATGACATAAAGTGTGCATAAAACATGTAGATAACATCAATAATGTGGCATGGAACATAAGAAATTATCGATACGTCGGAGACGTATCAGCATCCCCAAGCTTAGTTCTGCTCGTCCCGAGCAGGTAAAACGATAACACGAGATAATTTTGCAGGTGACATGCCATCATAACCTTGATCATACTATTTGTAAAGCATATGTAGTGAATGCAGTGATCAAAACAATGTATATGACATGAGTAAACAAGTGAATCATAAAGCAAAGACTTTTCATGAATAGCACTTCAAGACAAGCATCAACAAGTCTTGCATAAGAGTTAACTCATAAAGCAATAATTCAAAGTAAAAGTATTGAAGCAACACAAAGGAAGATTAAGTTTCAGCGGTTGCTTTCAACTTGTAACATGTATATCTCATGGATAATTGTCAACATAGAGTAATATAATAAGTGCAATAAGCAAATATGTAGGAATCAATGCACAGTTCACACAAGTGTTTGCTTCTTGAGGTGGAGAGAAATAGGTGAACTGACTCAACATTGAAAGTAAAAGAATGGTCCTCCATAGAGGAAAAGCATCGATTGTTATATTTGTGCTAGAGCTTTGATTTTGAAAACATGAAACAATTTTGTCAATGGTAGTAATAAAGCATATGTATCATGTAAATTATATCTTACAAGTTGCAAGCCTCATGCATAGTATACTAATAGTGCCCGCACCTTGTCCTAATTAGCTTGGACTACCGGATCATCACAATGCACATGTTTTAACCAAGTGTCACAAAGGGGTACCTCTATGCCTTTGTACAAAGGTCTAAGGAGAAAGCTCACATTGGATTTCTCGCTATTGATTATTCTCAACTTAGACATCCATACCGGGACAACATAGACAACAGATAATGGACTCCTCTTTTATGCATAAGCATGTAACAACAATTAATAATTTTCTCATATGAGATTGAGGATATTTGTCCAAAACTGAAACTTCCACCATGGATCATGGCTTTAGTTAGCGGCCCAATGTTCTTCTCTAACAATATGCATGCTTAACCATAAGGTGGTAGATCTCTCTTACTTCAGACAAGACGAACATGCATAGCAACTCACATGAAATTCAACAAAGAGTAGTTGATGGCGTCCCCAGTGAACATGGTTATCGCACAACAAGCAACTTAATAAGAGATAAAGTGCATAATTACATATTCAATACCACAATAGTTTTTAAGCTATTTGTCCCATGAGCTATATATTGCAAAGGTGAATGATGGAATTTTAAAGGTAGCACTCAAGCAATTTACTTTGGAATGGCGGAAAATACCATGTAGTAGGTAGGTATGGTGGACACAAATGGCATAGTGGTTGGCTCAAGTATTTTGGATGCATGAGAAGTATTCCCTCTCGATACAAGGTTTAGGCTAGCAAGGTTTATTTGAAACAAACACAAGGATGAACCGGTGCAGCAAAACTCACATAAAAGACATATTGTAAACATTATAAGACTCTACACCGTCTTCCTTGTTGTTCAAACTCAATACTAGAAATTATCTAGACCTTAGAGAGACCAAATATGCAAACCAAATTTTAGCATCCTCTATGTATTTCTTCATTAATGGGTGCAAAGCATATGATGCAAGAGCTTAAACATGAGCACAACAATTGCCAAGTATCACATTACCCAAGACATTTATAGCAATTACTACATGTATCATTTTCCAATTCCAACCATATAACAATTTAACGAAGGAGAAACTTCGCCATGAATACTATGAGTAGAAACTAAGGACATACTTGTCCATATACTACAGCGGAGCATGTCTCTCTCCCATAAAGTGAATGCTAGGATCCATTTTATTCAAACAAAACAAAAAACAAAAACAAACCGACGCTCCAAGCAAAGCACATAAGATGTGATGGAATAAAAATATAGTTTCAGGGGAGGAACCTGATAATGTTGTCGATGAAGAAGGGGATGCCTTGGGCATGCCCAAGCTTAGACGCTTGAGTCTTCTTAGAATATGCAGGGGTGAACCACCGGGGCATCCCCAAGCTTAGAGCTTTCACTCTCCTTGATCATGTTGCATCATACTCCTCTCTGGATCCTTGAAAACTTCCTCCACACCAAACTTAGAACAACTCATTAGAGGGTTAGCGACAATAAAAATTAACATGTTCAGAGGTGACACAATCATTCTTAACACTTCTGGACATTGCATAAAGCTACTGGACATTAATGGATAAAAGAAATTCATCCAACATAGCAAAAGAGGCAATGCGAAATAAAAGGCAGAATCTGTCAAAACAGAACAGTTCGTATTGACGAATTTTATCGAGGCACCAGACTTGCTCAAATGAAAATGCTCAAATTGAATGAAAGTTGCGTACATATCTGAGGATCATGCACGTAAATTGGCTTTATTTTATGAGCTACCTACAGGGAGGTAGACCCAGATTCGTGACAGCAAAGAAATCTGTTTCTGCGCAGTAATCCAAATCTAGTATGAACTTTTCTATCAACGACTTTACTTGGCACAATAAAACACTAAACTAAGATAAGGAGAGGTTGCTACAGTAGTAAACAACTTCCAAGACACAAAATAAAAACAAAGTACTGTAGGTAAAGACCATGGGTTGTCTCCCATAAGCGCTTTTCTTTAACGCCTTTCAGCTAGGCGCAGAAAGTGTGTATCAAGTATTATCAAAGGGTGGTGCATTCTCAGCGGGGTGTGGAGTTTTCTCAACCAGGCATAGTATATTAGATACATAAGTTTTAGCATCTCCCTTTTCATTAGTCTTAGGCGTGCTACTCTCATCAAACAAATTTTCAGGAACAAGCCAAGCATAGTTATTTTCTAGTGCATCATTCATAGCTAAGAGTTTACATGGTATTGGTGCTTTGATCTCCCCTCCATCATTAATATTATTAGTGTACTTTATTCTATCCATATCCATCTTCTCAAGAGTACTGGCAAAGTTGGTATAAGAGCCTAGCATATTATATTTAGTGAAGACTTTTCTAGCTTCTCTCGCTATTCCCCCAAATTCTTTAAGAAGGGTTTCTAAAACAAAATCTTTCTTTTCCCCTTCTTCCATATCACCAAGTGTGAGAAACATGTGTTGGATTATAGGATTGAGATTAACAAATTTAGTTTCCAACATGCGAACTAAAGCAGCAGCAGAAATTTCATAGGTAGGGGCAAGGTCTACCAAGTGTCTATCCTCAAAATCGTCAACGGTACTAACATGGTTGAATAATTCTTCTATATTATTTCTCCCAATTATAGACCCACGTCCTACCGGTATGTCTTTCATGGTAAAATTAAAAGGAAACATGATGAATCAAGTAAGGTAAATGCAAGTAACTAATTTTTTTGTGTTTTTGATATAGCAAACAAGATAGCAAATAAAGTAAAACTAGCAACTAATTTTTTTGTATTTTGATTTAGTGCAGAAAACAAAGTAGTAAATAAAACTAAGCAAGACAAAAACAAAGTAAAGAGATTGAGAAGTGGAGACTCCCCTTGCAGCGTGTCTTGATCTCCCCGGCAACGGCGCCAGAAATTTGCTTGATGCGTGTGGTTGACACGTCCGTTGGGAACCCCAAGAGGAAGGTGTGATGCGCACAGCGGCAAGTTTCCCTCAGTAAGAAACCAAGGTTTAATCGAACCAGTAGGAGTCAAGAAGCACGTTGAAGGTTGATGGCGGCGGGATGTAGTGCGGCGCAACACCAGAGATTCCGGCGCCAACGTGGAACCTGCACAACACAACCAAAGTACTTTGCCCCAACGAAACAGTGAGGTTGTCAATCTCACCGGCTTGCTGTAACAAAGGATTAACCGTATTGTGTGGAAGATGATTGTTTGTAGAAAACAGTAGAACAAGTATTGCAGTAGATTGTATTTCAGTATAGAGAATTGGACCGGGGTCCACAGTTCACTAGAGGTGTCTCTCCCATAAGATAAACAGCATGTTGGGTGAACAAATTACAGTTGGGCAATTGACAAATAAAGAGGGCATGACCATGCACATACATATTATGATGAGTATAGTGAGATTTAATTGGGCATTACGACAAAGTACATAGACCGCCATCCAGCATGCATCTATGCCTAAAAATTCCACCTTCAGGTTATCATCTGAACCCCCTCCAGTATTAAGTTGCTAACAACAGACAATTGCATTAAGTATTGCGCGTAATGTAACTAGTAACTACATCCTTGAACATAGCACTAATGTTTTATCCCTAGTGGCAACAGCACATCCACAACCTTAGAACTTTACATCCTTTGTCCTAGATATCAATGGAGGCATGAACCCACTATCGAGCATAAATACTCCCTCTTGGAGTTACAAGCATCTACTTGGCCAGAGCATCTACTAGTAACGGAGAGCATGCAAGATCATAAACAACACATAGACATAACTTTGATAATCAACATAACAAGTATTCTCTATTCATCGGATCCCAACAAACGCAACATATAGAATTACAGATAGATGATCTTGATCATGTTAGGAAGCTCACAAGATCCGACAATGAAGCACAATGGGGAGAAGACAACCATCTAGCTACTGCTATGGACCCATAGTCCAGGGGTAGACTACTCACTCATCACTCCGGAGGCGACCATGGTGGCGTAGAGTCCTCTGGGAGATGATTCCCCTCTCCGGCAGGGTGCCGGAGGCGATCTCCTGGATCCCCCGAGATGGGATCGGCGGCGGCGGCGTCTCTGGAAGGTTTTCCGTATCGTGGCTCTCGGTACTGGGGGTTTCGCAACGGAGGCTTTAAGTAGGCGGAAGAGCAGGTCAGGAGGCGGCACGAGGGCCCCACACCACAGGGCCGCGCGGCCAAGGGGGGGCCGCGCCGCCCTAGGGTGTGGCCCCCTCGTGGCCCCTCTTCGTCTCCTCGTCGGACTTCGGGAAGCTTCGGGGCAAAATAGGACGCGGGGCGTTGATTTCGTCCATTTCCGAGACTAGTTCGTTACGAGGATTTCTGAAACCAAAAACAGCAGAAAAAACAAAGAACTGGCACTTCGGCATCTTGTTAATAGGTTAGTTCCAGAAAATGCACGAATATGACATAAAGTGTGCATAAAACATGTAGATAACATCAATAATGTGGCATGGAACATAAGAAATTATCGATACGTCGGAGACGTATCAGTCCACGTGCAAGAAACCTGCGCCATTAGAGGAGTTGAGAGCGTGCCGACAAAAGCCAGACGAGCCAATGAGAAAATATATCCAAAGGTGGAACATCATCAAAAACTCGGCAGAAAATATATCTGACGAGAGAGCGATAGATGCGTTTGTCGCAGGAATCAGGCGTGGAGATTTTGTCGAGGATTTGGGGAGGACCAATCCAAAGACAGTATCTGCTTTAATGGAAATAGCAAACAGATGGGCAGATGGAGAAGATGCTGTTCACAACAAACGGCATAGGTCGCTAGAGGAAGACCGCGGTCGAAACTATCAACCAAGGCGACGATTTCCTCGGCAGTACCCGAGCTATGACGCTCCAGGTCAAATTTCGGCAGGCTTCCGAGCAAACACCGGAGGAAACAACGGAGATGATTATCAGAGAAGCAATGAGCAACGAGGCGACAATAGAGATGACTCTCGAAACAATAGGCAAAATAATGGGCCGAGGTTCCAGAGGCCTTTCGTGTCTCCCGAAGAGATGATGAACGGGCCGTGTCAGATGCATTTCTTCCTCGACAGCAACGGAAAAAGACAGTCAGGACATCTGCAGAAAGATTGTCGCAATTTCCAGGCAATGTTAAGGTGGGCAGGGCATGCTAATGCTCAGGCAGCACAGAGAAATCCTCGAGAACCCAGGAGTGAGATTCACTTGCCACCTCCTCCCACGATTACGGACGACAATCGACATCAGCTCAGAATAGCGGCAGCACCTCCACCACCGCCCTACGTTGATCCTAACTCTAACGGAGCGGTCTCGATGATTCAAAAGGGAAGGCCATCCAATAGAACTCAGAAAGTAATCTCGCGACAGGTGTTTATGGCAGAAAAATTCCTCCACCAACAGTCGAGTACCTTAACTGGTCCGGGCAAGACATTGGCTTCACTATAGCGGACCATCCACAGCAAGTTCCTCGACCAGGGCAGTCAGCACTCATATTACCAGCGGTTATCGCAGGATTTAACGTATCTCGCGTGTTTATAGATGGTGGTAGCAGTTTAAACCTTATGTACGCAGATACATTAAGGAAGATGAACATATCCCTAGCAAACCTGAAGCCAACAGACACAAGATTCCACGGTATCACACCAGAGAAGCCAAGTTATCCGCTGGGGAAGATTAATCTCGACGTTCAGTTCGGGACCCGAGAAAATTACAGGATCGAGAAGCTGGAGTTCGAAGTCGTTGATTTTCCGTCACAGTACCACGCTCTGTTGGGTCGACCAGCATATGCTAGAATTATGGCGGTACCACATTACACGTACCTGTTATGGAGGATGCCTGGACCTAAGGGACCAATCACAGTCAAAGGAAGCTTCGCCCTAGCCGATAAATGTGATAAGGATTTTCATCGAATATCAGAAACTTTCGGGATGCAAGCTGAGTATTTGGCGTCAAGGCTCATGACTGACTACGACGTGCTGCCAGACGTTGGAAGGCCAAATAAAGAATCAACTTTCAATACTGAGAAAAATTCTAAGGAGGTGCAGATTCACCCGACAGTCCTGAAAAAGACGACATCCATCGCAAACGACATGGACCTCGCATAGGAAAGCGCGCTCGTCGAGTTCCTCCATGAGAACTAGAAAATCTTCGCATGGTGTCCATCTGACATGCCAGGAGTACCCAGGGAACTTGCCGAGCACCACCTAAACTTGGATCCACTAGCGAGACCAATCAAACAACCCTTGCGACATTTTTCAGAACCAAACCGCAAGGCTATGCTGTCAGAAATTGATCGACTAAGAGAAGCTGGTTTTATCAAGGAGCTGCATACAGAGGCCACATGGGTAGCTAATCCAGTGTTGGTGCCGAAGAAAAACACTAAGGTCCTTCGCATGTGCGTCGACTTTACGTGTCTCAATAAACATTGTCCAAAGGATCACTTTCCCCTCCCGAGGATCGACCAAATTATCGACTCCACGGCAGGATGTGAACGTCTTTCCTTTTTGGACGCATATTCTGGTTATAACCAGATCAGGTTAAAAGAAGAAGATGAAGTAAAAACAGCGTTCATCACACCTTACGGCGTGTTTTGCTACAGAACAATGCCTTTTGGTCTGAAAAACGCGGGAGCAACATATCAGAGGATGATGCAGAAGTGTTTGGTGACACAGATTGGAAAAAATGTGCAAGTATACATCGACGATGTCGTCATAACATCAAAAAAGGGGACGACGCTGATCGAGGATCTCAAGGAAACCTTTGACAACCTCGACAAATTCTGCCTCAAGCTGAACCCGACGAAGTGCTCCTTCGGCGTCCCAGCAGGAGAACTTCTTGGGTTCCTAGTTTCAGCAAGAGGGATTGAAGCAAATCCCGACAAAATACAAGCTATCGTAACAATGAGGAAGCCAACAAAGTTAAAAGAAATACAACAATTGACTGGGCGAGTCGCAGCTTTAAGCAGATTCGTCGCCAGGCTGGGAGAAAAAGCGTTACCATTTTACGCTTTAATATGGAGTGATTTCGAGGATTTGAAACGCACAATCTCGACACCACCAATCTTGGTGGCACCAAAAGAAAAGGAACCTCTCCTGCTGTACATTGCAGCCACACCCCAGGTGGTTAGCACGGTGCTAGTCGTCGAAAGAGAAGAAGAAGGGAAACTCCATGGAGTGTAAAGGCCGGTATATTTCATCAGTGAAGTTTTATCGCCTTCCAAACAGAGGTACCCGCAAAGCAGGAAACTAGCATATGGAGTGATTACAACGGCAAGAAAGTTGCGCCACTATTTTTCGGCACACCCGATAATAGTAGTCAATGAAGCACCTCTCTCAAATATACTGAACAATCCAGAAGCTACAGGACGTGTCTCCCTTTGGGGAATAGAACTTTCCCCTCGAGACATCACGTACGAAAAAAGAAAAGCAATCAAGTCGCAAGTTCTGCCAGATTTCATTGCAGAGTGGATGGAGCTACAAAACACGGGACCCCCAGATTTGTCGAGAACTTGGACTATGAACTTTGATGGATCCAAGAGAGTAGAAGGAGCTGGCGCAGGAGTGATACTTATATCACCTGAAGGCGACAAGTTAAAGTACGTCCTACGGATGACGTTCCCAAACGCATCCAACAATGAAGCGGAATACGAAGCCCTCATACACGGGATGAAGATGGCGAAAGCTTGCGGCACAACTCGACTAAAAATCTTTGGCGACTCACAATTGGTAGCTCAGCAAGTTATGAACCAATGTGATGCAGTCAATGATAGCATGATAGCATACAAGGAGGTGTACAATGAGCTTGAGAAGCTGTTTGATGGATGCGAGGTAAATCACATCAGTAGGTTGAGCAATGATGAAGCCGACGTTCTCGCAAACATCGGGTCGCAGTGCCTCCCAATCCCGCCAGGTGTATTTTGGGAAGAAATAGCGGAGAGATCCACAAAGCCGAAGAAGGCGCAGAAAAAAGCAAAAGAAGAAAAAACTTCGGCGCCCCTCAAAGAGGCCGTGGAGGACGAAGAAGACCAAGAGCTTGTGATGATGGTAGAAGTCCCTTGGATGCAAGCGTACATATCGTATATCCTCAGGAAAGAAATACCCGACGATCCAGTTGTGGCAAGGCGAATTATTCGACGGTCCAAAGCTTTCACAATGATCAAAGGGGAGTTATACAAGCGAAGTATTTCAGGCGTCCTGCAAAGGTGTGTCACACCCGAAGAAGGAAGGATAATCCTAAAGGATGTGCATGAAGGAATATGTGGTCACCATGCGAGCAGTCGAGCTATTGCAGCCAAGGTTTTTCGGGCAGGATTTTACTGGTTGACAGAAATCAAGGATGCAAAAGGGATAGTAAGAACCTGCGACGCGTGCCAGAGATTCGCCACAAAACCTCACTCTCCGGCGGCAGAGCTGATGCCAATACCATTGTCGTGGCCTTTTGCCCAATGGGGACTCGATATGGTGGGCAAGTTGCACAAAGCTTCGCCAGGAGGATATGAGTACCTGTTGGTTGCTGTCGACAAATTCACAAAGTGGGTAGAAGCGAAGCCAATAAATTCACCAGATGCAGCATCAGCAATAAAGTTTGTGAAAGGCCTCGTTTTTCGGTTCGGAGTGCCTCATAGCATTGTCACCGACAACGGTACAAATTTTACATCCAAGGAATTCAAGGAGTACTGCGCAGAAGTAGGCATTAAATTGCACTTTGCGTTAGTTGGGCACCCGCAAACCAATGGCCAAGTCGAGAAAGCCAATGGCATCATCTGCAACGGTATCAAAAAGCGCTTGCTAGGACCGCTTGAAAAGGCTCGACATACCTGGCCAGAAGAATTGCCAAGTGTTTTATGGAGCATCCGAACAACACCAAATACGGCGACACAAGAAACTCTGTTCTTCCTCGTCCACGGAGCTGAGGCAGTACTACCAATTGAAATAGAGCATGATTCTCCAAGAGTAACAGAGTATGACGAGGAAACATCACGAAAAGCTCGGGAGGATGATATAGACGCACTCGACGAAGCTCGAGATGAAGTACTTTCACGAGTCACCAAATACCAGCAGGACCTCAAAAACTACCATAGTCGACGATTAAGACCAAGATCTTTCCAGGTCGGAGATTTAGTCTTACGGTTAAATCAAAAAAGCACTGAAAAGCTCGAATCGCCATGGCTAGGCCCTTACATCGTCACAGAAGTAATCGAAGGAGGTGCATACAGGATCAAGGACAAGAAGACAGGGGTTCCCGAGAAAAACCCCTGGAACGTGGCGCAGCTCAGGCGGTTCTACGCCTAGAGTCGAAATATAGTCCTCCTCTGTAAAATACAATGTACTGAAACGCCCGCGAGTTTTCAGATGCACTCTTTTCCTTTTCGGGGCACCGAGTGGGGCCGAAAAGGTTTTTAATGAGGCAGGCTCGCGGTGCTGCAATATAATAAAGATAGTGGAGATATACTTCTTATTCTTCGACACGCTCGGGGGCTCAACGCCTTCAAGTTACAAAATATATACAATATAGATAAACTAGACTTACTGAAATATTTTCGCCTTGGTACAATAATACCTCGCCAAATAGAACATCGGAAGCTAACAACTATAAATACAGTATACTCGTCAAAATCTTATTGCTTTGGTCTGAAAACCTCACAACAAAAATATAGAACTTCGCCATCAAGACATTCGGGGGCTTGTAACACATCGATGGAAAAATAAATATATCTTCTTACGACAAGAGGAAAAAATCTTTGAGATAGCAAAACAGTATAAAACTCCAGCCAAAGGCTCGGGGGCTCGGCGATCAAAAATAGAAACAATACATATTTACAGAGTTAACAGCTTTACAATATAGATCATGTTTACAAATACACAAAGACGTATCAATGGTGGAATTACAGCAAGAAAAAGGAAAAAACCCTCAATGGATACCTAGCACATGGTCTATGGTTATTCGCTCATTGGAAGGACGAGTACTATGCTCGGCATAGCTTCCCTTCACGAAGAACTCAGCATCCATCCGAAGAAGTTCATCCATCATATCTTCGGCGACAGGAGTCACCAGATCATCAATCTTGCCCATATTTCTCCTCTTCTTCGCCATTTTATCCAAGCACGTGGGAACAATTTGATCCATGGGCAATTTTGGATAGAAATTTTTTATCATCATCATGGCAAATCTTGCGCCGGCAGAGAGCTGAGCCCGCACGAAGCCATGGACTCGAGGAGCATCTCAAAAAATTTCCATTAAAGCAGGAAGGGTTTCTGGCATCTTGTTCCGAGGGAACATGGTTCCATAAACTAAAAATAAAGTCTTCGTACAGAAGTCAAGGAAGTCACGGACTTGAGCCACGCGATCTTGGAATCTGACAATTTGGCGGGTGCGCTCAGGAGTAACCCAAAAGTTAGATCCATGTTGTGCAGCCAATCTAAGCAAAACATTGGCTCGAGCTTCAACACGTTGATCTTCGGCAGCAGTATCCAAAAATGAGCCTGGTACAGCAAATAAATTATCAAGGAAGGAAAAAACAGCAAGAACAACATCCAACATGGTTATGATCAGGAAACATACCTGTCATGTCCAGGCTGGCGTCAGTCATTAGCTGAAGCATATAATTCTCGCGAGAAGAAGCTTCGGTAGCCTCAGCAACAACAGCATCCTTTGCAGCAATGGCTTCTCTCGCCTGTTGAAGAGCAATTTTCTCTCTCTCGGATGCTTGTCGAGATTGTTCCATCATCGCAAGAGTTTGTTTCTTCATGGATTGGAGTTGTTGGCGAAGTTCTTGCAAATCTTGCGACAAGTGTTCACTTGAAAAATCTCCGATAAGGGTTTTCTTCGAGAACGAAGAAGCAGGCGAAGTATCGGCAGAGCAAGGATTGGTCGAGTAGTTATCAAATATTAACTGGAAAAGAAAGTCTCAGGATCAATGATAGTGCAAGGAAAAATTTCATTGATTTCCAGGAAATTTACATGGATATTACAGAAGGAGTTCTCCAAAAGGACTACTAAGGTACTTGTCGCCAAAGCTAGTATGGCGACAATAGCAAAAGAAAAAGAAAAAACAAAGAAAGAAAAAGAAGAGGCATTCTACTAGACCTCCGGCCTTGATGAGCTAGGAGTTGAAGATGGCTTGATCCCGAGATAGGCCAGGATTTTCTTCGAGTTGGGCTTGGCTGCCTTGATCAAAGATCGCCATTTCGTTTGCTCTATTTGTTCGGTGTCGCCAACTTTCATCCAGTCAACAGTTTGTTGGCTGTCAGCGACCAAGGCAATAGTGCTTTCGACAGCAATCTTCATGTTCTCCTGGCGCATCTTCAGTCCAAGATCTTCGGGTGGATTGAAGTCCTTGGCAAGAGCAAGGAAAGTCTTGGGCTCCTCTTTCTTCGGGAAGAAGTAGGGGAACATCCTTGATAATCCTGCGTCAGCATGCTCCATGCCTTCGCGAACTTCGGTTCCATGAAACTCCAGGAAAGATAGTGCGTCAAGGAGAGGATCATTGTCGGGATCTTCAAGCTCAAATTCTTGGTTTGTTTTACCTGCCGCAGAAAATATATGTTGGTTGACAGCAGGCAAGGAAAAGCAAGTCTAAGAAAGATAGAAGGGATCGACAAAATTACCGAGGAAGCGCCGATTCTGCGTGTTCAAGCGCTTGATGATCGCCTGTTCACGAGTAGCCTGGGCGGCCTTGTGCTCATTCAAAGCAGTTTTGGCGTCATCAAGTCTTTTTTGCAGATCTTCGACACCAGCAGCTTTTGCCTTGGCCTTCTCAGCCTCTGCTTTAGCTTGGCTAGCGTCAAGTTCAGCATTCTTGCGAGCCGTTTCACTTTGCTCCAGTTTTTGAGCAAGAGTGTCGACAAGCTTGTTGGCTTCTGCAAGTTTCTCTGCCAAAATAGTAAAGAATCGTCAAAATTGCGACAAAACGGGAGCAAGAAGTTATAAACAAGGGTCATTAAAAAGTTATTACCTTCAGTCTTGCTGGCATATTCACGGTACCCAATAAATTGGGCACCGATACGAACAAGCTCTTTGATCATAGGCTGTCAAGGAAGGACAAACAAAGAAAATGTCGGTATGGGAAAAATATGAAGGCATAAAGAAGCAAATAAAGAAAATACAGATAGTCACAAGCAAATTAAGAACTTACGTCATCCAAGAGAGGATTGGAGGAGCTACCCAATTGGAGGGTAGGCTCCACGATCATTTCAACCCTTGTCCTTTTTGGTGAAGGGACAAGAGGGCTTGAAGGAGGAGTGGGAGCGCCAACATTTTGTTGAGGAGGCGAGGATTCCTCTCCTTCAACTGGCGTCTCTGAAACAATTAAAGTATGTGACGTACTCGTTCGAGCAGCCACATCAAGAGTTGGTATTTCTTCCTCATCATCACTGTGATTAAAAGTCGACAGCATAAAAAGCAAGATAGACAAAAATCTTCGAGTACAAAAATAAGGAAAAATAAAGGTGACTTACGAGCTGATGAGGGATTCAAGATATGGATCATAAGTTGCCTTATGACGTGAAGGACCAACTTCTTCGACTTTTGAGGTGCCGGAATCTTCGGCATCATTCCTCTTCCTCTTGTTCCTTGGGGAAACAGCAGGAGGAGGAGATTGTGCCGATGCAGTGCCTTCGGAGGCAGCCTCCTTTTCAGAAGATCCCGCAGATTTTAGAGAATCCACGGGTTCATTCACAAAAGAGGGAGCATCTTGGTTGTCGTCGGTGACAACGGCCCTTTCCTCGACTTCTCCACCTTTAGGAAGGGGAGGAAGCGAGATAAGATTTGGGTGGTTCTGTAAAAAAAACAGGGGAAGATGTCAATAAAGTAATTACAAAAAACAAGGAGATAGCAAAGCAATAATAAATCAAGCGACAAAGTTTACCTTGGGAAGTGGATTGGTGGCGCTGAATGGTTTTACACGGCAAGAAGATGGGACAGGATCTTTTTTGCTGAGAGACGAGATTTTTTGGACAAGCTTCTCTAAGTCCTTGACCTCTAAATCCGCCGACAACCGATCTGCGTCCTTGTCGCCAGCATACTTCCAGAGAGGGTATTTGCGAGCCTGAAGAGGCTGTACTCTGGTCCTAAGGAAATACACCGTGATTTGGATACCCGACAACTCTTTGCCGCGAGTATTTTGCAACTCATGGATGCGAGTCATCAGGGCCTCTGTCGATATTTTTTCTTCTTCGGTGGCCTCTGCGTCCCAGGAGCGGCGGCGAACTATTTTCTCGGCACCATCGAAAGAAGGGATGTTGTCTTCAGCACATCCATGGTTCTCCTCTTGAATGTACAACCACTTCTTGCGCCACCCTTGAACTGAGTCAGGGAGTTTGACATCGAACTAATCGACGGTGGGGCGAACGGAAATTACAACGCCGCCTATATTATAGGCGACATTGGGAGAGCCATTACGGCGACAAAAGAAAATGCGCTTCCATAGCGCCCAATTAGGCTGGACGCCAAGGAAGGCCTCGCAGAGGGTGATGAAAATAGAGATATGAAGGATCGAATTGGGTGTGAGGTGGTGAAGTTGCAGACCATAAACATAGAGCAATCCGCGGAGGAAAGGATGAATGGGGGCGGAAAGACCGCGGATGAGATGGTCGACGAAACTTACCCGGTACCCCATTGGAGGGGTTGGGTAGCTTTCCTCACTAGGGAAGCTCAGCGCTTTGGGCTTCTTGCTGATCCCTAGCTTCTTCAACAGATTGATGTCTTGGGTGGAAATCTTGGACCTTTCCCACTCCGCGGATCCCAGATCCACGGTAGCCATTGATGATTCCGGCGTGCTGTGCTTGATCAACCGACGCGGTGGCATCAACAATGGCGCAGGAATGCAGCTTGGAGAAGATGAGCTTAGGGAATTGTGGAGCGCAGGAGGAGATTTTGCAGAGGAGAGCAGGAGAACAGCGCGAGCGGAAGTGCTCGAGGAAGAAGAAGGAGATCTTATATAGAGGTGCGGTGAAGCGGCGGACCGTTGGATTGGAAAAGTGTGCGGCAGATGATAGCCACGTGGAAACAAGGGTAAAAAAGTATTTTAACATTGGAGAAGTTACGGTACGTGCGCCAGAAAAAGCGGAGGACGTGTGTCCCCCACTTGCACGATGTGTTAAGATAGTGGATAGATTGGGCCCGCAAGGCAGTGGGAAAATACTTCTCGTGATTTTTGACTCACAATCGTGGCTATCGTCAGCAATAACGTCACCTTAGCAGAAGAAAAAATTCGCCTCAACAGCTTCATAAAAGGCGACATGGAAAATATTGGTGAGCCTTCGATCAAATACAAGTTTTTGATCAAATGCTCGGGGGCTACTTTGGAAAAATGAAAAGATCAAGAAAGACAAAATAGAAATGGCATGAGCCTATGATCAAATACAAATATTTGTTCATAGCCTCGGGGGCTACTCCCATCGGGAGCGCTGTTCGCGCACCAGAGAAAATTGTAAAACTTCGGGAGAAAAAGAAAATATAGCGGCATAAGACGTGGAGCCTACTCCCAAGCACAAGTCCTTGGCTGTAGCCTCGGGGGCTACTCCCATCGGGAACGCTGTTCGTGTGCCCGATGAAATTATAAAAAAGAAAGAAAGAATGAAAAGAAGAAAGATAGAAGAGCAAAAGAGTATATTTCGAGTTATAAATAACTCTGCATATACTCCCATCGGGAGAGCAATATAAGTCATCTTTGACTCAATAAAATGTGCCATTCCAACAGCCGAATAAGCACTCGACAATATATTCTCAGAACGCCAAAGTTGCGATCAATTTCTGAATGCCGCAAAACTTTGCGAAGGTAAGACCCCAGATCCGTTCTGTGAGGCGTGGCGCCGTCTCTGACGTCGGTTTGCTACTTTTATCCGTATCAACAGATACAAAGAAAAATCCCAACGGACGCGTTAGGTACCCGATAAATATGACTGGGACTCGACAGAATGGTAAGACCTTAAGCGGCACCTGTCGAAGTTTACACCAGTATCCCGAGATCATGTCCAGGGACGTGATCTTGAAGTAGGTTTTTGCGGATTGCCACTAGAGCAGTTAACTAGTACCTGATCCGTCAGATGAACTAGCCCCAACTACCATTATCCCTGTACAATATAGAAATTTATGTGAAGAAATATAGAAAAGTTAAAGTTGTCGAATAAAAATAAACAGTCGAGATTTTCCCTGACTCTACGATTCAAGCAAAATCTCGGGGGCTACTGACATAGGCATCCCCAATGGGCCTGCCGAAGATAGTACCCGGGGTTTACTGAAGGCCCACTACCCGAAGAATAAGAAGGTTCGGAAGCCCAAGATATTATTAAGGAAAGCTAGAGTTGTAATAGGAAGTGTTATTTGTAATCTTGCGGGATGAGTTAGAAACCTTCCCGGACTCTGTAACTTGTATAGCACGAATCCCTCGGCTCCGCCTCCTATATAAGGGGGAGTCGAGGGACAAAGAAAGCATCGAATCATTGTCTCTAAAACCCTAGTTTTCATAATCGTCGAGTACTTTTCGGCTGAAACCTTCGAGATCTACTTGCCCTCTACTTCCAACTAAACCCTAGTCTACAACTCGTAGGCATTGACAAGTTAATACCTTGTCAAGAGGCATGGTTTAGTCTCTACCCGAAATATCTTCGGCTAGACACTCGGGGACTACTGACGTGGGCATTACCCTTCGACTAACCTACATTGCCCTATCCTGTGCGGCCCAACTGGAGGCCTATGAAGATACTCGATGGCAAGGTGGGCCACTAGGACGGTGCAGGAGAGGATTCCTTGACGAATAAGGCAAGAGACGAGCCGAACAAGGAAAGTTTAGAGCTAGGACTATTGTAAACCTAGTCATACCCGGACAGATCTCTTGAGACCTGGCCTCCTATATAAAGGCCAGGAGAGGGGTTGCCGAGGGACGGAATCCATCATAGCAACTTTAGCCACCAGAAGTCTAGTGCTAGGTCGCCTTAGCACTTAGCCTCTGAACGAGATCACAGCCGAAACCTTCGGCACCCCATTGTAACCCAATATTCTCATAATCAAGATCAGACAGGCAGGACGTAAAGGTTTTACCTCATCGAGGACCCTGAACCTGGGTAAATCGCTCTCCCCGCTTGTCTGTTAACCGATGTCTCGTGTCAGCCTACAGAATTCCATCAACCCTAAGCCCCAATCGGAGGGCATTGCCGAGGAGTACCCTCGACATCCAGTTTATGGAGCAACTCAACAAGGACACCGACATATGCTCTGATGATATAATCCGCACATTTGTTGCGCGCCGGGTTCTTCCTCTTCAGTGTCGGGTGACGTGGGCATTACCCTTCGGGTAATCAGTATTGCCCTATCCGGTATTGACAAATTGGAGGCCCATGAAGATACCTGAAGGCGAGATGGGCCACTAGGACTGTGCACCAGAAGATTCCTTGACGGACAAGACAAGGAAGCGAACAAACAAGGAAAGATTGGATCTAAACTACTGTAAACTTAGTCGTACTCGGTTAGGACCCTTGAGACCTGGCCTCCTATATAAAGGCCAGGAGAGGGGCTGCCGAGGGACACGAACAATCTTAGCAATCTTAGCCCGGGAAAGCCTAGAGCTAGGTAACCCTAGCAGTAGCAATCTCGACTAGATCTCAGCCGAAGTATTCGGCACCCCATTGTAACCCATTGTCATCATAATCAAAGAACAGACAGGCAGGACATAAGGGTTTTACCTCATCGAGGGCCCCGAACCTGGGTAAATCGCTCTCCCCGCTTGTCTGTGAACTGATGTCTCGTGTCAGCCTACAGGATTCCATCAACCCTAAGCCCCTATCGGAGGGCATTGGCGAGGAGTACCCTCGACAATTGGCGCCGTCTGTGGGAACCCTGTCGGCACAAGATCGGACATCGGCTGAACCCGTCATGTCATCAGCAGCTTCATCAGCACCATCATCGCCTCATCTGGGAAGCCCGATCCGTTTTGGCTCCTACGAATTCACCCCGCACAGCGAATCATCTCGCTCCACCTTCTCTGGTCTGCAAGGCAACATGGAGATGGCGTTCGGGAGCGTCCACTACAACGTCAACTCAGAAGGAATCCTCCGGCTGCTGGAATCTCCTATCTCCAGATCGACAAGCCCAAGCGCGTCATCGACACCCGACCTTTCGGCTGGTCTGACAAACCCGTCGAGTCCGTCCACGCCATCGACTCCTCGTTCAGCATCCTCCATGTCGGTTGGATCTGATGACCCCGTGCCCTCGGAGATGACCTCGTACTACTGCACGAACTGCGACACCAGGCATGGACTAGGGTCAAGCGACACGCCATTCATCTGCAACGCCTACTATTCGTCGGGAGAGGACAGCATCGATAGCGTCGTCCGAGGAGACACCCGAAGAGTGGCGCCCCTCCAAGTCTACGTCGCCAATAGAGGAGACGGAGAACGCACCCCCCGTTCCAGCAGACGGGCTAGTTTTGGGGATAGCGCCAGCAACGACAACAGCGACCACACCATTACAGAAGAAGAGTGGGCAGCAGCCAAGGCAGCCGTGCTCAACAACACACCGCTTTCGGCGGGAACCACGGTTGGCACACTCAACGCTTACCGCTCCATATTGGAGAAAAATCGGGAGCGCCTATCTAAGGAGCAAGCCACCCTCGAGAAACGCCTATCTGCGGCAGACCGGTCCAGCGAGCGACGAGGGGCCTCGCATGGGAGTGCCTCCCGAAGTACCCACGGAAGAGGCAAACATCGATCGAGGATGTCCAGGCTTTCGGAAGATGATGCAAGGGAGATAACATCAAACCTGACGAAGTCTTTTATGACCACGGACACCGCGGGCATGCCACGGCCAAAAACCGTCGCAGGAGCAACAGCCAATCTTGCAGCATACCTCATTAACCAACGTCCCGAAGGATCCATGGCTCAGGCTCACCGTGGCGCTTTGGAGAGTCTTGCGATACTAGGACATAATCTAGTTCCACCGAAAGAGAAGACCCTGCAGGCCAACGGGTCAAAACATCGCGCAAAAGATGCTCGGGACGAAATCACACAGAGCAGGATCGACAAAGCAAGGAGACGACGCGCCATCAGAGAAGAACTTGACAGCGATTCTTCGGACGAAACCCAGGAGAACGACGGCGAGCTTAGAGGAGCCGATTGTCTGAGCTACAAAATTCGGGAGGCGATGCCACCCAAGAAGTTCAAACCTACACCTACCGACGCCGCCAAATATGATGGGCAGCAAGAACCGAGGTCCTGGATAGAGCACTATTTGCAGACAGTAATTCTGCAGAAAGGGAATCAGATAGCAGCAATGCAATGCCTGCAGCTTTACCTAAAGGACTCAGCACGAGCCTGGCTCAGAGGGCTGCCGAAGGGTTCCATCAAGTCATGGGATGACCTAGTAGAAGCCTTTATCACTAACTTTCAAGCAACCTACAAAAGGCCCGTCGGGATCGAGGAGTTACGGCACTGTCAGCAAAAGCAGAAAGAATCGATGCGCGCATATATCGGGAGGTTCACCAAACTCCTGAATGCTGCGGAAGACGTATCCGTCGACAGAGCAATTGACGCTTTCAGTGATGGCATCCGACGTGAAAGCTATATAGAAGAACTTGGGCGCAAGAAGCCGAAAACCATAACCAAGTTAATGGAAATCGCCAACAAATGGGCCGATGGTGAAGACAACGTCCGAAAGCCACAACAGCGCAGTGACGATGAAGAGGATGACCAGCCGAAAAATGATTCGGGTGGCCGAAGGGATCGGAACAAGAGAAGGAAGAACCGCAGTTACGATGACAATAACTTGGTGGCCGCAGGTTACTCTGATCGACAGGATGATCAGTACGACAGCAGGCGAGACGATCGGCAGGACGGTAATCGGAACGACTCTGGGAACCGTGGCAACTATAAGCCACGACCTCAGAGAACCCCCAAATTGCCTTACGCTGAACAGATCAACGCCCCTTGCTACCTACATTCTTATACCGATTCTAAGGATGGAAAAGTAAAGTCTAGCCACCTGCTCAGGGATTGTCGGCAGTTCCTCGATATGCATGAACTTATCCAGCAGGCAGGCCAGAAACAGCTACCACCACCACCACCGCCACCCCCGTCACAACATCAAGTACAGCAAGCTCAACCTCATCAACCCAACGAGGCGTTTCCACCGCCACGTGGGCAAATGAATATGATCCATAGGACAGGTGTTTCAAGGAGAGAGATGAAGAAGCTCACCCGAGAAATCAATCTGGCAGAAAGCGTCATGGCGAACATTCCTGAATATGTTGAATGGTCGTCTCAGGAAATCACGTTCAATCGAATGGACCACCCGATGACTATACCAAAGCCAGGACACGCCGCCCTAGTGGTCGAAGCACAGATAGGAGGGTTTAAGATGAGCAAAGTCTTCATGGATGGAGGAAGTGGACTCAACTTGATATTCCTTGACACAATTCAAAGTATGGGGATCACCATGAGAATGTTGGAAGACTTAGATACTCGCTTCCATGGGATACTCCCTACTTCACCAGCATACTCTCTTGGAAAAGCATACCTGAACGTCGTTTTCGGCAAACCCGGCAACTTCAGGAAGGAAAAGATCGAGTTTGAAGTCGTGAATTGGGAATCGCAGTATCATGCCATACTTGGGAGACCAGCTTATGCCAACTTCATGGCTATACCACACTATGCATACCTCAAGCTGAAGATGCCAGGGAACAACGGGACAAACATCACAGTCTACGGAAGCTTCTCGCGCTCGGACAATTGTGATCGTGACTTCCAAAGGATTGCTGCAAAGTTTGGGCCACGGCAAGGGGCTGTCGACCCCCCGCCAAAATTGACGATACAAGAAATCAAGGAGGAAAAACTCGACAGGGAGATCAAGAAGAAGCCAACTCCTGAAGCACCAGCAGCAAAAGCATCGGTGGAAAAAGTTTCGGCAGTGGCCAAAGCAGAAGAGGTAGGAGGCGGCAAGATGCTAACAATCACTGCCCAAGCACCTGACGAAATCAATAGCGCTGCAGCAACCATCAGCATGGCAAAGAAATCGGAAGATGCCTCTGAAGAAGAGAAGAACCCCTTCCTTGATAAAACTCTTCCTTAGTTTTTAAATTTTTCCTTTACTTTACACAGGGCCTCTTGTTTTTCGCCCTCTAGTTTCGTATTTACCTTATCAATAAGCACTTAAGTTTCGATTCTTGTTAAAGTATTGCAGTAATCTAAAGCATCTATGACCGTGCTGCCGCCAAGTAACGGCATAACTTAACGCGCGGCAGGAGATAGCACCTAAGGCAAAAGCCTCTACGAGCATTGCAAAGAAGAATAAGGACATTAATCCTCCCCTCTGCTTTAGATGCCTCTACGAGTGCCGTACAAAGCAAGAGTTTGGAAAACTTACACACAACCCACGCTCGATATTTCACTTATGGAAATATCAGAGAGCAACGGGCTCATCGACAGAAACATTACACCCGAAAAATTCGGGAATGACTGTCGAAATTTACAAACAGTTGAAAGCAAAGTTGCGCATACAACAGGTTTAGCAAAACCTGCAACACGAGCTGATCACTCATAATGATTTGCTAAACAACTAGTACACATTCATCCAACGGGCAATTAAGCTTCGCTCCTTTGAATATTTGCCAACGGCATAGTAAAAGTACATATTCATGTATTAATCAGATAAAAAGTTTTGGCTCAAAAATCCGAACACTCGGATGGACTAGCCAATACAATTTACCAAAGTAATTTTACACCTTTACATCACCCTTGCGGAGTTTCCCTTTCCTCAGGTACCTATGACATCTCCTCAAGCCTGTCGAAAATTATATGGGCAGGTGCTAAAACCTTCGGGTACAGCTCCTCGAAATCACCAGTTGCATTGGTGATAGATAACAAGCAAGCTGAAGGATAACAAGCAAGCACAAGGGCAAGCTTGCACTTGGCCCCTGCAAAGACTTGGGATCTTACTAGCTCCCGAACCTTCTTGGCATTTCCAAACTCAGACATCAAAGTCAAGAGAGTAGGAGGAACTGCATTCAAAGGAAACATCGTCTTCCAAACTACCCTCATAGCCTTGTAGCACTTGTCGAAGAACTGGTGGACCTGTTGCACTCGATCCTGAAATTTGACGACAGCCGAGGCCTTCGAGTGTTCCCGCCAGAAAATCTCTTCGGATGAGGAAAGCTGAGTCAAAGCATGCACTCGCTCGTGTATCCGCTTGTTCTCTTCCGCATGGTTCAGCGCTATGACTGCCAAAAGAATTAGTAAAAGACTCAGACAAGAAGTTGCTAGCAAACAGGCAAAGGGATCAGGAAACTTACAGTTTAAACTTTCGGTAGCCTTATGCAGCTCGCCAAGAATGTACCGCTCCATGTCGGCTGCAATCTCGCTCTTTTTATTGATGATGGCAGCTAAGGCATAAGTGCTGCGTAAGTCCTTTTCCATCTGCGTGATCCGGTCTTTCATGCGCTGGATCCGATCGTTTTAAGGAAGAGCACCCGACGAGTCATTGATGTCTACTTCCCCCTCCTTTTCCTGTAGACAGTGTTGGGCCTCCAAGAGCAGAGGTTTGTAGAACAGCAGCAAGTTTTCCCTTAAGTGGATCACCCAAGGTTTATCGAACTCAGGGAGGAAGAGGTCAAAGATATCCCTCTCATGCAACCCTGCAACCACAAAGCAAGAAGTCTCTTGTGTCCCCAACACACCTAATAGGTGCACTAGTTCGGCGAAGAGATAGTGAAATACAGGTGGTATGAATATATATGAGCAGTAGCAACGGTGCCAGAAAATAGCTTGCGGGCGTGTAGTTGATGGTGGTGGTATTGCAGCGAGTAACACAAAGAAACAAGAAACAAGCAGTAGTAACGCAGCAGTATTTAGGAACAAGGCCTAGGGATTACACTTTCACTAGTGGACACTCTCAACATTGATCACATAACAGAACAGATAAATGCATACTCTACACTCTTGTTGGATGATGAACGCATTGCGTAGGATTACACGAACCCTCAATGCCGGAGTTAACAAGCTCCACAATTTGTTCATATTTAAGTAACCTTATAGTGTAAGATAGATCAAAAGACTAAACCAAGTACTAACATAGCATGCACACTGTCACCTTCATGCATATGTAGGAGGAATAGATCACATCAATATTATCATAGCAATAGTTAACTTCGCAATCTACAAGAGATCATGATCATAGCATAAACCAAGTACTAACACGGTGCACACACTGTCACCTTTACACACGTGCAGGAGGAATAGAACTACTTTAATAACTTTGCTAGAGTAGCACATAGATAAATTGTGATACAAACTCATATGAATCTCAATCATGTAAAGCAGCTCATGAGATTATTGTATTGAGGTACATGGAAGAGAGATGAAGAACATAGCTACCGGTACAGCCCCGAGCCTCGATGGAGAACTACTCCCTCCTCATGGGAGCAGCAGCGGTGATGAAGATGGCAGTGGAGATGGCAGCGGTGTCGATGGAGAAGCCTTCCGGGGGCACTTCCCCGCTCCGGCAGCGTGCCGGAACAGAGACTCCTGTCCCCCAGATCTTGGCCACGCGATGGCGGCGGCTCTGGAAGGTTTCTGTGGTTTTCATCAATCGTGTCAGGGTTTTCGATCCAGGGGCTTTATATAGGCGAAGAGGCGGCGCAGGAGGGTCGAAGGGGCGACGAAACCATAGGGCGGCGCGGCCAGGGCCTGGGCCGCGCCGGCCTATGGTCTGGGGGCCCAGTGCCCCCCCTCTGGTCCTTCTCGGGTGTTCTGGATGCTTCCGGTGAAAATAGGAACTTGGGCGTTGATTTCGTCCGATTCCGAGAATATTTCGTTACTAGGATTTCTGAAACCAAAAACAGCAGAAAACAGGAACTGGCACTTCGGCATCTTGTTAATAGGTTAGTTCCAGAAATGCACGAATATGACATAAAGTGTGCATAAAACATGTAGATAACATCAATAATGTGGCATGGAACATAAGAAATTATCGATACGTCGGAGACGTATCAGCATCCCCAAGCTTAGTTCTGCTCGTCCCGAGCAGGTAAAACGATAACACAGATAATTTCTGGAGTGACATGCCATCATAATCTTGATCATACTATTTGTAAAGCATATGTAGTGAATGCAGCGATCAAAACAATGTAAATGCAATGAGTAAACAATTGAATCATATAGCAAAGACTCTTCATGAATAGTACTTTCGAGACAAGCATCAATAAGTCTTGCATAAGAGTTACTCATAAAGCAATAAATTCTTAGTAAAGGTATTGAAGCAACACAATGGAAGATTAAGTTTCAGCGGTTGCTTTCAACTTGTAACATGTATATCTCATGGATATTGTCAACATAGAGTAATATAATAAGTGCAATAAGCAAGTATGAAGGAATCAATGCACAGTTCACACAAGTGTTTGCTTCTTGAGGTGGAGAGAAATAGGTGAACTGACTCAACATAAAAGTAAAAGAATGGTCCTCCATAGAGGAAAGCATCGATTGCTATATTTGTGCTAGAGCTTTTATTTTGAAAACATAAAGAGAGCATAAAAATAAAGTTTTGAGAGGTGTATGTTGTTGTCAACGAATGGTAGCGGGTACTCTAACCCCCTTGCCAGACAAACCTTCAAAGAGCGGCTCCCATTTTATTTTATTTTGGGTGGCACTCCTTCCAACCTTTCTTTCACAAACCATGGCTAACCGAATCCTCGGGTGCCTGCCAACAATCTCATACCATGAAGGAGTGCCTTTTTATTTTAGTTTTATTATGATGACACTCCTCCCAACCTTTGCTTACACAAGCCATGGCTAACCGAATCCTTCGGGTGCCGTCCAACAATCACATACCATGGAGGAGTGTCTATTTTTGTTAATTAATTTGGGACTGGGAATCCCATTGCCAGCTCTTTTTGCAAAATTATTGGATAAGCGGATGAAGCCACTAGTCCATTGGTGAAAGTTGCCCAACAAGATTGAAAGATAAACACCACATACTTCCTCATGATCTATAAAACATTGACACAAATCAGAGGTAATAAATTTTGAATTGTTTAAAGGTAGCACTCAAGCAATTTACTTTGGAATGGCGGAGAAATACCATGTAGTAGGTAGGTATGGTGGACACAAATGGCATAGTGGTTGGCTCAAGTATTTTGGATGCATGAGAAGTATTCCCTCTCGATACAAGGTTTAGGCTAGCAAGGCTTATTCGAAACAAACACAAAGATGAACCGGTGCAGCAAAACTCACATAAAAGACATATTGAAAACATTATAAGACTCTACACCGTCTTCCCTGTTGTTCAAACTCAGTACTAGAAATTATCTAGACCTTAGAGAAACCAAATATGCAAACCAAATTTTAGCATGCTCTATGTATTTATTCATTAATGGGTGCAAAGCATATGATGCAAGAGCTTAATCATGAGCACAACAATTGCCAAGTATCACATTACCCAAGACATTTATAGCAATTACTACATGTATCATTTTCCAATTCCAACCATATAACAATTTAACGAAGAGGAAACTTCGCCATGAATATTATGAGCTAAGAACACATGTGTTCATACGAACCAGCGGAGCGTGTCTCTCTCCCACACAAGCATTTATTCAAACAAAAACAAAAACAAAAGCACACAGACGCTCCAAGCAAAGCGCATAAGATGTGATGGAATAAAAATATAGTTTCAGGGGAGGAACCTGATAATGTTGTCGATGAAGAAGGGGATGCCTTGGGCATCCCCAAGCTTAGACGCTTGAGCCTTCTTATAATATGCAGGGGTGAACCACCGGGGCATCCCCAAGCTTAGAGCTTTCACTCTCCTTGATCATGTTGCATCATACTCCTCTCTTGATCCTTGAAAACTTCCTCCACACCAAACTCGAAACAACTCATTAGAGGGTTAGTGCACAATAAAAATTAACATATTCAGAGGTGACACAATCATTCTTAACACTCCTGGACATTGCATAATGCTACTGGACATTAGTGGATCAAAGAAATTCATCCAACATAGCAAAAGAGGCAATGCGAAATAAAAGGCAGAATCTGTCAAAACAGAATAGTTCGTATTGACGAATTTTAAAATGGCACCAGACTTGCTCAAATGAAAATGCTCAAATTGAATGAAAGTTGCGTACATATCTGAGGATCATGCACGTAAATTGGCTTAATTTTCTGAGTTACCTACAGGGAGGTAGACCCAGATTCGTGACAGCAAAGAAATCTGGAACTGCGCAGTAATCCAAATCTAGTACTTACTTTTCTATCAACGGCTTAACTTGGCACAACAAAACACAAAACTAAGATAAGGAGAGGTTGCTACAGTAGTAAACAACTTCCAAGACACAAATATAAAACAAAGTACTGTAGCAAAATAACACATGGGTTATCTCCCAAGAAGTTCTTTTCTTTATAGCCATTAAGATGGGCTCAGCAGTTTTAATGATGCACTCGCAAGAAATAGTAATTGAAGCGAAAGAGAGCATCCAGAGGCAAATTCAAAACACATTTAAGTCTAACATGCTTCCTATGCATAGGAATCTTGTAAATAAACAAGTTCATGAAGAGCAAAGTAACAAGCATAGGAAGATAAAACAAGTATAGCTTCAAAAATTTCAGCACATAGAGAGGCATTTTAGTAACATGAAAATTTCTACAACCATATTTTCCTCTCTCATAATAACTTTCAGTAGCATCATGAGCAAACTCAACAATATAACTATCACATAAAGCATTCTTATCATGAGTCTCATGCATAAAATTATTACTCTCCACATAAGCATAATCAATTTTATTAGTAGTTGTAGTGGGAGCAAATTCAACAAAGTAGCTATCATTATTATTCTCATCATCAAATATAGGACGCATATTGTAATCATAATTAAATTTATCCTCCATAACAGGCGGTACTAAAAGACTACTATCATTATAATCATCATAAATAGGAGGTAAAGTATCATCAAAGAAAATTTTCTCCTCAATGCTTGGGGGACTAAAAAGATCATGCTCATCAAAACCAGCTTCCCCAAGCTTAGAATTTTCCATATCATTAGCAACAATGGTGTTCAAAGCGTTCATACCAATATTACTACCAGCATGCAAATAAGATTCCATAGGTTTTTTAATTTTCGCATCAAACAATCCATGTTTTAAATCAGGAAATAGAAATAGAAGCTCATTCTTGTCCATTATGCCAAACTAGTGTAAACAAGAAACAAAAAGATGCAATTGCGGGATCTAAAGGAAATAGCTTTGAGTACTTACGGCGCCGGAAAATAGCTTAGTAGCCAAGGTCCGGAGTGTGAGTACCTTTTACCTTTCCTCCCCGGCAACGGCGCCAGAAAATAGCTTGATGTCTACTTCCCCCTCCTTTTCCTGTAGACAGTGTTGGGCCTCCAAGAGCAGAGGTTTGTAGAACAGCAGCAAGTTTTCCCTTAAGTGGATCACCCAAGGTTTATCGAACTCAGGGAGGAAGAGGTCAAAGATATCCCTCTCATGCAACCCTGCAACCACAAAGCAAGAAGTCTCTTGTGTCCCCAACACACCTAATAGGTGCACTAGTTCGGCGAAGAGATAGTGAAATACAGGTGGTATGAATATATATGAGCAGTAGCAACGGTGCCAGAAAATAGCTTGCGGGCGTGTAGTTGATGGTGGTGGTATTGCAGCAGTAGTAACACAGTAAAACAGTAAACAAGCAGTAGTAACGCAGCAGTATTTAGGAACAAGGCCTAGGGATTACACTTTCACTAGTGGACACTCTCAACATTGATCACATAACAGAACAGATAAATGCATACTCTACACTCTTGTTGGATGATGAACGCATTGCGTAGGATTACACGAACCCTCAATGCCGGAGTTAACAAGCTCCACAATTTGTTCATATTTAAGTAACCTTATAGTGTAAGATAGATCAAAAGACTAAACCAAGTACTAACATAGCATGCACACTGTCACCTTCATGCATATGTAGGAGGAATAGATCACATCAATATTATCATAGCA
Source organism: Lolium perenne (assembly GCF_019359855.2). NCBI lineage: Eukaryota > Viridiplantae > Streptophyta > Magnoliopsida > Poales > Poaceae > Lolium > Lolium perenne. Next base: position 139,812,801 of record NC_067248.2, on the reverse strand, counting down.
ATAGTTAACTTCGCAATCTACAAGAGATCATGATCATAGCATAAACCAAGTACTAACACGGTGCACACACTGTCACCTTTACACACGTGCAGGAGGAATAGAACTACTTTAATAACTTTGCTAGAGTAGCACATAGATAAATTGTGATACAAACTCATATGAATCTCAATCATGTAAAGCAGCTCATGAGATTATTGTATTGAGGTACATGGAAGAGAGATGAACCACATAGCTACCGGTACAGCCCCGAGCCTCGATGGAGAACTACTCCCTCCTCATGGGAGCAGCAGCGGTGATGAAGATGGCGGTGGAGATGGCAGCGGTGTCGATGGAGAAGCCTTCCGGGGGCACTTCCCCGCTCCGGCAGCGTGCCGGAACAGAGACTCCTGTCCCCCAGATCTTGGCCTCGCGATGGCGGCGGCTCTGGAAGGTTTCTGTGGTTTTCGTCAATCGTGTCAGGGTTTTCGATCCAGGGGCTTTATATAGGCGAAGAGGCGGCGCAGGAGGGTCGAAGGGGCGACGAAACCATAGGGCGGCGCGGCCAGGGCCTGGGCCGCGCCGGCCTATGGTCCGGGGGCCCGATGCCCCCTCTGGTCCTTCCCGGGTGTTCTGGATGCTTCCGGTGAAAAAAGGAACTTGGGCGTTGATTTCGTCCGATTCCGAGAATATTTCGTTACTAGGATTTCTGAAACCAAAAACAGCAGAAAACAGGAACTGGCACTTCGGCATCTTGTTAATAGGTTAGTTCCAGAAAATGCACGAATATGACATAAAGTGTGCATAAAACATGTAGATAACATCAATAATGTGGCATGGAACATAAGAAATTATCGATACGTCGGAGACGTATCAGTCATCTGCAAATGAGGGTACGGGGAAGACCTGCAGAAAATACTGATTATAAAGAGGTGATGGATATGGTACAGCCGAACATCCAAAAAAACTCCCATCAGGAGAAGTGCAAGAAAGTGATATCATAGCAAAAGTGTGCTAACAACACTGCTAGCACGGAGTTTATTACAAGCATGAGTTTTGCGGCAGAGCAACGTTTCGCATCAGCTCAAGGCACAAGTTTGTTACAAGAATCAAGGGAGCTGGGTTTGAGTCGATAAACTGGGGCCAGCCGACGACTTCCTTGATGAAACTAGTTCAAGGAGCTGACGGGCACAAGTAAGAGCAGACGCCTTAAAGGTGCTCAAATCGACAGGTTGCCCGTCTTGCTCTTTTGGAAGACCCTTAGTCATTTCCTCGATGTCACCCTTAAAGCCGTAACCCATCATAAGCTGGAAGGCAAGGACAGCACCAAAAGTGCGCGATGTACGCTTGAATACCTCGATGACCTCCTTAGTGTCAACCGCGAAGGTATCGATCAGCTGCCCCAGGGTCTTCTCTTGCTTAATCTTGGGGAAGATCATCGAGTGCATCCGTGCCAGGGCACACTTCCCCTTCACAAGAAGCTCTTGAGTAAGCTGGTGACAAGCAAGAATCATTGATACAACATTCGCTGGGGAGTTATTTGGAACTCTCTCCAGGGCATCGACAGGGATGTTTGCTGCCTCTGCAGTTAAAAGGAAGGAAAAAATTCAGTCATTAACAAAAAGTTTGAATCCATAAGTATGTCATTTGACAGAAGTATGTTAGAAATTACCAAGCAAGGCCGAAGAAGATTGACGAAGGACTTCATCCTTTTCGGCTGCTCGAGCCTCAGCCACCAGCCTGGATGCTTCCTCCTCCTTCAGCTTCTCTCTCAGTCTGGTCAGTTCTTCCTTCAGAGAATCAATCTCTTGGCGAGCCGCGGTAGCTATCTTGACTGCGCTGTCCAGTTTCGAGGAAGAAGATTTGACTTCCTCTTGCAGACGAACTTTGTCAGCCTCTAGGGAAGTGAATCGGGAGGCGAAAACCTCCAGAGAAGAAATAATGCCTCGCAGGTCCTTAAGAAAGAAAGAAAAACAATTAAACAAGGTACGCTCCAAGAAATCTGTATTGCGATCAGAAGAGGACTTACAGAAAAAGGGACCGCGGTAGCAGTAGTTGGAGAAATATCCTTCCCTTTGGAAAGGGAAGAAGCAGTCGATGCTTGAGCCATGGGGGCAGCCTTGGGAGCCGAAGCTTCAGAAGCCACCACGACCGGCGAGACAGCATCAGATTTGGCCTTTTTAGGCGGAGGCTCGATAAAGCCCTCGTCACTGCAAAGGAGAATGGTTGACTATGATTATAAAAAGGGTGTGAAAAGTAAAGAAGGCAAAGCATAACTTTCAGAAAAGAACTACTTACATGTCGAAGAGATCATCTTCATCGGCAAAGCCGCCGGTTGATCTCTTCGCAGGAGAAGCTCTGGCCCCTTCCGCAGCTGCATCAACAAAAGTATCACGATCAGTGTCAACGTTACGCACTGATCCATCTGCGATACAAGTGTTATCGGCTGAGGAGGGAAGATCAGCGTGGGCAACTTCAAGATCCATCAGACCATTATATTCATCCTCTAGACCTGCTTGCTCGGTGGTGTGAAAAGCTACGGGGATTGAGGAGCCTCTCCCCTCAGAAGTATCATCCGGTGAATCACGTGTATTTTCAGAAGCCATAGGGATCTGGCAAAGAAAAATGACAAGTAAGAACAAAGGTAATTATGTCGGCTAAGCAAGAAGCTATAGTAGAGATGTGAGGAAAGGAAAATACCCCTGATGGTGGATGATCAACGTCAAGGGGAGCATAAGAAGAGATCAGTGGAATCAAATCTTCCTGGTTGAAGGAAGTAAGGCGACGGACTTCATCAAGCAACTCCTTCTCTGATAGATCGGCAGCATTAATCCTGGTCTCATCCTTTGGACCTGAGTATAACCACATCGGGTGAACTCTGGCCATGACTGGCTGGATTCGACGCTTCAGGAATACTGCTGCCACCTCCGTACCAATCATAGTTTGGCCGTCAGCCTCTTTGATTCGAAGGAATTTGGCAAACAATTCTTCGGCTGAGGCCCTTTCGTCGGCTGAGAGAATGTTCTTCCAAGAGTCCTTGGGCTTGGCTTCAGAAACATCGGCATAGCAGGGGAGTCGACACTCGGGCGACGAGGAATCTTTGACATAAAACCATTTTAGCCTCCATCCTTGCACGGACTCTCTCATTGGGAAATTAAAGTAATTGACTTCTGAGCGAGCAACAAAACCTACTCCTCTGGTGACGAAGTACCCATTACTACTGCTGTATCTCTTCACATAGAAGATCTTCTTCCATAGCCCGAAATGAGGTTCAATACCCAAAAACGCCTCGCAAAGGTTGATGAACACAGCAACATGGAGGATTGAGTTGGGGGTAAGTTGCCATAATTGGATTTCGTACGTCCGCAAGAGATGTAGGAGGAATCCATGAGTGGGGAGCGAAAGGCCTCGGTGAAGGAAAGATAAGAACATCACAGAAAATCCAGCAGGGGGATCAGGCCGAGAAATCGCACCTGGAAGGATCACATCTCCCGCGTCGGAGGATATCAATCCTAAGCTTCGGGACCTCTTCTCGTCACGCTTGGTGACGGTTGAAGCTACCCAGTCCCCAGGTTTGACCATTGAGCTCGATGGCGCTGGCGGCGCCGGAGCTGGGGGAGGGGCACTCGGAGCGCTCCCCTTCGGAAGAGAAGAGGAGGACTTGGCGGCGGCACCTCCGCTGGTGGAGCTAGCGGCGGCGGCAGTATTCTTCTTCTTCACCATCGCGAGATCTGAGGAAGATTGAAAAGGCTGTGGTGGCGGCGCGACAATGGCGAGAGAAGGAAGAAGGGGGAGAATGAGGAGATGCTGCGGGAACCGTGGAGAAGATTGGGAATTTTTTGCCCTTTGGAGATTTTGAGGAGAAGTTAAGAGTTAAGTAGACACGTGGCGCTCGAGGAAGGGGAGGAACTGACGGCCCACTACGCCCACGATTGCGCGAAAATCGAGGAGCCACCTCGATCGTTACGCTTGTAGTGGTCAAGCCCTAAAAAAGCTGATTGCACAGAGCTAGGGCTAGCCCGTCATGTCAGGACCCGTCAAATCAGCCCGCAGCAGTTACACGTCAACAATGACGTCATAAATTGGAAGCATTCGAAGGAAACATTAAAAGTCATCGGATGAAGGGCTTGAGTCCACGCACGGATTACAAGCATCCGAACCTGGACTCGGGGGCTACTCCCATCGAGAGCGCTGACGCGCACTAGATAAAAGAAGACTCGACAGAATAAGCAGTCGAAGGAATAAGGTTTGAGTCTCTATCCAGACTCGACATTTACTCCCATCGGGAGGACGTGGTGCATACCCGTTAAAAGTTTTTTGCACTCCAGGATCATGCCCGGGGACTTGATTCTGTGTAGACTAACGTTGTTTTGCCATCGGCAGTTAACCAACAAAAGTTGGGCACGTTACTCATTATCCTTTGCGTAAAGAAAATGTATAGGATGATCTATGAAGACTTGCGAAAAATCGGCAGAGGAAAGTATTCGAGTAGTACAACTTGAGTATACGCACGGATTGCAAGCATCCGTACCTAGACTCGGGGGCTACTCCCATCGGGAGCGCTGACGCGCACCCGATAAAAAGAAGATGAAGCATAATCAAGATGAACAAGAACAATGAAGGAGAAGAATGTCAGGAGAAAACATGCATTAGTCTCTACCCGAATTATCTTCGGCTAGACACTCGGGGGCTACTGACGTGGGCATTACCCTTCGGGTAATCAGTATTGCCCTATCCGGTATTGACAAATTGGAGGCCCATGAAGATACCTGAAGGCAAGATGGGCCACTAGGACGGTGCACCAGAAGATTCCTTGACGGGCAAGACAAGGAAGCGAACAAACAAGGAAAGATTGGATCTAAACTACTGTAAACTTAGTCGTACTCGGTTAGGACCCTTGAGACCTGGCCTCCTATATAAAGGCCAGGAGAGGGGCTACCGAGGGACACGAACAATCTTAGCAATCTTAGCCCGGGAAAGCCTAGAGCTAGGTAACCCTAGCAGTAGCAATCTCGACTAGATCTCAGCCGAAGTATTTGGCACCCCATTGTAACCCATTGTCATCATAATCAAAGAACAGACAGGCAGGACGTAAGGGTTTTACCTCATCGAGGGCCCCGAACCTAGGTAAATCGCTCTCCCCGCTTGTCTGTGAACCGATGTCTCGTGTCAGCCTATAGGATTCCATCAACCCTAAGCCCCTATCGGAGGGCATTGGCGAGGAGTACCCTCGACATCGGGTCCATAAGATAGGCCAGATGAGCGGCCGTAGGGATGCAACTAGGATCACCAGCTTAGGCTTGAGCAAATCTGACGTGGTCCTCAAGGCCAAACACATTTGCCAAACCGAGATGCCGGCAGACTGGTCCTGGGGCCTGCGTCCCCTCAGCTTCAACAATCCCCCTTCAGCTGCTGTAAGGGCTTGGGAATCCGGAATGTTGTTTCCGGTATCTCTTTGATATGTTACTAACTTGCTTTTTTCCAGGCCCTCGCGCGCTTTCCTCGCATCGCTGAGGAGGTACGTGAGCCTTGCCAGAAGCGCCCCGCGGACAAGGAGGATCCGGATTCCTACGCGGCGGGACACAAGCACAAGATGGGCCGGACTCATACCTCGCGCCCAGTAACTCTTCTTCCTCGAATGTGGATAATGGCTCTGGCAGCGATGATGACCTTCTTGTTCTTGAGGTATTTTATTCACTTTCCTGGACTTATAAACTTCCCTTCGTGAAACCAGATTCAGCTGACCAGAACCCCCAGGTTCACGAGAACGTGACTCCCATCTCCGCCGAGGTGGGTCCTGAGTGGGAGCGCCGAGTCCAGGCCCAAACCTCCCGCGTGCGGAAGGAACCGGAGCCTGCAACCGATGCCGGTCCCAGTGCAGCTCCCCCCTGCAAGAGGTTGAAGAAAGCCGCCCTCGGGCCCCATGGGCGGAAGCCGGAGAACAGGATCCCGACCTCCTCCGGGTAACAAACATCTTAATTTTCTCTTAGGGTTCCACCCGATATCTTTTCTCTTTTGCTACTGACTTTGCCTCTCTTTTTCAGAGCCGCCCTGGAACTTACCAGAAGCGCACCCGGAATGAAGCCGGAGACCCCTGCTGTGTCCCAGCAAGCCTCGCCTCCTCCTCAACAAAGCCTGGTAACTTCTGGTGCCGGCAAATCTCCATCCTCCCTTCGGGGAGGTAACACAAGTTCGGGGCGAGCGGCCCCCAAATCGCCCCATCACCGCGCGGAGGAACTTATCTCCCCTCCTAACTTCCAAGATACCGGTGCCAGCGACATGGGCGCAGGTTTAGACGCTGCCGGGCGGTCGGAACCTTTGGTTCCGCCCGTCCCCAAAAAGAAGAAGAAGAACTCTGCCTCCCCCTCCAAGGCCTCTGCTGCCATGCCTCCGCCAGGCAGCTGCGCAGCGGCGCTGACGCCGACGGCTATCGGCAAAGCTCCGGCCTCGCTGCACCAGAGCCCTCCTGCCGGCACGATGGTGACTGCGGAGCAACTGAACGCGGCGGTTAAGGCTGCGACCGCGCCCGCATCCAGCTCGCATGCGCAGCCCCAGGCCCAGAGCCTAACCCTCCATACCGGGCGCGCTGCCATTGTTGCCGGCGAGAAGGCCTCAGCCCAACTTGGGCGGGTCGTGGATCTGACACGTGATGGCGCGTCCCTGGGCGCGCTCCAGCAGGTGGTGGAGCGCTGGAATCTTGCGGACCTTTCCGACGCCACGCTTGGTGTTGGGAAGGATCGCAAGCCAAAGGTCGACCCGCGTGGCCAGCGGTCTACGGTGCAGCACTTCAGCCGGATCAAAGCCGCGGTGAAGGAGTTCAACAACGCCTGGCATGATGCCATTGGCAATGTGGTGGTAAGATTTATTTCCGGATCTTGTACTTTCCCTTTATACCGAATCCTCTTATCTTTCAAAACCCGTAGGTATATCCTCAGTCCCCGAGTTTCGGGTTAAGTGCACAGTACTTGACGCGAAACTTCCTTAGAAAACTTGCAAACTCTTCTCAAGAAACCGGCATAGCTAGTCCCCGAGTTTCGGGTTAAGCACGAAGTACTTAGCGCGAAACTGCAAAAAACCGGCATAGCTAGTCCCCGAGTTTCGGGTTAAGCACGAAGTACTTAGAGCGAAACTGCAAGAAACCGGCATAGCTAGTCCCCGAGTTTCGGGTTAAGCACGAAGTACTTAGCGCGAAACTGCAAGAAACCGGCATAGCTAGTCCCCGAGTTTCGGGTTAAGCACGAAGTACTTAGCGCGAAACTTCAAGAAACCGGCATAGCTAGTCCCCGAGTTTCGGGGTAAGCACGAAGTACTTAGCGCGAAACTGCAAGAAACCGGCATAGCTTACATCATTTTTCTCTCTCCAGAGCGTGCTAGACAACCGCAAGCATATCTTTGAGGAGCTGCTGTGGGAGCACCACCACCTCAGCGAGGCGTTTTCCTCCCTCAAGCTCGAGCACAGCCAGTGCCAAGGTTTGCCTGACCCAGCGGCTTCTTTTGTACCGGTACTCGCTGTTGTCAAATTCTTAACAAGCAACTTCTTTTGTGCAGCAGTGATGTCTACGCCCCCCCTCCTTTTCCTGTAGACAGTGTTGGGCCTCCAAGAGCAGAGGTTTGTAGAACAGCAGCAAGTTTTCCCTTAAGTGGATCACCCAAGGTTTATCGAACTCAGGGAGGAAGAGGTCAAAGATATCCCTCTCATGCAACCCTGCAACCACAAAGCAAGAAGTCTCTTGTGTCCCCAACACACCTAATAGGTGTACTAGTTCGGCGAAGAGATAGTGAAATACAGGTGGTATGAATATATATGAGCAGTAGCAATGGTGCTTAAAATAGCTTGCTGGCGTGTAGTTGATGGTGGTAGTATTGCAGCAGTAGTAACGCAGTAAAACAGTAAACAAGCAGCGATAGCAGTATTTAGGAACAAGGCCTAGGGATTACACTTTCACTAGTGGACACTCTCAACATTGATCACATAACAGAATAGATAAATGCATACTCTACACTCTTGTTGGATGATGAACACATTGCGTAGGATTACACGAACCCTCAATGCCGGAGTTAACAAGCTCCACAATTCAATGTTCATATTTAAATAACCTTAGAGTGCATGAAAGATCAATTCGACTAAACCAAGTACTAACATAGTATGCACACTGTCACCTTCACACTATGTAGGAGGAATAGATCACATCAATACCATCATAGCAATAGTTAACTTCATAATCTACAAAAGATCATAATCATAGCCTACGCCAAGTACTAACACGGATGCACACACTGTCACCATTACACCGTGCAGGAGGAATAGAACTACTTTAATAACATCACTAGAGTAGCACATAGATAAATTGTGATACAAAATATATTGCAATCATAAAGAGATATAAATAAGCACTTCACTATGCCATTCATAACAGTGAATAAGTATTCTGTGAAATATAGCCTAAGAGACCCACACGGTGCACACACTGTCACCTTTACACACGTGGGACAAGGAGTCTCCGGAGATCACATAAGTAAAATTCACTTGACTAGCATAATGACATCTAGATTACAAGCATCATCATATGAATCTCAATCATGTAAGGCAACTCATGAGATTATTGTATTGAAGTACATAGGAGAGAGATGAACCACATAGCTACCGGTACAGCCTCGAGCCTCGATGGAGAACTACTCCCTCCTCATGGGAGCAGCAGCGGTGATGAAGATGGCGGTGGAGATGGCAGCGGTGTCGATGGAGAAGCCTTCCGGGGGCACTTCCCCGTTCCGGCAGCGTGCCGGAACAGAGACTCCTGTCCCCCAGATCTTGGCTTCGCGATGGCGGCGGCTCTGGAAGGTTTCTGTGGGTTTCGTCGAACCTGTCGAGGTTTTTAGGTCAGGGACGATTATATAGGCGGAGAGGCGGCGCAAGGAGGCGGCTGGGGCCCCCACACCATAGGCTGGCGCGCCCAGGGGGCCACCCACGCCGCCTTATGGTGTGGGCCCCCTGCTACCCGCCTCCGACTCTCCTTCGGTGTTCCGGAAGCTTCCGGGAATTCTAAGACTTTCGGTGTTGATTTCGTCCGATTCCGAAAATATTTCCTTACTAGGATTTCTGAAACCAAAAACAGCAGAAAACAGCAACTAGCCTTTCGGCATCTCGTCAATAGGTTAGTTCCGGAAAACGCATAAAAATGATATAAAGTGTGAACAAAACATGTTGGTATTGTCATAAAATAAGCATGGAACATCAGAAATTATAGATACGTTGGAGACGTATCAAGCAGCGCTGCCGGAAGCCTCCTCAGAGGACCTCGCCGCCCAGGTCGCCGCGCTCAAGGGTAAGTCGCGCTGACCGGTTTGTTTTTTGCTCATAATCTTTTTTTGCTAAGTCCATGCTTTTCGGATTGTAGCTTCTCAAGATGATCTCACTGTCAAGCATCAGCGCGAGTTCCAGGCCCAGCGGGAGGAAGCCGCCAAGCTGAAGGATCAATTGATCCAAGCTGGGTCTGAGCACGCCAAGGCTCTGAAGGCAGCCATCAGCGCCGGTACTGCCCAGGTTGAAGAGACCCGGAAGCAGCTTGATGAAACTGAGGGACAGCTTCGCCGCGAGCTGGAGGAGGCGCATAAGCAGCTGCAGGATGGAAAGGAGCACCTCGCGTCGGTTCAGGAGTTCCTGACCAACCTTGAGGATATGATTAAAGATACCGACGCAAAGGTTGTTCGTAAGTTCACTGCTCTTTTGCTTATAAGCTTTTGAGACTTTACCAATGAGTTTCTTTGTTCTTTCCGGTTCGTTCTTTCCGTTTTGTTCTCACACTTGTTTTCGCAATCTTTTGTCTAGGGCTCTTTCCAGAATCGCAGGTGCGCGCTGAGGCCGCCGTCAGCAAGCTTCGGGTCGAACAGGTGGTGGATGCCAATCTCCCCTGGACTGCAAAGGAACACCTCACTGCGCTGTTCTCCAGGATTACTCATATGCGCGCAGTTGACCGTACCCTTGGCTTGCTGCCAAGCGCTGCCACCGCCGTGTACAAGTGCCTCTGGCCTGGGGAAGTTGTTCCGGAAATGGCCGATCTCGTTGCTGAGCGACTCATCCACGAAGCCAGCCGGCGGCTAAGCGAATGGTGCCACTCCTCCGCTCGTGCCGGAGCTGACATTGCATTACGCTTTGCCTGCTCTTGGTATGAAGGTTTGGATCTGAACGCACTGCACAGCCTGCGGGACGACACTCCTACCAACAAGGATCCAACGCTGGGTGCCACTCGACGTGCCAGGGCTTACGAGATCGCCAGCTACACCACCACCAGCGACTTCATCCCTCCTCCGGCTAACCTCAAGGAGGTCTTCAGCGAAGAGACGAAGAGGAGGAGGAAGAAGAAGAAGAAACCGGTGAGGGAAACGCTGAGGCCAAAGCGAACGCGCCAGAAGGTCCTGCTACCGGTGCTCCAGAACCAGCTGCTGCCGCCCCAGAGATGCAAGCCCCTGTGAACCCTGAACCAGCTTCTGAGGACTCCGCTCCTCTCTACCAGACCCCCTGATCTTGTGGTTGCTTTGAAACAATGTTCGTTAAATTCGCCCCCGGTATGCCGGGGTGGAGGATGTAATACAACACTTAAGTCCTTTTGGCTGTGCTACTTTTATATAACCGGTAGGCTGATACGTCTCCAACGTATCTATAATTTCTGATATTCCATGCTTGTTTTATGACAATACCTACATGTTTTGCTCACACTTTATAATGTTCTTATGCGTTTTCCGGAACTAACCTATTAACAAGATGCCGAAGTGCCAGTTCCTGTTTTCTGCTGTTTTTGGTTCCAGAAAGGCTGTTCGGGCAATATTCTCGGAATTCGATGAAACGAAGACCAAACATCATAATTCACCGAGACGGACCAGGACACCGAAGGGAAGACGGAGAGGAGGCCCAGGGCCCCCACACCATAGGGCCGCGCGGGCAGGCCCTTGGCCGCGCCGTCCTATGGGGAGGGCGCCCTGGTGCCCCTCCTGCGCCGCCTCTTCGCCCATATAAGCCCTTTCGACCTAAAAACGCGATACGAATTGACGAAACTCCAGAAAGACTCCAGGGGCGCCACCGCCATCGCGAAACTCCAATTCGGGGGACAGAATCTCTGTTCCGGCACGCCGCCGGGATGGGGAAGTGCCCCCGGAAGCCATCTCCATCGACGCCACCGCCTCCATCATGCTCCGTGAGTAGTTCCCCCATGGACTACGGGTTCTAGCAGTAGCTAGTTGGTACTCTCTCTCCCATGTACTTAAATACAATGATCTCATGAGCTGCCTTACATGATTGAGATTCATCTGATGTAATCGGTGTTGTGTTTGTTGGGATCCGATGGATGATACATTATGATTAGTCTATCTATAAAGTTTGTGAAGTTATTGTTGCTGCAATCTTGTTATGCTTAATGCTTGTCACTAGGGCCCGAGTGGCATGATCTTAGATTTAAGCTCTATATGTATTGCTTAGATTGTATCTACAAGTTGTTTGCACATATTGCTGTCCGGAACCCGAGGCCCCAAAGTGACAGAAATTGGGACAACCGGAGGGGAAGGCTGTGATATGAGGATCACATGTTTTCACTAAGTGTTAATGCTTTGCTCCGGTGCTCTATTAAAAGGAGTACCTTAATAGCCAGTAGATTCCCTTGAGGCCCGGCTGCCACCGGCTGGTAGGACAAAAGATGTCATGCAAGTTTCTCATTGCGAGCATGTATGACTATATATGGAAAACATGCCTATATGATTAATAATCTTGATGTTCTATCTTAATGCTATTTCAATCCTATCAATTGCCCAACTGTAATTTGTTCACCCAACACTTGTCACTTGTTATTGGAGATTTACCACTAGTGTAGATCGTTGGGAACCCCGGTCCATCTCTCATCATCATATACTCGTTCTATATGACATTGGAAGTAGTATCAACTATTTTCTGGTGCCATTGCCACTGTGTTATTGCTACTGCTGCCGTGTTACTGTTACTATTGCTCTCATATTAATGCTGCTTTCACATCACTCTTGTTACTAGTGCTTTTCCAGGTGCAGCTGAATTGACAACTCAGTTGTTAAGGCTTATAAGTATTCTTTACCTCCCTTTGTGTCGAATCAATAAATTGGGTTTTACTTCCCGCGAAGACTGTTGCGATCCCCTATACTTGTGGGTCATCAAGACAATTTTCTGGCGCCGTTGCCGGGGAGGCATAGCTCTACTCATAAGTTCACCTGGGGAGTACACTCTACCTCTCTCTCTGTTTTTATTTTCTTTTTATTTTGTTTTGCTTAGTTTATTTCTGTCTAGTATTATTTTTCTTGGTTTACTTTTGCTTAGTTTCTTTTTGTCTTGTTTTAATATATACCCAAAAATCCATAAAAATTTGAAAAATAAAAAAATAAAAAACTGTTACTATGGAAGAACGCATAACCATGTTGGAGCTTATTGAAATTTATAATAATTATAGAGAATCAAGAACGGGTAAAGTCATGAGTGCTGTGATAGAAAAATTGAATACAATTGCTAAAATTTTGCTTAAACGCCATGGTATAAACTGTTGCTCTCAACAGGATACTAAACATCTTAAATTTCAATGTGGCTTTAGTGAAGAAGTTTTAATTATGAACTACAATTGGAATAACTATATTCATCTTGGGTTCGAAGAAGTAGAACAATTTGTCATATTTATGGGAGCCTCTGAGATCGAATCCTTCATGTCTAGAAATTATGAAACTTGTGTTGTAGGGACCTTAAAGATTATGTCTCTTCTATCCTTAATTTTTGCATAGAAAGTTACAATATTAATCCTTATATCATTGATTATAAAGAGAGACTCATTAATGCACAAGAATGCACTCACAATTTGCAGGAACCCGCGGAAGAAGAAATTGATGAACCTAAAAGCTCATTGGATGAAAAAGAGGAGGAAATTGATGAACCTGAAAGCTCATTGGATGAAAAAGAGGAGGAGAGTGATGAACAAAAGGAGGAAGAATGGATTAGCTACCCATGCCAACCTTCTAATGAGAGTAACTCTTTATCTCTTACACTATTTGATTGTCCTCCATGCTTCCCAAAAGAGGTTGAATGTTATGTTCCCGTGGATTCTCTTGAAATATTACCTATGAGTAAAACTTGTGAGAATAATTATGCTACTCTTATCTATGATAATCCATGCTATTTTGATAAATCTTATGATAATGCTTTGTTTGTGCCTGATGTCGAAATGCATGGTACTAAAGAATTTTTCTTAGCAAGTGTTTATGATAAAGCTCTAGATGATGGTCCTATGTTACTTGATAAATTTAATCGTACTACTAATGAAAATGGGATTGGAGAAGTCTTGACTTTATCTATGTGTCCCATATCTCTTGAGATTGATAAATCATCTTGTTATATTATTGATAAAAGTGAGTTTGAAAGTTTTAATCCACCTATTTTTGAGCTTGATAAAAATTATGTGTTTATGGATCATGAAAAACATGCTTTATGTGATAGTTATATTGTTGAGTTTGTTCATGAAGCTACTGAAAATTATTATGAGAGAGTAAAATATGGTTGTAGAAATTTGCATGGTACTAAAACACCTCTCTATACGCTGTAAATTTTGAAGTTACTCTTGTTTTATCTTCTTATGCTTGTCACTTTGTTCTTCATGAATTTATTTGTGTACAAGATTCCTATGCATAGGAAGTGGGTTAGACTTAAATGTGTTTTGAATTTGCTTTTTGATGCTCTCTTTTGCTTCAACTCTTATTTCTTGCGAGTGCATCATTAAAATTGCTGAGCCCATCTTAATGGCTATAAAGAAAGCACTTCTTGGGAGATAACCCATGTCTTTATTTTGCTACTGTTTTGTTGTGTCTTGGAAGTTGTTACTACTGTAGCAACCTCTCATTATCTTTATTTCTATCTGTCACGAATTTGGGCAGGGCTCTCTGTAGGTAACTCAGAAAAATCTGCTAATTTACGTGCGTGTTCCTCAGATATGTACGCAACTTTCATTAGTTTTGAGTTTTCTGATTTGAGCAACGTAAGTACCTCTTAAAAATTCGTCTTTACTGGCTGTTCTGTTTTGGCAGATTCTGTCTCTTTTTTTTGCATTGTCTCTTGTGGAGTTTAAGCAAGGCTTTCTAGATGTGGAGAGCTGTAGCTAATGTTTTATTGAGTTCTTACAATGTGTCACTACAGGACCAAGGTGGATTAAAGTTTTTCGAGTACTAACCCCTCTAATGAAGTTTATGAGAAGTTTGGTGTGAAGGAAGTTTTCAAGGGGTCAAGAGAGGAGGATGATATATGATCAAGAAGAGTGAAAAGTCTAAGCTTGGGGATGCCCCCGTGGTTCATCCCTGCATATTTCAAGAAGACTCAAGCGTCTAAGCTTGGGGATGCCCAAGGCATCCCCTTCTTCATCAACAATTTATCAGGTTTCTTCTATTGAAACTATATTTTTATTCGGTCACATCTTATGTGCTTTAGTTGGAGCGTCTGTATGTTATTATTTTTGTTTGTTTTTGAATAAATTCGGATCCTAGCAATCCTTGTTTGGGAGAGAAACACGCTCCGTTTTTTCATATGAACACTTGTTCTTCGTTTTACTTTTAATGTTCAATGACAAAAGTTGGAAGCTATTGCATTTATTGTTATTTGGTTGGAAACAGAAAATGCCTCATATTGTCTTGAATAATTTGACACTTGGCAATTGTTTTGAGCTTTCAAGTAGATCATGATTAAGTTCTTGCATCATGTAGTTTGAACCTATTAGTGGATAACTACCGTAGAGCTTGTTGAAATTGGTTTGCATGATTGGTCTCTCTAAGGTCTAGATATTTTCTGGTAAAAGTGTTTGAGCAACAAGGAAGACAGTATAGAGTCTTATAATGCTTGCAATATGTTTTTATGTAAATTCTGCTGTACCGGTTCATACTTGTATTTGCTTCAAATAACCTTGCTAGCCTAAGCCTTGTACTGAGAGGAAATGCTTCTCGTGCATCCAAAACCTTGAGCCAAAACCTATGCCATGTGTGTCCACCATACATACCTACTATGTGGTATTTCCTGCCATTCCAAGTAAATACTTCGTGTGCTACCTTTAAACAATTCAAAATTTATCATCTCTTATTTGTGTCAATGTTTTATAGCTCATGAGGAAGTATGTGGTGTTTTATCTTTCAATCTTGTTGGGCAGCTTTCACCAATGGACTAGTGGCTTCATCCGCTTATCCTATAATTTTGCAAAAAGAGCTGGCAACGGGGTTCCCAACCCCAATTAATCACAAATAGACACTCCTCCATGGTATGTGAAATGTTGGAAGGCACCCAAGGATTCGGTTAGCCATGGCCTGAGAAACCAAAGGTGGGGAGGAGTGTCATCTAAATAAAACTAAAATAAATACACACTCCTTCATGGTATGTGATTGTTGGAAGGCACCCGAGGATTCGGTTAGCCATGGCTTGTGAAAGCAAAGGTTGGAAGGAGTGTCACCCAAAAATAAAAATAAACTACATCATGGGAGTCGATCTTTGAAGGTCTGTCTGGCAAGGGGGTTAGAGTGCCCACTACCATTCGTTGACAACAACAAACACCTCTCAAAATTTTACTTTTATGCTCTCTATATGATATCAAAACTTGAAAAGCTCTAGCACATGATTTTATCCCTGCTTCCCTCTGCGAAGGGCCTTTCTTTTACTTTTATGTTGAGTCAGTTTACCTACTTCCTTCCATCTTAGAAGCAAACACTTGTGTTAACTGTGCATTGATTCTTACATACTTGCTTATTTGCATTCATCATATTACTTTGTGTTGACAATTATCCATGAGATATGTATGTTGAAAGTTGAAAGCAACTGCTGAAACTTATATCTTCCTTTGTGTTGCTTCAATGCCTTTACTTTGAATTTATTGCTTTATGAGTTAACTCTTATGCAAGACTTTTGATGCTTGTCTTGAAAGTACTATTCATGAAAAGTTTTGCTATATGTTATCTATTTGTTAGCAACTATAGATCATTGCCTTGAGTCACTTCATTCATCTCATATGCTTTACAATTGTATGATCAAGGTTAATTATGTAAGTAGCATGTCACTACAGAAATTATTCTTTTTATCGTTTACCTACTCGAGGGCGAGTAGGAACTAAGCTTGGGGATGCTGATACGTCTCCAACGTATCTATAATTTCTGATGTTCCATGCTTGTTTTATGACAATACCTACATGTTTTGCTCACACTTTATAATGTTTTTATGCGTTTTCCGGAACTAACCTATTGATACGCGTACAGCACGCGTCCGTTGGGAACCCCAAGAGGAAGGTGTGATGCGTACAGCGGCAAGTTTTCCCTCAGTATGAAACCAAGGTTTATCGAACCAGTAGGAGCCAAGAAGCACGTTGAAGGTTGATGGCGGCGAGATGTAGTGCGGCGCAACACCAGGGATTCCGGCGCCAACGTGGAACCTGCACAACACAAACCAAGTACTTTGCCCCAACGAAACAGCGAGGTTGTCAATCTCACCGGCTTGATGTAACAAAGGATTAGATGTATAGTGTGGATGATGATTGTTTGCAGAAAACAGTAGAACGAGTATTGCAGTAGATTGTATTTCAGTATAGAGAATTGGACCGGGGTCCACAATTCACTAGAGGTGTCTCTCCCATAAGATAAACAACATGTTGGGTGAACAAATTACAGTTGGGCAATTGACAAATAAAGAGGGCATGACCATGCACATACATATTATGATGAGTATTGTGAGATTTAATTTGGCATTACGACAAAGTACATAGACCGCTATCCAGCATGCATCTATGCCTAAAAAGTCCACCTTCAGGTTATCATCCGAACCCCCTCCAGTATTAAGTTGAAAACAAAGACAATTGCATTAAGTATTGCGCGTAATGTAATCAGTGACTACATCCTCGAACATAGCACCAATGTTTTATCCCTAGTGGCAACAGCACATCCATAATCTTAGAGGTTTCTCTCACTCCCTCAGATTCACGGAGACATGAACCCACTATCGAGCATAAATACTCCCTCTTGGAGTTACTAGCATCAACTTGGCCAGAGCATCTACTAATAACGGAGAGCATGCAAGATCATAAACAACACATAGACATAAATTGATAATCAACATAACATAGTATTCTCTATTCATCGGATCCCAACAAACACAACATATAGAATTACAGATAGATGATCTTGATCATGTTCGGCAGCTCACAAGACCCGACAATTAAGCACAATGAGGAGAAGACAACCATCTAGCTACTGCTATGGACCCATAGTCCAGGGGTAGACTACTCACACATCACTCCGGAGGCGACCATGGCGGCGTAGAGTCCTCCGGGAGATGATTCCCCTCTCCGGCAGGGTGCCGGAGGCGATCTCCTGAATCCCCCGAGATGGGATTGGCGGCGGCGTCTCTGGAAGGTTTTCCGTACCGTGGCTCTCGGTACTGGGGGTTTCGCGACGAAGGCTATTTGTAGGCGGAAGGGCAGGTCAAGGGGCATCACGAGGGGCCCACACTATAGGTCGGTGCGGCCAGGGCTTGGGACGCGCCGCCCTGTGGTTTGGCCACCTCGTGGCCCCACTTCGTCTCCTCTTCGGTCTTCTGGAAGCTTCGTGGCAAAATAGGACCCTGGGCGTTGATTTCGTCCAATTCCGAGAATATTTCCTTACTAGGATTTCTGAAACAAAAAACAGCAGAAAACAACAACTGACACTTCGGCATCTTGTTAATAGGTTAGTTCCAGAAAATGCACGAATATGACATAAAGTGTGCATAAAACATGTAGATATCATCAATAATGTGGCATGGAACATAAGAAATTATCGATACGTCGGAGACGTATCAGCATCCCCAAGCTTAGTTTCTGCTCGTCCCAAGCAGGTAAATGATAAACAAAGATAATTTCTGGAGTGACATGCCATCATAACCTTGATCATACTATTTGTAAGCATATGTAGTGAATGCAGCGATCAAAACAATGTATATGACATGAGTAAACAACTGAATCATATAGCAAAGACTTTTCATGAATAGTACTTCAAGACAAGCATCAATAAGTCTTGCATAAGAGTTAACTCATAAAGCAATAATTCATAGTAAAAGCATTGAAGCAACACAAAGGAAGATGAAGTTTCAGCGGTTGCTTTCAACTTGTAACATGTATATCTCATGGATATTGTCAACATAGAGTGATATAACAAGTGCAATATGCAAGTATGTAGGAATCAATGCACAGTTCACACAAGTGTTTGCTTCTTGAGATGGAGAGAAATAGGTGAACTGACTCAACAATAAAAGTAAAAGAATGGTCCTTCAAAGAGGAAAGCATCGATTGCTATATTTGTGCTAGAGCTTTGATTTTGAAAACAAGAAACAATTTTGTCAACGGTAGTAATAAAGCATATGTATCATGTAAATTATTTCTTACAAGTTGCAAGCCTCATGCATAGTATACTAATAGTGCCCGCACCTTGTCCTAATTAGCTTGGACTACCGGGATTAGCGCAATGCACATGTTTTAACCAAGTGTCACAAAGGGGTACCTCTATGCCACCTGTACAAAGGTCTAAGGAGAAAGCTCGCATCGGATTTCTCGCTATTGATTATTCTCAACTTAGACATCCATACCAGGACAACATAGACAACAGATAATGGACTCCTCTTTTATGCATAAGCATGTAGCAACAATTAATTTTCTCATTTGAGATTGAGGATATATGTCCAAAACTGAAACTTCCACCATGGATCATGGCTTTAGTTAGCGGCCCAATGTTCTTCTCTAACAATATGCACGCTCTAACCATAAGGTGGTAGATCTCCCTTACTTCAGACAAGACGAACATGCATAGCAACTCACATGATATTCAACAAAGAGTAGTTGATGGCGTCCCCCGTGAACATGGTTATCGCACAACAAGCAACTTAATAAGAGATAAAGTGCATAAGTACATATTCAATACCACAATAGTTTATAAGCTATTTGTCCCATGAGCTATATATTGTAAAGGTGAAGAATGGAAATTTAAAGGTAGCACTCAAGCAATTTACTTTGGAATGGCGGAGAAATACCATGTAGTAGGTAGGTATGGTGGACACAAATGGCATAGTGGTTGGCTCAAGTATTTTGGATGCATGAGAAGTATTCCCTCTCGATACAAGGTTTAGGCTAGCAAGGCTATTTGAAACAAACACAAGGATGAAGCGGTGCAGCAAAACTCACATAAAAGACATATTGAAAACATTATAAAACTCTACACCGTCTTCCTTGTTGTTCAAACTCAATACTAGAAATTATCTAGACCTTAGAGAGACCAAATATGCAAACCAAATTTTAGCATGCTCTATGTATTTCTTCATTAATGGGTGCAAAGTATATGATGCAAGAGCTTAAACATGAGCACAACAATTTCCAAGTATCACATTATCCAAGACATTTTAGCAATTACTACATGTATCATTTTCCAATTCCAACCATATAACAATTTAACGAAGAAGAAACTTCGCCATGAATATTATGAGTAGAGCCTCAGGAGATACTTGTCCATATGCTACAGCGGAGCGTGTCTCTCTCCATGTCTCTCTCCCATACAATGAATGCTAGGATCCATTTTATTCAAACAAAACAAGAAACAAAAACAAACCGATGCTCCAAGCAAAGCACATAAGATGTGATGGAATAAAAATATAGTTTCAGGGGAGGAACCTGATAATGTTGTCGATGAAGAAGGGGATGCCTTGGGCATCCCCAAGCTTAGACGCTTGAGTCTTCTTGATATATGCAGGGGTGAACCACCGGGGCATCCCCAAGCTTAGAGCTTTCACTCTCCTTGATCATGTTGTATCATCTCCCTCTCTTGATCCTTGAAAACTTCCTCCACACCAAACTTAGAACAACTCATTAGAGGGTTAGTGCACAATCAAAATATACATGTTCAGAGGTGACATAATCATTCTTAACACTTCTGGACATTGCACAAAGCTACTGAAAGTCAATGGGATCGAAATATCCATCGAACATAACAAAACTGGCAATGCGAAATAAAAGGCAGAATCTGTCAAAACAGAACAGTTCGTATTGACGAATTTTATTGATCACCAGACTTGCTCAAATGAAAATGCTCAAATTGAATGAAAGTTGCGTACATATCTGAGGATCACTCACGTAAATTGGCATACTTTTCTGAGTTACCTACAGAGAATTTTGCCCAGATTCGTGACAGCAAAGAAATCTGTTTCTGCGCAGTAATTCAAATCTAGTATGAACTTTACTATCAACGACTTTACTTAGCACAACAAAACACTAAACTAAGATAAGGAGAGGTTGCTACAGTAGTAAACAACTTCCAAGACACAAAATAAAAACAAAGTACTGTAGTAAAAACATGGGTTGTCTCCCATAAGCGCTTTTCTTTAACGCCTTTCAGCTAGGCGCAGAAAGTGTATATCAAGTATTGTCGAGAGATGAAGTGTCAACATCATAATTTGTTCTAATAATAGAATCAAAAGGTAAATTCATTCTCTTTCTAGGGAAGTGTTCCATACCTTTCTTGAGAGGAAATTGATATTTAATATTACCTTCCTTCATATCAATGATAGCACCAACAGTTCGAAGAAAAGGTCTTCCCAATATAATGGGACAAGATGCATTGCATTGAATATCCAAGACAACAAAATCAACGGGGACAAGGTTATTGTTAACGGTAATGCGAACATTATCAACTTTCCCAAAAGGTTTCTTTGTAGAATGATCAGCAAGATTAACATCCAAATAACAATTTTTCAGCGGTGGCAAGTCAAGCATATTATAGATTTTCTTAGGCATAACGGAAATACTTGCACCAAGATCACATAAAGCATTACAATCAAAATCATTGACCTTCATCTTAATGATGGGCTCCCAACCATCCTCTAGCTTTCTAGGAATAGAAGCTTCGCGCTCTAGTTTCTCTTCTCTAGCTTTTATGAGAGCATTTGTAATATGTTTTGTGAAAGCCAAATTTATAGCACTAGCATTAGGACTTTTAGCAAGTTTTTGCAAGAACTTTATAACTTCAGAGATGTGGCAATCATCAAAATTCAAACCATTATAATCTAAAGCAATGGGATCATCATCCCCAATGTTGGAAAAAATTTCAGCAGTTTTATCACAGGCAATTTCAGCAGTTTTAGCAGTTTCTCGCACTTTGCATTAGAAGTGGAAACATTGCTAACACCAATTCTTTTATTAGTATTAGTAGGAGGTGCAGCAACTTGTGTAGCATTAGCATTACTAGTGGTGGTAATAGTCCAAACTTTAGCTATATTATCTTTTTTTTCATTTTTTCTTCTCTTTCCCACCTAGCACGCAATTCGGCCATCAATCTTATATTCTCATTAATTCTAACTTGGATGGCATTTGCTGTAGTAGTAATTTTATTATCTATATCCTCAGGTTTAGCAGCCATTTTATTAATTAAAGAAGATTGTGACGCAGACATGTATGAGATTCGGTTTTCAGCATTAGCAAGTTTAGTTTGCAACCCCGAAATCTCCATATTCAAATTTTCAAGTTGATTTCCTATATTCTTCAACAAGGTAGATTGCTCATTCATAGTTTTAGTAAACAATTTATTTTTCTCATATTGTGATTGCATGAAGTTCTTGGTGGATCTTTCAATTTCTAACATCTTTTCCTCATTAGGTGAAGCGTATCTACCATAAGAGTTACCATTAGCAGGATATGGCATAGAGTTATTGTAATTGTTATTCTTAATGAAATTCACATCAACATATTCTTTTCGAGCAGCCAACAAAGCTAACGGAACATTATTAGGATCAACATTTGTCCTACCATTCACAAGCATAGAGATAATAGCATCAATCTTATCACTCAAGGAAGAGGTTTCTTCGACAGAATTTACCTTCTTACCTTGTGGAGCTCTTTCCGTGTGCCATTCAGAGTAACTGATCATCATATTATCAAGTAGATTTGTTGCTTCACCAAGAGTGATGGACATAAAGGTACCTCCAGCAGCTGAATCCAATAGGTTCCGCGAAGAAAAATTCAGTCCTGCATAAAAGGTTTGGATGATCATCCAAGTAGTCAGTCCATGGGTTGGGCAATTTTTAACCAGAGATTTCATTCTTTCCCATGCTTTTGCAACATGCTCAGTATCCAATTGTTTAAAATTCATTATGCTACTCCTCAAAGATATAATTTTAGCAGGGGGATAATATCTACCAATAAAAGCATCCTTGCATTTAGTCCACGAATCAATACTATTCTTAGGCAGAGATAGCAACCAATCTTTAGCTCTTCCTCTTAATGAGAAAGGGAACAATTTTAATTTTATAATGTCACCATCTACATCTTTATACTTTTGTATTTCACACAATTCAACAAATTTATTGAGATGGGCAGCAGCATCATCAGAACTAACACCAGAAAATTGCTCTCGCATAACAAGATTCAGTAAAGCAGGTTTAATTTCAAAGAATTCTGCTGTAGTAGCAGGTGGAGCAATAGGTGTGCATAAGAAATCATTATTATTTGTGGTTGTGAAGTCACACAACTTAGTATTTTCAGGAGTACCCATTTTAGCAACAGTAAATAAAACAAACTAGATAAAGTAAATGCAAGTAACTAATTTTTTTGTGTTTTTGATATAGCAAACAAGATAGCAAATAAAGTAAAACTAGCAACTAATTTTTTTGTATTTTGATTTAGTGCAGCAAACAAAGTAGTAAATAAAACTAAGCAAGACAAAAACAAAGTAAAGAGATTGGGATGTGGAGACTCCCCTTGCAGCGTGTCTTGATCTCCCCGGCAACGGCACCAGAAAAAGTGCTTGATACGCGTACAGCACGCGTCCGTTGGGAACCCCAAGAGGAAGGTGTGATGCGTACAGCGGCAAGTTTTCCCTCAGTATGAAACCAAGGTTTATCGAACCAGTAGGAGCCAAGAAGCACGTTGAAGGTTGATGGCGGCGAGATGTAGTGCGGCGCAACACCAGGGATTCCGGTGCCAACGTGGAACCTGCACAACACAAACCAAGTACTTTGCCCCAACGAAACAGCGAGGTTGTCAATCTCACCGGCTTGCTGTAACAAAGGATTAGATGTATAGTGTGGATGATGATTGTTTGCAGAAAACAAAAGAGAACGAGGTATTGCAAAGTAGATTGTATTTCAGTATATAGAATTGGACCGGGGTCCACAGTTCACTAGAGGTGTCTCTCCCATAAGATAAACAGCATGTTGGGTGAACAAATTACAGTTGGGCAATTGACAAATAAAGAGGGCATGACCATGCACATACATATTATGATGAGTATTGTGAGATTTAATTGGGCATTACGACAAAGTACATAGACCGCTATCCAGCATGCATCTATGCCTAAAAAGTCCACCTTCAGGTTATCATCCGAACCCCCTCCAGTATTAAGTTGAAAACAACAGACAATTGCATTAAGTATTGCGCGTAATGTAATCAGTGACTACATCCTCGAACATAGCACCAATGTTTTATCCCTAGTGGCAACAACACATCCATAATCTTAGAGGTTTCTCTCACTCCCCCAGATTCACGGAGACATGAACCCACTATCGAGCATAAATACTCCCTCTTGGAGTTACTAGCATCAACTTGGCCAGAGCATCTACTAATAACGGAGAGCATGCAAGATCATAAACAACACATAGACATAAATTGATAATCAACATAACATAGTATTCTCTATTCATCGTATCCCAACAAACACAACATATAGAATTACAGATAGATGATCTTGATCATGTTCGGCAGCTCACAAGACCCAACAATTAAGCACAATGAGGAGAAGACAACCATCTAGCTACTGCTATGGACCCATAGTCCAGGGGTAGACTACTCACACATCACTCCGGAGGCGACCATGGCGGCGTAGAGTCCTCCGGGAGATGATTCCCCTCTCCGGCAGGGTGCCGGAGGCGATCTCCTGAATCCCCCGAGATGGGATTGGCGGCGGCGGCGTCTCTGGAAGGTTTTCCGTATCGTGGCTCTCGGTACTGGGGGTTTCGCGACGAAGGCTATTTGTAGGCGGAAGGGCAGGTCAAGGTGCGTCACGAGGGGCCCACACTATAGGTCGGCGCGGCCAGGGCTTGGGCCGCGCCGCCCTGTGGTTTGGCCACCTCGTGGCCCCACTTCGTCTCCTCTTCGGTCTTCTGGAAGCTTCGTGGCAAAATAGGACCCTGGGCGTTGATTTCGTCCAATTCCGAGAATATTTCCTTACTAGGATTTCTGAAACAAAAAACAGCAGAAAACAACAACTGGCACTTCGGCATCTTGTTAATAGGTTAGTTCCAGAAAATGCACGAATATGACATAAAGTGTGCATAAAACATGTAGATATCATCAATAATGTGGCATGGAACATAAGAAATTATCGATACGTCGGAGACGTATCACCTATTAACAAGATGCCGAAGTTCCAGTTCCTGTTTTCTGCTGTTTTTGGTTCCAGAAAGGCTATTCGGGCAATATTCTCGGAATTCGACGAAACGAAGACCAAACATCATAATTCACCGAGACGGACCAGGACACCGAAGGGGAGACGGAGAGGAGGCCCAGGGCCCCCACACCATAGGGCCGCGCGGGTAGGCCCCTGGCCGCGCCGGCCTATGGGGAGGGCGCCCTGGTGCCCCTCCTGCGCCGCCTCTTCGCCCATATAAGCCCTTTCGACCTAAAAACGCGATACGAATTGACGAAACTCCAGAAAGACTCCAGGGGCGCCGCCGCCATCGCGAAACTCCAATTCGGGGGACAGAATCTCTATTTCGGCACGCCGCCGGGACGGGGAAGTGCCCCCGGAAGCCATCTCCATCGACGCCACCGCCTCCATCATGCTCCGTGAGTAGTTCCCCCATGGACTACGGGTTCTAGCAGTAGCTAGTTGGTACTCTCTCTCTCCCGTGTACTTCAATACAATGATCTCATGAGCTGCCTTACATGATTGAGATTCATCTGATGTAATCGGTGTTGTGTTTGTTGGGATCTGATGGATGATACATTATGATTAGTCTATCTATAAAGTTTGTGAAGTTATTGTTGCTGCAATCTTGTTATGCTTAATGCTTGTCACTAGGGCCCGAGTGGCATGATCTTAGATTTAAGCTCTATATGTATTTCTTAGATTGTATCTACAAGTTGTTTGCACATATTGCTGTCCGGAACCCGAGGCCCCAAAGTGACAGAAATTGGGACAACCGGAGGGGAAGGCTGTGATATGAGGATCACATGTTTTCACCAAGAGTTAATGCTTTGCTCCGGTGCTCTATTAAAAGGAGTACCTTAATAGCCAGTAGATTCCCTTGAGGCCCGGCTGCCACCGGCTGGTAGGACAAAAGATGTCATGTAAGTTTCTCATTGCGAGCACGTATGACTATATATGGAAAACATGCCTACATGATTAATAATCTTGATGTTCTATCTTAATGCTATTTCAATCCTATCAATTGCCCAACTGTAATTTGTTCACCCAACACTTTTCACTTGTTATTGGAGAGTTACCACTAGTGTAGATCGCTGGGAACCCCGGTCCATCTCTCATCATCATATACTCGTTCTATATGACATTGGAAGTAGTATCAACTATTTTCTGGTGCCATTACCTCTGTGTTATTGCTACTGCTGCCGTGTTACTGTTACTATTGCTCTCATATTACTGCTGCTTTCACATCACCCCTGTTACTAGTGCTTTTTCAGGTGCAGCTGAATTGACAACTCAGTTGTTAAGGCTTATAAGTATTCTTTACCTCCCCTTGTGTCGAATCAATAAATTGGGTTTTACTTCCCGCGAAGACTGTTGCGATCCCCTATACTTGTGGGTCATCATAGGCCGGTAAACTTATATATTAAGCCGGTACTTGTGTGATTGAGATCTCTTTTGGTTTGTTTTGGTTTGCTTTGATCTTCCTCGTGAAGATTCCAGATTTGTTTCCGCATCCAATCTGATGCACACTTGGTTCTTTTGCTTTGGCTCTGCCTACCTCTTTTGGGTGTTTTGTCGTATGAGACTCAAAGTTCTTTTGCCAAGCAAGCATTTTCTTGAACTTAGAAATAATTCGAAATGTTTCACAAAAAACCGGTATAACCGGGGTTAGTTAAACTTTTCTTCAGATTGCTTGTTTTCAGTTGCTTTTCATTTTTCACGTGCTTAGAACCTTCCGGTTTATCTTGCTTGCCATGAAGCCGGGTTTCGGACAGCAGCAAAGTCGAAGACTCCTTTAGGTTTTGCATGTTACTAAACCAAAAAATAAATCGTCCAACAATCAAACCGGTATACAGAAAAAATAAACATATTGCATGCGATTTCTGTAGAGGAAGTCCCCGAGATTCACTCGAGGTGCCGGTATCTTTTATTCATAGCAAATAAGGTACAAAAAGGAACTCCTTACATAACATCTTCAGGAATAGAAAGGGCGCAGCAAAGCTATGTTCCACGAGCGCTTGGTTTCGTCTCCGGACCTGTCCTTCCTTCCATCCTTCCTTCCATTCGCCCGGGCATCGATTAGGTAATAGGCATCATTGTGCAGAGCCTTGCTCACAATGAAAGGTCCTTCCCATGGAGATGAGAGTTTGTGCCGCCCCTCAGTGCACTGCACTAGGCGTAGCGCCAGGTCCCCTTCCCGGAACACTCTCGGGTTAACCTTCCGGCTATGATAGTGTCTGAGGTTTTGCTGGTATATGGCCGATCTCGCCAAAGCCAGCTCTCTTTATTCCTCGAGCAAGTCCACATCGTTTTCTCGGGCCTCTTTTACCTCTTCTTCGGTATAGAGTTGAACCCGTGGTGAGTCATGGAAAATGTCGGTTGGTATGACCGCTTATGCTCCATAGACCATGAAGAATGGTGTGTATCCCGTAGACCGGTTTGGCGTGGTTCTTATGCTCCACAACACAGATGGGAATTCATCAAGCCAACATCCTGGCGTTTTCTCAAGTGGCTTGATAAGCCTCGGTTTGATACCGGAAAGCACAAGTGCATTGATTCTTTCCACTTGGCCATTGCCTTCTGGGTGTGCCATAGAACACAAATCCAACCGGATATTGTTGTCCTCATAGAATGCCTTAAACTCTCCTTGAGCAAAGTTCGTTCCATTGTCAGTTATGATACTGTGCGGGTATCCATACCACAAAATCACATCTTTCAAGAATTTCACTACAGTGTGCCCATCGCACTTTGCAATTGGCTTAACTTCCAGCCATTTGGTAAACTTATCCACCATCACTAGGATGTGGGTCATGCTTCCCCTTGCCGTTTTGAATGGGCCAACCATGTCCAGGCACCAAATAGCGAATGGCCAAGTTATTGGTATTGTTTTTAAACCGGAAGCTGGGGTATGATTTTGCTTGGCGTACCTCTGGCACCCGTTGCATTTCCGGACCAAGTCCTCAGGATCCTGCAAGGCAGTGGGCCAGTAGAACCCATGCCGAAACACTTTTCCCACCAGTGCTCTGGATGAAGCATGGTGCCCGCATTCCCCTTGGTGAATTTCCAGGAGCATCTCTTTTCCTTCCTCCGGTTCCACACATCTCTGGAGGACACCGGTAACGCTTCGCTTGTACATTTCTCCATTGATGATGGTATAGGCCTTGGGCCTTCTCTGAATCCTTCTTGATTCTACCTCATCTGCCGGTAAGCCACCGTTGATCAGGAATTCCTTAATAGGTTTAACCCAGGTTGATGCTTCCCGAACCAGAAAAACTAGCACATCCACCTCCATGTAGTCCGGAGTCACGTCACCGAGGGCCAGCCCCAACCAATGCCTGAGTGTGAGTGTCCTGAACAGAAAAAGAATCCACATCAAGAATGACCCGACAACAAGAACAAGTAAGTTTAGCATCGGAAAAGAAGTTCATGGTAAGACGGGGAACATGAGAAACATTAGGAACAGAAAAAGAGGAAGTAGAGAGAGTGCCACGACCAGTGACAGGAAGAGAAGTACCATCAACAGTAAGAACACGGATAGGAAGAGGAAGAGGGCGAAGAGAAGAAAGAGAGGAAGAATCAGGAGACATGTGAAAAGAAGCTCCAGAATCCAGAACCCACGAAGATGTACCTAATTGTGTAGAGGAAACAGCCGCGGAGGTAGCACTACCCGTCGAAGCAGAGCCGGAGGAGCAAGGAGACGCTGAAGCCTCGCTACATCCTGCTCAGTGAAGCCGATGGTGACAGGCGCTGAAGGTGGAGCACGAGGAGGCTGCCGCTTCTGATAGCAGTCAGACTCAAAGTGACCAGGCTGCCGACAGTGAGTGCAGAACCGAGGAGGACGAGGGAGACCCCCACCGCGAGAAGGGCGGGCTCCTCCAGAAGTAGCAGGCGCTGGTGTGGGTAGAAGCGGCGGTGCAGGAGCAGTGGGAACTCGAGCAGCAAGAATAGAGGGTGTCCCAAGCAGTCCAGCACCACGACGAGTCTCCTCAGCACGAAGCTCAGTCAAGACCTCTGAGATAGGAACATGGCCTCGAGCAAACAACTGAGCACAACGGGGCTCGAACTTGGGACGAAGTCTAGACAGGAACTCATGGATCCTCTGGAAGTCCATATCTAAACATACTGTTTGGCAACACTGGCGAGTACCACGGACAGCACTACGAAGAGAGTCAAGCTGGCGCCAGATCGGCGCACTCTGGGTGTAGAGCTCTTGAACAGTAGAGTCACCCTGCTGAAGATCATGCTCCTGACGCAACACAGACAAGTACAGAAAATCCCCAGAAGGATGATAGCGCTGACGAAGGTGAGAACACATCTCAGCGACAGTAGCGAGGCCCATAAACTCAGAAGCAAACTGTGGCTGAACACTCTGCGGAAGAACGGCAGCAACTCTAGCATCCTTATCAAACCACTGAGTAAAAGTAGCCAAACTATCACGATAGGAGCCAAGAGCCTCTGAATAGGCAAGTACCTGCTCCTCATATGCCTCATCAGCAGCAACCTCGGCGGACTTGGCTGCATCCCGATCAGCCTGAGTAGCATCCTCAGCCAGGGCTTGTGGCACGGACGGCGGGGTAGGAGGCACAGGAGCAGTGGGGTGCGTTGGACACGAGACCTCACCGGTAAAAACACCCCACAGCCGAAGACCACGCATGTGAATGCGTATAAAAGCAGTAAATTCTCCATAGTTAGTACCATCAAAGATCACAGGGCAGCGAGGGATACTGACGTAGCCAGACAAAGAGGATGCCATCTCCTTTTTTTGTCAACCCTCAGATCTGCATCTGGCCAGATCGATCTGTTCGTGGAGGCTCACGAGTAGGCCGCCCGTGGCCAGCAGATGGCCAGCCAGATGCAGTAAGAGCCGGCAGAGGACGGCGTCGGGGTGGGGGCGGCCGGGCAGCGCAGCCAGCGGAGGGCGCGGCCGGGTCGGGCCGGTAGGAGGCGTGGCCGGGGTGGCGCGGCAGAAGAGGGCGCGGTCGGCAGGGGGCGCGGCCGGAGGAGGCCGGAGCAAGGCCGGAGATGGCCGGCCGGTGGCAGAGAGGGAGGTGACGGCCGGGGGCAGCGGATCGAGGCAGCGGGAGCTCCAAATCGAGCTCCAAAACGACGAAAATGGCTAAAAGAAATCGATCCCGACAAGAACGGGAGAGAAGGAAGAAGGTGGAGCAGTAGCGGCCGGAAAGATCATCGGTGGCAGCGCGGATCGAGCACAGAGTTGCAGCGTGCAAAGAGCTAAAGCAGGAGCTCTGATACCATGTTTAAATGAGCAACTAGTATTTACTGTGGGCCAAAGACCAGTACGTACATGTACAAGTGATACAATATACAGAAAAGCCCGCATACAGTGGAAATATAAAGTAAAGGGTTCTATACATGACGACTAATCACTAACACTAACGGTAGCAAACTGAAGATCTATTTACGCATTTCTTGCTGCATCGATGCAGTGATGCATGCACCGCTTGGCAATGTTCAGAAGAGATAGCTCTCACACTGACGCCTTGCTCTGTGGCTAGGGCAAGCCCAAATTACTTCTGCAGCAGGCAGGCGTCCAGAGAAAAACAACCGCCAAAATTCAGAGAGATGCACGCGGATCCCAGCGCGTTTGAACACACAAGAGCACCGGAGTACCGTCACGACAGGATGTGGCGACGCTGGTCAGACTGCAAAAACGGCAGCGATCTAGTGTGGATCGGCTAGGCGAGATCCATCTCCTCCCGCAGTTCTTGCCGCATCTCCCGCCCCTCGCACAGTATTCACCGCCGCTCCGCTCGTCACCGGTTGTTGTAGCTAGGTAGGATTTGGACGGGGACGGGGACGGGGATAATACGCGAGGGGCATGGCGTGGATTTAGCTCATGGCAAAAAAATGAATCGGGGTAGGGATGTGCGAGGATTTAATGGGCCAAAATTCTTCTACCAAATGGGCTATCGGGGATGGGCGGGGATTCGGGATTGGGCCGGGATAATACTTGCCCATCCCTGGAAATACTTTCGTACCAAACGAGCCCTCAGCCGTATACTTGCGTCGTCCTTCCACTCCTAGTCGCTCCCCGTATCGGTGACCCCCGCATCTCCGCATCAACCCGCGCCCAAACTACCCCATCAAGCTCCGCTGGGAGATCACAGTCGTGCTGGTGGGCTGCTCCACTCCACTTGCTGTCCGTTGGGCGTCGTGCCGTCGTCTTAGGAGGCCGCACCTGTTGCCCTAGGACTCTCTCTTCTCTTGATTTTTTTCAAAAATGGGCACTTTATTATTTTGAGAAATAGACCCAGCATCTTCATAGCTAGGATGCACACAGCCGCACAAATATCTTGTTACAAAAACACCACTGATTCCTAACGACAA
This sequence comes from Lolium perenne, assembly GCF_019359855.2. Lineage (NCBI taxonomy): Eukaryota > Viridiplantae > Streptophyta > Magnoliopsida > Poales > Poaceae > Lolium > Lolium perenne. The sequence goes on along the minus strand of NC_067248.2, from coordinate 139,782,027 downwards.
AAATCCAAAGTTCTCGAGAAATAAAAACAACGTAGGTGGATCCAGCCGAAGATCACGCTGCCACCCATGTTGATAAAAAATATCCCTCGATGTATCCTCCAACCGTGAAGACACCTCCGTAAAGAGGTCTCGATGCTCCACCCGCTGAAGTGGTACCCATGAGCGAAGCGTAGCTGTGCACCAGTATATGACCTGCATAAGAGATGAAGAAATATTATTGAAAATCCTGTCATTTCTACATAGTCACCGCGACCAAATAACGGCAATCGCACCTATCCTAATAAGACGTTTAAACCTAACAGCCACACCATTGAACCAATTGCCAAATATATTGGCAACACTACATGATGGGTATAAGGTAGACCCTATTTGAACGGCTGACCATATAGACCTAGCAAACTTACACTAAAAGAATGAGTGTTTAACAGTCTCGTCATGGTGACAGAAGACACACTTTTTACTTCCATGCCAGTTGTATTTGGCAAGATTATCTTTAGTGAGGATGACCCCACGACGAAGATGTTGAAGTGTATAAGTAGATTGCCTAGCCCTTTCCATCAGTTCGGACTTTTGGTTCAAGTGGCTAGTGCATGAAGCTTAACATGGTATCAGAGCCCCAGGTCTCGAGTCCAAATCCTGACTTTCACAATTATTCTAAAAATTATCTCTTCTCCACCCTCTTCTCGCAGACTCCTGCCTCCCGCTGCCTCTTTGCCTCTCTACACGTGTTGACTTGTCTTCTCGTCTTCCCGTCACACGTGAGAGGGTGTGTTGAAGTGTATAAGTAGATTGCCTAGCCCTTTCCATCAGTTTGGACTTTTGGTTCAAGTGGCTAGTGCATGAAGCTTAACAGAAGATACCATAAACGCTTTCGTTTTAAGCGGTATCTTCATCTTCCACAATTCAGAATTATTATCGACTGAAATGTCAGGCTAAATTAAAACATTGTACATGTAAGCCACTAACAATGAACCATTCCCGGTGAGGTTCCAACGGAATACATCAGACCCCTGCGTCAATTGAAATAGCTCAAGATGCTGCAATAATTCGTGCCAGGAGATTTGTCTAGGTCCAATGAGACTTCTTCTGAATGGTCACATTCTTCTCTTGATAGCTCTTTCTAAAATTTGTTCTATAATTTATAGAAGGGGATGGGGAGACAGCCTAGAAGGGACCGGATAGGCGGCGGCCTAGCTCCATTGGAGTGGCAGGGCAACCATTAGAGTCCAGTATGGGTAAATTAGGCATAGCTAGATTTCTGTAGATATATTTGGCTTTGCATTTTTGTATATATGTGATAAACATTCATTGTGATGCGTGGACATTTGTTGCAGTCGATATCAACAATGGGACAACAACTATGCGCGAGGTAATCAAGACGGCGCCATTTTGACTTTTCGGTGTGCACAATGAAATCTATACCTAATAATAAAGTACAAAGTGTTTCCGTGGTTTGGTCCGTTACAAGTTGCTAAAAAAATTCGTCCGTCCCAAGTCTTACTATCGCGCGATTTGTGTTGCTTCCGATTGCTAATCGTGCGCGAAGTCGTGCAAGGTTCGATTTCCTTAATTCCATCTATATTATCCCCTCGTGAGCAGCCGAGCACCTATGTTTCCACCTGACCAAGCCCCGGCATTGCACAATAGCGAGGCTGTTTCCTTCCCCTCCTGAAATCCTCCTGAAATCAAGGATCTCGATGGAGATCTACTCCTTCCCATGGATGGCATTGACGAGAGTGTCCTGTACGTTGCTGCCGCCCTCGGCCACAGCTCGTACGCCTCGTGTAGCGCACGCGAGGACGCCGCCTGCGTGATGGACATGATGTGCAGCTCGGTAGATGGTTGAGGACGGGACACCAAGGAAGAAGCCACGTTTGCGTGGGGGCAAGGCTTGGCCAAGTATGACAAGCAGATGGTGCCCTGCCGGTTATGCATAGTCTGTTGCTGCCAGCACAGGATCCGCGGTCCGGCTGCTCCCATCATCTGAAGAAGGAAAGGCTTGACAGCTTGAAAATCATCTATACCATGAAAGAAACACTTCTGATCGGAACATTGTAGAGGACTTGGTAGAAAAACAGCGGTAAGTTATTCCCCAGTAGCTTGCTTTCGATCACAACCACAGCTCTAGTATAATTTGTCTGCATGTCTACGTAAGAATTGTTATTTGTCCTTTCAATTAAAAGGAGTTCTCTATTCGAAAATAAAAGGTGTTCCCAGTTCACATTTTCTTTGATGAATATTCCTCAACAATGCGGATGTCATATTTTCATTCATTATGAAAGCGCTTTGTGTTTTTTAGGCTAAAGCTCTAGGTTTTGATTGAGTTGTTTTCTTACTAAATATAATTTGAGTGGATGCGTATTAGCTTTGTCTTCTTCAGACAAACGATTCACACATGAGGGTTCCTACTGATTTTCTTCTACATGCAATTATATTTTAGGATTTTTCTTTTCTGTTCAAAAGGAGTTACGTTGCGGGAAGAAGTGAGCTAAAATTATGGTGTTTAAGTGTAAAGGCCCATTAATATATTTCCAACGTAAAGGTAGGCTCCTGCTTTTCTCTCTCAAGATAAAGCCCATGTTTTCTTAAATATACCGGATTACTAATTTCGGGTTAGCCGGAAACTAAGTTAGAGCTCGATCAACTCCACGACCGTTAGATTTACATCGTGATTCGTGCATACAAGAATTATCCATGGATATGTAATTGCACATACATGTGCAATTGCATATCCTTTGCCAAATTGCACCTGAATTACACATCAAACAAGGTTGACCAGGAATTAAGCTAATTCCCGATCGATCGAGAAGTAGTCGCATCCTAAAATATAAGTAGCACCTGCTTTCAGCGCGACCTGCACGCATGGAATTGAAAATAAATCCCCATCAATCTATTTTAGCTTTGTATTGGGAAGATAGCGGAGTCCACAAAGCGTTTCAAGCAGCACCACCCTAATCCATATTAGTATTTTCAAAAAAAAACTTTGATGGTTTTGTTAGATGGTTTGGTAGAGGAGACATTTTTTACACAAAGGAGACACTTATTTGTGCTTTAGAAGTACTAGATTCTAAATATTTGTCCCAGCTAATGTATCTTTTGGTCCGCCACTTGTCACATGTGATGTTCATTTTTTTCTCATGGTGTGCGAGGAGATATTTCGACCACCCTTGTTTTTTCGTGAAACAATATGTAAAACTCTTTTATATAAGAAAACTTAAAGTGTTTGGTTCAGATCTGTATAGCATAGCCAACTCTAAATTTGCTCGGCCGTAGCAACGAACGGACAATTTTACTAGTAAGGATAATTTCAGTACTCTACTTTTGGTTATAGGTTGTATTTTTCGATAAGGGGCGCTTTATTACTTAAAAATGTCTTGAGCATTACATCCAGCCTTTTTTATAACTAAGATGCACATGGCCGGTCACGTTCCGAGCATATAAAACCAAAAGAGTTTCGATATTAAAAAAGAAAATATAACTAACTAGACCACATTAGCTTTAATCCCGCGATTATGCCGTCACCCATGTTGGGAAATACACTCTGTGTCTGTATTATTCAGCCATGTAGACACCTTCGTAAATACGCCACGGTCCTCCAATCATTGCAGCGTCGACCATGAAGGAGCAAATCCGTACATTGGTAGATGACCAGCATAAGAGAATAATTTTGATCGTTAAAACCTTTCATTTATACATAGCCAAAGTCACCATATAAGAACGATCGTGCCCAATCTGATAAGCGTTTTAAACCTAGAATCCATCCCATTTAGCGAATTGCCGAAAATATTTGCAATACTTCGAGGTGGGTACAAGGTAAAACCTATCTGAATGATTGACCATATAGACCTGGCAACCCGATGGTAAAAGAAAAGGTGTTTTATTATCTCCTCTTCGTGACAGAAAACACATTTCAAACAACCATGCCGTTGCGTTTAGCAAGGTTATCTATAGTAAGAATGACACCCCGACGAAGATATCAAGCAAAGACCTTTGTTTTTAGAGGTATCTTCATCTTCCAAATGGGTTTATTATTAAGAACCGGTTGATTTGTTTGAATTAAAACATTATACATAGAGCTCACCGAGAATACACCATTCATGGTAAGGCTCCAACGGAATACATCACCCCCCTCGCAACAGCTGGACTGAAGCTAACCTCTGTAGCAATTCATTTCAAGCTGCTATCGGGGACCAATGAGATTACGCCTCAACGTCATAGAGGGTGGGGACATGTCCAGTACCTTCTGTAAGGTATCTCCCTTATGTCAAACAATATTGTACAATGCTAGATATTGTCCGCGAAGAGTGATTATTCCCAACCATTTATCTTTCGAGAACCGTATCTTTGACCCATCCCTAATAGAGAAGGAACCGTATGAAAAAAGTATTTCTTAGTTGCGCCATAATACCAGCCCAAAAATACAAATCTCTGATGATGCAGCCCGACCTTCGGTCTTCGCCACATCATATGCATCGACGCCGACACGTCACGCAAAGGTGAATCTTCTCCTTTATGCGTGCCTACAATTACCTACGTGGAATGGTATGCTACTTCATCCTCCGTCATATGACCATGATAGGAATACATCGCCAAGTACGGAGGAAGTCGAGGATGCCATGGATGCTCGAGGACTCAAGGCCGAGGTCGTGGAAGTATGGAAGAAGCTCCAGGCGTAGCTACACCGCAGTCGCCTGCCTCGCCAACTCACACCGGAGTCTCCGGCCCATGAAGATCAAGACCGTAGTCTGCGGCCTATATACACGAGAGTCTCCGGACTATGTGAAGCGCTAGCCACAAGTCAATTAGGGCCAAGGCCCATGTACCCCTTGTATGCCTAAACTACCTCTCATTAGTGGCTCCCTATATATAGGCTCCCACCTTCCCATTTCATTAGTTAGACTAGGATGAACCAACTTAGGCTTATGCCTCCACCATCCCTAGTGGATCAGGGTATCCCCCTCCTCTCTTAGACATCAATCTTAGAGTTGTATCAAGGCATTCCTTATATAATTTATCTTTCGCACTTGTGATTCTACCGCGGTCTCTCACACGTACGTGTGACTCTATAGATCGTATACCGGTCTTTCTCTCGGGGATTCTACCTCGTGTCTCTCCCTTGAGAGATTCTATCGGGATAGTGGTTCGGGCTATCGGGAGTAAACCGGAATTGTATCGTGTTGTGTTGCGTGCGTTTGCGTGTGTTCATCGTGTTCTACGCCGTATTCTTTCTCTCCCCCCGTCTTTACATCGGTCAATTCGTGAGATCGGGCAACCCACGTGACCTTAGGCTCCATCACCTGACTTTCAAAGAACCTGAGAAATTGCTTTTGTGCCCACGTTACTTTTGCATAGAGGTTCTCCAAGCTCAATCATATCCTTTGTAGTTTGGATGTAGAGTAGTTTGCACTGTATGTTTTTGCTCGCATACTCTCAAATGGTTGCTTAGTCGTAGGTGTAAGCGCTAAATGTAGTAATTCCAGTATATCTCAGATAGCGTGTACAAACTTGGTGTAAGAGAACAAGGACACGCTTGCTTCAGGAGCTATATTGCTTATTTGAATGTCGTAATAACGGTTTCGGGGCATGGAGGTCTTATACCCCGTGCTACACACAACTCATGAATTGATTGAAGAATCAAGCTACACCTCTTCATTTTTTTGCAAACTAGGAACAAACCAGAAATGGCTCCATGCAATTGTATAAGCTGAAGTACATTATAAAATTCGTGAGCACCACCGTGTTCAATGTTAGAGCTTGTCGACATAGATGTTAGATCATATTTTTATCAAATGCCTCATATGACTCTATGATTTGCAATAATCCTTCGGTATGTTCAATGATGGAATGGTCTGAAAATTCTATTCTGCACACATGAGTGATCGAAAAAAAAATCTAATTTTTTTTTGCACTGAAGTGATAGGCTCAGTATTCAGATTGCAAGAGCGGCTGGTGCACATCAATGACACATGGAATGTACATTTTCTTTTTCATTACATAAGAGCTCAAAAGTTGTGGAAGATGTTATAAAAGCGACAAGCAAATAACGAAAAACGAAACAAGAACACACGCGGGGGACACAAGATTTAACGTGGAAAACCCCTTCCAACACAGAAGGGGAAAAAACCACGGGCGCCAGCCAGCAATACTTCACTATATCGGGAGGTGTTTACAAACGCCGTGGGTTATCTTATAATCTGATAAACCCTAGCCGGCGGCTTACAAGATGTATATATAGGCGGTGCCAACGATCCGTACCGTACCGCGGGGGCCTGCCGCCCCCCGCACCCCCCGCAGGCATCCATGTAGGGCACGACGCTTCGGCCCAAGCCTCCGGCGACAGGCCTCGCTCCGCTCGTCAGAAGTTAGCCTCCCTTTAGTATATGAATTTGGATCACAATACAACAGAAGATTTGTGAACGCAGGCACCACCACATGGGGCTATGATCACTGAGTCAATCATCACCTAATATCATATAATAAGATCTCAGGAGGAAACACCTTGCAGTCATGCTGGAATGTGTGACCTTGTGTATATGAATTTGGATCGCAATACAACAAACTCCACCTTGAGACAAATTCCATCTTGTAGCATGAACTTCAACAATCTCCTGAACATCAAAGGAAAAACACTTGCTGGTGCCAACAGCCACTTGGGTTAAACAGTTATACCAACCAAGCTCGAGCAAAGCTCAAACTTGGAAACAGGAACTGGCTTTGTCATCATATCAGCAGGATTATCATGAGTACTTATCTTGCATACCTTCAGTTTACCTTGAGCAACAATATCGCGAATATAATGGTACTTGATATCAATGTGCTTTGTCCTCTCATGGAACATTTGATCTTTAGTAAGGTATATTGTACTTTGGCTATCAGAAAACAAGTTAATGCAAGAATCATCTCCACAAAGCTCAGCATACAAACCTTTCAACCAAACAGACTCTTTGCCAGCTTCATTAATTGCTATATATTCTGCTTCGGTCGTAGATTGGGCTACAACAGATTGTAACGTTGCCTTCCAACTCACAGCACATCCACCAACAGTGAACACATAACCTGTGAGGGATCTTCTCTTATCCAAATCGGCAGCAAAATCTGAATCCACATAGCCTACGAGTCCCTCACCGGTCTTGCCAAACTTTAAGCAAGCTTTGGATGTGCCACGAAGGTACCTGAAAATCCACTGAACAGCTTTCCAATGTTCTTTATCAGGATCAGCAAGGTATCGACTGACCAAACTCATAGCATATGATAAATCAGGACGAGAACAAACCATGACATACATCAAGGAACCAACAGCACTAGAATATGGAACTCGAGACATGTACTCAATATCTTCATCAGTACTAGGACATTGCAATGCTGAAAATTTGAAGTGAGAAGCAATTGGTGTACGAACCGACTTTGCATCATGCATATTAAAACGATGAAGAACTTTCTGAATGTAATTTTGCTGACTGAGAAATAACACACTAGATTTTCTGTCTCTTGTAATTTCCATACCTAGTATTTTCTTAGTAGCACCAAGATCCTTCATCTCAAACTCACTACTTAACTGTGACTTTAAAGTAGTGATCTTTTTCTTGCTCTTGGCAGCAATCAACATATCATCAACATATAATAGCAAGTATATTGGCGATCCATTAACAAACTTGATATAAACACAACTATCATACTTAGATCTCTTAAACTCATGTGCAAGCATAAATGAATCAAACCTTTTATACCATTGTCTTGGAGACTGTTTCAGACCATAAAGGGACCTCTTCAACTTGCAAACAAGATCCTCCTTACTAGGCACAACAAAACCTTCAGGTTGGTCCATGTATATCTCCTCCTCAAGCACACCATGCAGAAAAGCAGTCTTTACATATAGTTTCTCAAGCTCAAGATCATGCATAGCCACAATACCAAAGAATGCACGAATGGAACTATGCTTCACAACCGGAGAGAATACATCATTACAATCAATACCTGGAATTTGGCTGAAACCTTTTGCTACTAACCTTGTCTTAAACCTCAGAGACTCATTAGGAGACAAACCTTCATTTCTTTTAAATATCCACTTACATCGGACAACCTTCTTTTGTTTAGGCAAGGGCACAACATCCCATGTGCCATTCTTGTCATGTGACTGCATCTCCTCTTGCATAGCAGAAATCCACTTCACGTGGTCAATGGATGCAACGACCTCAATATATGTAGCAGGTTCAGTATCCTACTCCACCTGTTCAGCACAACTCAAAGCATGGTGAACAAGATTACACTCTTCAATTAAACGAGGACGTGGACCTTTGTTACGCCTCGGTCTATCAGCAACAATTGAACTATTTGTTTGCTGCAAAACAGGTGGTGAGTGCTGAACAACAGTATTATCATTTTCAGCAACTTCATTTTCTTTCTCTTCCACGTGCTCCACCTGCACGCTGATCCTCTGTTGCTCATCATCAGAACTATCAGAAAAATGAACAGCATCAGTAACATCTGTAAATGAACTCTTATAAAACATGACAGCCTCATTAAAGACTACATTCCTGCTATGCAGAACTTTCTTAGTTTCAGGATTCCATAACTTGTATGCCTTAACTCCTGAACCATAACCAAGAAGCACACACTTAATAGCCCTAGGCTCTAGCTTTCCATTATCAACATGAGCATTGACAGTGCAACCGAAAATTCTCAACTGTGAATAATCAGCAGGTGAACCAGACCATACCTCAATAGGAGTTTTCTTATCAAGCGGAATACAAGGTGACCTGTTTATTGATACGTCTCTGACGTATCGATAATTTCTTATGTTCCATGCCACATTATTGATGTTATCTACATGTTTTATGCACACTTTATGTCATATTCGTGCATTTTCTGGAACTAACCTATTAACAAGATGCCGAAGTGCCGCTTGTCAAGTTTGCTGTTTTTGGTTTCAGAAATCCTAGTAACGAAATATTCTCGGAATTGGACGAAATCAACGCCCAGGGTTCTATTTTGCCACGAAGCTTCCAGAAGTCCGAAGAAGAGACGAAGAGGGGCCACGAGGGGGCCACACCCTAGGGCGGCGCGGCCCCCCCCCTTGGCCGCGCGGCCCTGTGGTGTGGGCCCCCCGTGCTGCCTCTTGACCTGCCCTTCCGCCTACAAATAGCCTCCGTCGCGAAATCCCCAGTACCGAGAGCCACGATACGGAAAACCTTCCAGAGACGCCGCCGCCGCCGATCCCATCTCGGGGGATCCAGGAGATCTCCTCCGGCACCCTGCCGGAGAGGGGAATCATCTCCCGGAGGACTCTACGCCGCCATGGTCGCCTCCGGAGTGATGTGTGAGTAGTCTACCCCTGGACTATGGGTCCATAGCAGTAGCTAGATGGTTGTCTTCTCCCCATTGTGCTATCATTGTCGGATCTTGTGAGCTGCCTAACATGATCAAGATCATCTATCTGTAATTCTATATGTTGCGTTTGTTGGGATCCGATGAATAGAGAATACTTGTTATGTTGATTATCAAAGTTATATCTATGTGTTGTTTATGATCTTGCATGCTCTCCGTTATTAGTAGATGCTCTGGCCAAGTTGATGCTAGTAACTCCAAGAGGGAGTATTTATGCTCGATAGTGGGTTCATGTCTCCGTGAATCTGGAGGGGTGACAAGAACCTCTAAGGTTATGGATGTGTTGTTGCCACTAGGGATAAAACATTGGTGCTATGTTCAAGGATGTAGTCACTAATTACATTACGCGCAATACTTAATGCAATTGTCTGTTGTTAGCAACTTAATACTGGAGGGGGTTCGGATGATAACCTGAAGGTGGAATTTTTAGGCATAGATGCAGTTGGATGGCGGTCTATGTACTTTGTCGTAATGCCCAATTAAATCTCACTATACTCATCATGATATGTATGTGCATGGTCATGCCCTCTTTATTTGTCAATTGCCCAACTGTAATTTGTTCACCCAACATGCTGTTTATCTTATGGGAGAGACACCTCTAGTGAACTGTGGACCCCGGTCCAATTCTCTTTACTGAAATACAATCTACTGCAATACTGTTCTACTGTTTTCTGCAAACAATCATCTTCCACACAATACGGTTAATCCTTTGTTACAGCAAGCCGGTGAGATTGACAACCTCACTGTTTCGTTGGGGCAAAGTACTTTGGTTGTGTTGTGCAGGTTCCGCGTTGGCGCCGGAATCCCTGGTGTTGCGCCGCACTACATCCCGCCGCCATCAACCTTCAACGTGCTTCTTGGCTCCTACTGGTTCGATAACCTTGGTTTCATACTGAGGGAAACTTGCCGCTGTACGCATCACACCTTCCTCTTGGGGTTCCCAACGGACGCGTGTTGAACGCGTATCAAGCAGCTTTTTCTGGCGCCGTTGCCGGGGAGATCAAGACACGCTGCAAGGGGAGTCTCCACTTCTCAATCTCTTTACTTTGTTTTTGTCTTGCTTAGTTTTATTTACTACTTTGTTTGCTGCACTAAATCAAAATACAAAAAAATTAGTTGCTAGTTTTACTTTATTTGCTATCTTGTTTGCTATATCAAAAACACAAAAAAATTAGTTACTTGTTTTACTTTACTTAATATCATGCATGTTTTTATTTCACTAGTTAAGCATAATGGAAAACAACAAAAATATGAGAGATCTTTATGAACTTTATCTTGAATTAGGACATGATGTGTTTGAAGAGAGAATTAAAAAACCCATGGAACTTTATATGCATGCTAATGGGAATGTTATTACTATGAATGCTTTGAACACCATTGTTGCTAATGCTATGGAAAATTCTAAGCTCGGAGAAGCTGGCTTTGATGAGCATGATCTTTTTAGTCCCCCAAGCATTGAGGAGAAAATTTTCTTTTATGATTACAATATGCCTCCTATATATGATGATAGCCACTTTGTTGAATTTGCTCCCACTACAACTAATAAAATTGATTATGCTTACGTGGAGAGTAATAATTTTATGCATGAGACTCATGATAAGAATGCTTTATGTGATAGTTATATTGTTGAGTTTGCTCATGATGCTACTGAAAGTTATTATGAGAGAGGAAAATATGGTTGTAGAAATTTTCATGTTACTAAAACACCTCTCTATGTGCTGAGATTTTTGAAGCTACACTTGTTTTATCTTTCTACGCTTGTTGCATTATGCTTCTTGAACTTGTTTATTTACAAGATTCCTCTTCATAGGAAGCATGTTAGACTTAAATTTGTTTTGAATTTGCCTCTTGAAGCTCTCTTTTGCTTCAAATACTATTTCTTGCGAGTGCATCATCAAAACTGCTGAGCCCATCTTAATGGCTATAAAGAAAGAACTTCTTGGGAGATAACCCATGTGTTATTTTACTACAGTACTTTGTTTTTATTTTGTGTCTTGGAAGTTGTTTACTACTGTAGCAACCTCTCCTTATCTTAGTTTAGTGTTTTGTTGTGCCAAGTTAAGCCGTTGATAGAAAAGTAAGTACTAGATTTGGATTACTGCGCAGTTCCAGATTTCTTTGCTGTCACGAATCTGGGTCTACCTCCCTGTAGGTAGCTCAGAAAATTAAGCCAATTTACTTGCATGATCCTCAGATATGTACGCAACTTTCATTCAATTTGGGCATTTTCATTTGAGCAAGTCTGGTGCCATTTTAAAATTCGTCAATACGAACTGTTCTGTTTTGACAGATTCTGCCTTTTATTTCGCATTGCCTCTTTTGCTATGTTGGATGAATTTCTTTGATCCATTAATGTCCAGTAGCTTTATGCAATGTCCAGAAGTGTTAAGAATGATTGTGTCACCTCTGAATATGTTAATTTTTATTGTGCACTAACCCTCTAATGAGTTGTTTCGAGTTTGGTGTGGAGGAAGTTTTCAAGGATCAAGAGAGGAGTATGATGCAACATGATCAAGGAGAGTGAAAGCTCTAAGCTTGGGGATGCCCCGGTGGTTCACCCCTGCATATTCTAAGAAGACTCAAGCGTCTAAGCTTGGGGATGCCCAAGGCATCCCCTTCTTCATCGACAACATTATCAGGTTCCTCCCCTGAAACTATATTTTTATTCCATCACATCTTATGTGCTTTGCTTGGAGCGTCGGTTTGTTTTTGTTTTTGTTTTGTTTGAATAAAATGGATCCTAGCATTCACTTTATGGGAGAGAGACACGCTCCGCTGTAGCATATGGACAAGTATGTCCTTGGTTTCTACTCATAGTATTCATGGCGAAGTTTCTCCTTCGTTAAATTGTTATATGGTTGGAATTGGAAAATGATACATGTAGTAATTGCTATAAATGTCTTGGGTAATGTGATACTTGGCAATTGTTGTGCTCATGATTAAGCTCTTGCATCATATGCTTTGCACCCATTAATGAAGAAATACATAGAGCATGCTAAAATTTGGTTTGCATATTTGGTTTCTCTAAGGTCTAGATAATTTCTAGTATTGAGTTTGAACAACAAGGAAGACGGTGTAGAGTCTTATAATGTTTTCAATATGACTTTTATGTGAGTTTTGCTGCACCAGTTCATCCTTGTGTTTGTTTCAAATAAGCCTTGCTAGCCTAAACCTTGTATCGAGAGGGAATACTTCTCATGCATCCAAAATACTTGAGCCAACCACTATGCCATTTGTGTCCACCATACCTACCTACTACATGGTATTTTCCGCCATTCCAAAGTAAATTGCTTGAGTGCAACCTTTAAAATTCCATCATTCACCTTTGCAATATATAGCTCATGGGACAAATAGCTTAAAAACTATTGTGGTATTGAATATGTAATTATGCACTTTATCTCTTATTAAGTTGTTTGTTGTGCGATAACCATGTTCACTGGGGACGCCATCAACTACTCTTTGTTGAATTTCATGTGAGTTGCTATGCATGTCCGTCTTGTCTGAAGTAAGAGAGATCTACCACCTTATGGTTAAGCATGCATATTGTTAGAGAAGAACATTGGGCCGCTAACTAAAGCCATGATCCATGGTGGAAGTTTCAGTTTTGGACATATATCCTCAATCTCAAATGAGAAAATTATTAATTGTTGTTACATGCTTATGCATAAAAGAGGAGTCCATTATCTGTTGTCTATGTTGTCCCGGTATGGATGTCTAAGTTGAGAATAATCAATAGCGAGAAATCCAATGCGAGCTTTCTCCTTAGACCTTTGTACAAAGCGGCATAGAGGTACCCCTTTGTGACACTTGGTTAAAACATGTGCATTGTGATGATCCGGTAGTCCAAGCTAATTAGGACAAGGTGCGGGCACTATTAGTACACTATGCATGAGGCTTGCAACTTATAAGATATAATTTACATGATACATATGCTTTATTACTACCGTTGACAAAATTGTTTCATGTTTTCAAAATCAAAGCTCTAGCACAAATATAGCAATCGATGCTTTTCCTCTATGGAGGACCATTCTTTTACTTTCAATGTTGAGTCAGTTCACCTATTTCTCTCCACCTCAAGAAGCAAACACTTGTGTGAACTGTGCATTGATTCCTACATACTTGCTTATTGCACTTATTATATTACTCTATGTTGACAATATCCATGAGATATACATGTTATGAGTTGAAAGCAACCGCTGAAACTTAATCTTCTTTTGTGTTGCTTCAATGCTTTTACTATGAATTATTGCTTTATGAGTTAACTCTTATGCGAGACTTATTGATGCTTGTCTTGAAGTGCTATTCATGAAAAGTCTTTGCTTTATGATTCACTTGTTTACTCATGTCATATACATTGTTTTGATCGCTGCATTCACTACATATGCTTTACAAATAGTATGATCAAGATTATGATGGCATGTCACTCCAGAAATTATTTGTGTTATCGTTTTACCTGCTCGGGACGAGCAGAACTAAGCTTGGGGATGCTGATACGTCTCCGACGTATCGATAATTTCTTATGTTCCATGCCACATTATTGATGTTATCTACATGTTTTATGCACACTTTATGTCATATTCGTGCATTTTCTGGAACTAACCTAGTAACAAGATGCCGAAGTGCCAGTTGCTGTTTTCTGCTGTTTTTGGTTTCAGAAATCCTAGTAACGAAATATTCTCGGAATTGGACGAAATCAACGCCCAGGGTCCTATTTTGCCACGAAGCTTCCAGAAGTCCGAAGAAGAGACGAAGAGGGGCCACGAGGGGGCCACACCCTAGGGCGGCGCGGCCCCCCCCTTGGCCGCGCGGCCCTGTGGTGTGGGGCCCCCGTGCCGCCTCTTGACCTGCCCTTCCGCCTACAAATAGCCTCCGTCGCGAAATCCCCAGTACCGAGAGCCACGATACGGAAAACTTTCCAGAGACGCCGCCGCCGCCAATCCCATCTCGGGGGATCCAGGAGATCGCCTCCGGCACCCTGCCGGAGAGGGGAATCATCTCCCGGAGGACTCTACGCCGCCATGGTCGCCTCCGGAGTGATGTGTGAGTAGTCTACCCCTGGACTATGGGTCCATAGCAGTAGCTAGATGGTTGTCTTCTCCCCATTGTGCTATCATTGTCGGATCTTGTGAGCTGCCTAACATGATCAAGATCATCTATCTGTAATTCTATATGTTGCGTTTGTTGGGATCCGATGAATAGAGAATACTTGTTATGTTGATTATCAAAGTTATATCTATGTGTTGTTTATGATCTTGCATGCTCTCCGTTATTAGTAGATGCTCTGGCCAAGTTGATGCTAGTAACTCCAAGAGGGAGTATTTATGCTCGATAGTGGGTTCATGTCTCCGTGAATCTGGAGGGGTGACAAGAACCTCTAAGGTTATGGATGTGCTGTTGCCACTAGGGATAAAACATTGGTGCTATGTTCAAGGATGTAGTCACTAATTACATTACGCGCAATACTTAATGCAATTGTCTGTTGTTAGCAACTTAATACTGAGGGGGTTCGGATGATAACCTGAAGGTGGACTTTTTAGGCATAGATGCAGTTGGATGGCGGTCTATGTACTTTGTCGTAATGCCCAATTAAATCTCACTATACTCATCATGATATGTATGTGCATGGTCATGCCCTCTTTATTTGTCAATTGCCCAACTGTAATTTGTTCACCCAACATGTTGTTTATCTTATGGGAGAGACACCTCTAGTGAACTGTGGACCCCGGTCCAATTCTCTTTACTGAAATACAATCTACTGCAATACTGTTCTACTGTTTTCTGCAAACAATCATCTTCCACACAATATGGTTAATCCTTTGTTACAGCAAGCCGGTGAGATTGACAACCTCACTGTTTCGTTGGGGCAAAGTACTTTGGTTGTGTTGTGCAGGTTCCGCGTTGGCGCCGGAATCCCTGGTGTTGCGCCGCACTACATCCCGCCGCCATCAACCTTCAACGTGCTTCTTGGCTCCTACTGGTTCGATAACCTTGGTTTCATACTGAGGGAAACTTGCCGCTGTACGCATCACACCTTCCTCTTGGGGTTCCCAACGGACGCGTGTTGAACGCGTATCATTTATCAAGTAACAAGCGGTGGAGGCTGCTTCAACCCAGAAACGTCTATGCATACCAGCATTGGATAACATGCAGCGAGCCTTGGACATGATGGTTCTGTTCATCCTCTCCGCCACACCATTCTGCTGAGGAGTATATGGGATGGTGTGGTGCCTGACAATGCCTTCGTCGCTGCAATAATCATTGAAAACAGTAGAACAAAACTCCATGACATTGTCGATGCATTTAAGCAATTTAACTTTCTTTTCTGTTTGCTTCTCTACCATAACTTTCCACTTTCTAAAAGCATCAAACACATCAGATTTATGTTTCAGAACGAAAGGCCACACTTTTCTGGAGTAATCATCTATGATAGTAAGCATGTAATTTGCACCACCAAGAGAAGTCTTTCGGGAAGGTCCCCACACATCAGCATGCATATAATCTAGTATCCCTTTAGTGGTATGAACGGAAGCATTGAATTTAACTCTTTTATGCTTACCAAAAATGTAGTGCTCACAGAACTCAAACTTACTCAAATTGCAGCCATCTAGCAGGTCTCTCCTGTGCAATTCTACCATGCCATGTTCACTCATATGTCCAAGACACATATGCCACAGATTAGTTTTACCAGGTTCATCAGGAATAACACCAGCAGCAATACCTGACAAAGTGATTCCTCTAAGAACATATAACTTTGCAGAATTCATCACCAATCATGTGAACGAGAGAACCTTTTGATACCTTCAGAACTCCGCGAGAACCGGAGTGTTTGTACCCTTCAACATCAAGGGTACTGAGAGAGATCAGATTTTTGGCCATGCCAGGTATGTGTCTCACATCTGTCGGAGTGCGTGTCATGCCATCATGCATCTTGATCTGAACGGAACCAATGCCCACGATCTCACGTGGGTTGTTATCTCCCATACGCACAACATCTCCACTCTGCACAAACTCATAAGAACTTAACCAGTCTTTGTTACAGCAAATATGAAACGAACATGCAGAATCAAGGATCCGCTCATCATTACCAGAAACACAACCAGAAAACTAAACTAGGCAATCGCCATCAGAATTATCACTGGAAACAATAGCAACCTTACCATCACCCTCGGATTTGTTTTTCGGTTGGTAAGTACCATTTCTTTTCTCTTTGTTCTGCAACTTCCAGCAATCATCAATATTGTGGCTAGTTTTCTTACAATATTTGCAGAACTTACCATCTCGTCCCTTGGACTTTGAGCGACCTCTGTCGGTCTTGCTCTTATCTCTATTGTAGTTGTTGTAGTTGTTGTTTCTGTTCTTGGTCCTGCCTCGGACCTGCAGTGCTTCTGCCTTAGATGACGAACCATCTGCCTGCACCATAGATTTCATCTTTTCCCTCTGCTGGAGGGCCTCATAAACTTCGGCAAGGGTTAGTTCATCACGACTGTATAACAAGGTGTCTCGAAAATTCGCAAAGGAATTAGGCAACGAGACTAACAGTATAAGAGCGAGATCCTCATCATCATACTTTACCTCCATGGACAGTAAATCAGAAACGATCTCTTTAAAGATCGATAGGTGATTCATCATTGACGCACCTTCTTGCAGCTTGTGCGAAAACAACTTCATCTTCACGTGCATCTTACTGGTTAGATCTTTGGACATGTAGATCGATTCCAGTTTCAACCACAGCGCCGCTGCGGATTTCTCAGCCAACACTTCCTGCAAGATATTGTTGGATAGATGAAGCTGAATTAATGAAAAAGCCTTACGGTCTTTCCTCTTTTCATCGTCGGTCCAGGTCTTGGCATCTTTCTCGCCAAAACCATCAAGAGCTTCATCCAGATCAGAAGATTGGGTAAGTATCGCCCTCATCTTCACTTGCCATAGAGAAAATCTCGTGGTATAATCCAGCTGCGGTAGATCGAACTTCAAGGAAGACATGTCGCAAAACCCTAGATTGAAACACGGGCTCTGATACCACTTGTTATAAAAGCGACAAGCAAATAACGAAAAACGAAACAAGAACACACACAGGGGACACAAGATTTAACGTGGAAAACCCCTTCCAACACAGAAGAGTAAAAACTTCAGGCGCCAGCAAGCAAAACTTCACTATATCGGAAGGTGTTTACAAACGCCGTGGGTTATCTTATAATCTGATAAACCCTAGCCGGCGGCTTACAAGATGTATATATAGGCGGTGCCAACGATCCGATCGTACCGCGGGGGGCTGCCGCCCCACGCACCCCCCGTAGGCGTCCCTGTAGGGCACGACGCTTCGGCCCAAGCCTCCGGCGATGGGCCCCGCTCCGCTCGTCAGAAGTTAGCCTCCCTTTAGTATATGAATTTGGATCACAATACAACAGAAGATTTGTGAACGCAGGCACCACCACATGGGGCTATGATCACTGAGTCAATCATCACCTAATATCATATAATAAGATCTCAGGAGGAAACACCTTGCAGTCATGCTGGAATGTGTGACCTTGTGTACCCCACTCAAGAGCTGGCACCATCTTAGAGCACTCAACCGAGTTGCCATTAGCTACCACAAATGTAGTGGCTGGAATCTGCTGCACTGGGCATTGTAATTCTGCTACGAATTTTGAGCTGATGAAAGAATAAACGCAGCCAGAATCCACCAGAATTAGTACATGGCGCTTGCCAACACCTACAAGGATCAATTCGCCGGTACCATCCGCTCTTCCATGGAGTTGGTCATTTGGAAGGCTTGGGCACCACCAAAATGCAAGCTTTTCTCTTGGCTCATCATACAAAACCGGGTTTGGACGGCGGACCGTCTCGAGAGACGCGGGTGGCCTAATGGGAGGATTTGCCCCCTTTGTCGTTGCCATGACGAATCGGCGGCCCACCTTATCTTCAAATGCCACCTATCCATCCGTATTTGGACTATGATTAGGGATTGGCTTCACATCCAAGACTTCGACCCCGCCTCTTGGCATGACTTCGATAGTGTGGAACATTGGTGGACTTCCATGGTTCTTACTCATGGCGGAAGAAGGAAGGCTATGGCCTCTCTCCTTATGCTCGTCGCTTGGGAGATTTGTAATGAGAGGAATGCGAGAACCTTCAAAAACAAGAGCACTATGCCAACCATCATCTTCAATAGAATTAAGTTGGAAGCTAGAACTTGGGTAGTTGCCGGTGCGAAACGTTTGGGTCTTTTAATTGCGGGAGAGTAGGCTTTTGTCTCGTTGTAGTTGTAATCCTAAAACTTTGTTCTATGACTTCTCCTTATTTAATGAATTAAGGCAAATCTTTTGCCTTTCTTTCAAAAAAAAAAAAAACAATGTCTGCGCTTCCACTTGCTAGAAGAATTGCTAGACAGAAGCATCAGGTCCTCATCATCACTGGGATTTGAGCTTTGATCTGACTGAGAATCATCATACTGAATCTATAGCACTTCAAGAAGTTCCTCTACAATATGGAGAGGCACATTGGAAGGACATTTGTGTTGCTTGCTTCATTTCTCGCCACAGGTGAACCATAGTCCCCTGCAGTGCCTATATGCCCCGAGAGAATCCAAGCGATCTTCTATCTTGGAATTATCAGCACACTTGTCTTCATCGCCTCGAGACGAATGTTTGCTTTTGTCAGTGTTGTAAGGAGTGCCAGACTTGCTGAACTCCTTATGATCAGCGCGATGACATGCGCGACTTGCCAGGCTTGTACTCTTCTTCCTGTAGAAGAGCAAGACGAAAAGCAGTATCCAGGTCTGATGGCTGATGGAGCCAAATAGCAGCGCACAAATCGTCCCTTAACCCATCTAAGAACTCATAAACGAAGAAGCTCTCATCTAAAGTTGAATTGTAAATGATCATATTATGCCTAATATGTTGGAATTTGGTGTAATATTCAGTTACAGTACATGTCACATGTCTGCCTAAGAGTGCGAAGCTGTCTACGGTAGAGACCATATCGTTTACGCCGCTGACCTCTTTCGATGTTGACAATCCCGGAAAGCCCTGACCATCATCTTCAAAATTGACTTCTGAAAAGCCTTTGACTCGGTTAACTGGTCCAGCCTTCTTACTATTCTCAAAGCTCGAGGGTTCGATGACCGCTGGTGTCACCAGATGGAGCAAATTCTCAGCACCGGACATAGTTCTTCTCAACGGCGTCCCCGGCTGCTGGATTCGATGTCGTAATGGTCTCCGGCAGGGTAACCCCCTCTCCCCGTACCTTTTCATCATCGTAGCCGACGTGTTCCAGCGCCTAATCCTTCAGGCTTGGGCCAGTGGCTCCCTTGCCCACTGTAGCGACCCAGGAAAATCCCCATATTAGATTTGATTTTTCTTTTTATTTTATGTATCATCATGGCATCATGCATATTTTTTAAACTCCAAAATTATTTTATTAAATCCTATTTTTATTGCTAAAATTAATCCCTCTTTTTTATCTTAACTGAAAATATATTTTTCTCTGGTTATTTTCCTATATAAAACCTACTTGAAATGGTTTTAAACCAAAACAGAAAAATAATCAAGGAAAACATATTATAAGGGAGGCAGCCAAAATGGGCCGGCCCAAAAGCCAGCCACAGTAGGCCACCATCCCGCGACCCACCTAGCCACCCGACCAGGCCCAAGTTGCCCACCCAGAGAAACCCTAGCCAACCCCACCGATAGCCCTAACAATCCTCCAATCCCACCTCCGCCGTCGGCCTTCTTCCTCTCAACCCCCTCCTTATTTTCTTTCTACGCCCAAGTCCTCCCACCTCCTCACTCTTCCTCTCTCTGCCCGACGCCATGGCCCGCCTCTCCCCATCACGAGCGCAGCTACGCGCTTCCCGTCGCCCTTCCTCGTCGACCAACGATGCCGCCTCCCCGACCACAGCGCCACCGACCGTCGCTCCTTCCATGCTGATGTTCCTTCCTAGCTTGTCCCGAGCGCCTTCCTCCTGCAATGCCCCGCTGCCGTCGGTCACGCCGCCCCGACCTCGTCCCCATCCTCCGCTCGCGCGCGTCCGCGCAGAGCACCCTGCTACCGGCCTCGCCTCGTCTACACCCTTCCAGCTCCGGCTGCCTGCTCCGCGCGGCGTCGTCGCCCTCGTCCCTGAGCCCGCGCGTCCCTTCCTCGACCACGAGTCGCCACGGCCTCCTCCTGCAAGCTCGCGTCGCGCGTGACCGCGCCTCTCCCCGCAGGCAGGATCTCCACCACGCGGTCTGGCCACTTCTTCTCGTGCTTGTCCTCGACCCTACGCGAAACTTTCGTGAAGTTTAAGGAATTTCAAAGTGAAGTAGAAAATCAGCGTAACAAGCTAATGATGATGATCATGAAACTTTGAATGAAATTGCTACTGAACCTCGTAGATCGATGAGGGTTCGTACCACTCCTGATTGGTATGACCCTTTCTTGAATGTCATGTTGGTGGACAACACTGACGACTCTGCAACGTTTGGGGAAGCAATGATGAGACCGGATTCCAACAAATAGCAAGAAGCCATGAAATCTGAAATGGGATCCATGTATGAAAACCAAGTGTGTACTTTGGTGGACCTACCTGATGGCTGCAAGGCTGTCGAGAACAAATGTATTTTCAAAAAGAAAACATACGTTGATGGTAATGTTAGTTTCTATAAAGCTCGACTTGTCGCGAAAGGGTTACGACAAATTCAAGGAGTTGACTACGATGAGACTTTCTCACCGGTAGCGAAGCTGAAGTCTGTGAGGATTTTGTTATCAGTCACTGCATTTTTCGATTATGAGATTTGGTAGATGGATGTCAAAACGGCGTTCCTTAATGGTGACATTGAGGAAGAGTTGTATATGGTACAACCGAAGGGTTTTGTCGATCCTAAAGATGCTGACAAGGTATGCAGACTTCAACGCGCTATTTATGGACTGAAACAAGCATCTCGGAGCTGGAATCAACGTTTTGACATGGTGATAAAAAACTTTGAATTTATACAAACTTTTGGAGAAGCTTGTATTTACAAGAAAGTGAGTGGGAGCTCTGTAGCATTCCTGGTACTATATGTGGATGACATATTGTTGATTGGGAATGATATAGAATTTCCTGAAAGTGTCAAAGGCTATTTGAATAATAGTTTTTCAATGAAGGATCTTGGATAAGCATCATACATTTTAGGCATCAAGATTTATCAAGATAGATCAAGATGCTTAATAGGGCTTTCACAAAGTACATACCTAGACAAAGTTCTAAAGAGGTTTATAATGGATGAAAGCAAGAGAGGGTTCTTGTCCATGTTGCCAGGTAAGACCTTGAGTAAGACTCAAAGTCCAGGTACGGCAGAAGAAAGAGAAAGCATGAGCAAAATCCCCTATACCTCGGCCATAGACCGGATATCGCACATGCTGTTAGTTTGACCAGCAGATATCAAAGTGATCCTGGAATGGAACACTGGACAACGGTCAAGAATATCTTGAAGTGCTTGAAGAGGAGTAAGGATATTTTTCTTTCCTATGGAGGTGACGAAGAGCTCGTTGTAACCAGTTACGCCGATGCTAGTTGGAACACCGATCCAGATGACTCAAAGTCACAGTCTGGATACATATTTATTTCGAATGGTGCAACAGTGAGTTGGAGGAGTGCCAAGCAAAGCGTTGTGGCAAAATCTTCAACTAAATCAGAATACATAGCTCCTTCGGAGGCTTCACAAGAAGCGATATGGATGAAGGAGTTATTGAGCTTGGTGTGGTTCCTAGTACGTTGGACCCGATGGCCATCTATTGTGAGAACATGTGTGCCATAGACAATGCACAGGAGACAAGGTCACACAAGAAGCTGAAGCATGTCAAGCTACGCTTTTATTCTATTCACGAGTATGTTCAAGATGGAGACATAAAGATTTGCAAAGTACACACAGATCTGGATGTGGCAGATCCGTTGACTAAACCTCTCACTAGAGAAAAACGCGATCAACACCAGAACTCCATGGGTGTTAGGTACATTACCATGTAATCTAGATTATTCACTCTAATGCAAGTGTGAGACTGTTGGAGATATCCCCAAGAGGCAATAATAAAGTGGTTATTATTATATTTTTGTGTTTCTGATAAATGTTTGCATCCCATGCTATAATTGTATCAATCGAAAACATTAATACTTGTGTGTTTTGTAAAAATGAAAGAGTCCCTAATAAGCCTCTTGTTTAACTAGCTTGTTGATTAATAGACGATCATAGTTTTCTGATCATGAACATTGGATATTATAAATAACAAGATCATATCATTATATCATTAGGAGAATGGTGTGATGGACACATACCCATAGTAAGCATAGCATAAGATCAAGTCATTAAGTTCATTTTTCTACAAGCTTTCAAATACATATTAACCTAATCCTTCGACCATGAGATCATGTTAATCATCAACACCGGATGGATGATTTGATGACATCAAACGCCACTTTGTAACTGGGTGGTTATAAAGGTGGCATTGGGCATTCTGAAAGTATGAGTTTGAAGCGCATGGATCAAGAGTGGAATTTGTCCATCCAAATGACAAATAGATATACTTTGAGCCCTCTCGGTGGAATTTCATCCAATTAGCTTGCAAGCATGTGACTAGGTCACAAGTGATGTTATATCACGGTACGAGTAAAGTGTACTTATCGGTAACTAGGTTGAACTAGGTATGGAGATACCGATGATTGAACCACAGATAAGTAAAGTATCACGCGACAAAGGGAATCGGTATCGTATGTTATTCGTTCTTTTGATCACGAAGTCATCATTGAATATGTGTGAGCCATTATGGATCTCCAGGTCCCACTATTTTCTATTGATCGGAGAGGTGTCTCGATCATGTTTGCAAAGTTCGCGAACCGTAGGATGACACAGTTAAGGTTCGATGTTGTTTTAGTACATATGGAATATGAGTTGGAGACCGAATGTTGTTCGGAGTCTCGGATGGGATCCAGGACATCACGAGGAGGTCCGGAATGGTCCAGAGAATAAGATTCATATAATGGAAGACATCTTCCGGGGTTTGAAAAAGTTTCGGTGTTTTGATCGGAGCTTCTAGAAGGTTCTATAGGGCCACCAGTGGACCCACCAGCCCGGGAGGGGACACATGGGATGAGGGAATGCTGCGGGGGCCTCATGGCCCAGCTATACCAGGCCGAAGAAGCCCAGCCACCAAGCCCCCTAGAGATAAGATCGAATCCAGAAGGGATAAGATTGAATCCCTAAAAATTAGGTGGGTCGGCCCTAGGAGGAGGTGGGCCAAGGGGGGAAACCCTGGACGCACCCTCCTTATAAAATAGAGGAGAGGGGTGGCCGGCCACTTGCCCCCTCCCTCAACCCTAGCCGCCACCTCTCCCCCCTCCTCCTTCTTCCTGCGCTGGCTTAGGCGAAATCCTGCAGGAATTTTCCTCCACCACCATCACCACGCCGTCGTGTTGTTGGGATTCCGAGGGGATCTACTACCTCCGCTGCCCGCTGGAACGAGGAGTGGAAGGTCTTCATCGACTCCGTATGTGTAACAAGGTACAGAAGACTGTCGAATCGCAGCACCAGAAGGATCGTCGTCATCAACAACGAGATCGGATCTCATTAAGTCTTTGGATATTCGAGGGTTAGTTCTCATCTATCTCGTTGCACCTATCTCTCATAGATTAGATCTTGGCTTTTCCATAGATTAGATCTTAGTTTTATTCGTTATTGCTGTAAAGAAATTGTTTTCTATGCTATGAACCCTACAAAGTACATATAAAAGTGCAATACAGGTGAACAAAAAATACATGTACATATAAATACATGTACATATAAATACATGTACATATAAACGAAGTACTACTACACCGAGAATGGAAAACTAGTATAATGAAAAGCATAATTCAAAAGTACGCTAAAAAAGAGTACAACTACAAACCATAGTACCGTTACACTACAACCCGAGTATAGCCGTATTAGTTTTTGAAGTACAGAAAATATTCTCAAAACCTATCAAGATGAAATATAAATTTAAATATCTTGTCACGAGGAGCCCAACTCTGAAAACCTCTTGTAATTCGGGGAAAAAGGTCTAGAAGATATCTCATTTTAAAATTTTGTATCTATAAATATCCATACAACCTGCATCCCATGTTGGAATGAGAAATCCCATCAAATCTCTCTGGTTTTGACACTTGTCAAACATGCAGACACCTCATAGGGGTTTCCGCGGAAGGAGAAGCTAACACTCGTTGAGACGACATTGTGTGTGGAAGGGTAATGGGACACTTGACAAAACAGAAATGTGTGAGCTGGACCGGTATGTCCTTCTGTAGAGGTATCTAAGAAAAAATGGTAATGTGGTACTTATCGGCCTATGTAAATTATATCTCCACACCCACAAATTAACTCAACCCCGCAAAAAAACACAAATTAATCCCAAGCATCACATATCTCTATCTGTAACTAGAAAGCAAAGACAGACATCATCCTACTCACTCCGGCTCAAAGTAAAGTGTTGTTGCGTACCTTTTCACCCATGAGAAACGCCCAGGAGGCGATTAGGGTTTCTTCGCATCCCATCGGAGCCGCCAGCAATCTACCTCGCTTCTGTGGCCTTTGGGCCATGGAGGCGGGGTGGATCTCAGCCCCCGTCAGCGGGAGGGCTCCGTTCCCCTGGTTTTAAGGTTTTAGTTTGGTGGTGCTCAGATGGGGCAGTGACACCTTCTCCAATATAATCTCCTTGGCCTCAGCCCATCTCGATGGCGATGTCGAGAAGCTTGTGGGAGTGGCGTGGTTCTCGAGGATTTCTTCTGGTTGGGGGATCTTCAGATCGTCATGGAGCTTCATCGGTAGTTATTCCTTCTTCGTCTCCAGGACGGATGTGGTCTTTTTGACCCATTTGCCGACTTCCCATACGCAGCCAACAATATCATGCCGACTCAGGGAGGAGCGGCAATGGCCGTTTGGTCGTCCATGGACCTGCAGTCCGGTGTTTGGTGAAAATAACACAGAGTCACAAACAATCCGATTAACACTTATTTAAGCCTCTATCACATACTAATAAAATGTGCTAGTAGAGAGTACATCATATGATACCGCACTACCTACATCCAAACTTGTACCCAGGGCTTGAATATACTATACTACGTAAGCGGATAGGTCATAGGTGCATGCATATGTACGTCCCTAGGCACTTGTGTATGGTTGCAATTGCAAACAACATTTATTCAATTATGTCCTTATATATTATAGTATAAGTGATGTATATAGAATTATGTGTTCTCATATAGTATGATATATCTGCTGTACAACAGAGCATGTACGACAAACTTGTGGCGGCCGTGGGTGGGACCACTAGCTAGTTGCAACTACTAATTCAGCTAGTTGCTGTCATTTCATCACATTGTAATATACCACTTGTAGTAATTAAATAATTAATTAGCTAGTTGCTTGATGTTACTAACGAGGGAAAACCGTGAGTACATGACTGAAGATAGCTAGATGTGCCTATCTAATAATGCACTCTTGACATGCATGAACGGAGAGGCATTGTCACTATTTTACTCATATTAGTTGGCTAGATCATGATGGCCTGCATTGCTACCATCCGTCCATTTGGAAATAAATTAGTAGAAATTTGTGTAAACATATGGAGGCATAAAACATAAAAAGTAATTGCGTATTAGTTGACATATATATATATATTTTTTAGCACTTAAAGAGGCGAAATTTAGTTGTTTTCAGACCTTTGGATTTCTCTATTGAGGATATTTTAGTTATTTTTGCGAGAATTTGGGAGCGTCCTAGTTGATTGGATTTGTTACAAGTCGTCTATTTATGATCATCCTGGCCGTGAAAATAGGTGAGGAGTAGCGCTCTGCTAAAATAATTTTGCAACAGAAGCATACATAAATAGGCACATGCGTTAACTGAAGAAGAGCTTAAGTCATTTCGTAAATATTTGCAGCTAGCACAATTGATTTGTAGCTACAAAATTCTGTAAACCATGCAAAGATCATTTTAGAAACAAAACATTGGTGAATATTTTTCTCGAAATGGTGAGGCTAGTCCCGGCCTCTGCGTGATTTTTTTTTAAATATTTTAGATTATTCAACCCGCAGAGGAGGAGTGGATTAATCAAAGCATATAGTGTATATGTCAAAATGGCCAAAACATCATTTGCCCGGGTGATGGTGGTCAAACCAGAAGAATTAATTGTGATGACACTATGATGAATAATAAACATGTGTGTTATGTTTGTGCTGTTTGAACACAACAATGTATGATCCGAACAAAGCAAGACACCGTCGTCGGTAAAATTCGAGCCCCACGTGTATGATCCACACATTCATATATCGAAGAATTTGAATCCCCACACCCACCCAACGAAATAT
This sequence comes from Lolium perenne, assembly GCF_019359855.2. NCBI lineage: Eukaryota > Viridiplantae > Streptophyta > Magnoliopsida > Poales > Poaceae > Lolium > Lolium perenne. The sequence goes on along the minus strand of NC_067248.2, from coordinate 139,755,284 downwards.
TGTTATAAGCTCGAAAGAGAGATAACAAGCTACACACTTTGCCAATGCTAAAATAAGAAATATCCTACATGATGGGATATATTGATCTCCTTTTAAAAATATAAGATTTCAGGTAAAATAACTGATGCGTGAAACTTAGTTGCTACTAGAGTCAATCAAATGGTTGCATTTAAGAGCCAAGAAGTACCCATAAGTATTTAAGAAAAATAATTGCATCCTATTTTGATCCATGTTTGAAATTGTTCAAACTTGTTTCCCACCCTTCTAATTTGGTTCGTACTTTGGGCTGGATTGATGGCTGCCGGCATATCATTATATATGGTATCAGAAACTAGAGGTATTGATTTCAAGACTCAATTAGCATACTTTTTTTTTATAAAAGTAATTGCGGCATACGATTGATCCCACATCCCAAAATAAGAAATGTCCTACATGTAGACTAGATGTGAAGGGGGTTAAAATACATTGCTCGTCGAGCTTCACCGTGGTGAAATGGCCAGTCCATCCTATTTGAGAGGAAAGAGAGAGATCTCTAGTTCAAGACTCAACCATCCACTTCTAATAAGACCCATGCAATATTGCATATACTTCTCCATTCGTTCAGACTTTTGAGTGAGTTGCCCGGAGCATGAAAGTCATAATTCAATATGGTTATGCACCAAATATACAAAAAAATGCAAACTACTTATTGTCAAAAAAATGAAAACACCTTTTTGCATATAATAATGTCCGTCGAACAAAAAAATCCCATCCAAAATATCACAAGCAACACCATTGCGCCCACAGACAATTTATGTTGATTCCATAACTTTGTTCCACACGCTTCAAGTTTTATTTTTACCAATATCCATTCTTTAGGAGGTCATGCCCATGTGCATCGATTGCCCAATCCGTGTCCAAATCCAAAGGTGAAAATGCAGCCACGTCATAGAGCTGATCATATGTGTTGACTTCTGCATTTGCCAGGTCTGGCGCCATGTCCAGCAGCTTGCAGCTGCTCTCGATGGATGCTGTCCGTTGGTGGTGGTCAACTACAACCGAAGTGCAGGTCACCGAAATGTTGCTGCACTGGCTGTCGCTGGGTGAGAGCTCGCCGGCGCCGCAGCCACTGCTACGGCCTGTGCTCTCTGTCTTGATGACGACGGCAGCATCGGCGTCGTTACCGGAGGGCTTACAGGTGTGTTGGCCGAAGTAGACGACGGTGTACATCGCGGGTTCATCGGTGCCGGCACAATCTTGGTACTGCTGCACTGTTTTTGTTGCTCCGCAGTCCTGTTCTTGCTTGTAGGTGCATTTGTAGTAACTCCTGCTCAATCCAATTCATATCATTCATCGTCAAGGGCCAACTTTTGCAATCTGATTAACTGATGGGCACAATGAAAACTATATTTACCTCGGGTGATTTGCGTTGTTGATGAGCTTCTGCCCATACTTCCTCCACTGGTGGCCGTCGTAGTGAGGAACAGGCGTTTCAAGCGTTACACAGTCATCGGCTGATCTCCTGCTCAATTAAACCAACAAAATCATCAATTAAGCAGGCAATGATTATGATGGATCATCCAATTAATTGTTCTCCATTAATCAATATACAAATAATGCAGTGCTCTCCACTCCTCACCTTCTCTTGCGCTGCTGTCGATTGGCCTTGGCATTCTCGTCGTCGCCGGAGAAGATCTTCTTGACTCTCCTCTTCTCATCTACCATCGCCTGCGGCGGCGGGGGTGGGTGGTAAGCTCGAGAATGCTCGAGCCGAAGCAGCTTCAGCTCGGCTATAGCCTTGGCCGAGCAGTCCAGTATGCTATCGAACATCTGGGCGACGACCTCAGCTGGTTCGCCACCGGCAAGTTGAAGCGCCGGTAGCACGACGGCCCGCAGCTGCGTCACCAGGGACTGCTCCCTGGCCATCTCCCTTAACGCCGCCGCCGAACGGTTGTCCTTGTCGCAGACAAGCGGCGAAGAGCTGCTGTTCTTGCTGTGCTTCATCTCTGTGAAGTCTCAACTTTTTTTTTTTTTTTTTCTTTGAGATCAAACGCTGCGATTATATTAATTAACGGCACACTCCGATGCCAACAAGTCTACAATAAAGTACGGTGGTACTTCCACCCAGCTCCTATTACATTTATTTTCGCAGCCCTCCTTAGCTAGACTATGCGCTAATTCATTGCCAGATCGGCGCACATGGTTCACCGAGTAGTCGGAGAAACCCTTCAGCTGATCCTTGATAGCTTCAACCAGAGGACCATGGCCAGATCGGTCCTTGTCGACTCCCTTAATCTTCGTCACCGCACTTAAGCAGTCCGTTTCAACCCAAACCTTGTCCACTCCTTGTTCTGCAGCCAAATCCAGAGCGTGCTTGCAGGCTAGGAGTTCAGCACGCTCGGGGTCTGGAACATCTGTCAGAAACCTACAGGCGGCAGCTCGGAAGCCTCCAAGATGATCCCTGAGGACAATGCCAGTACCTCCATTTCCAGACGATGTCGCGAAAGCCCCATCAGCATTAGCCTTGACCCAACCAGTTGGTGGAGGGAGCCAGTGCTCGCCCGCTCTGCCTTGGCTTTGTCGAGGGTCCGGCTTAGACGCCCACCATTCTTCAACAAGGGCCAAAGATCTCTTCACAATCACATGGGGGTCCTCCATTCGGACTTCATCGCGTGCATCATTCCTCGCTAACCAGAGTTGATAAATCAGCATGATGCCCAAAGCAATCTCCCTTGTAGACAGGCGACCTAACCAGTTTAGGAGCCAGCTTTGCAGCTCTCCCGGCCTACCTAGAGTCCGCGGTGGAGAGGCCAAGCACACTCCGGATAGCTTCCGCAGCTCATCCCAGGCACATACTGAGTGAGGACACAACCAGAACCTGTGCAGCAGAGATTCTGAGCGATTGCAAGCCACACACCGGACCCCTTCTTTGATCTTGCGTCTCTGTAGCTCCTCTCCTACAGCAAGTCCATTCCTTATTACCCTCCACATATTGATTTTCGCCTTCCCCGGGACATCGGCATCCCATAGAGCGAGCCACCCTCGATGTTCGTCACAAGACCGCGATGAGCTCGCTCTGTTTTCCTGGGTTCTCTTTAACTGCATTTTTAGGTGGTATGCCGATTTGACACTGAATCTCCCGTCTTTTGTGTAATTCCAAGCAATGTAATCATCAGTTCCAGCTCTACCAACGGGAATCTTCAGAATATCAGCAACATCCCACTCATAAAAACAGTCATTCAGTTTGCCCACGTCCCAACCTCTTCCATCTGGGAGTAGGAGCTCCTGGACCTTGACAACCTCCACCCCCGGCCTGTGTCCAAGAGGACGCTTAAGCCCATCTCGTGGAATCCAATTTGACCTCCAGATATCAATATTTGTACCGTCACCCACACGCCAGATCATCCCGTCCCTGAACAGGTCCCTACCATGAATTATGCTTCTCCAAGTGTAAGACGCCCCGGATGGACATCGGGCGCCCAAAAAGTCCCCCTCATGGAAGTAACGCGCCCTTAGGACACGGGAGCACAGGGATTCCGGTTTAGTGAGTATCCTCCAAGATTGTTTTGCAAGCAAAGCTTGATTGAATACTGTGAAATTCCTAAAACCCATGCCTCCCCTTCTCTTATTTGCACACATTTTCTCCCAGCTAATCCAATGTACTTTGCGTTTCCCCTCAGCAGCCCCCCACCAAAAGTTGGACGAGATCGATTGGAGGTCAGTACATGTCTTATTTGATAACCTAAAACAGCCCATAGAGTATGTTGGAACAGCCTGTAGGACCGACTTCACCAAAGTTTCTTTTCCCTCCATAGAAAGACCCTGACCCTTCCAGCCACCAACCTTGCCTCTTGATCTCTCCGGGAGATGCTTAAAGGCTCCCTCCTTTGATCGCCCCACCACCGTCGGGAGGCCCAAATACTTTTCAGATAAAGCTTCACATGAAATACCAACCACATCTTTCAGGGCTTGACGGGTCTCAGCCGAGCACCCCTTACCAAAAAATATTGATGATTTCTGAAGGTTAACTCGCTGACCCGAGGACTCCTCATATGCTGCTAGAACTCCTTTCAACGCTTGCAAGCTGTCTGTGCTAGCCTCAAGGAAAACAATACTGTCATCAGCAAAGAGTAAGTGAGTGATTGTCGGTCCCGAATTCCCGAAAGAGACTCCGGCGATCTGGCGTTCCTCCTGAGCTTTACTTAACAGTGCAGAGAAACCCTCAACACAAAAAAGGAAGAGGTAAGGCGAAAGAGGATCGCCCTGTCTCAAGCCCCTGGAAGGAACAAACCTATCAGAGATACCTCCATTTAGTTTAACTGAGAATGTGGCAGAACAAATGCACCTCATAATCATAACTACCCATTCAGTCGCAAACCCCATCTTAAGCAACATTTTCTCAAGAAAAGCCCATTCCACCCTATCATAAGCCTTCATCATGTCTAGCTTAACGGCGCAAAGAGGCTTTTTCCTTTTCCTCTTCCTGATTGCATGCACACACTCATAGGCAATAAGCACATTATCAGAGATTAAACGATCAGGGACAAAAGCACTTTGTTCTTCAGAGATAAGGATTGGAAGGACTAATTTTAGCCTATTCGCCACAGCCTTCGAAGCAATCTTGTATAAGACGTTGCACAAACTGATGGGACGGAACTGTGTGAGCAGCTCAGGCAGATTCACCTTCGGAATTAAAACCAGCACCGTGTCATTGAAGTCAGCCGGGTACTCCTTTCCTGTCAAAAAGTCTCTTACAGCACCACACACCAAATCTTTCAAAAGAGCCCAGTGCTTCTGGTAGAATAGAGCCGGTAATCCATCCGGCCCCGGTGCCTTCGTCGGCCCCATCTGGAAAAGCGCCGCTTCGATTTCAGCATCAGAGAACGCTCCAGTGAGCTTCTGGTTCATCTCCGGCGTGACGCATGAGCCTATCAAGTCAAGGATCTTCTCCGCATTGGCCGACCCCTCGGAGGTATACAAGGAGCTGTAGAAAGCATGCGCCATATCCCTCATTCCCTCGTCGCTAGAGCAAATTGAACCATCCTCCCTACGAAGCCATCTAACCGTATTTTTGCGTCTCCTGTGAGACGCTCGATTATGGGAGAATTTGGTATTTTTGTCTCCCGCTTTGAGCCATTCTTGTCTTGACCGCTGTCGGTACATGATTTCTTCACGTGCAAACATTTCATGCATTCTGTTCTCAATCTCGCGCACCTCCAGTGAGGATCCGGAGGTTATTGCTGCTTGTTTCGCAAGAACAAGTTTCTCACGTAGCGCCTTGATCTCAGCTTGAACTGAACCAAATTTCTCAAAACTCCACTTCTTCATCTCATTTGACATGTTATGGAGACGCTTCCACAGGCCCCTGATGCCAGGTTCACCTACACATCCTCTCTCCCAAGCCTCTCTCACCATGTCCTCATATCCTTCATGTCTGGCCCACATTTCTTCGTACTTAAAACCTCGAGCCGAGTTTGACCTCCTCTGAGGAGCATCAGCCACACGGATCAGGATAGCCATATGATCCGACTCTTCCGTCGCAATATTCTCAACATAAGTCATGGGAAAAAGATCGAGGAAAGATGTTGTTGCCGTCCCTCTATCCAACCGCACCTGGATGTTATCAGCTCCGTCTCTCTTATTGTCCCAGGTGAAAGGGTAGCCCCTGTAGCCCAAATCTGACAGTCCGCAAACAGAAAGGCAGTCCCTAAATCCATCCATCTGCAAATTACTCCTTGGATTGCCCCCCAATTGTTCCTCCTGAGAGAGTATCTCATTAAAATCTCCCGCACATAGCCAGGGGAGATCATCCTGCCGGTGCAGGTACCTCAAGGCTTCCCAGGTCTTGTGTCTTCTGTCAGTTCTAGGCTCACCATAAACCCCTGTGAATCGCCAAGTCTTCCCCTCATACTTTATCTCTGCATCAATGAAGTACTGACACCATGGTCTCACCGTGACATCCACCTCGTCCTTCCACCAGAGGGCGAGCCCTCCACTCCGTCCCTCACAGTCCACAGCCACTCCATTTTTAAACCCCAAACTCCATTTGAGCTTGTCCATTGCCTTTGCCTTTTTCTTTGTTTCACATAAGAACACTATCCCCGGGTTGTAAGACCTGACAAGGTCCCGTAGTTCGCCTACCGCCGCGTCCAACCCCAAGCCGCGGCAGTTCAGGCCGAGGATATTCATTGTGCCCGGCGGCCCTGCCTTGCAGGGTCCGCCGATGGCTCTTCAATTCGATCAAAGACAGAACTAGAACGTTGGGCAGTCTGGTTGTCATCTGCATTCTCCAGTCTGTCGAACACCGAGCTCGTCCTTTGCCTCTTCCCAGCTGATTCCGAGGAACCTTCTTCCACTACCTGAGCCTGTATCGGCATCCAGACCTGCTTGGAACCCCGCTTCCTGGTGCCCGGTGGCACTGGAGGGTTTTTGCTGCTTGCGTTCACAGGTTGGATCCTTGGGCGCCTCGTAAAAGTTCCTCGCTGGTTCTTCCTGTCCTTCCCCCTCTCCCGGTGCAAATCACCTTGCAGGTCTTTCTCTCGCGCCCAGTGTCGCTTAACCGGGCTAGAGGCCTGTGCCTTATCTCGCCTCAACTCATGACCGCCAGTGCGGGATGAGCTCGAGGACTCAAAGTCTCGAGCTAGGTTTCGGCGAGGGGGAATATCCCTGACCGAGGCGCCCAAAAAAGCCCTGTCTTCAAGATCAGAGAAACGATTCCCATAGCTTGCAGAGGAAACAGCAGGGCGAGCAGGAGCCGGTGCCTTGGAGCTACGTCGTGGTGACGCCCGCAGCCAAGCTCCCCATTGCTGCTTCTCTTCCTGTTTTTCAGCAGTACAAAACTCCTCCAGATGCACCAGGCAGCCACAATCAAAACAGAAGTGAGGGATCTTCTCGTATTGCAGGTCAAACCAGGTTCCCTCTTTATCTTCCTTTGATTCTCGAATACTGACCCCTCTTAGCAGAGGTTGATCAACCCTCACAGCCACCCTAATACGCAACTCTTTACCCCATGCAATCCCATCCTCATCAACATCCACTCCAATGTACTTTCCAATCCATCCCCCAATAAGCTCCCCAAAGAATCTATTCATCATATCCATCGGAAGATCCAGAACCCTGACCCAGACCTCCATCGTGTCGAACACCATATCGGAAGGCCGGACTGACCCAGCAAAATCCTTCATAAGAACAGCGTTGAAATCAAATTGCCACGGGCCATTTTTCATGACGTGCCGCCAGTCCCCTTCTGAAGAAAACTTGACCACAAACCGGTTGTCCCCAATGTCCCTGAATTGTGCAGCACGGTGCAACCCCCATGCGCGTTGCATAGCTCTTTCTAGGGCAGAGATCACCAGTTTCCTCGGTGCAAGAACCTTCCCAACAGCAGCCCATCTAGGACGAGGGACTTGAGATGAATCCGTACCTCTGAAGATCAGGCCCGTCGCTTCCTTATCTGTCAGTAGAAGATCACCCATCTTCGCCGACAGACCCGCAGCCAACTCCTCTGCACCAGCTCCAGCGGGCGATCGCCCCGCCGTCCTGGACGCAGCACCACCCTCACGCGAAGAAGACCAGGTTGGAGTCGCCATGAGAGACCAACACCTCACCCTCCCAGAGCACCAGGCACCTGAGAAGGCAAACACTCCGCCGCCCGGGGAAGATCTTGCCGTCAAGATCGAGCCCCGCCGTCGACAACCGCCACCCGAGAGGAGGAAAACCTAGCCTAACACGATCGCCTCCAAGATCGCCACTAGAGAAACTTCCGCCAACCGGTGGACCCTCTTCATCGTGAAGTCTCAACTAATGCTCCTCTCCTGGATCTAAGAGTCGGATTAGGAAGCTTATAGCAGAACCGCGTAAACTATAATGGGAGACTGCAGGAGGGGATCGATCAATATACAATCGGCCAACTTGCACATAAAATTGTCTCCTAACTAATATACACCCGGCTACATGCATGTGTACGCAGAAGGGGATCGATCAAGCACATGGGATAATTCAGATGAGACCTAAATTAGACTGTCGAATACATCGGTAGCATCTGCATGAAGGCATGGTCAATGTCGTCTTGTGCTCACCAGTCACCAGTTACCCTATGATGATCAAATCAAGCACGTGCGTGTATACTTCTGCGCCAAGACCACGAATGAATATAGTTACGTCGATCACGTCAGGCTGTGAGAGGCAGGCTCATGTCACCACAATCTCGATCGTCAGCCCCAAATGTGGCCATGCTGCAGACTGAAGTAAAATGGTAAATTACGACTCCCTCGGTCGTCAGCAAAGGCATATCTTTTCTATGCCTTAGCTACGTCTGCGAGCGTGTGTGGGAAAATTAATTGGAATTGTATTTTGGAGTGTATTGCATCTCTAACACGTTTATATGCTCCTTCTTTGTTCCTTCCCATTGATCGATGGTCATATATCATTATCAAGCTTAGTCTCTGAGCTAGCCGAGTGAAGTTCAATGAGACGAGACGAAATAGACATGGAACGTGGTTAAGAGAGGAATAAAAGAGGGGGCTCATAATTTGAAAACTCTAAGGTTTTCGAAAAGGTTTAGTAAACCGGCATGGATGGACTAGTACTACAAGAAACTCAAGCAGATATTAATCTCATTTTTTTCGATTTAGCAGATATTAATCTCTTGAACACACACCGGCACAAAATATGGGAACATATTACAAATCACTTCGGCAAATATTCTAACCTTTCATAGTTTCTAAGAATCGTTGGATATTCCTAGCTTTAAAAACACATCTTTCCTTCTGGGTTTTGCGTCACGATGTGGCGTGTTCCTTCAAATAATTTACCACCCTAGCTAATATGATAATTTCTTTTCAAGTGGGCCTGCCTCGCCACCACAGCGTTGTCCCTATATTGCGTGGATAATGATGTTTGATACATTGTTAGTATATTATGTACCAGATGCATTATGGATAGATTCCTGTGTTTAGTCGACGCTGCCTGCTGTACATGCAATGACAAAATGCACGACAACCAATTCCAGCCAGCTCAAGCAGATAATCCAAGGCACCGGGAATAGTCAACTATATATGTTTTTGGCCTTATATAGCTCGGTAAGGAAACTGCACCGACTGCTAAAAATGGAGGCATTCATGCAGTCTGATCGATGGTAGTAGTACAACATGTAAGACAAAACAATCAGAAATATGCAGTACCACCATATTTCCCTTAATTAAGTGTTTAATTAGCTTGCACAGCATCATCATCCCTATAGAACCATATTTAGCACTAACCCTTAGTGCCGCCGATAAGATTAACAAAGCCTAGAGAAGAACTCATGTCGCCTTTGTGAAATGCTCTTTTCCTAATTGAGGGAAAACCTGAGTTGCAACTCATACGCATCTCACAGATTAGCAAAAATCAATGCAAATCCACGGGATGAAGACTTGACCTAGCTCTAATTTAATCCTCATCCAGATAATAATTAGCAATTCTTAATAAAAACAGTTGTATCCAATATTAATCTGATGTCTAAGGCCTGGTATACCCTGAATGTGCAGGGAAATATTGTAAAGCTCATAGAGATACGACAAAGTACACACGTTGGCAATCGTAAAAGCAGAAATATCCACAAAAGTGTGCCTTGCATGATGGAATATAATGTTGTCTTTTCAAAATCATATGATTCAGGTAAACTAATCGATGCAAAAAAATCCGTTGATACCAAAGTCAATCTAGGTTTCATTGAAGAGGCAAGAACTAACCATAAATTTTTAAGAAAATAATTGCGTCATACTTTAACCTATACTTGAAATTGTTCAAACTTATTTTGGGCCATTATATTTTAGTTGGACTTTGGGGTGTATTGGCTGGTTGATGAAATTCATTATATATAAGTGATATGAGTGCTTACAGGTCTTCAGTTCAATATCTATTTAGTGTGCTCGTAATAAGAGTAGTTGAAACTAGCCATTCCATCCAATCACTACAAGGACACATGACCCCACTCCGCGATTTTTTTAGGGAAGCTAAAATATCTTGCAAAAGGATTTTTCTTCTGGAGTATGCATAGGCTTTCTCTGCTGCAAAAAATATGGGTTATAAATTTTTGCTGTGGTTTATCCATACCTGCAGATAATTACGCCATGGTAGGTGGAATGATGGATAGAGGTAAGGTGAACACGGCCGGCATACGTTATCATGTCCTGAATTGGAATTGACGTTTACACTCCTTTAGGCGTACTCTCTACTATTGGGGAACGCGCTACACAAAACAACACTTTTCCTAGACCATAACCAAGATCATATGTGAGAAGAGAGACAACGATTCTAGCATACTTTGATGAAACTGCTGAATCTGATGTTGTTCTAGCAAAAGTCTTGTTTTTGTTAGTTTTCGCAGGAAATAAAATTGGAGAAAAAAGTTTTTCACCAAAAGAGTGGACATGGAGCTTTGGATAGCCACGAGGCCCAAACGAGGCCAGGTGGCACACCCACCAGGGCCCGTTTGGCCCTCGGTCGTCGTCTCGCCTCCCCCTTCGCATGGTGCCTTATATACCCTAAAAACCTACCCTGCCAGTGGCACGAGATGTTTCACGAAACAGAGCTTCACCAAGACCACGATCTTCATTTCGGGGATTTTGAGGGCTTCTTCATCACCACCGCCACTAACCTCATCACCAACAACCTCACTCTCCATCACCATTAGTGAGTAGTTCTCTATAGGCTTAAGAGGTGGATGGGGTTTGGATGAGATTGATCATGTAATCATCCATATGTATCGAGATTTGAGGTGTTTGTCTTGAGAATATTCATGTATGAGTGTTGATACACCTTTGCTATGTTTAATGCTTGTTACTAGGGCCCGAGTGACATGATTTTAGTACTGAACCTATATTTCTTTATCATACTGTATCATATATATGAGGTTGATATCTATTTGCAAGGTGTATTACTTATTATTATGTTGATCCTGCGAATCCCTGAGGTGACAGATAGGAAAAAACAAAGGAAATATATGATAGTTCGAGGATATTGTGTGTTCATGAATCTTAATATTTTACTCGGGCTATTCGAAAGGACAAACCTTAATTTCTTGTAGTTTCAAATTGGCACCGGTAAAATGGGCAAGCATGATAAAAGATTGTATGCAAATTCTCTTTGTTAGTATGCATATCAATATTTGGAGCACACACCTACACACAACTAAATTATAGATGGAATGCTATGTTAGTTGGATTACATTATATGATCAATATCATTCATACAATACCCCACTACTATCTCATGCCTATGCTTTTAATTAGCCACTGAAAGTTACATACTACTACTTCCGATGAAAACTATAAATCTGCTGCTACTGTTTACTATTTACTATTTGCTTTTTACTATTTAAATTAACTGCTATAAAATCACCACTTGATTTGTTAGTTTATTGATATACAAGAAGTGCGGTTGAGAGTGACGTCTCAATTGCTTAAGTCCTATTGGTATTCTTGTGTTTCCCTTGAGTTGAAGTATTAATTTGGGTAACACTTCCCATTGAAGATTTCAGGTCCCCTATAGTTGTGGGCATCATCTACTCGCGAGGAGATGTATTATCGTTCGAACCGCTCCCATGATCAACTATCGCACATGCAAAAGGTAAACAAAGTGTTATAATTGGTCGTAAGAAAGTAAACAAAGTAATAAGTAAAAGCGTAGTGAGAAATGGGTTGAAACTTAATAAGATACAACATTCTCAAGGATTATTGGATCCATCTCTAGCATTAGGATTCATGTTAATCAAGATAAAATATGCTTTTAATCATATTGTGGGTGGAGAGAGCTCCATAACAAGATGCGCCTAGAAAGCCATCGGTCACCGCATCTCTAACTAACCGATGCGGCTAGCCTTCTGCAAACCACATATTGACCATCGTAATTAAGCGTTTTACCCCATGGTTATCGATATGAGCTTGGTGAGTCTCCCTTTATCCCACTCTTCCACGTGTTAAAGTGTCGATACCGTAATACCACTTCTCATCGTACACTTTACCACACTTCGAAGGGTAGTTCCGCTCCAGACCATAAGGCATATATTACATGGTGCACAACATATAATATCAATGGAGGGAACGAACACACATTAATAACTTAGAACCATAGATCATGTTAGATTCATCTCATATCCATGCTAAGGTTTATCCATCTCCCCAACACTACTAGGAAATGGCCTAGCCGTAAGATGGGTGTTAGTGCCGCACCAGGAGGGCGGTGCGCCACTACTACTTAGCAGTGGCGCACCGGAAAGTGGTGGGCCACTATAAAGAATGTAGTATTGGCGCACCTCCCCTGTGGTGCGCCACCACTAAGTTTGACCATGGGTTTGACCCAGCCTTATACATAGCAATGGCGCACCGTGCAGAGGTGCGCCACAGCTATTTTCGTACCAGTGGCGCACCTCTACATGGTGCACCATTGCTAGTGGCGCACCATCCTTGGTGCGCCACTGCTAGGTGGTGCACAAACATTTCCAACCCGTGGATCGCCTTTTCGAGTTTGCAAAAAATAAAAAGAAGTAGATAGAAAATTCAAAAAATAAAATCCTTTGAACTGCCCATGTATTATGTAATCTAGCTTTCATCAAAATTTGAAAAAATGAATTTCGATATATTATGCAAAATGGCATCATCTTTCGGTAAAATGGGTTTTCTGGTTGCATACGACCTCCGATGAAAAAAAAAATACATCAAAATCGATCTACGCAAAATTTCCTATTCGAATTCAACGGCCTACAGCCGTTTGGAGAAAAAATGGATTCGTAAAATTCAAAACAGAAACAGGACTTTTTTCAGGTTTTAGATTTTGGGCAAAAAATAGAAAAAAATTAGCGGTGGTGCACCCATGCCTTGGTGCGCCACTGCTAAGCTTCCCGCCCACGAATTTCAAAATTGGATTCAAAATGGGAGGAGCCGGCCACTTACCCCATCCTCCCTCCTCCTCCACACATTCTCCTGCTCTCATTCTCCTCTCCTCATCCTGCTCTCCTCCTCTCATCTCCTCCTCCCTTTCATCCTTTTCTTCTACTTCTCCTTTCACTCCGGCGACCTCCTCCACTATGTCGACCTCCGTTGACCTTACTTTCTGGCGAGCTCCTCCACTATGGTGACCTCCGGTGACCTTAATCTCCGACGACCCTACGACGACCCTCCGACGACCCTCCGGTGACCCTCTGGCCTCCATTACCTCTGGCCTTCGTCCTCTTGTTCATCCTCTCCTACATCCTCCATCTCCTCACCTCTCTTCACCTTTCCTCACTGATACGCGTACAGCACGCGACCGTTGGGAACCCCAAGAGGAAGGTGTGATGCGTACAGCAGCAAGTTTTCCCTGGGTTCGAAACCAAGGTTTATCGAACCAGTAGGAGCCAAGAAGCACGTTGAAGGTTGATGGCGGCGGAGTGTAGTGCGGCGCAATGATACGTCCAAAACGTATCTACTTTCCCGAACACTTTTGCTATTGTTTTGCCTCTAATTTGTGTATTTTGGATACAACTAACACGGACTAACGCTGTTTTCAGCAGAATTGCTCTGGTGTCTTGTTTTTGTGCAGAAATTCAACTTTCGGGAAAATCCTCGGAATTTATATCAATGGGCCTATTTTACCAGAAGACTTAGGGAGCCAGAAGGGCAAGCCAGGTGGAGGCCCGAGGGCCCCACACACCAGGGGGGCGCGGCCCAGGGGGGCGCGCCGCCCTAGTGTGTGGCCCCCTCGGCTGGCCTCCGACGCCCCCCTCTGGACTACTTAAAGGGTTCGATCTAAAAATCGCGAGGCAGAAGTCGAAGTCTCCAGAAACCCTCCAGTACGCCGCCACATCGCGAAACTCCATCTCGGGGGCCAGAAGTCGCTGTTCTGGCACTCCGTCGGGACGGGGAATTGGAGGAGATCATCGCCATCATCACCACCGACGCCTCTCCATCGACCAGCCATGTTTCCCCCATCCATGTGTGAGTAATTCCCCCGCTGTAGGCTGAAGGGGATGGTAGAGATTGGATGAGATTGGTCATGTAATAGCATAAGATTGTTAGGGCATAGTGCCTACTGTCCATAATTGGTACTTTGATGATATTGTTGCAACTTGTTATGCTTAATGCTTGTCACTAGGGCCCGAGTGCCATGATCTCAGATCTGAACATGTTATTATTTTATCATGATATGCATTGTTTTATGATCTTACCTGCAAGTTGTATGCACATGTCGCTGTCCGGAACCAATGGCCCCGAAGTGACAGAAATCGGGACAACCGGAGGGGATGGTAGTGATGTGTGGATCACATGTGTTCACGGAGCGTTAATGCTTTGCTCCGGTACTCTATTAAAAGGAGTACCTTAATATCCAGTAGATTCCCTAGAGGCCCGGCTGCCACCGGCTGGTAGGACAAAAGATGTTGTGCAAGTTTCTCATTGCGAGCACGTACGACTATATATGGAACACATGCCTATTGATTGCTTTGTACTTGGACACCGTTTTATTATTATCTGCAAATGCCCTGCTTTGATTGTTACATGAGTTTCTCTCATCCATGCAACGCCCGTCATCCATCCCTGTGCCTACAGTATTTTAATCCTGCTGTTTACTATAATCACTACTGTTGTCTCTGTTACTCTGCTGCTGTTATTTCACTAATGTTACTGCTATAAAACTATTACTACTGATAAACTCTTGCGAGCAAGTCTGTTTCCAGGTGCAGCTGAATTGACAACTCCGCTGTTAAGGCTTTTAAGTATTCTTTGTCTCCCCTTGTGTCGAATCAATAAATTAGGTTTTACTACCCGCGAAGACTATTGCGATCCCCTATACTTGTGGGTTATCAAGAATGTTTTCTGGCGCCGTTGCTGGGGAGCATATCTTTATTTGGAAGTTCACTTGGATTGATATTGTTCGCTGCAAATTCTCCATAATGGGTAAACCTCGCGATCCTAAAGTCTCCATATTACCATCCACTAGAAGAAAAGGTACAACTCTGAGTACCTCTGCTACTCTTGATTCACCATCTGTGATAAGTCAACTTGTTTCACCGCCACAAGCTTCACTTGCTGGTACTTCTGCTGAATCTGAAAATTCTCATAATATTGATAATGTTTCTGATGTGCTTGATGATAGTGGTTCATTGGGATCCTTTCTAGATGCTACAATTGCTAGGTCTAGACAAATTGAAAATACTGAAACTCCTAATGAAAATGCTACTACACCTGTTAATTCACCTGAACTTGATTATTCTAGTGATGATCCTGATGAGGATTATGTGGAGCTTAATGATGATTTTATTAATAGATGCAATGCTACTGCTGATACAAGAAAAATTAAAAAGTTTCTCGCACAATATACTGTTAGACATAAGCTATCTCCTGATCCTAAATTTGCCACATCTCCTATATGCATTAAGGATAAAGATTATGATTTTTCTCTTGATCTATCTCATATAGCTATTGTTGAGAAAACACCCTTTTGTGGTACTGAAAAAGAAAGTGCTGTAGAACACATGAATGAACTTTCTTCTATGAGTAGCTTGTTTTCTGATGATGTCAAGATGCGTACTTATTTTGTTGCTAAAATTTTTCCTTTCTCATTAAATGATGATGCTAAAACTTGGTATAATAATTTGCCTCCTGGTTCTATTAAAAGTCCAGGTGATTTTCTTGATGTTTTCTTTCGGAAATACTTTCCTGCTAGTGCTCAACATGCTGCTTTACAGAAAATTTATAGCTTTGACCAGGAAGATGGAGAGAAATTGCCTGAAGCATGGGAAAGATTTTGCTCTCTTATCAGGGCTCGACCTAGACATGAATTGGAAAAGCATGATTTACTTGATGTATTCTATAGTGGACTAACCGTTGAGTCTAGAGCATATTTGGATAGTTGTGCTGGTTGTGTTTTCAGGAAAAGAACTCCAGACGAAGCTGAGGAATTATTGGCTAAAATAGGCCGGAATCATGATGATTGGACTACACCTGAACCAACTCCGACGTCAATATTGAAGAAGAGGGGTTTAATTAAATTGAATGATGAAGATATGAGGGAAGCCAAGAAGTCTCTCAAGGAGAAAGGTATTAAATCCGAAGATGTGAAGAATCTACCTCCCATAGAAGATATATGTGAGATAATTCCCCCTTCATCCATGATTGAGGTAAACTCCCTTCAACGCTTTACTAGGGAAGATATTCCGTATTCAAAACCTCCTGCTCAATGCTTAGATGAGTTTGATAATTATATTGTTAAGCAAGAAAATTTTAATATGAGAGTAGAGAATCATCTAATGGAAAATTCTCAAGCTATTAGCAATTTGCATGATATTGTGGAGAGAACCTCCAATGATGTTAAGATGCTTGTTAAACATTTTCAAATGGTTCAAACTCAAATTGATCAACTCACTAAAGTGCAAAGTGACCTGTTAAAAAATAATTCTAAAGAGAAACATGCTTATGAAGTAACAACTAGAGGTGGTGTCTCTACCCAGGATCCTCTATATCCTGAAGGGCATCCCAAAAGAGTTGAACAAGATTCTCAACGAATTGAAACTAGTGCTCCTTCTAAGAAAAAGAAGAAGAAACATAAAAATGTTGTAGAATCCTCTGAACCTGTTAATGATCCTAATAGTATTTCTATTTCCGACGCTGAAACCGAACGTGGTAATGAACATGATAATGATAATGATAAGGATGATGCTTCTGATAAAGAAGAGGTTGAAGATGAACCTGAAAAGCATGCTAAAAATAAAAAGTATACTAAAGAAGATTTTATTGCTAAGAAACATGGTAATGAAAGAGAACCTTGGGTGCAAAAGCAAATGCCTTTTCCTGCTAAGAAACTAAAATCAAAGGAAGAGGAACACTATAATAAATTTTGTGATCGGATGAAACCTTTATTCTTGCAAATCTCTTTGACTGATGCTATTAAATTGCCTCCTTATTCAAAGTATATGAAAGATATTGTCACTAACAAGAGGAAAATCCCCAATGAGGAGATTTCCACTATGCTTGCTAATTACTCTTTCAATGGCAAAGTTCCAAAGAAGTTGGGCGACCCAGGTATACCTACTATTCCTTGTTCTATCAAGAATAATTATGTTAAAACTGCTCTATGTGATTTGGGAGCCGGTGTTAGTGTTATGCCTTTTTCTCTTTATAAGAGACTTTATTTAGATAAGTTGATACCTACTGATATATCTTTGCAAATGGCTGATAAATCTACTGCTATTCCTGTTGGTATATGTGAGGATGTTCCTGTTCAAGTTACTAATAATTGTTTGATATTAACTGATTTTGTTGTGTTGGAAATGCCTGAAGATGATAATATGTCTATTATTCTTGGGATACCTTTTCTTAACACCGCAGGGGCTGTTATTGATTGCAATAAAGGAAAGGTTACTTTCAATGTTGATGACAAGGAGCATACCGTCTATTTCCCCAAGAGGATTGATAAAGTATGTGGAGTTAATACTATTTCTAATGTGACAACTATCAAAGTTGGAACTATCGATTGTCCTATATATGAGCCTAAAGAAGGATATGAAAGTCTTATGATTGGATCCATATCAATACAATTCAAGGTAACATGATTGATTTGAGGTTTATTTCTTCTTATGCTATGTAAAATTTATTTGGTGGCAAGACTTGATCAACCTTGTTAACAAATACTTTTTATATGCATAGAGGAGGTAAACAACATCTCTTTCTTCCTCCACTTGTTTTACTTGCTGTAGCACTTTGTTGCAAAGTTCCTTAGTTAATTAGAGATTTCAAATTTTTTCCTGTCCAGTAATAATAAACTTAATGCCCAGAAATGTGCATTTTTCAAAGTTTTCAAAAATTCACAAAAATTATACCGTTGGTCCTATTTTTCGAAAATGCATCTTGGAGCACCTGGGGATGACCAGTGGGGCACCCCTGGGTGGCACCCCACAGGCCGGCGCGGCCAGCAAGGGGGGCGCGCCACCCTGGTGTGTGGGTCCCCCTTTGCCCCACTTTAGCATCTCTTCCTCCCACACTTCTCTCTCCCGAAAAAATCAACACCAGCTTTCTCTCACTCGTGTTTCTACTCAAGAGCTCAAGATTTCTTGATCTCTTTGCTCAGCCCAGATTTCTATCTGAAATTTGGCATATTTGCTCTCCGGTATGTGACTCCTCCGATTATCCAAGTAGAATTTTGTTTGGTTGAGTATATCTTGAATATTTTGCTGCTGTAGGTAACATGTTTAGTGAACTTGCATGCTTGTTATAAGATGTATAAACTAGTTTTGATGCATAATTAGTACTCTAGCAAGTTCCTATAGTAGTTCCCCTCAATTATATGTCACCAAATCAGATTTTATGTTGTTTGTTGAAAATTTCAAAAAATGGAGTGGAATAGACATCAACTAAACCAACAAGAATTGGAGGTGCAACAAGTCATGAGAGTGAACCGCGAAGAGGGAGTATACCCCTCTTACTACCCGTGCACAGATTTCATGAGAAGTGCAGGAATCTTGGGAGATGTTCAGAATCTAATTTCTCATGCAGGGTTGAATGATTTTGTTGACGGAGAACCACGCCAATATGCAAAATTTACTATGTCTGTTGTGCAGGATTTTAAGTTCAATTGGTCGCAATCTAACCCCATGGTTCAGTATAAAATTTATAATAAAACTGTCAACTTGCCATTCAATGATTTTTGTACATCAATTAGAGTACCGCAATGGGGATCATGCGAGAAGATAAGGGGATCGCCGCGAGAGCTCTTAAACCTTTTCGAGAGGATTTGTCATGGAAGGAGCTTCTCAGAGGATGGTGGTAAAATCAGCAGCATTCAACTCCCAGCTATCCGCTACTTTGCTTATTTCATTACTAAATGCGTTCTTGCTAGAAAGAATGGTAGTAAACTATCCATCCAGGATTTAGCTTTTCTAGCAGCTGCACTGCAAGGTAGTAAGGCTTATAATTTGGGTGCGTTGATAGCTTATAGACTTGCTACTAACCGTGAGAAGGGCGGAATCTGTGGAGGTCTCATCGCCTCTCGTTTACTAGCTTTGCATGGTGTAGAACCTCACCATCTTGATATTCAACTTCCCATAGAAAAACTTGACATAGTCTCCATGATTAAACATGAATTTGTTTCTGATTAATCTAATTTGGGTAACCTATTTTACAAGATAACATTTTATAAGAAAGCTTGGAGAATAACTAAGAAAACTGAAAAACTAGTAAGATTGCCTGCGCCTGTTCTATTTAACCTTGATTCCAGGGAGGATTGGTCAGTCACAGAAGGTGCACTGAATGCACACATAGAGGGAGGAGGCCATCATGCAAGAGACAACACGGAGGAGGCCGAGGAACACCTCGACTCGTCATCCGATGCAGCAAGTTCTTCGCATCAACATTTTGGACATGTGGAGCCTCCACGCTTTAATTCTGCACAGGGACCTCATTATGACTACGCCATGTATGATCCACCGGCGTGGAACAGCGACCCTCGCTGGGGTTGAACTCCACTTAGACCAAAAGCCTAAGCTTGGGGGGAGGTATACCGGCATCACTCATTCTTTGCATATTATGGTTGCTGGATACTTGTATATACTTGTTTAGTTTCTTTGAGTGGTTTTCTAATGAGAGGGAGATGATATTTGGGGAAGTGCTGCCTGAAAACAGATTCTGGACTGTTACCAAAAAAATTCTCAAAAATAGCCAGAACGATATTTTGCGAAGCCCATTTTTGTGCATGTTCCCCAGGTTGTTATCTAACTTTCATTAGTTGAACACTTTTCAATTTGAGCAGTGGAAGAATTTCTTAAAAATCTAGTACTGTACTGCTGTCAAGTTTGACGAATTTCTGCTGCTTTGTGTTTATGTGACTCTTCTAGTTTCCATTTTCTTGTTTTTGCTTTGTTTCTTTCCTAAAACACAAAAAGACCAAAAATATTTCTGTTGTTTCTCTTCACCATTTGCTTGTTTTGGTTTCTTGCATTTATTTTGCTTTATTTGCTATCGTTGGTTTGCTATAAGAAAATCCAAAAAGATTTTGCTTTGTTTGCTTGTTTTCTTTTGTTCTTGTTTCCAATTCAAAAACACCAAAAATATTTGCTGTTCTTCTTTGCTTTGTAAGTTCACTATGAGTTCAATGGTCTTCGATGGCTGGAGCGTGGTTTTCATTTCATATTATCCAAGCTACACAAGTGAAAGGCAATAATGACGATCTACGACAATTGAATTGTGGTGAGAGGCTGGTATGAACTCTATTTGTTTTCATTTTTGTACATATACTCATCCATGTGAGCATGCTTAGTTGGTTCATGTGAGGTATATGTCATTTAAGAAAGTCTAGTAGTTCATGATCTCTCATGTTTAGCTCCAATTTATTAATATGAGTAACATGTCATGGATGTTTGCTTGCATTGTTTTATTCATAAGTAGGTATGACATTATGGTATCCTCCTCTGAATAATTCATTTGTATCGACTTGGCACATGCTCACGCATGCATATGACTGAACAAAAGTCAATTAAGCCTCGATGATTTACATTGCTTGAGAGTTCTTGTATCACTTTTATGCCTCCGTTAATTTATTTTGCCGCAAGCATAATTATGACAGTGACTACTCTCTTGATTTGTCGCTCCCCAGTCTATTGCTAGCCTTCACTTGTACTGAGCGGGAACGCTGCTCGTGCTTCCAAACACCTGAAAACCAAGTTGTTCCAAAGTGTCCACCATAAATACCTATGCATGGCATTTCAAACCATTCCAAGTAAATTCTCATGCGCTACCTTTAAAACCTTCAAAATGCTTCTCAATTTGTGTTAATGTTTTATAGCTCATGAGGAAGTATGTGGTGTTTATCCTTCAACCTTGTCATTTACTCTTGACGGACTTTCATAATGGACTAGTGGCACATCCGCTTATCCAATAATTTTGCAAAAAGAGCTGGCAATGGGGTGCCCAGCCCCGACTAATAACTTCATTAATAATTCTCTTCACATGTTTTGCTCTGATTCTTCAGTAAGCAACTTAATTTTGCAAATAGACACTCCTCCATGGTATGAGATTGATGGAAGGCACCCGAGGATTCGGTTAGCCATGGCTTGTGTAAGCAAAGGTTGGGGGAGTGTCACTCATAATAAAAACTAAAGTACATGTGTAAACAAAAGAGAAGAGGGATGATCTACCTTGCTGGTAGAAATAACGTCCTTCATGGGAGCCGCTCTTGAAAGTCCGGTTGGCGAGGTAGTTGGCGTACCCATTACCATTCGTTGACAACAACAAACACCTCTCAAAATGATTTTACTCCTATTTTAAAAATGAAAAGCTCTAGCGCATGTTAATCCCTGCTTCCCTCTGCGAAGGGTCAATCTTTTACTTTTATGTTGTGTCTCCATCCTTTCTTTGAGCACTTTCTTGAGAGCACAACTGTCATTCTTAGTATAATATGCTTGTCCCAAAATATGATTGACTGTGGTATAACTTTGATGCTTTTATCTTTGACAATCTCTATTTCTAGTCTTTCTATGAACCTCAGAGGTGCCTGGGCATTTATGTTTTGCTGTTCAAATTCGGGCAAGCGAGATACCACTTTATCATATTCTTTTATGAACATTGCAATCCTGCTTATAGACATGATTCATGATACTTATTATTAATTGTTGGTACATCTCCATGATTGATATATCTGTTGGATGATCTTATTTGCATGTACCTTATTATGAACTACCTAAGTGTTAGCCATATCATGAGAATATTTACATCATATGAGCAAATGTGTTCGTGAAAGTTCTTTTATCGCACTCAGTTGTTAACTGAATTGCTTGAGGACAAGCAATAAGCTAAGTTTGGGGGGAGTTGATACGTCCAAAACGTATCTACTTTCCCGAACACTTTTGCTATTGTTTTGCCTCTAATTTGTGTATTTTGGATACAACTAACACGGACTAACGTTGTTTTCAGCAGAATTGCTCTTGTGTCTTGTTTTTGTGCAGAAATTAAACTTTCGGGAAAATCCTCGGAATTTGTATCAATGGGCCTATTTTACCAGAAGACTTAGGGAGCCAGAAGGGCAAGCCAGGTGGAGGCCCGAGGGCCCCACACACCAGACCGGCGCGGCCCAGGGGGGGCGTGCCGCCCTAGTGTGTGGCCACCTCGGCTGGCCTCCGACGCCCCCCTCTGGACTACTTAAAGGATTCGATCTAAAAATCGCGAGGCAGAAGTCGAAGTCGCCAGAAACCCTCCAGTACGCCGCCACATCGCGAAACTCCGTCTCGGGGGCCAGAAGTCGCTGTTCTGGCACTCCGCCGGGACGGGGAATTGGAGGAGATCATCACCATCATCACCACCGACGCCTCTCCATCGACCAGCCATGTTTCCCCCGTCCATGTGTCAGTAATTCCCCTGCTGTAGGCTGAAGGGGATGGTAGGGATTGGATGAGATTGGTCATGTAATAGCATAAGATTGTTAGGGCATAGTGCCTAGTGTCCGTAATTGGTACTTTGATGATATTGTTGCAAATTGTTATGCTTAATGCTTGTCACTAGGGCCCGAGTGCCATGATCTCAGATCTGAACATGTTATTATTTCATCATGATATGCATTGTTTTATGATCTTACCTGCAAGTTGTATGCACATGTCGCTGTCCGGAACCAATGGCCCCGAAGTGACAGAAATCGGGACAACCGGAGGGGATGGTAGTGATGTGAGGATCACATGTGTTCACGGAGCGTTAATGCTTTGCTCCGGTACTCTATTAAAAGGAGTACCTTAATATCCAGTAGATTCCCTAGAGGCCCGGCTGCCACCGGCTGGTAGGACAAAAGATGTTGTACAAGTTTCTCATTGCGAGCACGTACGACTATATATGGAACACATGCCTATTGATTGCTTTGTACTTGGACACCGTTTTATTATTATCTGCAAATGCCCTGCTTTGATTGTTACATGAGTTTCTCTCATCCATGCAACGCCCGTCATCCATCCCTGTGCCTACAGTATTTTAATCCTGCTGTTTACTATAATCACTACTGATGTCTCTGTTACTCTGCTGCTGTTATTTCACTACTGTTACTGCTATAAAACTGTTACTACTGATAAACTCTTGCGAGCAAGTCTGTTTCCAGGTGCAGCTGAATTGACAACTCCGCTGTTAAGGCTTTCAAGTATTCTTTGTCTTCCCTTGTGTCGAATCAATAAATTGGGTTTTACTACCCGCGAAGACTATTGCGATCCCCTATACTTGTGGGTTATCACGCAACACCAGGAATTCCGGTGCGAACGTGGAACCTGCACAACACAACCAAAGTACTTTGTCCCAACGTAACAGTGAGGTTGTCAATCTCACCGGCTTGCTGTAACAAAGGATTAGATGTATAGTGTGGATGATGATTGTTTGCAGAAAACAGTAGAACGAGTATTGCAGTAGATTGTATTCGATGTAAAGAATGGACCGGGGTCCACAGTTCACTAGAGGCGTCTCTCTCATAAGAATAAGCATGTTGGGTGAACAAATTACAGTTGGGCAATTGACAAATAAAGAGGGCATGACCATGCACATACATGTTATGATGAGTATTGTGAGATTTAATTGGGCATTACGACAAAGTACATAGACCGCTATCCAGCATGCATCTATGCCTAGAAATTCCACCTTCAGGTTATCATCCGAACCCCCTCCAGTATTAAGTTGTAAACAACAGACAATTGCATTAAGTATGGTGCGTAATGTAATCAACAAATACATCCTTAGACATAGCATTGATGTTTTATCCCTAGTGGCAACAGCACATCCACAACCTTAGAACTTTCTGTCACTGTCCCAGATTTAATGGAGGCATGAACCCACTATGGAGCATAAATACTCCCTCTTGGAGTTACGAGCAAAAACTTGGCCAGAGCATCTACTAGTAACGGAGAGCATGCAAGATCATAAACAACACATAGATAATAGATTGATAATCAACATAACATAGCATTCACTATTCATCGGATCCCAACAAACACAACATGTAGCATTACAGATAGATGATCTTGATCATGTTAGGCAGCTCACAAGATCCAACAATGATAGCACAATTAGGAGAAGATGACCATCTAGCTACTGCTATGGACCCATAGTCCAGGGGTAGACTACTCACACATCACTCCGGAGGCGACCATGGCGGTGAAGAGTCCTCCGGGAGATGATTCCCCTCTCCGGCAGGGTGCCGGAGGCGATCTCCTGAATCCCCCGAGATGGGATTGGCGGCGGCGGCGTCTCTGGAAGGTTTTCCGTATCGTGGCTCTCGGTACTGGAGTTATTCTCGACGAAGGCTTAAGTAGGCGGAAGAGGTAGGTTTAGAGGCGACGCGAGGGGCCCACACCACAGGCCGGCGCGGCCAGGGGCTGGGCCGCGCCGCCCTAGTGTGGCGTCGCCTCGTCGCCCCACTTCGTATCTCCCCCGGTGTTCTGGAAGCTTCGTGGAAAAATAAGATCCTGGGCATTGATTTCGTCCAATTCCGAGAATATTTTCTTACTAGGATTTCTGAAACCAAAAACAGCAGAAAACAGCAACTGGCTCTTCGGCATATCGTTAATAGGTTAGTGCTGGAAAATGCATAAATATGACATAAATTATGTATAAAACATGTAGGTATCATCAATAAAGTAGCATGGAACATAATAAATTATCGATACGTTGGAGACGTATCAGCATCCCCAAGCTTAGTTCCTGCTCGTCCCGAGTAGGTAAACGATAACAAAGATAATTTCTGAAGTGACATGCCATCATAATTTTGATCATACTATTGTAAGCACATGTAATGAATGCAGCGATCAAAGCAATGGTAAATGCAATGAGTAAACAATTGAATCATATAGCAAAGACTTTTCATGAATAGTACTTTCAAGGCAAGCATCAATAGGTCTTGCATAAGAGTTAACTCATAAAGCAATAAATTCAAAGTAAAGGTATTGAAGCAACACAAAGGAAGATTAAGTTTCAGCGGTTGCTTTCAACTTGTAACATGTATATCTCATGGATATTGTCAATGTAAAGTAATATAACAAGTGCAATATGCAAGTATGTAGAAATCAATGCACAGTTCACACAAGTGTTTGCTTCTTGAGATGGAGAGAAATAGGTGAACTGACTCAACATAAAAGTAAAAGAAAGGCCCTTCGACGAGGGAAGCATCGATTGCTATATTTGTGCTAGAGCTTTGATTTTGAAAACAAGAAACAATTTTGTCAACGGTAGTAATAAAGCATATGCATCATGTAAATTATATCCTACAAGTTGCAAGCCTCATGCATAGTATACTAATAGTGCCCGCACCTTGTCCTAATTAGCTCGGATTACCTGGATTATCACCGCAATACATATGTTTTAACCAAGTGTCACAAAGGGGTACCTCTATGCCGCCTGTACAAAGGTCTAAGGAGAAAGCTCGCATTGGATTTCTCGCTTTTGATTATTCTCAACTTAGACATCCATACCGGGACAACATAGACAACAGATAATGGACTCCTCTTTAATGCATAAGCATTCAACAACAATTAATTTTCTCATATGAGATTGAGGATATTTGTCCAAAACTGAAACTTCCACCATGGATCATGGCTTTAGTTAGCGGCCCAATGTTCTTCTCTAACAATATGCATGCTCAAACCATTCAACTCATGGTAAATCGCCCTTAGTTCAGACAAGACGAACATGCATAGCAACTCACATGATATTCAACAAAGAGTAGTTGATGGCGTCCCCAGGAACATGGTTATCGCACAACAAGCAACTTAATAAGAGATAAAGTGCATAAGTACATATTCAATACCATAATAGTTTTTAGGCTATTTGTCCCATGAGCTATATATTGCAAAGATAGGGGATAGAAATTTAAAGGTAGCACTCAAGCAATTTACTTTGGAATGGTGGAGAAATACCATGTAGTAGGTAGGTATGGTGGACACAAGTGGCATAGTGTTTGGCTCAAGGATTTTGGATGCATGAGAAGTGTTCCCTCTCGATACAAGGTTTAGGCTAGCAAGGTTATTTGAAACAAACACAAGTATGAAGCAGTATAGCAAAACTCACATAAAAGACATATTGTAAGCATTATAAGACTCTATACCGTCTTCCTTGTTGTTCGACCCTTACTAGAAAATATCTAGACCTTAGAGAGACCAATTATGCAAACCAAATTTTAGCAAGCTCTATGTATTTCTTCATTAATAGGTGCAAAGTATATGATGCAAGAGCTTAAACATGAGCTCAACAATTGCCAAGTATCAAATTATTCAAAACATTCTACCAATTACCACATGTAGCATTTCCCGTTTCTAACCATATAACAATTTAACGAAGCAGTTTTAACCTTCGCCATGAATATATGAGTAAAGCCTAAGGACATATTTGTCCATATGCAACAGCGGAGCGTGTCTCTCTCCCACACAATGAATGCTAGGATCCACTTTATTCAAACAAAACAAAAACGAAAACAAACAGACGCTCCAAGCAAAGTACATAAGATGTGATGGAATAAAAATATAGTTTCACTAGAGGAACCTGATAATGTTGTCGATGAAGAAGGGGATGCCTTGGGCATCCCCAAGCTTAGACGCTTGAGTCTTGTTAAAATATGCAGGGGTGAACCACCGGGGCATCCCCAAGCTTAGAGCTTTCACTCTCCTTGATCATATTGTATCATCCTCCTCTCTTGATCCTTGAAAACTTCCTCCACACCAAACTCAAAACAACTCATTAGAGGGTTAGTGCACAATCAAAATTCACATGTCCAGAGGTGACATAATCATTATTAACACTTCTGGGCATTGCACAAAGCTACTGAAAGTCAATGGAATAGAAAAATTCATCAAGCATAGCAAAACAAGCAATGCGAAATAAAAGGCAGAATCTGTCAAAAACAGAACAGTCTGTAAAGACGAATTTCTAAGAGGCACCAGACTTGCTCAAATGAAAATTCTCAAATTGAATGAAAGTTGCGTACATATCTGAGGATCACTCACGTAAATTGGCATAATTTTCTGAGTTACCTACAGAGAATTAGGCCCAGATTCGTGACAGCAAGAAATCTGTTTCTACGCAGTAATCCAAATCTAGTATGAACCTTACTATCAAAGACTTTACTTGGCACAACAATGCAACAAAACTAAGATAAGGAGAGGTTGCTACAGTAGTAACAACTTCCAAGACTCAAATATAAAATAAAAGTGCAGTAGTAAAATCATGGGTTGTCTCCCATAAGCGCTTTTCTTTAACGCCTTTCAGCTAGGCGCAGAAAGTGTGTATCAAGTATTATCAAGAGATGATGCATCTACAGCGGGGTTTGGAGTTTTCTCAACCATGCATTGTATTTTGTATACATAAGTTTCAGATGCTCCCTTTTCATTAGTCTTGGGCTTGCTACTCTCATCAAACAAATTTTCAGGGACAAGCCAAGCATAATTATCATCTAGAGCTTCATGTATTCCTAGGAGCTTGCAAGGTATTGGTGCTTTAATCTCCCCACCATCATTAACATTATTAGTGTACTTAATTCTATCCATATCCATCTTTTCAAGTGTTCTATTAAAATCGGTGAACATACCAAACCTCTTATGCTTAATAAAAACTTTTCTAGCTTCTTTGGCTATATCCTCAAATTCTCGCACAAGGACTTTTAAAACAAAATCTCTCTTTTCTCCCCTCTCCATATCAGAAAGTGTAAGAAACATGTGTTGTATCATGGGGTTGAGACTAATAAATCTAGTTTCCATCATGCGTACCAAACAGACAGAGGCATCTTCATAGGTAGGGACAGTTTTTGCCAGGGGTATATCTTCAAGATCTTCATGCATACTAACATGGGTGAAAAATTCTTCTATATTATCTCTTCCAATTATAGACCCTTGTCCTACTGGTATATCTTTTAAAGTAAAATTAGGAGGAAACATGATGAAATAAGTAAGGCGAATGCAAATAACTAATTTTTTGTGTTTTTAATATGGAGAATGCAAACAAGACAGCAAATAAAGTAAAACTAGCAACTAATTTTTTTGTATTTTGATATAATGCAGCAAACAAAGTGAAGGAGATATGCCCAAGAGGCAATAATAAAAGTGGTTATTATATATCTTTATGTTTATGATAAATGTTTATATGTCATGCTATAATTGTATTAACCGAAACATTAGTACATGTGTGATATGTAAACAACAAAGAGTCCCTAGTATGCCTCTTAACTAGCTTGTTGATTAATGGATGATTAGTTTCATAATCATGAACATTGGATGTTATTAATAACAAGGTTATGTCATTATATGAATGATGTAATGGACACACCCAATTAAGCATAGCATAAGATCACGTCATTAAGTTATTTGCTATAAGCTTTCGATACATAGTTACCTAGTCCTTATGACCATGAGATCATGTAAATCACTTATACCAGAAAGGTACTTTGATTACACCAAACGCCACTGCGTAAATGGGTGGTTATAAAGGTGGGATTAACTATCAGGGAAGTATGAGTTGAGGCATATGGATCAACAGTGGGATTTGTCCATCCCGATGACGGATATATATACTCTGGGCCCTCTCGGTGGAATGTCGTCTAATGTCTTGCAAGCATATGAATAAGTTCATAAGAGACCACATACCACGGTACGAGTAAAGAGTACTTGTCAGGAGACGAGGTTGAACAAGGTATAGAGTGATACCGATGATCAAACCTCGGACAAGTAAAATATCGCGTGACAAAGGGAATTGGTATCGTATGTGAATGGTTCATTCGATCACTAAAGTCATCGTTGAATATGTGGGAGCCATTATGGATCTCCAGATCCCGTTATTGGTTATTGGTCGGAGTGAGTACTCAACCATGTCCGCATAGTTCGCGAACCGTAGGGTGACACACTTAAAGTTGGATGTTGAAATGGTAGAACTTGAATATGGAATGGAGTTCGAATATTTGTTCGGAGTCCCGGATGAGATCCCGGACATCACGAGGAGTTCCGAAATGGTTCGGAGAATAAGATTCATATATAGGAAGTCATTTTATGAGATTTAAAATGATCCGGAAGGTTCTATGGAAGGTTCTAGAAGGTTCTAGAAAAGTCCGGAAGAAACCACTATGGAAGGCGGAGTCCCAAAGGGACTCCACCTCCATGGCCGGCCAACCCTAGAAGGGGAGGAGTCCCAAGTGGACTCCCCCTATGGGGGCCGGCCAACCCCCCACATGGAAGGGGGGAATCCCACCCCAAGTGGGATTCCCACCTTGGGTAGGTTTCCCTATCACATGGAAGGTTTTGGGTTCGGGTCTTATTCGGAGACTTGTAGTCCAACACTTGGGGCTTCCACCTATATAATGAGGGACAATGGGAGGGGGCCGGCCACCCCAATAACCACCAAGGTGGCCGCACCCCTTAGTGGCCGGCGCCCCCCTCTCCCCAAACCCTAGCCGCCCCGCTCCTCCACTTCCCGCACGCTTAGCGAAGCTCCGCCGGATTTCTCCACCACCACCGGCACCACGCCGTCGTGCTGTCGGATTCAAGAGGAGCTACTACTTCCGCTGCCCGCTGGAACGGGGAGGTGGACGTCGTCTTCATCAACAACCGAACGTGTGACCGAGTACGGAGGTGCTGCCCATTCGTGGCGTCGTGATCAAGATCTTCTACGCGCTTTTGCAAGCGGCAAGTGAACGTCTACCGCAGCAACAAGAGCCTCATCTTGTAGGCTTTGGAATCTCTTCAAGGGTGAGACTCGATAATCCCCTCGTTGCTACCGTCTTCTAGATTGCATCTTGGCTTGGATTGCGTGTTCGCGGTAGGAAAACTTTTGTTTTCTATGCAACGTTATCCTACAGTGGTATCAGAGCCGTGTCTATGCATAGATGGTGGCACGAGTAGAACACAATGGTTTTGTGGGCGTTGATGCTCTCGTTGTCTTTAGTTTGAGTACTTTGCATCTTTGTGGCATAGCGGGATGAAGCGGCTCGGACTAACTTTACATGACCGCGTTCATGAGACTTGTTCCTCGTTCGACATGCAACTTGTATTGCATAAGAGGCTTTGCGGGTGTCTGTCTCTCCTACTATAGTGAAGATTCAATTTACTCTTCTATTGACAACATTAGTATCAACATTGTGGTTCATGTTCGTAGGTAGATTAGATCTCTCTCGAAAACCCTAAACCACGTAAAATATGCAAACCAAATTAGAGACGTCTAACTTGTTTTTGCAGGGTTTGGTGATGTGATATGGCCATAATGTGATGATGAATATGTATGAGATGATCATTATTGTATTGTGGCAACCGGCAGGAGCCTTATGGTTGTCTTTAAATTTCATGTTGAGTAGTATTTCAAAGTAGTTGTAATAGTTGCTACATGGAGGACAATCATGAAGACGGTGCCATTGACCTTGACGCTACGCCGACGATGATGGAGATCATTCCCGAAGATGATGGAGATCATGTCTGTGCTTTGGAGATGAAGATTAAAGGCGCAAAGACAAAAGTGCCATATCATATCACATATGAACTGCATGTGATGTTAATCCTTTTATGCATCTTGTTTTGCTTAGATTGCGACGGTAGCATTATAAGATGATCCCTCACTAAAATCTCAAGATAATAAAGTGTTCATCCTTAGTAGCACCGTTGCCAAGACTTGTCGTTTCGAAGCATCTCGTGATGATCGGGTGTGATAGAATCAACAAGTGCATACAACGGGTGCAAGACAGTTTTGCACATGCGGATACTAAGGTGGCCTTGACGAGCCTAGCATGTACAGACATGGTCACGGAACACGTGATACCGAAAGGTAGAGCATGAATCATATGGTTGATATGATGAACACTTTGAGTGTTCGCCATTGAAATCACACCTTGTCTCGTGATGATCGGACATAGGTGCGGTGGATTTGGTTCGTGTGATCACTAAGACAATGCGAGGGATATTGTTTTGAGTGGGAGTTCACCTAGATTTTTAATTATGTTGAATTAAAATTTGAACTCAATTTGTCATAAACTTAGTCTAAAATTTTGCAAATATATGTTGTAGAGATGGCGTCCCCAATCAATTTTAACCAGTTCCTAGAGAAAGAAAAACTTAAGAGCAACGGTAGCAACTTCACCGACTGGTTCCGTCATGTGAGGATCTTCCTCTCTGGCGGAAATCTGCAATATGTGCTTGATGCACCGCTAGGTGACCCTCCTGCAGAAACTGAAACCGATGAAGTAAAAGCTGTTTACGCGACTCGGAAAGCTCAGTACTCTCAAGTTCAGTGTGCCATCACTGCGATCTGAATCCGATCTTCAAAAACGTTTTGAGCACCACGATCCTCATGAGTTGATGAATGAGCTGAAAGCTATATTTGAGACTCATGCGGCCGTGGAATGCTATGAAGCATCAAAACATTTCTTCAAATTTGTATGATGGAAGAAGGCAGCTCGTTAGTGAGCACATGCTCGCCATGACCGGGCATGCGAAGAAACTCGATGACTTGGGAATAGTGATTCCTAATAGGCGGGGATTAATCGTGTCCTTCAATCACTGCCACCAAGTTACAAGAACTTTGTGATGAACTACAATATGCAGAACATGAACAAGGAGTTACCTGAACTCTTTGGCATGCTAAAAGCTGCTGAGATTGAGATCAAGAAAGAGCACCAAGTGTTGATGGTCAACAAGACCACCAGTTTCAAGAAACATGGCAAGTCTAAGGGAAAATTCAAGAAGGGTGGCAAGAAAGCTGCCACGCCTCCTGTGAAACCTAAGAACGGCCCTAAGCCTGATGCTGAGTGCTATTCGCAAGGAGAAGGGACACTGGAAGTGTAATTGCTCCAAGTATCTGGCTGATCTGAAGAGCGGCCTTGTCAAGAAGAAGAAAGAAGGTATATCTGATATACATGTTATAGATGTTTATCTCACTGGTTCTCGTTCTAGTACCTGGGTATTTGATACTGGTTCGGTTGCTCATATTTGTAACTCGAAACAGGAACTAAAGAATAAACGAAGACTACTGAAAGATGAAGTGACAATGCGCGTTGGAAACGGATCCAAAGTCGATGTGATCATTGTCGGCACACTTCCTCTACATCTACCTTCGGGATTAGTTTTAAGCCTAAATAATTGTTATTTTGTACCCGCGTTGAGCATGAACATTATATCTGGATCTTGTTTAATGCAAGACGGTTATTCATTCAAGTCTAAGAATAATGGTTGTTCTATTTTTATGAATAATATCTTTTATGGTCGAGCACCTAAAAAGAATGGCTTATTTCTGTTAGATCTCGATAGTAGTGATACGCATATACATAACATTGATGCTAAGCGAATTAAATTGAATGATAATTCTACTTATATGTGGCACTGTCGTCTTGGTCATATTGGAGTGAAACGCATGAAGAAACTCCATAGCGATGGATTACTTGAATCACTTGACTTTGAGTCACTTGATAGATGTGAAGCATGTCTAATGGGAAAAATGACTAAGACTCCATTTTCTGGTATGATGGAGTGAGCTACTTACTTATTGGAAATCATACATACCGATGTGTGCGGACCAATGAGCGTAGCATCGCGCGGTGGTTATCGTTATGTTCTAACCTTCACAAATGATCTAAGTAGATATGGGTATATCTATTTCATGAAACATAAATTCGAAACTTTCGAGAAGTTTAAGGAATTCCAAAGTGAAGTAGAAAATCAACGTAACAAGAAGATTAAATTTCTACGATCTGATCGTGGAGGTGAATATCTGAGTTATGAGTTTGGCATGCATTTAAAGAAATGCGAAATACTTTCACAATTGACCCCGCCGGGAACACCACAACAAAACGGTGTGTCCGAACGTCGTAATCGAACTCTCTTAGATATGGTTCGTTCTATGATGTCTCTTACTGATTTGCCGTTATCATTTTGGAGTTATGCATTAGAGACAGCCGCATTCACTTTAAATAGAGCACCATCAAAATCCGTAGAAACGACACCGTATGAATTATGGTTTAATAAGAAACCTAAGATGTCGTTCCTTAAAGTTTGGGGTTGCGAAGCCTATGTAAAGAAGTTACAACCGGACAAGCTAGAACCCAAAGCAGAGAAATGCGTCTTCATAGGATACCCTAAGGAAACTATAGGGTACACTTTCTATCACAAATCCGAAGGCAAAATCTTTGTTGCTAAGAACGGAACCTTTCTTGAGAAAGAATTTCTCACTAAAGAAGTGACTGGAAGAAAAGTAGAACTCAATGAGATTGATGAATCTATACTCGTTGATCAGAGTAGCGCGATCGAAGTTCTACTGCATCGCCTACACCGGCAACAGAGGAAGCTAATGATAATGATCATGAAACTTCGAACGAGGAAACTACTGAACCTCACAGATCGACAAGGGAACGTGCCACTCCTGATTGGTATGATCCTTGTCTAAATGTCATGATTGTGGATAACAATGATGAGGACCCTGCGACGTATGAAGAAGCGATGATGAGCCCAGATTCCAACAAATGGCAAGAAGCCATGAAATCCGAAATGGGATCCATGTATGATAACAAAGTATGGACTTTGGTAGACTTACTTGATAGTCGAAAGGCTGTCGAGAATAAATGGATTTTCAAGAGAAAAACAGATGCTGATGGTAATATTACTGTCTATAAAGCTCGACTTGTCGCAAAGGGCTTCCGACAAATTCAAGGATTTGACTACGATGAGACTTTCTCACCTGTAGCGAAGCTAAAATCTGTGAGGATTTTGTTAGCAATAGCTGCATTTTTTGATTATGAGATTTGGCAGATGGATGTCAAAACGGCGTTCCTTAATGGAGACATTGAGGAAGAGTTGTATATGGTACAACTCAAAGGTTTTGTCGATCCTAAAAATGCTGACAAAGTATGCAAACTTCAGCGTTCAATCTATGGACTGAAGCAAGCATCAAGAAGTTGGAACCGACGCTTTGATAAGGTGATCAAAGACTTCGGGTTTATACAGTGTCATGGAGAGACCTGTATTTAAAAGAAAGTGAGTGGGAGCTCTGTAGCATTCCTGATATTATATGTAGATGACATATTATTGATTGGGAATGATATAGAACTATTAAGCAGTGTAAAAGGTTATTTGAATAATAGTTTTTCAATGAAAGACCTTGGTGAAGCATCGTATATATTAGGCATCAAGATTTATAGAGATAGATCAAGACGCCTAATAGGGCTATCACAGAGTACATATCTGGACAAGATTCTTACCTATGTTACCAGGCAAGGTCTTGAGTAAGACTCAAGGACCGGCTACGGCAGAAGAAAGAGAAAGGATGAGTAATATCTTCTATGCCTCGGCAGTAGGATCTATCATGTATGCCATGCTATGTACTAGACCAGATATAGCGCATGCTGTTAGTTTGACTAGCAGATATCAAAGTGATCCAGGAATGGAACACTGGACAGCGGTCAAGAATATCCTGAAGTACTTGAAAAGAAATAAGGATATGTTTCTTTGTTATGGAGGTGACCAAGAGCTCGTTGTAAATGGTTACACCGATGCAAGTTGGAACACTGATCCTGATGACTCTAAGTCACAATCTGGGTACGTGTTTATATTGAATGGTGCTGCGATGGTGGGCAAGCTCGAAGCAGTGCACGGTGGCGAAGTCTTCAACAGAATCAGAGTACATAGCGGCTTCAGAGGCTTCATCAGAAGCGGTATGGATGAAGAGGTTCATTGTAGAGCTCGGTGTGGTTCCTAGTGCATTGGACCCATTAATCATTTAGTGTGATAACATGGGTGCCATCGCCAATGCACAAGAGCCAA
The DNA here is from genome assembly GCF_019359855.2 of Lolium perenne. Lineage (NCBI taxonomy): Eukaryota > Viridiplantae > Streptophyta > Magnoliopsida > Poales > Poaceae > Lolium > Lolium perenne. The sequence goes on along the minus strand of NC_067248.2, from coordinate 139,720,567 downwards.
GGTCACACAAGAGGCTAAAGCATATCAAGCTGCGTTACCACTCGATTCGCGAGTACATCGAAGATGGAGAAGTAAAGATTTGCAAAGTACACACTGATCTGAATGTAGCAGATCCGTTGACTAAAGCTCTCCCTAGGGCAAAGCATGACCAACACCAGAATGCCATGGGTGTTAGGTATATTACAATGTAATCTAGAATATTGACTCTAGTGCAAGTGGGAGACTGAAGGAGATATGCCCAAGAGGCAATAATAAAAGTGGTTATTATATATCTTTATGTTTATGATAAATGTTTATATGTCATGCTATAATTGTATTAACCGAAACATTAGTACATGTGTGATATGTAAACAACAAAGAGTCCCTAGTATGCCTCTTAACTAGCTTGTTGATTAATGGATGATTAGTTTCATAATCATGAACATTGGATGTTATTAATAACAAGGTTATGTCATTATATGAATGATGTAATGGACACACCCAATTAAGCATAGCATAAGATCACGTCATTAAGTTATTTGCTATAAGCTTTCGATACATAGTTACCTAGTCCTTATGACCATGAGATCATGTAAATCACTTATACCAGAAAGGTACTTTGATTACGCCAAACGCCACTGCGTAAATGGGTGGTTATAAAGGTGGGATTAAGTATCCGGAAAGTATGAGTTGAGGCATATGGATCAACAGTGGGATTTGTCCATCCCGATGACGGATCGATATACTCTGGGCCCTCTCGGTGGAATGTCGTCTAATGTCTTGCAAGCATATGAATAAGTTCATAAGAGACCACATACCACGGTACGATTAAAGAGTACTTGTCAGGAGACGAGGTTGAACAAGGTATAGAGTGATACCGATGATCAAACCTCAGACAAGTAAAATATCACGTGACAAAGGGAATTGGTATCGTATGTGAATGGTTCATTCGATCACTAAAGTCATCGTTGAATATGTGGGAGCCATTATGGATCTCCAGATCCTGCTATTGGTTATTGGTCGGAGTGAGTACTCAACCATGTCCACATAGTTCGCGAACCGTAGGGTGACACACTTAAAGTTGGATGTTGAAATGGTAGAACTTGAATATGGAATGGAGTTCGAATATTTGTTCGGAGTCACGGATGAGATCCCGGACATCACGAGGAGTTCCGGAATGGTCCGGAGAATAAGATTCATATATAGGAAGTCATTTTATGAGATTTAAAATGATCCGGAAGGTTCTATGGAAGGTTCTAGAAGGTTCTAGAAAAGTCCGGAAGAAACCACTATGGAAGGCGGAGTCCCAAAGGGACTCCACCTCCATGGCCGGCCAACCCTAGAAGGGGAGGAGTCCCAAGTGGACTCCCCCTATGGGGGCCGGCCAACCCCCCACATGGAGGCCTTGTTTACTCCTATGGTATTTTCACCCCCTAGGGGTTTGGGGATGAGAGGGGATTGGGTGAAAAACCCCCTTTCACCCAATCCCCAATTTTCCCCTAATTTCCCCTCATTTCCTCACACCCTCCCCCACATCCTCTAGTTACTTTATTTTTTGGGGATGAGAGGGGATATGAGAGGATTGAGATCACATAATAAAAACTCAATCTTTGCATCCCAGGACGTGATAATGGACAATCAGTAAATTAAAAACCATGTCTTTAACATAAACTCGGTGTCATGCAATTATGTTATGCAATCTTCTCGAACAAGAACACACACATAAATAAATGTCGACCCAACACACATAAATAAGTGTCGACCGAACAGATGAGCAACCGCCGCCATAAACTCAGTGTCATGCAGTTTGAAGAACATTAGAAGTCATTGCCACCGAATTCCGGAAACCGCGCCGCCGCCAGAGGACCTCCAGCTAGAAAATACACGCAGAGGTAAAATTTAGTATTGATACATTGCTTACAGATAGTTTAATTGTATAGTAACTGCAACTAGGGAGCATCCTTATAATTTAAGGTAATTGTCAAAAGTAACAGAAGCTACGAAACAATAGAAAATTGATCAGTTTGACTGGTTATTCTTGCACAGTACTATAAATTTGAATCTCATAGCTGCATCCTTGGGCACTCAAACTGAAAAATGAACATGCAAACAATTTTAGTGGTCAGGTTCATAGTTCAGACATGATTGAATTGACCAACACGGCAGGCTAGAGCGCCTCCCATATAAAATGATGCTACATATCGATCATAGTATTTTCTAGCTCTGTTTCAAATACAGTAGGATGTTCAGAAAATGGTTTCTAGTGACGTGAAACCTGACCTAGTGATCTCTCTGGATATTAAGAAAGAAATATGAATTTATAATATCTAGGAAATTTCAGTAGAGAAACATGATGTACTCACTAACAAGTGATTGCATTCCAGAGCTAGAATGCACTCACCAGCACAGTGGCAAAAGGTCAAACAAAAAGAAAGCGTGCAATGGAAATGCAAACTAGACAATACAGAGTAGCATCAGGCATCATAACTTAACAGCGCTAGGGATCATACAAAAATGGTCAAGCATGGAGCTAGATGGAGAAGATGCAAAATCTGAATTCATCTTGTATAAATCCAGTATAGGCAAAACCAAGTGTGCTTTACTGACTGAAACTACCACATCACCGGTATGGCTAACTTTCAGAAGTTGTTCCCCTTGCTGTAGGTTGCTTTTGTGATAGTGCAATATTGGTAAAAGTAAGAACATGAACTCCTCGTCGTCTTCCTCTCTCCTCTTCCTAATAAGCTCTAGCCTTTGTGTATTCATTGCAGCACTAAAATAATAGCAATTAAAGGCAGACAATAAGAATACAAAAGCTAGATTGCATGGTTTCACATCAAGTACAAGCAGTAAATATGATTCATACCAAAAAAAGGAGTTCTCACAACTTCCCAAGATGGAGGTGGTTGATCCAATCCAACAATAGGCCAAGGTGCAGGTATCTATAAAAAAAAAACTACTTAATCAACATGATTGAATCATATGTGAACTACTACCATCACCATGGAGCTTCATAGCAAATGAACTACTACCATGCTGCATAGGATCATAACATCAGAAAATTGCTACATGGGTATGCACAATTCAGCAGATAATTCAACTAGAGAATGTTTTTGGGTGAGATGGCCAATGTCCTAGTTACTAAACTATAAAGCATTGCAAGCTGAAGTTCAGTTAAATCACACACAATATAGAATTGGCACCATGCATGTAAATTTAGGGATGTCAGGATAGTATAAATGATCAAGAAACCTTAGTTATGTAGAGAACTGATGCATGATGCAGTAATTAACCAGACATACTTTCAGCAAGAAAACAACACAGCTTCTACCTCTCTCTCTCCAAAACCATAGTAGTTCAGAAGTCTTTTACTTCAACATCGTATTGCACAATCTTGAACCAGCTAGTTTTACATTTTCAGTATCAGTGAGTTGTGTTGCAGTATACCAGATCAGGATGCCAGCTTGACAAGGTTACACAATAGCAATTTTCTACAGTGTGATGAACTAACAGGAAAAACACGTTTGCTACAGGGGTACAGGAGGATGCAATGATTCAAGAGCTTCCTCCAACTCTGAAATTTCCTTCCCAGCACCCTGGGACGATGGAGGAAACCAAGTTGCCCGATGAAACTAATTCGATGTTACTAGAATCTGGCCACTGATTCCGAACCCAGTCTTGGATCTGCGCCTCCTAGAACTTCTACTTCTTCATGGCCGACAACTGCTGCATCTACCGCAAACAATCGTATACTAATGCCAGTGTGTTTCATCGAACCCCCATATACTACTAGGACTAGGAAACTGGCGGCAACAAATACTGATGGCGGAGTTCACCGTCCAGGTCCAGCGAACGGCGGAGCTCATCTTGTCGGATCCGCAAGCTCCCGGAGCTCCGTCGCGGACGGAGGCAACAACAAGAAACCCTAGCTAGAGAGGAGGGAAAAGGGGGAGGAGGCGCGAGGACTCACCAGGACCAGTCGCCGGAGGAGGATCTCGTCGGCGCCGTCTTGATCTGCTAGTTCTTTCCCCGCCGCCGTGTCGCCTTTCCCCGCCGCCTATCGCCGCCGTTGCGTTGCCTCCGTCGCTTCGTTCCCCTTTTCACGACCGAAAACACGGGGTCGACCTCGTGGCTGAGAAAACCGGAGCGTGCAGCTTACCGGGTCGGGAAGATCTGGGATGGGCCGAGATGTTACCCAAAAAAACCAGAGAAGTAAACAGCCCATCCGGTAACTTTCGGGATTCGATCGTGGGCCGGTATTTTACCCTCCCAAACCCAAAAATACCAGACAAGTAAACAAGGCCGGAAGGGGGAATCCCACCCCAAGTGGGATTCCCACCTTGGGTAGGTTTCCCTATCACATGGAAGGTTTTGGGTTCGGGTCTTATTCGGAGACTTGTAGTCCAACACTTGGGGCTTCCACCTATATAATGAGGGACAAGGGGAGGGGGCCGGCCACCCCAACAACCACCAAGGTGGCCGCACCCCTTAGTGGCCGGCGCCCCCCTCTCCCCAAACCCTAGCCGCCCCCTCTCCTCCACTTCCCGCACGCTTAGCGAAGCTTCGCCGGATTTCTCCACCACCACCGACACCACGCCGTCGTGCTGTCGGATTCAAGAGGAGCTACTACTTCCGCTGCCCGCTGGAACGGGGAGGTGGACGTCGTCTTCATCAACAACCGAACGTGTGACCGAGTACGGAGGTGCTGCCCGTTCGTGGCGCCGTGATCAAGATCTTCTACGCGCTTTTGCAAGCGGCAAGTGAACGTCTACCGCAGCAACAAGAGCCTCATCTTGTAGGCTTTGGAATCTCTTCAAGGGTGAGACTCGGTAATCCCCTCGTTGCTACCGTCTTCTAGATTGCATCTTGGCTTGGATTGCGTGTTCGCGGTAGGAAAATTTTTGTTTTCTATGCAACGTTATCCTACACAAAGTACTAAATAAAAGTAAAGCAAGACAAAAACAAAGTAAAGAGATTGGAGGCGGAGACTCCCCTTGCAGCGTGTCTTGATCTCCCCGGCAACGGCGCCAGAAAACAGTCTTGATACGCGTACATCACGCGACCGTTGGGAACCCCAAGAGGAAGGTGTGATGCGTACAGCGGCAAGTTTTCCCTCAGTACGAAACCAAGGTTTATCGAACCAGTAGGAGCCAAGAAGCACGTTGAAAGTTGATGGCGGCGGAGTGTAGTGCGGCGCAACACCAGGGATTCCGGCGCCAACGTGGAACCTGCACAACACAACCAAAGTACTTTGTCCCAACGTAACAGTGAGGTTGTCAATCTCACCGGCTTGCTGTAACAAAGGATTAGATGTATAGTGTGGATGATGATTGTTTGCAGAAAACAAGAGAAGCAGTATTGCGATGGGATTGTATTCGATGTAAAGAATGGACCGGGGTCCACAGTTCACTAGAGGCGTCTCTCCGATAAGAATAAGCATGTTGGGTGAACAAATTACAGTTGGGCAATTGACAAATAAAGAGGGCATGACCATGCACATACATGTTATGATGAGTATTGTGAGATTTAATTGGGCATTACGATAAAGTACATAGACCGCTATCCAGCATGCATCTATGCCTAAAAAGTCCACCTTCAGGTTATCATCCGAACCCCCTCCAGTATTAAGTTGTAAACAACAGACAATTGCATTAAGTATGGTGCGTAATGTAATCAACAAATACATCCTTAGACATAGCATTGATGTTTTATCCCTAGTGGCAACAGCACATCCACAACCTTAGAACTTTCTGTCACTGTCCCAGATTTAATGGAGGCATGAACCCACTATCGAGCATAAATACTCCCTCTTGGAGTTACGTACAAAAACTTGGCCAGAGCCTCTACTAGTAACGGAGAGCATGCAAGATCATAAACAACACATAGATAATAGATTGATAATCAACATAACATAGCATTCACTATTCATCGGATCCCAACAAACACAACATGTAGCATTACAGATAGATGATCTTGATCATGTTAGGCAGCTCACAAGATCCAACAATGATAGCACAATAAGGAGAAGACGACCATCTAGCTACTGCTATGGACCCATAGTCCAGGGGTAGACTACTCACACATCACTCCGGAGGCGACCATGGCGGTGAAGAGTCCTCCGGGAGATGATTCCCCTCTCCGGCAGGGTGCCGGAGGCGATCTCCTGAATCCCCTGAGATGGGATTGGCGGCGGCGGCGTCTCTGAAAGGTTTTCCGTATCGTGGCTCTCGGTACTGGAGTTATTCTCGACGAAGGCTTAAGTAGGCGGAAGAGGTAGGTTTAGGGGCGACGCGAGGGGCCCACACCATAGGCCGGCGCGGCCAGGGGCTGGGCCGCGCCGCCCTAGTGTGGCGTCGCCTCGTCGCCCCACTTCGTATCTCCCCCGGTGTTCTGGAAGCTTCGTGGAAAAATAAGATCCTGGGCGTTGATTTCGTCCAATTCCGAGAATATTTTCTTACTAGGATTTCTGAAACCAAAAACAGCAGAAAACAGCAACTGGCTCTTCGGCATCTCGTTAATATGTTAGTGCCGGAAAATACATAAATATGACATAAAGTATGTATAAAACATGTAGGTATCATCAATAAAGTAGCATGGAACATAAGAAATTATCGATACGTTGGAGACGTATCACTCACCTCTCCTACCTCTCTCATCCATCCTTACCGGTGGCTAGGCTAAGAAAAATGAGAATGAACGTTGCACAAATAATTCTAGCAACAAGAACGAGAAAAACTAACAAGCCAAAAAAAATCGAAACAAAATGTGCCAGATCCAGATCCAGATCTAGAAATTTCAAATTTTAGTAGTGGCGCACCTTGTTTCTGTCCAGTGGCGCACCTAAGACGTTTAGGAGTGGCGCACCATGAAGCTAGTAGTGGCGCACTACCTGGTGTGCAACTGCTAAGCCAAATAGCAATGGCGCACCACTACTGCGCCACTGCTAATTGTTAGCAGTGGCATGATAAAAGTGGCGCACCACTAGTGCGCCACTGATGGCAAAAACATGTGCACCGCTGATTGCCTGTTTTCTAGTAGTGCAAGAACAAAAGGAACTACTCACACATGGAAACAATCAAGAACATCATACTCTTATGAATGGGATGAAAGTAATGGTATGAATTTGAATACAAATCCACAATAGAAATCGGGATTACAACTATGGTTGAAGGAGAACGGGATCGGTGATGGTGATGGAGATGTAGTGGTTGATGATGAAGGGGATCTTGCCTTGTCCTCTGATGATCCGTGTAGCAGCCCTGATGATGTTCCCAGAGGCGGTGTTTCTGTGTTTTTTGAAGCTGTGTGTCTCCGATCTCTTTGCCTTCTGTGCGAGACGAAAGTATTTGATGAGGCGGTGCTCCTGATACTGTGTACGGGCGGACGGGCGGGTCCCCCAGTACCGATGCCCGCTAAACGTACTAAAACTTATCCTCCTGTTTCCCATTCGCTCATGTGTATGGTTAAAGGCTTAAATGATTTTTATCACATCAAAATACCATAAAAATGATAGTTTTTATTGATATTTCATTATTGCCGTAATATTTCAATATCCTGCGTAGATAATCATAAGAGGGCGCGGTAGCGCGGTAAAATAGAAAAAAATCCTATTGCTACTCAGAGATATCTGTATGAAATAACGGTGTAAAAACATGCTAAAAATGCACTCATCAACTTCTCCAAACTAGACTCTTGCTCATGCCGGAGCAAGACATAAGCTTAATGGATAGAGTCATCTTTGTTCATGAAAGCTGAGTCGTTAAATAAATGAGGCATTTTTAAGAACAATGATTATAACATCGAATATAAAACTAGAAGATGAACCATACCATATTATTCTCATACTCAAATGACTTAAAGATCTCCACACCTTTCATACTCGATAGTATACATGCAGAGTATTTTCTTCACATATTATAAGATCATGAAGCTTAGGTTTTATATGAGAACTATGAGCGACTCTTTTTTATCTTATTTCTTTCTCCTTTCATAAATAATTTGATAGCATGAAACTTCTTTCACAATAATTTTCTTTTTCTAATTTTTTCTCTCTCATATAGTTAAACCAATCTTATATTTACTAATTGAAGACTCCCTAGGGGACACCACATTAATCCTAGAGGTTAAGAATTTTAATCCGTCCGATTAATGTATGATGTGTTTGCCGCCATTGGATGAAAGCGGCCTTCTGTCGTACGCGCGTGAATTATGCTCTCCCTGATATCTCCACGTTTCTATAAAAAAAACTAAAGAAAACGTGAAGCTCCTCCTAGATCTGACGATGAAGACTTGATTTTGGAATCGATATAGCCGTGTGGCCTGCCGCCGATTGATTCGGCAAGTGCACGGAAGCAGCAACATCTGCCTCCCAGCAGCAACAGAATCAATAATTAATGAGACTGTCAACATCGGATTTGTGCAGGAATTTCCCTCAGCGCTGGCAGGAATTGGCTCTCGGGCAAGCGGCATACCCAGCGTTGTCTTCTCCATTGCTGGTTCAACTGAGTAAAGGTGAAACCGCCTCCATTACGACAAGAAAAGCATGTTCCCACATTGACGTTACAAAACTAAAATCTTTGGACACGAGTTCCTCTCGATTCATGTAGGTCTTACGGAAGGTGATCATATAGCTTCGAATCGTTGGCAACCATCTCGAGCTTCACGTGTGCACAACTGCACATCCGGCATCCTATCCTCCTAGCACCTTCATGTGCGGAGGTGCACTTAAATCAGCTCCATGGCTGCACCAACTCAGGTTAGGATGGTATAGACTGGTCAATAGTTTCAAGAAACTCCCATAATCATTGATCTATTGATAGAGTGGTAGGCAACATCAGTTATATTTTCAGCAAATTATTACCACTAGCACATACATATAGATTATTATTACCCATAATTCTTATCAACCTTTTGGCAATTGTTAGTTTTGGTTTTATTTCGATATTGAATCTACCGTAGGATTTGGTTTTATGGAAAACTCAATATGTATTACCGTAGGATTTAGTTTTGTGGCCCTTTAAATCCTACTCAATATGTATTACCGTAGGATTTAAAGGCCACAAAAAGTAAGAAACAAACTCCACAGAGGTGGAAACGGACGATCCCATGGAAATAAAAGTATGGTGTGCAAGGTTTGTTCAGAGCAAGCAAAATGCAGACACTAGGTCTACTTCGAATGAGAAAGTCATTTCAGCAATGAAAAAAGTGGTAAATGCCATAGCTCTCCAACTTAAGTGAGTATGCAGGCAATGGAAAGAGAAAGCATGTTTCTATAGAGTATCAGGCCTATGTCATCCAAAGAAAATAAACAAATGAATAGTCTTGCAAATGAGTGGCATGCTGTTCCTTCACTTTATAATAGACACAACAATACACATAGAGCACTGGAGGTCAATTTGGTATAGGATACATCAAGGAACACTATGAATATAGATATACATAGTTCAGAGAAACCCAACCAAAAATGATGACACGAGATCTGATGAAGTAGGTAAAGAATTATACTACTATCATCACATACCCGGAAGTCCTAGAAATCCACAACAGTACCACCAAGATGCTGTGGTGAGTCAAAAAGAATTATTTGCCGTGGTTTGCCCCAACCGGCTAGCATCATTATATATGGGTAAATACTTGTACAACAAGAATACACACGGTAGAGAATACCGGAACACACACGTTACCTATACAATGCCATATACAACTCTAACAACCCCCCTCAATCTAAACCGTCGTGAACAAGGTTGAGATTGGAACTAAAACAGCGTAGTGTGAGCTGAGTGACTGGCTTGGTGAATACATCAACCAGTTGGTCGCCGGTGGAGATGAAGCGAACATCCAACGCACCCAAAGCAACCTTCTCACACACGAAGTGAAAATCGATCTCGATATGCTTTGTGCGGGCATGGAACACCGGATTTGCAGACAAATAGGTGGCATCAAGATTGTCACACCATAAAACAGGAGGACTGGAGAGAAACACACCCAGCTCCTTTAGCACAGACTGAATCCACATAGTTTCAGCAGTGCCATCCGCCAATGCCTTATACTCTGCTTTAGTACTAGAGCGAGAGACCGTAGGTTGTTTGCGAGAACTCCAAGACACATGGTTAGAGCCAAGAAAAACCGCAAAACCACCTGTAGAACGACGATCATCAGAACACCCCGCCCAATCAGCATCAGTGAAAATACTCAGACCGGTGGAGGAAGAACGCCGAAACCGTAAACAAGTGGAAACAGTGCCTCTGATATACCGGAGAATGCGCTTTACTGCCTCATAATGAGCAGTAGTGGGCTGCGACAAGTATTGACACACCTTGTTGACAGCAAAAGACAAGTCAGGACGCGTCAGGGTAAGATACCGCAAACCCCCAACAAGACTCCTGTACTTGAAAGCATCCTCCGAACTGAGCAAATCGCCTTGATCTTTGACCAACTTATCAGACACCGACATGGGAGTAGTAACGGGCCGACACTGTTCCATGTTGGCGCGATGCAAAAGATCAAGCGCATACTTATGCTGCGACAATACCAGCCCTTCGGATGAATAAGCAGCCTCAATGCCCAGAAAATACTCCAGGGGCCCAAGGTCTTTGATAGGAAAAGACCCAGACAATGTAGCAACAAGCCTCTCAATAGCCGAGGAAGAAGATCCAGCCAAAACAATGTCGTCAACATACACAAGCATATAGATCACAACTCCCTGATGAGCAAAGATGAACAAAGAGGTATCTGCCTTGCTAGCAATGAAGCCAAGCTGATGAAGCCTGTCACTTAACCGGGCGTACCAAGCGCAGGGCGACTGTTTGAGACCATAAAGAGCAAGCTGCAACTTGCAAACATACTGAGGGTGCTGCGAATCTTCAAAGCCAGGGGGCTGCTGCATGTACACCTCCTCTTTGAGAAAACCATGGAGAAAGGCATTACTCACATTAATTTGACGAAGACACCATCCACGAGAAACAACAAGAGAAAGAACCAGGCGAACAGTGATTGGTTTAACCACAGGACTGAAAGTATCATCATAGTTAATACCGTACTGCTGTGTGAAGTGATACGTCTCCAACGTATCTATAATTTCTGATGTTCCATGCTTGTTTTATAACAATACCTACATGTTTTGTTCACACTTTATAATGATTTTATGCGTTTTCCGGAACTAACCTATTGACAAGATGCCGAAGTGCCAGTTCCTGTTTTCTGCTGTTTTTGGTTTCAGAAATCCTAGTAAGGAAATATTCTCGGAATTGGACGAAATCAACGCCCAGCATCTTATAATTCCACGAAGCTTCCAGAACACCCGAGAGGGACCAGAGGAGAGCCACAGGGGGCCCACACGTGTGGGCGGCGCGGCCAAGGAGCCAGGCGCGCCGCCCTACTGTGTGGTGGCCCCGTCAGCCCTCCGACTCCGCCTCTTCGCCTATAAGTTGCCTCCTGACCTAAATCTTCGACACGAAAAAGCCACGGTACGAGAAACCTTCCAGAGCCGCCGCCATCACGAAGCCAAGATCTGGGGGACAGGAGTCTCTGTTCCGGCACGCCGCCGGGACGGGGAAGTGCCCCCGGAAGGCATCTCCATCGACACCACCGCCATCTTCATCACCGCTGTTGTCTCCCATGAGGAGGGAGTAGTTCTCCATCGAGGCTAAGGGCTGTACCGGTAGCTATGTGGTTCATCTCTCTCCTATGTACTTCAATACAATGATCTCATGAGCTTCCTTACATGATTGAGATTCATATGAGCTTTGTATCACTATTAATCTATGTGCTACTCTAGTGATGTTATTAAAGTACTCTATTCCTCCTCCATGATGTAATGGTGACAGTGTGTGCATCATGTAGTACTTGGCGTAGTTTATGATTGTGATCTCTTGTAGATTATGAAGTTAACTATTACTATGATGGTATTGATGTGATCTATTCCTCCTTTCATAGTATGATGGTGACAGTGTGCATGCTATGTTAGTACTTGGTATAATTGCATTGGTCTATCATGCACTCTAAGGTTATTTAAATATGAATATCGAATGTTGTGGAGCTTGTTAACTCCGGCATTGAGGTGCTCTTGTAGCACTACACAATTAGTGGTGTTCATCATCCAACAAGAGAGTGTAGAGTGGTTTTATTATGTGATCATTGTTGAGAGTGTCCACTAGTGAAAGTATGATCCCTAGGCCTTGTCTCCAAATACAACAATCACCGCTTATTTACTGTTTTACTGCATCTCTACTTCCTGCAATATCTCCCACGTCAACTGCACGCCAGCAAGTATTTTCTGGCACCGTTACTACTGCTCATATTCATTCATACCACTTGTATTTCACTATCTCTTCGCCGAACTAGTGCACCTATACATCTGACAAGTGTATTAGGTGTGTTGGGGACACAAGAGACTTCTTGCATTGTGATCGCAGGTTGCTTGAGAGGGATATCTTTGACCTCTTCCTCCCTGAGTTCGATAAACTTTGGGTGATCCACTTAAGGGAAAACTTGCTGCTGTTCTACAAACCTCTGCTCTTGGAGGCCCAACACTGTCTACGGGAAAAGAAGCGTGCGTAAACATCAAGCTATTTTCTGGCGCCGTTGCCGGGGAGGAAAGGTAAAAGGCACTCACACTCCGGTCCCAGGTAACTAAGTTATTTTCTGGTGCCGTTGTAAGTGCTCGAAGATATTTCCTTTAGATCCTGCAATTGCATCTTTTTGTTTCTTGTTTTTATTTCACTAGTTAGGCATAATGGAAATCAACATGGAGCTTTTTAATCTATTTCTTGAGTTAAGACATTGATTGTTTGCTGCGAAAGTTAAAGAACCTATGGAACCTTATTTGCGTGCTAGTAATGATATTAGTATGAACGCTTTGAAAACCATTGTTGCTAATGATATGGAAAATACTAAGCTTAGGGAAGCTGGTTTTGATGAGCATGATATTTTTAGTCCCCCAAGCATTGAGGAGAAAATTTACTTTGATGATACTTTGCCTCCTATTTATGATGATTATAATGACAGTGGTCTTTTGGTGCCGCCTACTATGGAGAGTAAATTTTGTTATGATTATACTATGCCTCCTACACTTGATGAGAATAATAATGATAGCTACTTTGTTGAATTTTCTCTCACTACAATTAATAAGAATGAGTATGCTTATGTTGGGAGTAGTAATAATTTTATGCATGAGACTCATGATAAGAATGTTTCACTTGATAGTTATATCGTTGAGTTTGCTCATGATGCTACTGGATATTATTATGAGAGAGGAAAATATGGTTGTAGAAATTTTCCTGTTACTAAAACACCTCTCTTTTTGCTGAAAATCTTGAAGCTGCACTTGTTTTATCTTTCTATGCTTGTTGCATTATGCTTCATAAATTTGTTTATTTACAAGATTCCTTTTCATAGGAAGTGGGTTAGGCTTAAATTTGTTTTGAATTTTCCTCTTGATGCCCTCTTTTGCTTCAACTCTTATTTCTTGGTAGTGCATCATTAAATTTGCTGAGCCCATCTTAATGGCTATAAAAAAAGCACTTCTTGGGAGATAACCCATGTGTTTATTTTGCTACAGTACTTTTGTTTTATATTTGTGTCTTGGAAGTTGTTACTACTGTAGCAACCTCTCCTTATATTATTTTATTGCATTGTTGTGCCAAGTAAAGTCTTTGATAGTAAGGTTGATACTAGATTTGGATTACTGCGCAGAAACAGATTTCTGTCTGTCACGAATTTGGGCAGTGTTCTTTGTAGGTAACTCAGAAAAATCTGCCAATTTACATGTGTGATCCTCAGATATGTACACAACTTTCATTCAATGTGAGCATTTTCATCTGAGCAAGTCCAGTGCCTCTAAAAAATTCGTCTTTGCGGACTGTTCTGTTTTGACAGATTCTTCCTTTTATTTCGCATTGCCTCTTTTGCTATGTTGGATGGATTTCTTTGTTCCATTAACTTTCAGTAGCTTTGTGCAATGTCCAGAAGTGTTAAGAATGATTATGTCACCTCTGAACATGTGATTTTTGATTATGCACTAACCCTCTAATGAGTTGTTTTGAGTTTGGTGTGGAGGAAGTTTTCAAGGATCAAGAGAAGGAGGATGATACAATATGATCAAGGAGAGTGAAAGCTCTAAGCTTGGGAATGCCCCGGTGGTTAATCCCTGCATATTTCAAGAAGACTCAAGCATCTAAGCTTGGGGATGCCCAAGGCATCCCCTTCTTCATCGACAACATTATCAGGTTCCTCTAGTGAAACTATATTTTTATTCCGTCACATCTTATGCGCTTTACTTGGAGCGTCTGTATGTTTTTGTTTTGTTTTGTTTGAATAAAGTTGGATCCTAGCATTCATTGTGTGGGAGAGAGACACGCTCCGCTGTTGCATATGGATAAATATGTCCTTGGATTTACTCATAATATTCATGGCGAAGGTTGAACTGCTTCGTTAATTGTTATATGGTTGGAAACGGGAAATGCTACATGTGGTAATTGGTAGAATGTCTTGAATAATTTGATACTTGGCAATTGTTGTGCTCATAAAGATCATGTTTAAGCTCTTGCATCATATACTTTGCACCTATTAGTGAAGAAATACATAGAGCTTGCTAAAATTTGGTTTGCATGATTGGTCTCTCTAAGGTCTAGATATTTTCTGGTAAGGGTTTGAGCAACAAGGAGGACAGTGTAGAGTCTTATAATGCTTGCAATATGTTCTTATGTAAGTTTTGTTGTACCGGTTCATACTTATGTTTGCTTCAAATAACCTTGCTAGCCTAAGCCTTGTATTGAGAGGGATTACTTCTCGTGCATCCAAATCCTTGAGCCAAACACTATGCCATTTGTGTCCACCATACCTACCTACTACATGGTATTTCTCCGCCATTCCAAAGTAAATTGCTTGAGTGCTACTTTTAAATTACCATTCTTTGTCTTTGCAATATATAGCTCATGGGACAAATAGCCTAAAAACTATTGTGGTATTGAATATGTACTTATGTATCTTATTTCTTATTAAGTTGCTTGTTGAGCGATAACCATGTTCCTGGGGACGCCATCAACACTTTGTTGAATATCATGTGAGTTGCTATGCATGTTCGTATTGTCTGAAGTAAGGGCGATTTATCATGAGTTGAATGGTTTGAGCATGCATATTGTTAGAGAAGAACATTGGGCCGCTAACTAAAGCCATGATCCATGGTGGAAGTTTCAGTTTTGGACAACAATCCTCAATCTCTTATGAGAATATTATTTGTTGTTGAATGCTTATGCATTAAAGAGGAGTCCATTATCTGTTGTCTATGTTATCCCGGTATGGATGTCTAAGTTGAGAATAATCAAAAGCGAGAAATCCAATGCGAGCTTTCTCCTTAGACCTTTGTCCAGGCGGCATAGAGGTACCCCTTTGTGATACTTGGTTAAAACATATGTATTGCGATGATAATCCAGGTAATCCGAGCTAATTAGGACAAGGTGCGGGCACTATTGGTAATCTATGCATGAGGCTTGCAACTTGTAGGATATAATTTACATACTACATATGCTTTATTACTACCGTTGACAAAATTGTTTCTTGTTTTCAAAATAAAAGCTCTAGCACAAATATAGCAATCAATGCTTCCCTCTGCGAAGGGACTTTCTTCTACTTTTATGTTGAGTCAGTTTACCCATTTCTCTCTATCTTAGAAGCAAACACTTGTGTTAACTGTGCATTGATTCTTACATGCTTGCTTATTGCACTTGTTATATTGCTTTGCATTGACAACTATCCATGAGATATACATGTTACAAGTTGAAAGCAACCGCTGAAACTTAATCTTCCTTTGTGTTGCTTCAATGTCTTTACTTCGAATTTATTGCTTTATGAGTTAACTCTTATGCAAGACTTATCGATGCTTGTCTCGAAAGTACTATTAATGAAAAGTCTTTGCTATATGATTCAATTGTTTAACCATTGTATTTACCATTGCTTTGAATCGCTGCATTCATCTCATATGCTTTACAATAGTATGATTAAGATCATGTTGGTAGCATGCCACTTCAGAAATTATCTTTGTTATCGTTTACCTACTCGGGACGAGTAGGAACTAAGCTTGGGGATGCTGATACGTCTCCAACGTATATATAATTTCTGATGTTCCATGCTTGTTTTATGACAATACCTACATGTTTTGTTCACACTTCATAATGATTTTATGCGTTTTTCGGAACTAACCTATTGACAAGATGCTGAAGTGCCAGTTCCTGTTTTCTGCTGTTTTTGGTTTCAGAAATCATAGTAAGAAAATATTCACGGAATTGGACGAAATCAACGCCTAGCATCTTATAATTCCACGAAGCTTCCAGAACACCCGAGAGGGACCAGAGGAGAGCCACAGGGGGCCCACCCGTGTGGGCGGCGCGGCCAAGGAGCCAGGCGCGCCGCCCTACTGTGTGGTGGCCCCGTCAGCCCTCCGACTCCGCCTCTTCGCCTATAAGTTGCCTCCTGACCTAAATCTTCGACACGAATAAGCCACGGTACGAGAAACATTTCCGAGCCGCCGCCATCGCGAAGCCAAGATCTGGGGGACAGGAGTCTCTGTTCCGGCACGCCGCCGGGACGGGGAAGTGCCCCCGGAAGGCATCTCGATCGACACCACCGCCATCTTCATCACCGCTGTTGTCTCCCATGAGGAGGGAGTAGTTCTCCATCGAGGTTAAGGGCTGTAGCGGTAGCTATGTGGTTCATCTCTCTCCTATGTACTTCAATACAATGATCTCATGAGCTGCCTTACATGATTGAGATTCATATGAGCTTTGTATCACTATTAATCTATGTGCTACTCTAGTGATGTTATTAAAGTACTCTATTCCTCCTCCATGATGTAATGGTGACAGTGTGTGCATCATGTAGTACTTGGCGTAGTTTATGATTGTGATCTCTCGTAGATTATGAAGTTAACTATTACTATGATGGTATTGATGTGATCTATTCCTCCTTTCATAGTATGATGGTGACAGTGTGCATGCTATGTTAGTACTTTGTATAATTGTGTTGGTCTATCATGCACTCTAAGGTTATTTAAATATGAATATCGAATGTTGTGGAGCTTGTTAACTCCGGCATTGAGGTGCTCTTGTAGCCCTACACAATTAGTGGTGTTCATCATCCAACAAGAGAGTGTAGAGTGGTTTTATTATGTGATCATTTGTTGAGAGTGTACAGTAGTGAAAGTATGATCCCTAGGCCTTGTTTCCAAATACTGCAATCACCGCTTATTTACTGTTTTACTGCATCTCTACTTCCTGCAATATCTCCCACGTCAACTGCACGCCAGCAAGTATTTTCTGGCGTCGTTACTACTGCTCATATTCATTCATACCACTTGTATTTCACTATCTCTTCGCCGAACTAGTGCACCTATACATCTGACAAGTGTATTAGGTGTGTTGGGGACACAAGAGACTTCTTGCATTGTGATCGCAGGGTTGCTTGAGAGGGATATCTTTGACCTCTTCCTCCCTGAGTTCGATAAACCTTGGGTGATCCACTTAAGGGAAAACTTGCTGCTGTTCTACAAACCTCTGCTCTTGGAGGTCCAACACTGTCTACAGGAAAAGAAGCGTGCATAGACATCATGAAGCCACGAGCCACGAGACGCGCCTTATATTTATCAACAGAACAATCAGGATGGAACTTTGTTTTGAAAATCCACTTGCTGCCGACAATGTTAGTACCAGGAGGACGCGGTACCAATATCCATGTCTGATTAGCCTGAAGAGCAGCGAACTCAGCTTCCATAGCAGTACGCCACGCCGGCTCGGAGAGAGCGGCGCGATGGGACGCTGGTTCCACCAAGAAAGCTCGACGTCGGTACAGATTATACCGAACCGTACCATCCTTATACTCCTTGGGACGGTATATGGCATTACGCTGTCGGGTGACAATAACTCGAGCAGGAGGTGGTGGTGCTGAGGTCGAGGGAGCTGGAGATGCCGGCGGGGAAGAGCTCGATGGAGGCGATGCAGCGCGAGATGGGGACGACGCTGGAGGCGGCGAAGGAGTCGTGTCTGTCAAGACATAGTCAGGCGTTGTGGCCGCACGGGGCGTCGATCTGGGCGACGTGGCTGCATGGGAGCCGGGCCCGAACGCGCCCGCCGAGGCATGCAGGTGCAACGGCGCGACGTCGATCGACTGTGTCGCTGCGGAAGTAGGGGCATCCGAGGGGGATGCGGGTGTAGTCGCCGAGGAAGCCGGCGCATGATCCGAGGCAAGGACGTCGATCGGTGAGGCCGAAGGCGCGGAAACCTGCATAGGAGAACTAGCAAACAAACTAGGTGCATTAGCCAATAACAAGGTTATTTCATAATTACGCGTGTCGGTACTCTGTGTAACGGGTTCATCAGAAGGAAACGACACTGAAAGCAGTTTAGATACATCAACTGTGGCACCGGGAGTAGCATAGGGACGTCGAACACAACGTCGCGAGAAATATAGACACGACCAGTAGAACGATCTAGGCACTTGTAACCTTTATGCATGGGACTATATCCAAGAAACACGCACATCCGAGACCGAAACTCTAGTTTGCGAGAATTATACTTACGCAGACTAGGTCAACACGCACAACCAAAGGTGCGGAGAAACGAATACTCGGGAAGCATGTTCAGAAGGCGAAACACGGGTGTGGCATTATTGATCACCGGAGTAGGCATCCTATTGATAAGAAAACAAGCAGTAAGAAACGCCTCATCCCAAAACCGAAAGGGTAGGGAAGAGTGTGCGAGAAGAGCGAGGCCCGTCTCGACTAGATGACGATGCTTGCGTTCGGCGATACCGTTCTGTTGAGAAGTATGAGGACACGACACACGATGAGCAATGCCGGTGCGCTGAAAATAAGCGTGTAGACGATGATACTCACCCCCCCCCCCCCCAGTCCGACTGAACTGAGCGGATCTTGGCATGGAGAAGGCGCTCAACATGATTCTGAAAGGTGTAGAAAATACTCTCAACATCAGATTTGTGTTTGATCAAATAAATCCAGCAGTAGCGACTATAATCATCGATGAAGCTCACATAATACTTAAAACCCCCAGAAGAAGGCAAAGCAGGACCCCAAACATCATAATGAATAAGCTCAAGTGAAGATGTAGAAACACGAGTAGAGTAATTATAAGGTAATTGATGACTCTTAGCACGCTGACAAGCATCACACACGGAAGACTCAGTGTTTGAGGAACAAGGTAAATTATTGGAGCTAACAATTTGATGAACTACTTTATTTGAAGGATGACCAAGACGCCGATGCCACTGCTCGGAAGACAGTCGAATGCCAGAAGATGCTTGACGCCCAGACGCCGAGACACGACTGAAAGGAAGGGGGTAGAGGCCACCACGACTCCTACCGCGAAGAAGGATTCTCTTCGTGACCTTGTCCTTGACAAATAAAAAATATTTATGAAACTCAACAAAGATATTATTGTTTCAGAGACAAGGCGATAGACAGAAAGCAGATTAGTGCTAAGTCCAGGGACATGAAGAATATTCTTGAGCTCAATAGGCGATGATGAACCAGGTAAACGAGAGTGACCAACATGCGTAATAGACAAACCTGAACCGTTGGCGACTTGCACTTGGTCCGTGTCGGTGTAGCGTTCCTGGACAGTCATGCGACCCATGTCGTTGGTGAGGTGGTCAGTAGCGCCGATGTCGAAGAGCCAAGACTGGCCGGTGCCCGCCTGGTAGGCAGCACGGTTGTCCTCGTATTGGAACGCCTGGTTGAAACGTTGTTTGCACTGAAGCGCCTCGTGACCCCAGTACTTGCAGATTTGGCACGGCTGCCTATTACGACGGCGGCTGCCCTTGCCACTGCCGCTGTTGCCGCCACCACCACCGCCCCCTTGATTGGGACGGTTGCCGCACTGGCCCTGCGGCGGCTGCTGCTGACCACCACCGGTAGGCTGACCGGTCGGGCGGCTGCCGAAGCGACCCCCAGTATTGTCACTAAACGGACGCCCCCCCCCCCCCCCCACGGTTCGCATCGCCTTGCCTAGACACAGCATTGGCGGAGGTGGAGAACTCGGGAGCTGCAGAATTTTGTTCGTTGATCTTCTCGCTGTTGAGCAGCATGGAGTAGAACGCCGACAAACTGAGATTATCGGCGTTGGCGGCGGCAAGCACCGTGAGCGAGTACTGAAGGGACGCGTACTGCGGCCCGAGACCGACGATTATGTAATCCACCAGCTCATCGTCGGTGATAGGGTGGCCGGCCATGGCCATGGCGTCGGCATATCCCTTCATCTTGTGAAAGTAGGCGTCGGCGGTGAGATCGTTCTTCTTCTCCGACGTCAGTTGGTGCCGCATCTGGCGCGCACCGGCCCTGTTCCGAGCCAAGAACATGGTCATGAGGCATCCCCATACGGACGCCGAGGTGCTGCGGCCGATGAGGTGGCCGAGTATCTCCTCCGTCATAGAGCCAACGAGGATGCTAAGGAAACGCTGATCGGTATAGAACCAGTTGGCGTAGTCCGGGTTGGGCTTGGTCACGGCATCGACACACAATCCTTCGGTGACCGTAGCCGGTGGCATCGTAGCCGAGCCGTCCAGGAAGCCGTACCATCCCTGGCCGGCGATGTTGGGGACGACTTCCATCTTCCAAAGCAGGAAGTTCGAGCGGCCGAGGCGGACCGTGATGGTGTTGAGGGTGGAACCGGTGGGGGCGGAGATGATGGCGCCGGCGGGGATGGATGGAGCGGAGGCGGAAGCCAACGCGCCGGTGGAGGTGGAGAGCTGCAGTGCGGACGTCATCGCGCGCGGGGACAGAAGCTTAGTGCGGCGAAAGCCTGCACGGGAGAGAGGCGGCGGCGGCGCTAGGCACGCGCGGCGGCGACGTCTTAAGGGAGGACCGACAGAAACCCTAGGTGGATCATCGGTCGCTCTGATACCAAGTCAAAAAGAATTATTTGCCGTGGTTTGCCCCAACCGGCTGGCATCATTATATATGGGTAAATACTTGTACAACAAGAACACACACGGTAGAGAATACCGGAACACACACGTTACCTATACAATGCCATATACAACTCTAACATGGTGATTTGCCAGTACCCTGGATCGAGATCTATTTATCACTTTCACATCCAACCAAAATTATTTGGATTTGAATTAACTTCATAGTGGAAGACTTATGTACAAAGATTGTAGTTCAACCTTCAAGATGAACAATTGTTGGTGTTACCAGCATCATATGATATTAGTAATCTGTATCTAGAATTGGCATATAGAAAAAAAAATTCACTGAACGGGCGACGGCGAATCAATTATCTGAAGATGCCCATGATCTCACTATGCAAAATTTCAAACTAAGTGCACCTGACACTCGAAGACAAAAATGGAAACAAAGAGAAGGCAAAAATAAAGATCTATTAGGAGGAACTACAATGACCATCCAGCAAGTGGTGAGAAATACTACCTGAGAATACTGCTAAACATGGTCAAAGGTTGTAAATGATTTCAAGACACCAGAAAAGTAAACAGTATTATACACCTGGCTTACAAAAAAGCAAACTATTCTGCTACATGGTTGAATTACTTGATGATGACAGAGAGTGGGAGTATTCATAAACATCACTTTGGGATTCTGCACAACAAAAAGAAAACTATTCTGCATAGTACTTCTATTTTGTGAGGTGACAGATCAAGCAAAACAATGAGAATCTACATGGAAATTAGTCTCTCAGGACATACAATGATGTCACAGGATAATCTTGAACTTTTAAGCACTTCAGCCATGTCTGACAAAACAAAACTCACGCTTATAGATGGAGGCATTGACTTATGCAATGGCTTGAGAAAATGTAATACAGCTAGCGAAGTGGTTCATCAGAGCGTAAATAATAGCAGTGACAAACACTGGGAACAACAAACAAGGTCTATATTCCAGGAATAATCATGTTACCAACTGAATAAAATGGATTCTATTGACGAGGAGGCAATATCCAATATGAGTTTGTTTTCAAATATGATAGACAATAATCACGGGCAGTCACAAAAAGCTGATGGACTATGTTTACCAAAGCAAGTGTTCACCTAACATTTGCACAAAAAGCTCTATGTAGCAGCATAATGCATCACAAGTACATATTGGCTAAAAGTCCCAAGAAAATCATTTGGCAAAAATATAATGGGTACAAGCAGATCCTTTAGTGCAAGAGACCTTAGAATGTTTTTTTTAACTATATGTAGTACTTTTTTACATTAAATCAGATCTTTTTGCTGACCTACATTTGCACAATTATTCTTTAGATATATGTTGTGTATTGTTGTACCTATACTAGGTCTCAAACAATAGGTAAACGGTACATTGCATAGTCAGAATGAAAATATTGACCAACAAGAGGAACATGTACCTTCCGTTTAAATGAACGCATGTTCAAAAGCGTGCGGCTCAATCCCACCAAATAATACATCCAGAAATTCTTGCCAAACAAAAAATTTCAGAAGTACACAAGCGTTGTTCTTCCATCCTCAGAAATATGCAAACTACAAGAAAAATCATGTAAAATGTTAGCAACTAATTAAGTATTACTCAAATAAATTACAAATAATCCCAAATCCTAGAAAACTAGAGAAGGAAAATCAAGACGCAACGCCGAGCTGCCGACTCGTGGGCACCTAC
This sequence comes from Lolium perenne, assembly GCF_019359855.2. Taxonomy (NCBI): domain Eukaryota; kingdom Viridiplantae; phylum Streptophyta; class Magnoliopsida; order Poales; family Poaceae; genus Lolium; species Lolium perenne. The sequence continues at coordinate 139,697,949 of NC_067248.2, read as the reverse complement.
TTCACAAGTTCACATCAACACCGGCACTGGCAAACACCATCCGCATATCACCAGTTAGCTACCCACTTCCTCTGCTTCGGTACTCTACTTGATGGGTCCTTCCCTCAACATTTCAACAACAACATTCACACCTCACCGGCGAAGCCGCATCTAGATGCAAAAGAACGGAACACGGGAGGCGCAAAAGGAGTGGAATCAGGGTGTGGAGACACCTAAAATTGAAGGGAATTTCGGGATGATAGAGATGGTGCTGATTGCCAATTCGCTTTTGCTCAGATTTGGAGCGGACTGGCCCTGCCTCTTCGTGTAGTACAACGATGGGCAAAGGTAGATGATGCTTAGTGAATGGATAAGACGCGGCCCTTAGACATTCCATAATAATAATGTTTCCAAATATTCCCTCTGTCCAAAAATGATGTCTCAGCTAAATTTGAATATATTCAGTTAATAAAGTGGGTTTACATACATTTAAATTTTAATAAAGTTCAGACATCAATTTATTAACAAATAAAGTAAACTCCGTGCTTACTGATAATGCTAAGATTTCGATAGTATATTATCATGCTCCCTCCGTTCGTAAACATATATTTTAATTTTTTTAAATTTAACTATTATATACTAAATAGTTTCTACATAAATCTAAATTTTGATAAATCGAAAACATCTATTATAGATAGAGGTATTATTATTATTATTATTATTATTATTATTATTATTATTATTATTATTATTATTATTACAACTACTGCCATTATTCAATTTTCTTCTTGCACATAGAGAATTTGGTGAAATTTTAAATATTCATATAGAACTAACATAAAAAAAGTGTACAACTAATATCATCATCTTAGAAAGCCAAATTAAAAGAGATAGTAAAAGTTCTAAATTGTCTTCTCGACAAGTTTATTTAAAGCGCCATGTATAATATCAGCCGTTTTAGGGATACGGCCATGTTGATAAATTTGTATAATTTTTCACATTTTAATGTGTAACCAATGAAATGCCAAAAAATATTAACATAAATTTGTATTCAATATGTGTCAAGAAAGAAATTTGCTGTGTTTGGTATTCCAGTTTCACCAATTTAAATTACCTCAATATGCAGCAAAGAATGTGTATTACAATAGAAGTATAAAAAAGATAGATATTATGCCTACTTCAAATTACTATGATCTGCACTCAAGCTACCTTGGCACGCAAATATGTAACTTAAGGTTCTCTATCATGAAGCATAATTATATGGTACATACTATGCATAACAATAAAAAAAATAGAGATATGATCAAGCCTGTGCGAAGCACAGGTTGATGACTAGTGATCATAATATGCTTTATAGATGACTTTCTTCTCATATTCTATGAAGACTTATTTGTATGGAAGACCGTAAGATCTCCAGGCGTCCACGTGGAGTCCTCCCTCCCGAACCAACTTATTAGGGGGGGAGTTGTAGTCCACGTGGACTATTCCCTCCATTTTTGAAATGGTCAAGGAGGGCACATGAGGCCATGGCCCATGTCCCTTCCGAAACTTTTCCCGATGTTCTAGATCCTTCTAAAACCATGTATGCACTTTTCTCGATGTAGTTACTCCTGGCGGCTTTTATTTTCCGCCTCAACGCGATCGCGCCTTCTAGGCGTATGTCTCGGCGTTTAAAACTGTCACGACCCGTACGATATCAGAGGTAAGATAGAGATCTCTAGTTCAAGAGTTTGTAGGTGTTGCGTTGTGGATTCATGTTTTTTAATATAGGATCTTTGTCAGATTTTTACTGAATATAATAATAATAATAATAATGGCATGAATCAATCGATGCAGAGGCTGGAGCGAATCTCCTTTTCAAAGCAAAAGAACCAACCCAGAACCAATAAAAATATGAGCGGCCTATATTGATGCGACGTGTAAAGCCTTTTAGAGCCTGGCTGTGAAGGGAAATGTTGCATTCAATTCTCTAGTTCAAACTTCTGACTGAGTCTCGGTTCATGAAATTTATAATTAAATATATATGGTTATGCACCAGATAACCAATTACGCAGTTTTAATGTAATAATGTCCATAAAAAATGGATCCATAATATCGCAATCAAGCATTGCCCATAGATAATTTAAGATGATTCCATAACTTTGGTCCTCTCATAGCGAAGCATAAATATCACCCCTCACATGATTCGAGTTTGGCTTCAACTTTGGTGTTCCCTCCCTCTCTGAATTTTGGTCCTGGTAGACGGTCAGGATCTCTCAATACCTCTTGGTGGGTTAACTTAGGGCCCGTTCGAAATGCTGTTTTTAATACCGGGCGGAGCTGGATAATATAGAGAGCATGCAGGATTTTCAGCGTGGACTGGATAAGTCCGTAATAATTACCTACGGTTTTACTAAAACACAGGGAAACCAAGCGGAAATTTATCCTTTCAACTTTGGTGGTTAATGGGGTACGGGGGGATACCGGAGCACACCTTCGAGTTTTGCTCTTACCAACCATACTTTAGGAGGTCATGCCCATGCGCATCTATGGCCCAATCGGTGTCCAAATCGAAGGGTGAAAATCCAGCCTCGTCATATATCTGATCGTATGTGTTGACCTCTGTATTTTCCAGGTCTGCAGCCATGTCCAGCAGCTCGCAGTTGCTCGCGATGGATGCCGTCCGTTGGTGGTGGTCAACTACAACCGAAGTGCAGGTCACCGAAATGTTGCTGCACTGGCTGTCGCTCGGTGACAGCTTGCCAGCGCCGCCGCCACTGCTACGGCCTGTGCTCTCTGTCTTGACGACTGCGGCATCGGTGTCGTTACCGGCCGGCTTGCAGGTGTGTTGCCCGAAGTAGACGACGGTGTACATGGCAGGGTCATCGGTGCCGCCGTCCTGTTGGTACTGCTGCACTGTCTTTGTTGCTCCGCAGTCCTGTTCTTGCTTGTAGGTGCATTTGTAGTAACTCCTGCTTCATTCAAATCCATATTATTGGCCGTACAAATTAAGGTCAACTTTTTGCAGTTCGATTGATTGACGTGCGTAGTATATATTGTACTATGTACCTTGGGTGGTTTGCGTTGTTGATGAGCTTCTGCCCATACTTCCTCCACTGGTGGCCGTCGTAGTGAGGAACAGGCGTTTCAAGCGTCACAGAGTCATTAGCTAATCTCCTGCTTGATTAAACCAATAAAATCATCAATTAAGCATGCAATGATTGTAATGGATCCATCAATTAGTATTTCTCGACAAATTATGTTGTGCTCTACACAACTCACCTTCTCTTGTGTTGCTGGCGATTGGGCTTGGCACTGTCGCCGTTGCCGCCGCCAGAGAGGATCTTCCTGACTCTCCTCTTGTCGTCCACCCCCGTCAGCGGTGGCACATCGTCGCATTTAGAACGATCGAGCCGAAGAAGCTTCAGCTCGGCTATAGCCTTGGCTGAGCAGTCCAGTATGCTCTCAAACATATGGGCGACCACCTCGGCCTGTTCGCCGCCGGCAAGTTGGAGCGCCGGCAGCACAAGGGCGCGCAGCTGCGTCACCAGAGACTGCTCTCTAGCCATCTCCCTCAACACCGCCGCCGACCGGTCATGGTCGTTGTCGCAGACAAGCCTCGAGCTGCTGGTGCTGTCCTTGCTTTGCCTCATCTCTCTCAAGTCTCAACTCTCAACAACCAATTCCCCTCACCTGGATCTAATTGTGTGCCCGCTGCTTAGTTGTATGACTTCTTTTACAGTACCTTTTACCACACCTGATGAGGGGAGAGGTATGATTTAGGCAACGGTCAGGATTAAACGGCCCAACAGCCCAGCAAGACGTAGATAATAGAGAAAAAAATTAAAAGTAGCAGTTTTGACATCGGCCCAACAATTAGCCTAGCACGCGACCCCTATCTCACAACTCACACCCGTCATCCTGCCTGGAGCGCGACCGCCGCCGCCGCCATCGACATCCTCAACATCCCGTCGTCCTGCCTGAAGCGCGACCACTACCGCCGCCCTCGACACCCGGTCCTCCTGCATCGAGGGCTATCGCTGCCGCCGCCATCGACTCCCCGTAGTCCTGCATCAAGGGCGACCACCGCCGCAGCGGATCGGCCCGGTCCTGCAGCCAACGGAAAAATAGGCACGGTGTTTGTCTGGCTTGCCACTTGCCATGGCCAGCATCCGCAGATACACTGAACACCATATTGTGGATGCAGGGCGACAAGGCTGCAACTTGTTTTGTCCATATCGGTATTCAAGGCATGAGTATGTTGTTCATGTGCTGTGGGTATTGGCCTATTCCTAGGTTTGTAACTAGTCCCTTCATTGCATCTTTTAGAGAGAATAGTACACAAATGACTTGCAGAGATATGAAATCGTTGAGTCAAATCACCATAGGACCAAATTGCCGGAATTCAGTAACTAGTCCTGGCTAGGCAGCAGGCATAGAGGGTGGAGTTGGCTACAGTGCTACTGCTATTGTTGCAGGAAATAAGAAGACTCCGAAGAGTTACAAAGTTAGGTTCCCAGTACCAATGATTTATAAGGGAAATAGTAAAAATTGCAGTATGTTCACGCTAACCTAGTATAAGATAGTATTAGACATCCCTTGCATTTGGTCATGGGCCAGCTGAATAGTGAGATATATTCTGGAGGTCAGCCCTATCGTGCGTGGCCGGCGAGCGACGCCACCAGTAGGTCGATGCTGCCGCAACATCAACAGAGGCCAGAACCAATCTCGCCGGCAGGTACATTGAGTTGCATAAGAAATTCCTTCATCTTTCTGGTGGTATTAATAGGATCTTTGAACTCTAGGAGCTTCTACAGGCATCTCAAAGCCCCAGTAAGTTTCAGTTCACCGTGAACTTTAGTTCCAGTGAGATGTTAAGTCATTGATCTAATTTAGTACCAACCTGTTGTATAGGCACAACATATGTCTGAGTGAGAAAGCTATGCCAATTATATATATACAATGATAGTAACATATCAACAAGGATAGCTGTTATTTTGGTCAACCATTGTGAAATCTGCCACAAGCCTTGAACTGAAATTATGGAAACTAACTGCTCATATGATAAATTTCATTTGAGTATGTTCAATCTAGACACTCTAGTAGAGACCATTGTGCAGTTGAGAGCAGCAAAAGACAGTCAGGACAACCGAAAGAACAGTCTGCCCGTAAGAGTTAACCTTATATTTGGAAACTTTGTCCAACTATGTTAAGTCCTTATTGTAGATTTGGATATAAGATATCAGTGATTGGAGGAAAAATTAAAATTCACTGTGTGTATGCCTGGAATTCCTCTAGACACTCTGAAAAATTAAAATTCACTGTATGTATGCCTAGCATGCAATTTCTTTTGCTAGTGCAGCACTATTGGTTTCCCTAAGATTTATGTGCATCAGTGTTGTTGGGTTTCGTTTAGTCCATGATTTGGTCAATGATAATGAGAGAGTTAAGATGCTGATTTATGGATGCTAATATATTAACTCCTATTTATTCAGGTACATTGACTGTACGGATGCTGCTCAGGGGATTCTTGATCTCTGCTTATGCATTTGATAGCTGCTCCTTCTTGATCATGGATGTGTTAAGTTGATTCAAACGGCACACATGTTCATGGCCATAGTTAATTTGCAGGATCAAAACAAATGTTTTCTTGCTGCTTTGAGTAGAAGCCCATAGTTAATTTGCAACAAAAAAAACTCAGTATTGCTGGTGTTTTTCTTTCTCCGTTCCATGTACCCCTTGAATGAAATGAAATGATGGCTTAGTGAAAGGTCTTGAGAAAGAGAGCATTTTCTCCAGTGAAATGATGCATCAATTAAAATTTGTAGGGAATATAATACTTTTTCTTATTGTACACAAAGTGTTGTCAGATCTGGTAGTTTTTACATATGCAATGTGAATGCTCTTGTCTATCTGCAAAATCTGGAGGGGGAAATGGACTGACCGGCTTTGACGTTACTGGGAAAGATTGCACTTGTGGGGTTCGGGGTCTAGGTGAGGGTGGTGGACTGGTGGTACCAGAATTTGGGTGCTTGGAAATGCTACGGAAGAACAATACATATGTAGTCGACAGTCAGGTATGTTTTGCACGGACGCGGTATCCGTCTCTCTGGATGAGCCGACAGAGCCCATTGTTGGCTAAGGAAAATATGGCATGGAGGAGCTGAAATTGTACCACCTTTGTTAGGTCGCCTGACCCATTTTAGACACCAAAATTGTTTTGATCCTTTTGATCTATACCATGGACACAAAAACGGCTGTCTTGGTCCTGTTGATCCATTTGAGCTGGACCACAGACACAACAGCAATATGTAGATGGTGAGTTTCAGTGTGCAACTGAATTATTTCAAAAGTATGATAAATGATATCCAAATTGTATTACTCATCTGGTCGGATTTAATCGACGCAACGTTTGTGCCTAATCTAGGCTAATTAGTATACACGCTCGCGTCAATCTTATCAGACTGGAGGGAGTATTAAATAACAAGATCTCTGTATCAAACGGAATGAAAAATTGAAGTAAACAGTACTAGTACCAAACTCGATAAAAACAGCTAGTCTAAAACATGACAAATTCAAGTAAACACCGGAGAAAAGCTGATCATAGCAACTTCTAATCACGCATCGCCATGAAATCCAGGTCTGTGCCGTCAATCTTGCTGCGCCAGGTCTTAAACTTGTGCTTGCAGCTCAGGTCTTCATCATCGTCAGGGTAGAGATGCTCACAGCAAGCGTACTTTAAATTAATCAACTCGCTGACACGCGATCAGCGAGCATTCATAATTGCTGCTGAACTAGGCCACCTTCTTAAGATACAGCCAGTGAACATCTGGCGCCGCATGTGCCGATGGCTGGCAAGTACCTACGACATGAAGGCTAAATACTTTGTCATGAAATATGGCAGACATGTTGCAATTTCTCTGCAGGATGTGGAGAGCTTAATGGGACTGCCCTCTCAAGGGCATGATATACAACCTATAGCGTCCCAAAGAACATCTAATCTACACGCAGATCTAATGGACAAAAGAAACCTTAAGGAGACCAAGGAAACTGAAATCACGTATAGTTCCCTCCTAGAAAAAATGCAAAATAAAGAGTTGCCACTAGAGGAATTTTTACAATGCTTTGTTTTATATACTATTGGGAAGATATTATGCCCTACTACAGGTTTAGCAGTAAACTCCAAGTACCTTAGTCTGGTTGATAGTGTTCAAAAAGTTAGATCGATTAATTGGGCAAAATTGACAGTTGACCATTTTTGCTTCACTCTAGGTGACGATGAATCAGGACATTGTCCCAAGTATGTCACTTGTGGTGCTATTCTTCGAGTCTTTGCTTTGTTTTCCATGCATACTGGACATGGTTGGTGCTCTGCCTTACTGATATGGTTGTGGGATCTTTCTATGCATCTCTTTCAACTACCGTTGTGGGCATGTTATGGCCACCCATCATTTATAAAATCATATTCTGTCCTTTTGGTTTCCATGTTATATGATTACATGTCCAAGTTATGCCATATTTAGGTCCTAATAATATATTGTGTTTTGCCTTCATTCCACCCATTTTACCTACATATTTCTGATAGTTAGTACAACTTCTTAGCTTCTGTTTCTAATTTTAATCCTCCTATCATTTATGTAAGCAGTAGCACTTATAAACAGATTTATCATCTTCACGTGTGTGATGTGGTCTTCTAACTATGACTTTACTCTTGCTTTATTTTCTTTAACAGTGAAATACTACCGCCAACAGCAGGTAACTAACCTAATCTGGATGAAACCTGGACACAGCAAAATCACAACTTCATATGTGATTTCTCTTTTAGCTGATCAGAATAGCTAGGCTGTTGTCATTCCAAACAAATCAGTCGACGCAACATTGTGTTTGCACTAGTCGACAAATAAATAATGAAGCTCTTGCTATAGCAGAGAACTAACTGGACAATGCAGTTCGATGATGCTTATAGAGACTAATAATAAAAGAAAACAGAAACAGAGCTGATGAAGCAAGCATGAATTACTATGATTTTCTTGCTACTGGTGATCAAAGCCACCAACGAGGCCTGGTAAAAATTTATCATGGAAACATTCTTTTTAAATTAAACTTGCTCAGTGGATTTTAAACTGATTTTTCAAGAAAGAACAAGACATAAGGCTTACTATATTATTTGTATTATTAAAAAAAGTGCAAGCCATAAGCTTCAGTACAACTTTATAAGCATTGCAATCTTTATTTTGCTCATCAACTTGAATATTACTTATGCACACAATATCACTTTTGTTGTATTTGAGAATTATGATGAGCATACAAGTAGCCTAACTACACTTTTGTTAACAAATGGAAGGGTTCAGATCTACCATACTACAGAAGAAAAGAAATGGATGAAACAAATTTGTAAATTGTTAAAACATATTCTAGAGGGCAAGAATGATGTATGGCACCTCTTTTCCATGTTTTGTCAGCCAAACGGCAAAATGTGCTGTATTAGCATAACTACTCACACTTTATCTCCTCATTTCTTTGGCATTGTAAACTTTTATGCATCAAGCAAATTGTTGTTTCCACCAAAAATGACACAATGGTGTAGTAAAATTACCAATGCCAATACCCTATACTGCAATTTCAGTATTCATTTCAGAATGTGGTACACAAACCTTACAGGGAGCCTGTCGGTGTCTTGTTCAGAGAGCTGGCACTCGCTCAGTGACCCAATGTTGGCCACTACCCACCAGGCAGTCGCCCAGAGCCCAGGCACACCTTCCTGGCACCCGCACGAGCGCCGGCCCCCTGGTTGTTGTGGCCACCTCGCCGCTGAACCCCTATGCGACGAGAACTGCACGCCGAACCCCGTCTTGTCGCTAGGGACGAATTCCTGTCCAGCTCGCAGTCCACCACGGTCTGGATGCCGAGGACGACCACCGCGAAGGACCGACGCGGGAGAAGACGACGCGCGGGCGACGCCTCACATCGTCGGCCTCCTCCAATCTCATGCGCCACCGCCGAGCCAGCACGGGCGCCGCGACGCGATGACCGCCACGCAACGCACCCGGACCACTGTGAATACCTCGGGCTTCTTTGCGTGCGAAGAGGGCGGCGAGCACCATCTTCAATCAGTGGTGAGGCCAAGGGCGCCGCGGGCCGGGAAGAGGGCGCCGATGTTGCGCTTCCCCAGAATCGACCGCCTTAGCGACCGAGGATGTCGTCGCCGGCCAAGGGAGCGCGGCCAGGACATGTACGGGAGGGGCGGCGGAGGGGAGGAGGTGGATATCTCGCAAGGACGCCGGCGTCGGACTTGTGGATTGCCGGCCGCACCCAACCCAGCGAGTTCGCTGATTTTTTTTTTTTTTTTTTTTTGAGCGAATCGAGTTCCCTGATGAACGAGGATATCCACACATGTGTCGGGCTGTCAATTGGGTCGTGGGCGTCTACTGGGCTGGGCCCAGATAGGGCCTCTTTCTAGTTTGCTGCGAAATTTGGCATCGGTATGATACATACCTCTCTCGTTTTTGAGAGCAGTATGATTTCTTTTAAGCCTTTGGATGGACTAAAATAGATGGCTGTTATTGATTTGGGGGTACCACAAAAGAACTCTAGTGTATATATATGGTGATGGAACCACGTAAACTATAAGCCCTCTGCCAACTTGCCCATAAAATTATTCCCTAATTAAGCTCCATATGCGTGTGTAGGCAGGAGGGGGATCGATCAAGCACATGTGATAATTCGGAGTCAGACTAGGAAGCTAACTGTGTGTGCGGTTTAGTAGTATTTATGGTGATAGAACCGCGTAAACTAGGGGGGCCCTGCCAACTTGCACATAAATTTGCCCTAATCGGCTCCATGCATGCATTTGTAGTGTAGGATTCCAGCACGTGGGATCATTCAGATGATTACCAAATTAAACTGACGCATACATCGGTAGCATGATTTTAATTTCATCTGCATCAATGAATGGTCAATGTCGTTTGTGTTCAGCAGTTTCCATCCCACGATCAAATTAAACAGGTCTGGCCAGTAATCCGTCTTGTTCGACCAAGACAGTTAATCGTCTATATATATTGCCATTTCCCCACGAAGAAACATATGCTGTTCAGGATTTCAGGTAGCTTAATTGTATGCTTCGGTCCGGTTGCAGCCTAATTGTATACTTCATCAAGAAACACATACGCACGATAATCGCGTCACCCTGTGAGAAGCAAGATAATGTCACCACAATCTCGTCACCTCCTCATATGTGGACGAGAGCCCGAGACTGAGGTAAAATTGGTAAATTATGACTCTCTCGGGTCGTCTGCAAATTCATTTCGTTTTCATTCCCGAGCTCAGTCTGCAAGCGTGTGTGGGATGATTCGAATTGTATTTTGGAGTGTAATGCAACCAGCAACACGTTTATCTACCCCTTCTTTGTTTCTTCCAGTCGATCAGATGGTCAGAAAAAGCGAGAGTCTGAGCTCAGTGGTATGGTACCCTTTTTGTCGTCGAGATCGAACCTAAGCCCATAGACTTTGTAAAACAATGAACGAGCAATCACCATCGAAAAAGATTACGTTCGTTCGTCGCCACATCCCTCCTTTGGCTCTTCATTGTGACGGCCTTTTGCTGAGACCGCTAACTGTTAATCGTAATATTATACTCCATTTTGATGAGGATGTGGAGGATACTATTTCTTGGACGCTCACGGATAATGGCCAATACACGGCGGCTTATGCTTACTTAGCCCAATTTTTTGGAGCCATGCCTCGGAGATGAAGGACCGTTTGGAAGATTTGAGCACCGCCCAAAGTGGAGTTGGCTTGCTTTTCAAAATAGGTTTTGGACAGCGGAGTGCTTGCAAAAATGAGGTGGCCCTAATTGTGGCACTTGCCCTCTTTGCAAGAGGAGCGCGGGATCTATTGACCACCTGCTTGTCCATTGTCGATACATCAAAAGAATTTGCGGCCTCCTCAAAGTGTGGCTCGGTCTATATTTCCTCGACCTCCACATATGGCACACGATGACTCTTCATAAGTGGTGGATTCATACGACAGGTGCTTCCACAGCAAACCGAAAAGCCATTGTCCATTGTTCTCCTCACCTTTTGGGAAGTTTGGAACGAGCGAAATGCTAGAGTTTTTGGGCATAAACATGTGCTACCAACGGTGATTTTTGGGAATATCAAGAAAGATTTAAGACATTGTGTTGCCGTGGGCGCCAAGCGTGTGAGTGATTTGATGCTGCGAGAGTAGGCCGAGTTGTAATATTTTCCTTTTCTATCATGTAAAACTCCTTAATTAATAAAATGAGACAAAGCCTTTGCCTCCATTTGAAAAGAGTAGGCCACATCGGAGTATATTAACTGCAACTTTGATCAAAAGACACTACTAATAACTGTTAATTGTAATATTGTACTCCAAAACTGCAACTTGAATTCCTTTGAAAAATATTCAGATTTCATAATTTTGTTTTATTGTAGGTACTCACACATTTCTTCCGTTCGGGTATTACAACTTACAAGCCCCTACTGAAAAAATGCTGATAACAATGCAACAACCAAGAAGCATATTAGTACATTACTACAGTTCCCTACACACCAGCAGTTCGCTAAATTACGTTCTACAATATTACAGACACTTGGAACGTCCGAAAAGAAAAGCAGCACCTCGGCTGTCTACGGTTTATTATGCTCAGTATTCCCTTCCGGCTGTTGCCTCACAATGGCGAGTTCCTTCCACAGGTTAACCACCCTGCCTAAGCTACCATTTCTTTTGAAGTGGGCCCGCCTCCTGGCCGCCACAACGTTGTCCTGTATTGCCACGGATAATGATATTTATCGAGGCTGAGTTTATGCTAGCTGCAGCAGATACATTAGGTAGATTCCTGTGCTGAGTCGACGCTGCCCCTTGCACATGCAACGACAAAATGCACGAAAACGAATTGCAGCCTGCTTAAGCATATAGTCCAACGCACCGGGACTAGTCAACTATATCTGATTTTGGCCCTATTTTCAGGAAGGAACCTGCATCAATAAATAGAAAGGGAGTGGCATGCATCCTGATCACCTAATGGCAGTGGTTCAAAAGATAGGACAAACAGAAATATGCTACATATACTGTATTCCCCTTAATTATGTGCTGACGTTCACAATACCACCAGGCCTAAATTAGCATATATTTAGCACTAAAGGTTAGTGCCGCCGATGATCGACGACACTTACAGAACAACTCAAGCCGGCGATCGACGACACTTACAGAACTTACAGAACAACAGAACAACTCAACCCATATAAGCAAATATGTTCGCGGATCACAGAACAACTGATCATGGCGAAATGTCCGTGATCCACGAACATATTTGCTTACAATCCTCAAGCCGGCTCCCAATTATTGAACAATATTTATCAGATAAAAAATCTGTTTAAACTAGGTGCTAAGTTTATTTTAGGAAATGGCTGCCATATTCTGTTCTACTCTTACTGGTGAATGGGGAGAGCAACCTTAAATCCATATAACCAGCAGTTGTTTCATATTTGTTCTTCGCTGGAGATCTCTATTAGCCAAGTTTATCGCTGTCATGAGTAGCTTATCTTTCCACAGATCTTTTGGACCTGCTGAAATTAACCAATGCCATTGTATGTATGCTAAAATTAAGGACTCCAAACCTTTGGATGAAGAAGGCAGAATGTCCTAATATCTAGATTCATTGGGTCATTTTTCCACACACTCCTTATATCAGAAACTTAGCCAGGGCGCGGTTGGCGCATTTGCCAAGGACATTTGGAATCTTCTGATCTTGTTGAAGATCAAGATTTTCCTCTGGAAGCTAGCCAAGGTTCGTTTCTCGTCTATTGGGTTTCATAGCCATAGGTTTGTTTGTCGTCCAATGAAAAAATGTACAAGCGTTGGGGGCCTTCAAATATGAATTTTCCCTTTCTGGTAAACCATACGCCGTAGGTAACATCTTCTTCAACTGTGAAATGCCCAAATTCATGTGAAACGGAGTTAGGGCTATATTGGGAGTCTCATGCAACCCATATTTGGTCGCAGACTGAAGTTAGTGACTGAATAAACTCTATCTTGACTCAAATATTAATCCGATGATATGTACCTTAATTTTGTGGCATATAGCACGTTTTCTAGGTCAAATTATGGATTTATAAAGTAGTCCCTCCGTTCTAGAATGTAAGACATGTTTTTTTTGCATGGTCTTTAATGCATGACTTTGATCACCGATATACACCAAATTATATTGATTGAGAATGGTAAATGGTATGTTGCATCTGTCTTCAAAAAATATTTATTTTATATATTTATACTAATTTTATAGACATATTATAAGTACAAATTATAGTCAAAATTTTAAGTTGATTACTAGCAAAAAATTAAGGGCCGGCATATTATATTTTAGGACGGAGGGAGTACTTGGGAGCATCGCACATCTTCATGGAGGGAGTACTACTTAGTGAATATTCACTTGTGCAGATATGTGTTTGTTTATTTATTGAAAAATCTGCTACCATTAGGGCAAATTTGCAATCTGCATACGTGGAAAACCTAAGAATTATTAAAATTAAAATCCACCATGCAAGGGCAAAGAAATGCCTGATCTGAACTAACATTACTGCTACCTATCATATCATCTCCCAATTAAGAAGAGAATTGTTGAACACTTCTAGCAGAGCCGGTACATCCAATTCCGTCTCCCACTCTGTGATATCTGCCGTTAATTGTGCTGTTTTCCCACTGCTGCGACAGCCAGTATCTACAAGATCGGGCAGACAGTCGCTAGTGTTGTTGTTGCTTATGATGTCGCTGGCCTTGCAGGTGTGATCACCGTAGTACACCACAGTGTATTTTGCAGCTTCATCCCCATTGGCATCTGTGGAATAATTAGCACTGCCGCGGTCTTTATCCTGCTGCTGGATTGTCTTGGTTGCTGGACAGTTCCGTTCTGTGTAGGTGCATCTGTAGTAGCTCCTGCTTAATCACAAGTTTATGCATAGTGCATGATTAATTATCTATAATCATCTCTGGGCACTTTTCTAATTAGTAGGGACTTAAATATGCTCGTCCAGGTGAGCTTTGTTTAGAAATTTGTTACCTAGCATGTTGGCTTCCGTTGATGTTCTTCTGCCCATATTTTCTCCACTGGTGACCATCATAATCCGGGACATTTGTGACGAGTGATCTTGATCGCTTACCATCGTTCCTCCTACAAGATGCCAGGTATTCGTCTTGATCATGCAAATTGAAGATAGGCAATATATACAGTATATCACAGATAAACATGGACTTAATTAGCTTTTGTGAACATGTTCTATGCATAAGATTAATTTGAAACGATATATGCGCACAGACACACCTTCTCTTTCCACCAGCACTCCTACTAGGCATCCCCTGTTTCTCCATTCTTTCATGGATGACATCATCATTAGCAGTAGTGCTAGCACTGTTCTTCCTCACCAAGGACTTGTCGTCGACAGGCTCAGCGGCCGCTCCACCACGAACACTGAAGAGCTTTGATACTAAGCTGGTGTTGCAGCCGATCACATCGTCGAAGAGCTGGAGGGCGAGCTCGGCAGATCCACTATCGACGCTGTGGAGTTGTGGAAGGATGAGCGCCCGGAGCTGGGTCACGAGCTCCTGCTGCTGCCGCAGCAGCGCCTCGATCTCGGCACCATGTCCGCTATGAACCATATGCTTTGGAATCGATTTTGCTTTCTCAGTCTAGGGGTCACACGCTTCTCGCAAGCTCGTGGCAGTTATATATACTAGGAGCGAAGTTGATGTGCACCTTTTCAGAACGTTGCACGGTGATGTGTACCTGGTTGAGTTTAAAGAACGAGTGAGGCGTCCGTTTCACAGTGTGAGTGCATATGGTATGGCAACGCGCTACTGAGACTGGGCGAGCACGAGGCGTGGGAGTGAGAATTTTGACCGGGACACGGTTTCGTGCTTAGCTAAGGATACTTTCTTATCAAGGAAATAGGCTAAAGAAAGAACTCGATCACCTGGACCAGGGAACACCAGGTTGAAACGGAGGCTTACCAGAGTGTATGTGAACTTCATGTTCGTCGAGCACAGTAAGACCCTGTATACTGGTAATGAATAATTTCCTGTTCCGGGAACGGGGCTGTTGGGTAAAATCCAAATTAGTAAGAGTCGGTTTGTTACTTTTGGGTTTCCAAGTGGTCGGCTTCCATGCCATAAGTTTGTCCGTGACCTACTTATACTAGTCGCATCAAACGTGTCCTAGTACTAGTAGAATAGGAAGGTTTAGCTTGAGTCCGCTTTGATTTACTAGTTAGATAACACGTAGTAACCCTCCCGTGACGCCCCCATATAGTAAGAAAATATCAGGAATCTCCAGAAACAGATTGTAACCCTCCCGTGCCACCTCCGCGTGGCGGCCGGAGGGGGACCCTACCGCGGCTGCCGCCGCCTCCCCCCCTCTCCCACTCCCCTCCCTCGCCGCCGCCAGGGGGCGCGGTCAGGCAAAGCCTGGCCAGAGCCGGCGCCGGCGGGGATTTCCTCATCCTCTCGTGCGCGGGGGTCGGGCGCGGGTCGCCCTCCTCGGGCCAGGGTGCGGCCCTATCGTCGGGGACCTCGGTGGCGGCGCCTGGCCTCGGCTCGGCGGCGGCATGATAGATGACGAGGCGGTGGTGTGTCCTGTCGACGGCAGAGGGAGGGGTGGGGGCGGGACTTCTCCTTGCCTCCCGGCGACCGGCGATGGAGGGCTGGCTCTCGGCTGCGGCAGGGCCCAGGCATGTGCGGTGTCTCCGGACTTCGCGATATGCGCTTGGTGTCTCCGGCGGGAGCCTTGGCCGGCCTGGATGGTCGCCGGCGTTTGCGTGCAATCTGAATAAAGGCGGCGGTCCTAGGATTCCAACTTGCGTCAAGATGATGATCTGCCGGGGGTGTGTCCCATTGATCTGGCTAGAGTGACGGGTTCCGGAAGGCGCCGCCGGCGATCTTCCATGGGAGATTCACGCCTGGAGACTGCTGGATCGGGTGGGATTTGGTCATGCGCACCCATGTTTTACTCTGGTTATTTGGTTTCAGATGGAGCGCTTCGAAGTTCTGCTGGCTGTTAATATCATGGGGTATGTTCTCGTTCCGGCCATGGTGCTGGCAGAGAATGTCATGAAGGCCGAGATCTGAGGACTAGCAATGGAGGTTCCAATCTTTGGGGCGAGGAGGAGTTGGCTTGGTGTTTCATAACTTGGAGCAGCGGCATGCAAGTGGAGGCGACTGCACATGAGAAGACCAAAGTTTTACCTTTCAGGGTGAAAATCCAAGGTCTGACCTTAATTGGTTGTGCCTGGCAATGGCCTTGTTGAATGCATTATTTTGAGAGCGAGGACCTTCTTAAATGTGAAAATCCAGATCTTTTGATCGGGCGACGACAACGCTTGTGCGTTGTTCCCTTCTTGGAGGCGCCGCTTTTGTAGAAGTTGGACTTATGGTGCTGTCTTGGTGGTGTTAGTGCCGCTGTTTCAAGGATTAAACCACCGTAGCGGGACTTTTCTTTTTCTGTAATTCTTCTTTCTTTTTTTGGCTGTGTGCATCCGTAATACCGCTAGGTAAATGCGTTGTTGCAGAGGCCGAGTGTAATTGGTATCTCCGATATTAATATATGCACTATGTCGAAAAGGTATGTCAACACCCAGATTTTTAATTCCAGATGCCTATTATGTCATACATCGCAATCCCAAGAAGATTGTTTTTGCGAGACATAACAGTCGATATCACAGAACATTATTCATTACAAACCATAATAGTCTTACAACAAGGGATCTCATGATCCAATCTTAAAACAACAGTTGGTCTAAAGATCAGATACAAAACACATAGCGGAAGAAACGTAGTAGCGTCCATCTGATCCACAGGCAACACTTGACGTTGGGAGGTGATCCTAGTTATCACAGACATCCTGCTGTTCATCTTCCTGGTACTGGTTCTCCCCCTCTTCATAGTCTGGCCATTTGAATAGCCAGGGACAAAGCCATGGGTACTTTATAAAGTACTCGCAAACTACCACTAATAGAAGTACTAGTAGCTCTAATAAGGGTTCTAAGCTTCTAGGTTTATTTGCACAAAGCTAGTTTTATTTCCTCAACACTTAGTAGTTAAAGACTCTTTATTTGCCTAAAATTACTCAAGTGGGAACATTAGTGTCATCCCCACAACTCTGTTATGATCACTCAAGTTCATTTTTCAAGTCACCCGTCACTTTTAGAAAACATCTGACAACGGAACAGTATGGCCATCCAACCGTCCATGACCGTGGACGCGGCTATTCGAATGGTTTAACACTTTGCAGAGGTTCTATACTTGTGCCACAACTTTTGATTTCATCCATCAGGGATAGCCCTGAATCATCATACTTAGTATGCAGATCATCAACCATTAACCTTTTACCTACATACCCTACTATAGACACCTCCCCTATGAGCTTGGCCTCCCAGCGATAGTGATCTACCATCCTGGAAACTGCACAGGGCTTGGGTAGGACATTTATCTCTTTTTCACGTTATTTCACTTTTCACGGAGGCAGCCTCGGCATAACACCTATGACGTTTTTTCAGAGGGAACCCATACTAAAGTACATAAATTTCCAGGTAAGCCCTACCCAGTATCACGTATTGTGGGAGTACTCTAAAGTTGGAATGGTATCACATCCGAACCCAACCATCAGTTTTGTCAAATTCACCTTGTTATTCAAAGGTCATATTCACCTTCAAAGCTTTCAGTAGAATGACTCAGCATTCTAAGGTTTTCAAAGTCATTTGATTCACAAATTACCACCTAGAATAGTCCATTTTAGTTTTAGCACTAGCAACTAGTCATGAGGAGTGCTAACTAAATTTTAGCTCTCTAGGCTAAGTTTGATGCTCTTGTAGTACTCTACATTTAGACCAAAGTTAACTATACAAATAAGCCTTGATAACCAAAGTAAAAGAGTGCAAGATAAAAACTTGGGCTTGGACAAATCCTTAAACACAATAGTATTGCAAGGGTATCTTGCACTAGTATAGCTTGCATTAGTAGAGCTTGCCTTGGTTGGTACAATGATCAAAGTGTTCCTCCTCTTCTTCGTAGAAGACCTCCTCCTCCTCGTAGCCTTCGGTACTAGCGTCTATAAATAGATAAGAGGTATACAATCACCAAACAATACTTAAGTAGACTATTTAGCCATAATGGCTCACACAAGACGATCTATTATCATCACAAGAATTAATACTAGGGTTTCCATTTATTTCCTTTGAAAAGTAATTTCCTCTCATTGAAAATTTACTAAGATTTAATATCCTCAAATAATAAAATATGAGACCATGTAACTAAAGTCATCACCTCACATTAAATTACTTGGGAAAGTGATTTAAATGAGATGCTACATATCATATTATTTGGCTAGCATTTTTTGAAATAATTTAAATGAACTAGAAATAGCCACATAGCCATTATTTGAATCTAGCCCATTATCATAGGAAACAACCATGTCATATTTTTACATATTCAGATAGAGTATCTGAAATGTGAATTTTGAGAGGTGGAAACACCTCAAAATACATTATGGTTGATTTTATAAAAAAAAATTGAATTTGGCAAAGTTACTTCCTTGTTATTTTTATTGTAATTGCTCTGTAATGATTCAAGGGTTGGGACTAATTGGGTTGGATAGATATGTTTACTTTTACACAAATTTTGAATTATCCAATTTGGCTAAGTAGATATTTTCAATTAAATTTAGAACAGGGCATCAGTATTTAATTTTTGTTTAACAAGAATTAAACGAATTTGAATTCGTGGGCTTAGGCGGAAAAACGAAATGGGCCAAGGGAAGAGCTAATCGGGTTGGTCCAGTGGCGCTTCGCGCACACGCTGGCGACCTGACAGCGGGTCCCGCCTGTCAGCGGCTCATAACCAGCCTGAATCGGTACGCGAACAGGGGTCGTAGGATTAGAACTAGATCGAACAGCCGAGGCTCTTCGTCGTCGACGACGAGCTCCAACCCTAACTGCGGCGTACCTAGGGGATCGGAGGCTCACAGGAGGGCGGGCAAGCGTCGGCGAGGCTGGCAGACATCGTGGAAGATGACGGCGAGGTTCCTGGTACCGGCATCAGCTCCTGGGGTGGCTCCAATCGTCGGCGAGCTTGCAGTGGTACTGGCGGAGCTCCGGCGAACAATTGGGGCGTTGTGATCTATATTGGGACGGGGGATTGCTTGGGCAGGCTCAGGGAGAAGAGGGAAGGAGATTGGTGTGGAGAATGAGCACGGGGAGTGCTCCTTTTATAGGTTCCACGATGTGCTGCGGGTGGTCACGGTGGCGGACGGTGAGGTGGTGCTATGGGCGACTAGAGGCGTGGGCGAGGATGGTGTGTTGTTCAGAGTGTCACGGCGATCATCACGTGCGTCATCGCACGGAAAATGGTGGTCACGAGCAGTGGTGCGATCGACGTGTCCGGCGGTACTGTGGCGGACATCGTCAACGATGGCGACAGCGACAGGGCACAGGGGAGCTGGTGACGTTGTCTGGCAGGTTCCTGGTGTCGTGACGATGCTCAGGGCGGGCGCTGATGGCGGGCGAGGACGGAGGCGACGGGGCGAGGTCGTGCTCTGGCGTGCCCGTGGGCGTGGCCGTGCACGCGCTGGCGTCGCTGGGTGGCATGGGCACGTCCTGGGCTGGGCGTGCAGAGGCTCGCCTTGGCCAGTGGTGTGTACCAGCAGGGTCAGTTGAGTGAGGGCTACCTCCAGGACATGGTGAGGTCAGCCAGGGACAAGAGGAGAGAGGGATGGCACGGTGAGTGGCATGGTGGTCACGGCATGGCCATGGCATGGTGAGGATCATCAGTGATCATTGGTGCAGATGGTTGCCATTGTTCAAAGGGTTCAAGGGGGCACTGAGGTTGACAATTGGAGTGATGGTTTAGGCTAATACCCACCAGATTTTAGAGTGTATGCACATAGTTGATTTCTGCACATAAGGTGTTTGACACAATGGCCGCAAGAGACTTTATTTTGAATTTTTCCAAAATATTTTATGAGTGTGATTTTAATAATATTTGGCATCTCATGGTGGCATTGGTTTGCAAAGTGAAGTTGATTTGATGAAAATCAAATTTGAGGTGATCTTACTTCTGTTTCAAAGTTGTCACTATGGTTGCTTATTATAAGTAATTGAAAATGACTCAGCAAGTTTGGCCAACGCCAATTTACTCACTTTTACGTGTACTTGTGATCTGGGCAAAAATATGAGGAGGTTTGGTTTAGAAAATAATAACCACAAGGGTTCAAAGTAGGCATCAGACTAAAATAGTCAAAAGTGACCATTATCATATGTGCCTTGGTTATTATTATTCTTTTAATTTGTTTTACTTTTCTTTGACTCAAATGTTATTGTTTTGGGTTCAATGAGTATTATGTTGAGTTGTGTAATGGTTTCAAACCATCTAAGCATGACATATGCTAAACTTGCAAAAGTAGCCATTTGCCCATATAGGCTTCTCTTTTTATTTTATTTTTCTTTTGCTTTGTTTCTCTTTGATCCAATAAGCATGGTTTTGGGTTTAGAAACATATCAAACAAACATTCATGGCCACATCCAAACATTCATGCATGAAAACTATGCACTCAATTTAAAATCCAACCAAGTTTTTGTTGGCTCCAAATTTTGGAATAACGGAAATTCATTTTATTCTTTGTTTTGAATTTTTCGGATGTTACAAGTATCACGTACCGGTGTAGGAGTCGAGCGGATCGTGAGGCACTTGTGTGCTATATAAACAGAGGTAACAAGTCTGGTATAAACCTCCAGAAAAACGAAAGGCAATGAAGTACTTACGAGACACGATAGCAATAATCCTGTTGATGCGTTCGTTGCAGTTTGGTCGCGAGATATCAGAATGGATAAAGGAAACCGCGTCCTTGCGTTTCTGTCTCTCGATTGAATTTTCAGTGTAGTGTTATACGGAGAGTAGCGTTGCGCGTATACGACGATTTGTGTTGCCACCGGACCCGTTGAGTTGCCGCGAGTTCATGCATTCGATCCTAGGCAAAGATAGCAATTGGTATCAGAGCCAAGGTGTGAGAACTCACCATAAGTTGTGTCATGATGAATCTGGAGGATCCTTCGCCGCTGTCAAGTTGTATCACGGACGAAGGAAAATCGAAGAAGATGATCATGTCAACTTCAAGGGCAAGAAGGTGACAACTATGGAGTGTGGGCTGCGAAGATGATGTTTTCATGCATGCACAAGTAGTTCGGACGACAATAGAAGTCAACCCAAAGATTGACGAGACAAAGGACGAAGAAGCTTTCTCCATCGTAGCCTAAGTTGTGCCCGATGTTGTTTTCATGAAAATATCAAACTATGTCAAGGAGATGCATGCCGATGATAACCGCGTCAAGAAGACCCATGTACAATGTTGGGGGGATGACCCCCGGTATGCCAAAGCCATGCCAAACCGGATGGTTTGAGCCATCGAAGTACCGGCTTAAAGGTTGTTCTGGATAACGAAGGTTGATTCAGAGAATCATACCGGTATCCCAGGAAGGGGGATACCGGAACTGGCTAAGAACGTTCCGGAATACCGGAACAGGCTACACTGTAGCACGTCGGCAAGACTGGTCAAAGATGCTCTCCAGAGCTAGAAGACAAAGATGAGAGAAGCACTTCAGCTTTAATCGAAGCCATGACGCCAAACGCGAAGCATGACCTAAAAGGTGTCGGAGGATGTCACAGCTCCTGATTAAAGGCATACCGGCATCACCGGTAGCTAAAGTAGCTTTGTAAAGTAGTTTGTCTAGTCAAAGATCCCATTAGGGTTTCTTAGGGTTTCTTCCCCTGTAAGCCACCCTCTCCCCTATATAAGGAGAGGGTGCACAGCCCTTCGCGGGTACGACCTAATAGCTATCTTGTACATAGAAACCTGTAAGCTCTTGTGACCAAGAAATAGAGAGATCTAGTGCTGTCTTTGTTCTTGAGTTCATCATCTTCTACCTTCGGCCAAGGCCAAGTTCTTGAGGAATCCATCCGGAAACCTCTCCATCTATACCAAAACCCTCCCCCGAATCCTCTAGCGCCCATTCGGCCCCAAGATAAGCCATCCCATGGCATTTGTCTGTTCACCACGACGACAGTTGGCGCCCACCGTGGGGCTAGCAGCGGTGCTTGCTGGAGTTCATATTCGGGCGGGCCTCCTCACCGTCGGCGGCGAGCGTGTCATCACCGCGCTCGTCAACCGCATCCGCGACATGCGCTTCATCAACGACAACACGAGCTGCTTCTCCAACGGAGGTAAGTTCCCCAAGAACGGCCGCGTCATCGAGTTCGGGAGCATCCTCGTCTACTACGGCACCGTCCCCGAGCGCCAGTGCCTCTCGCCGGTGCTGGTGGCTCCGGATCCGCCAAGGTCTGCGCATCGCAGCAGCCACGCCACCGGCACCGTCGAGGTGCTGGTGGTTGGCGCGGGCGACGCCGGCAAGGGAGCTGCGGCGGAAGGCGCTGGGGAAACGAGACCCACGCGCACGGCCAAGCCGCCAACCGAGCGCGACCAGGTAGCGGCAGGTGCATCCGCAACGCCACCGGAAACTCCTCTCCAAGCGGCCATGAGCGTGCTGGCTACGCCCATCGCACAGAACATCGACCCGGCAGCGGCTCAGGCGGAGCTGGAGGCGCAACGCCAGAAGCTGCTCGCGAACGGCGCCGACATCGTCCGGGCGCAGCGCGAGCTGAACCTAACCCTACGTGAGTATAACGCTTCCCATGGCTTTGCTTCTATTAGCGCTCAGGCTGCAAGGATACCGGAAAACCGGCTTAGAGCTCGCAACTTAGATCAGGATCTGCATAAGGAGATTCTTGCCGGAAAAAGTACTTCTGCATCGTTGAGCATGGTAGAGAAACCTAAGTATTACAGTCTGGATAAAACCATAAAAGCTGCTAAGGCTGCAGTAGAGCTGTGTGAATCGCTTTCCGGAGATGCTTTGGCAAAACAGCAAGAGCGTGTCAGGGAGTTGCTTGATACGATTGAGCAGCAAAATGCTGAGCAGCTTGCAAAGTTGAACAAGGCTGCGGCTTCAAAATCTGTGCATTCGACGAAGAATGCCGGAAGCAAGTCCCATGAGCAGGCATCGTCCCCCCATCCGGACAAGAGAAAAGGAAAAGAGGTGAATGCATAGCAGATGACTGTGTACGATCCGGTGCTAGCCGGAAAACAACAAGCCGGGCGACACGAGGCCGGTAGAAAAAGCCAAGGGGCAGATCGTGGCTACGCCAGATATGGTTATGCCAGAGATGAGTATGCCCGTAGAGGTGAAACCGGGCAAAATTATCGTGCACCAAGAGCTGCTTATGCAGAGGAGGAAATGCCTCCGCCAAGGTACCGGCAGGCAAGGGCCGCGGTACCGGAAAGATATGATGAAGCTGATTCAGGAAACGAAAGAGTCGGAGCTTACCGGAACCCTTTGGGGGAAAGGTTAGGAGAAAGATGCTTACCAGACCGGGATGCGAGGCACAGGCTGGATAGGATGTACTTATCTGAGATGGTTGAGGCAGAAGGTCCACCAGGTCCCAAGTGTTTTGGCCCGCGGATCATGAAAGAGGAACCACCGGTTCGCAACTTCACGTTGCCCCGTGACACAAAAACATACGATGGCACCACTAAGCCGGAAGACTGGCTCGCGGACTACGTGATCGCAGTGTACGTTGCCGGAGGCGGAGGAACTGTCACTGGAGGAGGAAACCGGCGTTGGGCCGTGAGAATTGTACCGTCTTTCCTGGTAGGACCAGCGCGCATCTGGCTAAACAACTTGCCGGCAGGAAGCATAAATGGCTGGTTGGACTTTGAGGAAGCCTTTGTGAGCTACTTCAGCAGTACCTACCGGAGGCCAAACAGGCCACAACAGCTCGCTTTGTGCGTGCAGCGTTCGAACGAATCAGACCGGGATTACCTGACCCGGTGGAACTCCATAAGGAACTCCTGTGAGGGAGTAATCGAGGCGCAAGCCATAGCTTGGTTTTGCAATGGGTGCAGAAGAGGTTCACCTCTGTGGCAAAAGCTACAGAGAAACATGCCAACAACGTTGGCAGAAATGATACGTGTGGCGGATAACTATGCATTGGGAGACCCAATGCAACCGGAAGTGCAGGCAGAGCCAGCACAAACAAGCCAACCACGCCAAGATCAGTACCAGGATAACTGGCACAACAAAAGAAGGGAAGATTTCCCGGATCGGAGGTACGGTCCGCAGTAAGTAGCTGCAGTGCAGGATAACTCTGGTGCCAGCGGTAGCCAGAGGCAGAAAACCGGATCGCAGCCATGGGCGGGTCCTAAGAAGCAATGGGTTGAAAAGAAACCCTGGGGCCAGAAAAATAATTGGCAAGAACATGCAAAATACACCAT
This sequence comes from Lolium perenne, assembly GCF_019359855.2. Classification (NCBI taxonomy): domain Eukaryota; kingdom Viridiplantae; phylum Streptophyta; class Magnoliopsida; order Poales; family Poaceae; genus Lolium; species Lolium perenne. The sequence continues at coordinate 139,673,610 of NC_067248.2, read as the reverse complement.
GGAAGCGGCTATGGACCAACCTTGCCGGTGGCACACACCGAATCCGGCTAATCCGTCGAACCATTTGACGAAGGATTGTTCCTGGACCATGTACTTAATGTTGAAAGGTGCGGTAAAAGATGCGCAAGCACAAGGCTATACCACGATACTACCACCATCGCAAGACATGTTGCACCAGCACCCCCTACTACCACCACCACCGCTTACCGGATCAAATGCTCTGCCGGTACAGCCTCAGCCAAACCGGCAGCAGCACCAGCAAGTTCATCAGGTGGGTGATGGCAATGGCCAACCGCCACCGCCGGCACCTTTGGGCCGGAATGTTTACCAGGATCCGGATTTGTGCTGTGTTGTGTTCGTTACTGAGCCAACTGACAAGCAAAGCTTGCATCGCTGCTCCATGGAAGTGAACGCAGTAATGCCGGCAGTACCAAGGTACATGATGTGGTCAGATCAGGAAATTACCTGGTCATTCAAGGATCATCCGAAAATCATGCCTAATCCGGGTGGTTATGCTCTTGTTGTGGACCCAATCATGCATGGGCCAACGGCTCGAGTGCGGTTCAGCAAGGTGCTGATTGACAATGGAAGCAGTATAAATATTATGTACCGGCACACCATGCGTACGCTGGGAATCACTGAAAACATGCTGCAACCAACCCACACTACGTTCCACGGAATCGTTCCGGGTTTGTCCTATTCGCCCATGGGAAAAGTTCGAGTGGATGTGTCATTTGGTGGACGCGACAACTGCCGGGTGGAAAATGTTCTGTTCGAGGTGGTGGACCTAGGCAGTCCCTATCATGCGCTGCTGGAGAGACCGGCGTTAGCATCGTTTATGGCCTCAACACATACGGCGTATCTCAAGATGAAGAAGCCGGCACCATCTGGACCCCTAACTGTGGCGGGAAACTACAAAATCTCACTGGAAACCGCTTCCGCCAGATCAAATCTGGCCGAATCGCTGGTGATCGCGGAGGAAAAAAGAAGAATGCAAACTACGGTTGCGCTGGCTCAGTCCTCACAGTTGAGCCTAGCTGCAATGAGTGGCAACCTGGGCACACCCGCATTCAAGCCAACAAAGGAAACAAAAGACATCGTGCTGGACCCGGCTTACCCTGAGCGCACCGTTCGCATCGCTGCCGGTCTCAGTGAGGCATAGGAAAGCGCGCTCGTCAACTTCCTCCGTGAGAATCGGAATATCTTTGCCTGGTCTACTGATGACTTGGTAGGTGTTCCGAGGGAGTTAGTTGAGCACTCTCTGAATGTCCGGAAGGATGCGAAGCCGGTAAGGCAGCCGTTGCGACGGTTTGCTGAAGACAGGAGAAAGATTATTGGAGAAGAGGTGACAAAGTTGTTAGTTGCCGATTTCATCGTGGAAGTACTGCATACTGAGTGTCTAGCCAATCCGGTGCTAGTCGAGAAGAAAAAAGAGGAGAACCTTGAAGCAAAAGCCCCAAAGGTGTGGCGCATGTGCATCGACTACACCAACCTAAACAAGGCTTGCCCGAAAGATCCTTTCCCTTTACCCCGGATCGATCAAGTGATTGATTCCACTGCTGGATGTGAACTGTTGTCGTTCCTGGATGCCTATTCCGGTTTCCACCAAATTCCCCTGAAAAAGGAAGATCAAATAAAAACTGCGTTTATCACCCCGCACGGGGCTTATTGCTATGTTACTATGCCTTTCGGTTTGCGCAACGCTGGTGCAACGTACCAGCGCTGCATGCAAAAGTGTTTGTTTGATCAAATCGGTAAGAATGTGCAAGTCTATGTGGACGATATTGTGATAAAAACGAAGGTCAAGGAGACCTTGATCGATGATTTGAGGCAACCGTTTGATAACCTAAGAAGGTTCCGGATGAAACACAATCCGGCAAAATGCACCTTCGGTGTCCCAGCCGGCAAATTGCTTGGCTTTCTCGTGTCAAGCCGAGGCATAGAGGTTAATCCGGTAAAGATCCGGGCCATTGAAAGAATGACAATACCGCAAGAGCTCAAAGTTGTGCAAAAGTTTACCGGAAGCTTGGCATCGCTAAGCCGGTTCATAAGCAGGTTGGGGGAAAAGGCCCTACCGCTCTATGCTTTGATGAAAAAATCCGATACCTTCGTCTGGACCCCTCAGGAAGACGCAGCGTTCAAAGAGCTAAAAACAATGCTAGCCACTGTGTCGATATTGGCTTCGCCTCTAGAAAGAGAGCCCATGCTGTTGTACATAGCAGCAACAAACCGGGTTGTGAGTGTGGTAGTTGTGGTTGAAAGAGAAGAGGAAGGAAAAACCGTGCAGAGACCGGTATAATACATGAGCGAGGTGCTCTCCCTCTCCAAACAAAACTACCCTCACTTCCAGAAAATGACCTATGGCGTGTTCATGGCCGCCACCAAGCTCAAGCACTACTTTGAAGAACATCCCATGAAGGTGGTGAGTGAGGCACCAATTTCCGATATCATGGGCAACAAGGATGCTAGCGGCAGGATTGCCAAGTGGGCAATTCAGGTATCACCATACGTACCGGTGTACGAAAGAAGAGACGCCATAAAATCACAAGCTTCAGCTGATTTCTAGGTTGATTCGGCGGAAATGCAATACAAACCGCTGGAACACAAGATAGAGTACTGGAAGATGCACTTTGATGGATCCAAACTCAAGGAGGGTCTGGGTGCCGGTGTGGTGCTTACTTCGCCTAAGGGAGATCATCTCCGGTATGTTTTACAAGTGCACTTCAGAGCATCAAACAATGTTGCTGAGTACGAGGCTCTGATCCATGGGCTCAAGGTCGCAAAAGAAATCGGTGCGCACCGGATCATTTTCTATGGTGATTCAGATCTTGTGGTGCAGCAATGTTCCGGAGATTGGGACGTGAAAGATGCCAACATGGCCTCATACCGGTTTCATGTGCAAAGGATTGCCGGCTTCTTCGAAGGCTGTGAGTTTCACCATGTGCCGCGTGCAGAAAATGAAGCTGCGGATACTCTCTCCAAGCTAGGTTCCTCCCGGAAGGAAATTCCTCCCGGAGTGGCTTTGGCTCACCTAAGGACTCTGTCGATCAAACCGAGTCCGGAATCAGAGTCAATTTTTGTACCGGAGTCACACATTGTGCCAATGGACATTGACGAAGGAAACCCGGGGAGTGTTTCGGTAAACCCGGGGACTGCAGTGTCTAAGCCGGAAGAAGCTATGCTGGTGGACAGTATGGAGACAGACGTACCATTATTCCTAGTCCGGGAAGCACCAACTTGGGTTGAACCTATTAAGGAATTCCTGATCAACGACACCTTGCCGGTTGACGAAAACGAGTCGAGGAGGATCCAAAGAAGGTCCAAGGCCTACACTATCATCAATGGTGAGGTATACAAAAGAAGTGTTACCGGTGTCCTCCAGAGATGTGTGGAACCGGAAGAGGGGAAGGAAATGCTGGTAGAGATTCACCAAGGAGAGTGTGGACACCATGTCTCATCAAGGGCCCTGGTGGAAAACGCTGTGGACATGGTACGAAAATGCAATGGGTTCCAGCGGTACGCCAAGCAAAATCATACCCCAGCATCCGGCCTCAAAACTATACCATTGACTTGGCCATTTGCTGTTTGGTGCCTTCATATGGTTGGTCCATTTAAGACCGCAAGGGGCAACATGACCCATGTACTGGTGATGGTGGATAAGTTCACCAAGTGGTTGGAAGTGAAGCCTATCGCAAAGTGTGATGGGCATACGGCGGTAAAATTCTTAAAAGATGTGATCATGCGATACGGATACCCGCATAGCATCATTACTAACAATGGTACAAACTTTGCTCAAGTTGAGTTTAAAAGATTTTGTGAAGACAACAATATCCGGTTGGATTTGTGCTCCGTAGCACACCCACAGGGCAATGGCCAGGTTGAAAGAACAAATGCTCTGGTGCTTTCCGGTATTAAGCCGAGGCTGATCGAACCGCTTGAAAAGTCACCAGGATGTTGGCTAGATGATCTGCAATCCGTGCTGTGGTGCATCCGAACAACACCGAACCGGTCTACCGGATACACTCCGTTCTTCATGGTTTATGGGGCAGAAGCCGTTGATACGTCCAAAAAGTATCTACTTTCTCGAACACTTTTGCTATTGTTTTGCCTCTAATTTGTGTATTTTGGATACAACTAACACGGACTAACGCTGTTTTCAGCAGAATTGCCCCGGTGTCTCGTTTTTGTGCAGAAACTCAACTTTCAGGAAAATCCCCGGGATTAATTCCAATGGGCCTATTTTCATAGAAGAGGGACGGAGCCAGAAGACCAGAAGGAGGGGGGCCACGAGGCGGCCACCCCATAAGGCGGCGCGGTGGGCCCCTGGGCCGCGCCGCCCTATGGTGGCGACGCCTCGGGCAGCCCCAGGTGCCCCCCTCTGGACTACTTAATGGTTTCGACCTAAAAACGCACGGGGGTTAGACGAAATCGCCAGAAGACATCTAGAACACCGCCGCCATCGCGAAACTCTGTCTCGGGACCAGAAACTCCGTTCTGGCACTCCACCGGGACGGGGAATTGGAGGAGATCATCGCCATCATCACCACCGACGCCTCTCCATCGACCAGCCATGTTTCCCCCATCCATGTGTGAGTAATTCCCCCGCTGTAGGCTGAAGGGGATGGTAGGGATTGGATGAGATTGGTCATGTAATAGCATAATATTGTTAGGGCATAGTGCCTAGTATCCGTAATTGGTACTTTTATGATATTGTTGCAACTTGTTATGCTTAATGCTTGTCACTAGGGCCCGAGTGCCATGATCTCAGATCTGAACATGTGATCAATTCATGATGATATTCATTGCTTTATGATCTTACCTACATTTTGTATACACATATTGTTGTCCGGAACCCGAGGCCCCAAAGTGACAGAAATTGGGACAACCGGAGGGCAAGGCGGTGATATGAGGATCACATGTGTTCGCGGAGTGTTAATGCTTTGCTCCGGTGCTCTATTAAAAGGAGTACCTTAATTTCCAGTAGATTCCCTAGAGGCCCGGCTGCCACCGGCTGGTAGGACAAAAGATGTTGTGCAAGTTTCTCACTGCGAGCACGTACGACTAAATATGGAACACATGCCTATGGATTGTTTAGTACTTGGATACTGTTTTATTACTATCTGCAAATGCCCTACCTTGATTGTTATATGATTTCTCTCATCCATGCAGCGCCCGTTCATCCATCCCTGTGCCTACAGTATTTTGATCCTGCTGTTTACTATAATCACTACTGCTATCTTTGTTACACTGCTGCTAATATTTCACTACTGCTACTGCTATAAAACTGTTACTACTGATAAACTCTTGCGAGCAAGTCTGTTTCCAGGTGCAGCTGAATTGACAACTCCGCTGTTAAGGCTTACAAATATTCTTTGGCTCCCCTTGTGTCGAATCAATAAATTCGGTTTTACTTCCCTCGAAGACTGTTGCGATCCCCTATACTTGTGGGTCATCAAGACTATTTTTTGGCGCCGTTGCCGGGGAGCATAGCTTTATTTGCAAGTTCACTTGGATTGATATTGTTCGCTGCAAATTCTCCATCATGGGTAAACCTTGCGATACTAAAGTTGCCATATTACCATCCACTACAAGAAAAGGTACAACTCTGATTACCTCTGCTGCTCTTGACTCACCATCTGTGATAAGTCAACTTGTTTCACCACCACAAGCTTAACATGCTGGTACTTCTGCTGAATCTGAAAATTCTTATAATTTTAATGATGCTTCCGCTGTGCTTGATGATAGTGGTTCGTTAGGATCTTTTCTAGACGCTACAATTGCTAGGTCTAGACAAATTGAAAATACTGAAACTCCTAATGAAAATATTGTTACACCTGTTAATTCACCTGAGTCTGAATACTCTAGTGATGATCTTGATGAAGATTATGTGGAACTTGATGATGATTTTATTGTTAAATGCAATGCTACTACTGATGCAAGTAAAATTAAAAAGCTTCTTGCACAACATACTGTTAGATATAAATTGTCTCCTGATCCTAAATTTGCCACATCTCCTATAAACATTAAGGATAAGGATTATGATTTTTCTCTTTATTTATCTCATATATCTATTGTTGAGAAAACACCTTTTTGTGGTACTGAAAAAGAAAGTGCTGTAGAACACATGAATGAGCTTTCTACTTTGACTAGCTTGTTTTCTGATGATATCAAGAAGCGTACTTATTTTGTTGCTAAATTTTTTCCTTTCTCATTAAAGGATGATGCTAAAACTTGGTATAATAGTTTGCCTCCTGATTCTATTGATAGTCCAAGTGGTTTGCTTGATGTTTTCTTTCGAAAATACTTTCCTGCTAGTGCTCAACATATTGCTTTGCAAAAAATTTATAGTTTAGACCAGGAAGATGGAGAGAAATTGTCTGAAGCTTGGGCAAGATTTTGCTCTCTTATCAGAGCTCGACCTGGACATGATCTGGAAAAGTATGATTTACTTGATATATTTTATAGTGGACTAACCATTGAGTCTAGGGCATAGCTGGATAGTTGTGCTGGTTGTGTTTTCAGGAAAAGAACTCCAGACGAAGCTGAAGAATTATTGGCTAGAATAGGCCGAAATCATGATGATTGGACTACACCTGAACCAACCCCAACACCAATATTGAAGAAGAGGGGTTTGATTAAATTAAATGATGAAGATATGAGGGAAGCCAAGAAATCTCTTAAGGAGAAAGGTATTAAATCTGAAGATGTAAAGAATTTACCTCCCATAGAAGATTTATGTAAGATAACTCCCCCTTCATCCATGATTGAGGTACACTCTCTTCAACGCTTTACTAGGGAAGATATTCCTTATTCAAAACCTCCTGATCAATGCTTAGATGAGTTTGGTAATTATATTGTTAAGCAAGATAATTTTAATATGAGAGTAGAGAATCATTTAATGGAAAACACTCAAGCTATTAGTAAATTGCATGATATTGTGGAGAGAACCTCTAATGATGTTAAGATGCTTGTTAAACATTTTCATATGATTCAAACTCAAATTGATCAACTCACTAAAGTGCAAAATGACTTGTTAAAAAATAGTTCTAAAGAAAAACATGCTTATGAAGTAACAACTAGAGGCGTTGTTTCTACTCAGGATCCTCTATATCCTGAGGGGAATCCCAAAAGAGTTGAACAAGATTCTTAACGAATTGAACCTAGTGCTCCTTCTAAGAAAAAGAAGAAGAAACATAAAACTGTTGTAGAATCCTCTGAGCCTGTTAATGATCCTAATAGTATTTCTATTTCTGATGCTGAAACTAAAAGTGGTAATGAACATGATAAAGATAATGATAAGAATGATGCTTCTGATAAAGAAGAGGTTGAAGATGAACCTGAAAAGCATGCTAAAAATAAAAAGTATACTAAGGAAGATTTTATTGCTAAGAAACATGGTAATGAAAGAGAACCTTGGGTTCAAAAGAAAATGCCTTTTCCTGCTAAGAAACTAAAATCAAAGGAAGAAGAACACTATAATAAATTTTGTGATTGGATGAAACCTTTGTTCTTGCAAATCCCTTTGACTGATGCTATTAAATTGCCTCCTTATTCAAAGTATATGAAAGATATTGTCTCTAACAAAAGGAAAATTCCTAATGAGGAGATTTCCACTATGCTTGCTAATTACTCTTTCAATGGCAATGTTCCAAAGAAGCTGGGCGACCCAGGTATACTGACTATTCCTTGTTCCATGAAGAATAATTATGTTAGAACTGCTCTATGTGATTTGGGAGCAGGTGTTAGTGTTATGCCTTTTTCTCTTTATAAGAGACTTTATTTAGATAAGTTGATACCAGCTGATATATCTTTGCAAATGGCTGATAAATCTACTGCTATTCCTGTTGGTATATGTGAGGATGTTCCTGTTCAAGTTACTAATAATTCCTTAATATTAACTGATTTTGTTGTGTTGGAAATGCCTGAAGATGATAATATGTCTATTATTCTTGAGAGACCTTTTCTTAACACCGCAGGGGCTGTTATTGATTGCAATAAAGGAAAAGTTACTTTCAATGTTGATGACAAGGAGCATACCGTTTATTTTCCCAAGAGGATTGATAAAGTATGTGGAGTTAATACAATTTCTAATGTGAGAACTATCAAAGTGGGAGTTATTGATTGTCCTATATATGAGCCTAAAGAGGGATATCAAAATATTATGATTGGATCCATATCAATACAATACAAGGTAACATGATTGATTTGAGGTTTATTTCATCTTATGCCATGTAAAATTTATTTGGTGGCAAGACTTGATCAACCTTGTTAACAAGTACATTTTATATGCATGGAGGAGCTAAACAACATTTCTTTCTTCCTCCACTTGTTTTACTTGCTGTAGCACTACATGTTTTGCCAGGTTCTTTAGTTGTTTAGAGGTTTGAAAATCTTTTTCTGCCCTGTAATAATAATTTTGACACCCAGAATTGTGCATTTTTTAAAGTTTTCAAAAATTCACAAAAATTATACCGTTGGTCTTATTTTTCGAAGAGCTACCTGGGAGCACCTGGGGCTGACCAGTGGGGCACCCCAGGGCTTCCCCCCATGTGCCGGCGCGACCAAGGAGGGCGCGCCACCCTGTGGTGTGGGCCCCTCCTTGCCCCACTTAGTCATCTCTTCCTCCCATTCTACTCTCTCTCCCGAAAAAACTCGTACCAACTTTCTCTCACTCGCGTTTTTGCTCAAGAGCTCAGGATTTCTCGATCTCTTTGCTCAGCCCAGATTTCTGCCTGAAATTTGGCACATTTGCTCTCCGGTATGTGACTCCTCCGATTATCCAAGTAGAATTTTGTTTGGTTGAGTATATCTTGAATATTTTGCTGTTGTAGGTAACATGTTAAGTGAGCTTGCATGCTTGTTCTGAGTTGTAAAAATTAGTTTTGATGCATGCTTAGTACTCTACCAAGTTCCTATAGTAGTTTCCCTCATTTATATGTCTCCAAATCAACTTTTATAATGTTTGTTGAAAAATTTCAGAAAAAGAAGATGCATAACCATACCTTTGGAGAAGTGTTTGAAAGAGAGACGAAAAGCACGGGGAGGCCCTCAAGGGCAGCCACTCGAATTAGACGATCCTATAACGAGGATGTCATCGCACCAAGCTTCGAAGTTGAAGAGGATAATGGAGTTCCTAATGCTTCATCATTTCCATGTTATGACTTTTTGCGTAATGCAGGGCTGCTTGACGACTTCTTATTCCTTTTCAATAATGTGGGCTTATCTGCCTATATGGAAGATGAGAGGAGTCAATACTATATGCTAACTAAAATCTTTGTTGAAAGCTTTCAGTTCGACAACACACACTTCCAACCATCAGTTACATTCATATGATAGGCCTATTACTATGAAGTTGAAGGATTTTTGTACTGCATTGAATATTGCTCCTGTAGGTACAGCGAAGAAGATCGAGAAAAGTCCCAACGCTTTGACGGAGCTCTATCGAGAAGTTACCAATGATGATAGCCGCACCATTCAGCGCGGCAAGATAAGAAACTTTCAACTCCCTGCCATTAGATATTTCGCTTACTATCTTGCTACTAGCATTTTTGGTAGGGAGAACACTAGCAACATTTCTAGTTATCATCTTGCTTTCCTAGTTGCTGCACTACTTGCAAAGACACCTTATCATCTTGGTACATACTTGTTTAGCTTCTTAAAGTGGTTTCTAATAAGAGGGAGATGATATTTGGGAAAGTGCTGTTTGAAAACAGATTCTGCACTGATACCAAAAAAATTCCCAAAAACAGCCAGAACGTTATTTTCCGAAGCCAATTTTTGTGCATGTTCCCCATATTATTATCTAACTTTTATTAGTTGAGCACTTTTCGAGTTGAGCAGCGCAAGATTTTCTTAAAAATCGATTACTGCACTGCTGTCAAGTTTGACGAATTTCTGCTGTTTTGTGTTTATGTGACTCTTTTAGTTTTCATTTTCATGTTCTTGCTTTGTTTCTTTCCTAAAACACAAAAAGACCAAAAATATTTCTGTTTTTTCTCTTTACCATTTGTTTATTTTGGTTTCTTTTCCTATTTTGCTTTATTTGCTATCGTTGGTTTGCTATAAGAAAATTCAAAAAGATTTTGCTTTGTTTGCTTGTTTCCTTTTGTTCTTGTTTCCAATTCGAAAACACCAAAAATATTTGTTGTTCTTCTTTGGTTTTGTAAAGTTCATTATGGAGTTCAGCGGTCTCCGGTGGCTGGAGCTTGGTTTTCATTCCATATTATTCAAGCTACACAAGTGAAAGGCAATAATGACGATCTACGACAACTCGACTGTGGTGAGAGGCTGGTATGAACTTTATTTGTTTTCATTTTTGTACATATACTCATCTATGTGAGCATGCTTAGTTGGTTCATGTGAGGTATATGTCATTTAAGAAAGTCTAGTAGTTCATGATCTCTCATGTTTAGCCCCAGTTTATTAATATGAGTAGCGTGTCATAGATATTTGCTTGCATTGTTTTATTCATAAATAGGTATGATATTGTGGTATCCTCCTCTGAATAATTCACTTGAATCAACTTGGCACATGCTCACGCATGCATATGACTGAACAAAAGTCAATTAAGCCTCGATGATTTAATTTGCCTCAGAGTTCTTGTATCACTTTTATGCCTCCGTTAATTTATTTTGTCGCAAGCATGATTATGACAGTTACTGCTCTCTTGATTGTCGCTTCCCAGTCTATTGCTAGCCTTCACTTGTACTGAGCGGGAATGCTGCTCGTGCTTCCAAACCCCTGAAAACCAAGTTATTCCATAGTGTCCACCATAAATACCTATGCATGGCATTTCAAACCATTCCAAGTAAATTCTCATGTGCTACCTTTAAACCTTCAAAATACTTCTCAATTTGTGTTGATGTTTTATAGCTCATGAGGAAGTATGTGGTGTTTATCTTTCAACCTTGTCATTTACTCCTGACAGACTTTCTTCAATGGACTAGTGGCACATCCGCTTATCCAATAATTTTGCAAAAAGAACTGGCAACGGGGTTCCCAGCCCCAATTAATTAACTTTCATCAATAATTCTCTTCACATGTTTTGCCCTGATTTATCAGTAAGCAACTTAATTTGCAAATAGACACTCCTCCATGGTATGTGAATGTTGGAAGGCACCCGAGGATTCGGTTAGCCATGGCTTGTGTAAGCAAAGGTTGGGGGGAGTGTCATCCATAATGAAACTTAAATACGTGTGTAAACAAAAGAGAAGAGGGATGATTTACCTTGCTGGTAAAGATAACGTCCTTCATGGGAGCCTCTCTTGAAAGTCTGGTTGACGAGGTAGTTGGAGTGCCCACTACCATTCGTTGACAACAACAAACACCACTCAAAATAGTTTTACTCCTATTTTAAAAATGAAAGGTCTAGCGCATGTTAATCCCTGCTTCCCTCTGCGAAGGGCCAATCTTTTACTTTTACATTGAGTCACCATCCTTTCTTTGAGCACTCTCTTGAGAGCACAACTGTCATTCTTAGTATAATATGCTTGTCCCAAAATGTGATTAACTGTGGTATAACTTTGATGCTTTTATCTTTGATAATCTCTACTTCCAGTCTTTCCATGAACTTCAAAGGTGCCCGAGCATTTATGTTTTGCTGTACAAATACGGGCAAGTGAGATACCACTTTATCATATCCTTTTATGAACATTGCAATCTTGCTGATAGACATGATTCATGATGCTTATTATTAATTTGTTGGTACCTTTTCCATGATTGACATAACTATTAGATGACTTTATTTGCATGTATCTTATTATGAATTGCCTAAGTACTTGTCCATATCATGAGAATATTTACATCATATGAACAAATGTGTTCGTGAAAGTTCTTTTATCGCGATCGATTTGTTAATCGAATTGCTTGAGGACAAGCAATAAGCTAAGTTTGGGGGGAGTTGATACGTCCAAAACGTATCTACTTTCTCGAACACTTTTGCTATTGTTTTGCCTCTAATTTGTGTATTTTGGATACAACTAACACGGACTAACGCTGTTTTCAGCAGAATTGCCCTGGTGTGTCGTTTTTGTGCAGAAAATCAACTTTCAGGAAAATCCCCGGGATTAATTCCAATGGGCCTATTTTCATAGAAGAGGGACGGAGCCAGAAGACCAGAAGGAGGGGGGCCACGAGGCGGCCACCCCATAAGGCGGCGCGGTGGGCCCCTGGGCCGCGCCGCCCTATGGTGGCGACGCCTCGGGCAGCCCCAGGTGCCCCCCTCTGGACTACTTAAGGGTTTCGACCTAAAAACGCACGGGGGTTAGACGAAATCGCCAGAAGACATCCAGAACACCGCCGCCATCGTGAAACTCCGTCTCGGGACCAGAAACTCCGTTCAGGCACTCCGCCGGGACGGGGAATTGGAGGAGATCATCGCCATCATCACCACCGATGCCTCTCCATCAACCAGCCATGTTTCCCCCATCCATGTGTGAGTAATTCCCCCGCTGTAGGCTGAAGGGGACGGTAGGGATTGGATGAGATTGGTCATGTAATAGCATAAGATTGTTAGGGCATAGTGCCTAGTATCCGTAATTGGTACTTTTATGATATTGTTGCAACTTCTTATGCTTATTGCTTGTCACTAGGGCCCGAGTGCCATGATCTCAGATCTGAACATGTGATCAATTCATGATGATATTCATTGCTTTATGATCTTACCTGCAAGTTGTATACACATATCGTTGTCCGGAACCCGAGGCCCCAAAGTGATAGAAATTGGGACAACCGGAGGGGAAGGCGGTGATATGAGGATCACATGTGTTCACGGAGTGTTAATGCTTTGCTCTGGTGCTCTATTAAAAGGAGTACCTTAATTTCCAGTAGATTCCCTAGAGTCCCGGCTGCCACCGGCTGGTAGGACAAAAGATGTTGTGCAAGTTTCTCATTGCGAGCACGTACGACTAAATATGGAACACATGCCTATGGATTGTTTAGTACTTGGATACTATTTTATTACTATCTGCAAATGCCCTACCTTGATTGTTATATGATTTCTCTCATCCATGCAGCGCCCGTTCATCCATCCCTGTGCCTACAATATTTTAATCTTGTTGTTTACTATAATCACTACTGCTGTCTTTGTTACACTGCTGCTGATATTTCACTACTGCTACTGCTATAAAACTGTTACTACTGATAAACTCTTGCGAGCAAGTCTGTTTCCAGGTGTAGCTGAATTGACAACTCCGCTGTTAAGGCTTACAAATATTCTTTGGCTCCCCTTGTGTCGAATCAATAAATTGGGTTTTACTTCCCTCGAAGACTGTTGCGATCCCCTATACTTGTGGGTCATCAGCTGTAATCCCAACCGATATCATACATGATTCACCAAGGGTTCAACTCTATACCGAAGAAGAGGTAAAAGAGGCCCGAGAAAATGATGTGGACTTGCTAGAAGAAGCAAGAGAGCTGGCTTTGGCGAGAACAGCCGTATACCAGCAGAACCTCAGACGCTATCATAGCCGGAAGGTTAACTCGAGGGTTTTCCGGGAAGGAGATCTGGTGTTACGCCTAGTGCAGCGCACTGAGGGATGCCAGAAGCTCTCACCTCCGTGGGAAGTACCTTTCATTTTGAGCAAGGCTCTACACAATGATGCCTACTACTTAATCGATGCACAGGAATCAAAGAAAGGCAAGGCGGACAGGTCCGGAGAGGAAACCAAGCGCCCATGGAACATAGCACTACTGCGTCCTTTCTATTCCTGAAGTTGTGCTGTAAGAAGTTCTTTTTTGTACCTTAAGTGCTATGAACAAAGATGCCGGCACCTCGAATCAGTCTCGGGGACTGCTTCTACCGAAAATTGCATGTAATGTGTTTATTTTTTCAGTTTACCGGTTGCATGGTGAACATTTTTCTTCCCGGTTTATTAACGTGCTAAACCTACCGGAGTCTTCGACTATGCTGTTGTCCGCAGACCGGCTTCATGGCAAGCAAGATAAACCGGTAGGAACTAAGCACGCGAAACACGAAGAGGAGGAATGGGAACAATCAATCCAGAAAAAGTTTAACTAACCCTGGTTATACAGGTTTTTTGTGGAAAATTTCGATTTTTTTCTAAGTTCAAGAAAGTGCTTGCTTGGCAAAAGAGCTTTGTAACTCATACGCCAAAAAACCCAGAGAGGTAGGCAGAGGCAAAGCAAAAGAACCAAGTGTGCATCAGATTGGATGCCGAAACAATTCTGGAATCTTCACAGTGCAAGATCAAAGCAAACGATATGCCAAATGGTAAGTTAGCACATAAAACTTAACTTAATTAGTTACCGGTAAAAAGATACCGGCATAACTGTTGTAGCACAACCAAAAGGCATGACTGTTTTATCTTACATCTCAAACCCCGGCATTCCGGGGTAGAATTTAACGGGCTTAAGTTTTGAGGCAACAGATATGAGGAACACAGGATAAGAGATTCAGGCAGTAGGAGGCTGCGCGCCGGCCTCAGGAGCTTCCGGAGGAGCATCGCCTTCTTCCGGATCAGCCGCGTCCTCTTCAGCATCCTCATCCTCCTAGTCCTCGAGGACTTCTCCTTCGTCGTCGGAAATTGCATCCTTGACGTCGGGAGGAGGAGGGATGAACGTGCGCACGTGGGCGAACTCGGTGATGCGGTAGGCGCGGTCCTGACGCTTGGCGACACGAGCTGGATCCTTGTCGGCAGGCGAGTCGCCACGGAGGGCGTGGAAGGCGTCCAGGTCCAGGTCGTCGTACCAGGAGCAGGCGATGCGCAGCGCTGCATCCGCTCCGGCACGAGCCGCTGAACACCTCCACTCGCGGATCCTCCGGCCCACATCCTTTAGGCGGTCGGTGACAAGCGAGACGTTGTCAGGCACCGGCTCCCCAGGCCACAACACCTTGAGGACTTGGATGGTGATACGTCCATTTTGCATCACTATTTTATATCATAATTTACTGTTATTCATTGATATATTTCATATTTAGGGGTGATACTTATGTTATTTCATCTATTTTGCATGTTTCATGATTATTGGAGGATCACGCACCGGAGTCAGGATTCTGCTGGAAAAAGCGCCGTCAGAATGCAATATTTCGGAAGATTAACAGTTGACGGAAATTATATGAAAAATCCTATTTTTCCAGAAGATGAAGGTAGCCAAAAGGGGGAGCCGAGGAGGGCCGCCATGGGCCCCCCTCACAGGCCGGCGCGGGCCCTGGCCTGGCCGCGCCGCCTTGTGGGGAGGGGTCCGACAACCCCCTCTAGCCTCCTCTCCTTCACGTACTTCTTTGTCCCGAAAACCTAAGCTCCAGGGGATAGTCGCGAAGATTCACAGCCGCCTCTGCGGGGCGGAAAACACCAGAGAGAAAAGAGCTCTCCAGCAGGCTGAAATCTGCCGGGGAAATTCCCTCCCGGAGGGGGAAATCGACGCCATCGTCACCGTCATCGAGCTGGACATCATCATCATCATCATCATCATCATCATCATCATCATCACCGCCGTCTCCACCGCTGCACCTCGTCACCGCTGTAACAATTTGGGTTGGATCTTGATTGTTTGATAGGGGAAACTCTCCCGGTATTGATTTCTACTTGTTATTGATGCTATTGAGTGAACCCATTGAACCAAGGTTTATGTTTATATTGTTATTCATCATCATATCACCTCTGATCATGTTCCATATGATGTCTCGTGAGTAGTTCGTTTAGTTCTTGAGGACATGGGTGAAGTCTAAATGTTAGTAGTGAATTATGGTTGAGTAATATTCAATGTTATGATATTTAAGTTGTGGAGTTATTCTTCTAGTGGTGTCATGTGAACATTGACTACATGATACTTCACCTTTATGGGCCTAGGGGAATACATCTTGTACTCGTTTGCTAATTGCGGGGTTGCCAGAGTGACAGAAACCTAAACCCCCGTTGGTATATCGATGTAGGAGGGATAGCAGGATCTCAGAGTTTAAGGCTGTGGTTAGATTTATCTTAATTACTTTCTTGTAGTTGCGGATGCTTGCAAGGGGTATAATCACAAGTATGTATTAGTCCTAGGAAGGGCGGTGCATTAGCATAGGTTCACCCACACAACACTTATCAAAACAATGAAGATTAATCAGCTATATGAAGGGAAAGCACTAGACTAAATTCCCGTGTGTCCTCAAGAACGTTTGGTCATTATAAGTAAACAAACTGGCTTGTCCTTCATGCTAAAAATGATTGGGCCACTCGCTGCAATTATTTCTCTCGCATTTTACTTACTCATACTTTATTCATCTGCTATATCAAAACCCCCTGAATACTTGTTTGTGAGCATTTACAGTGAATCCTTCATCGAAACTGCTTGTCAACACCTTCTGCTCCTCGTTGGGTTCGACACTCTTACTTATTGAAAATACTACGATACACCCCCTATACTTGTGGGTCATCAAGACTATTTTCTGGCGCCATTGAAGGGGAGTGAAGCACTATTGATAAGTGGAATTGGTAAGGGAAACTTTTACTGTTCGTGCTGATTTTATTTCTGCTTGCAGCTATAATTCATTATGGAGAGATCTTCTCTTGAATTTTTATTTGGAAAATCTACTACTACTGCAAAGGTAGTGGATGAGGCGCCAGGTGAGAAAGATGTTCCATACAAAATACCTATGAAAATTATTGAACGTGTTGTGGATAACCGTTATGCAGGGGATGGAACTGTCCATCCTGGAGATCATTTACTGTTCTTACATGAATTATGCGGTTTATTCAAGTGTGCAGGTATTGCTATGGATGAAGTTAGGAAGAAACTATTCTCTATATCGCTGTCTGGTAAAGCGGCGCATTGGTATAAATTACTGAATAATGGGAATTCTCTTGAATGGAATGATATTGTGCCTCTATTTTATTCTAAATTCTATCCTCCAAGTGAAATTCACAAGGACCGGAACCACATATATAATTTTTGGCCTCATGATGGAGAGAGTATTGCCCAAGCGTGGGGGAGATTGAAGTCTTTAATGCTCAAATGCCCCATTCATGAGCTTCCTGGTAATATTATCATTGATAATTTCTATGCAAGACTTTCTTTTCAAGACAAGACCTTGCTGGATACTTCTTGTTCTGGATCATTTACACGCAACATAGAAGAGTTTAAAAGGGACCTTCTTGATCGGATTCAGGAGAATACTGAAGGATGGGAGAACGACAAAGATAGAGAGTCAAGTATAAATTATGATTATAAATGCATTGAAGCTTTTATGGATACTGATAAATTTCGTAATATGAGTGCTACTTATGGTCTTGATTCTCAAGTCGTTGCAAATCTTTATAAAGCTTTTGCCTCTCATTATGAATTGCCTAAGAAGAATTTTGATAAGTATCATGAACCGTATAAAGATAAAATTGATTCATCTATAAATAAATGTGTTGTAATTGAAACTGTTGATCATGTTATTCCTAAAGCTTATATTTAAAAAACTCATTTCCCTGCTAAAATGAAGGAGTATTCTGTTATAATAGTGCGTTTAATAAAAGTGAAAAGAAACCTATAGAACCTGAAGAGCAAATAAAGGTTGAACCTGCTATTGCAATACTTAAAGATCTTGTGACTGAAAATGTGGAAGATGGTCATATTATTTTCTGTGAAGATGCTTCTAATATTGTTTCACATCCTAATAAGTCTAGGAAAACTAGTGTTCCTATGCTATCTGTTAGAATTGGTGATCATTGTTATTATGGTTTATGCGATATTGGTGCAAGTATTAGTGCTATTCCTTATGAGCTTTACACGGAGATCATGCATGAAATTGGTTCCTGTGAACTTGAAGATATTGATGTGGTTATTCGGCTAGCTAATAGAGAAACTATCTCTCCAATTGGTATTGTTCGAGATGTGGAAGTTCTATGTGGTAAGATTAAATATCCTGCTGACTTTTTGGTACTTGGTTCTGCTGCTAGTAAGTATTGTCCTATCATTTTTGGTAGACCTTTTCTAAATACTTGTGAAGCTGTTATGGATTGCAAGAAAAAGAAAATTTTGACTAAATTGCTGGTGAATCTTATGAGTTTAATTTCTCTAAATTTGCCAAAACTCCTTATAAAGCTGATTCGCCTAATAATGATTTTAGAATTGAACAGTGTGCATCTGTTGCTCTTGCTCCTAATAATCCTTTGCAGCAACATCTGGAGAATAGTGAGAGTGAAGTCTTTAGGGAAGAAAGAAATGAGCTTGATGAAATTTTCCTTCGTCAACCTATTCTTAAGCATGATTTACCGGTAGAAGATCTAGGTACAACACTGCCACCAAAAGAAGATCCTGTTTTTGATTTAAAACCATTGCCTGATAATCTTAAATATGCTCATATTGATGATAAGAAAATATATCCTGTTATTATTAGTTCTAAGCTTTCAGAGATTGAGGAAGAAAGGTTATTGGAAATACTGAAGAAACACCGAGGAGCTATTTGCTACACTCTTGATGACTTGAAGGGGATTTCTCCCTCTATTTGCCAACATGCCATTAATATGGAAGATGATGCAAAGCCTGTTGTTGAACATCAGCGTCGTCTAATTCCTAAGATGAAGGATGTGGTAAGAAATGAGGTATTAAAACTTCTTGAAGCCGGTATTATATATCCTATTGCTGATAGTAGATGGGTTAGTCCTGTGCATTGTGTTCCTAAGAAAGGAGGAATGACTGTTGTACCCAATGATAATGATGAGCTCATCCCTCAAAGAGTAGTTGTAGGGTATAGAATGTGCATTGATTATCGAAAAGTTAATAAGGTTACTAAGAAAGATCATTACCCTTTGCCTTTTATTGATCAAATGTTAGAAAGATTGTCTAAAAATACTCATTTTTGCTTTCTTGATGGTTATTTTGGGTTTTCACAAATTGCTGTTAAAACTAAAGATCAAGAGAAAACCACTTTCACTTATCCCTATGGAACTTATGCTTATAGACGTATGCCTTTTGGTTTATGTAATGCTCCTGCTACTTTTCAAAGATGCATGTCTCCTATTTTTCATGGCTTTTGCGAGAATATTGTGGAGGTATTCATGGATGATTTTTCTGTCTATGGGAATTCTTTTGATAATTGCTTGCGGAACATTGATAAAGTTTTGCAGAGATGTGAAGAAACTAACCTTGTTCTTAATTGGGATAAATGCCACTTTATGGTTAATGAAGGAATTGTATTGGGACATAAAATTTCCGAGAGAGGTATTGAAGTTGATAGAGCTAAAGTTGAAGCAATTGAGAAGATGCCCTATCCCAGGGATGTTAAAGGTATTCGTAGTGTTCTTGGTCATGCTGGGTTTTATAGGAGGTTTATTAAAAACTTTTCCAAGATTTCAAAACCTCTTACTAATCTTCTTCAAAAAGATGTACCTTTTGTTTTTGATGATGATTGTAAGGAAGCTTTTGAAACTCTAAAGAAAGCCTTAACAACTGCTCCTATAGTTGAACCTCCTGATTGGAACTTACCATTTGAAATTATGTGTGATGCTAGTGATTTTTCTGTAGGCGCTGTTCTTGGACAGCGAGTAGATAAAAAATTGAATGTTATTCATTATGCTAGTAAGACCCTTGATGCTGCTCAAAGAAATTATGCTACTACTGAAAAAGAATTGTTAGCTGTTGTCTTTGCTTGTGACAAGTTTAGATCTTATATTGTTGATTCAAAAGTTACAATCCATACTAATCATGCTGCAATTAGATACCTTATGCAAAAGAAAGATGCTAAGCCAAGGCTTATTAGATGGGTGCTTCTGTTGCAAGAAATTGATTTGCATATTATAGATAGGAAAGGTGCTGATAATCTGTCTAGATTGGAAAATATTGTTTATGATCCTGTTCCTGTTAATGATAGTTTTCCAAATGAACAATTGGCTGTAATAAAGCTGAGCTCGCGAGATAGTCCTTGGTATGCTGATTACGCTAACTTTATTGTTTCCAAGTACTTGCCTCCAACCTTTTCAGCCCAGCAAAGGAGGAAATTCTTTTATGACTTGAGGCATTATTTTTGGGATGACCCACACTTATATAAAGAAGGAGTGGATCGTATTCTGCGAAGATGTGTTCCCGAATATGAACAACAAGAGATATTGAGTAAATGTCATGGTAGTGCTTATGGAGGACATCACACCGGAGATAGAACCGCACAAAAGGTTCTACAATCAGGTTTTTATTGGCCAACTCTCTTCAAAGATGCGAGAAGGTTTATTTTATCTTGTGATGAATGTCAAAGGGTTGGTAATATCTCCAGACGCAATGAAATGCCTATGAATTATACTCTTGTTATTGAACCATTCGATTGTTGGGGATTTGACTTCATGGGACCTTTCCCCTCTTCAGAAGGTAACACTGATATACTTGTTGCTGTTGATTATGTTACTAAATGGGTGGAAGCCATACCCACAAAAAGTGCTGATGGTGAGACCTCTTTAAGAATGCTTTTAGATATTATTTTTCCTAGATTTGGAGTTCCTAGATATCTCTCATGACTGATGGAGGTTCTCATTTTATTCATGGTGGTTTTAGAAAAACTCTTGCTAAATATGGTATTAATCATAGAATTGCTTCCGCTTATCATCCTCAAACTAGTGGGCAAGTAGAACTATCTAATAGAGAGATTAAATCTATCTTGCAAAAGACTATTAATAAATCTAGAAAGAATTGGACTAGTAAGTTGAAGGAAGCATTATGGGCTTATAGAAATGCTTATAAAAATCCCATGGGTATGTCACCTTATAAAATTGTTTATGGAAAAGCTTGTCATTTACCTTTAGAACTAGAGCACAAAGCTTATTGGGCTGTAAGAGAACTAAATAAAGATCCCAAACTTGCCGGTAAGAAGAGATTGCTACAATTGAGTTCTCTAGATGAATGGAGGAATGAAGCTTATGAAAATGCTAAACTCTTTAAGGAGAAAGTTAAGAAATGGCAAGATAGAAGAATTATCAAAAGATAATTAAATTTTGGGGATAAAGTCCTATTGTATCGGTCTCGTCTCAGATTCTTTGCAGGGAAATTACTCTGGAAATGGGAAGGACCATATGTCATTGTGGAGGTGTATTGTTCAGGAGCAATTAAAATCAGTTCTCTCCAAGGCGATGCCACACAAGTGGTGAATGGACAAAGACTCAAGCATTATATCTCTGGAGATTCTTATAATGAAGATGTTGATGTTATCCGAGTGGTGACTCCGGAAGCCTTCATCAAAGGTCAAATTGACAGTCCGGTAGAGTTCGACTTTGAATAGGTAACAGCACTGGTAATAAAAAGTTCGCGTTTTACTTTCCGAACAATGTTTTTGCTGTTTTTGGAAAATATGAAAAATTACGAGATCGGAACGGAGTGGAGGAGACGCACAAGGGCGTGCCCTCATAGGCCGGCGCGGGCCCCAGCCTGGCCGCGCCGCCCTATGAGGTGGGTCCCTCGTGGCCCTGATGTCTACACACACTCCTTTTCCTGTAGACAGTGTTGGGCCTCCAAGAGCAGAGGTTTGTAGAACAGCAGCAAGTTTTCCCTTAAGTGAATCGCCCAAGGTTTATCGAACTCAGGGAGGAAGAGGTCAAATATATCCCTCTCAAGCAACCCTGCGATCACAATGCAAGAAGTCTCTTGTGTCCCCAACA
The DNA here is from genome assembly GCF_019359855.2 of Lolium perenne. Classification (NCBI taxonomy): domain Eukaryota; kingdom Viridiplantae; phylum Streptophyta; class Magnoliopsida; order Poales; family Poaceae; genus Lolium; species Lolium perenne. The sequence goes on along the minus strand of NC_067248.2, from coordinate 139,652,041 downwards.
CACCCAATACACTTGTCAGATGTATAGGTGCACTAGTTCGGCGAAGAGATAGTGAAATACAGGTGGTATGAATGAATATGAGCAGTAGTAACGGCACCAGAAAATAGCTTGCTGCTACAACTGGCGTGTGGTTGATGGTGGTAATATTGCAGGAAGTACAGATGCAGTAGAACAGTAAACAAGCGATGATTGCAGTATTTGGGAACAAGGCCTAGGGATCATACTTTCACTAGTAGACACTCTCAACATTGATCACATAACTGAATAGATAAATGCTATACTCTACACTCTCTTGTTCGATGATGAACACCACTAATTGTGTAGGGCTGCAAGAGCACCTCAATGCCGGAGTTAACAAGCTCCACAACATTCGATATTCATATTTAAATAACCTTAGAGTGCTTGATAGATCAACACAACTATACCAAGTACTAACATAGCATGCACACTATCACCATCATACTATGAAAGGAGGAATAGATCACATCAATACCATCATAGTAATAATTTACTTCATAATCTACAAGAGATCACAATCATAAACTACGCCAAGTACTACATGATGCACACACTGTCACCATTACATCATGAAGGAGGAATAGAGTACTTTAATAACATCACTAGAGTAGCACATAGATGAATAGTGATACAAAACTCATATGAATCTCAATCATGTAAGGCAGCTCATGAGATCATTGTATTGAAGTACATAGGAGAGAGATTAACCACATAGCTGCCGGTACAGCCCTTAGCCTCGAGGGAGAACTACTCCCTCCTCATGGGAGACAGCAGCGGTGATGAAGATGGCGGTGGTGTCGATGGAGATGCCTTCCGGGGGCACTTCGTTTCCCGTCCCGGCGGCGTGCCGGAACAGAGACTTCTGTCCCCCAGATCTTGGCTTCGCGATGGCGGCGGCTCTGGAAGGTTTCTCGTACCGTGGCTTTTTCGTATCGAAGATTTAGGTCAGGGGGCTTCTTATAGGCGAAGAGGCGGAGTCGGAGGGCTGACGAGGCGGTGACACGTGTGGGGCCCATAGGGCCCTCCTCTGGTGGCTCTCGGGTGTTCTGGAAGCTTCGTGGAATTATAAGATGCTGGGCGTTGATTTCGTCCAATTCCGAGAATATTTCCTTACTAGGATTTCTGAAACCAAAAACAGCAGAAAACAGGAACTGGCACTTCGGCATCTCGTCAATAGGTTAGTTCCGTAAAACGCATAAAATCATCATAAAGTGTGAACAGAACATGTAGGTATTGTCATAAAACAAGCATGGAACATCAGAAATTATAGATATGTTGGAGACGTATCAGCATCCCCAAGCTTAGTTCCTACTCGTCCCGAGTAGGTAAACGATAACAAAGATAATTTCTGAAGTGACATGCTACCAACATAATCTTGATCAATTGTAAAGCATATGAGATGAATGCAGCGATTCAAAGCAATGGTAAAGACAATGAGTAAACAAATGAACCATATAGCAAAGACTTTTCATGAATAGTACTTTCAAGACAAGCATCAATAAGTCTTGCATAAGAGTTAACACATAAAGCAATAAATTCAAAGTAAAGGCATCGAAGCAACACAAAGGAAGATTAAGTTTCAGCGGTTGCTTTCAACTTGTAACATGTATATCTCATGGATAATTGTCAACATAAAGTAAAATAATAAGTGCAATAAGTAAGCATGTAAGAATCAATGCACAGTTGACACAAGTGTTTGCCTCTAAGATGGAAGGAAGTAGGTGAACTGACTCAACATAAAAGTAGAAGAATGGCCCTTCGAAGAGGGAAGCATGGATTGCTATATTTGTGGTAGAGCTTTTATTTTGAAAACATAGAGAGAGCATAAAAGTAAAGTTTTGAGAGGTGTTTGTTGTTGTCAACGAATGGTAGTGGGCACTCTAACCCCCTTGCCAGACAAACCTTCAAAGAGCGGCTCCCATGAAACATTTTTATTTTTGGGTGGCACTCCTTCCAACCTTTACTTTCACAAACCATGGCTAACCGAATCCTCGGGTGCCTGCCAACAATCTCATACCATGAAGGAGTGCCTTTTATTTTAGTTTTATTTAGATGACACTCCTCCCCACCTTTGCTTTCTCAAGCCATGGCTAACCGAATCCTCGGGTGCCGTCCAACAATCACATACCATGGAGGAGTGTCTATTTTTTTGTAAAATTATGAAAGTTAATTAGTTTGGGTATGGGAACCCCATTGCCAGCTCTTTTTGCAAAATTATTGGATAAGCGGATGAAGCCACTAGTCCATTGGTGAAAGTTGCCCAACAAGATTGAAAGATAAACACCACATACTTCCTCATGAGCTATAAAACATTCACACAAATAAGAGGTAATAACTTTTGAAGTGTTTAAAGATAGCACTCAAGCAATTTACTTTGGAATGGCGGAGAAATACCATGTAGTAGGTCGGTATGGTGGACACAAGTGGCATAGTTTTTGGCTCAAGGATTTTGGATGCATGAGAAGTAATCCCTCTCAATACAAGGCTTAGGCTAGCAAGGTTGTTTGAAGCAAACACAAGTATGAACCAGTACAGCAAAACTTACATAAGAACATATTGCAAGCATTATAAGACTCTACATTGTCTTCCTTGTTGTTCAAACACCTTTACCAGACAATATCTAGACCTTAGAGAGACCCCTCATGCAAACCAAATTTTAACAAGCTCTACAGTATTTCTTCATTAATAGGTGCAAAGTATATGATGCAAGAGCTTAAACATGAGCACAACAATTGCCAAGTATCAAATTATTCAAGACATCATACCAATTACCACATGTAGCATTTTCTGTTTCCAACCATATAACAATTAACGAAGCAGTTTCAACCTTCGCCATGAACATTAAATGCTAAGAACACATGTGTTCATATGAACCAGCGGAGCGTGTCTCTCTCCCACACAAGCATTTATTCAAACAAAAGAAAAATAAAAACATACATACGCTCCAAGTAAAGCGCATAAGATGTGACGGAATAAAAATATAGTTTCACTAGAGGAACCTGATTATGTTGTTGATGAAGAAGGGGATGCCTTGGGCATCCCCAAGCTTAGACGCTTGAGTCTTCTTGAAATATGCAGGGATGAACCACCGGGGCATCCCCAAACTTAGAGCTTTCACTCTCCTTGATCATATTGTATCATCCTCCTCTCTTGATCCTTGAAAACTTCCTCCACACCAAACTCAAAACAACTCATTAGAGGGTTAGTGCATAATCAAAAATTCACATGTTCAGAGGTGACACAATCATTCTTAACACTTCTGGACATTTCTCAAAGCTTATAAAAGTTAATGGAACAAAGAAATCCATTCAACATAGCAAAAGAGGCAATGCGAAATAAAAGGCAGAATCTGTCAAAACAGAACAGTCCGTAAAGACGAATTTCTTAGTGGCACCAGACTTGCTCAAATGAAAATGCTCAAATCGAATGAAAGTTGCGTACATATCTGAGGATCACGCACGTAAATTGGCAGATTTTTCCGAGTTACCTACAGAGAACCCTGCACAAATTCGTGACAGACAGAAATCTGTTTCTGCGCAGTAATCCAAATCTAGTATCAACCTTGCTATCAAAGACTTTATTTGGCACAACAATGCAACAAAACTAAGATAAGGAGAGGTTGCTACAGTAGTAACAACTTCCAAGACTCAAATATAAAACAAAGTTACTGTAGTAAAATAAACACATGGGTTATCTCCCAAGAAGTGCTTTCTTTATAGCCATTAAGATGGGCTCAGCAATTTCAATGATGCACTCGCAAGAAATAGTAGTTGAAGCAAAAGAGAGCATCAAAAAGCAAATTCAAAACACATTTAAGTCTAACCCACTTCCTATGAAAAGGAATCTTGTAAATAAACAAATTCATGAAGCATAATGCAACAAGCATAGAAAGATAAAACAAGTGTAACTTCAAAAATTTCAGCATATAGAGAGGTGTTTTAGTAACATGAAAATTTCTACAACCATCTTTTCCTCTCTCATAATAATATCCAGTAGCATCATGAGCAAACTCAACAATATAACTATCACATAAAGCATTCTTATCATGAGTCTCATGCATAAAATTATTACTCTCCACATAAGCATAATCAATTTTATTAGTAATAGTGGGAGCGAATTCAAAAAGTAGCTATCATTATTATTCTCATCAAGTGTAGGAGGCATAGTATAATCATAATAAAATTTACTCTCCATAGTAGGTGGCACCAAAAGACCACTATCATTATAATCATCATAAATAGGAGGCAAAGTATCATCAAAGAAAATTTTCTCCTCAATGCTTGGGGGACTAAAAATATCATGCTCATCAAAACCAGCTTCCCCAAGCTTAGAATTTTCCATATCATTAGCAACAATGGTGTTCAAAGCGTTCATACTAATATCATTGCTACTAGCATGCAAATAAGATTCCATAGGTTTTTTAATTTTCGCATTAAACAATCCATGTCTTAACTCAGGAAATAGTTTTAAAAGCTCACTGTTACTTTCCATTATGCCTAACTAGTGAAATAAAAACAAGAAACAAAAAGATGAAATTGCAAGATCTAAAGGAAATAGCTTCGAGCACTTACAACGGCGCCGGAAGATAGCTTAGTTGCCGAGATCCGGAGTGTGAGTGCCTTTTACCTTTCCTCCCCGGCAACGGCGCCAGAAAATACTTGATGTCTACGCACACTCCTTTTCCTGTAGACAGTGTTGGGCCTCCAAGAGCAGAGGTTTGTAGAACAGCAGCAAGTTTTCCCTTAAGTGAATCACCCAAGGTTTATCGAACTCAGGGAGGAAGAGGTCAAAGATATCCCTCTCAAGCAACCCTGCGATCACAATGCAAGAAGTCTCTTGTGTCCCCAACACACCCAATACACTTGTCAGATGTATAGGTGCACTAGTTCGGCGAAGAGATAGTGAAATACAGGTGGTATGAATGAATATGAGCAGTAGTAATGGCACCAGAAAATAGCTTGCTGCTACAACTGGCGTGTGGTTGATGGTGGTAATATTGCAGGAAGTACAGATGCAGTAGAACAGTAAACAAGCGATGATTGCAGTATTTGGGAACAAGGCCTAGGGATCATACTTTCACTAGTGGACACTCTCAACATTGATCACATAACTGAATAGATAAATGCTATACTCTACACTCTCTTGTTGGATGATGAAAACCACTAATTGTGTAGGGCTGCAAGAGCACCTCAATGCCGGAGTTAACAAGCTCCACAACATTCGATATTCATATTTAAATAACCTTAGAGTGCATGATAGATCAACACAACTATACCAAGTACTAACATAGCATGCACACTGTCACCATCATACTATGAAAGGAGGAATAGATCACATCAATACCATCATAGTAATAATTAACTTCATAATCTACAAGAGATCACAATCATAAACTACGCCAAGTACTACATGATGCACACACTGTCACCATTACATCATGAAGGAGGAATAGAGTACTTTAATAACATCACTAGAGTAGAACATAGATGAATAGTGATACAAAACTCATATGAATCTCAATCATGTAAGGAAACTCATGAGATCATTGTATTGAAGTACATAGGAGAGAGATTAACCACATAGCTACCTGTACAGCCCTTAGCCTCGAGGGAGAACTACTCCCTCCTCATGGGAGACAACAGCGGTGATGAAGATGGCGGTGGTGTCGATGGAGATGCCTTCTGGGGGCACTTCCCCGTCCCGGCGGCGTGCCGGAACAGAGACTTCTGTCCCCCAGATCTTGGCTTCGCGATGGCGACGGCTCTGGAAGGTTTATCGTACCGTGGCTTTTTCGTATCGAAGATTTAGGTCAGGGGGCTTCTTATAGGCGAAGAGGCGAAGTCGGAGGGCTGACGAGGCGGTGACACAATAGGGGGGCACGGCCCCCCCTCTGGCCGCGCCGGGCACACGTGTGGGGCCCACAGGGCCCTCCTCTGGTGGCTCTCGGGTGTTCTGGAAGCTTCGTGGAATTATAAGATGCTGGGCGTTGATTTCGTCCAATTCCGAGAATATTTCCTTACTAGGATTTCTGAAACCAAAAACAGCAGAAAATAGGAACTGGCACTTCGGCATCTCGTCAATAGGTTAGTTCCGGAAAACGCATAAAATCATCATAAAGTGTGAACAAAACATGTAGGTATTGTCATAAAACAAGCATGGAACATCAGAAATTATAGATACGTTGGAGACGTATCAGCCCCTCTCCGACTCTGGTTCGACCTGGTACTTTCCTTTTGACGTAAAAAATCCTGCTATATAATCCCCCGGACCCCTGGAGGTCCGTATATCGTTTTCTCGATGTGCTTTGTTTCGAGCTATTTTCTACCAGGATCTGTCTTTGATCTAGAAGCACCATGGCCTCCAACAACAAGGGCAAGGGGCTTTCGGAGGAAGAAGTGAAGAAGGTGTCGTCAAAACAAGAGCAACAAGCCATTGGGAGTAAGCAAATCTTGGTGGGATCTGTTGACACTCGAAGTTCTTTCTCTCATAACTTGCAGGGACCCTTACTACCTGCTCCTAGCCTCGACTCTTTCCCTGTGTTGGAAGAAGCTCTACGGGTTACCGATGAGTTTTGTGATCAATACCGTGCTCTGAGAAGGGAAGTGGAGATACTTTAGGAAGAGAATTACCGACTTCGAAGAATGCTAGAGCGGTTCCTCACCCCCATCAAGGTTGTCCCATCATTACCACCACCTCCGAAGGAGTAATTCATCATCGGTATTGGCATCCCCTTGGTTTGTTCCAAGCTTGGGGGAGTGCCGCGGTATCACATCATCACTATCTTTTACTTTTTACTATTAAGTAGAGTCATATCATGAGTAGGGAAGTTATCATATAAGATGGGTTGCAGTGTGGAAGTATCTCTCTTTAGTTGGTTGTCTATGTATCCCTTGGTGTGAGTTATCGTTATGGAATATTAATGAGAAGTCTTATCATTTACATATTGCACATCTTATTTTAGTTTGCAATCTCTATTATATGATTGATCTTGTTATTAGTATTGGTATCACTTTGGGAGCATTGAGTAAATCTATTTGGTTTTGGCAAACTTAGCATTGGTCAATAGCAACAACACTTTGAGGTTTAAGTAGAAAATAGAAATACATGTAGATATGTTGTTTCATTGTATTTCTTTCTTGTTAGCTCCTTAGCTTATTATTCAGAAGTTAAAATTGTTTGCGCTTACAAGGAAGATGCATGGTTGTTTCTATCACATGTATATTTGTTTGTTTCCCTCAACTCTTATGCTTGCTAATTAACCTTGCTAGCCAAAAACCTGTACCGAGAGGGAATGCTTCTCGTGCATCCAAACCTTAACCCAAACCTGTGCCATTTGTGTCCACCATACCTACCTACTACATGGTATTTTCTGCCATTCCAAGTAAATACTTCGTGTGCTACCTTTAAACAATTCAAAAGTTATTACCTCTTATTTGTGTCAATGTTTTATAGTTCATGATGAAGTATGTGGTGTTTTATCTTTCAATCTTGTTGGGCAACTTTCACCAATGGACTAGTGGCTTCATCCACTTATCCAATAACTTTGCAAAAAGAGCTGGCAATGGGGTTCCCAGTCCCAATTAATTAACTTTCATAATTTTACAAATAGACACTCCTCCATGGTATGAGAATGATTGGAAGGCACCCGAGGATTCGGTTAGCCATGGATTGAGAAAGCAAAGGTGGGGAGGAGTGTCATCTAAATAAAACCAAAATAAAAAGACACTCCTTCATGGTATGAGAATGATTGGAAGGCACCCGAGGATTCGGTTAGCCGTGGTTTGTGAAAGCAAAGGTTGGAAGGAGTGTCAATCAAAAATAAAATTTTATGGGAGCCGCTCTTCAAGGGTTTGTCTGGCAAGGGGGTTAGAGAACCAGCTACCATTCGTTGACAACAACAAACACCTCTCAAAATGTTACTTTTATTCTCTTTATATGATTTCAAAACTGAAAAAGCTCTAGAACATGATTTAATCCCTGCTTCCCTCTGCGAAGGGCCTGTCTTTTACTTTATGTTGAGTCAACCTATTTCCCTCCATCTTAAGCAAGCATTTGAGTTGTTGTGATCAAACCATTTATATTGTGATCTACTTCATCATGCCTTCTACTCTTCCTTGTTTAGTACAAGTTTTATCTGAATGAATATAGCTTTGAAAGTTATCAATGATTATGAGGAATTATTATGATTGAATATGCAAGTTTTGCCATATAAGCTTTAACATAATCTGTTAATTGTTCTCTGACCAAGAACAAAGTTTTCCATCACCAATTATGATTTCTTATGCACCTTTATTTGTGATTACCTTATACTTGTTTCAAGTTGAATTATATGAGGAAGTTGTTCACTAGAATGTCTTGTGTGAATTAACATGATGCTTCTTGTCCGTATTTTATTTATCGACTCTTCACTCCATAAACATGTGGTCCTGTTTACCGAGTTCACTTTCGCTTGGGGACAAGCGAAGTCTAAGCTTGGGGGAGTTGATACGTCCATTTTGCATCACTATTTTATATCATAATTTACTGTTATTCAATGATATATTTCATATTTAGGGGTGATACTTATGTTATTTCATCTATTTTGCATGTTTCATGATTATTGGAGGATCGCGCACCGGAGTCAGGATTCTGCTGGAAAAAGCGCCGTCAGAATGCAATATTTCGGAAGATCAACAGTTGACGGAAATTATATGAAAAATCCTATTTTTCCAGAAGATGAAGGTAGCCAAAAGGGGGAGCCGAGGAGGGCCTCCATGGGCCCCCATCACAGGCCGGCGCGGGCCCTAGCCTGGTCGCGCCGCCTTGTGGGGAGGGGCCCCACAGCCCCCTCTGGCCTCCTCTCCTTCGCGTACTTCTTCGTCCTGAAAACCTAAGCTCCAGGGGATAGTCGCGAAGAGTCACAGCCGCCTCTGCGGGGCGGAAAACACCAGAGAGAAAAGAGCTCTCCGGCAGGCTGAAATCTGCCGGGGAAATTCCCTCCCGGAGGGGGAAATCGACGCCATCGTCACCGTCATCGAGCTGGACATCATCTCCATCATCATCATCATCATCATCATCATCATCATCATCATAATCATCATCACCTCCGTCTCCACCGCTGCACCTCGTCACCGCTATAACAATTTGGGTTGGATCTTGATTGTTTGATAGGGGAAACTCTCCCGGTATTGATTTCTACTTGTTATTGATGCTATTGAGTGAACCCATTGAACCAAGGTTTATGTTCAGATTGTTATTCATCATCATATCACCTCTGATGATGTTCCATATGATGTCTCGTGAGTAGTTCGTTTAGTTCTTGAGGACATGGGTGAAGTCTAAATGTTAGTAGTGAATTATGGTTGAGTAATATTCAATGTCATGATATTTAAGTTGTGGTGTTATTCTTCTAGTGGTGTCATGTGAACGTCGATTACATGATACTTCACCTTTATGGGCCTAGGGGAATACATCTTGTACTCATTTGCTAATTGCGGGGTTGCCGGAGTGACAGAAACCTAAACCCCCGTTGGTATATCGATGCAGGAGGGATAGCAGGATCTCAGAGTTTAAGGCTGTGGTTAGATTTATCTTAATTACTTTCTTGTAGTTGCGGATGCTTGCAAGGGGTATAATCACAAGTATGTATTAGTCCTAGGAAGGGCGGTGCATTAGCATAGGTTCACCCACACATCACTTATCAAAACAATGAAGATTAATCAGCTATATGAAGCGAAAGCACTAGACTAAATTCCCGTGTGTCCTCAAGAACGTTTGGTCATTATAAGTAAACAAACCGGCTTGTCCTTTGTGCTAAAAAGGATTGGACCACTCGCTGCAATTATTTCTCTCGCATTTTACTTACTCATACTTTATTCATCTGCTATATCAAAACCCCTGAATACTTGTTTGTGAGCATTTACAGTGAATCCTTCATCGAAACTGCTTGTCAACACCTTCTGCTCCTCGTTGGGTTCGACACTCTTACTTATTGAAAATACTACGATACACCCTCTATACTTGTGGGTCATCAGATGGCAACATCCGGAAGGTCGGCAAGATGCCGGTCCACGGAGCGCATGTGCTGGACCCGGGCGGAGAGCGCGACCAGATAGTCGTAGCCATCCCAAGGCACATCCGGACTTGGCAAAGTTTGCTTGGCCCTATGCTCCATGACCTTGGCAACCGCATGCGTCTGGGAGTCCGGGAAGATCCCTACAAAGAAAAAGAGAATAAAGAGCAACCGGTGTAAGAACATACCGGTATCAGCTAAAAGCTTCTAAGCAAGAGAAAAAAGGAAGAATCGCATACTACAGGCGAGGGCGTCGATCTGCATCACCATCCGATCATATTCGGTTTGATCGGCGGTGAGTTGGGCGATCCGGTCCTGCGCAGCCTTCCGCGCGGCCGTCTCCTCCTCCAGCTCCTTCCGCAGCACAGCAGTGGAGTCTGTGTACTCCTTCAGGGTTTCGTCCAGTTTAGCCTCTGTTGTGGCTTTGGCCTCCTTGAGCTCCCGCGCGTGCCGGAGCTCAGCCTGCATGGCCTGCTCCTTCACCTCGCGGTGCGCGGTGGTGAGCTGGTCCTTTTCAGCTGAAATCCGGAAGGGTTTTGTTAACAAAGAGATGTCCGGTATGGCAAAAGATGCAAAGCAAGTAAAAACAAGAAATGGTACCTTTGAGCGCGGCGAGTTCGGCGGAGAGATCCTCGAAGGAGATTTCCGGAAGAGCTGAAGTGCAAAAAGTTAGGAACTAAAAAAGAAAAGCAACCGGTAAAAAGAAGCCGGAAGAGCAATGACTAACCTTGGCACTTGCTGTGGGCCTCGGACAGCTCCCGGTGCTCCCACAGCAGCTCCTCAAAGAGCTGCTTCCGGGTGTCCAGCGTGCTCTGTTCAAGTTAAGAAGGTTATCGGTAAAAACATGCCGGCAAAGAGAGAAAAGTTTCGCGCTAAGTGCTGCGCTCTAAACCCGAAACTCGGGTACTGGCTATGCCGGTTTTTTATGTTTCTACCAGAGTTTCGCGCTAAGAACTACGTTCTCAACCCGAAACTCAGGGACTGGGAGGCTATACATAATCTTCAAATCTTGGAAAGAAAACCGGCAAGGATGTAAAAGAGATTGAGGCTGTGCGGCTTACCGTCACGTTGGTGCTGGCATCGTGCCAAGCGTTGTCGAACTCCTTGGCCGCGCGCCGCAGCCGGCCAAAATGCTGTCCGGTGCTGCGAGGGCCAGAGGGGTTGACCACCGGGAGCTTATCCTTGCCGAGGCCGCGCGTCGCCGGCGTCAGATCCGCTTGATTCCACTTTTCAGCGTAATCGAGCAGATGGCCCAGGTCAGCTCCTTGGCGATGGAACTCTGTGATCCGGCCTACCTGGGCAGAGGCTGTCTCAGAAGCAACCACATCGGCGTGGCCGGCGTGCAGAACTAGCGTCTGCGAGCCGGAAGAGGGAGCGGTGGCCGCGGTCACAACCGCAGCAAGTTGCTGGGCGGTGAGCTTGCCGCTCTCTGGCGGTGTTGGCTTGGCGGCCGCCGGCTTGCTGGCCGAGGTTGCCGGAGGAGGTGTTGGCGCAGTCTTGGGTGGCGCAGGAGCTTCGGGAGCATCCTTTGCCGGAGCGGAGCTGGCCGTCTCGGAAGAATCCGGCACGGCCTTGGAAGGGGAGGAAGGAGCCTTTTTCTTTTTCTTCTTCTGGACAAGAGGAACCAGAGGTTCTGCCTGCCCGACATCTTCAGTGCCGGCGCCGGTGTTGTTGGTGCCGGTGTCTTGGATCTCTGGAGGGGAGGCAAGGTCCTCCTCCGCGCGGTGATGAGAAGGTTTAGGGGCCGCGCGCCCCGAACTTGTGTTGCACCCCAGAGGGGGGGCAGAAGGGTTGCCGGCACCAGATGGTACCGGACTTGGCTGAGGAGGAGGAGAGGCCCTGACGGCGTCCTCTGAGGTCTCCGGCCTCATGCCAGAGGCGCTCTTGGAGATCTTCAAGGGAGGCCTGGAAAGATGAAAAAGGAAGAAAGTTCAGAAAGGACAGCCGGAAAAAGAGTATCAGGAAACAAAAGAGTCAGGAAGTAAAAGAAAGTGAAAACAGAAGCTTACCCGGTAGCCACCGGCATCTCCCGTTTCCGGTAGCGCTTGGTGGTGACCATCTTGCCACCGATCTCCATCCGGGAGCGCTTGGCCAAAGGAGCCTCGCTAGAAACGGCCTTGGGCGTAGGCGCCTTGTGCTTGCGGCCTTGGAGGGCGAGCTTCTCAAGGAACTCAGCCCCAACTTCGGCCTGAGGCGGGATGGGGCGCTCCACGACCTGTGGGTCGGCGTTGGCTGAAGGAGCGGCTACAGAAAGATGATACATAAGAAAGCGAAAAGAGCAAAATACCTCAAGTATGGGCGTGGAGTGTGGGTGCGGCCCATCTTCTGCTCTCCCTTGACGTAGGGGTCAGCGTCGGAGTCGTCCTGGAAGACCCGGTCCGGCGTGTAGGAAGCCGGATGCTCCTGGCCGATTCGGCGGAAGTTCTGAAATACAAAAACAACATGTTAGAGCAAGATACGCATGGTTATACCGGAAAAAGCTTCCCGAATATCCCAAAGTCTTACTCGCCGCGGAGGAGAGTTGCGGCGACTGTAAGGGGCCAGCCCGTATTTCCCGCTGGGGCTCAGCGGGTTTTGGCAGATCTGCTTGGCCTTAAGGACCAAGTCAGTAGGGCACAGCCGGTGGGTTGTGATCCTTGTCGGGTCCATTGGCCCCGATATCTCGCTGATCTTGTGGGCGCGCCACTGAAGGGGCAGCACCCGGCGCGCGAGGAAGGCGCGGACCAGATCCTCTGCGCAGAGGTTGGTCTCCTCCTTGTTGGTGTCGATGAAGCCGGCGATCCGGATGGACTCCTTGTCGTCCTTGGGATGGTGGAGCCAGTTCTTCATGGAGGGCGGCCCGGGAACGTATGCCGGAAGATTGATGAAGTCTTCCGGACCGCCGTTCCGAACGTAGAAAAAGGTCCTCTGCCAGGTCCGGACAGAGTCCAGACCAGAGAGTTTGTAGAAGTTGCTCCCAGAGCGGGGAGACAAGATGCAGCCCCCACACCGGACGAAGGGTTTGGGCTGAGAAAGTTTCCTATCCTGGATAGAATTCTTTCGAGGATAGTAAAAGAAAGAGAAATTATCAACAGAAGGAGTGATACCGCAGTATCCCTCCATGAAGGCGGTAAAGGAGGAAAGATATAAGATAGCGTTGCCCGGAAGATGGTGGGGCTGAAGCTCGTAGAAGTCTAGAAAGCGCCGGAAGAAATTCGACGCTGGAAGGCCTAAGCCGCGCTCAAAATGAGCGGCAAAGACCACAACCTCACCCGGCTGAGGTTCGGGCTGGCGCTCCTCGCCGGGGATCCGGCACCAAACCTCTTCTGGAATCCTCCGGGAGTGGTAAAGCCAGTCAATTTCTGCCTGGGTCACATCGGAGCCCATCCAGGGTCCTCGCGTGTAGGAGTCCAGATCTACTCCGGCGCCCTGGCTGGAACTGCCGGCTTCTCCTTGTTTACCGGTAGCAGGAGCTGAGCTACCGGTACCAGCCTCGCTCTGGGCAAGATCTGCCTCGAGCCGGTCGGAGTTCATTTCAACCGAAGTTCCTCTGGAAGAAGATGTGGGGATTACGGTGTGGTGGCTACCGGAAGAGGAGTCCGAAAGGTAGTCCACGGACGATATTTTCCGGAAGGGTTCAAGATCTACCTAGAAACAAGTTTCCCAAGATCTACCTCGCGCGAAGATCTACGAGTAAGAGGAAAAGCAAAAGGAAAGAGAAAGTAAATACACTACCGGCCCAAGAACTGGAAAGCGAAAAAGAAGAGGGCAAACAGGCATTGGAGCTCACGTGAGGCAGCGGAAGATGTGAAGAAGAAGGTCGCCGGAGGCGCAGCAGGCTCGCAGTCATCGACGAAGGCCGGCGGCGAAGAGGAGCAGAGGTAGCCGTCGGGAGCCAGATGCAGCGACGGCGGAGGTGCTTTGGAGGCTCTCTGCGCGGCGGAAAGACTCGGCGCGGCGCGAGAAGCGGCCACTGGAGTTCATCGGAGCAGCACTCTGGCGGAGACCGGCGGCGACGGGAGCGCAAGGGGGCGAGAAGCTCTGTGCGTAGGAAAGGGGGCAAATGCGGAGAAGAAGATGAAGAGGAACCGCACCCCAGTTATATAGGAAGAAGGAGAAGTGGGCCAGCAACTGCTGGGCCACGGCGGTTCGGTTCGTGGGCCGCCACGTGGCATGCGGATACACGCGCCGAAAATAAGAGGACACAGGGAGGCCACACGGATCCGGAACGGCAGCGCGGATCCGGTGCGGCGCCATAAATGCTGGCGCAGAAGACGAAGCAAAGTGACCACTGACACTGACGCGCGCCAGGCACAGTGCGCTTGTCACTGACAGGCGCGGTACCCGAGATATTCTCGACCTCATCGAGGAGAGGTTTAATGACAAGAGATACCGGAGAAAATCGGTACAAAGACATAAGTTCGGCAAAAACGCCGAAGAGTTTGATCCGGATTCCGGAAGGGTTAAACCGGTACCTTGAGAAAAGAGAACCTGGCATGGTCCATTGGATAGGATCCATCGGACTATACCAGCTTCGGGGACTATTGTTGGGGGGATGACCCCCGGTATACCAAATGCATGCCAAACCGGATGGTTTGAGCCATCAAAGTACCGGCTTAAAGGTTGTTCCGGATAACGAAGGTTGATTCAGAGAATCATACCGGTATCCCAGGAAGGGGGATACCGGAACTGGCTAAGAACGTACCGGAATACTGGAACAGGCTACTGATGTCTATGCACGCTTCTATTCCTGTAGACAGTGTTGGGCCTCCAAGAGCAGAGGTTTGTAGAACAGCAGCAAGTTTCCCTTAAGTGAATCACCCAAGGTTTATCGAACTCAGGGAGGAAGAGGTCAAAGATATCCCTCTCAATCAACCCTGCGATCACAATGCAAGAAGTCTCTTGTGTCCCCAACACACCCAATACACTTGTCAGATGTATAGGTGCACTAGTTCGGCGAAGAGATAGTGAGATGCAAATGATATGGATGAATATGAATGGCGATAGCAATCTGAATAAAATATGGCAGCGAGTAAACATGCAACGGAACAGTAAACAAACGGAGATTCGATGTTTGGAAACAAGGCCTAGGGATCCTACTTTCACTAGTGGACACTCTCAACATTGATCACATAATAAAACCACTCTACACTCTCTTGTTGGATGATGAACACCACTAATTGCGTAGGGCTACAAGAGCACCTCAATGCCGGAGTTAACAAGCTCCACAACATTCGATGTTCATATTTAATTAATCTTAGAGTGCATGATAGATCAACACAATTATACCAAGTACTAACATGGCATGCACACTGTCAACAACAAGCTATGAAAGGAGGAATAGATCACATCAATACCATCATAGTAATAGTTAACTTCATAATCTACAAGAGATCACAATCATAGCATATACCAAGTACTTCATGATGCACACACTGTCAACATTACATCATGGAGGAGGAATAGACTACTTTAATAACATCACTAAAGTAGCACATAGATGATATTCAACTAGATCACAAAGAGAGAGATGAACCACATAGCTACAGCAGAGCCCTCAGCCCCGGGGGTGAATTACTCCCTCCTCATCATGGAGACAGTGATGGCGGTGGAGACGACTTCCGGGGGCAATTCCCGTCCCGGCAGGGTGCCGGAACAGAGACTTCTGTCCCCCGAATTGGAGTTTTGCGATGGCGGCGGCTCTGGAAGGTTTTCTCGGGTTTCGTCAATCGGTGTCGATGTTTTAGGTCAGGGAGGCCTAAATAGGCGAAGAGGCGGAGTCGGAGGGGCTGCGGGGCTGCCACACAGTAGGGGGGCGCCCCCCTGGGCCGCACCGCCCACACGTGTGGGGCCCCCAGGGCTCCCCTCTGGTCCCCCTTTGACTTTCTGGAAGCTTCCGGGAAATATAAGATGTTGGGCGTTGATTTCGTCTGATTCCGAGAATATTTCCTTTGTAGGATTTCTGAAACCAAAAACAGCAGAAAACAACAATTGGCACTTCGGCATCTCGTCAATAGGTTAGTTCCGGAAAATGCATAAAATCATCATAAAGTCTGAACAAAACATGTAGGTATTGTCATAAACAAGCATGGAACATCAGAAATTATAGATACGTTGGAGACGTATCAGCATCCCCAAGCTTAGTTCCTACTCTTCCTCGAGTAGGTAAACGATAAAAGATAATTTCTGAAGTGACATGCTACCAACATAATCTTGATAATACTATTGTAAAGCATATGAGATGAATGAAGTGATTCAAAGCAATGATAAAGACAATGATTAAACAACTGAATCATATAGCAAAGACTTTTCATGAATAGTACTTTCAAGACAAGCATCAATAAGTCTTGCATAAGAGTTAACTCATGAAGCAATAGATTCATAGTAAAGGCATTGAAGCAACACAAAGGAAGATTAAGTTTTAGCGGTTGCTTTCAACTTGTAACATGTATACCTCATGGATATTGTCAACATAAAGTAATATGATGAATGCAAATATGCCAGTATGTAAGAATCAATGCACAGTTAACACAAGTGTTTGCTTCTAAGATGGAAGGAAGTAGGTAAACTGACTCAACATGAAAGTAGGAGAATGGCCCTTCGCAGAGGGAAGCATTGATTGCTATATTTGTGCTAGAGCTTTTGTTTTGAAATCATAAAGAGAGCATAAAAGTAAAGTTTTGAGAGGTGTTTGTTGTTGTCAACGAATGGTAGTGGGCACTCTAACCCCCTTGCCAGACAGACTTTCAAAGAGCGGCTCCCATGAAATTTTTTATTTTTGGGTGGCACTCCTTCCAACCTTTGCTTTCACAAACCATGGCTAACCGAATCCTCGGGTGCCTGCCAACAATCTCATACCATGAAGGAGTGCCTTTTTATTTTAGTTTTATTTAGATGACACTCCTCCCCACCTTTGCTTTCTCAAGCCATGGCTAACCGAATCCTCGGGTGCCGTCCAACAATCACATACCATGGAGGAGTGTCTATTTCTTTGTAAAATTATGAAAGTTAATTAGTTGGGGCTGGGAACCCCATTGCCAGCTCTTTTTGCAAAATTATTGGATAAGCGGATGAAGCCACTAGTCCATTGGTGAAAGTTGCCCAACAAGATTGAAAGATAAACACCACATACTTCCTCATGAGCTATAAAACATTGACACAAATAAGAGGTAATAACTTTTGAAGTGTTTAAAGATAGCACTCAAGCAATTTACTTTGGAATGGCAGAGAAATACCATGTAGTAGGTAGGTATGGTGGACACAAGTGGCATAGTTTTTGGCTCAAGGATTTTGGATGCATGAGAAGTAATCCCTCTCAATACAAGGCTTAGGCTAGCAAGGTTGTTTGAAGCAAACACAAGTATGAACCGGTACACCAAAGCTTACATAAGAACATATTGCAAGCATTATAAGACTCTACATTGTCTTCCTTGTTGTTCAAACACCTTTTTCTAGAAAATATCTAGACCTTAGAGAGACCAATCATGCAGACCAAATGTTAACCATCTCTATGTAGTTCTTCATTAATAGGTGCAAAGTATATGATGCAAGAGCTTAAACATGATCCATATGAGCACAACAATTTCCAAGTATCAAATTATTCAAGACATTATAACAATTACCACATGTAGCATTTTCTGTTTCCAACCATATAACAATTAACGAAGCAGTTTCAACCTTCGCCATGAACATTAAGAATAATGCTAAGAACACATGTGTTCATATGAACCAGCGGAGCGTGTCTCTCTCCCACACAAGGATGAACCTATTCAAACAAAACAAAAATAAAAACAAACAGACGCTCCAAGTAAACTACATAAGATGTGATGGAATAAAAATATAGTTTCAATAGAAGAAACCTGATAAATTGTTGATGAAGAAGGGGATGCCTTGGGCATCCCCAAGCTTAGACGCTTGAGTCTTCTTGAAATATGCAGGGATGAACCACGGGGGCATTGATGTCTACGCCCCCCCTCCTTTTCCTGTAGACAGTGTTGGGCCTCCAAGAGCAGAGGTTTGTAGAACAGCAGCAAGTTTTCCCTTAAGTGGATCACCCAAGGTTTATCGAACTCAGGGAGGAAGAGGTCAAAGATATCCCTCTCATGCAACCCTGCAACCACAAAGCAAGAAGTCTCTTGTGTCCCCAACACACCAAATAGGTGCACTAGTTCGGCGAAGAGATAGTGAAATACAGGTGGTATGAATAAATAGCAACGGCACCAGAAAAGTGCTTTGCCCAGGACAGTAAACAAGCAGTAGTAACGTAGCAGTAGTAACACAATAAAACAGTAAACAAGCAGCGATAGCAGTATTTAGGAACAAGGCCTAGGGATTAGACTTTCACTAGTGGACACTCTCAACATTGATCACATAACAGAATAGATAAATGCATACTCTACACTCTTGTTGGATGATGAACACATTGCGTAGGATTACACGAACCCTCAATGCCGGAGTTAACAAGCTCCACAATTCAATGTTCATATTTAAATAACCTTAGAGTGCATGAAAGATCAATAAGACTAAACCAAGTACTAACATAGCATGCACATTGTCACCTTCATGCTAAGAAAGGAGGCATAGATAATATCAATACTATCATAGCAATAGTTAACTTCATAATCTACAAGAGATCATAATCATAGCTTACGCCAAGTACTAACACGGATGCACACACTGTCACCATTACACCGTGCAGGAGGAATAAAACTACTTTAATAACATCACTAGAGTAGCACATAGATAAATTGTGATACAAAACACATTGCAATCATAAAGAGATATAAATAAGCACTTCACTATGCCATTCATAACAGTGAATAAGTATTCTGTGAAATATAGCCTAAGAGACCCACACGGTGCACACACTGTCACCTTTACACACGTGGGACAAGGAGTCTCCGGAGATCACATAAGTAAAACTCACTTGACTAGCATAATGACATCTAGATTACAAGCATCATCATATGAATCTCAATCATGTAAGGCAGCTCATGAGATTATTGTATTGAAGCACATAGGAGAGAGATGAACCACATAGCTACCGGTACAGCCCCGAGCCTTGATGGAGAACTACTCCCTCCTCATGGGAGACAGCAGCGTTGATGGAGATGGCGGTGGTGTCGATGGAGGAGCCTTCCGGGGGCACTTCCCCGTTCCGGCGGCGTGCCGGAACAGAGACTCCTGTCCCCCAGATCTTGGCTTCGCGATGGCGGCGGCTCTGGAAGGTTTCTGTGGGTTTCGTCGAACATATCAGGGTTTTCGCGACGGAGGCTTTAAATAGGCGGAAGAGGCGGCGTCAGAGGGTCGAAGGGGTGCCCACACTATAGGGTGGCGCGGGCCCCCCTGGCCGCGCCGGCCTAGGGTTTGGTGGCCCTGTGCCCCCTCTCTGGCGGTTCTCGTGTGTTCTGGATGCTTCCGGGCAAAATAGGAACCTGGGCGTTGATTTCGTCCGATTCCGAGAATATTTCGTTACTAGGATTTCTGAAACCAAAAACAGCAGAAAACAGGAACTGGCACTTCGGCATCTTGTTAATAGGTTAGTTCCAGAAAATGCATGAATATGACATAAAGTGTGCATAAAACATGTAGATATCATCAATAATGTGGCATGGAACATAAGAAATTATCGATACGTCGGAGACGTATCAGCATCCCCAAGCTTAGTTCTGCTCGTCCCGAGCAGGTAAAACGATAACAAAGATAATTTCTGGAGTGACATGCCATCATAACCTTGATCATACTATTTGTAAAGCATATGTAGTGAATGCAGCGATCAAAACAATGTATATGACATGAGTAAACAAGTGAATCATATAGCAAAGACTTTTCATGAATAGTACTTCAAGACAAGCATCAATAAGTCTTGCATAAGAGTTAACTCATAAAGCAATAAATCAAAGTAAAGGTATTGAAGCAACACAAAGGAAGATTAAGTTTCAGCGGTTGCTTTCAACTTGTAACATGTATATCTCATGGATATTGTCAACATAGAGTAATATAATAAGTGCAATATGCAAGTATGTAGGAATCAATGCACAGTTCACACAAGTGTTTGCTTCTTGAGGTGGAGAGAAATAGGTGAACTGACTCAACAATAAAAGTAAAAGAATGGTCCTCCATAGAGGAAAAGCATCGATTGCTATATTTGTGCTAGAGCTTTGATTTTGAAAACATGAAACAATTTTGTCAACGGTAGTAATAAAGCATATGTATCATGTAAATTATATCTTACAAGTTGCAAGCCTCATGCATAGTATGCTAATAGTGCCCGCACCTTGTCCTAATTAGCTTGGACTACCGGATCATCGCAATGCACATGTTTTAACCAAGTGTCACAAAGGGGTACCTCTATGCCGCCTGTACAAAGGTCTAAGGAGAAAGCTCGCATTGGATTTCTCGCTATTGATTATTCTCAACTTAGACATCCATACCGGGACAACATAGACAACAGATAATGGACTCCTCTTTTATTCATAAGCATGTGACAACAATTAATAATTTTCTCATATGAGATTGAGGATATATGTCCAGAACTGAAACTTCCACCATGGATCATGGCTTTAGTTAGCGGCCCAATGTTCTTCTCTAACAATATGCATGCTTAACCATAAGGTGGTAGATCGCTCTTACTTCAGACAAGACGAACATGCATAGCAACTCACATGAAATTCAACAAAGAATAGTTGATGGCGTCCCCAGTGAACATGGTTATCGCACAACAAGCAACTTAATAAGAGATAAAGTGCATAAGTACATATTCAATACCACAATAGTTTTTAAGCTATTTGTCCCATGAGCTATATATTGTAAAGGTGAAGAGTGGAAATTTAAAGGTAGCACTCAAGCAATTTACTTTGGAATGGCGGAGAAATACCATGTAGTAGGTAGGTATGGTGGACACAAATGGCATAGTGGTTGGCTCAAGTATTTTGGATGCATGAGAAGTATTCCCTCTCGATACAAGGTTTAGGCTAGCAAGGTTATTTGAAACAAACACAAGGATGAACCGGTGCAGCAAAACTTACATAAAAGACATATTGAAAACATTATAAGACTCTACACCGTCTTCCTTGTTGTTCAAACTCAATACTAGAAATTATCTAGACCTTAGAGAGACCAAATATGCAAACCAAATTTTAGCATGCTCTATGTATTTCTTCATTAATAGGTGCAAAGTATATGATGCAAGAGCTTAAACATGAGCACAACAATTGCCAAGTATCACATTATCCAAGACATTTTAGCAATTACTACATGTATCATTTTCCAATTCCAACCATATAACAAATTAACGAAGAAGAAACTTCGCCATGAATACTAAAAGCTAAGAACACATGTGTTCATATGAACCAGCGGAGCGTGTCTCTCTCCCACACAAGCATTTATTCAAACAAAAACAAAAAACAAAAACACACAGACGCTCCAAGAAAAGCACATAAGATGTGATGGAATAAAAATATAGTTTCAGGGGAGGAACCTGATAATGTTGTCGATGAAGAAGGGGATGCCTTGGGCATCCCCAAGGTTAGACGCTTGAGTCTTCTTGATATATGCAGGGGTGAACCACCGGGGCATCCCCAAGCTTAGAGCTTTCACTCTTCTTGATCATAGTTTATCATCCTCCTCTCTTGACCCTTGAAAACTTCCTTCACACCAAACTTCTCATAAACTTCATTAGAGGGGTTAGTACATAATCAAAAACTCACATGTTCAGAGGTGACACAATCATTCTTAACACTTCTGGACATTTCTCAAAGCTACTGGAAGGTAATGGAACAAAGAAATCCACCCAACACAGCGAAAGAAGCAATGCGAAATAAAAGGCAGAATCTGTCAAAACAGAACAGTCCATAAAGACGAATTTTTAATAAATACTTCCGTTGCTCAGATCAGAAAACTCAAAACTAATGAAAGTTGCGTACATATCTTAGGAACACGCACGTAAATTGGCATATTTTTCTGAGTTACCTACAGAGAAAACAGCCCAGATTCGTGACAGATAGAAATCTGTTTCTGCGCAGAAATCCAAATCTAGTATCAACCTTCGATTAGAGGCTTCACTTGGCACAACAAAACACAAAACTAAGATAAGGAGAGGTTGCTACAGTAGTAAACAACTTCCAAGACACAAATATAAAACAAAGTACTGTAGCAAAATAACACATGGGTTATCTCCCAAGAAGTTCTTTCTTTATAGCCATTAAGATGGGCTCAGCAGTTTTAATGATGCACTAGCAAGAAATAGTATTTGAAGCAAAAAGAGAGCATCAAGAGGCAAATTCAAAACACATTTAAGTCTAACATGCTTCCTATGCATAGGAATCTTGTAAATAAACAAGTTCATGAAGAGCAAAGTAATAAGCATAGGAAGATAAAACAAGTATAGCTTCAAAAATTTCAGCACATAGAGAGGTGTTTTAGTAACATGAAAATTTCTACAACCATATTTTCCTCTCTCATAATAACTTTCAGTAGTGTCATGAGCAAACTCAACAATATAACTATCACATAAAGCATTCTTATCATGAGTCTCATGCATAAAATTATTACTACCCACATAAGCATAGTCATTTTTATTAGTTGTAGTGGGAGCAAATTCAACAAAGTAGCTATCATTATTATTCTCATCATCAAATATAGGAGGCATATTGTAATCATAATCAAATTCATCCTCCATAACAGGCGGTAACAAAAAACTACTATCATTATAATCATCATAAATAGGAGGCAAAGTATCATCAAAGTAAATTTTCTCCTCAATGCTTGGTGGACTAAAAAGATCATGCTCATCAAAACCAGCTTCCCCAAGCTTAGAATTTTCCATATCATTAGCAACAATGGTGTTCAAAACATTCATGCTAACATGTTTCATGGGTTTTTTAATTTTCGGATCAAACCATCCATGTCTTAAATCAGGAAATAGAGTAAAAAGCTCATTGTTGTCCATTATGCCAAACTAGTGTAAACAAGAAACAAAAAGATGCAATTGCAGGATCTAAAGGAAATAGCTTCGAGTACTTACAACGGCGGAAAATAGCTTGGTAGCCGAGGTCCGGAGTGTGAGTACCTTTTACCTTTCCTCCCCGGCAACGGCGCCAGAAAATAGCTTGATGTACGTCTACGCCCCCCCTCCTTTTCCTGTAGACAGTGTTGGGCCTCCAAGAGCAGAGGTTTGTAGAACAGCAGCAAGTTTTCCCTTAAGTGGATCACCCAAGGTTTATCGAACTCAGGGAGGAAGAGGTCAAAGATATCCCTCTCATGCAACCCTGCAACCACAAAGCAAGAAGTCTCTTGTGTCCCCAACACACCAAATAGGTGCACTAGTTCGGCGAAGAGATAGTGAAATACAGGTGGTATGAATAAATAGCAACGGCGCCAGAAAAGTGCTTTGCCCAGGACAGTAAACAAGCAGTAGTAACGCAGCAGTAGTAACACAGTAAAACAGTAAACAAGCAGCGATAGCAGTATTTAGGGACAAGGCCTAGGGATTAGACTTTCACTAGTGGACACTCTCAACATTGATCACATAACAGAATAGATAAATGCATACTCTACACTCTTGTTGGATGATGAACACATTGCGTAGGATTACACGAACCCTCAATGCCGGAGTTAACAAGCTCCACAATTCAATGTTCATATTTAAATAACCTTAGAGTGCATGAAAGATCAATAAGACTAAACCAAGTACTAACATAGCATGCACACTGTCACCTTCATGCTAAGAAAGGAGGCATAGATAATATCAATACTATCATAGCAATAGTTAACTTCATAATCTACAAGAGATCATAATCATAGCTTACGCCAAGTACTAACACGGATGCACACACTGTCACCATTACACCGTGCAGGAGGAATAAAACTACTTTAATAACATCACTAGAGTAGCACATAGATAAATTGTGATACAAAACACATTGCAATCATAAAGAGATATAAATAAGCACTTCACTATGCCATTCATAACAGTGAATAAGTATTCTGTGAAATATAGCCTAAGAGACCCACACGGTGCACACACTGTCACCTTTACACACGTGGGACAAGGAGTCTCCGGAGATCACATAAGTAAAACTCACTTGACTAGCATAATGACATCTAGATTACAAGCATCATCATATGAATCTCAATCATGTAAGGCAGCTCATGAGATTATTGTATTGAAGCACATAGGAGAGAGATGAACCACATAGCTACCGGTACAGCCCCGAGCCTTGATGGAGAACTACTCCCTCCTCATGGGAGACAGCAGCGTTGATGGAGATCGCGGTGGTGTCGATGGAGGAGCCTTCCGGGGGCACTTCCCCGTTTCGTCGAACGTATCAGGGTTTTCGCGACGGAGGCTTTAAATAGGCGGAAGAGGCGGCGTCAGAGGGTCGAAGGGGTGCCCACACTATAGGGTGGCGCGGGCCCCCCCTGGCCGCGCCGGCCTAGGGTTTGGTGGCCCTGTGCCCCCTCTCTGGCGGTTCTCGTGTGTTCTGGATGCTTCCGGGCAAAATAGGAACCTGGGCGTTGATTTCGTCCAATTCCGAGAATATTTTGTTACTAGGATTTCTGAAACCAAAAACAGCAGAAAACAGGAACTAGCACTTCGGCATCTTGTTAATAGGTTAGTTCCAGAAAATGCACGAATATGACATAAAGTGTGCATAAAACATGTAGATATCATCAATAATGTGGCATGGAACATAAGAAATTATCGATACGTCGGAGACGTATCAGGCATCCCCAAGCTTAGACTTTTCACTCTTCTTGATCATATATCATCCTCCTCTCTTGACCCTTGAAAACTTCCTTCACACCAAACTCAAAACAAACTCATTAGAGGGTTAGTGCATAATCAAAATCCACATGTTCAGAGGTGACACACTCATTCTTAACACTTCTGGACATTGCTCAAAGCTACTGGAAGTCAATGGAACAAAGAAATCCATCCAACATAGCAAAAGAAGCAATGCAAAATAAAAGGCAGAATCTGTCAAAACAGAATAGTCCGTAAAGACGAATTTTTTAGAGGCACCAGACTTGCTCAAATAAAAATGCTCAAATTGAATGAAAGTTGCGTACATATCTGAGGATCACGCACGTAAATTTGCAGATTTTTCTGAGTTACCTACAGAGAACCCTGCCCAAATTCGTGACAGGCAGAAATCTGTTTCTGCGCAGTAATCCAAATCTAGTATCAACCCTACTATCAAAGACTTCACTTGGCACAACAATGCAATAAAGTAAGATAAGGAGAGGTTGCTACAGTAGTAACAACTTCCAAGATACAAATATAAAACAAAATTACTGTAGTAAAATAAAAACATGGGTTATCTCCCAAGAAGTGCTTTCTTTATAGCCATTAAGATGGGCTCAGCAATTTTAATGATGCACTCCCAAGAAATAAGAGTTGAAGCAAAAGAGAGCATCAAAAAGCAAATTCAAAACAAATTTAAGTCTAACATGCTTCCTATGCAAAGGAATATTGTGCACAAATGAATTCATGAAAAACAAAGTGACGAGCTTAGGAAGATAAAACACGAGTAACTTCAAGATTCTCAACATAAAGAGGGGAAACTTAATATTATTAGGATGCATATAACCATGTTTCCCTCTCTCACAATAACTTTCAGTAGCATCATTGATGAAATCCACAATATACCCATCACTTAAAACATTCTTATCATGGTTCATATGCATAGAAGTATCATTAATTTTGGCATAAGAAGAGTTCTTCTCATTAATAGTAAATAGAGCAAGATTATTATCAAGAATTTGAACATGGTAAACAAGTTGCATATTAATGGAATTGTTTTTGGCAATCCAATCATAACTATGACAAGTTTCATAGGGATAGTTATAACCTATATCATAGCATTCTTTATAATAATTATCAAAGATTGGAGGCATAGTGTCATCATAAGAAATAGAATAGTTATCCTTCACAGTATGTTCATCTGCAACCTTACCATCGTTGTTGCTACAAGGAGATGTATAAAACATATAATGATCAGTAGCAAAAGGATTTTCAAACACCTCATCCCCAATCTTAGAGCTTTCTATATCATTATGGGAGGAAGCATGGATAGTACTGATACTATGGCAATTATTAACATCATCATTTTCAGAATTAGTTTCCCAGAGATTTGCAATATCAAAAGTAGTGTGCTCTTTCAAATCATGATCACTAATGTATGTAAAGGGAATAGGAAGATCATTGTATTCAGATTCATTATCATAATAATCATTAGGAGCAACATACTTACGGTTACTTATCGTTATCTCTTTCTCTTTATTCCCCTTCTTCTTCTTCTTCTTCTTCTTCTTCTTCATTCCCTTCTTCTTCTTCTCTTCCTTCTCCTCGTTCCCATCTTTAGGAGGAAGAGGCTTGAAGGGAGGCTTCTCCACATAACCTGATTTATTTCCAAAAACAATAGAAGAAACTTGGGAGGATTCCCCTTTTCATTAATAAGTTCAAAACACACAGCAGTCCTATCATATTTTGGCAAGGTGTCATCTTCTAAAATATTTTGTATGTAATTATTTGTATGGCAATTATCAATGCAATAAGAAAAACACCCATGCAGGACATCATCAATATCAAGATCACTCATATGTAACAAAGAAATTTTTCTTGATAACTCTTCACACCACAAAAATAAAGTAAGTTCATCATGCTGATTAGGAGTAATTTCATCATCACAATACAAATTTGCAGCACTCATGGGGTTCAAATTATCATTGGAGGAGCATTGAAAATTAAAATGACCCACTCTATGGCAAAGTTCACAAATAAAAGGATAGAGGGCACAAACTTTTTTACCAAGATCATCTAGAGCCCTAAACCACTTTCTAGTTTTTTCATTAATATGATGGATACAATATTCATCTTTGATTTGATTAATTCCACAAGGTCTATGCATTCCACAAAAATTAACATGCTTATAGGAAATAGCATTCTTAGGAGTTTGAGCATGTTTATTCCAATCATTAACAACAATCTCATCCTTCATGCAAGCCTCTTTAAAAGGTTCATGATACTTATCAAAATTCTTCCTAGGCAATTCAAAATGAGAGGCAAAAGATTTATAAAGATTTGCAGCAACTTGAGAGTCAAGACCATAGGTAGCACTCATATTTCGAAATTTATCAGTATCCATAAAAGCTTCAATGCATTCATAATCATAATTTATACCTGACTCTTTACCTATGTCGTTCTCCCAATCTTCAGCATTTTCCTCAATCCGATCAAGAAGATCCCACCTAGCTTCAACCTCCTTGCTTGTGAAAGATCCCTCCGAACAAGCATCTAGATAGTCCTTGTGATGTCCTGAAAGCCTCGCATAAAAATTGTTAATAATAACATTACGGGGGAGCTCATGAATGGGACATTTGAGCATTAGTGACTTCAATCTCCCCCATGCTTGAGAAATACTCTCTCCATCACGAGAATAAAAGTTATAAATGTAATTCCTATCAATATGCACTTCATGAGGAGGATAAAATTTAGAATAAAAGAGAGATACAATTTCCTCCCATCCAAGAGAATGACTATTCTTCAGCAATTTATACCAATGTGCCGCTTTACCAGACAGCGAAATAGAAAATAGTTTCTTCCTCACTTCATCCATAGAGATACCTGCACACTTGAATAACCCGCATAATTCATGCAAAAACATTAAATGATCTCCAGGATGGACAGTTCCATCCCCTTCATAGCGGTTATCCATAACACGTTCAATAATTTTCATGGGTATCTCGAAAGCAGTACTTGCAGTAGGTGGATTTAAAATATCACAAGCATCATTAGAGTTATCGCATATGGGAGATAAAGTATTATCAGAGCAAATTTTCTCCCCTAAAGGTGGGAAGCTAAAAAGATCATAAAAACTAGCTTCCCCAAGCTTAGACTTCTCCATAGCATTAGCAGTGATTGCGTGCATACTAATAACATTGCTACTAGCATGCAAATAAGGTTCCATAGGTTTTTTAATTTTCGCATCACACAATTCACATCTTAGCTTAGGAAATAAATTAAAAAGCTCACAGTTGTTTTCCATTATGCCTTACTAGTGTAAAACAAGAAACAAAAAGATGCAATTGCAGGATCTAAAGGAAATAGCTTCGAGCACTTACAACGGCGCCGGAAAATAGCTTAGTAGCCGAGATCCGGAGTGTGAGTACCTTTTACCTTTCCTCCCCGGCAACGGCGCCAGAAAATAGCTTGATGTCTACGCACGCTTCTATTCCTGTAGACAGTGTTGGGCCTCCAAGAGCAGAGGTTTGTAGAACAGCAGCAAGTTTCCCTTAAGTGAATCACCCAAGGTTTATCGAACTCAGGGAGGAAGAGGTCAAATATATCCCTCTCAAGCAACCCTGCGATCACGATGCAAGAAGTCTCTTGTGTCCCCAACACACCCAATACACTTGTCAGATGTATAGGTGCACTAGTTCGGCGAAGAGATAGTGATACTTGGCAATTGTTGTGCTCATATGGATCATGTTTAAGCTCTTGCATCATATACTTTGCACCTATTAATGAAGAAATACATAGAGCTTGCTAAAATTTGGTTTGCATGATTGGTCTCTCTAAGGTCTAGATATTTTCTAGTAAGGGTCGACCAACAAGGAAGACGATGTAGAGTCTTATTGTCAACACCCGGATTTTTAAGTCCAGATGCCTGTCATGCCATACATCGCAATCCCAGGAATATTGTTGTTGCGAGACATAACAGCTGAATATCATAAGTCATCATTCATTACATACCATAGTCGTCTTTACAAATAGGGATCACATGATCCCATAGTACACACAGAGTCGATCTAGGGATCAACATTCACCAAGTTCATAGTTTCATAGCGGAAGCGTAACGTAGAAGGGACTCTCTAGTCCACAGGCCAACGTCTGACGTCAGAAGGCTCCCTAGTTGTCGTGGGCGTCCTGCGGGTCGTCTTCTTCAAACTGTTGTTCTGCTTCAGAATCTGGCCATTTGAATAGCCAGGGACACAGCCGTGAGTACTTTAAAGTACTCGCAAACTAATACTAAGGTAAGTGCTAACAAGTCTAGTAAGGGGTACTAAGCTCTAGTTTCTTTTGCATAAAGCAAATTTTATTTCACAAACATTTTTGTAAACCACTTTTGGAATGCTATCCAAAACCAGTGGGAACATTAGTGTCATTCCCACAACTCTGTTGTGATTTCCAGATCAAAGTCTCAAGTTCAAAACATAAGTCACCCTTCACCACTCATAGTTTTCGAAAAGTTCTGATGACGGAACAGTATGGCCTTTCCAACTGTCCATAACCGAGGACGCGGCTATTCGAATAGGTTTAACTCTGCAGAGGTTGTACACTTGTGCCACAACAATTGCAATAGCTCGTCAGGGGTAACTGGCCCTGATTTATCGTACGCAGTACGCGAACTACCAATCAAAACCTTTCATTTACATACCCTAGTATAGGCACCTCTCCCCATGAGCTTGGCCTCCCAGTGAAGACCAACTGTCAACCTGGGAACTGCACAGGGCTTGGGCCGGACATTCACCTCATCGCGCATCATATCGTATCTTCTCGCTTGTTTGTGGTAGAGGCAGCTTTCGGCATAACCCCGATGATGCTTGTTTAGAGGGAACCCATACTAAGACACACAAACTTCCAGTTAAGCCCTACCCAGATTCAGGTATTGTGGGGGTACGGTAAAATTGGAATGGTATCGCATCCGAACCCAACCATCAGTGTTTTTGTAAAATTCACCGAGTCATTCACCGGTCATATTCACCTTCAAAAATCATTCAATGGAATGCATCTCCATTCCAAGGTTTCAAGACTCCTTCAAAATCTTTCAATAGAATGACTCGTCATTCCAAGGTTTTCGAATTCATTTCAGTTCCCAGTTTCCCAAATGGAGGAGTCACTTTCAAATCAGCACTAGCATCTATGTATGAGGGGTGCTAAGTATTTTGCTTTGCTTCTAGGCTAAGTTTGATACTCTTGTACTAGTCCAATACTAGCCAAGTGAATCATGAATCCAAAAAGTACTTTGATAAAACCAAAGTAAAAAGGCTTGTAAAGTAAAAACTGGAAAATTGGATCAAAAGCCTAAAGTAAAATAGGGGAATGCTCTGCTCATAGAGAGCTTAGCAAGTTGCAAGAGTATTATTGTGCAACCCAAAATGGTTTGCCTCAAGCTAGCTTGCATTGGTGGTAGCTTGCTAACTGTACTACTTTAGTAAACTTCTTTACCTTGACCAAAGTTAACTATAAAAGCAACTTGTTGAGAAAACAATTAAAAACTGGTAATGTATAAACTTGGGATAGGCTATGTAGGAAAAGGGTAAGATTCATGGTGCCTTGCCCCAAGGGGCGTTGCACCTTGCAAGAATATTAGTTTGCAAACTACATATCTTAGCTTGCAAACAATATCACCTTGCAAAGGTAATTTCTATCAGTGCTAACTTGCGTTGGTAATAACTTGCAATACTATCAGCTTGCCTTGGTTGAAGTGAGGGTCCAAGTTCTCTTCTCCTTCCTTGTTGTAGAAGTCCTCCTCTTCCTGATGGTCTCCGGTACTAGCGTCTAAAATACGAATACGGGGTACACGATCATCATACCAAACTTACATACTAACTAATCTCATACAAGCTTCACACAACTTAACTCGTATCACACACTACTATTAAGTGAGTGGAGGTGTTCTTCCTATTTAAGAAAATAATTTTCTCTCATACTAACTTATGTGTTACTTTTAATTACTTAGAGAAATACTTTCCTCTCATATCTTATTAAGATTTAATTTCTCTTATGAACAAAATATGACCTAGGTTGACTAAAGTCAACCTCTTCATACTCATCATTTAAGAAAATGATTTAAATGAGGTTCCATACCTCATACAATTTAATACTAACCTGATAGTGATTTAATGTCACCAAATACTCAACATAAGATTATATAGACCATGGTCCATACCTCATGTTGAAATACTTGAGAACAAGATTTAAATGAGTGGGAAAGCCTCTCATAAGATTTAACACATAGTTGTAACTAGGTTAACAACTACCATTGAGGTGATTTCACATCCTCAACAATTCATTGGCTATTCTAACATTGCTTGTACTTATACCAATTATTCTATTCACACAAATACTACAATTAGGGTGCATTGGTTGTGTGGTTTGGGAAAATAATTTCCTCTCCCTACATATGTAAGTGATAGTTTTCCATCTAGTGTTTGAGAAATACCTTTCTCTTATTGAAAACTTCTTAAGATTTAATTTCTCAAACAATCATGCATGAAATCATGTTGACCCAAGTCAACCATTCATCATTATCATTTGAGAAATAGATTTAAATGAGGTAGAGTACCTCATGCCATTTATTAACACTACAAATGATTTAAATCTCTAAGGAATTCATATAGATGAGTTTGGGCCAGGGGTCCAAACATCACATGAATTCATTTGAGACAAGATTCAAATGAAGCATAAGACTTCATATGAATTACTTAATAGTTTTGGACAATATCAACTTGTTAAACTAGCCATATTACCCACTACTTAAACTAGGGCATGATCATGCAAGGTGACCACACCATTTTATTTCATAAACAATTAGTGCAAGTCAAAAGTGAGCTAAAGGAGTTGGAATTTACTCAATAGCTATATTGGTTGATTTTTAAGAATTATTCTAAGGCAGAAAAGTCCCTGACTTGTTATTTTTGTTAGATTAATTCTACAAAGAGATTGACCATGAGGCCAGTGGCATTGGATAGATATTTTTCTAGGCTTTCCAAATATATAAACTTCATAAATTTTGGTTCAGCAGATTTGAAACTATTCAATTTCAAAGTGGGGGTCAGTATTGAAAAAGATTTGAAAGAAATAATTCTAATTCAAACTGGCGGGCTGGCGGGAAAGAGAATGGGCCGAAATGGTTTAAAACGCAGCGACGGCGAGTTGGGCCGGCCCAGCAGTGCGTCCAGCGCGCAGCGGGCCAGCTGACAGGGGGTCCCACTTGTCAGCGAGGGAGGCTTACCGAAACGGTATGGAAGGATGCGGGCCGTAGGATTAGATGGCGATCGGGCGGCTGAGGATCGTCGTCGTCGTCGACGAGAGGCAGACGCGGGCACGGCGGAGGAAGGGGGTCGGCGGCGAGCTGGGGCGTCGGCGGTCGACGGCGAGGGGCGCAGCGACGTTGTCGAAGACGGCGGTCCTCCTGGTAGCCGCGGCGTCTCCGGGGAGGGCTCCAATCGGCGGCGGCGTCGCGTCAGCTTGCGGGTCTCCGGCGTGCAATTGGCCGGCTAGCGGTGGCGAGGTGCTATGGAGAGGGGCGGAGGAGATTCAGAGGGAGGAGAGGAGTGGATTTGCTGTGAAGGTGAAGGCGCGGGGACGGCTCCTTTTATAGGGGCGAGTTGGCCGTGAGGGTGTGCGGCGAGGGCGACAGCAGGGCGGCGGTTCCGGCGGGCTAGAGGGCTGGGCAACGACGGGGCGGTGTTCAGCAAGTCCAGGCGGTTCTCCTGGAGGTGACAGCGGGGTCGGGCGGTGTCGGACGGCGACGCATTGCTTCCGCGTCCGCGGCGGCGTCCGCGGGAAAATGTCGACGGTGTCGACGGCGGCAGGCAGCGCGAGGACACGGGACCGTGTCAGGCGGGTTCAGGGTGCGGCGGTGAGGCTCGACGCGCAGAGAGGGGGTCCAGGGGAGGCGTGCTGCGGCGAGGCGACGCGTGCCCAGTGACGTCGGCTGTGGGCATGCTCGCGACGTCCTCGGCATGCCGATGCCGTTCTGGGCGCGCTTCGTCCGGCGGCTGTCGTCGTTCTCCTCGACAGGGGCAAGGCTAGGGAGGTAGAGGGAGGTGAGGTGGAGCTGAATGGCAGCAGGGCCATGGCTGGAGGTGAAGGAGGAAGGAGGGGGCACGGCATGGCCGGCATGCTATGGCATGGCCATGGCTAGGCCATGTCTTGCCCTTCCCTAGGGTTGCTGTGGTGGTGTGAGGCAGAGAGGGGGCAAGGGGACAGTATGGTGTAGGTTGGGGGAGATTATGGGTAGTAGAACACTATTTCAAATAGTGTTGCATTTATGCCATATTTGGAAATTGCCAAATTTGCTCAAATTTGATTGAGTTCAAAAGGGTTGACCAAAAAGACAAGAGTGGGTTTGGTTTGGTTCTAAATGACCAGAGGCAAGGAGAGGTGGTGGTGGAATTTAGAAATTCAAAATATGTCAATTTTCACTAAGTGGGAGATTGTTCCACTTAATTAAAAGTGCCAACTTTGGAGGAGCAAAGCAATTGATCAAGAAGGATTTTGGCAAGGTGGTCTTTACAAAAAGTGTTCATCTTGATGTCCTCTTAGATGACATGCAAAGAGTTGGGAAAGTTCAGTTTGAAAAACTTGAAATAGAGAGGCTCAAAGTAGTGACCAGAATAATAATGGCAGAATTGACCATTATTGCATGTGATCCCCAAATGAGTTTGAAATTGATTTGAATTGGGTTTCTTGGATTCCAAAAGTTGTAATAAATGTTTAGTAACATTATTCAACTAATGGTGAAGGCCAAAATGGGTTAGGGTCAAAATTTAGAAAAATGGCATAAGCCATATGTGAGGGTTTTGTGATTTTTCCACCTTTATTCTTTTATTTTTCTTTGCTTCAATTTGACCAGAGGGGGGTTTGTTTGATGCTAGAAGAAGTTGGATGCAAGGTTCCAACCATTTTGAGGCAAGGTTGGTGCCTAGGTCAAGATTGGATAAATTGGCCCTAAGTATAGGTGAGGGAAGAAAATGGAATTATCCCACTATTGGATTTCTTTCCATCTGATTGGACTTGTCTTGATTCTAAAGTCATTCTTATTAGTTTAGAAACAATTTCAAACCATTGAAACCATTCCAAAAGGTCTAGCTCAAAGATTTGTAAAATTGGCCAAAACACATAAGAGGTGACAAGTCAAGTTTTTCTTATTTTTGTAAGATGCTCCCCTTGCTTCACTTGAGCAAGGGTGAGGGGTCAAATTAGGTTTAGATTAGGTTCAGAGATGGTTTCACACCATTTGGTAAAAGTAGAAGTGCATAGGACCAGAATTGGTGAAAATGGCTAAGGGTCACATATGCCTCTATGCATATGTGGCATCTGATTTTTAATAGAACTTGGCTTGACCCAAAGATGTTGTTGGGTGTTGAAATGGCATATAGGAGTGATCCAACCATTCAACTTCAAGTCTAGGGTCAAGATCCTCAATTTCACGAATTTGATATTTTGCTCTCATATGCCTCTATGGCATTATTACTCTCTTTTTGAAAACCTTGTGTTCCACATTTGGATTGCGTTGAAAAAGCACTAACTAGGGTTCAAGAAGGTTTTCCAATTCTCTACATCAAGTAGAAAGGCCTAGGGAAAGTTTTACAAAAAGGGCCATAGGCATATCTGCCTCTTTTCTTAAATAAGATTTTTCCTTTTTATTTTATTCTTCCAAGATTGAGGACAAGAGGGGTGAGGTTTAGGGTTTAGTAATTTCTGCAATGGTTCACCACCATTTAGCAAAAGAAAAGGGGTAGGGTTTCAGATTCACATATTAGGGCTATAGGCCCACATATGGTTTTTCCTTTATTCAGGGTTTCTCAAAATAGATCAAAGGAGTTTTGAAAAGGTTAGGGCTTAGGGTTCTTCTTATTTGATTTCTTTCTCTTTTTGTTTTTATTTGGTTTGTGATCTTTACTTGATCACTCTAGGGTTTTAGGGTGGGTCACATAAGCATACTAACACTCATCAAGGCAAGAACACAAGTAATAGATAGGAGCAATAAGCCTAATACCTTATATAAGAAAAGTTTTTGTTGGTTCTCATTTTTGGAAAAAGTAAATT
Organism: Lolium perenne; assembly: GCF_019359855.2. Lineage (NCBI taxonomy): Eukaryota > Viridiplantae > Streptophyta > Magnoliopsida > Poales > Poaceae > Lolium > Lolium perenne. The sequence continues at coordinate 139,617,149 of NC_067248.2, read as the reverse complement.
CCTCTTTGCTTTGTTTTGAAATTTGGGGTGTTACAAACCCTTCCCCCTTAAACAAATCTCGTCCCGAGATTTTAAGAGGAGTTAGGTTCCTAGGAGAGATTGGGCGGTTTGATTTAGTAGGAAACATACTTGTCATGTTCCGAGATGCTTCTTGTGCTTCGGCGGTCTTCAGGTGGTAGTAGCGACCGGTGCGGTTGTTCGGGTAGTTTGGAGCAAACTTTCTTCTAGTTGCGATATGGTGCTGCTGCTGTGCCAGTGCAGAGGGGTTGGCGGCGATCTTGGCAAGCTTCTTGCGGCATTCATTGGAGAAATGACCCACAGTTCCACATTCATAGCAGGTTACCGTTGACTTGCTTGTTTGTGCGATGGGTACCGCATTGCTTCCCGTCCTGGGGGCATTATTGGCGGCTTTCATCGGGCACTTGTTAGAGTAATGACCAGTAACACCACATGCGTAGCAGGTCACATTGGACTTGGCTCTGGGGGCATGGTGGAGTATTGGGATGAGCCGTTCTAGTGATGCTATCTTCACGCGGAGGCGGGCAATGAGGTAGTCCTTCTTGGCGTGTTGGTGGCGAAGTGCCTTGCGCTCTATTGCAAGGATGCTGGTCGCTTCAGTCATCCTGGCGTGCTCAGGGTGTATCTGCTTGGCTTGGGCACGGGAGTTGTTGCGGGTAGGAGGGGCCATCTGAACATCGAAGTAGATAATAAGGTAAGAGGGAAACTTCTATGGTTTGTTTGAGTTAAAATTCAAGAATCGAAAACTTGAAAACTTGAGGAGTGTTGAGGGGGTAAAAACCAGCAACACTTTTTCATTCATACCAAACATCACACATTACAAACCTAACACACCGTTGGTTTGAAGAACCATTCATTCGTTCTACGATACAAGGGGATCCTGATACAAATCACACCTACTTAAGTGCTGGAGTGATACTATTCTCCCGGGTGGACTCTTCTTCTTCACGGTTGAGGTGCTTGGCGTGAGGCGAGGGCGTTGTCCAAGTCCCTGCGGGTTTTGTACTGCCTGAAGTCCTGAGGTGCTTCGTAGGGGTTCATCCTTGGTTGCGGTGGGGGCATGGTCATTGGTTCTCCCCAGGGGTCATGTCTTGGGTAGTAGATGAAGCGAGTGTTCTTGATCTTGTCCTTATTTTGTCCACACAGACGAAAAATTGCTTCTTGCATCGCTTCTGCTAGTCCTTCCTTCCAAGTGTTTCCCGTTACAGCAATCCAAATGGTTTCCCATACCGGGGCATCAAGCTTCCTTCGTAGACCAGTAGAAACGTCCCACTGAGGTGGTTCTCCTGACTTAGCTTTGAGTGGCATTCCGAAGAACTTGGGGTACGGGTGTCCTAGATAATCCACTAGTTGCTTCAACTCTTTTTCGAACTTGAGGTCGCCTTCGGGACCAAGCTGATAGGACTCCCACTGGTACGTCATCTGGGAGCAAAGAGGAGTAAATTAGAGAAGTAGTCAAGTGTGCAAATTTTTGGTGTAAGTTTGCAAAGGAAGTAGAGATTGCTCATTTTTTTTGAAAAAGGATTTCAAGGATAAGAGTAAGAACAAGTTTTCCCAAATATTCACTTCATTGGTTTTTGAAACTAAGTTTTTCAGACGTCCATTCTAACTAGGGTCTCCTAAGGTCAAACAATGGCTCTGATACCAACTTGTCAACACCCGGATTTTTAAGTCCAGATGCCTGTCATGCCATACATCGCAATCCCAGGAATATTGTTGTTGCGAGACATAACAGCTGAATATCATAAGTCATCATTCATTACATACCATAGTCGTCTTTACAAATAGGGATCACATGATCCCATAGTACACACAGAGTCGATCTAGGGATCAACATTCACCAAGTTCATAGTTTCATAGCGGAAGCGTAACGTAGAAGGGACTCTCTAGTCCACAGGCCAACGTCTGACGTCAGAAGGCTCCCTAGTTGTCGTGGGCGTCCTGCGGGTCGTCTTCTTCAAACTGTTGTTCTGCTTCAGAATCTGGCCATTTGAATAGCCAGGGACACAGCCGTGAGTACTTTAAAGTACTCGCAAACTAATACTAAGGTAAGTGCTAACAAGTCTAGTAAGGGGTACTAAGCTCTAGTTTCTTTTGCATAAAGCAAATTTTATTTCACAAACATTTTTGTAAACCACTTTTGGAATGCTATCCAAAACCAGTGGGAACATTAGTGTCATTCCCACAACTCTGTTGTGATTTCCAGATCAAAGTCTCAAGTTCAAAACATAAGTCACCCTTCACCACTCATAGTTTTCGAAAAGTTCTGATGACGGAACAGTATGGCCTTTCCAACTGTCCATAACCGAGGACGCGGCTATTCGAATAGGTTTAACTCTGCAGAGGTTGTACACTTGTGCCACAACAATTGCAATAGCTCGTCAGGGGTAACTGGCCCTGATTTATCGTACGCAGTACGCGAACTACCAATCAAAACCTTTCATTTACATACCCTAGTATAGGCACCTCTCCCCATGAGCTTGGCCTCCCAGTGAAGACCAACTGTCAACCTGGGAACTGCACAGGGCTTGGGCCGGACATTCACCTCATCGCGCATCATATCGTATCTTCTCAGTTGTTTGTGGTAGAGGCAGCTTTCGGCATAACCCCGATGATGCTTGTTTAGAGGGAACCCATACTAAGACACACAAACTTCCAGTTAAGCCCTACCCAGATTCAGGTATTGTGGGGGTACGGTAAAATTGGAATGGTATCGCATCCGACCCAACCATCAGTGTTTTTGTAAAATTCACCGAGTCATTCACCGGTCATATTCACCTTCAAAAATCATTCAATGGAATGCATCTCCATTCCAAGGTTTCAAGACTCCTTCAAAATCTTTCAATAGAATGACTCGTCATTCCAAGGTTTTCGAATTCATTTCAGTTCCCAGTTTCCCAAATGGAGGAGTCACTTTCAAATCAGCACTAGCATCTATGTATGAGGGGTGCTAAGTATTTTGCTTTGCTTCTAGGCTAAGTTTGATACTCTTGTACTAGTCCAATACTAGCCAAGTGAATCATGAATCCAAAAAGTACTTTGATAAAACCAAAGTAAAAAGGCTTGTAAAGTAAAAACTGGAAAATTGGATCAAAAGCCTAAAGTAAAATAGGGGAATGCTCTGCTCATAGAGAGCTTAGCAAGTTGCAAGAGTATTATTGTGCAACCCAAAATGGTTTGCCTCAAGCTAGCTTGCATTGGTGGTAGCTTGCTAACTGTACTACTTTAGTAAACTTCTTTACCTTGACCAAAGTTAACTATAAAAGCAACTTGTTGAGAAAACAAGTAAAAACTGGTAATGTATAAACTTGGGATAGGCTATGTAGGAAAAGGGTAAGATTCATGGTGCCTTGCCCCAAGGGGCGTTGCACCTTGCAAGAATATTAGTTTGCAAACTACATATCTTAGCTTGCAAACAATATCACCTTGCAAAGGTAATTTCTATCAGTGCTAACTTGCGTTGGTAATAACTTGCAATACTATCAGCTTGCCTTGGTTGAAGTGAGGGTCCAAGTTCTCTTCTCCTTCCTTGTTGTAGAAGTCCTCCTCTTCCTGATGGTCTCCGGTACTAGCGTCTAAAATACGAATACGGGGTACACGATCATCATACCAAACTTACATACTAACTAATCTCATACAAGCTTCACACAACTTAACTCGTATCACACACTACTATTAAGTGAGTGGAGGTGTTCTTCCTATTTAAGAAAATAATTTTCTCTCATACTAACTTATGTGTTACTTTTAATTACTTAGAGAAATACTTTCCTCTCATATCTTATTAAGATTTAATTTCTCTTATGAACAAAATATGACCTAGGTTGACTAAAGTCAACCTCTTCATACTCATCATTTAAGAAAATGATTTAAATGAGGTTCCATACCTCATACAATTTAATACTAACCTGATAGTGATTTAATGTCACCAAATACTCAACATAAGATTATATAGACCATGGTCCATACCTCATGTTGAAATACTTGAGAACAAGATTTAAATGAGTGGGAAAGCCTCTCATAAGATTTAACACATAGTTGTAACTAGGTTAACAACTACCATTGAGGTGATTTCACATCCTCAACAATTCATTGGCTATTCTAACATTGCTTGTACTTATACCAATTATTCTATTCACACAAATACTACAATTAGGGTGCATTGGTTGTGTGGTTTGGGAAAATAATTTCCTCTCCCTACATATGTAAGTGATAGTTTTCCATCTAGTGTTTGAGAAATACCTTTCTCTTATTGAAAACTTCTTAAGATTTAATTTCTCAAACAATCATGCATGAAATCATGTTGACCCAAGTCAACCATTCATCATTATCATTTGAGAAATAGATTTAAATGAGGTAGAGTACCTCATGCCATTTATTAACACTACAAATGATTTAAATCTCTAAGGAATTCATATAGATGAGTTTGGGCCAGGGGTCCAAACATCACATGAATTCATTTGAGACAAGATTCAAATGAAGCATAAGACTTCATATGAATTACTTAATAGTTTTGGACAATATCAACTTGTTAAACTAGCCATATTACCCACTACTTAAACTAGGGCATGATCATGCAAGGTGACCACACCATTTTATTTCATAAACAATTAGTGCAAGTCAAAAGTGAGCTAAAGGAGTTGGAATTTACTCAATAGCTATATTGGTTGATTTTTAAGAATTATTCTAAGGCAGAAAAGTCCCTGACTTGTTATTTTTGTTAGATTAATTCTACAAAGAGATTGACCATGAGGCCAGTGGCATTGGATAGATATTTTTCTAGGCTTTCCAAATATATAAACTTCATAAATTTTGGTTCAGCAGATTTGAAACTATTCAATTTCAAAGTGGGGGTCAGTATTGAAAAAGATTTGAAAGAAATAATTCTAATTCAAACTGGCGGGCTGGCGGGAAAGAGAATGGGCCGAAATGGTTTAAAACGCAGCGACGGCGAGTTGGGCCGGCCCAGCAGTGCGTCCAGCGCGCAGCGGGCCAGCTGACAGGGGGTCCCACTTGTCAGCGAGGGAGGCTTACCGAAACGGTATGGAAGGATGCGGGCCGTAGGATTAGATGGCGATCGGGCGGCTGAGGATCGTCGTCGTCGTCGACGAGAGGCAGACGCGGGCACGGCGGAGGAAGGGGGTCGGCGGCGAGCTGGGGCGTCGGCGGTCGACGGCGAGGGGCGCAGCGACGTTGTCGAAGACGGCGGTCCTCCTGGTAGCCGCGGCGTCTCCGGGGAGGGCTCCAATCGGCGGCGGCGTCTGCGTCAGCTTGCGGGTCTCCGGCGTGCAATTGGCCGGCTAGCGGTGGCGAGGTGCTATGGAGAGGGGCGGAGGAGATTCAGAGGGAGGAGAGGAGTGGATTTGCTGTGAAGGTGAAGGCGCGGGGACGGCTCCTTTTATAGGGGCGAGTTGGCCGTGAGGGTGTGCGGCGAGGGCGACAGCAGGGCGGCGGTTCCGGCGGGCTAGAGGGCTGGGCAACGACGTGGCGGTGTTCAGCAAGTCCAGGCGGTTCTCCTGGAGGTGACAGCGGGGTCGGGCGGTGTCGGACGGCGACGCATTGCTTCCGCGTCCGCGGCGGCGTCCGCGGGAAAATGTCGACGGTGTCGACGGCGGCAGGCAGCGCGAGGACACGGGACCGTGTCAGGCGGGTTCAGGGTGCGGCGGTGAGGCTCGACGCGCAGAGAGGGGGTCCAGGGGAGGCGTGCTGCGGCGAGGCGACGCGTGCCCAGTGACGTCGGCTGTGGGCATGCTCGCGACGTCCTCGGCATGCCGATGCCGTTCTGGGCGCGCTTCGTCCGGCGGCTGTCGTCGTTCTCCTCGACAGGGGCAAGGCTAGGGAGGTAGAGGGAGGTGAGGTGGAGCTGAATGGCAGCAGGGCCATGGCTGGAGGTGAAGGAGGAAGGAGGGGGCACAGCATGGCCGGCATGCTATGGCATGGCCATGGCTAGGCCATGTCTTGCCCTTCCCTAGGGTTGCTGTGGTGGTGTGAGGCAGAGAGGGGGCAAGGGGACAGTATGGTGTAGGTTGGGGGAGATTATGGGTAGTAGAACACTATTTCAAATAGTGTTGCATTTATGCCATATTTGGAAATTGCCAAATTTGCTCAAATTTGATTGAGTTCAAAAGGGTTGACCAAAAAGACAAGAGTGGGTTTGGTTTGGTTCTAAATGACCAGAGGCAAGGAGAGGTGGTGGTGGAATTTAGAAATTCAAAATATGTCAATTTTCACTAAGTGGGAGATTGTTCCACTTAATTAAAAGTGCCAACTTTGGAGGAGCAAAGCAATTGATCAAGAAGGATTTTGGCAAGGTGGTCTTTACAAAAGTGTTCATCTTGATGTCCTCTTAGATGACATGCAAAGAGTTGGGAAAGTTCAGTTTGAAAAACTTGAAATAGAGAGGCTCAAAGTAGTGACCAGAATAATAATGGCAGAATTGACCATTATTGCATGTGATCCCCAAATGAGTTTGAAATTGATTTGAATTGGGTTTCTTGGATTCCAAAAGTTGTAATAAATGTTTAGTAACATTATTCAACTAATGGTGAAGGCCAAAATGGGTTAGGGTCAAAATTTAGAAAAATGGCATAAGCCATATGTGAGGGTTTTGTGATTTTTCCACCTTTATTCTTTTATTTTTCTTTGCTTCAATTTGACCAGAGGGGGGTTTGTTTGATGCTAGAAGAAGTTGGATGCAAGGTTCCAACCATTTTGAGGCAAGGTTGGTGCCTAGGTCAAGATTGGATAAATTGGCCCTAAGTATAGGTGAGGGAAGAAAATGGAATTATCCCACTATTGGATTTCTTTCCATCTGATTGGACTTGTCTTGATTCTAAAGTCATTCTTATTAGTTTAGAAACAATTTCAAACCATTGAAACCATTCCAAAAGGTCTAGCTCAAAGATTTGTAAAATTGGCCAAAACACATAAGAGGTGACAAGTCAAGTTTTTCTTATTTTTGTAAGATGCTCCCCTTGCTTCACTTGAGCAAGGGTGAGGGGTCAAATTAGGTTTAGATTAGGTTCAGAGATGGTTTCACACCATTTGGTAAAAGTAGAAGTGCATAGGACCAGAATTGGTGAAAATGGCTAAGGGTCACATATGCCTCTATGCATATGTGGCATCTGATTTTTAATAGAACTTGGCTTGACCCAAAGATGTTGTTGGGTGTTGAAATGGCATATAGGAGTGATCCAACCATTCAACTTCAAGTCTAGGGTCAAGATCCTCAATTTCACGAATTTGATATTTTGCTCTCATATGCCTCTATGGCATTATTACTCTCTTTTTGAAAACCTTGTGTTCCACATTTGGATTGCGTTGAAAAAGCACTAACTAGGGTTCAAGAAGGTTTTCCAATTCTCTACATCAAGTAGAAAGGCCTAGGGAAAGTTTTACAAAAAGGGCCATAGGCATATCTGCCTCTTTTCTTAAATAAGATTTTTCCTTTTTATTTTATTCTTCCAAGATTGAGGACAAGAGGGGTGAGGTTTAGGGTTTAGTAATTTCTGCAATGGTTCACCACCATTTAGCAAAAGAAAAGGGGTAGGGTTTCAGATTCACATATTAGGGCTATAGGCCCACATATGGTTTTTCCTTTATTCAGGGTTTCTCAAAATAGATCAAAGGAGTTTTGAAAAGGTTAGGGCTTAGGGTTCTTCTTATTTGATTTCTTTCTCTTTTTGTTTTTATTTGGTTTGTGATCTTTACTTGATCACTCTAGGGTTTTAGGGTGGGTCACATAAGCATACTAACACTCATCAAGGCAAGAACACAAGTAATAGATAGGAGCAATAAGCCTAATACCTTATATAAGAAAAGTTTTTGTTGGTTCTCATTTTTGGAAAAAGTAAATTCCTCTTTGCTTTGTTTTGAAATTTGGGGTGTTACACTTATAATACTTACAATATGTCTTTTATGTGAGTTTTGCTGTACCGGTTCATACTTGTGTTTGTTTCAAATAACCTTGCTAGCCTAAGCCTTGTATTGAGAGGGAATACTTCTCATGCATCCAAAATCCTTGAGCCAAATACTATGCCACTTGTGTCCACCATACCTACCTACTACATGGTATTTCTCCGCCATTCGAAAGTAAATTGCTTGAGTGCTACCTTTCAATTTCCATTCTTCGCCTTTGCAATATATTGTGGTATTGAATATGTACTTATGCATCTTATCTCTTATAAGTTGCTTGTTGAGTGATAACCATGTTCCTGGGGACGCCATCAACTACCCTTTGTTGAATATCATGTGAGTTGCTATGCATGTTCGTCTTGTCTGAAGTAAGGGCGATTTACCATGAGTTGAATGGTTTGAGTATGCATATTGTTAGAGAAGAGCATTGGGCCGCTAACTAAAGCCATGATCCATGGTGGAAGTTTCAGTTTTGGACAACTATCCTCAATCTCTTATGAGAATATTATTTGTTGTTGAATGCTTATGCATTGAAGAGGAGTCCACTATCTGTTGTCTATGTTGTCCCGGTATGGATGTCTAAGTTGAGAATAATCAAAAGCAAGAAATCCAATGCGAGCTTTCTCCTTAGACCTTTGTACAGGCGGCATAGAGGTACCCCTTTGCGACACTTGGTTAAAACATATGTATTGCGATGATAATCCAGGTAATCCGAGCTAATTAGGACAAGGTGCGGGCACTATTGGTAATCTATGCATGAGGCTTGCAACTTGTAGGATATAATTTACATAATGCATATGTTTATTACTACCATTGACAAAATTGTTTCTTGTTTTCAAAATAAAAGCTCTAGCACAAATATAGCAATCAATGCTTCCCTCTTCGAAGGTCCATTCTTCTACTTTTATGTTGAGTCAGTTTACCCACTTCTCTCCATCTTAAGAAGCAAACACTTGTGTGAACTGTGCATTGATTCTTACATACTTGCATATTGCACTTATTATATTACTTTATGTTGACAATATCCATGAGATATACATGTTACAAGTTGAAAGCAACCGCTGAAACTTAATCTTCCTTTGTGTTGCTTCAATGCCTTTACTTTGAATTTATTGCTTTATGAGTTAACTCTTATGCAAGAATTATTGATGCTTGTCTTGAAAGTACTATTCATGAAAAGTCTTTGCTATATGATTCAGTTGTTTACTCATTATATTTACCATTGCTTCGAATCGCTGCATTCATTACATGTGCTTACAATAGTATGATAAATATTATGATAGCATGTCACTTCAGAAATTATCTTTGTTATCGTTTGCCTACTCGGGATGAGTAGGAACTCAGCTTGAGGATGCTGATACGTCTCCAACGTATCGATAATTTCTTATGTTCCATGCTTGTTTTGTGATGATACACACATGTTTCATACATACTTTATGTCATATTTATGCATTTTCCAGCACTAACCTATTAACGAGATGCCGAAGAGCCAGTAGCTGTTTTCTGCTATTTTTGGTTTCAGAAATCCTAGTAAGGAAATATTCTCGGAATTGGACGAAATCAACGCCAAGGATCTTATTTTTCCACGAAGCTTCCAAAAGTCCGAGAGGGAAACGAAGTGGGGCAACGAGGCGACACCACAGTAGGGCGTCGCGGCCCAGCCCCTGGCCGCGCGGCCCTAGCGTGTGGGCCCCTCGTGGCGCCCCCTGACCTATCCTTCCGCCTACATAAGCCTTCGTCGAGAATAGTTCCAGTACCGAGAGCCACGATACGGAAAACCTTCCAGAGACGCCGCCGCCGCCAATCCCATCTCGGGGGATTCAGGAGATCGCCTCCGGCACCCTGCCGGAGAGGGGAATCATCTCCCGGAGGACTCTTCACCGCCATGGTTGCCTCCGGAGTGATGTGTGAGTAGTTCACCCCTGGACTATGGGTCCATAGCAGTAGCTAGATGGTTGTCTTCTCCTAATTGTGCTATCATTGTTAGATCTTGTGAGCTGCCTAATATGATCAAGATCATCTATTTGTAATGCTACATGTTGCGTTTGTTGGGATCCGATGAATAGTGAATGCTATGTTATTTTGATTATCAATCTATTATCTATGTGTTGTTTATGATCTTGCATGCTCTCCGTTGCTAGTAGAGGCTCTGGCCAAGTTTTTACTTGTAACTCCAAGAGGGAGTATTTATGCTCGATAGTGGGTTCATGCCTCCATTAAATCTAGGACAGTGACAGAAAGTTCTAAGGTTGTGGATGTGTTGTTGCCACTAGGGATAAAACATGAATGCAATGTCTAAGGATGTATTTGTTGATTACATTACGCACCATACTTAATGCAATTGTCTGTTGTTTGCAACTTAATACTGGAGGGGGTTCGGATGATAACCTGATGGTGGACTTTTTAGGCATAGATGCATGCTGGATAGCGGTCTATGTACTTTGTCGTAATGCCCAATTGAATCTCACACTACTCATCATAACATGTATGTGCATGGTCATGCCCTCTTTATTTGTCAATTGCCCAACTGTAATTTGTTCACCCAACATGCTATTTATCTTATGGGAGAGACACCTCTAGTGAACTGTGGACCCCGGTCCATTCTTTTACATCGAATACAATCTACTGCAATACTCGTTCTACTGTTCTCTGCAAACATCATCATCCACACTATACATCTAATCCTTTGTTACAGCAAGCCGGTGAGATTGACAACCTCACTGTCACGTTGGGGCAAAGTAATTTGGTTGTGTTGTGCAGGTTCCACGTTGGCACCGGAATCCCTGGTGTTGCGCCGCACTACACTCCACCGCCATCAACCTTCAATGTGCTTCTTGGCTCCTACTGGTTCGATAAACCTTGGTTTCTTACTGAGGGAAACTTACTGATGTACGCATCACACCTTCTTCTTGGGGTTCCCAACGGTCGCGTGTTGAACGGAAAGACACACGTCAACTACGCGTAGCACATTACAGAGTGACATGAGAAGATCAGCAGGTATCAAAATGCGCTTGACGAGGGAGCCACCAAGCCTTCTAGTCCTGGAGCGGGTGTCGGTGGGGTGGTGGAGCTCTCGATCCCTCTTCGCCTGGGACATTGAGTGAGGCACCTTCCTGGGGGAGGCCACGCGAAGCTCGGCGCAGGACTTGCTTGCAAGGAAGACGTGGAGGGTCTTGTAGGAGGCCGCTTGGTCCCTTTTGATAATGCTTCGGACGGGGCTCTGCGCAAGGAGAATCGCGCTTCGACCACATCATGGCCAATAGGTGAGGTCCCCGGTTGCGGAGGCAGACGACCTCTTCACCTGCCTCGGAGGGCTTGTCTACAATCCAGAACAGCTTGACACTGGTGGTGAACTTGTGGAGCGCCAGGACCTGCACTTCCCTTACCACGGGATGTGCCACTCCCACGGAGAAAGCGGCGACCACTTCCTTGCTGAAGATCTTGACGACACTCTCGCGAACACGGTGAAAACGCCGGGTGTATCCACAAAGGGTTTCATCGGGCCTCTGGACCACAGCCTCGAGATCACCCTTGGAGGCGGGGCACCCACTTGTTGTGGTGAATTTGGCGATGAAGCGCTCACCGCGGTTCCCCAAGTGGAAACGCACGCGACTGGTAAACCGGCCACCCACGTGTGGGATGACCTTCCGAGTGCCAAGGGAAACCAATGCGCCATGACACGGTGAACCCCGCCAGCGGCAAGGATAGTCGTGTCATAGAGCTGGATGAAACACAATGGGTTGGCGGATCCATTGTAACATGGAGAAATCCTAGGGTTGAAGCCGTTGGGCCAGACCAAGTAGCGCATCTTCTTCCGGAGGAACGATATGGGGCGTGGTAGATCCATCGGCCTGGCACGGAGGCGCCTGAGCCTACCCTTTTGATATCCTTGATGACGAGATCCATATGCCTTCGCCTGAGCTCTAGGGTCACGATATCTTCCTCCCTAGGTCGAGGAGGTTCGAGGCAGGACGCCCCTGGGTGTGAGCCCCTCAGGGCAGTCGTCGGGTACAAGAATACTCCGTTGGGCTAGAGGTGGTAATGACGGTGAGCTCGATGACGCCTGATGGCGTGTGCTCATCGTCGCAGACACGCTGTTGGGGAACCCCAAGAGGAAGGTGTGATTAACACAACAACAAGTTTTTCCTCAGTACGAAACCAAGGTTTAATCGACCAGTAGGAGAAAGGCGTGACTTCTGAAGGTGTTGCTGGTTGACTAGTGGCAGGTCGGACTACCGGCATCAGCAACAACATGGAACCTGCACACAATACAACCAAAGTACTTGCCCCAACTTACAGTGAGGTTGTCAATCTCACTGGTTTGCTGAACACAAAGGATTAGACATATCGAATGGAAGGAGATGTTTGTACAAAGTAAAGAGAACATGATAGTAGTTGAATTTATCAGGAAAGGAAATAGGACGGGGGTCCATAGTTCACTAGAGTGAAAAAATTACAGCTGTGCAATTGACAGAATATCGACCATAAATGACAAGATGATTACTATGATATTTGGTATTGGGCATTACAACCTAATACATAGACCATAATCCAACTGCGTCTATGACTAATAATCCACCTTCAGGCTAGTTTCTGCACCCCTTCCATTATAAAGTTGCAAGCAACAGACTATTGCATTAAGCAATGTGTGTAAAGTAAACAATATAATTATCCTCGGATAAAACATTTATGTTTTATCCCTCAGCACATCTACAATCTTAGAAGTTATAAAATCACTCTCCCAGAAAACTAGAGGCATGAACCTACTATCGAGCATAAATACTCCCTCTTGGAGTCACAAGTATCCACCTGGCCAGAGTTTCTACTAGCAACGGAGAGCATGAAAGATCACAAATAACATATGACATGAATATATAATCAATCTCAACATAGTATTCAATATTCATTGGATCCCAGCAAACCAAACATATAGGATTACATAAAGATGATCTTGATCATGTAGGGCAGCTCACAAGATCGATACATGAAGCCCAAAGTGGAGAAGACAACCATCTAGCTACTTCTATGGATCCATAGTCCAAGGATGAACAACTCATGCATCACTTCGGAGGCGGGCATGGCAATGGAGATGCCTCCGGTGATGATTCCCCCCTTCGGCAGGGTGCCGGGAAGAGCTTCAGAACCCCCCGAGATGGGTTCGGCGATGGCGGCTGATACGCGTACAGCACGCGCCCGTTGGGAACCCCAAGAGGAAGGTGTGATGCGTACAGCAGCAAGTTTTCCCTCAGTAAGAAACCAAGGTTTATCGAACCAGTAGGAGCCAAGAAGCACATTGAAGGTTGATGGCGGCGGAGTGTAGTGCGGCGCAACACCAGGGATTCCGGCGCCAACGTGGAACCTGCACAACACAACCAAGATACTTTATCCCAACGTAACAGTGAGGTTGTCAATCTCACCGGCTTGCTGTAACAAAGGATTAGATGTATAGTGTGGATGATGATTGTTTGCAGAGAACAGTAGAACGAGTATTGCAGTTGCTTGTATTCGATGTAAAAGAATGGACCGGGGTCCACAGTTCACTAGTGGTGTCTCTCCGATAAGAATAAGCATGTTGGGTGAACAAATTACAGTTGGGCAATTGACAAATAAAGAGGGCATGACCATGCACATACATGTTATGATGAGTATTGTGAGATTTAATTGGGCATTACGACAAAGTACATAGACCGCTATCCAGCATGCATCTATGCCTAAAAAGTCCACCTTCAGGTTATCATCCGAACCCCCTCCAGTATTAAGTTGCAAACAACAGACAATTGCATTAAGTATGGTGCGTAATGTAATCAATAAATATATTCTTAGACATAGCATTGATGTTTTATCCCTAGTGGCAACAGCACATCCACAACCTTAGAACTTTCTGTCACTGTACCAGATTTAATGGAGGCATGAACCCACTATCGAGCATTAATACTCCCTCTTGGAGTTACAAGTAACGACTTGGCCAGAGCCTCTACTAGCAACGGAGAGCATGCAAGATCATAAACAACACATAGAGAATAGATTGATAATCAACATAACATAGCATTCACTATTCATCGGATCCCAACAAACACAACATGTAGCATTACAGATAGATGATCTTGATCATGTTAGGCAGCTCACAAGATCCAACAATGATAGCACAATTAGGAGAAGACGACCATCTAGCTACTGCTATGGACCCATAGTCCAGGGGTGAACTACTCACACATCACTCCGGAGGCGACCATGGCGGTGAAGAGTCCTCCGGGAGATGATTCCCCTCTCCGGCAGGGTGCCGGAGGCGATCTCCTGAATCCCCCGAGATGGGATTGGCGGCGGCGGCGTCTCTGTAAGGTTTTCCGTATCGTGGCTCTCGGTACTGGAGTTATTCTCGACGAAGTCTTATGTAGGCGGAAGGGTAGGCCAGGGGGCGCCACGAGGGGCCCACACCACAGGCCGGTGCGGCCAGGGCCTGGGCCTCGCCGCCCCACTTCGTTTCCTCTCCGGACTTCTGAAAGCTTCGTGGAAAAATAAGATCCTAGGCGTTGATTTCGTCCAATTCCGAGAATATTTCCTTACTAGGATTTCTGAAACCAAAAACAGCAGAAAACGGCAACTGGCTCTTCGGCATCTCGTTAATAGGTTAGTGCCGGAAAATGCATAAATATGACATAAAGTATGTATAAAACATGTAGGTATCATCAATAAAGTAGCATGGAACATAAGAAATTATCGATACGTTGGAGATGTATCAGCATCCCCAAGCTTAGTTCCTGCTCGTCCCGAGTAGGTAAACGATAACAAAGATAATTTCTGAAGTGACATGCCATCATAATCTTGATCATACTATTGTAAGCACATGTAATGAATGCAGCGATTCGAAGCAATGGTAAAGATAATGAGTAAACAAGTGAATCATATAGCAAAGACTTTTCATGAATAGTACTTTCAAGACAAGCATCAATAAGTCTTGCATGAGAGTTAACTCATAAAGCAATAAATTCATAGTAGAGGCATTGAAGCAACACAAAGGAAGATTAAGTTTCAGCGGTTGCTTTCAACTTGTAACATGTATATCTCATGGATATTGTCAACATAAAGTAATATAACAAGTGCAATATGCAAGTATGTAGGAATCAATGCACAGTTCACACAAGTGTTTGCTTCTTGAGATGGAGAGAAATAGGTGAAATGACTCAACATAAAAGTAGAAGAAAGGCCCTTCGCAGAGGGAAGCATCGATTGCTATATTTGTGCTAGAGCTTTGATTTTGAAAACAAGAAACAATTTTGTCAACGATAGTAATAAAGCATATGTATCATGTAAATTATATCCTACAAGTTGCAAGCCTCATGCATAGTATACTAATAGTGCCCGCACCTTGTCCTAATTAGCTCAGATTACCTGGATTATCACCGCAATACATATGTTTTAACCAAGTATCACAAAGGGGTACCTCTATGCCGCCTGTACAAAGGTATAAGGAGAAAGCTCGCATTGGATTTCTCGCTTTTGATTATTCTCAACTTAGACATCCATACCGGGACAACATAGACAACAGATAATGGACTCCTCTTTAATGCATAGGCATTCAACAACAATTAATTTTCTCATAAGAGATTGAGGATATTTGTCCAAAACTGAAACTTCCACCATGGATCATGGCTTTAGTTAGCGGCCCAATGTTCTTCTCTAACAATATGCATGCTCAAACCATTCAGCTCATGGTAAATCTCCCTTACTTCAGACAAGACGTACATGCAAAGAAACTCACATGATATTCAACAAAGAGTAGTTGATGGCGTCCCCAGGAACATGGTTATCGCTCAACAAGCAACTTATAAGAAATAAAATGCATAAGTACATATTCAATACCACAATAGTTTTTAGGCTATTTGTCCCATGAGCTATATATTGCAAAGATAAAGGATGGACATTTTAAAGGTAGCACTCAAGAAATTTACTTTGGAATGGCAGAGAAATACCATGTAGTAGGTAGGTATGGTGGACACAAGTGGCATAGTGTTTGGCTCAAGGATTTTGGATGCATGAGAAGTATTCCCTCTCGATACAAGGTTTAGGCTAGCAAGGTTATTTGAAACAAACACAAGTATGAACCGGTACAGCAAAACTCACATAAAATGCATATTGTAAGCATTATAAGACTCTATACCGTCTTCCTTGTTGTTCGACCCTTACTACAAAATATCTAGACCTTAGAGAGACCAATTATGCAAACCAAATTTTAGCAAGCTCTATGTATTTCTTCATTAATAGGTGCAAAGTATATGATGCAAGAGCTTAAACATGAGCACAACAATTGCCAAGTATCACATTATTTAAGACATTTTACCAATTACCACATGTAGCATTTCCTGTTTCCAACCATATAACAATTTAACGAAGCAGATTCAACCTTCGCCATGAATATTATGAGTAAAAGCCTAAGGACATATTTGTCCATATGCAACAGCGGAGCGTGTCTCTCTCCCACACAATGAATGCTAGGATCCAACTTTATTCAAACAAAACAAAAATAAAAAAAATAGACGCTCCAAGCAAAGTACATAAGATGTGATGAAATAAAAATATAGTTTCACTAGAGGAACCTGATAATGTTGTCGATGATGAAGGGGATGCCTTGGGCATCCCCAAGCTTAGACGCTTGAGTCTTCTTGAAATATGCAGGGGTGAACCACCGGGGCATCCCCAAGCTTAGAGCTTTCACTCTCCTTGATCATATTGTATCATCCTCCTCTCTTGATCCTTGAAAACTTCCTCCACACCAAACTCAAAACAACTCATTAGAGGGTTAATGCACAATCAAAATTCACATGTTCAGAGGTGACATAATCATTCTTAACATTTATGGACATTGCACAAAGCTACTGAAAGTTAATGGAATAGAAAAATCCATCAAGCATAGCAAAACAGGCAATGCGAAATAAAAGGCAGAATCTGTCAAAACAGAACAGTCCGTAAAGATAAATTTCTAAGAGGCACCAGACTTGCTCAAATGAAAATGCTCAAATTGAATGAAAGTTGCATACATATCTGGGGATCACTCACATAAATTGGCAGAATTTTCTGACTTACCTACATAGAATTAGGCCCAGATTCGTGACAGCAAGAAATCTGTTTCTGCGCAGTAATCCAAATCTAGTATGAACCTTACTATCAAAGACTTTACTTGGCACAACAATGCAACAAAATTAAGATAAGGAGACTTTGCTACAGTAGTAACAACTTCCAAGACTCAAATATAAAACAAAAGTG
This sequence comes from Lolium perenne, assembly GCF_019359855.2. Taxonomy (NCBI): domain Eukaryota; kingdom Viridiplantae; phylum Streptophyta; class Magnoliopsida; order Poales; family Poaceae; genus Lolium; species Lolium perenne. The sequence goes on along the minus strand of NC_067248.2, from coordinate 139,599,959 downwards.
CAGTAGTAAAATCATGGTTGTCTCCCATAAGCGCTTTTCTTTAACGCCTTTCAGCTAGGCGCAGAAAGTGTGTATCAAGTATTATCAAGAGATGATGCATCTACAGCGGGGTTTGGAGTTTTCTCAACCATGCATTGTATTTTGTATACATAAGTTTCAGAGGCTCCCTTTTTATTAGTCTTAGGCTTGCTATTCTCATCAAACAAATTTTCAGGGATAAGCCAAGCATAATTATCATCTAGAGCTTCATGCATTCCTAGGAGCTTGCAAGGTATTGGTGCTTTAATCTCTCCACCATCATTAACATTATTAGTATACTTTATTCTATCCATGTCCATCTTTTCAAGTGTTTTTTTAAAATCGGTGAACATACCAAGCCTCTTATGCTTAATAAAAACTTTTCTAGCTTCTTTGGCTATATCCTCAAATTCTCGCACAAGGACTTTTAAAACAAAATCTCTCTTCTCTCCCCTCTCCAAGTCAGAAAGTGTAAGAAACATGTGTTGTATCATGGGATTGAGACTAATAAATCTAGTTTCCATCATGCGTACCAAACAGACAGAGGCATCTTCATAGATAGGGACAGTTTTTGCCAGGGGTATATCTTCAAGATCTTCATGCATACTGACATGGGTGAAAAAAATTTCTATATTATCTCTTCCAATTATAGACCCTTGTCCTACCGGTATATCTTTTAAAGTAAAATTAGGAGGAAACATGATGAAATAAGTAAAGTAAATGCAAGTAACTAATTTTTTGTGTTTTTAATATAGCAAACAAGATAGTAAATAAAGTAAAACTAGCAACTAAATTTTTTTTGTGTTTTGGTTTAGTGCAGCAAACAAAGTAGTAAATAAAATAAAAGCAAGACAAAAACAAAGTAAAGAGATTGGAAGTGGAGACTCCCCTTGCAGCGTGTCTTGATCTCCCCGGCAACGGCGCCAGAAAACAATCTTGATACGCGTACAGCACACGTCCGTTGGGAACCCCAAGAGGAAGGTCTGATGCGTACAGCGGCAAGTTTTCCCTCAGTAAGAAACCAAGGTTTATCGAACCAGTAGGAGCCAAGAAGCATGTTGAAGGTTGATGGCGGCGGAGTGTAGTGCGGCGCAACACCAGGGATTCCGGCGCCAACGTGGAACCTGCACAACACAACCAAGATACTTTGTCCCAACGTAACAGTGAGGTTGTCAATCTCACCGGCTTGCTGTAACAAAGGATTAGATGTATAGTGTGGATGATGATTGTTTGCAGAGAACAGTAGAACGAGTATTGCAGTTGCTTGTATTCGATGTAAAAGAATGGACCGGGATCCACAGTTCACTAGTGGTGTCTCTCCGATAAGAATAAGCATGTTGGGTGAACAAATTACAGTTGGGCAATTGACAAATAAAGAGGGCATGACCATGCACATACATGTTATGATGAGTATTGTGAGATTTAATTGGTCATTACGACAGAGTACATAGACCGCTATCCAGCATGCATCTATGCCTAAAAAGTCCACCTTTAGGTTATCATCCGAACCCCCTCCAGTATTAAGTTGCAAACAACAGACAATTGCATTAAGTATGGTGCGTAATGTAATCAATAAATATATCCTTAGACATAGCATTGATGTTTTATCCCTAGTGGCAACAGCACATCCACAACCTTAGAACTTTCTGTCACTGTCCCAGATTTAATGGAGGCATGAACCCACTATCGAGCATAAATACTCCCTCTTGGAGTTACAAGTAACGACTTGGCCAGAGCCTCTACTAGCAACGGAGAGCATGCAAGATCATAAACAACACATAGATAATAGATTGATAATCAACATAACATAGGATTCACTATTCATTGGATCCCAGCAAACACAACATGTAGCATTACAGATAGATGATCTTGATCATGTTAGGCAGCTCACAAGATCCAACAATGATAGCACAATTAGGAGAAGACGACCATCTAGCTACTGCTATGGACCCATAGTCCAGGGGTGAACTACTCACACATCACTCCGGAGGCGACCATGGCGGTGAAGAGTCCTCCGAGAGATGATTCCCCTCTCCGGCAGGGTGCCGAAGGCGATCTCCTGAATCCCCCGAGATGGGATTGGCGGCGGCGTCTCTGGAAGGTTTTCCGTATCGTGGCTCTCGGTACATGAGTTATTCTCGACGAAGGCTTATGTAGGCGGAAGGGTAGGTCAGGGGGCACCACGAGGGGCCCACACCACAGGCCAGCGCGGCCAGGGCCTGGGCCGCGCCGCCCTGGTGTGTGGCGGCCTTGTCGCCCCACTTCGTTTCCTCTCCGGACTTCTGGAAGCTTCGTGGAAAATAAGATCCTGGGCGTTGATTTCGTCCAATTCCGAGAATCCTTACTAGGATTTCTGAAACCAAAAACAGCAGAAAACAGCAACTGGCTCTTCGGCATCTCGTTAATAGGTTAGTGCCGGAAAATGCATAAATATGACATAAAGTATGTATAAAACATGTAGGTATCATCAATAAAGTAGCATGGAACATAAGAAATTATCGATACGTTGGAGACGTATCAGCGGCCGCGACGGAACTTTTTGTGGATGGAGGCTCGGGTATCTAGAGTTTTCCTAAGAAGATGTATAAATAGGCGGAGGAATTAGGTCGGTGGGGCGCCTAGTGGCCCCACACCTACCCTAGGCATGGGCCAGGCCTAGGCCACGCCTAGGGGTGGTCTGGGCGCCCTGGTGTGCCTCTTCATCCCCCTCCGGACTTCGTCTTCGTTTTGGTAAAATATTTAATTTGACTTTTGTTTCGTCCAATTCCGAGAATATTTCCTGTACAACTTTTATGAAATACAAAAACATCAGAAAATAGGGTACTGGCACTGTGGCATCTTGTTAATAGGTTAGTGCCGGAAATCATGTAAAAGTGCAACGAAGAGTGTCAACACCCGGATTTTTAAGTCCAGATGCCTGTTATGCCATACATCGCAATCCCAGGAATAGTGTTGTTGCGAGACATAACAGTTGATACCATAAGTCATCATTCATTACATGCCATAGTCATCTTACAAATAGAGATCACATGATCCAAAATTACACAAATAGTTGATCTAAGGATCAACGAACATATTACATAGCGGAAGCGTAACGGAAGTGGACTATCTAATCCACATGCCAACGTCTGGCGTCAAAAGATTCCCTAGTTGTCGTAGACGTCTTGTTGTCCGTCCTCCTGGTACTGCTGCTCTTCTTCATAGTCTGGCCATTTGAATAGCCAGGGACACAGCCATGAGTACTTTAAAGTACTCGCAAACTAATACCAATATAAGTACTATCAATTCTAGTAAGGGGGGGGGTGCTAAGCTCTAGTTTTATTTGCATAAAGCAAATTTTAGTTCACAAGTATTTGCTAAAAGACTCTTCATGTGCTAACTAACTCAAGTGGGAACATTAGTGTCATTCCTAAAACTCAGTTGTGATTCAAGTCAAGTCACCCTTCACTTCATCAACATTTTCAAGAAATATCTGACACCGGTAACAGTATGGCCTTTCCAACCGTCCGTAACCGTGGACACGGCTATTCGAATAGGTTTACACTCTGCAGAGGTTGCACACTTGTGCCACAACATTTGATTACATCCGTCAGGGATAACCCCGAATCATCGTAACTCAGTACACAGATCATCAACCATAACCTTTCACTTACATACCCTAGTATAGGTACCTCTCCCCATGAGCTTGGCCTCCCAGTGAAGACCAACTGTCAACCTGGGAACTGCATAGGGCTTGGGCCGTACATTCACCTCATTTCACATCATTTCTCGTACCACGGAGGCAGCCTCGGCATAACCCCTATGATGCTTGTTCAGAGGGAACCCATACTAAGATGTATAAACTTCCAGTTAAGCCCTACCCATAATCAGGTATTGTGGGGGTACTCAAAAATAGGAAAGGTATCGCATCCAAACCAATATCAGTTCTAATCAAAATTCACCATATCATTCAAGTCATATTCACCTTCAAAGATCTTTCAATAGAATGACTCGTCATTCCAAAGTTTGCAAGTTCATTTCAAATCACAAGTTCCCATCTAGAGTAGTCAATTTTAGTTATTAGCACTAGCACTAATCATGAGGGGTGCTATCTTGCTTGGCCATCTTTGAGGCTAACTTTACTACTCTAGTAACACACTAAACATAGACCAAAGTTAACTATAAAAGTAACTTTTTAATAAACCAAGTGAAAACTTGTAAGGTAAAAACTTGGGATGGGATTGTTGCACATAAGGTAAAAATAAGGTTGCCTTGCTCAAATAGAGCTTTGCACTTGCAAGAACATTAGCTTGCAACAATATAACTTGCATTAGTCTAGCTTGCCTTGGTTGGTGAGGTGATCAAAGTTCTCTTCTTCTTGGTAGAACACCTCCACCTCTTGTTAGTCTCCGGTACTAGCGTCTATAAACGAATACGAGGATACAATCACAAAACAATACTTAAGTAGTCTTAATTAGCCTTAATGGCTCACTCAAAATGATCTAGCATCATCACTTAACATTGCTACCTAAAATTATACTAGGGTTTTCTTACTTAGTGTTAGAGAAATAATTTCCTCTCATTGAAATGTGGATTAGGATTTCTCTTTAAGTCTTTGGAGGAAATAATTTCAGCTCATTGAATCTTGTTAAGATTTAATCTCCTCAAATGAATAACCTATGAATCCATGTTGACCAAGGTCAACCCTTCATCATCATTATTTGGGAAAATAATTTAAATGAGGTAGAATACCTCATACCATTTAACAATACCACCATTAAGATTTAATATCACCAACTAACCCAATATGAGATTATGTAAACCATGGTACTAACTCATACTAAGTTACTTGGGACAAGATTTAAATGAGGGAAAACACCTCATATGATTTATTATATAATTTTGGACAATCTCAACTAACTAAAATAGCCATAGATTCCTTTCTTTAAACTAGGCCATGATCACACAAAGTAACCATGCCATATTTTTCCATAAACAATTAGAGTATGTGAAATGTGATCTATGAGAGTTGAAATCAACTCAATAGCATTTCTGGTTGATTTTTGATATTTATTTGAAGTTTGAAAAGTTACTGATTTGTCATTTTTATTGCAGAGGATCTATAATGTATTTTTAATTGAAACCAGTGGGATTAGTTAGATCATTTCATAAGCTTTCTAGAGAATTTTGAATCACTAAATTTTGAGGTTTATATTTGAAAATATATAAATTCTAGCAATGTACCAGTATTGAATTTGAATCAAAAAGGGATTAAACGATTTTGAATTCTGGGCCTAGGCGGGAAACTTAACGGACCGGCCCAGTAACGCTTCAGTGCGCAGATGGCCACCTGACATGTGGGGCCTACATGTCAGTGGGTTTTTAACACCGAATCGATACGGGATGATGTGGGCCGTTGGATTAAAAGGCGATCGCACGGCCGTGGGTCGTCACCGTCCGTGACATGAGCTCGCCGGAGAGCGAACCGTACCGGCGGCCAGAGGGTCGCAACGAGGGGCTTACCGGCGTCCAGCGGGGTCGGAGAGGCGGGCGATCGGCGTTGGAGACGACGGCGGTTCGATGGAGGGTCGCAGCAGCACTTGGGGTGGACGCAATCGACGATGTCGTCTGCTACGGGCTCCGGCGAACTCCGGCCAAATTCCGGCGACTGGAGGCTTAATCGAGGTGGAGAAGTGGTCGAGGAGGTCAAGGAGAAGGAGGGGAGGCGACTGGTGTGAGGATTGGAGCCGCGGGTGCTCTCCTTTTATAGGAGCGCGAGGTGGTCGTGGGGTGATGCGAGGTCAAGCATGGCGACGACGCTCTGGTGCTCGAAGGGACAAGAGGAGTGCATGGATAGGTAGGCGGCGTCAAGGCGATGCTAGGGAGCCTGCTAGCTAGGACGGGGGCGGTCGGGTGAGCGTTGGCGATGGCGATGCCGTGCGGCATGGGTGCGGGAGAACGGCGATTATGTCGACGGCGGCAGTGCTTGCGCAGGCAAAGGGGCGTGTCTGGCGGGTTCGTGGTGCGGCGGTGATGCTCAACATGCAGAGAGGGGGGCCAGGGGTTGCGCAGCTCGTCGAGGCGGCACGTGGCCATGGCGTGCTCGCGTGCATGCCCACGCCGTGAACGACATGGTCTGGGCGCCACGGGCGCGTCAGTGACTGGCGTGTGTGGTGCTTTTCTCCGGCAATGGCGGGTGCTAGCATGCTTAGGGTAGCAAGGTGGAGCAGAGGGGCAAGGTGGCAGGGTTTGGGATGGAGAGAAATGAGGGGGAGCAAGGAACATGGGAACATGGCCGGCATGCCTTTGTCATGTCCATGTTGGCCTAGTTCCTAGGGTTGCTATGCAATGGTGAGGTGGAGAGGGGACCAGGGGACATGTAGGAGCCAAGTGGTGGCATAGGGTTGGCCAACACTATTTAAAATAGTGATTTGGGGATTTGTGTCAATTTGAATTTGCAAACTTTTGTCAAATTTGTTCTAGGCAATGTAATTCCAAAATTTGAAATTGGGTTGGTTGGATTGGTTGCAAATGACCAGAGACACACAATGGTGGTGGTGGAATTTTAAAATTAAAAGAAATGCAAAATTTCATAAGTGGGGTGATGGTTAAGTTGTTAAAAAGTCTCAACTTTACTTGAGCATAGTTTTTTATTCAAGAAGAATTTGATATGGTGGCCTTTACAAAAGTTGTTCACCTTTATGTGTAATTGGATGAGGTGCAAAGATTTGGAATTGTTTGGTTTGAAAATCTTCAAATCCAGGGGCTCAAAGTAGTGATCAGACTAAAAATGGCAGATTTGACCATTATTGTATGTGATCACAATTTGAGTTCAAATTTGATTTGATTTGAAATTCTTTGATTCCAAAAGTGTTAATAAGTGTTTAGTAACCTTCTCCAAGCAATGGCACAAGCCAAAGTGGCCTAGGTTAAAGATTTGCAAAATGGCCATAAGCACATGTGTGTGTTGAATTGGATTTTTCTTAATTTCCTATTTTGGTTCACTTGGTCCAAATGGGCATGTGTTAGGGTCTATTTAGGGTTAGATTGAGTTTGGAACAAATTTCAAACAATTTGTGTAGGGTGTGGGTGCCTAGGTCAAGAATTGGTATTATGGCTAAGTGCCACATATGCCTCTATGCATATGTTTATTTTATTTTTTTGTTTCTCACTTGGATTAGTTGGTAAGTGCTAAATTAGGTTTGTTGAGGTATTTCAAATCATCTACACAAGGTAGCCATGGTAAAATTTATTATTGGCAAAGATAGCCATAGGCTTACATAGGCCTTTTTCTTATTTAATATCATTTCTTTTTTACTTTGTTTGTAAGGGATGGTGATAAGAGGGGTGAGGTTTAGGGTTTAGTGGGGTTTACAATGGTTCACCACCATTTTAGAAAAGTAAGGATGGTAGGGGTCAAGTTTTACATATTAGGGCTATATGCCCATATATGTCTTTTTACTTTCTTTTAGTTTCTCATACTTGATCCACTTTGGTTCTTGAGATGGTTAGGGTTTTAGGGTTTTGGAAGAATGTTCAATGTAACAAACAACCAATCATGGGAATAACACAAGCATTAGGTATGAGCACCACTACAAGACAACTAGACCTAAACCAACGCATAGTTTGCAACGATGTTGATATGTGTATCTACGACCACCCACCTCTTCACGGCTGACTCTTTCCAACCCATCCCCACCTCTTAAAAAAACCCACCTCCCACCTCCGTAGCCCAAGTGCCCAACTCAACTCCCGATCCCAATTCTCCGGAGCAAAGGAAAAAAGAACTCCCGATCCCCATTTTATGAGACAGCTTAACCCTAGGTGGTGCACGGCGATGGAAAGCGCCGTCGTCCATAGAAGAGCTATCAACCATGGAGGTCGACCTTCCTCCCTTGCTTTACCTTGCATCGGCACTCTCTCTCATATCTACACAGCTCAGATCTGGCCCCTCCTCTAATGATGTTCCCTTGTCTCTCAGATCGATCCTGGTCAATTTCCGGCTGCATCTCCGCTGTCACGCACGAGTCAGGCAAGCGCCGCCGCTGTCACGCACGAGTCAGGCAAGCGCCGCCCTAGAGTGGAGGATGGGCCTCTCAGCCGTCGGTCTACCCTGCGTGCATCCACTCCAAGGCGTCCCACAGCTCTCACGGTCTAGGCATAGTTTTAAAAACCGGACCGGACCGGCGGTTCAACCGGGAAAAATCGGAACCGGAGCCTCTGCTGGTTTTTTAAGCGCACTGGACCGTCCGCGCAGCCGAGCCGGAATAAACCAGGTAAACCGCGGTCAAACCACCGGTTTCAGGCTAGAAACCAGATTTCCGGTTTGACCGGCTCAATGTATTAGCGTTTTAAAAATGGAAGTGGAGCGTGCGGGATTCGAACCCTGTACCTCAGGCCATGTGGGCACCGTGGCAGACCAACTGTGCTAGGGCTACTTCACGTTCAGGGTAGAGACAGGTTCATTTTGTATATTTTCGCGTTATCTACACACTATCCTTGGATCCAACCTAACACATTGAGTGCCATTTTTTTTGATGGCTATTTGCTGCTTGCCGACACTGCATCCAAACTAGCATATATCTTGTTGGCTACTTGGTTCTGGTCCGTACATATCAAGCAATCGCAGATTGGCTAGTTGGCTAAGTGCATGGTTGGTTGCTCTTTGGTTCGGATGCGAGCCTTGGTAATTTGACTTGCAAGTTCTTGATTTGCTGTTGACTACTCTTTTATATTTCTACGTGAGCTATTATCTCAAATAACAAGTATGAAAATTTCCATACATAAATATTTATTTTATTGTAGCATTTATAAGTAAAAATATAGTATTATTTTAGGTTTAAAAAACCAGACAGTGAACAGGTCAACCAGTGGTCCGACCGGTAAAAACCTGAACCGACGACCTCACCGGTTCGATCACTGGTCCGGTTTTTAAAACTATGGGTCTAGGTCGACGCGGCATGGTGGAATGACTTTCTGCTGCATCTCCACACAGTGCGCTCCACCCTACAGCCGCAGGTTTGATGAATTCACAGTCTTTCTCTTGATCTTAGCCCCGCATCGACCCATTGTATTTGCGTATTTACTTGTCTGGTTTGCTATGCCTGTCACCACTAGCAATGGTAATTAATCGGAAGTGCTCTCATGTGAATGACTTGTCAGAATGTCTGTATGCTAGCTGCCGGCGATGGTATCTCTAGGCTGTGGCATCTAGTACCTATCCAGTTCAGAACATGTACCTCTAGGCTCTAGCGCTTGAGATCTTAGAAATGTTATTAGTAGCAGTTCGTGTTTTGTGGTAGTGGAAATCTCTTATTGTTTATTTGTTCTATTTTGAATTAACTTTTGTCATTTCGTTTTTATTTAGTGTACAAATAATTGTTTAAAGCATGGAGATCAATTGTCAATTCGTATTGGGTTATTTCATCTAATAAACTGTTTATATGCCAACAGGGTGAGCGCCAGGACATACACCTCTACCAAACTGGGCAAGAATGATGTTTTCAACTATTACTGAATACTATATTGTAATAGAATGCTATTTGGCTTTCTGTAAGGGCATTATCTGTTGCTACGTGCAAGACAAATAGTAAGTAAATAGTTTCCACCGCTAGAGCCACAGCCTGCCCGCTGCCAGAGCGGTGAGTCAGTCGTGCATAACTTGCATGTTAAAAATTAGGTGTTACTGCAAAGAAGACTTTTTGATCCATGTTTTGTTCTTGACCTTTAAGCATATGTTTTGATAAGTGACTCGATTGTTATTATTCTTTGAAAATAATAATCATGAGAAGTAACCTGTTTATATAAGTATGTTTACTGATATTTTAGGTGGATCTACCTTTCTGATAGTGCAACAAGTTGAACAATAAATTGTTTATCTTCAGCCGATGCAGAATCTGAGCCGACAAGATAAAAGTCCATACCTTACCCTTCCCTTCAAGATTACTCTTCGTAGATTCTTCTCTCAACATAGATTAAGGTACCTACTATCCCCAAGTGCTATTTTTTCACCGTAGTTCATTTTGATATGGGCTTCTTTAAATACAAATACTTCAGTACATGATTTTTAGTTCAGACACAACATTGCCTTAATTTATACTCTTACTCTGATTCATTCTTTCACATCTGCTCCCTTCCGGGCACTGTTTAATGCTTATTGTAAATATCAAATAGATGCACACATAAACTGAAGTAATGACTTTTTTTGCCCAAGTCAGGAGTTCGTTAATTGAAAGTTTGCTTTCTGCTAGCTGCATATACAAACCATATTATGATCATCACACATCAGTATTCATTATGTGCAGGAAAGAAAATATGCAGACATGTTCTTTGCATGCTGGAGATATCCCCTGTTTCTGATGTCTTTTGGCATTTTCGCATGGTGATGACTACAGCAAGTACGTAGTAGCTAGTATTCAGTGCACCCTTCCGACTATATTTTTTACCACATTGATTCTAAATCAGGAGCTTTTTTTTGCAGACCTAAAACATCAGCTACTACGTACTTAGAAGGCAGAACAATAGAAGGAGTATATATTTGAAGGCAGAACAATAGAAGGAGTATATATTTGAAGGCAAAACATCAGCTACTACCGCTATATTTGAAGGCAGAACAATAGAAGGAGTATATATAGGATTTAGTTACAATGTCATATTTTGGAACAAGATTGTAAGCTGTGTACTCAAAAGAGAATTTTCATGTACGGGATGAGAAATTTTAATAATAAATGCTGAATTGTTCTTTCATCCCAATGCATTCAACTTCTGTAATTTATGTGTTTTTCTTACATATCTTATGAAGTGCGTATACTTTCGTTGAGAAAAAAAACTGCCATATTTGAAGTGACCAAGCCACTCAGGCTTGAAAATAATATTTATTTTAAAACAAAATTACTTAATCTGTGTACGTTATGTTCCAACAGATACAGGTGCTGCTTGACTTCCGTTGCAAAGTTGCAACGCTCAAACCAATGGTTACCAACGCTCAGATATGCATTGCATAATACCCTTGCAACACCCAAAAACGCAACGCATACTAAATCCGTTGGTAGGGGGGCTAACAACGCCAATATGAACGTTTAGATACAGATTCAAGCGTTGCTGTAGGGGTGGTCCTGTTGTAGTGACTATGCACAGCACTTTATCTAATAAAAGTTTTTGTTGGTTCTCATTTTTGGAAACAGGAGAAATCATTTTCTCTTTGTTTTAAAATTTGGGATGTTACAAACCCTTCCCCCTTAAAAAATCTCGTCCCGAGATTTTAAGAAAAGTTAGGTTCCTAAGAGAGATTGAGCAATTGGATTAACATTAAAACATACTTGGCATGGCCTGGGGTGCTTCCTGGGGTTCAGTGGCATTCATGTGGTAGAGACGGCCGTTGTTGTTGTTCTGGTTCCTTCTTGCTGCAAAGCGGCGCTGGTTCTGAGCAGGTGCAGAGGTATTGGCGGCAATCTTGGCTAACCTTTTGGGGCACTCATTGGAGTAGTGTCCCACAATTCCACATTCGTAACAGGTTATGGTCAACTTGTCCTTGGGGGCGACGGGGATGGCGTTGCTTCCAGTCCTCGGACCAGGGTTGGTGTTGTTGTTGTTCCCATTGTTGTTGTTGTAGTTGGGGTTGTTGTTGTTGTTGTTGCCTCCAGGCTTCGGGGGTTCTCCCTGGTTGTTGGTGTAGTTTGGGCGGTAATTCTGAGCAGGTGGCATGTTGTTTCTTGGGGTGAACCCTCCAGTTGAGTTGTTGCGGTACTTCTGGGCATTGCTGGACCCATTCTGGTTCATCATCCGGCGTTTGCGGTTCTCGTTGGCTTGGTGAAGCTTCCCTTCCATCTGGATGGCGGAGTCCACTAGGGCTTCTAGGTCAGCAAAGGGAATGTTGACCAGTACAGGCTGCATTTCGTCGTGCAGTCCGTTCAGAAATCTCTCCTTCCTCTTCTCATTGGTGTCGGTTTCGTCCGGGGCGTACCTTGACAGAGTGAGGAATCTATCGCGGTATTATACCACGGACATCCTTCCTTGCTTGAGTTCCCGGAACTCGTCTCTTATCTTCTTGATCAGTTCTTGGGGCACATGGTATTTGCTAAACTTCAGCTTGAAGCCTTCCCAGGTCATCATTCGTCCCGCATTCATTGCGCGGGCGCTTGTCCACCAGGCTCTTGCAGGTCCTGACAGGTAGTGGGTGGCGAACTATACTTTCTCTGCGGCTTCAACTCCCGCAACTTCCAGGTTGTTCTCCATTGTCTGGAGCCAGTCATCTGCGTCAAGGGGATCTTCGGTCTTGCTGAAAATGGGTGGGTTGGTGTTCTGAAAGTTCTTCAGCTTTGACCCAGGGTGGTTGTGGTTTCCATGGCCGTGATTGTTGTTAGCGATCTGTTGCAGTGCAGCAATATTGGCTTGTCGCTCAGCTCTCTCGGCTTCGCGGTCTGCCATCATCATCTCCAGCATTTGCATCATGGCGTCTTGGTTGGTGCTGCGGGTTGGTGGGGCCATCTGAACATTGAGGTAGATGCTAAGATAAGAGGGAAATTTCTATGGTTTGTTTGGTTTAAAGTTCAAGAAGTTTCAAAAGTTCAAACTTGAAAAATTGAGTATTGTTGAGGGGGTAAAAACCAACAACACTTTTTCATTCATACCAAACATCACACATTACAAAGCTAACACACCGTTGGTTTGAAGAACCATTCATTCGCTCTACGATACAAGGGGATCCTGATACAAACTCACACCTACTCAAGTGCTTTAGTGATACTACTCTTCAGGGTGGATCCTTCGTCTTCACGGGTAATATGCTTGGCGAAGGGCGAGGGCGTTGTCCAACTCCTTGCGGGTCTTGTATAGCATGAAGTCCAGGTGTGCTACATAGTGGTTCATCTCCGTGTGTGGGGGCATGGTCATCAGTCTTCCCATGGGGTCATGTCTTGGGTAGTAGATGAAGCGGGTGTTCTTGATCGTGTTCTCATTTTGTCCACACAGACGGGCAATTGCTTCTTGCATAGCCCTGACTAGTCCTTCCTTCCAAGTGTTTCCCGTTACAGAAAACCATATGGTTTTCCATATTGGGGCTCCAAGCTTTCTTCGCAGATCTGCGGTTACTTCCCACCGAGGTGGTCCTCCTGAGTGATTATTGGGGGGTATTCCGAAGAACTCGGGGTACGGGCGTCCTAGATATTCCACTAGTTGCTTCAAATCCTTCTCGAACATTAGGTTTCCTCCGTGGCCAAGCTGATAGGACTTGCAGGTGTACTCCATCTATGAGCAATTAGGGTAGGTAAGTGAAAGAAGTGTTCAAGTGTCTAAATTTTTATGTAGTTCTACAAGGAAAAAGTAGGGCATGAATTTCTCATTTTGCAAAAGATCTCAAGGATAAGAGTGAGAATAAGTTTTTCACAAATAGTCACTTCTTTGGTTTTGAAACTAAGTTTTGCAGACATCCATTCTAACTAGGGTCTCCTAAGGTCAAACAATGACTTGTCAACACCCGGATTTTTAAGTCCAGATGCCTGTTATGCCATACATCGCAATCCCAGGAATAGTGTTGTTGCGAGACATAACAGTTGATACCATAAATCATCATTCATTACATGCCATAGTCGTTTACAAATAGAGATCACATGATCCAAAATTACACAAATAGTTGACCTAAGGATCAACGAACATATTACATAGCGGAAGCGTAACAGAAGTGGACTATCTAATCCACAGGCCAACGTCTGACGTCAGAAGATTCCCTAGTTGTCGTAGACGTCTTGTTGTCCGTCCTCCTGGTATTGCTGCTCTTCTTCATAGTCTGGCCGTTTGAATAGCCAGGGACACAGCCGTGAGTACTTTAAAGTACTCGCAAATTAATACTAATATAAGTACTATCAATTGTAGTAAGGGGGTGCTAAGCTCTAGTTTTATTTGCATAAAGAAAATTTTAGTTCACAAGTATTTGCTAAAAGACTCTTCATGTGCTAACTAACTCAAGTGGGAACATTAGTGTCATTCCTACAACTCAGTTGTGATTCAAGTCAAGTCACCCTTCACTTCATCAACATTTACAAGAAATATCTGACACCGGTAACAGTATGGCCTTTCCAACTGTCCGTAACCGTGGACATGGCTATTCAAATAGGTTTACACTCTGCAGAGGTTGCACACTTGTGCCACAATATTTGATTACATCCATCGGGGATAACCCCGAATCATCGTAACTCAGTACGCGGATCATCAACCATAACCTTTTACTTACATACCCTAGTATAGGTACCTCTCCCCATGAGCTTGGCCTCCCAGTGAAGACCAACTGTCAACCTGGGAACTGCTCAGGGCTTGGGCCGTACATTCACCACATTTCACATCATTTCTCGTACCACGGAGGCAGCCTCGGCATAACCCCTATGATGCTTTTTCAGAGGGAACCCATACTAAGATGTATAAACTTCCAGTTAAGCCCTACCCATAATCAGGTATTGTGGGGGTACTCAAAAATTGGAAAGGTATCGCATCCAAACCAATATCAGTTTTAATCAAAATTCACCATATCATTCAAGTCATATTCACCTTCAAAGATCTTTCAATAGAATGACTCGTCATTCCAAAGTTTTCAAGTTCATTTCAAATCACAAGTTCCCATCTAGAGTAGTCAATTTTAGTTATTAGCACTAGCACTAATCATGAGGGGTGCTATCTTGCTTGGCCATCTTTGAGGCTAACTTTACTACTCTAGTAACACACTAAACTTAGACCAAAGTTAACTATAAAAGTAACTTTTTAATAAACCAAGTGAAAACTTGTAAGGTAAAAACTTGGAATGGGATTGTTACACATAAGGTAAAAATAAGGTTGCCTTGCACAAATAGAGCTTTGCACTTGCAAGAACATTAGCTTGCAACAATATAACTTGCATTAGTCTAGCTTGCCTTGGTTGGTGAGGTGATCAAAGTTCTCTTCTTCTTCTTGGTAGAACACCTCCTCCTCTTGATAGTCTCCGGTACTAGCGTCTATAAACGAATACGAGGATACAATCACAAAACAATACTTAAGTAGTCTTAATTAGCCTTAATGGCTCACTCAAAATGATCTAGCATCATCACTTAACATTGCTACCTAAAATTATACTAGGGTTTTCTTACTTAGTGTTAGAGAAATAATTTCCTCTGATTGAAATGTGGATTAGGGTTTCTCTTTAAGTCTTTGGAGGAAATAATTTCCTCTCATTGAATCTTGTTAAGATTTAATCTCCTCAAATGAATAACCTATGAATCCATGTTGACCAAGGTCAACCCTTCATCATCCTTATTTGGGAAAATAATTTAAATGAGGTAGAATACCTCATACCATTTAACAATACCACCATTAAGATTTAATATCACCAACTAACCCAATATGAGATTATGTAAACCATGGTACTAACTCATACTAAGTTACTTGGGACAAGATTTAAATGAGGGCAAACACCTCATATGATTTATTATATAGTTTTGGACAATCTCAACTAACTAAAATAGCCATAGAGTCCTTTCTTTAAACTAGGCCATGATCACATAAAGTAACCATGCCATATTTTTGCATAAAAAATTAGAGTATGTGAAATGTGATCTATTAGAGTTGAAATCAACTCAATATCATTTTTGGTGGATTTTTGATATTTATTTGAAGTTTGAAAAGTTACTGATTTGTCATTTTTATTGCAGAGGATCTAGAATGAATTTTTAATTGAAACCAGTGGGATTAGTTAGATCATTTCATAAGATTTCTAGAGAATTTTGAATCACTAAATCTGGAGATGTATATTTGAAAATATCTAAATTCTAGAAATGTACCAGTATTGAATTTGAATCAAAAAGGGATTAAACAAATTTGAATTCTGGGCCTAGGCGGGAAACTTAACGGGCCGGACCCGTAACGCTTTAGTGCGCAGAGGGCCGCCTGACATGTGGGGCCTACACGTCAGTGGGTTTTTAACACCGAATCGGTACGGGATGATGTGGGCCGTTGGATTAAAAGGCGATCGCACGGCCGTGGGTCGTCACCTCCCGCGACATGAGCTCGCCGGAGAGCGAACCCTACCGGCGGCCAGAGGGTCGCGACGAGGGGCTTACCGGCGTCCTGCGGGGTCGGCGAGGTGGGCGATCGGCGTTGGAGACGACGGCGGTTCGATGGAGGGTCGCAGCAGCACTTGGGGTGGACGCAATCGACGACATCGTCTGCTACGGGCTCCGGCGAACTCCGGCAAAATTCCGGCGACTGGAGGCTTATTCGAGGTGGAGAAGTGGTCGAGGAGATCAAGGAGAAGGAGGGGAGGCGACTGGTGTGAGGATTGGAGGCGCGGGTGCTCTCCTTTTATAGGAGCGCGAGGTGGCCGTGGGGTGCTGCGAGGTCAAGCATGGCAACGGCGCTCTGGTGCTCGAAGGGACAAGAGGAGTGCATGGCTAGGTAGGCAGCGTCAAGGCGATGCTAGGGAGCCTGCTAGCTAGGACGGGGGCGTTCGGGTGAGCGCTGGCGAGGGCGATGCTATGCGGCACGGCTGCGGGAGAACGGCGATGATGTCGACGGCGGCAATGCTTGCGCGGGCAAAGGGGCGTGTCTAACGGGTTCGTGGTGCGGCGGTGATGCACAACGTGCAGAGAGGGGGGTCAGGGGTTGCGCAGCTCATCGAGGCGGCGCGTGGCCGTGTCGTGCCCGCATGCGTGCCCACGACGTGAACGGCATGGTCTGGGCGCCACGGGCGCATCCGTGTCTGGCGCGTGTGGTGCTTTTATCCGGCAATGGCGGGTGCTAGCATGCTTAGGGGAGCAAGGTGGAGCAGAGGGGCAAGGTGGCAGGGTTTGGGATGGGGAGAAATGAGGGGGAGCAAGGAACATGGGAACATGGCCGGCATGCCTTTGGCATGGCCATGTTGGCCTAGTTCCTAGGGTTTCTATGCATTGGTGAGGTGGAGAGGGGACCAGGGGACATGTAGGAGCCAAGTGGTGGCATAGGGTTGGCCAACACTATTTGAAATAGTGATTTGGGGATTTGTGTCAATTTGAATTTGCAAACTTTTGTCAAATTTGTTCTAGGCAATGTAATTCCAAAATTTTAAATTGGGTTGGTTACATTGGTTGCAAATGACCAGAGACACACAATGGTGGTGGTGGAATTTAAAAATAAAAGAAATGCAAAATTTCGTAAGTGGGATGATGTTGAAGTTGTTAAAAAGTCTCAACTTTGTTTGAGCATAGTTTTTGATTCAAGAAGAATTTGATATGGTCGTCTTTACAAAAGTTGTTCACCTTTATGTGTACTTGGATGAGGTGCAAAGATTTGGAATTGTTTGGCTTGAAAATCTTCAAATCCAGGGGCTCAAAGTAGTTATCAGACTGAAAATGGCAGATTTGACCATTATTGTATGTGATCACAATTTGAGTTCAAATTTGATTTGATTTGAAATTCTTTGATTCCAAAAGTGTTAATAAGTGTTTCGTAACCTTCTCCAAGCAATGGCACAAGCCAAAGTCGCCTAGGTTAAAGATTTGCGAAATGGCCATAAGTACATGTGTGTGTTGAATTGGATTTTTCTTAATTTCCTATTTTGGTTCACTTGATCCAAATGGGCATGTGTTAGGGTCTATTTAGGGTTAGATTGAGTTTGGAACAAATTTCAAACCATTTGGGTAGGGTGTGGGTGCCTAGGTCAAGAATTGGTATTATGGCTAAGTGCCACATATGCCTCTATGCATATGTTTATTTTATTTTTTGTTTCTCACTTGGATTAGTTGGTAAGTGCTAAGTTAGGTTTGTTGAGGTATTTCAAATCATCTACACAAGGTAGCCATGGTAAAATTTATTATTGGCAAAGATAGCCATAGGCTTACATAGGACTTTTTCTTATTTAATATCATTTCTTTTTTTACTTTGTTTGTAAGGGATGGTGATAAGAGGGTTGAGGTTTAGGGTTTAGTGGGGTTTACAATGGTTCACCACCATTTTAGAAAAGTAAGGATGGTAGGGGTCCAGATTTACATATTAGGGCTATATGCCCACATATGTCTTTTTTTACTTTCTTTCAGTTTCTCATACTTGATCCACTTTGGTTCTTGAGATGGTTAGGGTTTTAGGGTTTTGGAAGAATGTTCAATGTTACAAACAACCAATCATGGGAATAACACAAGCATTATGTGGGGACCCCGGACTAGCTGTCCGAAATACCCTGTTATGTATACAGTTCACGTTCCCATGATCAGTGTGCCGTGAACACATAACCGAACTGATATCAAATTACATCATCCTTTACAAAACGGAATAAGAAAATTACAATAAAGTCACATGACCCATCTTTACAAGATAGCCTCGAAGGGCCTAATCTAATCATCAGAGTAGCAGAATCACTTCAGCAGCGTAGAGCCCAAGTCATCTGCCTTAACCCTACAGGCAACTGACTGGGAAGACGTTCCTAGCTCGCATAGACGTCGTCAACTCCTTCTTCATCTGTCGAAGTCCTCCAGGTCTGGCCAAGTAAATAGCCAGGGACAAAGCCGTGAGTACATTTGAATTGTACTCGCAAACCATCAAGAAGGTGATAACAATTCTAACTAAAGAAGACAAGAGAGGAAGAATAGTTTCTCTGGTGGATATAGCATGTGAAAGAGAATCAGTTTCTCTTGTGGATATAGCATGTGAAAGAGAATCAGTTTCTCTTGTGGATATAGCATGTGAAAGAAAATCAGTTTCTCTTGTGGATATAGCATCCCACATCACAGTTGAAGGGGACACTAAGAAAGTCCTATGACATCTCTATATCTTTGTTAAAGCAGAGTTCCTCTACATGAAACACTAGGAAGGGTCACCCTCTTTTATTTCATTTTCCTCGACCATCTCCACATGGTCGGCACACCATCTTTCCCGTACCCTTCCGGTACTTCCAACACACATTTCCTTTGGAAATCATTTTCAAAACCAAAACTCGACACAGCTCTGTAACGGCCATCCCAACCGTCCATGACCGCGGACGCGGCTATTCGAATAGTTTTGACTCTGCAGAGTTTGCACACTTTCACCACAACTATCCGGATACCTATCGTGTGGGCATCATCCCCGCATAATGACATATGCCACGACGGATACCCGGACATAACCTTTCGCCCATTCGACTTAACACGAGGTCCTACCCTATGGAGTATGTACCTCCCCGGCACCGTGGCAGCTCACCTCCTCTAGAGCGTGGCTCCACCGGCAAGCCAGGAGACCCATAGTTCCTTCCGGACGGGTCAGCCCCGAAGGCCTCCCGTTATACTATTGTCCCAACCATGACAACCCGGACTCGGGGGTAACCGTACCCTTGTATAGTTGTGCGGTGCCTCATGCTAAGAAGAACAAACGTCAAGTTAAGCCCCGTGCCCACGTTGGAGTAGCTATGGTTGCGCTGTTTAGTTGTTCCGGGCGAATACAAAGAACCATGTGTCGTTTTTCTCAAAAACCCAAGTCACACACACCTTCCTCTTTCCAACCATCTTTGTCAAGATCCTTTCCTTTCATAAACCATACGCTTGGGTAAGATTGCCTCACCCAAGGTTTTCATAAACATTTACAACAAGGTAAACCTTGAGGGGTTCCCAATCTAAAGTTTCATGAGTTGAACTAATACAACACTATGGCCGAGATGAGGGTCATCACGCCATTGAGGGTATGAAAAAGAGGTATTGGAGTGGATCATACTTGCTTGAGCTAAGCATGTATTATGACAACACAAGAGGAAATATACTTTAAGATTTGTGGTGCTATCTGACCCAATCAATAGATAGATAGGGATGAGAATTGACCAACACCAGCACCATTAAGGGAAAACAGGCATACTCATCACAATTTGAGAATACACCAAAAACATGGTATTGATACATCTACACTAGAAGGGGGTGTAGTATGAATCTTGTCCCGAGGTGGAACTTATTCAAGCTAAATATAGAAAGCAAGTTGGATAGCAATGGCCATGATACCATACACCCAACCAATTACCAAGACCTTGACAAGATAAAACTACTAGAGGTACCATGCTTGCATCCAAGCATAGATGACAACAATATGGAGATCATCACACATAGAACCAAGATGCTATTGATAGCACAAGATGACATCCAAAGAGACATCATATCAGAGATCAAAAGATGGCTTGCCTTGGCTTATTTGTCCCTGGACTTCTTCAACTTCATCAATATAAGAATCCCGTCAATATAAATAAAATCCTTGTCCGAACCACTTCTTCTTCTTCTCCGGAATCGTTCGCATCTATCGTCGGAAAATATAAAAGGAACACAATCAATCACATTGCACCAATCATAACAAGCATGCAACATTCAACAATCAACAAGCAATAGCTAACCACCTTACTACGGGCTAACATACAAAGAACTTATAGATACTACAAAGCAACTAAAAGAGAACCCATTTTATTTACCTAGTAAAGGTATGAGAGTATCATAACTTAGCAATTGCCTCTCTCGGTATCACCATGGCACAACTAAGTATCCCCTGGTAGATAACATCATAAAGAGGACAAGTGCATTAGTTGGGCATTACAAACATTCATATTATTTTTTGAAGCATTTTTGGAAAAGCGGGAAATCATTCTCTCTATTTTGTAAAGCTTACACAACACTACACAAGAATAGGAAGTAAATGATATGCCACACCATTTGAAGACTTAATCCAAACAATAGAACTAAGGTTAAGTTGCAGAGGTTTTGTTTTGCAAGAATAAAACATTGGTTGACCAATTTTTAAATAAAAGAGTGGGCAAAGGTTTAAAAATAAACCAAAGAGTTTTGGTTCAACAATCCATGTCACACATACACATTAGTAACTATAAGAAATATGCATGAACAGAGACTAATAATATTTTTCCTATATAGCCAGTACTAATACAAGACTAACCCAATTGGAATCACCCAAAAATATTAAACCTATAATTTTAGGAATTTCCTTGAATCTGACTGTACAGAAAACAAGATCTGTAAGCCATAAATCGTAGAAAAATCCTAAAAATATAAGACCACTTGCATTTGAAGGGTAATTAAACAGAGAAGCATACACAATTGGATTTGGGTTCAAATTGTTCCTGAAACTCTCACAAATGGATTTACAAGTTTACTGCATGTTTTCACCATTTGCTTTAACTATGGAGTTGCAGAACAGATAAAGGTTTGAATCTTGTTTGAGATGATTAAGAAAACATTCAGTAATCCTACAGAATTGGAATCACACAATTAGGTTCAAAAATGGATTTTTGATGATTTAAAAGCTAACAGCCATGTCTGCAGAACACACAGAACAGGTTTAATTCATCAAAAATCATAATCAAATCATAAAAATATGAGGTCAGCTGCATCTGAAAGGTATTGAATAGGTGGTTCTTACCCAATTGGTTTCATTCAAAAATTCGTCTCCAGCCTCCTGGTTTAATTCGACAAAGTCAGATCTGACAAAATTTTGATCTGTGAACCATTTCAATTTCAGGAGGCCATTCGACGTGAAACCAACGCCAAAATTAAGGTACTGGAGAGGGCTTTCACCCACAGTTGAGTTTGCTCAAAAAGGTTTTGTAAAACGGAAGAAATCTAACAAACAGTGATTCTGCATGTTTGTAGAACTTTATTTACCATGCAAAATCTGTAACGAATTTGAGGATGAGACCAACGCCAAGTTGTAGATCTTTTCAATAACTATCTGCGGAACTTTGAATCACTCGATTTGGATCTGCACACAAGATTTGGCGGATTTTACAAGTTCGTACCAGAATCTGAAACGGCAAGATACAGAAATTACTGCAAGGTTTTGGACGAACTTTGCTCAAGAACTTCAGATCTGAGGATAGCTCAACTTTCTCCATGCTTGGACCAACATGCACCTGCATCAAGATCCAATCTAGTGAGAGGAGAAAGGAGAAAGTGAGCTGGACTCATCAAAGATTAGGGGAGAAGAGAGTGAGAGGGAAGCTCTCATGGTGAGGGGAAGCTTGAGGGAGGAGGGGAGCTTCATCTTGGTGGATTTCCATGGCCATGGCCGGCCATGGGAGCAAGGGGCAGCAGCAGTGTTAGCACTAATCTTGATTCATGTATCAGCATGTATTTTCGTTTGCATTTAGTTAGGTGCATTTGTTGTATTCAGTTATAGAGTCGGCAAGGTGTACGTGAGATACGTACAAATGCAGGCGAGTATTGAGCGGGAGGCGAGTAAGGCGAGATGCCGAGATAGCGCTGTGCGATGCGGCGTGTGATGGCGAGATGCCGAGGCTGGTCGAAGCTGCTGAAGACAACAGGCTGCACGTGAAATAGCCGTGTGATATGATACAGACGCGTGAAGCTGCTGAACGAGTCCATGGTGATCCATCTATCTAGTTTGTTAGTGCATGAAGTAATTAATTAGCTAGTCGTGTGTGTGCATGCGGCCGAGTCTCTTGGATCCTGGAGTGATTCTAGGACATGAAGATTAAGTCAAGTGTTCAGTGCATGAGTAAGTGCATGAGATTAGGTGGAGTTAGTGGGTGAGTGGCTTATGGCCGTGCATGTGTGCCTATTTAAGGCAGTGTAAGTATGTTTATTCAGTAGAGAGATTAAGGAGTTGAGAAAAGCTTGGCTGTGAGAGGCAGCCAACGCCCAAACACTTGTCTCTCCATTGCTATTTCTATGTGAGTTTAGAAGTAGCTCGAGGTAGAAGAAAGGGGCTGGGAGTTTCAACCCCAACAAGCAGCTCGTGGGAGAGAGGAGGAGGAGAGTGTGTGGGAGTGGAGAAATAAGTGGGGAGTGAAAAGAAATGAGGCAAAGGAGGAGGAAGTGGCCGGCCAAAGGTTTTTATAGAGGGAGAGGGGTGGCTGCCTCCTTTTTTTTCATTGGCCAAGGAAGGTGGCTGCCCATTTAATTGTTGGGGTAGTTGGGAGGCAAGGCTTGTGGAGGAAGGAAGAGAAGAGGAAGGGCTGGCCGAAAACCTTGCCATGGCCGGCTCCTTCATGTGCCACTCAAAAATGAACAAAGAGAGAGATGCACACATCCATGTGAATAGATCAAGGCCTGATGTTGAGGAGGTAATGTCAATGAGTGATTTTGATGATGATAAGATTATGAGTAAATACATAAAGATAGAAAGGAGTATGAGGGTGGCATGTGCCATGTGCCATGAGAATAATCTCCACCACTTTGGTTGAGACCAACTTATGATGAAGAGAGTTCCCAAGGTATAGTTGATGAATAAAAGTTTTCATTTGAATTCAAAATTGAAAGATTGGGGTTGGCCACCTACAACAATGCATGAGCATGCCAAGGTAGATGGGATGGGGATTGTGATTTGGGCAATGGTAGAGCAAGTTTAAGAGAGATGGTGAGTGAAATAACCATATACCCACAATGAAGAATGTGGTGACTTAAATCATGAATTCATGAGGTCAAGGCAATGATGGAAAAGAATATAAATTGCTCTACAAATGAGAGGTCAATTGGGATTGGTTTGAAAGTATAAAATGATCATCCATTTGATCAAGAATTGGAGGATGGGGGGAATAGAATGTGGTAGATCAGAGATGTGCAAGAGTTGCCATTTGAAACAGAGTTTAATTGAAAGGTATGGGACACACCTCAATTGTCTAGAGACAATTAGGAATGAACTCAAGTGAAATGGAATTTTGATGATGTTGAGACAAAACTAGGTGGAGCATAGGAGTTCAAAATATTCTACTTACTCTCTCAAGTAAAGTAGAGTTTTTCTTAAATGTAAAATAAGCAAGAGGAAAACAAGAAATGGTATAAGTACCATAAACAAGCCTTTTGTTAAAAAGAGAACAAAATAGAAAGTAATGTTTCTGAAATCAGTACTTGTTAGAAAATGGGATGAAAAACAAAACCCATTTCAGTTCTTTGTTTTCTTTGAAGAATTATCTTGAAAAGAGTTAATAAAACTAGAAGTAGTTTTGTGATCGAAACTAGAGGAGGAAAAACAATAGGGTTTTTGAGAAAGAAAACTTATCTTAGGGAGAAGTGTTCTCAAGGGTAGATGGTGGCTACAAAATGTACCCATCATTTCCACTCTTGATTTTGTGAAGATTAAACTTGAATAAAAACAAGAGGTAAAAGTGAAGCAGGTGATCTAGAGTTGAAACATTGGATATGGTATGAGATCAAGTTGAGTATAGGAATTGCAAGGATAGACTGAGACATGCAAGGTGTGGAGGTTGAAGAGGGTGTTGCATAGATGAGATCCATGCATTGAAGTCAACAATAAC
This sequence comes from Lolium perenne, assembly GCF_019359855.2. Classification (NCBI taxonomy): domain Eukaryota; kingdom Viridiplantae; phylum Streptophyta; class Magnoliopsida; order Poales; family Poaceae; genus Lolium; species Lolium perenne. The sequence continues at coordinate 139,575,739 of NC_067248.2, read as the reverse complement.
AGTGGTGGGTGCTTAGAGATCAATTGCCAAAGTCTGGACATTTTAAGCCTGTCAACACAGATGGTCGACATGGCCTCAAAACCATCAAGGATGAGTGGGTATAAGAGAGGGATGTAGCTAGGGGTAGATGATCCCAAGTTTTGAATTAAGGATGATTGAGCTATCTTGTACCACCAAGAGAAAAATCAAGATGGCACACTCATGTTGCCATGAGGAGAAGAGTTTGATGTAGAAAAAGGGAAAACAACTTTTCCTAGGACACACATGTGTTTTATTAGGTGAGTTGTTTGTTTTACCACTAGAGGTGTTGTTCTTTGTGAAGGAGATATGCCCTAGAGGCAATAATAAAGTGGTTATTATTTATATCTTTATGTTTATGATAAATGTTTATATATCATGCTAGAATTGTATTAACCGAAACATTAGTACATGTGTGATATGTAGACAAACAAGAAGTCCCTAGTATGCCTCTTAAACTAGCTTGTTGATTAATGGATGATTAGTTTCATAATCATGAACATTGGATGTTATTAATAACAAGGTTATGTCATTGTGTGAATGATATAATGGACACACCCAATCAAGCGTAGCATAAGATCTCGTCATTAAGTTATTTGCTATAAGCTTTTGATACATAGTTACCTAGTCCTTATGACCATGAGATCATGTAAATCACTTATACCGGAAAGGTACTTTGATTACACCAAACACCACTGCGTAAATGGGTGGCTATAAAGGTGGGATTAAGTATCCGGAAAGTATGAGTTGAGGCATATGGATCAACAATGGGATTTGTCCATCCCGATGACGGATAGATATACTCTGGGCCCTCTCGGTGGAATGTCGTCTAATGTCTTGCAAGCATATGAATAAGTTCATAAGAGACCACATACCACGGTACGAGTAAAGAGTACTTGTCAGGAGACGAGGTTGAACAAGGTATAGAGTGATACCGAAGATCAAACCTCGGACAAGTAAAATATCGCGAGACAAAGGGAATTGGTAATATATGTGTATGGTTCATTCGATCACTAAAGTCATCGTTGAATATGTGGGAGCCATTATGGATCTCCAGATCCCGCTATTGGTTATTGGTCGGAGTGAGTACTCAACCATGTCCGCATAGTTCTCGAACCGTAGGGTGACACACTTAAAGTTGGATGTTGAAATGGTAGTTCTTGAATTATGGAATGGAGTTCGAATATTTGTTCGGAGTCCCGGATGAGATCCCGGACATCACGAGGAGTTCCGGAATGGTCCGGAGAATAAGATTCATATATAGGATGTCATTTTATGTGAAATAAAATGTCGCGGAAGGTTCTATGGAAGGTTCTAGAAGGTTCTAGAAAAGTCCGGAAGAAACCACCTAGGAAGGTGGAGTCCACAAGGGACTCCACCTCCATGGCCGGCCAGCCCTAGTGGGGGTGGAGTCCCAAGTGGACTCCACCATAGGGGGCCGGCCACCCCCCCACATGGGAGGTGGGAATCCCACCTTTGGGTGGGAGTCCTAGTTGGGCTAGGTTTGCCCCCTCCTATGGAAGGTTTTGGTTTCGGGTCTTATTCGAAGACTTGGACACCAACACTTGGGATCCACCTATATAATGAGGGGCCAAGGGAGGGGGCCGGCCACCCCAAGACCATAGCTTGGCCGCCCCCTTGAGTGGCCGGCCACCCCTCCCAAACCCTAGCTTTGCTCCTCCACTTCATATTTCCCGCGTAGCTTAGCGAAGCTCCGCCGGACTTCTACACCGCCACCGACACCACGCCGTCGTGCTGTCGGATTCAAGAGGAGCTACTACTTCCGCTGCCCGCTGGAACGGGAGGTGGACGTCGTCTTCATCAACAACCGAACGTGTGACCGAGTACGGAGGTGCTGCCCGTTCGTGGCGCCGGAACCGATCGTGATCAAGATCTTCTACGCGCTTTTGCAAGCGGCAAGTGATCGTCTACCGCAGCAACAAGAGCCTCATCTTGTAGGCTTTGGAATCTCTTCAAGGGTGAGACTCGATACCCCCTCGTTGCTACCGTCTTCTAGATTGCATCTTGGCTTGGATTGCGTGTTCGCGGTAGGAAATTTTTTGTTTTCTATGCAACGTTATCCTACAGTGGTATCAGAGCCAGGTCTATGCATAGATGGTTGCACGAGTAGAACACAATGGTTTGTGGGCGTTGATGCTCTTGTTATCTTTAGTTTGAGTACTTTGCATCTTTATGGCATAGTGGGATGAAGCGGCTCGGACTAACTTTACATGACCGCGTTCATGAGACTTGTTCCTCGTTCGACATGCAACTTGTATTGCATAAGAGGCTTTGCGGGTGTCTGTCTCTCCTACTATAGTAAAGATTCAATTTACTCTTCTATTGACAACATTAGTATCAACGTTGTGGTTCATGTTCGTAGGTAGATTAGATCTATAACGAAAACCCTAAACCACGTAAAATATGCAAACCAAATTAGAGAGCGTCTAACTTGTTTTTGCAGGGTTTGGTGATGTGATATGGCCATAATGTGATGATGAATATGTATGAGATGATCATTATTGTATTGTGGCAACCGGCAGGAGCCTTATGGTTGTCTTTAAATTTCATGTTGAGTAGTATTTCAAAGTAGTTGTAATAGTTGCTACATGGAGGACAATCATGAAGACGGTGCCATTGACCTTGGTGCTTCGCCGACGATGATGGAGATCATGCCCGAAGATGATGGAGATCATGTCCGTGCTTTGGAGATAAAGATCAAAGGCGCAAAGACAAAAGGGCCATATCATATCACATATGAACTGCATGTGATGTTAATCCTTTTATGCATCTTATTTTGCTTAGATCGCGACGGTAGCATTATAAGATGATCTCTCACTAAAATCTCAAGATAATAAAGTGTTCATCCTTAGTAGCACCGTTATCAAGTCTTATGTTTTCGAAGCATCTCGTGATGATCGGATGTGATAGATTCGATAAGTACATACAACGGGTGCAAGACAGTTTTGCACATGCGGATACTAAGGTGGCCTTGACGAGTCTAGCATGTACAGACATGGTCTCGGAACACGTGATACCGAAAGGTAGAGCATGAATCATATGGTTGATATGATGAACACTTTGAGTGTTCGCCATTGAAATCACACCTTTTCTCGTGATGATCGGGTTTAGGTGCGGTGGATTTGGTTCGTGTGATCACTAAGACAATGCGAGGGATATTGTTTTGAGTGGGAGTTCACTTAGGTTTTTAATTATGTTGAATTAAAATTTGAACTCAATATGTCATAAACTTAGTCTAAACTATTGCAAATATATGTTGTAGAGATGGCGTCCCCAATCAATTTTAATCAGTTCCTAGAGAAAGAGAAACTTAAGAGCAACGGTAGCAACTTCACCGACTGGTTCCGTCATGTGAGGATCTTCCTCTCTGGCGGAAATCTGCAATTTGTGCTTGATGCACCGCTAGGTGACCCTCCTGCAGAAGATGAATCCGATGAAGTAAAAGCTGTTTACGCGACTCGGAAAACTCGGTACTCTCAAGTTCAGTGTGCCATCCCGTGCGATGCTGGAATCCGATCTTCAAAAACGTTTTGAGCACCATGATCCTCATGAGTTGATGAATGAGCTGAAAGCTATATTCGAGACTCATGCGGCGATGGAATGCTATGAAGCATCGAAACATTTCTTCACTGTATGATGGAAGAAGGCAGCTCCGTTAGTGAGCACATGCTCGCCATGACCGGGCATGCGAAGAAACTCGATGACTTGGGAATAGTGATTCCTAAAAGAATGAGTATTAATCATGTCCTTCAATCACCGCCACCAAGTTACAAGAACTTTGTGATGAACTACAATATGCGTAACATGAACAAGGAGTTACCTGAACTTTTTGGCATGCTAAAAGCTGCTGAGATTGAGATCAAGAAAGAGCACCAAGTGTTGATGGTCAACAAGACCACCAGTTTCAAGAAACAGGGCAAGTCTAAGGGAAAATTCAAGAAGGGTGACAAGAAAGCTGCCACGCCTCCTATGAAACCTAAGAACGGCCCTAAGCCCGATGCTGAGTGCTATTATCGCAAGGAGAAGGGACACCGGAAGCGTAATTGCTCCAAGTATCTCGGCTGATCCGAAGAGCGGCCTTGTCAAGAAGAAGAAAGAAGGTATATCGATATACATGTTATAGATGTTTATCTCACTAGTTCTCGTTCTAGTACCTGGGTATTTGATACCGGTTCGGTTGCTCATATTTGTAACTCGAAACAGAACTAAAGAATAAACGACAACCGCTGAAAGATGAAGTGACGATCTTGGCGTTGGAAATGGATCCAAGGTCAATGTGATCGCAATGGCACACTTCCTATACATCTACATTCGGGATTAGATTTAAGACTAAATAATTGCTATTATGTACCTGCGTTGAGCATGAACATTATATCTGGATCTTGTTTAATGCAAGACGGTTATTCATTCAAGTCTGAGAATAATGGTTGTTCTATTTTTATGAATAATATCTTTTATGGTCGAGCACCACAAAAGAATGGCTTATTTCTGTTAGATCTCGATAGTAGTGATACGCACATACATAACATTGATGCTAAGCGAATCAAACTTAATGATAATTCTACTTATATGTGGCAATCGTCTTGGTCATATTGGAGTGAAACGCATGAAGAAACTCCATCTTGATGGATTACTTGAATCACTTGACTTTGAATCACTTGATAGATGCGAAGCATGTCTAATGGGAAAAATGACAAAGACTCCATTTTCTGGTATGATGGAGCGAGCTGCGACTTATTAGAAATCATACATACCGATGTATGTGGACCAATGAGCGTAGCATCGCGCGGTGGTTATCGTTATGTTCTAACCTTCACAGATGATCTGAGTAGATATGGGTATATCTATTTCATGAAACATAAATCCGAAACTTTCGAGAAGTTTAAGGAATTTCAAAGTGAAGTAGAAAATCAACGTAACAAGAAGATCAAATTTCTACGATCTGATCGTGGAGGTGAATATCTGAGTTATGATTTTGGCATGCATTTAAAGAAATGCGGAATACTTTCACAATTGACACCGCCGGGAACACCTCAACGAAACGGTGTGTCCGAACGTCGTAATCGAACTCTCTTAGATATGGTTCGTAGTATGATGTCTCTTACTGATTTACCGTTATCATTTTGGAGTTATGCATTAGAGACAGCCGCATTCACTTTAAATAGAGCACCATCAAAATCCGTAGAAACGACACCGTATGAATTATGGTTTAATAAGAAACCTAAGCTGTCGTTCTGAAAGTTTGGGGTTGCGAAGCCTATGTAAAGAAGTTACAACCGGACAAGCTAGAACCCAAAGCGGAGAAATGCGTCTTCATAGGATACCCTAAGGAAACTATAGGGTACACTTTCTATCACAGATCCGAAGGCAAAATCTTTGTTGCTAAGAACGGAACCTTTCTTGAGAAAGAATTTCTCACTAAAGAAGTGACTGGAAGAAAAGTAGAACTCGATGAGATTGATGAATCTATACTCGTGGATCAGCAGTAGCGCATCGGAAGTTGTACCTGTACCGCCTACACCGGCAACATGAGGAAGCTAATGATAATGATCATGAAACTTTGAACGAGGAAACCATCGAACCTCGCAGATCGACAAGGGAACGTGCCACTCTGATTGGTATGATCCTTGTCTAAATGTCATGATTGTAGATAACAATGATGAGGACCTGCGACGTATGAAGAAGCGATGATGAGCCTAGATTCCAACAAATGGCAAGAAGCCATGAAATCCGAAATGGGATCCATGTATGATAACAAAGTATGGACTTTGGTAGACTTACCTGATAGCCGAAAGGCTGTCGAGAATAAATGGATCTTCAAGAGAAAAACAGATGCTGATGGTAATATTACTGTCTATAAAGCTCGACTTGTCGCAAAGGGTTTCCGACAAATTCAAGGAGTTGACTACGATGAGACTTTCTCACCTGTAGCGAAGCTAAAATCTGTGAGGATTTTGTTAGCAATAGCTGCATTTTTCGATTATGAGATTTGGCGAGATGGATGTCAAAACGGCGTTCCTTAATGGAGATATTGAGGAAGAGTTGTATATGGTACAACCCAAAGGTTTTGTCGATCCTAAAAATGCTGACAAAGTATGCAAACTTCAGCGTTCAATCTATGGACTGAAGCAAGCATCAAGAAGTTGGAACCGACGCTTTGATAAGCTGATCAAAGACTTCGGGTTTATACGGTGTCATGGAGAGGCCTGTATTTACAAGAAAGTGAGTGGGAGCTCCGTAGCATTCCTGATATTATATGTAGATGACATATTATTGATCGGGAATGATATAGAACTATTAAGCAGTGTTAAGGGTTATTTGAATAATAGTTTTTCAATGAAAGACCTTGGTGAAGCATCGTATATATTAGGCATCAAGATTTATAGAGATAGATCAAGACGCCTAATAGGGCTATCACAGAGTACATATCTGGACAAGATTCTAAAGAAGTTTAGAATGGACGAAAGTAAGAAAGGGTTCTTACCTATGTTACCGTGCAAGGTATTGAGTAAAACTCAAGGACCGGCTACGGCAGAAGAAAGAGAAAGGATGTGTAACATCCCCTATGCCCTCGGCAGAGGATCTATCATGTATGCCATGCTATGTACTAGACCGGATATAGCACATGCTGTTAGTTTGACTAGCAGATATCAAAGTGATCCAGGAATGGAACACTGGACAGCGGTCAAGAATATCCTGAAGTACTTGAAAAGAACTAAGGATATGTTTCTTTGTTATGGAGGTGACCAAGAGCTCGTTGTAAACGGTTACACCGATGCAAGTTGGAACACTGATCCTGATGACTCTAAGTCACAATCTGGGTACGTGTTTATATTGAATGGTGCTGCAGTAAGCTGGGCAAGCTCGAAGCAGTGCCCGGTGGCGAAGTCTTCAATAGAATCAGAGTACATAGCAGCTTCAGAGGCTTCATCAGAAGCGGTATGGATGAAGAGGTTCATTGTAGAGCTCGGTGTGGTTCCTAGTGCATTGGACCCATTAATCATTTACTGTGATAACATGGGTGCCATCGCCAATGCACAAGAGCCAAGGTCACACAAGAGGCTGAAGCATATCAAGCTGCGTTACCACTCGATTCGCGAGTACATCGAAGATGGAGAAGTAAAGATTTGCAAAGTACACACTGATCTGAATGTAGCAGATCCGTTGACTAAAGCTCTCCCTAGGGCAAAGCATGACCAACACCGAGAATGCCATGGGTGTTAGGTATATTACAATGTAATCTAGATTATTGACTCTAGTGCAAGTGGGAGATCAAGGAGATATGCCCTAGAGGCAATAATAAAGTGGTTATTATTTATATCTTTATGTTTATGATAAATGTTTATATATCATGCTAGAATTGTATTAACCGAAACATTAGTACATGTGTGATATGTAGACAAACAAGAAGTCCCTAGTATGCCTCTTAAACTAGCTTGTTGATTAATGGATGATTAGTTTCATAATCATGAACATTGGATGTTATTAATAACAAGGTTATGTCATTGTGTGAATGATATAATGGACACACCCAATCAAGCGTAGCATAAGATCTCGTCATTAAGTTATTTGCTATAAGCTTTTGATACATAGTTACCTAGTCCTTATGACCATGAGATCATGTAAATCACTTATACCGGAAAGGTACTTTGATTACACCAAACACCACTGCGTAAATGGGTGGCTATAAAGGTGGGATTAAGTATCCGGAAAGTATGAGTTGAGGCATATGGATCAACAATGGGATTTGTCCATCCCGATGACGGATAGATATACTCTGGGCCCTCTCGGTGGAATGTCGTCTAATGTCTTGCAAGCATATGAATAAGTTCATAAGAGACCACATACCACGGTACGAGTAAAGAGTACTTGTCAGGAGACGAGGTTGAACAAGGTATAGAGTGATACCGAAGATCAAACCTCGGACAAGTAAAATATCGCGAGACAAAGGGAATTGGTAATATATGTGTATGGTTCATTCGATCACTAAAGTCATCGTTGAATATGTGGGAGCCATTATGGATCTCCAGATCCCGCTATTGGTTATTGGTCGGAGTGAGTACTCAACCATGTCCGCATAGTTCTCGAACCGTAGGGTGACACACTTAAAGTTGGATGTTGAAATGGTAGTTCTTGAATTATGGAATGGAGTTCGAATATTTGTTCGGAGTCCCGGATGAGATCCCGGACATCACGAGGAGTTCCGGAATGGTCCGGAGAATAAGATTCATATATAGGATGTCATTTTATGTGAAATAAAATGTCGCGGAAGGTTCTATGGAAGGTTCTAGAAGGTTCTAGAAAAGTCCGGAAGAAACCACCTAGGAAGGTGGAGTCCACAAGGGACTCCACCTCCATGGCCGGCCAGCCCTAGTGGGGGTGGAGTCCCAAGTGGACTCCACCATAGGGGGCCGGCCACCCCCCACATGGGAGGTGGGAATCCCACCTTTGGGTGGGAGTCCTAGTTGGGCTAGGTTTGCCCCCTCCTATGGAAGGTTTTGGTTTCGGGTCTTATTCGAAGACTTGGACACCAACACTTGGGATCCACCTATATAATGAGGGGCCAAGGGAGGGGGCCGGCCACCCCAAGACCATAGCTTGGCCGCCCCCCTTGAGTGGCCGGCCACCCCCTCCCAAACCCTAGCTTTGCTCCTCCACTTCATATTTCCCGCGTAGCTTAGCGAAGCTCCGCCGGACTTCTACACCGCCACCGACACCACGCCGTCGTGCTGTCGGATTCAAGAGGAGCTACTACTTCCGCTGCCCGCTGGAACGGGGAGGTGGACGTCGTCTTCATCAACAACCGAACGTGTGACCGAGTACGGAGGTGCTGCCCGTTCGTGGCGCCGGAACCGATCGTGATCAAGATCTTCTACGCGCTTTTGCAAGCGGCAAGTGATCGTCTACCGCAGCAACAAGAGCCTCATCTTGTAGGCTTTGGAATCTCTTCAAGGGTGAGACTCGATACCCCCTCGTTGCTACCGTCTTCTAGATTGCATCTTGGCTTGGATTGCGTGTTCGCGGTAGGAAAATTTTTGTTTTCTATGCAACGTTATCCTACACTTTGAAGTAGCTCAAGACAAAACTCAACAAGCAAAACAAGACAATACATCTACCAACAGATCAAAGCAATTCATATTAACAGACAGATCAAGGCAATTCATCTAATTAGTCTTTAGAAAAAGTTTTTGTTCCCCCTGATTTTTGCAATAAGGACAACTAATCAAGGTTGCAAAAGTTGGGGTGTTACACATTAGGTATGAGCACTATGCATAGCACTTTATCTAATAAAAGTTTTTGTTGGTTCTCATTTTTGGAAATAGGAGAAATCATTTTCTCTTTGTTTTAAAATTTGGGATGTTACAAAGAGTAAACAAAACATATATGAATTTTTGTAAAACAAGCATGGAGCATCAAAAATTATAGATACGTTTGAGACGTATCAGCATCCCCAAGGTTAACTCCTGCTCATCCTTGAGTAGGTAAGTGATAAATAAATAATTTTTGTGGTGATATGAAGCCAACACAATCTTCATCAAGCATGTAAAGCATTGTGAGCTGGGATCTAATTACTCTAACATAGGCATGATAGATATGATTCAATTGAACGTAGCAACTATGTTATAACATGAAGAGTAACTCAAACAAAGGATCAGGAATAATAGTGCATTAAAAGCAACTGTGTGTTTATGATCATAGAGTAAACATAACAAAGTGGTACTCAACATGTCCTTATGGAATAGCAAAACATAAATGCAAGGACACCTTCAAAGTTCAAAGGGTGACTAGATACAAGTAATTTGAGCGCAAGTAATAGCACAATCATGAATCAATCAATAATAATTTTGGGACTATGCACATTGCACTAAGAATGACAAATATGCTCTCTTAATTGGTGCATAAGGTAGAAGATGAAGACTCAACATGAAAGTAAAAGAAAGGCCCTTCGCAGTGGGAAGCAGGGATCACTCATGTGCTAGAGGTTTTTATTTTGAAAGCAATAGGAGTGTTGAAAATATTTATTTTGAGATGTGATACTCATGTCAACGGTAGTTACAAACAGTATGGCTTATGCATAATTACTCCCTATAAGTTTGCTTGCCTCATGCATAATATACTAATAGTGCTCACACCTTGTTCTACTTAGCTTGGACTTCCATGTATTTTCATCACATACATATATTTTAACCAAGTGTCACAAAGGGGTATCTCCTTGCCTCATGTACAAAGGTCCTAGGGGATGAATCTCATTTGATTTCTCAATTTTGATGAATCTCATTTGATTTCTCACTTTTGATGAATCTCAATTTTTTGGACATCCATACTGGGAAAGCAAGGACAACCGATATTTGGACTTTTGTCCAGCTGAAAATTCCACCATGTGCGCATGGCTTTAGTTGGCGGCCCAATGTTCCTCTCTAACAATATACATACTCAAATCTTTGCAACTCATGGTAAATCTCCCTTACTTCAAACAAGATGAGCATGCATAGTATTTCACATGATATTCAACAAAAGCATATTGATGGTGTTCCCCATGACAGCATGGTTTTCACACAACAAGCAACTTAAAAGAACTAAAACTGCATAGGACATAACACTTTCCACAATAGTTTTTAGACTACTTTCCCATGAGCTATAATTTACACAAAATAGGTGATTATTTTTGAAGGTTTAAAGGTAGCACACAAGAAATTTACTTTGGAGTGGCGGTGAAATACCACATATAGGTAGATATGGTGGACATAATTGGCAACTTTGGTTTTTGGGTGGTTGGATGCACGAGTAGAGCTCATACTCACTACAGGTGAAGGCTAGCAAAAGGACTGGAAGCGACCAACTAAGAGAACAATAATGGCCATAATCATGCATAGCGACAAAACATTATCAATCAAAGCATAAAGTGATACTAAAAATCAAAAACTAAATGATCATAGATGCTTTAGTTGACTGGTTATAGTCATAACATGGTATATGCATGTGCCAAGTCAACCCAATAAAGTATCAAAGGAGAATACCACAATGTCATGCTTTTCTGATAGAAACAACACATGATTCTTTTAATGACACATTATGCACTCTCATCCATTTGAAACAAGTCATGCTAAACCAATAAATACTAAGCATATGACAAGAATAACATCCAAAATGACATGCCAAAGTCTGTGCCACAATCTAGACAGGCTTCCATTTGCATCACTATAGTCATGAAATATTTTACTCGTATCCAACACCAATCAACTTATTTAAAATAACAAATTTATTATGGACAAGAGAGATAATCATACACAAATAATGAATACTAACGTGCTCTGAAAAAAATTCAAGTGAAAGACCAAGAGCTAAACGCAGTACCAGAAAACTAGAGGACTCGCAAAACAATAACAGCAAAAACTAGAGCGTTCTATGAAATTAAAAAGAAGCGGGTCTTTCACCACAAAAAATGTGCCGGGATACAACATATGCTACAACAAATAAAACAAAACTTAACAAAAAAATAAAGACGCTCCAAGAACAACACATAGCGTATGATAAAAATATAGCGTATAGAGAGATGACATGTTGCTTTGTTGCTGAAGAGGGGATGCCTTGGGCATCCCCAATATTTGATGTTTGTACCTCTTGAATATGTCTTGGGGTGCAGGGGAATCCCCAAGTTTGAGATTTTGTCCATTCTTCATCTCATCACATCATTCTTCTCTCCCTACACTTGAAAACTTCCTTCATACAAAAACTTCACACAATTATTTATTAGCAGCATTAGTACAATCAAAATAAAAATCCACTTGTGTTCAGTACTAACATATATGAAACATCTATTAAATCATAAGCTACTGTAGTAACCTTTTAAAAAAAATCTTTTATCAAAAGAACTCAAAAAGAAAGAGATGTAAGAGGCAAATGCAAATAGTGCATAAATCTATCAAAACAGAACAGCAGATAAAGATTGAATTTTTTTGAAAATCTTATGTTGCTTATATCGAAAAGTGGTCGACTATAGAAACTTAGATAATAACCTGGGGCATATGCATAAAAAATTACAGATCAAAATTCCGCTGTGGCTATTTTACGAATTTTTATGGTAACAGCACAGAATTTGTTTTCAGGACAGCAACTTCCCCAAACATTACTTTCTTCTTATTAGAGGCTATTCTAAGCACAAAAACGAAATAAAAATGATAAGGAGAGGTCATTACAGTAGTAATAACTTCCATGACTCAACAAAAATAAAAATTAATGTAAATAAAATATGGGTTGTCTTCCATGAGCGCTTTTCTTTAACGCCTTTCAGCTAGACGCAGTAAAAATACGAGCATCAAGTATTATCAAGTATCAACATCATAATTTGTTCTAATGATATATTCATAAGATGAAATCTTTCTCTTTCTAGGGAAGTGTTCCATACCTTTCTTGAGTGGGAATTGATATTTAATAATCTCATCTCTCATATCAATAGCAGCACCAACTGTTCTCAGGAACGGTCTTCCCAATATAATCGAACAAGAAGCATTGCATTCAATATCCAAAACAACAAAATCAATGGGAACCAGGTTATTATTAACCATAATAAGAACATTATCAACTTTCTCCAAAGGTTTCTTTGCAGCAATATCAACAAGATGAATATCCAAATAACATTTTTTCAGTGGTGGCAATTCAAGCATATCATAGATTTTTCCAGACATAACAGAAATACTTGCACCAAGATCACATAAAGCATTGCAATCAAAGACATTTATTTTCATATTAATGATGGGCTCCCAGCCATCTTCTAACTTTTTAGGAATATAGGCTTTGTGTTTTAATTTGTCCTCTCTCATTTGCATAAGAGCATTTGTAATGTGCTTTGTAAAAACCATATTTATAGCACTAGCATTAGGACTTCTAGCAAGCTTTTGCAAGAACTTAATTATTTCATAGATATGGCAATAATCAAAATAAAACTCATTTTATCAAACGTAAAAGGAACCTTGTCTCCCATACTCCAATTTTTTTAGCATATTTATCAGGAGCAGTTTGAGTGGTTTTAGGCAATTTTGTAAAAGGGGCGGGTACTTTTGAAGGAGATATGCTCTAGAGGCAATAATAAAGTGGTTATTATTTATATCTTTATGTTTATGATAAATGTTTATATATCATGCTATAATTGTATTAACCGAAACATTAGTACATGTGTGATATGTAGACAACAAGAAGTCCCTAGTAGGCCTCTTAAACTAGCTTGTTGATTAATGGATGATTAGTTTTATAATCATGAACATTGGATGTTATTAATAACAAGGTTATATCATTATATGAATGATGTAATGGACACACCCAATTAAGCGTAGCATAAGATCTCGTCATTAAGTTATTTGCTATAAGCTTTCGATACATAGTTACCTAGTCCTTATGACCATGAGATCATGTAAATCACTTATACCGGAAAGGTACTTTGATTACATCAAACGCCACTGCGTAAATGGGTGGTTATAAAGGTGGGATTAAGTATCCGAAAAGTATGAGTTGAGGCATATGGATCAACAGTGGGATTTGTCCATCCCGATGAAGGATAGATATACTCTGGGCCCTCTCGGTGGAATGTCGTCTAATGTCTTGCAAGCATATGAATAAGTTCATAAGAGACCACATACCACGGTACGAGTAAAGAGTACTTGTCAGGAGACGAGGTTGAACAAGGTATAGAGTGATACCGAAGATCAAACCTCGGACAAGTAAAATATCGCGTGACAAAGGGAATTGGTATCGTATGTGAATGGTTCATTCGATCACTAAAGTCATCGTTGAATATGTGGGAGCCATTATGGATCTCCAGATCCCGCTATTGGTTATTGGTCGGAGTGAGTACTCAACCATGTCCGCATAGTTCACGAACCGTAGGGTGACACACTTAAATTTGGATGTTGAAATGGTAGAACTTGAATATGGAATGGAGTTCGAATATTTGTTCGGAGTCCCGGATGAGATCCCGGACATCACGAGGAGTTCCGGAATGGTCCGGAGAATAAGATTCATATATAGGATGTCATTTTATGTGTATTAAAATGACGCGGAAGGTTCTATGGAAGGTTCTAGAAGGTTCTAGAAAAGTCCGGAAGAAACCACCAAGGAAGGTGGAGTCCACATGGGACTCCACCTCCATGGCCGGCCAACCCTAGTGGGGGAGGAGTCCCAAGTGGACTCCCCCTTAGGGGGCCGGCCACCCCCCCATATGGGAGGTGGAACTCCCACCTCTAGTGGGAGTCCTAGCTTGGGTAGGTTTCCCCACCATATGGAAGGTTTTTGGTTCGGGTCTTATTCGAAGACTTGGAGACCAACACTTGGGGTTCCACCTATATAATGAGGGGCCAAGGGGAGGGGGCCGGCCACCCAAGAACCACAAGGTGGCCGCACCCCTATAGTGGCCGGCGCCCCCCTCTCCCCAAACCCTAGCGGCCTCTCTCCTCCACCACATCCCGCACGCTTAGCGAAGCTCCGCCGGACTTCTCCACCACCACCGACACCACGCCGTCGTGTTGTCGGATTCAAGAGGAGCTACTACTTCCGCTGCCCGCTGGAACGGGGAGGTGGACGTCGTCTTCATCAACAACCAAACGTGTGACCGAGTACGGAGGTGCTGCCCGTTCGTGGCGCCAGAAGCGATCGTGATCAAGATCTTCTACGCGCTTTTGCAAGCGGCAAGTGAACGTCTACCGCAGCAACAAGAGCCTACTCTTGTAGGCTTTGGAATCTCTTCAAGGGTGAGACTCGATAAACCCCTCGTTGCTACCGTTTTCTAGATTGCATCTTGGCTTGGATTGCGTGTTCGCGGTAGGAAATTTTTTGTTTTCTATGCTACGTTATCCTACAGTGGTATCAGAGCCGTGTCTATGCATAGATGGTTGCACGAGTAGAACACAATGGTTTTGTGGGCGTTGATGCTCTTGTTATCTTTAGTTTGAGTACTTTGCATCTTTGTGGCATAGTGGGATGAAGCGGCTCGGACTAACTTTACATGACCGCGTTCATGAGACTTGTTCCTCGTTCGACATGCAACTTGTATTGCATAAGAGGCTTTGTGGGTGTCTGTCTCTCCTACTATAGTGAAGATTCAATTTACTCTTCTATTGAAAACATTAGTATCAACGTTGTGGTTCATGTTCGTAGGTAGATTAGATCTCTCTCGAAAACCCTAAACCACGTAAAATATGCAAACCAAATTAGAGACGTCTAACTTGTTTTTGCAGGGTTTGGTGATGTGATATGGCCATAATGTGATGATGAATATGTATGAGATGATCATTATTGTATTGTGGCAACCGGCAGGAGCCTTATGGTTGTCTTTAAATTTCATGTTGAGTAGTATTTCAAAGTAGTTGTAATAGTTGCTACATGGAGGACAATCATGGAGACGGCGCCATTGACCTTGATGCTACGCCGACGATGATGGAGATCATGCCCGAGGATGATGGAGATCATGTCCGTGCTTTGGAGATGAAGATCAAAGGCGCAAAGACAAAAGGGCCATATCATATCACATATGAACTGCATGTGATGTTAATCCTTTTATGCATCTTATTTTGCTTAGATCGCGACGGTAGCATTATAAGATGATCCCTCACTAAAATCTCAAGATAATAAAGTGTTCATCCTTAGTAGCACCGTTGCCAAGACTTGTCGTTTCGAAGCATCTCGTGATGATCGGGTGTGATAGAATCAACAAGT
This sequence comes from Lolium perenne, assembly GCF_019359855.2. Taxonomy (NCBI): domain Eukaryota; kingdom Viridiplantae; phylum Streptophyta; class Magnoliopsida; order Poales; family Poaceae; genus Lolium; species Lolium perenne. The sequence continues at coordinate 139,559,995 of NC_067248.2, read as the reverse complement.
GCATACAACGGGTGCAAGACAGTTTTGCACATGCGGATACTAAGGTGGCCTTGACGAGCCTAGCATGTACAGACATGGTCTCGGAACACGTGATACCGAAAGGTAGAGCATGAATCATATGGTTGATATGATGAACACTTTGAGTGTTCGCCATTGAAATCACACCTTGTCTCGTGATGATCGGACATAGGTGCGGTGGATTTGGTTCGTGTGATCACTAAGACAATGCGAGGGATATTGTTTTGAGTGGGAGTTCACCTAGATTTTTAATTATGTTGAATTAAAATTTGAACTCAATTTGTCATAAACTTAGTCTAAACTTTTGCAAATATATGTTGTAGAGATGGCGTCCCCAATCAATTTTAACCAGTTCCTAGAGAAAGAAAAACTTAAGAGCAACGGTAGCAACTTCACCGACTGGTTCCGTCATGTGAGGATCTTCCTCTCTGGCGGAAATCTGCAATATGTGCTTGATGCACCGCTAGGTGACCCTCCTGTAGAAACTGAAACCGATGAAGTAAAAGCTGTTTACGAGACTCGGAAAATACGGTACTCTCAAGTTCAGTGTGCCATCCTATGCAGTCTGGAATCCGATCTTCAAAAACGTTTTGAGCACCACGATCCTCATGAGTTGATGAAAGAGCTGAAAGCTATTTTTGAGACTCATGCGGCCGTGGAATACTATGAAGCATCGAAACATTTCTTCAGCTGCATGATGGAAGAAGGCAGCTCCGTTAGTGAGCACATGCTCGCCATGACCGGGCATGCGAAGAAACTCAGTGACTTGGGAATAGTGATTCCTAACAGACTGGGGATTAATCATGTCCTTCAATCACTGCCACCAAGTTACAAGAACTTTGTGATGAACTACAATATGCAGAACATGAACAAGGAGTTACCTGAACTCTTTGTCATGCTAAAAGCTGCTGAGATTGAGATCAAGAAAGAGCACCAAGTGTTGATGGTCAACAAGACCACCAGTTTCAAGAAACAGGGCAAGTCTAAGGGAAAATTCAAGAAGGGTGGCAAGAAAGCTGCCACGCCTCCTATGAAACCTAGGAACGGCCCTAAGCCTGATGCTGAGTGCTATTACTGCAAGGAGAAGGGACACTGGAAGCGTAATTGCTCCAAGTATCTGGCCGATCTGAAGAGCGGCCTTGTCAAGAAGAAGAAAGAAGGTATATCTGATATACATGTTATAGATGTTTATCTCACTGGTTCTCGTTCTAGTACCTGGGTATTTGATACTGGTTCGGTTGCTCATATCTGTAACTCAAAACAGGAACTAAAGAATAAACGAAGACTACTGAAAGATGAAGTGACGATGCGCATTGGAAATGGATCCAAAGTCGATGTGATCGCTGTCGGCACACTTCCTCTACATCTACCTTCGGGATTAGTTTTAAGCCTAAATAATTGTTATTTTGTACCCGCGTTGAGCATGAACATTATATCTGGATCTTGTTTAATGCAAGACGGTTATTCATTCAAGTCTGAGAATAATGGTTGTTCTATTTTTATGAATAATATCTTTTATGGTCGGAAAGCACCACAAAATAATGGCTTATTTCGTTAGATCTCGATAGTAGTGATACACATATACATAACATTGATGCTAAGCGAATTAAATTGAATGATAATTCTACTTATATGTGGCACTGCTGCCTTGGTCATATTGGAGTGAAACGCATGAAGAAACTCCATACTGATGGATTACTTGAATCACTTGACTTTGAGTCACTTGGTAGATGCGAAGCATGTCTAATGGGAAAAATGACAAAGACTCCATTTTCTGGTATGATGGAGCGAGCTACTGACTTATTGGAAATCATACATACCGATGTGTGTGGACCAATGAGCGTAGCATCGCGCGGTGGTTATCATTATGTTCTAACCTTCACAGATGATCTGAGTAGATATGGGTATATCTATTTCATGAAACATAAATCCGAAACTTTCGAGAAGTTTAAGGAATTTCAAAGTGAAGTAGAAAATCAACGTAACAAGAAGATTAAATTTCTACGATCTGATCGTGGAGGTGAATATCTGAGTTATGAGTTTGGCATGCATTTAAAGAAATGCGGAATACTTTCACAATTGACACCGCCGGGAACACCTCAACGTAACGGTGTGTCCGAACGTCGTAATCGAACTCTCTTAGATATGGTTCGTTCTATGATGTCTCTTACTGATTTGCCATTATCATTTTGGAGTTATGCATTAGAGACAGCCGCATTCCCTTTAAATAGAGCACCATGAAAATCCGTAGAAACGACACCGTATGAATTATGGTTTAATAAGAAACCTAAGTCATCGTTCTGAAAGTTTGGGGTTGCGAAGCCTATGTAAAGAAGTTACAACCGGACAAGCTAGAACCCAAAGCGGAGAAATGCGTCTTCATAGGATACCCTAAGGAAACTATAGGGTATACTTTCTATCACAAATCCGAAGGCAAAATCTTTGTTGCTAAGAACGGAACCTTTCTTGAGAAAGAATTTCTCACTAAAGAAGTGACTGGAAGAAAAGTAGAACTCGATGAGATTGATGAATCTATACTCGTTGATCAGAGTAGCGCATAGATCGAAGTTGTACCTGTACCGCCTACACCGGCAACAGAGGAAGCTAATGATAATGATCATGAAACTTCGAACGAGGAAACTACTAAACCTCGCAGATCGACAAGGGAGCGTACCACTCCTGATTGGTATGATCCTTGTCTAAATGTCATGATTGTGGATAACAATGATGAGGACCCTGCGACGTATGAATAAGCGATGATGAGCCCAGATTCCAATAAATGGCAAGAAGCCATGAAATCCGAAATGGGATCCATGTATGATAACAAAGTATGGACTTTGGTAGACTTACCTGATAGCCGAAAGGCTGTCGAGAATAAATGGATCTTCAAGAGAAAAACAGATGCTGATGGTAATATTACTGTCTATAAAGCTCGACTTGTCGCAAAGGGTTTCCGACAAATTCAAGGAGTTGACTACGATGAGACTTTCTCACCTGTAGCGAAGCTAAAATCTGTGAGGATTTTGTTAGCAATAGCTGCATTTTTCGATTATGAGATTTGCGCATGGATGTCAAAACTGCGTTCCTTAATGGAGACATTGAGGAAGAGTTGTATATGGTACAACCCAAAGGTTTTGTCGATCCTAAAAATGCTGACAAAGTATGCAAACTTCAGCGTTCAATCTATGGACTGAAGCAAGCATCGAGAAGTTGGAACCGACGCTTTGATAAGGTGATCAAAGACTTCGGGTTTATACAGTGTCATGGAGAGGCCTGTATTTACAAGAAAGTGAGTGGGAGCTCTATAGCATTCCTGATATTATATGTAGATGACATATTATTGATCGGGAATGATATAGAACTATTAAGCAGTGTTAAAGGTTATTTGAATAATAGTTTTTCAATGAAAGACCTTGGTGAAGCATCGTATATATTAGGCATCAAGATTTATAGAGATAGATCAAGACGCCTAATAGGGCTATCACAGAGTACATATCTGGACAAGATTCTAAAGAAGTTTAGAATGGACGAAAGTAAGAAAGGGTTCTTACCTATGTTACCAGGCAAGGTCTTGAGTAAGACTCAAGGACCGGCTACGGCAGAAGAAAGAGAAAGGATGAGTAATATCCCCTATGCCTCGGCAGTAGGATCTATCATGCATGCCATGCTATGTACTAGCCGGATATAGCACATGTTGTTAGTTTGACTAGCAGATATCAAAGTGATCCAGGAATGGACCACTGGACAGCGGTCAAGAATATCCTGAAGTACTTGAAAAGAACTAAGGATATGTTTCTTTGTTATGGAGGTGACCAAGAGCTCGTTGTAAACGGTTACACCGATGCAAGTTGGAACACTGATCCTGATGACTCTAAGTCACAACTGGTACGTGTTTATATTGAATGGTGCCGCAGCAAGTGGGCAAGCTCAAGCAAAGGCACGGTGGCGAAGTCTTCAACAGAATCGTAGTACATAGCGGCTTCGAGGCTTCATCGAAGCGGTATGGATGAAGAGGTTCATTGTAGAGCTCGGTGTGGTTCCTAGTGCATTGGACCCATTAATCATATACTGTGATAACATGGGTGCCATCGCCAATGCACAAGAGCCAAGGTCACACAAGAGGCTGAAGCATATCAAGCTGCGTTACCACTCGATTCGCGAGTACATCGAAGATGGAGAAGTAAAGATTTGCAAAGTACACACTGATCTGAATGTAGCAGATCCGTTGACTAAAGCTCTCCCTAGGGCAAAGTATGACCAACACCAGAATGCCATGGGTGTTAGGTATATTACAATGTAATCTAGATTATTGACTCTAGTGCAAGTGGGAGACTGAAGGAGATATGCTCTAGAGGCAATAATAAAGTGGTTATTATTTATATCTTTATGTTTATGATAAATGTTTATATATCATGCTATAATTGTATTAACCGAAACATTAGTACATGTGTGATATGTAGACAACAAGAAGTCCCTAGTATGCCTCTTAAACTAGCTTGTTGATTAATGGATGATTAGTTTCATAATCATGAACATTAGATGTTATTAATAACAAGGTTATATCATTATATGAATGATGTAATGGACACACCCAATTAAGCGTAGCATAAGATCTCGTCATTAAGTTATTTGCTATAAGCTTTCGATACATAGTTACCTAGTCCTTATGACCATGAGATCATGTAAATCACTTATACCGGAAAGGTACTTTGATTACATCAAACGCCACTGCGTAAATGGGTGGTTATAAAGGTGGGATTAAGTATCCGGAAAGTATGAGTTGAGGCATATGGATCAACAGTGGGATTTGTCCATCCCGATGACGGATAGATATACTCTGGGCCCTCTCGGTGGAATGTCGTCTAATGTCTTGCAAGCATATGAATAAGTTCATAAGAGACCACATACCACGGTACGAGTAAAGAGTACTTGTCAGGAGACGAGGTTGAACAAGGTATAGAGTGATACCGAAGATCAAACCTCGGACAAGTAAAATATCGCGTGACAAAGGGAATTGGTATCGTATGTGAATGGTTCATTCGATCACTAAAATCATCGTTGAATATGTGGGAGCCATTATGGATCTCCAGATCCCGCTATTGGTTATTGGTCGGAGTGAGTACTCAACCATGTCCGCATAGTTCACGAACCGTAGGGTGACACACTTAAAGTTGGATGTTGAAATGGTAGAACTTGAATATGGAATGGAGTTCGAATATTTGTTCGGAGTCCCGGATGAGATCCCAGACATCACGAGGAGTTCCGGAATGGTCCGGAGAATAAGATTCATATATAGGATGTCATTTTATGTGAATTAAAATGACGCGGAAGGTTCAATGGAAGGTTCTAGAAGGTTCTAGAAAAGTCCGGAAGAAACCACCAAGGAAGGTGGAGTCCACATGGGACTCCACCTCCATGGCCGGCCAACCCTAGTGGGGGAGGAGTCCCAAGTGGACTCCCCCTTAGGGGGCCGACCACCCCCCCCATATGGGAGGTGGAACTCCCACCTCTAGTGGGAGTCCTAGCTTGGGTAGGTTTCCCCACCATATGGAAGGTTTTTGGTTCGGGTCTTATTCGAAGACTTGGAGACCAACACTTGGGGTTCCACCTATATAATGAGGGGCCACGGGGAGGGGGCCGGCCACCCAAGAACCACAAGGTGGCCGCACCCCTATAGTGGCCGGCGCCCCCCTCTCCCCAAACCCTAGCGGCCTCTCTCCTCCACCACATCCCGCACGCTTAGCGAAGCTCCGCCGGACTTCTCCACCACCACCGACACCACGCCGTCGTGCTGTCGGATTCAAGAGGAGCTACTACTTCCGCTGCCCGCTGGAACGGGGAGGTGGATGTCGTCTTCATCAACAACCGAACGTGTGACCGAGTACGGAGGTGCTGCCCGTTCGTGGCGCCAGAAGCGATCGTGATCAAGATCTTCTACGCGCTTTTGCATGCGGCAAGTGAACGTCTACCGCAGCAACAAGAGCCTACTCTTGTAGGCTTTGGAATCTCTTCAAGGGTGAGACTCGATAAACCCCTCGTTGCTACCGTTTTCTAGATTGCATCTTGGCTTGGATTGCGTGTTCGCGGTAGAAATTTTTTTGTTTTCTATGCTACGTTATCCTACAACTTTTCCTACACCATTTACTTTATTATTAGTAATAGGAGGGTGGCTAGCATTTGACACTTCATTAGTACTGGTGGTGGTGATGGTGTAGACTTTAGTCAAATTATTATTTCTAGCAATTTCATCTTCTCCTTCCCACCTAGTATGCAATTCCGCTAACATCTAAACATTTTCATCAATTCTAACTTGAATGGCATTTGCAGTAGCAAAGGGATTTTCATCCGTAGTTATAGGTTTAGCATCCATTTTATTAATCAAAGAAGTTTGTGCTTATGACAAAGAGGAAATACTTGTTTCAACATTTAAAATCTTGACTTGCAAACAAGAAATTTCCCTATTTAAATTCTCAAGTTGACGACTATTATTTTTCAACATACCAGATTGTTCTTCCATGGTTTTAGTAAACACTTTATTTTTCTCATATTGCATTTGCATACAGTTCTTAGTGGCCTTTTCAACTTTTAAAATCTTTTCCTCACTAGGAATAGATCTACCATAATAACCATTGCCACTATTAGGAGGATATGGCATATAATTGTTGCTACCAAAATTATTCCTATAAGCATTGTTATTGAAATTGTTGCTTTTAATAAAATCCACATCAAGATGCTCTTCTTGAGCAACCAAAGAAGCTAACGGAATATTATTTGGATCAACATGTGCTTTACCATTAATAAGCATAGACATAATAGTATCAATCTTATCACTCAAGGAGGAGGATTCTTCGACAGAATTTACCTTCTTACCTTGTGGAGCTCTCTCGGTGTGCCACTCAGAATAATTTATCATCATATCATCAAGTAATTTAGTTGCAGCCCCTAAAGTAATGGATATAAAGGTACCTCCAGCAGCTGAATTCAGGAGATTTCTTGAAGAAAAATTTAGTCCTGCATAAAAAGTTTGGATGATCATCCAAGTAGTCAGTCCATGAGTGGGACAATTCTTTACCAAAGATTTCATTTTTCCCAATCTTGAGCAACATCTTCATTATCAAATTATCTAAATTTCATTATGTCGCTTCTCAAAGATATAATCTTAGCAGGAGGATAATATTTTCCAATAAAAGCATCATTGCATTTAATCCAAGAATCAATACTATTTCTAGGCAAAGATGGAAACCAATCTTTAGCTCTCCCTCTCAAAGAGAAAGGAAACAATTTCAGTTTTATAATGTCACCACCTATACCCTTATATCTTTACATCTCGCAAAGTTCAACAAAATTATTAAGGTGAGAAGCGGCATCTTTAGTACTAAAACCAGAAAATTACTCTTTCATGACAAGATTTAATAAAGCAGGTTTAATTTCATAGAAGACTGAGCAGGTGGAGCAATAGGTGTACCAATAAAATCATTATTGTTGGTGCTAGTAATGTCACACAACTTATTATTTTCAGCGGAACCTATTTTAGAAAAATTAAAACTAAGCAACAAAAATAACAGCTATAATAGAAACTAATTTTTTTATGTTTTTGATATAAAGACAACTATAAAAGTAAATTATTTTTTGTGTTTTTAATATAATGAAAGCAAACAAAACAAAAATAAAGTAAACTAAGCAAACTATAACAAAGTAAAGAGATTGGAGATGAGAGACCCCCCTTGCAGAAATCCTCTTTCTCACCGGCAATGGCGCCAGAAAACAGCTTGATGGCGTGTGCTCGTTGTACGCAGACACGCTGTTGGGGAACTCCAAGAGGAAGGTGTGATCAGAACAACAGAAAGTTTTCACTCAGTACGAAACCAAGGTTTAATCGACCAGTAGGAGAAAGGCGTGACTTCTGAATGTGTTGCTGGCTGACTAGTGGCAGGGCGCACTACGAGCGTCAGCAACAATGTGGAACCTGCACATAACTCAACCAAAGTACTTTGCGCCAACTTACAGTGAGGTTGTCAATCTCACCGATTTGCTGAACACAAAGTATTAGACGTATCGAATGGAAGGAGATGTTTTTAAAAAGTAAACAGAACAGGATTGCAGTTGAATTTATCAGTAAAGTAAATAGGACCAGGGTCCACAATTCAGTAGAGGTGTCTCTCCATAAAGAAATAGCATGTTGGGTGAACAAATTACAGCTAGGCAATTGACAGAATATCGACCATATATGACAAGATGATTACTATGATATTTGGTATTGGGTATTACAACATAATACATAGACCGTAATCCAACTGCGTCTATGGATAATAATCCACCTTCAGGTTAGCGTCCGCACCTCTTCCAGTATAAAGTTGCAAGAAACAGACTATCGCATTAAGCAATGTGTGTAAAGTAAACAATATAATTACCCTCGGATCAAACATTGTTGTTTCTCCCTAATAGCAACATCACATCTAAAATCTTAGAAGTTATAAATTCATTCTCCCAGAAAACTAGAGGTATGAACCTACTATTGAGCATAAATACCCCCTCTTGGAGTCACAAGTATCCACCTGGCCAGAGTTTGTACTAGCAATGGAGAAAATGCAAGATCACAAATAACATATGACATGAATATATAATCAATCTCAATATAGTATTCAATATTCATCGGATCCCAGCAAACCAAACATATAGGATTACATAAAGATAATCTTGATCATGTAGGGCAGCTCACAAGATCGATACATGGAGCACAAAGTGAAGAAAACAACCATCTAGCTACTACTATGGACCCATAGTCCATGGATGAACTACTCACGCATCACTTCGGAGGTGGGCATGGCGATGTAGATGCCTACGGCGATGATTTCCCCCTTCGGCAGGGTGCCGGGAAGAGCTTCAGAACCCCCCGAGATGGGTTCAGCGATGGCAGCCACGAAAAAACTTTTCATGGATGGAGGCTCGGGTATCCACGGTTTTCCCGAGAAGATGTATAAATAGGCGGAGGAATTAGGTCGGTGGCGCTCCTGGTGGCCCCACACCTACCCTAGGCGCGGGCCAAGCCTAGGCTGCGCCTAGGGGTGGTCTGGGCGCCCTGGTGCGCCTCTTCGTCCCCCCTTCGGACTTCATCTTCATTTTGGTAAAATATTTACTTCGGCTTTTGTTTCGTCCAATTCCGAGAATATTTCCTATACAACTTTTCTGAAATACAAAACAACAGAAAACATGGAACTAGCACTGTGGCATCTTGTTAATAGGTTAGTGCCGGAAATCATGTTAAAGTGCAACGAAGTGTAAAGAAAACATATATGAAATGGTGTAAAACAAACATGGAGCATCAGAAATTATAAATATGTTTGAGACGTATCAACGCGTGCCAACCAATCGTCGCGGTTGGTTTAGGGGTGGGGGGGTAACATGAAGCAGGTACGCGATAACGCAGAGAGCCTCGGCTGCAACAGGACGCTCCCCGGAGCCCCCGAGCCCCGACGAGGGAAGGCCGGAGGTGCCGGATGCTGTAAGCGGAGTCCGGAGGGAGATGGCTGGTGCAGACCGGACCTCGGCGGTACTGCGGCGTTGTACACGCTGTCTCCAAACACTGGCCATGTTGTTGTAGAGCCTGAGGCGAGCTTTAGCCCACTACCTGGCACGCCAGATGTCGGGGTTTCAGTATCGCAAAGTAACACGGGTACCTCGGTGAGACCCTTGAGATCGTCAAACCACAGGGGTAGAAACGTAGAAGCAACACTGCAAGCTCAACAAATCCATGGTGACGCCGAAGGGAAGTGCGGCCCGCATGACAAAGAGAGAGAGATAGTTATCCTGTATCAGGGCCCTCGTGGTGAGTGATACGTCTCCGACGTATCGATAATTTCTTGTGTTCCATGCCACATTATTGATGTTATCTACATGTTTTATGCACACTTTATGTCATATTCGTGCATTTTCTGGAACTAACCTATTAACAAGATGCCGAAGTGCCAGTTCCTGTTTTCTGCTGTTTTTGGTTTCAGAAATCCTAGTAACGAAATATTCTCGGAATCGGACGAAATCAACGCCCAAGTTCCTATTTTCACCGGAAGCATCCAGAACACCCGGGAAGGACCAGAGGGGGGGGCACTGGGCTCCCAGACCATAGGCCGGCGCGGCCCAGGCCCTGGCCGCGCCGCCCTACGGTGTCGTCGCCCCTTCTACCCTCCTGCGCCGCCTCTTTGCCTATATAAAGCCCCTGGATCGAAAACCCTGATACGATTGACGAAACCCACAGAAACCTTCCAGAGCCGCCGCCATCGCGAAGCCAAGATCTGGGGGACAGGAGTCTCTGTTCTGGCACGCTGCCGGAACGGGGAAGTGCCCCCGGAAGGCTTCTCCATCGACACCGCTGCCATCTCCACCGCCATCTTCATCACCGCTGCTGCTCCCATGAGGAGGGAGTAGTTCTCCATCGAGGCTCGGGGCTGTACCGGTAGCTATGTGGTTCATCTCTCTCCTATGTACTTCAATACAATAATCTCATGAGCTGCCTTACATGATTGAGATTCATATGATGATGCTTGTAATCTAGATGTCATTATGCTAGTCAAGTGAGTTTTACTTATGTGATCTCCGGAGACTCCTTGTCCCACGTGTGTAAAGGTGACAGTGTGTGCACCGTGTGGGTCTCTTAGGATATATTTCACAGAATACTTATTCACTGTTGAATGGCATAGTGAGGTGCTTATTTATATCTCTTTATGATTGCAATGTGTTTGTATCACAATTTATCTATGTGCTACTCTAGCAATGTTATTAAAGTAGTTTTATTCCTCCTGCACGATGTAATGGTGACAGTGTGTGCATCCGTGTTAGTACTTGGTTTATGCTATGATCATGATCTCTTGTAGATTATGAAGTTAACTATTGCTATGATAGTATTGATGTGTACTATTCCTCCTACATATGCATGAAGGTGACAGTGTGCATGCTATGTTAGTACTTGGTTTAGTCTTTTGATCTATCTTACACTATAAGGTTACTTAAATATGAACATTTAATTGTGGAGCTTGTTAACTCCGGCATTGAGGGTTCGTGTAATCCTACGCAATGTGTTCATCATCCAACAAGAGTGTAGAGTATGCATTTATCTATTCTGTTATGTGATCAATGTTGAGAGTGTCCACTAGTGAAAGTGTAATCCCTAGGCCTTGTTCCTAAATACTGCTGAGTTACTTCGCTTGTTTCTTGTTTTCTTTGCGTTACTACTGCTGCAATACTACCACCATCAACTACACGCCAGCAAGCTATTTTCTGGCACCGTTGCTACTGCTCATATTTATTCATACCACCTGTATTTCACTATCTCTTCGCCGAACTAGTGCACCTATTAGGTGTGTTGGGGACACAAGAGACTTCTTGCTTTGTGGTTGCAGGGTTGCATGAGAGGGATATCTTTGACCTCTTCCTCCCTGAGTTCGATAAACCTTGGGTGATCCACTTAAGGGAAAACTTGCTGCTGTTCTACAAACCTCTGCTCTTGGAGGCCCAACACTGTCTACAGGAAAAGGAGGGGGAAGTAGACATCAGTGAGGTAAAACCCCTACATCATGCCTTGTGTGGTATTGATATCTCTCCGAGAGGGAGGATGGTGTTCACAAGGTGTTGGTTTGGTGAGCTCCTTCCTAGATGTAGATCTGATCTGCTCTAGGTAGAAGACGATGGTATCTAAATGGTATCAAGTGAGGATCGTCCAGAAGATCCCTTCTACTAGGTTGTTGCCTCCCTTTTTATAGCGGCACTAGCCCTCTTCAAGGAAACTTGGTAGATGGGTAACCACATGCATGCCCAAGGAAGATGACAGCTCTCCCTAGCTAAGCCGATGGACTTTGTCCATGGCCACACAAAAATCCTTGGTCCATAGGGAGTGGTTGTGGATGTTGACATTCCTTGTACTTTCACCGTCCCCCCCAAACCTTTATGGAAAGTGGGCAACGGCCATCATGCTTTATACAGGCAAACTTGGAGCTTCTCTTATCTTCTGGGATGTGTCACTTCTTGCATCATGCACCTTGTCTCCATCCCTATGCAGGTGGCTTGCGGAGGGGTCTTGTGCAGCATCTCCTGGCGCGCCCCATCACGGAGGGACACTACGCAAGGCCTTGACGTTGCTTGAAACGCCCAAGTCCTGGACCCCTTGCGAAGGGTCCTTCACTAGGTATCCCCCCCCCCCTCGCGGAGGCCTCCTGACCCACGGGGAGAAAGGCCTTCTTCCTTGTAGATGGGCCGCCACGGGAGCCCAGCAGGAGGTGTAGCGTGGTACCCTCGGTTCCACAACACCAACAAGAAGGTTGATGGTAATGTGGATCATTTTAAAGCTCTTCTTGTTGCTAAGAGGTTCAAGCAACGATATGGCATCAACTTTGAGGACACATTTAGTCATGTGGTTAAGGCAGCTATTATCCGTTTGGTTCTTGCTCTGGTTGTGTCTCATAAATGGCACCTACGACAACTAGATGTGAAGAACGTGTTCTCACATGGTGTTCTTGAAGAAGAGATCTATATGCGACAGCCTCCTGGTTATGAGAATCATGGTCGTATGGGACATATTTGCAAGCTGGATAAAGCTCTCTATGGGTTGAAATAGGTTCTCGTGCTTGGTATGCACGGTTGAGCTCTAAGTTTCATGATCTTGGTTTTTCTGCATTCAAGGCTAACACCTCGCTCTTTTTCTACAATAAAGTGAGAGTGTCTATCTACATGCTTATTTATGTTCATGACATTGTTGTAGTCAGCTCTTCTAGATCAGCGGTTGATGCTTTGCTTCATGATCTTGGTATTGTTAGAGGAATATGCGTGTTGTATTACCAGGGGCCAAAGGCCACAATATATAGTACATGTACAGGTGCAAATATGCAGGAAGCCCCCTAACATATGGGGAAACTACAATATACAGATATATACTCTAACACCCCCCCGCAAACTCATGGTGGATCCACAACACTGAGTTTGGAGAGTAAAAAGTCATGCTGCGCTCGAGTTTGTGCCTTTGTAAAGAAATCCGCCAACTGTAAATCTGAAGGCACATAATGAACCGCAACAACCTCATCCTGCACCTGAGCACGTGTATAAAAAGCATCAACACCAATATGCTTGGTCAGCTCATGCTTGACCGGATCACGTGCAATACTGATAGCACTGTCTTGTCAGACAAAAGTGGAGTGGGTGTCGTAACAGAGACCCCAAAATCTGCAAGCAACCACCGTAACCAGGTCACCTCAGCAATCAACAAAGCCATAGCCCGTAGCTCAGCCTCAACACTCAAACGAGAAACCGCTACCTGTTTCTTCGTCTTCCAAGCAACAAGCGAACCACCAAGAAACACACAGTAAGCAGAAAGTGAACGACGATCCGTAGGATCACTCGCCCACGTAGCATCCGAGTAGCACTGGAGCTGGAGAGAGCTAGAACGAGGAAAGAAAAGGCGACGAGTGATCGTGCCACGAAGGTAACGAAGAACACGGAGGAGATGACTGTAGTGAACAGTGGTAGGAGCTGAGACAAACTGACTCAGAATATGAACAGGATAAGAAATATCAGGACGAGTGACAGCAAGATAAACAAGACTCCCAACAAGATGACGATAACGTGTGGGATCAGGAAGAGGATCACCATCAGTAGGACGAAGCTTAACATTAAGCTCCATAGGAGTATCAACCGTGCGCTCATCCCCAAGAGCAGCACGAGCAAGAAGATCCTGAATGTACTTCTCCTGAGAGATAGAAAAGCCATCAGAAGTGGAGGAAACCTCAATCCCAAGAAAATAGCGAAGAGGACCAAGATCAGTCATGAGAAACTGATCACGAAGACGAGCCTTTACAAAGGCAATATACTCAGGATCATCACCAGTAATGATCATATCATCAACATAGAGAAGGAGAAGGGTGCATCCACGAGGAGAAGTGTGAACGAAAAGTGCTGGATCATGAAGACTAGGAGAGAAACCAGCAGCGGTCACCACAGAGGCAAAGCGCTCAAACCAGGCACGAGGGGCCTGTTTGAGACCATAGAGAGAACGTCGAAGACGACAAACCATCCCATCTGGAACAGAATACCCAGGAGGAGGCTGCATGTAAACCTCCTCACTCAACTCGCCATTAAGAAAAGCATTCTGAACATCAAGCTGGGAGACAGACCAGCGGCGAACAGAGGCAACAACAAGAAGGGTACGCACAGTAGTCATATGAGCCACAGGGGCAAAAGTCTCATCATAGTCACGGCCGTGCTCCTGCTGAAAACCACGAGCCACAAGACGCGCTTTATAGCGCTCAAGAGATCCATCAGAGTGAGTCTTAATTTTATAGACCCACTTACACGTGATGGGACGAACACCAGAAGGGGAAGAAACAAGATCCCAAGTGCCAGTGCGCTCAAGCGCAGCGATCTCCTCAGCCATGGCAAGCTGCCATTCAGGATGACGCTCGGCATCCCGATAAGAAGTCGGCTCGGAAACGACAGAGAGACCATACTGACTAGGAGAGTAACGAACTGGAGCACGACGCTGACGAACAGGCCGAGAAGGGGGAAGGTCATCTGCAGAAGACAAGTCATCAGAAGAAGAGGAAGAAGGGACAGAATCGGAAGGAGCCGAAGCCGGAGAACGAGGAGTACTAGGTGGACTAGACGAACGAGAGGATGGCGTCGAAGGGGGCGCATCAGAAGTAGGAGGGAGGGGAGGAGGGACAGCAGGGGGTGCATCCGGAAAAAGAAGAAAAGAGATATCATCCACCGGGTAAGTACCCGAGGTGGGGCGAGGATAGAAGGGACGCGTCTCATCAAATGTGACGTCACGAGAGATGCGCATCCGACGACCAACGGGGTCCCAACAGCGATAGCCCTTATGCTCATCACTGTATCCGAGAAAAACATACTCAACAGACTGAGCGGTCAGTTTGGTGCGTTCGCGAGGAAGCAGAAGGACATAGCAGACGCAACCAAATGAACGGAGAGTCGAGTAGTCTGGAGAAACACCAGAGAGACGCTCGAGAGGAATGCCACCCTGTAGAGCAGCGGAAGGCTGAATGTTAATGAGGTGGGCCGACGTAGCGACAGCCTCAGCCCAGAAATGTGGCGGAAGAGAAGAGGCAATCATCATAGCACGGGTGGTCTCAAGAAGATGACGATGCTTACGCTCGGCGACGCCATTTTGAGCATGCGCGCCGGGACAAGAAAACTGAGCGAGGGTGCCCTCCTCAGCAAGGACACCACGAAGGTGCTGAGAGATATACTCACCAGCAGAATCAGCACGGAACACGCGAATGGGTGAGGAATATGCGTATTGTATTACCAGGGGCCAAAGGCCACAATATATAGTACATGTACAGGTGCAAATATGCAGGAAGCCCCTAACATATGGGGAAACTACAATATACAGATATATACTCTAACAGGTATGTCATTTGCTCTAAAGGATTTAGGTGAATTGCACTGTTTTCTTGGCATACATGTACAGAAGACTTCCTATCATATTCTCCTCCCAGATCAGAAGTACGCACATGATTTTCTTACACGTGTCAATATGCAGTCATGCAAAGTAGTTGATACACCTTTGCCAGTGCCAGTGAAGTTATATATCCATAATTGATGGTATACTAACTTAAGAAGTGACGATTCTACTCATTATAGAAGAATTGTTGGAGCATTGCAGAGGCATTGTTCGCCACCGACAAGCTGGAGCACCGGCGCACAACGGCACGCAGCTGCGTCACCAGGCACTGCTCCCTATCCATCTCCCTAAACACCGCTGCCGACCGGTCATCGTTGTCGCAGACAAGCGTCATCTTAGCTGCTGCTTCCGCTGCTGTCGGTTTAATTTGGTTATCATCTTATGGTCAATGTCGTTTGTGTTCACCTGCGATGCTATCAAATTAAACAAGTCTGGCTAGTAATCCGTCGTGTTCGACCAAGCCAGTTAATCGTGTATAACTATATATTGTCATTTTCCCATGAAGAAACACATGCCGTTTCAGGCCGGTAGCTTAATTGCTGTATGCATCTGCCCGGCTGTAGCTTAATTGTTGTATACTTCATGAAGAAACAAATACGCACCATAATACGTACGATAAGGGAATACTTCGCTCCGGAAAAAAAGGATCGCACGAGGCGACCCAGGAGGCGAACGAGGGTTCCCTTGCGTGCCGCCGGCGGCGCCGCCGGTTACATCTCTCTCCGTCGGCCGCTCCGGCGGCGGGAGGAGGGGGAACCTCGGGTCTATCCGTTTGGTGGATGCGTGCTAGGGTTAGGGTTGTGGGAGACGCTGCCGAGGCCCTTGCGGTGGTATCGCGTCCGAATAAATTCCTCCGGGCTCCGTTCACGGTCAGACGAGGCTTCTGCCTTTGTCTAGGAGCCAGCGGGGTGGGGGATCCCCGGATCTTGTCGAGGTCGCGGGCTATGGGGTCTGGAGGTCCTTCGGCACCGGCCGGTTGGGTCCTCAGATGGGCGATGATTGCATGGAGGCGAAGACCTTTCTTCCTCCTTGCCGGTATGATTTGCTGCTGCTGTTCTTCTTCTTCCTCTGCGCTGATGCTAGAGGGAGATCCTGGTATGCCTGGGTGGATGGCCCGACCGCGGCGCTGAACCGGTCGGTTCTTTTCACGGTACTAGCCAAAGATGGCGACGGCTGCTGCAGGTGTGTTGGATTGGTGTCCATGCCTTCTCGGCGCTGGTGTCAAGGAAGGAGGAAGTAGCGTGGTGACAATTGTATCGTGGTCGAAGATGTGATGACCTGCTTGCGCTTGGTTGGGGGTCTTCTCTCAAGATTCTGGGATGATGACACAGGCTCCGGAGATCTTCATGGGTTATGGTTGTAGAGTGTTCTAGGTATTTCTTGATTTTTTGTGTTTGTGTTTCTCTGTGCTTGTAAGGGTCAACAACTTTGTATTTTTCCTGATATGAATGCAGAGAAATCTGAAAAAAGAAACGCACCATAATCGCGTCAGGCTGTGGGAGGTAAGCTCATGTCACCACAATCTCGTCACCTCATATATATGTGGCCGAGACTGACGTAAAATTGGTAAATTAGGACTCTGTCGGGTCGTCTGCAAATTCATATCGTTTTCATTCCTGAGCTCAGTCTGCAAGCGTGTGTGTGGGATGCATGGTTGGAATTATATTTTGGAGTGTACTGCAACCAACAACACGCTTATCTGTTTCTTCTTTCTTGCTTCCGATCAATCAGATTGTCAGATAAAGATGCAAGCCTGAGCTCAGTGGTATGGTACCCTTTATGTCATCAAAGACCAAACGTAAGCCCATCGACTTTGTAGAACAATGATCGAGCAATCACCGTCGAAAACACCTTCGTTCCTCAACATCTTTTGGTTCTGCTTCATAGTGATGGCTTTTTTCCAAAGTTTTAAATAGTGCGCTATCTTCCCGCTATAGCATTGATGTAGCAGATTCAGAGCACTCATGCTAACGTCATGCACTTTAAAAGTAAAAAGGGAATTATCGTTAATAGCTTGCTAAATCACGCTAAAATGCTAAATTTGGCAAGAAAATAACGATGTATCTCTCGACATGCCTAAATTTCAAGATTTGAATGTAAAAGTTTGACCTAGTTATGTAGTATGCACTTATGTCCTCCTTTTATTGCTACAACCATCACAGTTTTCTATTTAATTGAATCAGTGAATTTCTAGCCATATTCTTTCGATGATATGGCTATATGATGCCTAAGCTTTCAAATAGTTTTATTGTTTCTAGAAAAAACCCTAAATAGCCGCTATAGCTTCACTATAGCTTTATGAAAATTCTGCCGAAGCATAGCCGAGTTGGAGAAGGCCTTAAATCATTTTTTTTTTTTCGAAAAGGGGGAAAAATCGCCCCAGCTTCTGCATCCAAAGGATGCACACGGCTTTTTATTAGATTATTCATGAAGCCTTACAAGAAACAATACAAAAGATCACTCTCGAAGCAACCTAACTATACCTACAGTGAGATGTATAGGGTGACAATACACCAACTCACATCATCCAAACTAAATGCCTTCCCAAACCGCCCAATAGCAGGTGAGAAGCACATCCAGTCAAGCAGACTCTCAGCGCACGCCAACGCCCACGCCACAGGAGTTGCTTCCGCCGTCTTCCTCGACTCCATCTTCAAGAGAGATAATCGCATTAACCTTGCAAGACCTACCGTCGATGCCACCATGACGCCAGACGGCTCCACCATCCACTCCACCAACATCCGCCAACATCCAGCAGCTGCTCCAAAAACGATGCCCCAAGAGGTAGAACGACGCAGAGCGCGCCGCCATCGTCCGATCC
The DNA here is from genome assembly GCF_019359855.2 of Lolium perenne. NCBI lineage: Eukaryota > Viridiplantae > Streptophyta > Magnoliopsida > Poales > Poaceae > Lolium > Lolium perenne. Next base: position 139,541,693 of record NC_067248.2, on the reverse strand, counting down.
GGGAGACCCGGACCTAGGGTTTCCCCCGGAGCAGCACGAGTGAGAGACCGCAGACTGCGACGACGATGCCTTCAAGAAGGTAGCGGCGTGACACGTCGCCATCGTCCGCCAACCGAGGTCGGAGCACGGTTTTCACCGGCAGCCGCGCATCCCGAACCCGCCGAGTGTAGTGCCAAGACGGGCAAAGATGACGCCTTCGACAAGGTAACGACGTCGCCCGACGCCGCCATCATCCGCCAAGACCGAGGTCGAGGCTCGGTTTTCACCGGCCGCCATGACACCCCGGACTAGATCTCACCGCAACCCTGCCGCCCACACGGCCAGGGCCACGGGCCACCGCTCGCCGCGAAGAAGACGGCACCGCTGCCACCATCCGGAGCCGCCGCTCCGGCGTCCAGGGCCCCCGCCGAGACCACCACCAGCAGCCCCTCCAGCACCGAAGCCCGCCGCCATCGAGCCGCCAGATCCCGAGAGCCACCCGCCGCCACGAACGGAGGAGCGGCTGCCGGAGTCGCCGACCAAGGGGGAGACGCGTCGGGGGTGGAGAGCGTCGCCGGGCAGCGGCCTCAGCCCCGGCAAGCCCAGCCTGGCCACCTTCCTCCATGCGGCTGTGCTTGGCGCCGGGGACCGCAGCCGAGGGCCAAATCCCCGCCGCCCCCTTCACCGGCGCCGCGGCCTTTGGCCGGCAGCACCTTTTTTTTTTTTTGAACAAAGCCGGCAGCACCTCGAGGGGCGACGAGGAGGGAGAGAGGGGGAGGGCGGACGGGGCGGCGGCGGCTAGGGTTTGCCCCTCCCGGTCGCCAGGAGGAGCGACGCGAGAGGGGTCACGAGGCCTTAAATCATATAACCCTGAAGATCTCTGTTGCCAAGCTCATCGGGGTCATCGGTGGATTATCTCTCCACGGAGCTTTTGAACCTGCAGAAATTGACCAATGGCATTGTATGTATGCTGAAATAAGGGACTTTAAACCTCTGGATGCCCAGGACAGATGTCCATGTCTCTAGATCCATCGGGGTCAGTTTTCCACTCACTCCTTGTATCAGAAACTTAGCCTGGTGCGGTCAGCGCCCTTACCAAGGACATTTGGAATCTCCTTGTTGAAGATCAATCTTTTCCTCTGGAATCTGGCCAAGGTTCGTTTGTCGCCCAATGACATAATTCACAAGCGCCGGGTGCCTTCAAATATGAAGTTTCCCTTGTCAAACCAGACGACGTAGGTCACATATTCTTCAACTGTGACATGCCCCAGTTAATGTGGAACAGAGTTAGGCCATTTTGGGAATGTCCTGCAACCCATCTTCTTCACAGACATGTGCACCTTTCTTCTGGTCTATGTTGGCAAAGTTAGTGACTGAATAAGCTCTATCTCCACACATATTTCTAGCATCTTCAATGTAAGAAAAAAAATAAGTTATGCACCACACAAAAAATATCGATTGTTTTGGAATATGAATCCGATGATATATCCCTTAATTTTCTGGCATATAACACATATTTTTTTCGATAAAGAAAATATATTAATATAAAAAAGATACCAATTACACTCAGCCTCTGCGACTACGCAATACCCTAATGGTGTACGGATACCTATAAAAAAATGGTGTACGAATGCACCCAGCCAAAAAATAAAAAATAAATTTAAGAAACAAAAAGTCCCGCTACGGTGTTCCAGCCGTAGCAGCAATAATACATCCGCCACCATGATAACACACTATCCAAAAAGCAGAGCCTCCAAGAAAGAAACAGTGCACAAGCTCCGTCATCGTCCGACCAAAAGATCTTACGTTTTCACCCTAAAGATAGTCCCCGCTCTCAAAACAATGCCTTCAACAAGGTCATTGCCCGACACAACCAGTTAAGGCCAGACCATGGATTTTCATCCTAAATGTAAGACTCTGAATTTCACCTGTGTTGTCGCCCCCACTTGCATATTGTTGCTGCGAAACCTAGAACACCAAGCAAGCCCCTCAACAATACAGAGACTCGAACCTCCATTGCTAGTCCTCCAATTCGGCCTTCATGATATTCCTCGCCTCTGATTTCACCATGTACCAGAATATCATCAGATGGCAACACAAAACAGGGCTTCACGTCGCTCCCTCCAGAACTAAACGGTCGGAATAAAAACATGGGTGCGCACGACCGAATACCAACCAGATCCAGCAAACCCGAGGCAAAATATGCATTGTCCCATTCGTCAGCGGAGATTTTCGGAACTCATCACTCCAGCCAGATCAAGACAGACAGGCCTCAGGTAGGTCTTCATCTTCGCATAAGCGAGACCCGAGGACCGCCACCATCATTCAGGTCGGGCCTAGCACCGTCGACCATCCTAGGCCAGTCGAGGCAACGCGGCGAGACGCCTTGCAACCAGCCGACCGTCCACCGGCGACAACCAAGATCACAAAGAGGGAAAGGAGGAGACCGACCTAGGGCTTACACCCATCTGGTCCGTCCCAAATCGCACCTCCACCGTCGGCATGGCCCGCCGGCAGCGGCCACCACCACCATCACTAGGACGCAGCCCAGACCGGCGCCTAGGTCGTTGTCCTCTACGCCGCCGATGCCCTAGGCACGCCACCGCGCATCGAGCAGGCAGCATGACGTGGTGCCCAGCAAGCGCACCACACTCAACCGGGGAGGATCTTTCCCGCGCCGATCCACCAAGCCAGAGGATGAGTAGGCCCCGCCGCCGCTGGCAACGACCAGGCAGAGCCCGGCCGCGCCCCATGGCGGCGGCGGCTATCTAGGGTTTCCCCTGTCGGCACGCTGTGGCGAGAGGATGAAACGGGATCGCTTTCCCCATATAACACATATTCTAGGTCAAATTCTGGATCTAAAAAATAGTCCCTCCGTGTGAAAATGTAAGACTCACTTTGTTTTGCACGGTCTTTAATGCATGACTTTGACCACCAATATATAGATAAATTATATTTATGAGAATATTACATGGTTGACAAATATTTTATTTAGTACATATTTCGACTAATTTTGTGGATACATTGTAAATACGAATCATAGTCAAAGTTTTAAGCTGATGACCAGCAAAAAGTTCTGGGCGCATTACATTCTGGGACAAAGGGAGTACTTGGGAGCGTTGTATATCTTGGAGGACGGGGTAGTACTGTTTTACGAAAATTCCGATGATCTATTAATAATCATCAACAAAGAAATGCCTGAGCTGAACTAATATTACTGCTAGCTAGCATATCACCTCCCAATTAAGAAGAGAATTGTTTGAAGACCTCTAGCAGGGCCGGCACATCCAATTCCGTCTCCCACTCTGTGATACCTGCCGTTAATATTTCTGTTTTCCCAGTGCTGGGACAGTCAATATCTACAAGATTAGGCAGATGGTCGGCAATGTTGTTGTTGCTCATGATGTCGCTGGCTTTGCAGGTGTGATCACTGTAGTACACCACAGTGTATTTTGCAGCTTCATCCCCATTGGCATCTGTGGAATAATTAGCACTGCCGCCGTCTTTATCCTGCTGCTGGATTGTCTTTGTTGCCGGGCAGTTCCGTTCCGTGAAGGTGCATCTGTAGTAGCTCCTGCTTCATCACAAGTTTATGCGTAGTGTATAAGATTTGTTAGCAATTATCACCTCTCACAATTTTTGATCAATAATCAATCAATTAAGTGTTGTAGAATCAGACGTGCATGTGTTTAATTAGTTACCTAGCATGTTGGCTTCCGTTGATCTTCTTCTGCCCATATTTTCTCCACTGGTGACCGTCATAATCCGGAACATTTGTCACGAGAGATCTTGATCGCTTACCTTCATTCCTCCTACACAAGATTTCAGGTATTTGTTAGAAGTGATCTTGATCAGGAAAATATAAGATAATATCACACATAAACATGGAAGTAATTAGCTTTTCTGAACAAGTTTTTTTCTGAACAAGTTAATTTGCTCTTATTCAGTGATTCCCTATACACACACACCTTCTCTTTCGACCAGCGCTTCTACTATGCATCGTCTGTTGCTCCAATCTTTCATCCATGCCGTCATCATGGGCAGTGGTAGTGGTCGTGCTAGTACTGTTCTTCCTCACCAAGGACTTGTCGTCGACAGGCTCGAATGACACTCCACCTCGAGCACTGAAGAGCTTTGATACGACGCTGGTGTTGCAGCCGATGACGTCGTCAAAGAGCTGGAGGGCGAGTTCGGCCGACCCGATATCGACGTCGTGGAGTTGTGGAAGGATGAGCGCCCGGAGCTGGGTCACGAGCTCCTGCTGCCGCCACAGCAGCGCCTCAATCTCGGCGCCATGGCCGCTGCAGTTGATGTTGCTATGGTCCATATGCTTTGCGGTCGATTTTCCTTTCTTAGTCTACTAGGGGTGACGCTGCTCGCATCTCTTGTCAGTTATTTATATAGGAAAGAAACGGTAGTGGAATATACAGATTGATGTGAACCTTTTTCAGAACGTTGCACCAGTGAAACTGATGTGTACCTTGAGTTTAAACAACGAGTGAGGCGTCCGTTTCAGTGTGAGTGCATATGGTGTGGCAACGCGCTAGTGAGACTGGGTGAGCACGAGGGGGTGGAGCTAGTGAGACTTTTGACCGGGACGCTGTTTCGTGCCAAGCTAGGAATGTGTTCTTATCAATGAAAGAGTAAAGAAAGAACTCGATCACCTAGACCAGAGAGAACATCATTTTGACATGGACGTTATTACCGTGTGTGAACTTCATGTACCAGTGTAGCCTAGTGTTAGGTTCAGTTAGCTGTTTTTTTCCGAACTTACTGTTGTTAGATATAAAGCCTTTTTCCATCAGGTTTAGGCTCCAAGTTTCTGAACTTACTGTTGTTAGATATAGCCTTTTTCCGTCAGGTTTAGCTCCAAGTTTCCTAACAAATTTGGAGGGTTTCTTCCGCGTGACTCGGTCCGTTCGTGGGATGGCACAAACATAGTGGATGAGGGATCATGTGTTTCTTTGTATCCCTAAATAATTGTGCATTGTTTTCTTCTTGAAGATATCGTTTTGGGAGATTCCGGAGTCAGTGACGACCTAGAGAAACTAATGAGTGGGGGCAAATCAATTGAGGTGGGGCATTCCTCGCCTAAAATTTGCAGAATTTGGAAATTTTGTCTTAAATATGAACAAATACTAATGAAATTCAGATTTTTGAGTGGAGGCCTATGCCCCCACTCAGCTCTACTTGGGTCCGCCCCTGCCTGGTGTTCAGGTGTTGTCTTGGTGGTGGATGTACTATTGCTGCCAGGGCTTAAACACCCTAGCGGGACTTTTCATTTTTATGTAATTCTTCTTTATTTTTTAGTTGTGCGCATCCGTAATGCAATTAGGGTATTGCGTTGTTGCAAAGGCTGGGTGTAATTCGTATCTTCTTGATATTAATATATACTCCTTATCGAAAAAAGGAATGAGAAAACACATAAAAGTTGCAAGTTGTGCGTGGCGCAAACTTGAGTCTCTCGTTTGTTTTGCTCTACCTTGTTCTTCCTCGCCTCCGACTTGATCTGGGATAACACTTGGTATCAGAGCCAAGTTCTGTCGATCATGGTGCAAGCTGCAGGACAAGGACGCGGCAGCGGTGGGGTTCTGATACGTCTCAAATGTATCTATAATTTCTTATGTTCCATGCTAGTTTTATGATAATACCTACATGTTTTATTCACAATTTATATCATTTTGATGCATTTTCCGGTACTAACCTATTAACAAGATGCCGAAGCGCAAGTTCCTGTTTTCTGTTGTTTTTGGTTTCAGAAATCTTACACAGGAAATATTCTCGGAATTGGACGAAATAAAAGCCCACGACCCTATTTTCCACGGAGGATTCCAGAACATCGAAGAAGAGTCGGAGAGGGCCAGCAGGGGGCCACCCCATAGGGCGGTGCGGCCAGGCCCCCTGCCGCGCCCAGGTATGGGGAGCCCACCCCCTGGCTGTCAACACCCAGATTTTTAAGTCCAGATGCCTATTATGCCATTCATCGCAATCCCAGGAATATTGTTTTTGCGAGACATAATAGATTGATATCACAACACATCATTCATTACATACCATAATCGTCTTACAAATAAAGGATCACATGCTCCAGTCTCATTACAATAATAGAAGTTCTATTGATCCATTACATAACACATAGCGGAAGCGAAAGTAGCGTAGTAGTAGTCCATCTATTCCACAGGCAACTGTTGACGTCAGGAGTGATCCTAGTTGTCGTAAACGTCCTGCTGTCCTTCTTCCGGGTTCTGGTACTCTTCTTTATAGTCTGGCTATTTGAATAGCCAGGAACACAGCCATGAGTACTTTAAAGTACTCGCAAACTAATACTAAGGTAAATACTATCAACTATAGTAAGGGGGTTCTATGCTCTAGTTTCATTTGCATAAAGCCAGTTTTATTTCATAAACACTTTAATAATCAAAGCCTCTTCATTTGCTTAACTAACTCAAGTGGGAACATTAGTGTCATTCCCACCACTCAGTGGTGATTCAAAGTCAAAGTCACCTTTCAATTCAAATCATAAGTCACCATTCATATTTTTAGAAAAATTCTGATGACGGAACAGTATGGCCTTTCCAACTGTCCATAACCGCGGACGCGGCTATTCGAATAGGTTTAACTCTGCAGAGGGTGTACACTTGTGCCACAACAATTGCAATAGTTCGTCAGGGGTAACTGGCCCTGATTTATCGTACGCAGTACGCGAACTACCAATCCTAACCTTTCATTTACATATTCTAGTATAGGCACCTCTCCCCATGAGCTTGGCCTCCCAGTGAAGACACGCGGTCAGCCTGGGAACTGCACAGGGCTTGGGCCGGACATTCACCTCATTTCACGTCATTTCACATCATTCCTTTTGTTGTAGAGGCAGCCTCCGGCATAACCCCGATGACGCTTGTTTTAGAGGGAACCCATACTAAGACACATAAATTTCCAGCTAAGCCTTACCCAGATTCAGGTATTGTGGGGGTACTTGTAAAATTGGAATGGTATCGCATCCGAACCCAACCATCAGTTTTGTAAAATTCACCAAGTCATTCACAAGTCATATTCATCTTCAAAATCTTTCAATAGAATGACTCATCATTCCAAGGTTTTCAAAGTCATTTCATTTCACAAGTTCCCAACTAGAGTAGTCACTTTTAGGGTTTAGCACTAGCATCTAAGTATGAGGGGTGCTAAGTAATTTGCTTTGCTTCTAGGCTAACCTTGATACTTTTGTACTAATCCACTACTAACCAAGTGAAACATAAATCAAGAAATACTTTGATAAAACAGAAGTATGTAAAGCTTGTAAAGTAAAACTGGGAAATAGGATCATGAACATAAAATAAATGGGGGATGCCTTGCTCATGGTGAGCTTTGCACTTTGCAAGAGTATTATCTTGCCTTGGTTGAGGTGGTGGTCAAAGTTCTCTTCTCCTTCCTCTTGGTAGAAGACCTCCTCCTCTTGATAGTCTCCGGTACTAGCGTCTATAAACGAATATAGAGGATACAATCACCAAACAACACTTAAGTAGTCTTAATTAGCCTTAATGGCTCACACAATGGATCTAGCCTTATTACTTAACCTTTGTTCACCAATTATGCTAGGGTTTCCTTATTTAATATTAGGAGAATAATTTCCTCTCATTGAAAGTTGAAATTAGGGTTTCTCTTTGGTTTGGAGAAATAATTTCCTCTCATTGAATCTTCTTAAGATTTAATCTTCTCAAATAACCAGGGATGATCACATGTTGACCAGGGTCAACACTTCACACTTATCATTTGAGAAAAATGATTTAAATGAGATTCATCATCTCAGGTGATTTAAATAACTATTGCCAAATAAATATTATTCTGATTTGAATTCTACAAGTGAGAAAGTATGAGCCTAAGTAAATAAAGGTCAACACATTACTTCATATCACTTGAGAAATGATTTAAATGAGGTGCTACACCTCATAGATTTAATTTCCTAAAATTTGGATATAGTTTAAAAGGACCAGTATTGACTACATAGCCAGTATTTTGCTCCTAGCCCAAGATCATGTACAGAACCTATATCATATTTTTACATAGTAAATTAGGGTTTGTTAAATGTGAATTATTGCAATTGGATTTACTTAAAAATTCAAATTGGTTGATTTTCTAAATTTATTTGAATACTGAAAAGTATCTGAATTGTTATTTTTTCTATTTAAATTCTACACAAGCTATGAGGTTAAATTCAGTGGGGTTGGCTAGATAAATTCATAAGCTTTCTAGAACATTTTGAATCACTCAAATTGGATTTGTAGATTTTGAACTATTAAATTTATAGCACTGACCAGAATTGAATAAATGCTGAAATGGATTAATACTAAGTTTAAATGGTTGGGCTGCGCGGGAAACAGATGGGCCGAAATGTTTTAAACAGCGAAACTGGCCCAGTAACGGCGCGGGCCTGCTGACATGAGGTCCCACGCGTCAGTGGCTTAAACTCACCGAAGCGGTATCTTGCGACGTTGGCCGTCGGATTAGAGGACGATCGCACGGCTGTGGATCGTCGTCCTCGACGGGGAGAGGAGCTTGCTGCGCCGGCGAGGTAGGGGGTCGGCGGCGTGACGGAGGTTCCCGCGGGGTTCTGCTGGGTGCGAGGCGAGGTTGTCGACGACGAGGGATCGACTGGTAGCGGTGGCGGGGCTCGGGGCGGCGTGAATCGGCGACGGTGATCTGCGGGCTCCGGCGACCGTCGGCTTCAAATTGGAGCAGCTCCGGTGGAATTGGGACGAGGGAGGGGTTCGAGGAGGTCAAGGAGGAGGAGGGGAGCAGATTGTGTGAAGGAAGAAGGGGCGGGGGAGCTCTATTTATAGGAGGGTGAGGAGGCCGTGGGGTGCTATGAAGGGTCGACGACGACGAGGTCGTTCCAGGGAGCGAAGGGGCAAACTAGGGGGCGCGCGAGGTAGGCGATGACTAGGCGGAGCTAACGTGCTTGAAGGGACAGAAGAGGGAGGACGAGAGCGTGCTTGCCACGCTCGAGTGTTCTCAGTACGGGCGCGGCAGAACTTCGATCATGTCTTCGTCTACGGCGCAGGCGACGGCCAATGGCGGTGTCTGGCGAGGTACTGGAAGGGTATGGAGTGTGCACGCGCAAGTGGAGGGGAAGGGAAGTACGAGAGGCTCCATGCGAGTGGCGTACTGGCGCGTCCAGGGCGTCGTCTGGGCGCGCTCACCGCGTGCGCTGGCACGCCGTGGCGAGGTACTGGGCGCTCGCGTTCTGGCCACTGGTGTGTGTCTTCTTGCTTAGGGAGGGTACTAGCATGCTCGGTGGAGTGCAGAGAAGCTAGTTGGCAAGGTGACATGGGTAGGGGAGGACCAGAGAGAAAGTGAGGAAGAGGGGCCGGAATGGTACTTGGCATGGATGATATTTAATCATGGCATCACTTTCCTCAGGGCTGCAGGGCATAGGATTATGCAGGGATGGTACTAGAGCAACAATGATCAAAGGGAGAAAGGGGTTTAGGCAAGAATCCAGAGGTTAATAGCATGTATCAATTTTTCAGATTTGTGCACACAACATGTTTGATGAAATGGCCGCATGAAGAAAATGTTGGATTTTGGAAATATTTTTGGTGGAGCTCAATTATATAATTAATGTGAAAGATTGGTGGTGGTGGTGTTCATTTTGGAGTTGTTTTGCAAAGTTTCATATTTGGTATGATCTTCTCATAATTTCAAAGTCTCCACTTGTCACATCTCTACTGGTCAACCTGGTCAAAGTTAGGTATGGTGGTCAACATGAAAGTTGTTCACTTTGACATGGTCTTGGATGACATGGCAATAGTTGACCAAGTTTGGTTGAAGAAAAGTCAAAGCCAGAGGGGTAAAGTGAGGAACATTTTATAAAATTTCATTTTGACCATTATCACATGTATGTTGATTTCGAGATTTGCTTTGATTTGATTCTGGTTTCTTTGATGCAATTGTGTTTGTTTGTCATATATAAGTATTCTCCAAGCAATAGATCAAGCAATGGTGGCCTTTGTTGAAGATTTGCAAAATTGGCTAAGTGTGTATGTGAGTGAAATTGGGATTTTCTCACTATTTGATTTCTCTCCATTTGCTATGACTTTTGTTGACTCAAAGGTGATTCTTATTAGTTTAGAAACATTTTCAAACCATTGAAACCATTTCAAATGGTCTTGTTCAAAGATTTGCAAAAATGGCCATAACACATAAGAGGTGATGTGTCAAATTTCATTATTCTTGTAAATTGTTGATCTTGTTTTACTTGGACATGGGTTAGGGTCAATTTAGTATTATATTAGGTTGAGAGATGGTTTCACATCATTTGGTCAAGGTTTAGAGTCATAGGGCAAGAATTTGGTATTATGGCTATGTGTCACATATGCCTCTATGCATATGTTGCATTTGAGTTTTAATTTGACTTGGCTTGACCCAAATGGGTGTTGTTGAGTATTGAAAAGGTATATAGGAGTGATCCAACCATTCACAACAAGTATTAGGGTCAATATTCTTAAATTCACATATTTGATATTTTACTCTCATATGCCTCTATGGCATTTTTAGTTTCTTTTTATTTTCTTTAGAAACAACTTGGATTTGGTTTGATAAGTACTAGGTAAGGTGTGTGAAGGTTTTCCAAACCTCTAAGCAAGGTGGAAAGGTCTAGGGTAAAGATTTATAAAAATAGCCATAGGCACATATACCTTTTTCTTATTTAATTTCCTTTTATTTTATTTTAGCTAGGATGGTGAAAAGAGGGGTGAGGTTTAGGGTTTAGGATTATTTCAAAACTACTATTACAAGCAATCATGGCAATAGCACAAGAATTAAGCTAGATCACTATGTATCAAACTTAATTTAATAAAAGTTTTTGTTGGTTCCAAAATTTGGAAAAAGGGAAATTCATTGTCTTTGTTTTGAAATTTTTGGGATGTTACACTGGCTCCCCGACGCTGCATCTTCGCCTATATATTCCTTCGTATCGGAAAACCCTAGTACCAAGAGCCAAAATGCGAGAAAAGTTACTGAGGCGCCGCCGCCGTCAATCCCATCTCGGGGGATTCTGAAGATCTCCTCCGGCACCCTGCCGGAGAGGGGAATCATCACCGGAGGGCTCTACATCACCATGCCCGCCTCCGGATTGATGCGTGAGTAGTTCATCATTGGACTATGGGTCCATAGCAGTAGCTAGATGGTTGTCTTCTCCTATTATGCCATTATGTTTAGATCTTGTGAGCTGCCTATCATGATCAAGATCATCTATTTGTAATGCTACATCTTGTGTTTGTTGGGATCCGATGAATGTGGAATACTATATCAAGTTTATTATCGATCTATCATATATGTGTTGTTTATGATCTTGCATGCTCTCCGTTGCTAGTAGAGGCTCTGGCCAAGTTGATACTTGTAACTCCAAGAGGGAGTATTTATGTTAGATAGTAGGTTCATGCCTCCATTGAATCTGGGACAGCGACAGAAAGTTCTAAGGTTATGGATGTGCTGTTGCCACTAGGGATAAAACATCAATGCTTTGTCTAAGGATATTTGTATTGTTTACATTACGCACAGTACTTAATGCAATTGTCTGTTGTTTGCAACTTAATACTGGAAGGGGTGCGGATGCTAACCCGAAGGTGGACTTTTTAGGCATAGATGCATGCTGGATAGCGGTCTATGTTCTTTGTCGTAATGCCCTAAGTAAATCTCATAGTAGTCATCATGATATGTATGTGCTTTGTTATGCCCTCTCTATTTGTCAATTGCCCAACTGTAATTTGTTCACCCAACATGTTATTTATCTTATTGGAGAGACACCACTAGTGAACTGTGGACCCCGGTCAATTCTTTTACATCTGAAATACAACCTACTGCAATCACTGTTCTCTGTTATTCTTTGCAAGCAAACATCATTCTCCACACCATACGTTTAATCATTTGTTTTCAGCAAGCCGGTGAGATTGACATCCTCACTGTTAAGTTGGGGCAAAGTATCTTGATTGTGTTGTGCAGGTTCCACGTTGGCGCCGGAATCCCTGGTGTTGCCCCGCACTACACTCCGTCACCAACAACATTCACGTGGCCTTCATCTCCTACTGGTTCGATAAACCTTGGTTTCTTACTGAGGGAAAACTTGCTGTTGTACGCATCACACCTTCCTCTTGGGGTTCCCAATGGACGTGTGCTTTACCGTTACAAGGAGCTCCCTTCTGGCACCGTTGCAAGCCCTGTCACGTGCCAGCAGCTACTTTTCTGGCGCCGTTGCCGGGGAGATCAAGACGCGCTGCAAGGGGAGTCTCTCACAACCAATCTCTTTACTTTGTTTATTGTCTTGCTTTATTTTATTTTCTGTCTTGTTTGCTTTCTTTATATCAAAAACACAAAAAAAATTAGTTACTTGTTTTACTTTATTTAATTCGGTTTTGCTTTACTTATTTTTATTATTGTTAAAATGAGTACTCCTGATAATACTAAGTTGTGTGACTTCACTAGAACAAATAATAATGATTTAATATGCACTCCTATTGCTCCACCTGCTTCTACAGCAGAATTTTATGAAATTAAACCTGCTTTACTAAATCTTGTTATGAGAGAGCAATTTTCTGGGGTTAGTACTGATGATGCTGCTGCCCATCTTAATAATTTTGTTGAACTTTGTGAAGTGCAAAAGTATAAGGATGTAGCTGGGGATATTATAAAACTGAAATTGTTTCCTTTCTCCTTAAAAGGAAGAGCTAAAGATTGGTTGCTATCTTTGCCTAAAAATAGTATTGATTCATGGACTAAATGTAAAGATGCTTTCATTGGAAGATATTATCCTCCTTCTAAAATTATATCTTTGAGAAGTAGCATTATGAATTTTAAGCAATTGGATAATGAACATGTTTTCCAAGCATGGGAGAGAATGAAATCTTTGGTAAAGAATTGCCCTACCCACGGACTAACAACTTGGATGATCATCCAAACCTTTTATGCAGGATTAAATTTTTTCTTCAAGGAACCTATTGGATTCAGCTGCTGGAGGTACTTTTATGTCCATCACTTTGGTTGCTGCAACAAAGCTTCTTAATGATATTATGATCAACTACTCTGAATGGGACACTGAAAGAACTCCTCAAGGTAAGAAGGTAAATTTTGTTGAAGAAACCTCCTCCTTGAGTGATAAGATTGATGTTATTATGTCTATTCTTGTTAATGGTAAATCTCATGTTGATCCTAATAATGTTCCTTTAGCTTCATTGGTTGCTCAAGAAGAGCATGTTGATGTGAACTTCATTAAAAATACAACAATGCTTACATGAATAATTTTGGTAACAACAACTATAGGCCATATCCTTCTAATAATAGTAATGGTTATGGTAATTCTTATGGTAATTATTACAACAATAGTAGGAGTGTTGACGTGGGCATAACCCTTCGGGTACTCGACATTACCATACCCGGTGCAAACTATGAAGCTGGACCAGCACAAGGACTCGACAAGATGGACCTGTACGCACCTCAACTTGGACTGCAAGGAAAGAAGACTCCAATACGAATCCTACTAGGACTCTTGTAAACCTAGCTTGGCTGATATATAAAGCTAGGCAGGGGCACCCTTTAGGACACGCATAATCAGAAACATAGATCATAGAGGCGACACGCCTAGAAACCGCAACCCGCGGATTAGAACTGGACTAGATCCAACAACTCCGCCTATGGCGGCCCCCTGTACACATATATTCATATACTGGATTGCTAGCAGGACATAGCGATCCTCCACCGCGGGGACGTGAACCTGGGTACGTCGTGTACCGCCTCGCTCCCGGAACTTCCGTCGTCGCCTTTCTCTAAAACCCAAGCCCCTCATGGTGGGCATTGCCGAGAAACCGCCTCGTCAATTGGCGCCATCTGTGGGAAACGCGACGCTGCATTTCGTTATCCGGGCGGGATCCATCTACATCATTATCAAGCTCTACATCTACGATCCGCGACCAGATCAGATCTGACGCTCGTCTACTTTCAACAAGAGCCAGATTCCTCATACAAAGAGATGCATGGCCACGACCTGATGCTTCCGTCGTGGCCGGCCTGCGCAAGGAAAAATAAGGGCTGTTTTGGCCGAATATTGATATACGAAGAGGCAACCCAGATGAACTGTTGCGTGGATATCCAAGAACGGAAGGAGTAGCATCTGGGTAAGGAAAGAAAGAGACGTGCCTACAGGAAGGCATCAAGTCAAAAGCTGCAAGGAAAAAAAGGAAGCATCGATTAAGATGCTAACTTTGCACATACCTGCGTACGTATTTTTCAAGATCAAAATAGCAAGTCGGCAGCTCCAACCGCGGCCTCCGCTACCAAAGTTTTTCTCCATGACGTCCGATCTACGCGTGCGCGGGTATCAGGAATCGAACAAAAGAAATAATCGGCCAAGGACATAGCAATCTTTACTATTAAATGGGAGTTGGTCGTTTGACACTCAACGCGTTTGATGGTCGTCATTGGGAGCATCCTGTACGTCCAATATAATCTCTCCATGTCCGCTCAACCTGCAATCGTCTGATCACATTTAACAGCTAATTATGGTAACATCAATCAGCGGTATCAATTAATTAGGAAAGGTATGTTTGCTTGCCTACCATCTCAAGGAATATCAATCAAGGACACGGTACAAATTAATTAGGAAAGATGTCTTTCCTTGTCAATCAAGGACACGGTACAAATTAATTAGGAAAGATGTCTTTCCTTGTCCCGATAAAAAAATTCATTTTCTCCTCGCACCAAAATCCCTTCTCTCACTTCCCATCCCCTCCAGTCCCGATCTATGTGTGACCATGGCACATGGCAGTCGCGTTACATCGGGGCTCGTTGGTTGACCTAGCGTGACGACCGCGCCGGCTAGAGCGAAGGTCTGAAAACACGGGGTTGCCATAGCGCGAGGTCGCCGGCTTGCAATTGCTGAACCACGGCAGCTGTCCCCTCTCCCTCCATCTCTGATCTTCATGCCTTCTATCTCTCTGACTTTTGGCTACGTGATGCCGGTGTATTAGTTAGGAGCAGGACCGGCGACAAGTATAGGAGTAGTACCAGCGAACACAATCTGCTTTTGAAAGATCAACACTGTCCGCAACAGTGGTCATGTGCAGGACCAATGTTTGTAGCTCGCGAGGGTTTCCTTGTTGGTCTGCCGGTGAACTTAGCACCTAAGTTGATCGTGTAAAATCCTTGTAGTTTGTTCAAACAAGTCAAAATTGACTTCTCTGCAGTAGAGTTACGTGACTGAAATTTTATCGTGTTGCACACTGCTTTGGTCGATCTGATTACCTCCATACGCATCTAGACGTTCTGCTGTAATGAGCTGAACCCACGCTCCTCACCAGCTACAGCCTACAAGCACAGAGGATACACTATACCCCTCTAAGGATTTCTAAAGCTTGGTGAGCAGAGCACACCATTCTGACTCTTTTTTTCTTTCCCATTATTTTATTATATTATATAAATTTATACTTTACATTGCAAATTCTCGTTCCATTATTCTAATTCTGAAGATATGTACACATCAAGAGGTGTTTTTGCCAAGGCATTAAGTTCCATACTTTCATTGGTTTCTTTGATTGGAAAAAATCTTGATATGCTTTAACATTTTTATCCGCAATACCCTGATGTAGAAACATTATTCAGTTTCAGTTTCTTTAGTCCATAAATGTTTTTAGCTATTGATATTTATTTTGGGGTCAGATTTATTAATTTGGAGATGAATTTATTAACAGAAATGCAGTTGGAGTACTGGCGCAAATTCAACTTTGAGGCTTTGGTTCCTTTGGCAAGTCACTCTAAATTGCTCACGATACAAAAACGTGAAGGTTGGCGAAACCAATCAATAGGTGAGTTGGATCCTTAGTGCCAGTCAAAATACTTGGCAGAGAAGAGCAGCAGCACTCGTTACATTATTGTTATTATTTAAACATCAATTTTGAATTATATTTATGCCCACTGAATATTGTATATGTATTTCTGTTGTTGCAGCTCCAGACGGACCAAGACGTGTACAATTCAGATGGTACGGCAGACCTGATAATAACGTGAGAATTGAGGCAATATATATCCCTTGTTTTGTCATTTGCTTTCCTTGTTCAAACATCACAGTGAGTTTATATTCAGGGTGCAAGCTGCACGTGGATGCCCCTCCAAAATCTTTTATGCGGACACCTGCGGTGGGCTGGAATTTTTTGTGGGATTAAGCAAATAATCACTTAGCCCACTTCCCAGCACACATATCGTGCAAAGCGATTGATCAGGGAGCAAGCAGGGCATGTTGACGCTCTGCCATAGCTGCCACACTCGGGTCAGTCCACCATTTGCCTTGCCTCTTCTGTCTCTTCTCAACCCCATCCTCCATACTCACCATGTCAGTTCATCAATCGATGATAAACAGTTACATTGGACTATTAGAGCGGTTGAGCGGCATTGAGGCCCGCAAGGAGCAATCTATCAAAAGCATAAAGAATAATTCCTCCCTTGCATTTATTTGTATCATTTTGCTTAACTCTCCTATCGATCTTTTTGCTGAACCTGCAATTCTTGTTTGTTCATGGCTATTGGATGTAGCATGCTGCTAGCAAACTATCATGGCCAATGTGTATGTATGCTGCTGAGTAGCAGAATCCTTTAGTTGTGTTCGTGCTATGCGGGCTTACATGGGCACCGCTTAATTGCAATTAGATTTGGACTGTTGCTTCAGCGTCCAACTTATCCATCGCGGGCACATGCAACACATATGTAGGCTCCCGCATTTTATCCCATTTACACCCTTAGTTTCTATAGCCCTGGTCTTCTTATATATGCATTAATTATTAGTGTCAGCTACAAAATAACATCAAAACTGGGGTCACTACGTAATTATCCTCATTTTCTCATATTCTTTCAGATTCTTATCTCAAGGTGTATGAACTTAACTGTTGGTTGGTTTTTCTTTTCGTAAGTACTTTGAGAAGTGTTTTGACATGTTGCTCCAGTACAACCCAACTATGTCATTTTTAGGTGCACTATCTTATGGTTTGAACTGCACTTGCCAACTATATGAAAAGGCAAACACGTAATCTGATTATTTGTTAGCATAGTACATCCATGTTATTTTGTGTATGTCGATTTCATTGTACTGAAATTTCAATTTAGCATTTTTGTTGTTGTTTGCATCACTTTACGTTGTTGCGATGTTGATGAGGCATGTGTGAATTTCAACGATTTTCCCAGATTAAGCATTGGGGAAATTTGATGTTTCATCAATTCCTAAGACTTACGAGCAATGGAGTTCTTTGCTGAGTTGTATGTTCTCTGTTCATGCATGTTTTTGAAATCAAGACTACATGAAAAGTCAAACATCTAACTTGAACATGAAAAAACCATATAAAATGCATGTTGCTATGATATTTCATCTTAAAAGATATAGCTGTATCTTATTTAATCTCTTCCATTTGCATGTAATTAACTAATTCAATTGCAGCGGTCTTGGTGCATGTAAAGAAAATTTATGTGACATGCTTAGGGAATTTGGAGGTTTTACATTTTGAGGAATTTGTAGGTGTGATTTTGTGACTTGGACCTTAATTTGTACGTCCTTTGGAATAAAATCTGAAGCAATTATAAAAAATGAAGGCCTAAGACATGTGCAAAACTTGAAAGTGCAACATGATCATATTACCCCCTTCTAACGCAAAAACATCGGGTGCTTGCACAATTTGGTCCCTTTCTTATCTTTTTCTTCAGACTAGATGTCTATTGTGTGGAAATCGGTACGCAGAAGATTTAAAAAATAGCAAAATAGTTGGTCCTTCCTTCTAAATTTCTAATCCACTTGACAGAACTAGCAAAGAACATGCCAGGTTTTTTTCTGACCAAGCTATGGTAATACAATTTTATACAAACAGTTGGTTCTCTGTAAGGGACATGCTATGTTATTTTATCTCTTTCCATTCTCAACTTTTTTTTATTTTTCTTTCATACTTTTATTCGAGCTCAGCTTAAGCTTCAACTTATGGTGCTGCCAGGTTAGTTAAGAGAGATATGCAAGAAGGTGCATGATGAAGGGTCATTCAGCTTTATTGAATTTGATGCCTAAAGTAAGAATAGAGATTACGATTAGATGAGAGACCTATGTATATATGTGCTGCAATCATCCTGCCTCCGGTTTTATGTAGTATCTTTTCAGTTATATTTTTTTAAATTCCTTTCACATTTGGCGGTCATACCTAAATCAATCCAAGTTTATAAGTTGAATATATTTCATCTAATTTCCTCTTCATAGGAGCAGACTATTTGTGACGCTGAGGAGGTGAGTTTGGTTGCGTCCATGGATGGCGAGAAGGATAGGTGCATTGCCAGCATTGCGGCAGCTCAGATAGGATCTACACGGCACAAACCCGTACTCATCGACAAGGCCATCGAGACAAACTCCATGTGAAAGGAGATGGGTTCTCCACAAGTTGTTGGCTCAGCTGTAGATCACGTCCAGCATCAGCATTTCAGTCTCTCAGTATGTCCAACATCACCACCCCAGTCTTAGCTCTGTGACAGTTCTGTCGTGCCGGACACACACACATGACCATGACATGTTGTCGCCACAATGACGACTACAAGATTTCCCCCAACTATTTTGATCTAAATTGCTTAGGCAGTAGGTAAACTAATTAACTGAATTGTACAAGATAGCATGGTGGTGTTTGGTTTGACCATAGGAGATTACAAGAGGATCTATGCTTCTCTATCTGTTTTATATGTTCTTCTTTGGTTTATGTGATTCACTGATATCTAATTTAGGTAGGTATAATTGTTAACTAATTTAGTTAGGTATAATGAAACAATAATATGGATTTAGGTGATGTGATCAGGAGATCGAAGGACATAGCATTGTAGATGGAGAGGTGAAGCCATCGCATCACACGGTGCATCATTTATCCTTAGTCAGAACTTGTGAGCTGAGATAGCATGGTTTTATTTCACTCTTTATATATTCAAATCATCTAGAACCCCGAATGATTATGTTGTATACCCTTTAGTTGTATTTTATATGTTCATACAAAGATACAGATGGGTCTTAGAGAATATGTGGATACCCACTATCGTGTACATATGCTTTTGTATGTAGTAACTATTTTGTGAGGAATTTCAATATGTTCCATTACTTACAAGAAAATCAATGCTATGTCCAATATAATTATTTCGTATGTTGTTGAAAGGATTAGCTTTCAGAAAATAATTCAGCAAGATCAGTTTCATACTTACCTCCATGTCAAGGACAAATCTTCTTTCAATCAAGTAAAGTTCATGTTTACTTTGTTGTGCTATAACATAGGACATAGGACGACATCTTCATGTATGAGAAGATGAACCGAGACATGTGGTTGTTCTTTACATTGATAAATGAAATGAACCAGATTAAGCACGGAATATTTTGGTTGATCAATTTTTTGAAATGCTTGCTCTTCTGGGTGTTCAACTTCATGGCTGTCAAAACTCAAATTTCTTATGTGAGGCAGGGATGGAGGAAGATCGCAGCCACCACTTTGGGGCGGGGGCTCGGACGAGGTAGTGGCCTGCATGGGTTTATGCATGTATCTTGGAGTTGGGTCACTGTCGACCACCGCTTCGGTAGGACGTCGGATTTTGTGTCATGTAGGATTTGTTGGGGACAATCTTGAGTTCCTTGGTGACGGGTGAGGGAGGTATTAAGCATGGTGTCTTTCGATGGCTTATTTTTTCCTTTCTGATTTATATTTCTGGAAGCAAGCACATCACAATATGTCGCATAACATGGTCTGCAAAATTTGAAAAGTTACGATGATAATCCGTAGCAACGCACGGGCATTCAACTAGTACTGGATAGGTTGTGACATGCAGGTCACACGTGAAGACAAAGTATCGGATCCGGGCGTACACATCCTGGGCAAGTCAAAATCTTGTTCTGATCTGGATAGCCAAGTTGCTCTTGTGAAGACAAATACGAGGTGATACACATTCTGCGCAAGGATGAATTTTCAAAGAAAAGGCCATAAAATAGCGCACTACCAGAAGTTGACAAGGAACTATATGGAAATAATTATTACCATTATCGAGAGCTTGCGACACGTCCGCCCGGCAGTCATCGGGGGCACCCGAAGTATCGTGACTCCTCAGGAAGGAATTCTCTCGGATGAGTGCGGACAGCTTCACCGACCCGTCTGTATCATCGGCTTCTTTCGACCAAACGCGGCTCAACCTCGCCGTCGCTTGCTCGCCATCCGAAAAGATATCAGTTTCGACTACTCTGTTCGATCTGCTCTTCATGCTCTTCTTCCATCCTCAATTGCTCTACTCCGCGGCAAAGGGAAGATGCGAACCGTATCAACTAATGAGCGGACCAGGAGCGGCTGGCTATCTTTACGGTAATGCCCTGATACAAGTCGGAAAAACAAACCGATCACATTCCTAAAGGGGAAGGGCGAAGATTTGATCGCGCCCGCTGTCGCGCACTTGCCATACTCGGGGGCTCGCCTGCCGCGGACCCGACATTATGGACCCGATATATTCGGATGCTCACCCGCAGCGGATCGGCTATGTCAACCGCGTCCTCTTCATCGGCCACGTCAGCCAGGCTCCGCGTGGCTACATCATATTATTCCCGGCCGCGCAATTATTTCGGCTGCGCCCGCCGCGTGGATTATCTTGGATGGGCAATTATTTCGGCTGCGCCCGCCGCGTGGATTATCTTGGATGGCGCAATTATCTCGGTTGCGCCCTCCGCGTGGATTATCTTGGATGGCGCAATTATTTCGGCTGCGCTCGCCGCATGGATTATCTCGGATGGCGCCGGTTCGCTGGAACCCGAGAAGATACAAAGACTATTACTCCCATCGGGAGCGCCGGTTCGCTGGAACCCGAGAAGATACGAAGACTATTACTCCCATCGGGAGCGCCGGTTCGCTGGAACCCAAGAAGATACGAAGACTATTACTCCCATCGGGAGCGCCGGTTCGCTGGAACCCGAGAAGATATCAAGACTATTACTCCCATCACGAGCGCCGGTTCGCTGGAACCCGAGAAGATACGAAGACTATTACTCCCATCGGGAGCACCGGTTCGCTGGAACCTGAGAAGATACGAAGACTATTACTCCCATCGGGAGCGCCGGTTCGCTGGAACCCGAGAAGATACGAAGACTATTACTCCCATCGGGAGCGCCGGTTCGCTGGAACCCGAGAAGATACGAAGACTATTACTCCCATCCGATTTGACTGTGCTCACGGTCCCTTGAAGATTTGACTGTGCTCACAGTCTCTTGAAGATTCGACTGTGCTCACGGTCCCTTGAAGATTCGACTGGGCTCACGGTCCCTTGAAGATTCGACTGGGCTCACGGTCCCTTGAAAATTTGACTGTGCTCACAGTCCCTTGAAGATTTGACTGGGCTCACGATCCCCTAAAGATTATTTCGGGGACCTTGCTCTTTTCCTTTGCTATAGATGCCTCAAAGAGTGCCGCAAATAGCAAGGATCATGAAGTAACGAAGACCTTGCTCTTTTCCTTTGCTATAGATGCCTCAAAGAGTGCCGCAAATAGCAAGGATCATGAAACAACGAAGACCTTGCTCTTTTCCTTTGCTATAGATGCCTCAAAGAGTGCCGCAAATAGCAAGGATCATGAAGCAACAGGGACCTTGCTCTTTTCCTTTGCTATAGATGCCTCCAAGAGTGCCGTAGATAGCAAGGATCATGAAACAACGGGGACCTTGCTCTTTTCCTCTGCTACAGATTCCTCTACGAGCGTCGTAAATAGCAAGAGTCTGGAAATAAAACAACCCACGTTCGATATTTTACTTATGGAAATATCAAAGAATAACGGGCTCATCGGCAGAGTTAGTGCTCCCGATACATTCGGGAGCTGCTGTCAAGGACATACATCGGTTGAAAGCAAAGTTGCACATACAACGGGTTTAGCAAGACCTGCAACACGAGCTGATCACTCAAATAATTTGCCGACCAACGAATACACATACGTCTAAACGGGCAATTAAGATTTGCTCCTTCAAAATTTGCCAACGGCATTAACACGATAAAAGTACATATACATGTATCTACCAAACAAAAGGTCTCGACTACGCAATCCAAACACTTGGATGAAGTAGCCAAAATACCTATTTCGACTTGAGTTTATTCACGGTTGCAAGCATCAGTGCCCAGACTCGGGGGCTACTTCCATCGGGAGCGCTGGACGCGCACCCGATAAAAATCATCGGCTCCTCCTGGATATCATCCGAATCATCGGTTCCTCTGGGCCATCATCCCAATCATCGGCCCCTATGGGCCATCATCCAAATCATCGGCTCCTATGGGCCATCATCCCAATCATCGGCTCCTCTGGGCTATCATCCGAATCATCGGCTCCTATGGGCCATCATCCAAATCATCGGCTCCTCTGGGCCATCATCCAAATCATCGGCTCCTCTGGGCCATCATCCAAATCATCGGCTCCTCTGGGCCATCATCCAAATCATCGGCTCCTCTGGGCCATCATCCAAATCATCAACTCCTCTATCGATGACATCATCAAAGTCATCAGCATCATGTTCTCGGAACTCGAGGATGTGTACAGTATTTGACATAGCATTTTTTACACCCTATACAGAACTATTTCATATTTATCTACAGGCTCGGGGGCTACTCCCATCGGGAGCGCTAGTCGCACACCCGATAAAAAATATGGCAACCTCGCCAACAAAGAAAAAGACGTCGGCATCAACAATCAAGATCTTCGAGTAGTACAACTTGAGTCTATGCGTGGCTGCAAGCATCCGCCCATAGACTCGGGGGGCTACTCCCATCGGGAGCGCTTCGCGCACCCGATAGAAAGCAACTTTGACTCTACATCAAGCACAAGATTCAATAGATGATCAAGACATTCGGCGAAGACAACTTTAGTCCCTTCCCGAAGCTTCACTTCGGCCAGACACTCGGGGGCTACTGACATGGGCATAACCCTTCGGGTACTCGACATTACCATACCCGGTGCAAACTATGAAGCTGGACCAGCACAAGGACTCGACAAGATGGACCTGCATGCACCTCAACTTGGACTACAAGGAAAGAAGACTCCAATACGAATCCTACTAGGACTCTTGTAAACCCTAGCTTGGCTGATATATAAAGCTAGGCAGGGGCACCCTTTAGGACACGCATAATCAGAAACATAGATCATAGAGGCGACACGCCTAGAAACCGCAACCCGCGGATTAGAACTAGACTAGATCCAACAACTCCGCCTATGGCGGCCCCCTGTACACATATATTCATATACTGGATTGCTAGCAGGACGTAGCGATCCTCCACCGCGGGGACGTGAACCTGGGTACATCGTGTACCGCCTCGCTCCCGGAACTTCCGTCGTCGCCTTTCTCTAAAACCCAAGCCCCTCATGGTGGGCATTGCCGAGGAACCGCCTCGTCAAGTGTACCCTCTGATCTTGAAGACATGCTTAAAGAATTTATTAGTACACAAACTGCTTTTAACAAATCTGTTGAGGAAAAGCTTGGTAAAATTGATGTTCTTGCTTCTAAGGTTGATAGTCTTGCTGCTGATGTTGATCTTTTAAAACTGAAAGTTATGCCTAATGAAATTAAAGATATTAAGTCATTTGCTACAGCAAACGCTATCCAAGTTCGAATTAATGATAATATTAGAATGATGGCTGAATTGCATGCTAGGTGGGATAGTGAAGAAAAACTTGCTAAAGAGAATAATGTAGTTAAAGTTTGGACTATTACCACCACTAGTAATGTTGATGCTTCACATGTTGCTAAACCTCCTACTATCAATGGTAAAATAATTGGTGTTGGCAATGTTTCTACTTCTACTTCAAAGCGTGCAAAATTGCCTAAAACTGCTGAAACTGTTTGTGATGAAAGTGCTGAAATTTTTCAAAATATTGGGGACAATGGTCCCATTGCTTTAGATCATAATGATTTTGATTTTGATAATTGTCATATCTCTGAAGTTATTAAGTTCTTGCAAAAACTTGCTAGAAGTCCTAATGCTGGTGCTATAAACTTGGCCTTTACAAAACATATTACAAATGCTCTCATTAAAGCTAGAGAAGAGGAATTAAAACTTAAAGCTTCTATTTCTAGGAAGTTAGAAGATGGTTGGGAGCCCATCATTAAAATGAAGGTCAATGATTTTGATTGTAATGCTTTATATGATCTTGGTGCAAGTATTTCTGTTATGCCTAAGAAACTTTATGATATGCTTGACTTGCCACCATTTAAATATTGCTATTTGGATGTTAATCTTGCTGATAATTCTATAAAGAAACCTTTGGGAGAATTGACAATGCTCACATTACGGTTAACAATAACCTTGTCCCCGTTGATTTTGTTGTTTTGGATATTGAATGCAATACATCTTTTCCTATTATTTTGGGAAGACCCTTTCTTCGAACCGTTGGTGCTATTATTGATATGAAAGAAGGAAATATTAAATATAAATTCCCTCTTAAGAAAGGTATGGAACACTTCCCTAGAAAGAGAATGAAGTTGCCTTTTGATTCTATTATTAGAACAAATTATGATGTTGATGCTTCTTCTCTTGATGTTACTTGATTTACACTTTCTGCGCCTAGCTGAAAGGCGTTAAAGAAAAGCGCTTATGGGAGACAACCCATTATTTTACTACAGCAATTTTTGTTTTATATTTGAGTTAAGTTCTTGTTACTACTGTAGCAATACCTTTGTATCTTTACTTTATTGCATTGTTGTGCCAAGTAAAGTCTTTGATAGAAAGTTGATATTTGATTTGGATTTCTGCGCAGAAACAGACTTCTATCTGTCACGGTTTCACGATTTTCTCTCTGTAGAAAACTCGTAAAATCTTGAAAAAATTCATGAGTAATCCTCAGATATGTATTCAACTTTTATTCAATTTGAGCTTTTCCATCTGAGCATGTTAAGTGCCTCGAAAAAATTCGTCTTTACGGACTGTTCTGTTTTGACAGATTCTGCCTTTTATTTCACATTGCCTCTTTTACTGTGTTTTAGTGGATTTCTTTGCTCCATTAAATTTCAGTAGCCTTGGGTAATGTCCAGAAGTGTTGATAATGATTGTGTCCCTTGCTGAATAGATGAATTTTTGATTATGCACTAACCCTCTAATGAGATTGTTTTAAGTCTGGTGTGAAGGAAGTTTTCAAGGATCAAGAGAGGAGGATGATAAAATATGATCAAGAAGAGTGAAAAGTCTAAGCTTGGAGATGCCCCCGTGGTTCATCCCTACATATTTCAAGAAGACTCAAGCATCTAAGCTTGGGGATGCCCAAGGCATCCCCTTCTTCATCAACAACTTATCAGGTCACCTCTAGTGAAACTATATTTTTATTCGGTCACATCTTATGTGCTTTACTTGGAGCGTCTGCGTGATTTTATTTTTGTTTGTGTTTGAATAAAATCGGATCCTAACATACTTGTGTGGGAGAGAGACACGCTCCGCTTTTTCATATGAACACTGGTGTTCTTCGTTTTACTTTTAATGTTCATGGTAAAAGTTAAAAGCTACTGCATTTATTGCTATTTGGTTGGAAACAGAAAATGCTTCATGTGGTAGTTGGTATATTGTCTTGAATAATTTGATATGTGGCAATTGTTTTGAGCTCTCAAGTAGATCATGTTTAAGATCTTGCATCATGTAGTTTAAACCTATTAGTGGAGAACTACCGTAGAGCTTGTTGAAAATTGGTTTACATGATTGGTCTCTCTAAGGTCTAGATATTTTCTGGTAAAAGTGTTTGAGCAACAAGGAAGACAGTGTAGATTCTTATAATGCTTGCAATATGTTCTTATGTAAGTTTTGCTTTACCCGTTCATACTTGTGTTTGCTTTAAACAACCTTGCTAGCCAAAGCCTTGTACTGAGAGGGAATGCTTCTCGTGCATCCAAAACCTTGAGCCAAAAACTATGCCATGTGTGTCCACCATAACTACCTACTATGTGATTTTTTTCTGCCATTCCAAGTAAATACTTCATGTGCTACCTTTAAATAATTCAAAAGTTATTATCTCTTATTTGTGTCAATGTTTTATAGCTCATGAGGAAGTATGTGGTGTTTTATCTTTCAATCTTGTTGGGCAGACTTTCACCAATGGACTAGTGGCTTCATCCGCTTATCCAATAATTTTGCAAAAAGATCTGGCAACGGGGTTCCCAGCCGCAATTAATTAACTTTCATTAATAATTCTCTTCACATGTTTTGCCCTAATTCATCAGTAAGCAACTTAATTTTGCAAATAGACACTCCTCCATGGTATGTGAAATGTTGGAAGGCACCCGAGGATTCGGTTAGCCATGGCTTGTGAAAGCAAAAGGTTGGGAGGAGTGTCATCCATAAATAAAAATAAAGTACATGTGTAAACAAAAGAGAAGAGGGATGATAACGTCCTTCATGGGAGCCGCTCTTTGAAAGTATGTTTGATGAGGGGGTTAGAGTGCCCACTACCATTCGTTGACAACAACAAACACCTCTCAAAACTTTACTTTTATGCTCTCTATATGATTTCAAAACTTGAAAAGCTCTAGCACATGATTTAATCCCTGCTTCCCTCTGCGAAGGGCCTTTCTTTTACTTTATGTTGAGTCAGTTTACCTACTTCCTTGTATCTTAGAAGCAAACACTTGTGTCAACCGTGTGCATTGATTCTTACATACTTGCTTATTTGCACTCATCATATTACTTTGTGTTGACAATTATCCATGAGATATATATATGTTGGAAGTTGAAAGCAATTGCTGAAACTTAAATCCTCCTTTGTGTTGCTTCAAAACATTCTATTAAGAATCTATTGCTTTATGAGTTAACTCTTATTCAAGACTTTTTTATGCTTGTCTTGAAAGTACTATTCATGCAAAGTTTTTGCTATATGATTCAGTTGTTTAGTCATTATCTATTTGTTAGCAAACTATAGACCATTGCTTTGAGTCATTTCATTCATCTCATATGCTTTACAATAGTATTGATCAAGATCATGTTGGTAGCATGTCACTTCAGAAATTATTCTTTTTATCGTTTACCTACTCGAGGGAGAGTAGGAACTAAGCTTGGGGATGATTGATACGTCTCAAACGTATCTATAATTTCTTATGTTCCATGCTAGTTTTATGACAATACCTACATGTTTTATTCATACTTTATATCATTTTGATGCATTTTCCGGTACTAACCTATTAACAAGATGCCGAAGCGCCAGTTCCTGTTTTCTGCTGTTTTTGGTTTCAGAAATCTTACACAGGAAATATTCTCGGAATTGGACGAAACAAAAGCCCACGGCCCTATTTTCCACGGAGGATTCCAGAACATCGAAGAAGAGTCGGAGAGGGCCAGCAGGGGGGCCACCCCATAGGGCGGTGCGGCCAGGCCCCCTGCCGCGCCCAGGTATGGGAAGCCCACCCCCTGGCTCCCCCGACGCTACCTCTTCACCTATATATTCCTTTGTATCGGAAAACCCTAGTACCGAGAGCCAAAATACGATAAAAATTACTGAGACGCCGCCGCCGTCAATCCCATCTCGGGGGATTCTGAAGATCTCCTCCGGCACCCTGCCGGAGAGGGGAATCATCACCGGAGGGCTCTACATCACCATGCCCGCCTCCAGACTGATGCGTGAGTAGTTCATCCTTGGACTATGGGTCCATAGCAGTAGCTAGATGGTTGTCTTCTCCTATTATGCCATCATGTTTAGATCTTGTGAGCTTCCTATCATGATCAAGATCATCTATTTGTAATGCTACATGTTGTGTTTGTTGGGATCCGATGAATATGGAATACTATATCAAGTTGATTATCGATCTATCATATATGTGTTGTTTATGATCTTGCATGCTCTCCGTTGCTAGTAGAGGCTCTAGCCAAGTTGATACTTGTAATTCCAAGAGGGAGTATTTATACTAGATAGTGGGTTCATGCCTCCATTGAATCTGGGACAGTGACAGAAAGTTCTAAGGTTGTGAATGTGTTGTTGCCACTAGGATAAAACATCAATGCTTTGTCTAAGGATATTTGTATTGTTTACATTACGCACAGTACTTAATGCAATTGTCTGTTGTTTGCAACTTAATACTGGAAGGGGTGCGGATGCTAACCCGAAGGTGGACTTTTTAGGCATAGATGCATGCTGGATAGCGGTCTATGTTCTTTGTCGTAATGCCCTAAGTAAATCTCATAGTAGTCATCATGATATGTATGTGCATTGTTATGCCCTCTCTATTTGTCAATTGCCCAACTGTAATTTGTTCACCCAACCTGTTATTTATCTTATTGGAGAGACACCACTAGTGAACTGTGGACCCCGGTCCATTCTTTTACATCTGAAATACAACCTACTACAATCACTGTTCTCTGTTGTTCTTTGCAAGCAAACATCATTCTCCACACCATACGTTTAATCCTTTGTTTTCAGCAAGCCGGTGAGATTGACAACCTCACTGTTAAGTTGGGGCAAAGTATCTTGATTGTGTTGTGAAGGTTCCACGTTGCCGCCGGAATCCCTGGTGTTGCGCCGCACTACACTCCGTTACCAACAACCTTTACGTGGCCTTCATCTCCTACTGGTTCGATAAACCTTGGTTTCTTACCGAGGGAAAACTTGCTGCTGTACGCATCACACCTTCCTCTTGGGGTTCCCAACGGACGTGTGCTTTACCGTCACAAGGAGCTACCTTCTGGCACCGTTGCAAGCCCTGTCACGCGCCAGCAGGTTCCAATGCCACCCCTCTGCATCGCCTCTCACGTACCCCTCCTCCGGCAGAACAACTACGTCGCTCGCCCTGCCGCGGATGGAACTGGGTGCATCGAAGAGGCAGCGAGATCATCATCTGACGACAGGTGGTGCGTGATCTCGCCAGCGGCGGTGGCACTAGCATGTCCTTCTCGATGCTAAAGCGAGGGGAGTACACCAATTGGTTGATGGTGATGGAGGTAAACCTCCAGGCCGCGTCGCTCTGGGATTGGATCGAGGACGACGATATTTCCTGGCATCAGGACAAGCATGCATTGGCGGTGCTGCTACGTTCCACCCCGCCGGAGATGCACTGCATGCTCATCGGCACGGGGAGCGCCAAAGCCGCATGGGAGGCGATCAGAGTACATGCGTGACACGCGCGTGCGGCGGCTATGTACTAAGTTTGAGACAATCTGCTTCAAGGGTGGAGAGAAAATTAGTGAGTTCGGGATGAGAATACCGAATCTTGCATCGGTTCTGCTCTCCCTTGGTGACTTGTGCGACGATGAGAAGGTTTTAAGAAAATTTATTTCTGTTGTACCAGGGCACTTTGTGCAGATTTCCTTCTCCATGGAGATGATAATGGAC
This sequence comes from Lolium perenne, assembly GCF_019359855.2. Lineage (NCBI taxonomy): Eukaryota > Viridiplantae > Streptophyta > Magnoliopsida > Poales > Poaceae > Lolium > Lolium perenne. Next base: position 139,512,369 of record NC_067248.2, on the reverse strand, counting down.
CCAGCCACACTCACCGTTGAGGAGGTCGCGGGTCACATGTGTGATGTTGAGGAGCGCCTAGACGAAGATCAGGGCAGCTCCGGTGGCCAACTCCTGCTCACTGAGAAACAGTGGGAGGAGAGGAAGAAACAGAGATGTGGTGGTGGCTCTATTGGGAACGGGAACTCCAACACACATTACAGTGGCGACAACAGCAGCGGGCGCAAAGGTAGGCAAGCTCTAGCGAAGCCCACATCACCGCCCGGTGCTGGCAATGAAGTCGATTAGGAGAAGCACCGTTACTGCGGCAAAAAGGGCCATTGGGCTCGCGAGTGTCGCAAGAAGGTGCGTGATGAAGCCGCAGTTGCGGCCAATCTCATCCAGCAGGAGGGCGATGGGCCAGGTCTCATGATGGCCACCGTCGTCGAGCTCGGGGGCGCCTCCTCCACTCTCATTGTGCCTCCTGTGTTGTCTGGCAGGAGTGCGCTGCTCACAGGGGAGTAGGTCTTCCTGAACGAGGAGCACGCGCGTCATGTTCAAGCGCTTACCGAGCGACACCGATGCCGCCTAGTACATCGACACCGGAGCTTCGAACCACATAATCAGGGATGACTCCGTCTTCGCCGAGCTGTACAAGGGAGTCCCCGGGAAGGTACCCTTCGGGGGTGGATCCGTCGTGGGCATATGCAGCCATGGCACCGTCTTGTTTGCCATTGACGATGAGCGACACCGCGAGCTGGCAGGCGTGTACTGGATACCGCAGCTGAAGTCAAACATCATCAGCATTGGGCAGCTGGATGAAATTGGGTACCCATGTCGAGCACAACTTCATGACAGTCCGTGATCGCGCCAAGACCTTGATCGCCAGGGTACCATGGACGAAGAACCATGATGTGCATCTCGAGATTGTGCAGCTGATGTGCTTGTCAGCGCATATCAATGGTGATGCGTGCCGCTGGAACTCGTGGTTTGCCCACCAGAGTTTCGAGAGCCTGGAGAAGCTTTCGAAGAAGGGTATGGTGCACGGCCTCCCTATCATCAGCCATGTCAAGTAGTTTTGTGAGGCATGTCTGATTGGCAAGCACGGTCACGCCCCGTTCCCTGCAGTAGAGTGTCATACCATAGAGCACCTTGAGCTGGTGTTCGGTGATCTTTGCAGCCCCATCACGCTGGCAACAGATGATGGCAAGTGGTATTTCCTACTTCTCGTGGACGATCATATCAGATTCATGTGGTTGACCCTTCTCAAGACCAAGGACGAGGTGGCGGACTCAATCAATCGTTTCACGGCTGAGGCAGAGGTGGAATCTGGGCATCCACACTGACCGTGTCGGGGAGTTCACAGCGACGGAGTTCGCGGATTGGTGTGCTGATTGTGGCGTCCATTACCATCTCTCTTACCCTACTCTCCGCATCAAAACGAGGTGGTAGAGAGGCGCAGCCAGACCGTTGCGACCAGGCGCAACCTGACCAGTGCCACCAGGTGCATGGTCAATGCCATGAACGTGTCAGCGGAGTTCTGGGGAGAAGCTGCGTCCGCTACAGGGTTCATTCTAAACAGATCCCACGCCAGAAGTTTGGAGAGGGCAAGACACCATATGAAGGTTGGTATGGTATCAAGCCAAATGTACACCTCCTCAGAGTGTTTGGTTGCAGGGCGTATGCGAAGGATACTTGCCCAGGGCTTAAGAAGGTTGATGATCGTTCCAGGCCGATGGTCATGCTTGGTTACGAACCAGGAGGCAAAGACTATCGCCTCTATGACCCTGCAAAGAAGCGTCTCCACGTGTCTCGCGACATCATCTTTGACGAGGGCACGGGCTAGGACTGGGGGGGGGGGGCAGATGGCAACACTCTCACCGTCAAAAATTGGGTGATGCATGTAACTCTCCCTGCCATGGCAGGGAAAGGAGCGACAACTCCTACCGAGGCAGCCTCTTCGCCTATGTCTGTCATGTCGACAACAGGGCAGGAAACACCTACCGCTGATGGATTAGCGTCTGAGACCAATCCCAAACTTCTATCTGCAGATCAGGGAAGGACCGTTGGGCTCGTGCCACCACCATCTGTAGAGTACACGGAGAATCTCGACGCTACTAATGCTGGTGAAGCTCATCGCTATCACCATGTCTTGGATCTCTATGATCCTGACTTGGTGACTCTTGGGAGGGCAGGGAGGCTTCTCCACACACCATAAGGTGAACTAGCGACACTAGCTGAAGCTGAAGGTGATGGCGGATGCAGGCCATGTGGGACGAGCTCAAGTCAATTGAGGATAACAATACTTGGACGCTCACCAATCTTCCTCTAGGGCAGAAACCCATTGGCCTGAAGTGGGTATTGATATGTCTCCAACGCATCTATAATTTCTGATGTTCCATGCTAGTTTTATGATAATACCTACACGTTTTGCTCACACTTTATAATGATTTTATGCATTTTCCGGAACTAACCTATTAACAAGATGCCGAAGTGCCAGTTCCTGTTTTCTGCTGTTTTTGGTTCCAGAAAGGTTGTTCGGGCAATATTCTCGGAATTCGACGAAACAAAAGCCAAACATCTTATTTCACCGAGACGGACCAGAACACCGAAGAGGAGTCAAGGAAGGGCAGCAGGGGACCCACACCATATGGCAGTGCGGGTGGCCCCCTGGCCGCGCTGACCTATGGGGTGGGCCCCCCAGGCACCCCCTCGCGCCGCCTCTTCGCCTATAAAATCCCTTGCGACCTAAAAACCCGACACCGATTGACGAAACTCCAGAAAGACTCCAGGGGCGCTGCCGCCATCGCGAAACTCCGTTTCGGGGGACAGAAGTCTCTGTTCCGGCACGCCGCCGGGACGGGGAATTGCCCCCGAAGTCATCTCCATCGACACCACCGCCATCTTCATCACCGTTGCTGTCTCCCATGATGAGGAGGGAGTAGTTCTCCCCCGAGGCTGAGGGCTTTACCGGTAGCTATGTTGTTCATCTCTCTCTCCCATGGTGTGATCTTTATGTGATCATGAGCTTTGTATTACTATTAATCTATGTGCTACTCTAGTGATGTTGTTAAAGTAGTCTATTCCTCCTCCATGATGTAAAGTTGACAGTGTGTGCATCATGTAGTACTTGGCGTAGGTTATGATTGTAATCTCTTGTAGATTATGAAGTTAACTATTACTATGATAGTATTGATGTGATCTATTCCCCCTTTCATAGCTATTGTTGACAGTGTGTATGCTATGTTAATACTCGGTCTAAATTGCAACGGTCTATTATGCACTCTAGAGGTTACTTAAATATGAACTCCGGATGTTGTGAAGCTTGTTTACTCCGGCTTGAGGTGTCCTTTTATAGCCCTACACAATGAATGGTGTTTTTTATCCAACAAGAGAGTGTGAGAAAGTAGCACAAGTGAAGAGAAGTTATTTATTTATGTGATCATTGTTGAGAGTGTCCACTAGTGAAAGTATGATCCCTAGGCCTTGCTTCCAAATATCGAATCACCGTTTATTTACTGTTCTACTGCATGTTTACTTGCTGCCATATTTATTTCAGATTGTTATTACCACTCATATTCATCCATATCACTTGCATCTTACTATCTCTTCGCCGAACTAGTGCACCTATACATCTGACAAGTGTATTAGGTATGTTGGGGACACAAGAGACTTCTTGTATCGTAATTGCAGGGTTGCTTGAGAGGGATAACTTTGACCTCTACCTCTCTGAGTTCGATAAACCTTGGGTGATTCACTTAAGGGAAACTTGTTGCTGTTCTACAAACCTCTGCTCTTGGAGGCCCAACACTGTCTACAGGAATAGAAGCGTGCGTAGACATCAAGCTATTTTCTGGCGCTGTTGCCGGGGAGGTAAGGTAAAAGGTATTCACATCCTCCGACTACTAAGCTATTTCCTAGCACTGTTGCCGGTGTGTGAGTGCTCAAAGTTATTTCCTTTAGATCCTGCAATTATATCTTTTTGTTTCTTGTTTTTATTTTCACTAGTTAGGCTTAATGTAAAACAACAAAAAAATTAGAGATCTTTATGAACTTTATATTGAATTAGGACATGATGTGTTTGAAGAAAGAATTAAAAAACCCATGGAACTTTGTTTGCAAAATAGTTGTAGCAATGTTATTTGCATGAAATCTTTGAACACTGTTATTGCTAATGCTATGGAAAAATCTAAGCTTGGGGAAGCTGGTTTTGATGAGCATGATATTTTTAGTCCCCCAAGCATGGAGGAGAAAATTTACTTTGATGATACTTTGCCTCCCATTAATGATGATTATAATGATAGTGGTATTTTGGTGCCACCTACTATGGAGGATAAAGTTTATTATGATTATACTATGCTGATGTCTACTCACGCTTCTTTTCCTGTAGACAGTGTTGGGCCTCCAAGAGCAGAGGTTTGTAGAACAGCAACAAGTTTTCCCTTAAGTGGATCACCCAAGGTTTATCGAACTCAGGGAGGAAGAGGTCAAAGATATCCCTCTCAAGCAACCCTGCAACCACAAAGCAAGAAGTCTCTTGTGTCCCCAACACACCTAATACACTTGTCAGATGTATAGGTGCACTAGTTCGGCGAAGAGATAGTGAAATACAGATGGTATGAATATATATGAGCAGTAGTAACGGCACCAGAAAATAGCTTGATGCTACGACTGGCGTGTGGTTGATGGTGGAAATATTGCAGGCAGTACAGATACAGTAAAACGGAAACAAGCAAATGATTTCAGTATTTGGGAACAAGGCCTAGGGATTATACTTTCACTAGTGGACACTCTCAACATTGATCACATAATAAAACCACTCTATACTCTGTTGTTGGATGATGAACACCACTAATTGTGTAGGATTACACGAACCCTCAATGCCGGAGTTAACAAGCTCCACAATATTCGATATTCATGTTTAAATAACCTTAGAGTGCATGATAGATCATTGCAATTACACCAAGTACTAACATAGCATGCACACTGTCACCATCACATTATGAAGGAGGCATAGATCACATCAATACTATCATAGCAATAATTAACTTCATAATCTACAAGAGATTACAATCATAACCTACGCCAAGTACTACACGATGCACACACTGTCACCTTTACACCGTGCAGGAGGAATAGAGTACTTTAATAACATCACTAGAGTAGCACATAGATGAATAGTGATACAAAACACATTGCAATCATAAAGGGATATAAATAAGCACTTCACTATGCTATTCATAACAGTGAATAAGTATTCTGTGAAATATAGCCTAAGAGACCCACACGGTGCACACACTGTCACCTTTACACACGTGGGACAAGGAGTCTCCGGAGATCACATAACTAATATCCACTTGACTAGCATAATGACATCTAGATTACAAGCATCATCATATGAATCTCAATCATGTAAGGCAGCTCATGAGATTATTGTATTGAAGTACATAGGAGAGAGATTAACCACATAGCTACCGGTACAGCCCATAGCCTCGATGGAGAACTACTCCCTCCTCATGGGAGACAGCAGCGGTGATGAAGATGGCGGTGGAGATGGTAGCGGTGTCGATGGAGAAGCCTTCCAGGGGCACTTCCCCGTCCCGACGGCGTGCCGGAACAGAGACTTCTGTCCCCCAGATCTTGGCTTCGCGATGACGGTGGCTCTGGAAGGTTTCTCGTACCGTGGCTTTTTCGTATCGAAGTTTTAGGTCAGGGACCTTTATATAGGCGAAGAGGCGGAGTCGGAGGGCTAACGAGTTGACGACACAACAGGGGGGCGCGGCCCCCCCTCTGGCCGCGCCGGCCTACTGTCTGGTGGGACTGTGGCCCCCCTCTGGCGGCTCTCGAGTGTTCTGGAAGCTTCATGCAATTTTAAGATGCTGGGCGTTGATTTCGTCCAATTCCGAGAATATTTCCTTACTAGGATTTCTGAAACCAAAAACAGCAGAAAACAGGAACTGGCACTTCGGCATCTCGTCAATAGGTTAGTTCCGGAAAACGCATAAAATCATCATAAAGTGTGAACAAAACATGTAGGTATTGTCATAAAACAAGCATGGAACATAAGAAATTATCGATACGTTGGAGACGTATCAGCATCCCCAAGCTTAGTTCCTGCTCGTCCCGAGTAGGTAAACGATAACAAAGATAATTTCTGAAGTGACATGCTACCAACATAATCTTGATCCAATAATAATGTAAAGCATATGAACTGAGATCAAATCACTCAAAGCAAATGTCTATATTGATATAAGAGATGGTAATGCAAGAGTTAAACAAGCTAGAAGTTTTCATGAACTATTGCTTCAAAGACATGAAACCGTACAAAGTTCATTAAAGATGTGTTAAGTATTCAGCATAGAAGTTCTATCCTTCATTCCAAGCATCAAGTAAATTTTCACAACATAAGAAGGATTCAGTCAAGTAAACATAAACATGAACGTCATGAATCAACTGTTTCGAAGTCTACTCAACTGGTGAGTGCAAGCATTTGGTATTAGCACCAGGATGTTATGGCATAAAGAACGTTAATGGGGGTTTGGAAGGCCAAATGGAAGAAAGGCTTGCAAAGCTATAAGTGACCATTAGACAAGAGGAAGCCTTATGATCGAAGCTATGCAAGGAGTAGTGATTGCCATGCAACGGATGCACATAGAGCTATATGTGTATGAAAGCTCTCCAATGGAACTAGTGGGGGTGCATCCAACTTGGTTGCTCACGAAGACCTAGAGCACTTTTGAGGAGGCTCATCATTGGAATATACAACCCAAGTTCTATAGTGTAAATTCCCCACATAGTTATACTAGTAAAACATGAAAACTCTCTCATATGGAGTATAGGTGCTAAACATGAGCACAAATGTGGATAAAAGATAGTAATGCTGCCCCCTTTTTCTTTATTCTCTTTTTTTTAATTTTTTTTTCTTTTCTTTTTCTTTTCTATTTTTTTCTTTCTTTTCTTTTTCTCTTTTTGATGGTCTCCATGGCTCTTTTCACTTTTAGGGGGAAACATCCTAATATGACAACACACTTTTTGGTACAAATAACTCATAATGAATAAAACATGATGTATGAAACTGTATGCCTCTGCCAGTGTAGCAGGATGTGCAATGATCTAGCGTAACATGGGTAAACCACACATCAGCTGTATATGATCATGCAAAGCAATATATAAATAATAAATGACAACATGACATGTAATTTAAAATGGATCTTGCATGGCAATATATCTCGGAATAGCTATGGAAATGTTGTGGTAGGTAGGTATCGTGGCTGTTTTGAGGAGATGTATGGGCTTATGTGTAGGAGGACAAGAGAAAGTCCTCCCACGGGTTTGGATGTACCGGCGAAGTATGCACAATTCTCAATGTGAGCAAAAAGCAATGCACAGTACCAAAGAGGCTAGCAAATTTGGATGGTGGAAGTGCCAAAAACCGTAGCTTAACATTAGTCAAAAAGAACTCACAAGCTTATTGCAAACAACTAGCAGGTTCATCATTAAGAGCATGATTAAAATTTACTCCAAGGAGGGCCATTCACGGTGGCACAAGTACCCCGCTAGCTCCCTCGACCTTCAGCACAAATTAGTTAATACGATGAACTCTCAGACATGGAAAGCTATCAAGTCCAACTACACCTTCAACTATTTAAATAGAGTTTGTAGTACGGCACAAGTTTAAAGACAACAATCCACTACTAATTTTAACTTATTTATCCAGCAAGCCTTACCATCTAAATACCTCAAAACATTTGCAAAGAATCAAGTTATCAAAGCTCAATGATCTACAAGATTATGCAAGTGTTTCATTATACCACTACCACATGTAGCATTATCCGTTTCCAACCATATAACAATTAACGAAGCAGTTTCAACATTCGCCATGAACATTAAAAGCTAAGAACACATGTGTTCATATGAACCAGCGGAGCGTGTCTCTCTCCCACACAAGCATTTATTCAAACAAAAACAAAAACAAAAACATACAGACGCTCCAAGTAAAGTACATAAGATGTGACTGAATAAAAATATAGTTTCAAGGGAGGAACCTGATAAATTGTAGATGAAGAAGGGGATGCCTTGGGCATCCCCAAGCTTAGATGCTTGAGTCTTCTTGAAATATGCAGGGATGAACCACCGGGGCATCCCCAAGCTTAGAGCTTTCACTCTTCTTGATCATATTGTATCATCCTCCTCTCTTGACCCTTGAAAACTTCCTCCACACCAAACTCAAATCAAACTCATTAGAGGGTTAGTGCATAATAAAAAACTCACATGTTCAGAGGTGACACAATCATTCTTAACACTTCTGGACATTGCACAAAGCTACTGGAAGTCGATGGAACAAAGAAATCCATCCAACACAGCAAAAGAGGCAATGCGAAATAAAAGGCAGAATCTGTCAAAACAGAACAGTCCGTAAAGACGAATTTTATTGAAGCACCAGACTTGCTCAAATGAAAATTCTCAAATTGAATGAAAATTGCGTACATATCTGAGGATCACTCACGTAAATTGGCATAATTTTCTGAGTTACCTACAGAGAATTAGGCCCAGATTCGTGACAGAAACAAATCTGTTTCTGCGCAGTAATCCAAATCTAGTATGAACCTTACTATCAAAGACTTTACTTGGCACAACAATTCAATAAAATAAAGATAAGGAGAGGTTGCTACAGTAGTAACAACTTCCAAGACACAAATATAAAACAAAATTACTGTAGTCAAATAAACACATGGGTTATCTCCCAAGAAGTTCTTTCTTTATAGCCATTAAGATGGGCTCAGGAGTTTTAATGATGCACTCGCGAAAAATAGTATTTGAAGCAAAAGAGAGCATCAAGAAGCAAATTCAAAACACATTTAAGTCTAACATGCTTCCTATGCATAGGAATCTTGTAAATAAACAAATTCATGAAGCATAATGCAACAAGCATAGAGAGATAAAACAAGTGCAGCTTCAAGATTTTAAGCATATAGAGAGGTGTTTTAGTAACATGAAAATTTCTACAACCATATTTTCCTCTCTCATAATAATGTCCAGTAGCATCATGAGCAAACTCAACAATATAACTATCAAATGAAACATTCTTATTATGAGTCTCATGCATAAAATTATTACTCTACACATAAGCACAATCAATTTTATTAGTAATAGTGGGAGCAAATTCAACGAAGTAGCTATCATTACTATTCTCATCATCAAATATAGGAGGCATATTGTAATCATAATCAAATTTATCCTCCATAACAGGCGGCACCAAAAGACTACTATCATTATAATCATCATAAATAGGAGGCAAAGTATCATCGAAGTAAATTTTCTCCTCAATGCTTGGGGGACTAAAAATATCATGCTCATCAAAGCCAGCTTCCCCAAGCTTAGAATTTTCCATATCATTAGCAACAATGGTGTTCAAAGTGTTCATACTAATATGTTCCATGGGTTTTTTAATTTTCGAATCAAACCATCCATGTCTTAACTCAGGAAAAAGAATAAAAAGCTCCATGTTGCTTTCCATTATGCCAAACTAGTGTAAAACAAGAAACAAAAAGATGCAATTGCAGGATCTAAAGGAAATAGCTTCGAGTACTTACAACGGCGCCGGAAAATAGCTTAGTAGCCGAGATCCGGAGTGTGAGTACCTTTTACCTTTCCTCCCCGGCAACGGCGCCAGAAAAGTGCTTGATGTCTACTCACGCTTCTTTTCCTGTAGACAGTGTTGGGCCTCCAAGAGCAGAGGTTTGTAGAACAGCAGCAAGTTTTCCCTTAAGTGGATCACCCAAGGTTTATCGAACTCAGGGAGGAAGAGTTCAAAGATATCCCTCTCAAGCAACCCTGCAACCACAAAGCAAGAAGTCTCTTGTGTCCCCAACACACCTAATACACTTGTCAGATGTATAGGTGCACTAGTTCGGCGAAGAGATAGTGAAATACAGGTGGTATGAATATATATGAGCAGTAGTAACGGCACCAGAAAATAGCTTGATGCTACGACTGGCGTGTGGTTGATGGTGGAAATATTGCAGGCAGTACAGATATAGTAAAACAGTAAACAAGCAGCGATTTCAGTATTTGGGAACAAGGCCTAGGGATTATACTTTCACTAGTGGACACTCTCAACATTGATCACATAATAAAACCACTCTACACTCTGTTGTTGGATGACGAACACCACTAATTATGTAGGATTACACGAACCCTCAATGCCGGAGTTAACAAGCTCCACAATATTTGATATTCATGTTTAAATAACCTTAGAGTGCATGATAGATCATTGCAATTACACCAAGTACTAACATAGCATGCACACTGTCACCATCACACTATGAAGGAGGCATAGATCACATCAATACTATCATAGCAATAATTAACTTCATAATCTACAAGAGATTACAATCATAACCTACGCCAAGTACTACACGATGCACACACTGTCACCTTTACACCGTGCAGGAGGAATAGAGTACTTTAATAACATCACTAGAGTAGCACATAGATGAATAGTGATACAAAACACATTGCAATCATAAAGGGATATAAATAAGCACTTCACTATGCTATTCATAACAGTGAATAAGTATTCGGTGAAATATAGCCTAAGAGACCCACACGATGCACACACTGTCACATTTACACACGTGGGACAAGGAGTCTCCGGAGATCACATAAGTAAAATCCACTTGACTAGCATAATGGCATCTAGATTACAAGCATCATCATATGAATCTCAATCATGTAAGGCAGCTCATGAGATTATTGTATTGAAGTACATAGGAGAGAGAATAACCACATAGCTACCGGTACAGCCCTTAGCCTCGATGGAGAACTACTCCCTCCTCATGGGAGACAGCAGCGGTGATGAAGATGGCGGTGGAGATGGCAGCGGTGTCGATGGAGAAGCCTTCCGGGGGCACTTCCCCATCCCGGCGGCGTGCCGGAACAGAGACTCCTGTCCCCCAGATCTTGGCTTCGCGATGGCGGCGGCTCTGGAAGGTTTCTCGTACCGTGGCTTTTTCGTATCGAAGTTTTTGGTCAGGGACCTTTATATAGGCGAAGAGGCGGAGTCGGAGGGCTGACGAGGCGACGACACAACAGGGGGGCGCGGCCCCCCCTCTGGCCGCGCCGGCCTACTGTCTGGTGGTCCTGTGGCCCCCCTCTGGCGGCTCTCGGGTGTTCTGGAAGCTTCATGCAATTTTAAGATGATGGGCGTTGATTTTGTCCAATTCCGAGAATATTTCCTTACTAGGATTTCTGAAACCAAAAACAGCAGAAAACATGAACTGGCACTTCGGCATCTCGTCAATAGGTTAGTTCCGGAAAACGCATAAAATCATCATAAAGGGTGAACAAAACATGTATGTATTGTCATAAAACAAGCATGGAATATAAGAAATTATTGATACGTTGGAGACGTATCATATGCCTCCTATATTTGATGATTATGGTGATGAGAATAATAATGATAGCTACTTTGTTGAATTTGCTCCCACTACAATTAATAAGAATGACTATGCTTATGTTGGGAGTAGTAATTATTTTATGCATGAGACTCATGATAAGAATGCTTTATGTGATAGTTATATTGTTGAGTTTGTTTATGATGCTACTGAAAGTTATTATGAGAGAGGGAAATATGGTTATATGCATCTTAATAATATTAAGTTTTCCCTCTTTATGTTGAGAATCTTGAAGTTGCGCTTGTGTTGCCTTCCTATGCTTATTGCATTATGCTTACATGACTTGTTTATTTACAAAATTTCTTTTCATAGGAAGTGGGTTAGACTTAAAAGTGTTTCTTATTTGCTTTTGATGCTCTCTTTTGCTTCAACTCTTGTTACTTGCGAGAGCATCATTAAAATTACTGAGCCCATATAATGGCTATAAAGAAGCACTTCTTGGGAGATAACCCATGTTTTTATTTTGCTACTGTTTTGTTGTGTCTTGGAAGTTGTTACTACTGTAGCAACCTCTCCTTATCTTTATTTTGTTGCATTGTTGTGCCAAGTAAAGTCTTTGATAGTAAGGTTGATACTAGATTTGGATTACAGCGCAGAAACAGATTTCTAGCTGTCACAAATTTAAGTAGATTTCTCTGTAGGAAACTCAGAAAAATTTGCGAAAATTCATGAGTAATCCTCAGATATGTACGCAACTTTCATTCAATTTGAGCTTCTTCATCTGAGCATGTTAAGTGCCTCAAAAAAATTCGTCTTTACGGACTGTTCTGTTTTGATAGATTCTGCCTTTTTATTTCGCATTGCCTTTTTTACTGTGTTTGAGTGGATTTCTTTGCTCCATTAAATTTCAGTAACCTTGGGTAATGTACAGAAGTGTTGAGAATGATTGTGTCCTTGCTGAACATGTGAATTTTTGATTATGCACTAACCCTCTAATGAGATTATTTCGAGTTTGGTGTGGAAGAAGTTTTCAAGGGTCAAGAGAGGAGGATAATATAATATGATCAAGAAGAGTGAAAAGTCTAAGCTTGGGGATGCCCCCGTGGTTCATCCCTGCATATTTCAAGAAGACTCAAGCATCTAAGCTTGGGGATGCCCAAGGCATCCCCTTCTTCATCGACAACTTATCAGGTCACCTCTAGTGAAACTATATTTTTATTCCGTCACATCTTATGTGCTTTACTTGGAGCGTATGTATGTTTTTATTTTTGTTTGTGTTTGAATAAAATCGGATCCTAGCATTCATTGTGTGGGAGAAAGACACGCTCCGCTTATTCATATGAACACTGGTGTTCTTAGCTTTACTTTTAATGTTCATGGCGAAGGTTGAAAACCGCTTCGTTCATTGCTATTTGGTTGGAAACAGAAAATGCTTCATGTGGTAATTGGTATATGGTCTTGAATAATTTGATACTTGGCAATTTTTTTGAGCTCTCAAATAGATCATGTTTAAGCTCTTGCATCATGTAGTTTGAACCTATTAGTGGAGAACTACCGTAGAGCTTGTTGAAATTTGGTTTGCATGATTGGTCTCTCTAAAGTCTAGATATTTTCTGGTAAAAGTGTTTGAACAACAAGGAAGACAGTGTAGAGTCTTATAATGCTTCCAATATGTTCTTATGTAAGTTTTGTTGTACCGGTTCATACTTGTGTTTGCTTCAAAACAACCTTGCTAGCCAAAGCCTTGTACTGAGAGGGAATGCTTCTCGTGCATCCAAAACCTTGAGCCAAAATCTATGCCATTTGTGTCCACCATAACTACCTACTATGTGGTATTTTTCTGCCATTCTAAAGTAAATTGCTTGTGTGCTACCTTTAAAATTTTTATTCCTTGTCTTTGCAATATATAGCTCATGGGAAAGTAGCTTAAAAACTATTGTGGTAAAGAATATGTAGCTTATGTATCTTATTTCTTATAAGTTGCTTGTTGAGCGGTAACCATGTTTCTGGGGACGCCATCAACTGTTACACTTTTGTTGAATATCATGTGAGCTATGTATGTTCGTCTTGTCTGAAGTAAGGGTGATTTGCCATGAGTTCAATGGTTTGAGTATGCATATTGTTAGAGAAGAACGTTGGGCCGCCAACCGAAGCCATGTATCATGGTGGAAGTTTCAACTTGGACATTAATCGTCAATCTCTTATGAGAATATTATCTGTTGTTGAATGCTTAAGCATTAAAGAGGAGTCCATTATCTGTTTTCTATGTTGTCCCGGTATGGATGTCCTCAAGTTGAGATCTATCAAAAACGAGAAATCAAATGCGATCTATCTCCTTGGACCTTTGTACAGGCGGCATAGAGGTACCCCTTTGTGACACTTGGTTGAAACATATGTAATGCAATGATAATCCATGGAAATCCGAGCTAATTAGGACAAGGTGCGAGCACTATTGGTATTCGATGCATGAGGCTTGCAACTTATAGGATGTTTTATGCATAACACATATGAATTATTACTACCGTTGACAAAATTGTTTCTATGTTTTCAAAATGAAAAGCTCTAGCACAAAAATAGTAATCTCTGCTTCCCTCTGCGAAGGTCCTTTCTTTTACTTTTATGTTGAGTCAGTTTACCTACTTCTTTCCATCTTAGAAGCAAACACTTGTGTCAACTGTGTGCATTGATTCTTACATACTTGCTTATTGCACTCATCATATTACTTGGTGTTGACAATTATCCATGAGATATACATGTTGAAGTTGAAAGCAACTGCTGAAACTTATATCTTCCCTTGTATTGCTTCAAAACCTTCTATTAAGAATTTATTGCTTTATGAGTTAACTCTTATGCAAGACTTATTGACGCTTGTCTTGAAAGTACTATTCATGAAAAGTCTTTGATATATGATTCAGTTGTTTAGTCATTGTCTTTACCATTGCTTTGAATCACTTCATTCATCTCATATGCTTTACAATAGTATTGATCAAGATTATGATAGTAGCATGTCACTTCAGAAATTATCCTTGTTATCGTTTACCTACTCGAGGGCGAATAGGAACTAAGCTTGGGGATGCTTGATACGTCTCCAACGTATCTATAATGTCTGATGTTCCATGCTAGTTTTATGACAATACCTACATGTTTTGCTCACACTTTATAATGATTTTATGCATTTTCCGGAACTAACCTATTAACAACATGCCGAAGTGCCAGTTCCTGTTTTCTGCTGTTTTTGGTTCCAGAAAGGCTGTTCGGGCAATATTCTCGGAATTCGACGAAACAAAAGCCAAACATCTTATTTCACCGAGACGGACCAGAACACCGAAGAGGAGTCAAGGAAGGGCAGCAGGGGACCCACACCATATGGCGGCGCGGGTGGCCCCCTGGCCGCGCCGACCTATGGGGTGGGCCCCACAGGCACCCCCTCGCGCCGCCTCTTCGCCTATAAAATCCCTTGCGACCTAAAAACCCGACACCGATTGACGAAACTCCAGAAAGACTCCAGGGGCGCCGCCGCCATCGCGAAACTCCGTTTCGGGGGATAGAAGTCTCTGTTCCGGCACGCCACCGGGACGGGGAATTGCTCCCGAAGTCATCTCCATCGACACCACCGCCATCTTCATCACCGTTGCTGTCTCCCATGATGAGGAGGGAGTAGTTCTCCCACGAGGTTGAGGGCTTTACCGGTAGCTATGTGGTTCATCTCCGTGACTGGGTCCGTTTGGGGGATGGCACAACATAGTGGATCAGGGATCTTGTGTTTCTTTGGATCCCCACATAAAAGGAATGAAAAACTCCAGAAAAGTTAGCATCTATCTAAATTTCTTGTATTGTAGGGCACACTGTCTATTCCTCTCCAACGAGCTAGGCATCTAATTTCGTAGTACAATGGAATGCACGTGCTAATAAGTGCCCACAGATATACTACTACCTCCGTTTCAAGGAATAAGGCGCACACGTATTCCAAGACGAACTTTGACCATAAAAGTTGAGCAACAAAATCTTGATTATATTATATGTATATAGTATCGTTGGATTCGTATTGAAAAGTACTTTTTAATGATGCTAATTTCATACAGACAATCTTTATCTATTTAAAGCAATTCTTGGTCAAACAAAAAACTCGTAAAACGAGGGCGCCTTATTCCTTGAAACGGAGGTAGTACTAGAAAGAAATTAGCTCAGCAGCCGGCCATCAGTGCCATTCAGTATGGTCGTCACCACACAAGTTGCTCCACGAAGCTGCAGGCATGCTCACGACAACCAATCGACGTCACGGCGTGGGACGTCATCACAAAATTCGTGCAACATGTGCTTGTTATGTAACTGGGCTTTAAGCTTCGGCACCGAGTTTGAGGTCTAACGTCGATCCAGCCCGGCCTAATTAACTAGCATGCACGTATTTTGGCGGGGGCGCCTCCTTGGCGCTCCCGCGCCTCCTATCGAAATCTCTAGAAAAATGTAAATCTTTTTACGAAGGTCCAAAAGTCTTTCTGCATGCAATACGTGACGTATTGTGGTACTATAATTTTTATAGGAAGTGGTTTCTCTGCTCGTCAAGTGTCGCGATGTTGGGATGAGTGAGGGAGAGGGGAGGTTCAGCTTTTCCCTTTATTTTCTAAATTAGTTTTTGAAAATAAAATATCTTGAGAACCGTAAGTCCAAATTATGAACCGTTTTCATTTTTGAGTGTCTCGCATTGAGATATTCAAAACTAGATCTCATGTTGATAGGTTTCGAGATACGTTTTTCCGTACTTCTAAAACTAGTATGGTTGTACTCGTGGTGTGTACCTAACAGTACTCGTGGTTTAACTGATAAGTACTTCTATTTATAGTGTATTTGGGGAAGTTTTTCCCTTTACTCAGTAACTGTACTTGCTCATGTACGCTACTGTACATGTACTTCTGTACCAGTACTTGTTCGTGTGTGTGACTGTATTTCTGTGCTTGCTCGTGTGCGTAATTGTACATGTATTTGCTCGTGTGGATGACTGTACATGTACTTGCACATGTGTGCGTCTGTGTTTGTACTCGTTCGTTTGTACAATTGTACTCGTGTTTCATACACAGCTGTACTCGGGTGCTTAGTGAGTTATACTTGTCCTTCGCCGTACTCGAATATGTACGTGACTATACTTGTGTGCTATACGTAACCGAACGCGTTTGTAACTAATTTTGTACTTACTAGCTAGCCGTACATCTGTGGTGCTAATCCATGCATCCATGCGATGCATGCGCGAGCGGAGCTGTGGTGCTAATCAATGCATATGCATGTGATGCATGCGCGAGCGGAGAGCTGATCCATGTGTTGAAATATTGGGCCCATTTTTAGTGGCCCAAATTAGATTTCAGTTTTCCTATAAATCTCAAAGCCCACATAGTGGCAGCCTTGTGAGTTTGAGTCCAAGTTGGTGGCAGCTCACTAGGGAGTGGCAAGAGGTGGGAAGTTTAGTCCCACATGGAAAGTTGGGAGGAAGTTAGACCACCTTATAAGGTGGGTTGTTCCACCACTAGTAAGTGAGTGAGAATAGGAGTGCTACACGCGCGCTCCTCCTCCTCCTCGCTCGTCTCGTCTCGACTCGACTCGACTCGACTCGACACGTCACGACGCGCGCCGCGCTCGTGGTGAGTGGATTGAGCCTCGAGCCGAGACTTTCCTTACTTTTTGCAGCTCAGGAAAACGAACAGAGTCCTAGACGGACGCGTCGCAGTTAGTCGGTTCGGGTCGCTCCCGGATCGTGGGCTATCTGTAACCGACTCGAAACGTTCGTGCGACGTGGCCGTGGCCCATGTTGCCTAGGGTTTCCCGAGCCTATATAATCTCCTGCCCGGCTACCGCAGAAACATATCCAATACACGAGTTAGGGTTTCCACCTCTCTCTGCTTGCGCCGCCATCGTAGCCTACTCCATCCCGCGAGCCGACGTGCATCGGCGAACGGGAGAGCAGATCTCCGGAACCACTCGTCCTTGCGATCCTGTACGGGAGAGGGCGAATTAGGTTTTTGGGAAGCGCTCTGCGCGACTGCTCAAGCTCTTCATCACGGGTCGTCTTCCGTCCAAGTCGGGCGGTGCTGCCTACCGTCGTCTTCAGCGTCATCTACTTCGACCCGTCGTCCCCGTCGTCAACAACGTTGTCATCAACAACGTTACTGCTGCGACATCATCTGCTACACCTCCACCGCCACCTCCACCAGATCGGTACGTGCGACATATCTCGATCTGTTTAGCGATGGATGTTGTACTGTTTGCTATGCTACTGTTCATGTTGATCACTACATCTAGTATGTTCGAGTTTCACATGTTAGTAGTTACTGTCGTCATGCTTAATATTCTGGAATTAATCATGGAAATTGTGCCTAATTCTCCAACAATCCAAAAACCTAATTGTAGGCAATTTCCTGAGTTAACAATGGCTGGTTTTGCTGATGCACTGAGGCCGGATAAGTTTACCGGTGTGCACTTTAAGAGGTGGCAGGTTAAGGCCACGCTCTGGCTTACTCATCTGAAAGTGTTCGAAGTTAGTGATGGTTTACCTGAAGGAACTATATCTGACCAAGATCAGAACAAGTTCAAGGAAAACAATACTCTCTTCGTCGGATGCGTTCGAGTATTCTTGCTGATCGTCCGTGTGATGTGTACATGCACATAACAAGATGGTAAAGAGCTCGGGATGCACTGAATGCTAAATTCGGTGCAACCGATGCAGTGATGAATCGTACATCATGGAGAGCTTCCATGACATCAGGATGGTAAACAACCGTTCTGTAGTCGAACAAGCTCATGAGATACAATGCATTGCGAAAGAGCTCGAACTCCTTAAGTGTGCCTTACCTGACAAGTTTGTGGCTGGATGCATTATTGCTAAGTTGCCTCCTTCATGGAGGAACTTTGCCACAACTCTC
The DNA here is from genome assembly GCF_019359855.2 of Lolium perenne. Taxonomy (NCBI): domain Eukaryota; kingdom Viridiplantae; phylum Streptophyta; class Magnoliopsida; order Poales; family Poaceae; genus Lolium; species Lolium perenne. Next base: position 139,494,107 of record NC_067248.2, on the reverse strand, counting down.
AAACACAAGAGACAGGAGATATCAGTTGAAAATCTGATAGCATCTCTTGATGTTGAGGAGAAAGCTCGGGCTAAGGATAATGCGAGAAAGGAGAGGGTCAGTCTAGCGCCAACATGGTGCGTAAGAAACCCTACAAGCAAGAACAAAGGGAATAACAAGCCCTCCTTCAATAAGCCTATGAAGACTACGACCTTCAAGAAGAAGAAGATGATAAACAAAGCAGATCTGAGCTGCTTTACATGTGGAGAGACTGGCCACTTTTCTAAGGACTGTCCAGAGAGGGCAGACCGCAAGAAAAAGGCGAGGCAAGTCAACACGGTGACCGCTAGCAATGCTGATGGGTACGGTAATCTCTTTACTGTTCTTTCGGTATTTCAATCTCCATGTTGGTGGATTGATACAGGTGCTAATGTTCATGTGTGTGCTGACATATCCATGTTCACTTCTTACCAGGTCGCCCGGGATTCTTCCGTCTTGATGGGGAATGGGTCACATGCTTCGTTCGTGGTGTTGGCACGGTAGATCTCAAGTTCACTTCGGGGAAGATCGTGCGGGTGAGGAACGTGCAGCATGTCCCTACTATGAACAAGAATCTCGTTAGCGGCTCCCTTCTATGCGAGAGATGGGTTTAAGGTTGTTTTAGAGTCGAATAAAGTAGTTGTTTCCAAGTTTGGACAATTTATTGGTAAAGGCTATGAGTGCGGAGGCTTGTTCCGCTTTTCGCTTTCTGATTTCAGTAATAAGTCTGTGAACCATATTTGTGGCAACGTTAGTGATGATACCAGTGTTTGGCATTCTCGTTTATGTCACATTAATTTTGGTTTAATGTCTCGGCTATCCAGTTTAAGTTTAATTCCGAATTTCACCATTGCCAAAGGTTCTAAGTGCCATAGTTGTGTGCAATCAAAGCAACCTCGGAAGCCTCACAAGGCGGCCGAGGAGAGAAACCTGGCACCTCTAGAACTCATATATTCTGATCTATGCGAGATGAATGGTGTGTTGACAAAAGGTGGAAAGAGATATTTCATGACATTGATTGATGATGCGACTAGATTCTGCTATGTTTATTTGTTGCGAACTAAAGATGAAGCTTTAGACTACTTTAAAATTTATAAAGCCGAAGTTGAAAATCAACTAGAGAGAAAGATCAAGCGTCTTAGGTCGGATCGTGGTGGCGAATATTTTCCTAAAATCTTTGATGAATTCTGTGAGGAACATGGCATTATTCATGAGAGGACGCCTCCCTATTCACCCCAATCAAACGGGGTTGCCGAGAGGAAAACCGCACGCCGACCGACTTGGTGAATTCCATGTTAGCCACTGCTGGTTTATCAAAGGCATGGTGGGGGGAGGCTTTGCTGACTTCATGTCATGTCCTGAATAGAGTTCCTAACAAGAATAAAGATAAAACCCCTTACGAGGAGTGGGCTGGGAGAAAACCATCACTTTCGTATTTGCGCACATGGGGATGTTTGGCGAAAGTCAATATTCCAATTACTAAGAAGCGCAAACTTGGACCAAAGACAGTGGATTGTATCTTTCTAGGTTATGCTCCATGAGTGTAGGATATAGATTTTTAGTAGTTCAATCCGAGGTACACGATATGCATGTTGATACTATTATGGAATCTCGTGATGCAACATTTTTTGAGAATATGTTTCCTATGAAAGATATGCATAGCATTGCTAGAATTTCTTGAGATAATTCTGAGTCCAAGACATCTAATGAGTATTTTGAACAATCACATGAGAATGTTCTTGAGAAGGATGACAATGAAGCTCCTAAACGGAGCAAGAGACGAAGGATTGAAAAATCCTTTGGTGATGATTTCATTGTGTACCTTGTGGATGATACTCCCACGTCCATTGCAGAGGCATATGCATCTCCGGATGCGAGATGATCGGAAAGAAGCTGTCCATAATGAGATGGACTCGATTCTTTCTAATGGAACTTGGGAGCTATCAGAACGACCCCATGGATGCAAGCCTGTGGGCTGCAAATGGGTGTTCAAGAAGAAGCTAAGACCTGATGGTACTATTGAAAAGTACAAGGCGCGGCTTGTAGCGAAAGGCTACACACAGAGAGAAGGCGAAGATTACTTCGACACCTATTCACACAATTGTCGCTAGACTTACCACCATTCGAGTACTACTATCCATGGCTGCCTCCTATGGTCTTATCGTTCATCAAATGGACGTAAAGACAGCTTTCCTTAATGGAGAGTTGGAAGAGGAAATCTATATGGATCAGCCTGATGGGTTTGTAGTAAAAGGTGAAGAAAGAAAGGTGTGCAAGTTGCTGAAATCTTTATATGGCCTGAAACAAGCACCTAAGCAATGGCATGAGAAGTTTGACAGAACTTTAACTTCTGTAGGCTTTGTTGTCAATGAGGCTGACAAGTGCGTTTACTATCGCCATGGTGGGGGCGAAGGTGTTATACTATGTTTGTATGTGGATGATATTCTGATCTTTGGTACAAACATGAAAGTAATACACGAGGTCAAGTCTTTCTTGTCAAAGAGCTTTGATATGAAAGATCTGGGAGAAGCTGATGTGATTCTGAACATCAAGCTGATTAAGAACGAGAGTGGGATTACTCTAACGCAATCTCATTATGTTGAGAAGATCTTGAGCCGGTTCGGCTATATTGATAGCAAGCCTTCTTCAACACCTTATGATCCCAGTGTGACACTATGCAAGAACCGGAGGATTGCCATAGATCAATTGAGATATTCTCAGATCATTGGCTCACTCATGTACTTAGCGAGCGCGACTAGACCCGACATCTCTTTTCTTTGTTAGCAAGTTGAGTAGGTTCATGTCAAACCCGGTACCGATCATTGGCATGCACTTGATAGGGTCATGCGCTACCTATGTGGTACAATGAGTTATGGGATTCACTATTCAGGACACCCACCGTGCTTGAAGGATATAGTGATTCGAATTGGATCTCAGATGTAGCTGATCTGTACGCCACAAGTGGGTATGTATTTACCTTTGGAGGTGGCGCAGTGTCATGGAGATCTTGTAAGCAAACCATATTGACGAGGTCAACTATGGAAGCAGAACTAACTGCTTTAGACACAACCACTGTTGAATCAGAATGGTTGCGTGAGCTCTTGATGGACTTGCCTGTGGTTGAAAAACCTGTTCCGGCAATCCTTTTGAATTGTGACAATCAAACTGTAATTGTCAAAGTGAACAATTCTAAGGATAACGCGAAATCATCAAGACACGTCAAGAGACGTTTGAAGTCTGTCAGGAAATTGCGAAACTCCGGAGTAATAACTGTTACATATATTCAAACAGACAAAAACCTGGCAGATCCCTTTACAAAGGGACTATCACGTAATGTGATAGAAAGTGCATCGAGGGAGATGGGTTTGAGACCCGTTGATGTTACGCCATAGTGGTAACCCAACCTTTGTGATCGGAGATCCCGTGAATTAGGACCTGGGAAGAACAAACTAGTGGTTTAATTGAGGAGAGTATTATGTAACCCTCTCTATGTGAAGATGCACAACTCTCGATTCTTTGTAAGGCAGGTTGGCAACAAGCCTTAATGTGTTTATGTTGGCTATTTTAGCAAAGATGCTGTCCTCTGAGCATTCTTGAAATAACACACCTATATGAGTCCGATTGTTAAACGTCGCAATCTATGAGATTTGGGTGATCTCTAGTAAACTCATGAAGAGACCATGAAGTATGACGCATATGCTTCACCCGCGGGGTAGGCTACTGGCAGCCATGTACTGGTCATGACTTTGAGTGAAACCCTGTTCACGCAAAACTTGCAATTCAAGGCTTAGTCCATTGTTCAAGTGTGAGTGGATGTAGCTTAAGGTTCTAGGCGGAAGTTCAACTTAACAGTCTCCGCTGAAACACTGGTATATAAACAAGCAGCGAGTATTGGTAAATCTCTAAATGGGGATTTGAGATCTGGTGGGGGATTGTTGAAATATTGGGCCCATTTTTAGTGGCCCAAATTAGATTTCAGTTTTCCTATAAATCTCAAAGCCCACATAGTGGCAGCCTTGTGAGTTTGAGCCCAAGTTGGTGGCAGCTCACTAGGGAGTGGCAAGAGGTGGGAAGTTTAGTCCCACATGGAAAGTTGGGAGGAAGTTAGACCACCTTATAAGGTGGGTTGTTCCACCACTAGTAAGTGAGTGAGAATAGGAGTGCTACACGCGCGCTCCTCCTCCTCCTTGCTCGCTCGTCTCGTCTCGACTCGACTCGACTCGACACGTCACGACGCGCGCCGCGCTCGTGGTGAGTGGATTGAGCCTCGAGCCGAGACTTTCCTTACTTTTTGCAGCTCAGGAAAACGAACAGAGTCCTAGACGGACGCGTCGCAGTTAGTCGGTTCGGGTCGCTCCCGGATCGTGGGCTATCTGTAACCGACTCGAAACGTTCGTGCGACGTGGCCGTGGCCCATGTTGCCTAGGGTTTCCCGAGCCTATATAATCTCCTGCCCGGCTACCGTAGAAACATATCCAATACACGAGTTAGGGTTTCCACCTCTCTCTGCTTGCGCCGCCATCGTAGCCTACTCCATCCCGCGAGCCGACGTGCATCGGCGAACGGGAGAGCAGGTCTCCGGAACCACTCGTCCTTGCGATCCTGTACGGGAGAGGGCGAATTAGGTTTTTGGGAAGCGCTCTGCGCGACTGCTCAAGCTCTTCATCACGGGTCGTCTTCCGTCCAAGTCGGGCGGTGCTGCCTACCGTCGTCTTCAGCGTCATCTACTTCGACCCGTCGTCCCCGTCGTCAACAACGTTGTCATCAACAACGTTACTGCTGCGACATCATCTGCTACACCTCCACCGCCACCTCCACCAGATCGGTACGTGCGACATATCTCGATCTGTTTAGCGATGGATGTTGTACTGTTTGCTATGCTACTGTTCATGTTGATCACTACATCTAGTATGTTCGAGTTTCACATGTTAGTAGTTACTGTCGTCATGCTTAATATTCTGGAATTAATCATGGAAATTGTGCCTAATTCTCCAACACCATGCACTAGTGGAAAACAGGGCTTTCGTAGCCATTTGCCGTGGGCGCGTCTGGAGCCGCGACAAATGGCTTGGCCACGTCGCCCCAAAACATTTTGGAGCGCTCCGGGCCTTTTGTCGCGGCCTTTTTTCACGGGCGTACCACGACCCGCGACAAAAGGGGTCTGAGGCTGGCCATGGCCTGTTGGCACCCCTTTTGTCGAGGATCGTGGTATGGCCCGCGACAAAAGATCCAGACCTATATATACACAACCACCCCCCCCCCCCACCTCCCTACATTTTTTTCCTTGGTGGTGAAAGGTGGAGGTTTATGCTAGCTCTTTTTTCTTCATGTGCACAAGAGGTGTTTGATGAAATGTTTGCGAGGATGCCACTTGATTTAATTTGATAAGATTTCTCCTCTTTTTGATCCTAAAAGGTTAGCAACTATTTTCTCGTATACATAGTCCGTGCAATACTAATTTTAGCAAGGTGATTGCATCTGATACATAATTGTACTTATGATGCAGATGAGTCATCCATGGATGTACGGTAACCGATGTGCTCCCACTTTCAGAGAGGGCGTGTAATCTTTCCTGCTTGTGGCCGAGGCCAACAAGTCGAAGAAAGGTTTTATGTGATGTCCATGTCTGAAATGTAAGAATGACAAGGATTACTCTTACTCAAGAGACATTAAGAGTCTCCTGCTTCGGTTCGGATTCATGTCGCGCTATAATGTTTGGACCAAGCACGGAGAAGAAGGGGTTATGATGGAAGGCGGCGATGAAGAAGAAGATAACGATGACCAGTACCGATCTATGTTCTCTAAATACGATGATACCGCAATGGAAGACAATGAAGAAGGAGGTGAAGAACGGGCACCAGATGATCCTGTTGATGATGATCTTCGTCGGGCCATTTATGGAGAGACACCTCTAGTGAATTGTGGACCCCGGTCCATTCTTTTACACTGATAAAATCATCTTGTTATGTTTACTTACTGCAAGCATTGTTCTCTTTAATTCCACTGCAAACAAACATCTCTTTTCACACTATACGGTTAATTCTTTGTTTTCAGCAAAACCAGTGAGATTGACAATCTCATTGTAAGTTGGGGAAAAGTATTTTGGTTGTGTTGTGTGCAGGTTCCACGTTGTTGATGACGCTGGTAGTGCGCCCTGCCACAAGTCAGCTAGCAACATCTTCAGAAGTCACGCCTTTCTCCTACTGGTCGATTAAACCTTGGTTTATTACTGAGGAAAAATGTGCTACTGTGCTCATCATACCTTCCTCTTGGAATTCCCCAACGGTGTGCAATCTGCACTCATCATGGACCATCTTCTCATCTGCCTCCGACTTGTGGCGTGCGGGCTGCTGGCTTTGATTGAATAAAGGAGGCGGTCATAGGATTCCTCTCACTCCAAGATGAAGATCCGCCTGATGTTTGTCTTTATCAATCTGGTTGTAGTGTCCTTATTCGGTAGGCTCTGCCATCAAATGTAATAGTGCATCTATTGCCTGGAGTTTGCTAGATCGGGTGGTATTTGGTCGTGCGCACCCATGTTTTTCTCTGGCCGTTTAGATTCAGAGGGAGCGCTTCGAAGCTCGGTTGGTTGTTAATATCATGGGCCATGTTCTCGTTCCATGGTGCTGACCGGAGAATGTCATGGAGACCGTGATCCGGTGGCCTGACAATGGTGGTTCGACTCTGTGCAGTGTTGAGGAACTGGCTTGGTGATTTGGAACTTGGAGCAGCGGCATGCAATTGGGGGCGACTGCACAGGAGAAGGTCATAGTCCTACCTCTCAGGGTGAAAACCCAATGTCTGGTCTTAGTTGGTTGTGCCTAGCAATGGCCTTGTTGAAGGCTTTTGAGAGCGGGGACTTTTTTCAAGATGAAAACCTAAGATCTTTGATTGGGCGATGATGGTGTTTGTGAACTGTTCCCTTCTTGGGGGCGACGCTTTTGAAGAAGCTGGACTTCATGTGCTGTCTTGGTGGTGTTAGTACTATTGTTTCAAGGAATGAATCACTGTAGCGGGACGTTTCTTTTTCATAATTCTTTTGTTTAGCTGTGTGTATATCCCTAGTGCCGCTAGGGCAATATTATTTCAGAGGCTGGATGTAATTGGTATCTTTGCGATATTAATATATACTCTTTACCGAAAAAGTTAGTATGCATGATTTCAATGTGTACGAATATGAAAACCTAGACCCACATCTTTTCGGCTTCTACCAAGCCTTCACCCAGAAGCTACCCTCACTCAACTTCCACCAGAAACTCATTTCCTAAATTTGTTTAAACTTCTAAGTTAATATTGAGGATACCAATTTAGAAGTTTAAACAAGTTTGGGAGATGAGCTTCTGGGAGCAGCAGAGAGAGGGTAGCTTTTGGGAGAAGCTATTGTAGAAGCCGAAAAGAAATCTCCCCTAATGTGTTTTCACACAGCTGACAGCAGCGTTCCAAGTCCATCCTCCTTCTCTTGCGCCACTGGCCGGCCTACTCCTCACTCTCATAAAAAATGCCCATTTGTACTAACATGCCTAGCCTTCGTGCCAATTCCTACGCGTCGTAGGTCCATGTTTTAAAGAGGTCTTGTACGTTTTGTACAGCCTTCTAGTTGTTGAGCACGGGTTAGTGATTGACAGGCTTCTCAAAACGAATCTCCACGCGACACACGGACGGCCTGATGCAAGTGGGTAATAAACCCCCTGGAGACTAGATCCTCTCTCGTTTGAGAGCGTTACTACACAACAAGAAGACATAGTGAAGACGAAGGAGTAAAGGATTTTTTTTTTTAGATGACTAAAGTTATACTTGGCCATCCTTCACAGGAGCGCCTATCCATGGCTTATTAGCGATGGCTCACACGAACAGGTTGTTATGTTGGGCTTGGCCCATCTAGTTTGTATGAATTGTTCGATCGTTTCTTTCGTGTGTTAAGATGTTCTAGATTTAAAAAAATATACAAATTTCAAAATTTTCAAAACAAAAAACGTTTACATTTTAAAATTGCTCAGATTTGGAATTTAGTTAGATTTAAAATTTTCTCATATTCAAAATTTTCTTAACTTTAAAATTTGCTCGAATTTAAAATTTTCTCAAATTTTTAGCTACAATTTTGTTTTTGCTCAAAATTAATTTTTTAAAAAAAGAAAAATTGCTCTTTTTTTAGAACAATAAAATATTTATATTTCAAAAAATTTGAACTTTTTTAAAAAATCAAACATAAAAAGAAGAAACGAAAAAAAGAAAAAGCATGAAAGGAAAAAAATGTGAAACTGGAGAAAATCGAAAAACAGAGAAACCGAAAAAACGAAAAAATGAAAAAACTAGGAGTATACAGAAAAACCCCGCGCTAATGGGCCGCGGCCAAAGTCGCCCCGTTAGCAGGTGGGGTGTATTCTCCGCCGCTAACTGGCGATGTATAGGATTTGCCTCCTTCAAGCAGAAAATTCAAGCCTAGGCCTAGCCCTGCACGGCCATTAGACCGACATTTCCATCCCAATCCCGGCCAATCGAAGGAAAATCCCGTAAACTTCAACAAAGAGGAATGTGTCATAGAGGCAGATGAAAACTCGAAAACTTGCATCACAAATTATGACATGGATGATGACAGTTGAGAGGGGTGTGAACCGGTATATGTATCACTCTGGCGATTATGAAGGTGGCGTAGGGTTTTGCTGCTGCCGTCGGCGGCTGCTGTCCGGTGCCTAGCTAGGCACCGCTGATTCTGTACCCGTTTGGGGTTCCTTTCTTCCCGCAGCCATAGTCCGTTAATGAGTTTTTGTGTGAATTTACGTGAGGTCACCAGGTTCCGATCCATGGACGTACGCAGAGGGTGGTGCCGGGGGGTGATGCTATATGCCGATCTGGTCGGCGCCGAAACACGTCCCCGCACACCCCTGTCCATATGGGCTTGGGCCCATTAACGCGGATTCGTTTCCTCCTTTGTAACGTCAAGTAAGTTCTCTAAAAAAAACGTAAGTTCTGTTTCCAATCTGAACAATTGAATTTGAACAATTTTTTAAATTTGAACAATTTTTGGATCTGAACAATTTCGAAATTTGAACAATTTTCGAATCTGAATAATTTTTGAAATTTGACCAATTTTCGAATGTGAACAAATTTTGAAATTTGAACAAATTTCGAATCTATTTTTTCGAATTTCAGAATTTGTAATCTTAATTTTTTGAACAATTTTCGAATCTCAACAATTTTCAAAATTTGAACAATTTTCGAATCTGAACAATTTTCTAAATTTGAACAATTATCGAATCTAAACAAATTTCGAAATTTGAACACTTTTCGAATCAGAACAATATTTAATTTTTTTTTGAATCTGAAAATTTTTCCAAATTCGAAAGTTTTCCGAAAATATGAATATTTTTTAAAAGAATAAAAGATGAAAAACGGGTCAACAAACGAAAACCGGGCAGAAATCCAAACAGAAAAAGGAAAAACCAACTGATGCAAAAGCCAACACAGTAATGGGCCTGGCCCAATTAGGGGTGTGCGGTGTCCGATCGGCACCGACCAGTGCGGTGTATAGGATTCGCTGGTGCCGGGTGGGCCGTCGCTCACCCCAAATTTTAGGAAAAAAGTTGACTACCCCTAATATGGGCTTTCATTCCAGCGAGGTGACCACGCATAGCAGGCTGCGTACATACGTGCGAGATACGGATGGATTGCTTCAGCCTGCCTACATACGTGCGAAACAGGCAGCAGACCACCGTGACTTTCGTGCGATAGATGCACGTAGACCTACTCACTGCTAAAAGCTCCCGCACTATACGGGGTCTAAGGAAGGTGTTAGTGCTAAATTTTACCCTCATGAAGTGCAATGTGAGGAGACCGCGACTCGAACATAGGACCTCTCGGTTACAGGCGGTGAGCCTCTACCGCTGCACCAGGCCCGCACTATGCGGGGTCTGAGGAAGGTGTTAGTGGTAAATTTTACCCTCACGAAGTGCAATGTGAGGAGACGGCGACTCGAACATGGGACCTCTCGGTTACAGGCGGTGAGCCTCTACCGCTGCACCAGGCCCGCCCTTCTTTGATTGTATTGTGTTTAAACAATAAAAACCACCGTCGCGTGTGGCATGCGGATAAAGTGCGCGGACCTTCACGAAGGTTTGGCTCGTTTGGATTTTTTCCTAGGTTTCGCCTTTTCAGTCATACACCTGTGAGGAGGCGGCCGGTGGGGCAAGCGTTCGCTTCTCCTCTCGACTCTCTCGACACAATGAGGAAAAGCAAGACAAAGTTTGTGTCCAGAAATGATTGTTGATGTTTTTGTGTTAAAATACCACCTCTAGACTTTGTGTTAGTTTCTATAATTGATTTTTTCCCGGATAAACACATGCGGTTGAAGTTTGTCAGAAAAACATATGCTATTTCTTTGATATTTATTAAATCAAGGTGTTATCCTTCCTTAGCTAAAAAAATTTCCAAAGAAAATCAACCAATATTTTTCAATTTATTTCTGGTAGATTGTCATATAGAAATTATTTATCGCAAGATTAAAAAAAGATGAGTTCATTAAGTTATAAAAAGAATAGATGAGGCGGAATTGTTTTCAATACTATTGCAACTTCCTATGTTCAAAATTTTTATTTGTGAAATTTTTGAAATGAAGGGAATATTTGTTTGGCATTTTTTATTGCATGTGATGTAGTGCAAAAAAAATTGAAGTGTGCCCACCCTTCAACTTTTTTCTGCGTCCGCCACTCTTCCGATGTGACCAGGGAATATTTCTGGTTGGCCATCACTATTAGAAAACTAGTAGAAAACAGGCCTTTCGTCCAGCACCCTTGAGAGTATTAGTCCCGGTTTTAAAATGAGCCGGGACCAGTGGGGGGCATTGGTCCCGGTTCGACCGACGCTGGGTGACGCCACCCTCTAGTCCCGGTTCGTTTGGGGTCTTTGGTCCCGGTTTGTACTAAAGGGGTTGCAGCAGAACCTGGGAATAACTTGTGTGGATACTACGTCTGCGAGTTCATTCGCGAGATGACCTGTCACAAGGAGCCGGAGACGGCTATACAAGTCGTTCATGTATCTAAACAATATTTCACAATCTTATTTTATTACCATCAATTGTATTGAGTTCCATTCATATATATTGATCTCCTTTTTTTAATTTAGATGGAAGGCCTGTGGGACTCTCTCCTAACGGAGTATCGCATACGAGCAATTCAAGAGGAACTTGCGGGATTCTTTCTTAGCGAGATCATAGCTCGAACTGGAGAATACCATCGGGAGTTCGTATATCTATGACTTAGGGATATGAATAGATATGGTACCTTTGGTTCCGGCTTTATATATTGTAAACATGCATTACTTGTACTGTATTTCATGACGATGTCTATATATACATGACGATGGTTCTCGAGGATGCGGGTCTTATAGAACTTAGGATGCAAGTAATGAATATCCTAAGTTCGAATTTCCGAGGATGCGGGCCTTCCGATACGGTCAATGAAATCTGCAGCTTGATTAAGCTGCACCGCCCACCGTCGGTTTTTATTTCGGAAACACAAATGTCCAATGTGAAGGCACAAGATTTTAGGTTCAACCTAATTTTTAATTATGCTTTTGGAGTAAAGGCAGAAGGACTCAACGGTGGATTGGTCATGATTTGGGATACTGTTTCAGTGGTAAGCATCAAGTCGTTCGTAGGATACATATTGATGCCAAGGTCCAGAATGGCAGAATCCCTTGACATGAGAGAGGGAATGGAGATTCATTGGTTTTTATGGTGGGCTTGCGAGAGCGAGCAGAACGAGGAGTTGGGACATCTTAAGATTTCTGCTTAGAGAGTTTGACACACCATGGTTATGTGCTAGTTATTTGAATGAGGAGTTATCCGCTTCAGAACAAATAGGAGGTGATGATACGGAGGAGTAGAAGATGGAAGGGTTTCGAGATGCGATCCTTATAGATGGAACAACAAACAGCATGGTGTTTGAAACATAAAGTGCAACTCGACAAGAGCTTTGGAAACAATCGCTACATGGAAATTTTTGATAATTCTTTTGTCTATCATGTCCGACCATAGAGTCTCAACATTGTGCTCTATTGGTCAAAATTCACCCTTCAGACAGGCTTCAAGATGGCGGTGGACCGAGGCCTTTTAGATACTAGAATATGTGATCACAACATCTCTAAAGAGCTCTAAGCTCCCAGGGTTGGGCACGTCTGCGGTTGATCGGCCAGTCGCTGTCGTTGGTCCCACCTGCAGCTGAGCCACCGCTTATTTTTTTTGAAAGAGCTAGCGCTTGGATGTCGGTTGAATCGGGGGCGGTTCTTGGTTGATTAACTTGATTCTCCACTCCAATCCCATGTCGTCCTCCTCCTTTCATCCTCTATCCAGGTTCCGTCCCGTACCTATCTTCCCGTATTCTTGACCCAGCGGGTCACTCGCCGCAGCGGGAAACTCCCCCACCAACAACTCCGTGCCCCGTCTCGCTTGGAGCAGCCGTCACTAGGGTTTCGAGACCCTAGCGGCGGCGGACGTTCTTTGGTTGACATGGCCGGGTGGCCACGATGGCCGCAGTCTGATCCATCTTCTATACACGGCCCTTCTTCGGCGTGCACGGCGGCCGGTAGAACTCCGGTCCTCGCTCCACCCCTCTTCGTCTCGCACAGTATCAAAGGAGGGACGTGATGCGAACGAGTGCTCCAAATCTCACATGGAAGCGCTTCCCTTCCTGAGATCCACAATCTATTGCTCCTCTGCTTTTCAAGTTCTTACAATCCCTGTTCTTTCAAGTAGAGCTATTTAGTTGATACGATCTCTTTCTCTCTTCCAACGAAATCACAGCAGTGGTGGCAAACCCCAGCACGGTCGGAGGCCGTGCGGCGAAATTGAGGTCGAGGATGGTGGCCACAGCTGGTGTACGAGGACAGACGCTGCCATCCCATGTAAGATCGTCAAAATCCCCAAGTTTGTTTCCGATGGGCTGCAATGGTTTGCGGCTGCGTGTAACCTGCCGTCGTTCTTCATGGACAGTGCGCTGGTGTGGGGGCACACATGTTCTTCAGGGCTACGAGAAGGCAGCAAAACACTCCGCATCATATGCTTGCAAGTAGAATTTTAACTGCTATTAGTCTTTCAACGGATTGGATACCACTACAATTGTGTCAATTGAATTCAGGGGAACCCATACCTGCAAGTGCTTGGTGGATGCCAAGGTAATGGACACGTCTCTGCTTATAAATCTGTGTTTTCTTGTTACTTCATTTTTCTGAACTTAATTGTGTCAGCAAGAACAAATCATTTCTGATTTCTGTTTGATTTTCTGCTCCATTGAAAAACCATGCACGCATAGTTGCATCAACAAGGAGTGTGGTTTCTTCAGTATGTGATGATCGGGGATGAGTGGTGATGGCCAAAATGATGGATTGGCATGCTAAAGATTTCAATAGAAATGTTTCTGAAACCCTATTTCTCTATTTGTCATGCGATGGATATGTAGTTGTACAGAAGTCATGTTCACTTAGATTAATGCACTTGCTAGTGAGCTTTATTGTGACTTCTTAGTTGTGGGACTATATCAGAAATATTCTACAAAGGCTGCACTTACTTGTGGGGCAGCAAGATTTTTCATGGCAACCATATCTATTTTTTTTACTTTCTAAGTATTTTTTTCTTGTTTCCTTTCCAAACAGGACATATAGTCTACTTTTAATCAATAATTGCTTAAACGAAGAGGTTACCTATCTATTCCATTGTTGCTAAATGGAGTTACACATTATTGAATATGATGACTTGTGTGGAAAATATATGGCGTGTACGGCATCCATTGGTTTTTTTATAACATTTCGGGGTTAAGTTTAGGTCTTTTAGAGTTACTCCGATTTACTCTCCATTGGTTCTTATTATGATATTTAAGGCTAAGTTTTTTTTTTTTGTAGTACCCATCCAAATATTGATGTGCTATGGTGTACTTAATTATGATGGCTTGAGAATCTTCCCTTCGATAGCTCTATATGTCTAGAAATTATCCAAACTTCTTGCTATGAACATGACGATCATAGATTGTTTCTCCCATTCATTTCTACATTATGTATTGCCATACTCCAGTTCTGCTATGAGCATGTCTCCTCCAGATCATAAACCTGAATGATATAAGTTCAGTCAAGGCAGTACCAATGCAACTGTGTACCCAAATAATCATTCACTAGATAAATTTTTGTCATTAAATTGTGATTCCTAATGTATTTTTCACCATATAATTATCGAAAAAGGTTTATTTAAATAAACATGCTTAAGTGCATTGCTAACTTTAATGCCACACTTACAGCTAGCATGTTTCCAGTTCAAGGCATTCTGCATAGTATTTCATAGTACAATTGCATATCTGTATTCTAATAAGGATGATCTTCAGATTGTATTTATTATAGGTCAAATTACTTTGAATTGTTCATTAGATACTTGGAAGGAAAAAATGTACTGGAGTTCATACATTCCAACATCCAACCAAAAAAGTAATGGGGCATGTGTCCCCCAAATTATCCTTTAGTATAGTTGGAAGGTCCCTACTGATTCCGTCATCAGGTTATTTCTTACTGTCTATTACAAAATAAAGTATGCTCACTGGCCGCACCTTCAAGTTCTTTTTTCATCGGACTCCTCATTGCTGCCAACCATCTAAGCCTTTGCGATTTCACTTTTGTGACATGATATTTTGGTACATAAGCATTATCCATCTTTTCATGTACGTCTGTAATGCAGTTCAGTAGTAAGGCTCTGCATCTAGACTGTTTTCAAATAAGAACAGGTAGTTTAGTTCATGTATGTACTGCAAGGAATCAATATTAGCTCAGAAACTGTAAAACAATGTTACTGATTAGTATTTTTTTTATGTACACTTGCCTAGAAGAAATGAATGGACAATCTTTTGAATAAAACTGTTTGATGTTTACAAAGAAATTTAGAGCGAGTGGTGCTTTTTCGTCATGGCAATTCTATAAATGAAGTTGTCTCAAGATCCTTGTTTATTTCTACTATTACCTTGAGTTTTTATTTTGATGGAATATCTGTATTGATAAGTCACAATTTCTTTTCCATATAAGTTTAGCAAAGTCATGAAGTGTTAGTTATCTTTTGTGTCATGCCTTGTAGCAGGCATGGCCTCTGAATAACAGAGGTCTTGAAATTTGAGAGTATAACGATGGTAGCAAGAACGGCGCGGCAAGACGCGCCAGGTCCATCTAGTATGCACTATGCCCAGGCGGTGGGGATAGGCTGGAAGGCTGGGTCTCGCACCCTCGCAGAGGTCCATGAAGAACACGGACGAATGCAACATACTGTGCAGCAATGGAGTAAGGAAGAGTTCGGTTCAATGACTCGGCAACTCACGTCTATGCGCGATAAGCTGGAAAAGGACAGAGCTAATTACCTTTGGCCAGGTCCAACAACGAGGAGTGTGATCTTTATAGAATTGCATGATCTAGCTAGTTCAACTAAACAACCGATCTAATGGAAAGAGGCTATGAAATCAACGCAGTTTTTCTCCACATATGTGGGTGTCACTGGCTTATCCAAAGGTCACAGGGGCTTCTAGATCTTCTAGATTCGTGCTGCCGTTTTGCACTTTCATCCTGTACAGGTCCATGTTCATGCCCCTATAGACACCGAAGTGGGCATGTCCATTTTATTTTATCCTCTTTATCTTTCTTCCTTATCCATTCACACCGCCGCCGTCCGCAACAACTCCGGCAAGCTCTGCGTCGCTGCGTTCCTCGATGAGCTGTACGAGGGCCCACCCCCACCTCACCGACCCTCCTCTCTCCTTCATGTGCCGACGAGTCATACCGGAGCTTGGCTGTCCCGTCCATGGCCGCCGCGCTTGAGCTGGACGATGGGACGAGGCTGCCTCGTCACGTCCTCCGTACGCCGCCATGCGGATCCTTGTCGCCCCCATCCAGCCGGATGACGAGCTCGCCGACCCTCCCAGCTCCGGCGCTGCCTCCCTGTCTTCCCCTGCCAGACCGCGCCCGTCGGCGGCAGCCCGTTGCTAACCTGCCCACCTGAATCTAATCCTCTCCCCTTCACCCTCCTGATGTGATTTTCTTCCATGGATTCTTCATGTGATTTCCTTCCATGGATTTTCTTCATGGGTCATACATGGTGCTGGGACGGAACGAGCTCGCCAACTGCCATCTTGAGAAATTTCATGTGATCTTCTTCATGGGTCGTAAATGGTGCTGGATTCTTCATGTGATTTTCTTCCATGGATGCTTCATGTGATTTTCTTTCCTTTCTTTACTAATTGTTTCTTCAAGATCTAGGCGGTTCAAGAAATGTGTTGATTTGTCTAGTTATTTCGGTGCTTTTCTTGATTGGTGGAACTTTCCCTAGATGCTAATTGCTACATATCAGGATTTGATGTAGATTTCCATCTTCTGGTCTATACTGTAAGAAAAGAAGGGGTTTGCTAACATGAAAGAGATGTACCAGAGGGTGTTTTCTGCATTGTGCAAGACTGTGCACACGAATCTCAAAGCATGAATGGACGTGACAGATAAGCCTGGGACGCCCACATATATGTAGACTTGCATTTTCGGCTATGAAATATATTTATGTTCAACACTCTCCTCACGTTTAGGCTATTTTAGTCCTTAGCATGAATTCGATGTAGGTCACAGGATCTTACATGCTCTAACTAGTTCAACCAAAAGACCGTTCTAATGGGAGGAGGCTATGCTATATTTATGTTCAACAAAAAATGCATAATTTCAAACCTCCATATTATGTCATATTTTATCATTTCTGTTAATACAATAATATAAGGTATTTTAGGTTGAGATTTTGTATGTTGGTATATTACATCATTATCTATGCCTAGAATATTTTCAGAATTTTTAAAAACTTGAAATTGTGTTTTCAATTCCTTCAAAAAGTCTCCATGTCGCAGGAGCTCTAGATTAAATTGTCGCAACTCATCCTGAAAACAACATCACTTAAAAGGGTGTGACAGATGCCAATGGTTCCTCTCTTGTCCTCCATGTTTTGCTATGGCTAGCTGCTAGTACATACTCCATATATGTTCATACTCAAAAAGTTGATATTTGTTGGGAGTGTGTGGCACGAGGGAAACATATATACAGGACCTTGAAAAGCAAGCTACGACTTTTTGGTGTGTGATGATGAAGAACCATGCAAGGCACGTAGCGAGGGGCATGTAGCATGTCTGTTGGTGCAGTGTCCCTTTCCTCACTCGGACACTCGGACAGCAAGCAAGCTTCACGTCTGGTCCGGAGTCCAGAGTCCAGAGTCCAGACTAGTGGACTGGAAAATCTGTGGTTCCTAGGTCGCATAGTTTCCACCCGTGCCTATCATCCGCCCAACTGGTTGTCTCACTTCTCGCGACGAAAATCTAGCGCCCGTTATGTCACTTTCCATCATACCTTATAGCGCGCGACGCCATTTTGGTTCAATATAGGGTATTCATTCATGCATATTTTCCATGTGAACAACCGCGTGACGTGATATTGACACGAACGTGAAAGGTGTAACACATGTCGTGACATGATAGCCAATACTTCACATTGGGTTCAAGTTCTAAAATTTACCTAAAGTTTAGAATCTAAAACATACTTTCTCATTTTCTTATTCTTTGAAGAAAAAATATGTGGTATATTATTTGAAAAAGATAACATGAGTAAGTTTCAACTTACTATATGTGTGTGGTCTTCTTTTCAGATTACACAAAACTTATCAATATATTTTGTTAAGATCTACAAAGTTGTGTGCACTGAGAGCTATATTCATTACCTGGATTTCTAAAGGAATTGGGCCAAGGTTTTTTTACCAGAGGGCAACGAGTGATCTCGTAAGGGAATTAATTGGGCTAAGGTTTGCAAATAAGAAGCATGATGCTCTTAACACCATTTGCGCTGCTGTTATGTGGAACATTTGAAAAACTAGAAATGCTTTGATATTTGATAAACAATATTGGCTATCTATTAAACAGATTTGGTGGCTAACTGTGAGAACACTTAGGAAATGGAGACTTTTTTCCGAGAATACCCATGGAAAGGTGTATCGATTACATAGAAGGGTGCCAAGAAGGTAAAGTTGTGCTGCCAACAAGGTGGCAGATCATCACCACAAGCCGAGCCGCCATCTGTCAAAATCCTCCTTGATCTTCTTGATACGTCTACAACGTATCTATAATTTCTGATGTTCCATGCTAGTTTATGATAATACCTACATGTTTTGTTCACACTTTATATCGTTTTGACGCATTTTCCGGAACTAACCTATTAACGAGATGCCGAAGTGCCAGTTTCTATTTTCTGCTATTTTTGGTTTCAGAAATCCTACAAAGGAAATATTCTCTGAATTGGACGAAATCAACGCCCACGATCTTATATTTCACGGAAGCTTCCAGAGAGCCAGAGAGGGACCAGAGGGGAGCCCTGGGGGCCCCACCCCACATGGCGGCGCGGCCAAGGGGGGGGGCCTATGGTGTGCGTCCCCTAGGACCCCTCCGAGGCAGCCCTTCCGCCTACTTAAAGCCTCCGTCGCGAAAACCCTAAAAACATAAGCCACGATACGAGAAAAGTTACGCAGCTGCCGCCATCGCGAAGCCAAAATTTGGGGGACAGAAGTCTCTGTTCCGGCACGCCGCCGGGACGGGGAAGTGCCCCCGGAAGGCATCTCCATCGACACCACCGCCATCTTCATCGCCGCCGCTGTCTCCTATGATGAGGATGGAGTAGTTCTCCCCCGAGGCTGAGGGCTCTACCAGTAGCTATGTGGTTCATCTCTCTCTCTCATGTGATCTTTATGTGATCATGAGCTTTGTATCACTATTAATCTATGTGTTACTCTAGTGATGTTATTAAAGTAGTCTATTCCTCCTCCATGATGTAATGTTGACAGTGTGGACATCATGTAGTACTTGGCGTAGGTTATGATTGTAATCTCTTGTAGATTATGGAGTTAACTATTACTATGATAGTATTGATGCGATCTATTCCCCCTTTCATAGCTTATTGGTGACGGTGTGTATGCTATGTTAGTACTCGGTCTAAATTGCAACGATCTATTATGCACTCTAGAGGTTACTTAAATATGAATTCCGAATGTTGTGGAGCTTGTTAACTCCGGCTTGAGGGAGCTCTTGTAGCCCTACACAATGAATGGAATTTGTTATCCAACAAGAGAGTGTTGAAGTAGCATAAGAGAAGAGAACTTATTTATTATGTGATCATTGTTGAGAGTGTCCACTAGTGAAAGTAGGATCCCTAGGCCTTATTTCTAAGCATTGAAACACCGTTTCCAACAAGTTCTGCTACATGTTTGCTTGCTGCCATTTTTATTTCAGATTGCTACTACTACTTACAATCATCCATATTACTTGTATTTCACTATCTCTTCGCCGAACTAGTGCACCTATACATCTGACAAGTGTATTAGGTGTGTTGGGGACACAAGAGACTTCTTGTATCGTAATTGCAGGGTTGCTTGAGAGGGATATCTTTGACCTCTACCTCCCTGAGTTCGATAAACCTTGGGTGATTCACTTAAGGGAAACTTGTTGCTGTTCTACAAACCTCTGCTCTTGGAGGCCCAACACTGTCTACAAGAATAGAAGCGTGCGTAGACATCAAGCTATTTTCTGGCGCAGTTGCCGGGGAGGTAAGGTAAATGGTATTCATATCCTCCGACTACTAAGCTATTTCCTAGCACTGTTGCCGGTGTGTGAGTGCTCGAAGTTATTTCCTTTAGATCCTGCAATTGCATCTTTTTGTTTCTTGTTTTTATTTCACTAGTTAGGCTTAATGGAAAACAACAACAAAATTAGAGATCTTTATGAACTTTATATTGAATTAGGACATGATGTGTTTGAAGAGAGAATTAAAAACCCCATGGAACTTTGCTTGCAAAATAGTTGTAGCAATATTATTAGCATGAACTCTTTGAATACTATTATTGCTAATGCTATGGAAGAATTTAAGCTTGGGAAGCTGGTTTTGATGAGCATTATATTTTTAGTCCCCCAAGCATGGAGGAGAAAATTTACTTTGATGATACTTTGCCTCCCATTTATGATGATTATAATGATAGTGGTATTTTGGTGCCACCTACTATGGAGGATAAAGTTTATTATGATTATACTATGCATCCTATATTTGATGATGAGAATAATAATGATAGCTAATTTGTTGAATTTGCTCCCACTACAATTAATAAGAATGACTATGCTTATGTTGGGAGTAGTAATTATTTTATGCATGAGACTCATGATAAGAATTCTTTATGTGATAGTTATGTTGTTGAGTTTGTTCATGATGCTACTGGAAATTATTATGAGAGAGGAAAATATGGTTGTAGAAATTTTCATGTTACTAAAACACCTCTCTACATGCTGAAAATTTTGAAGTTACTTGTGTTTTATCTTCCTATGCTTGTCACTTTGTTCTTCATGAATTTATTTGTGTACAAGATTCCTTTTCATAGGAAGTGGGTTAGGCTTAAATTTGTTTTTAATTTTCTTTTTGATGCTCTCTTTTTCTTCAACTCTTATTTCTTGTGAGCATCATTAAATTACTGAGCCCATCTTAATGGCTATAAAGAAAGCACTTCTTGGGAGATAACCAATGCTTTTATTTTTGCTACTGTTTTGTTGTGTCTTGGAAGTTTTTACTACTGTAGCAACCTCTCCTTATCTTTACTTTATTGCATTGTTGTGCCAAGTAAAGTCTTTGATAGTAAAGATGATACTAGATTTGGATTACTGCGCAGAAACAGATTTCTTGCTGTCACGAAATTTAGCAGCTCCGTCTGTAGGTAACTCAGAAAAATCTGCCAATTTACGTGAGTGATCCTCAGATATGTACGCAACTTTCATTCAATTTGAGCTTTTTCATCTGAGCAAGTTAAGTGCCCCTGAAAAAGTCGTATTTACGGACTGTTCTGTTTTGATAGATTCTGCCTTTTATTTCGCATTGCCTGTTTTGCTATGTTTGATGGATTTCTTTGTTCCATTAACTTTCAGTAGCTTTGTGCAATGTCCAGAAGTGTTAAGAATGATTATGTCACCTCTGAACATGTGAATTTTTGATTATGCACTAACCCTCTAATGAGTTTGTTTTGAGTTTGGTGTGGAGGAAGTTTTCAAGGATCAAGAGAGGAGGATGATACAATAGGATCAGGAAGAGTGAAAACTCTAAGCTTGCGGATGCCCCCGTGGTTCATCCCTGCATATTTCAAGAAGACTCAAACATCTAAGCTTGGGGATGCCTTGGGCATCCCCTTCTTCATCGACTACTTATCAGGTCACCTCTAGTGAAACTATATTTTTATTCCGTCACATCTTATGTGCTTTACTTGGAGCGTCTGTGTGTTTTTATTTTCGTTTTGTTATCTTAGTTCTCTGAATAAATTGTATCCTATCATGCTTGTGTGGGAGAGAGACACGCTCCGCTTGTTCATATGAACACTAGTGTTCTTAGCTTTACTCTTAATGTTCATGGCGAAGGTTGAAACTGCTTCGTTCATTGTTATATGGTTGGAAACAGTAAATGCTTCATGTGGTAATTGGTATAATGTCTTGAATAATTTGATACTTGGCAATTGTTGTGCTTAAATAGATCATGTTTAAGCTCTTGTATCATGTACTTTGCACCTATTAATGAAGAACTACCATAGAGCTTGTTGAAATTTGGTTTGCATGATTGGTCTCTCTAAAGTCTAGATATTTTCTGGTGAGGGTTTGAACAACAAGGAAGACAGTGTGAGTCTTATAATGCTTGCAATATGTTCTTATGTAAGTTTTGCTGTACCGGTTCATAATTGAGTTTGCTTCAAACAATCTTGCTAGCCTAAGCCTTGTATTGACAGGGAATACTTCTCGTGCATCCAAATCCTTGAGCCAAAAACTATGCCACTTGTGTCCACCATATCTACCTACTACATGGTATTTCTTTGCCATTCCAAAGTAAATTGCTTGAGTGCTACCTTTAAAATTCCATTCTTTGTCTTTGCAATATATAGCTCATGAGAAAAATAGCTTAAAAACTATTGTGGTATTGAATATGTAGCTTATGTATCTTATTTATTATAAGTTGCTTGTTGAGCGATAACCATGTTCCTGGGGACGCCATCAACTATTTCACCTTTGTTGAATATCATGTGAGTTGCTATGCATGTTCGTCTTGTCTGAAGTAAGGGTGATTTATCATGATCAAATGGTTTGAGTATGCATATTGTTAGAGAAGAACATTGGGCCGCTAACTAAAGCCATGATCCATGGTGGAAGTTTTAGTTTGGACAACAATCCTCAATCTCTTATGGGAATATTATATGTTGTTGAATGCTTATGCATTAAAGAGGATTTCATTATCTGTTTTCTATGTTGTCCCGGTATGGATGTCCTTAGTTGAGATCTATCAAAAACGAGAAATCAAATGCGATCTATCTCCTTGGACCTTTGTACAGGCGGCATAGAGGTACCCCTTTGTGATACTTGGTTGAAACATATGTTATGCAATGATAATCCATGTAAATCCAAGCTAATTAGGACAAGGTGCGAGCACTATTGGTAATCTATGCATGAGGCTTGCAACTTATAGGATGTATTATGCATAACACATATGAATTATTACTACCGTTGACAAAATTGTTTCTATGTTTTCAAAATGAAAAGCTCTAGCACAAAAATAGTAATCCATGCTTCCCTCTGCGAAGGGCCCATTCTTTTACTTTATGTTGAGTCAGTTTACCTACTTCTTTCTATCTTAGAAGCAAACACTTGTGTCAACTGTGTGCAGTGATTCTTACATGTTTACCTATTGCACTTGTTATATTGCTTTATGATGACAACTATCCATGAGATATACATGTTACAAGTTGAAAGCAATTGCTGAAACTTAATCATCCTTTGTGTTGCTTCAAAACTTTCTACTAAGAATTTATTGCTTTATGAGTTAACTCTTATACAAGACTTATTGATGCTTGTCTTGAAAGTACTATTCATGAAAAGTCTTTGCTATATGATTCAGTTGTTTAGTCATTGTCTTTACCATTTCTTTGAATCACTTCATTCATCTCATATGCTTTACAATAGTATTGATCAAGATTATGTTGGTAGCATGTCACTTCAGAAATTATCCTTGTTATCGTTTACCTACTCGAGGGCGAGTAGGAACTAAGCTTGGGGATGCTGATACGTCTTCAATGTATCCATAATTTCTGATATTCCATGCTAGTTTTATAACAATACCTACATGTTTTGTTCACACTTTATATCGTTTTGATGCATTTTCCGGAACTAGCCTATTAACGAGATGCCGAAGTGCCAGTTCCTGTTTTCTGCTGTTTTTGGTTTCAGAAATCCTACAAAGGAAATATTCTCGGAATTGGACGAAATCAACGCCCACGATCTTATATTTCACGGAAGCTTCCAGAGAGCCAAAGAGGGACCAGAGGGGAGCCCTGGGGGCCCCACCACACATGGCGGCGCGGCCAAGGGGGGGCGCCCCCCTATGGTGTGGGTCCACCAGGACCCCTCCGAGGCTGCCCTTCCGCCTACTTAAAGCCTCCGTCGCGAAAACCCTAAAAACATAAGCCACGATACGAGAAAAGTTACGCAGCCGCCGCCATCGCGAAGCCAAGATTCGGGGGACAGAAGTCTCTGTTCCGGCACGCCGCCGGGACGGGGAAGTGCCCCCGGAAGGCATCTCCATCGACACCACCGTCATCTTCATCGCCGCTGCTGTCTCCTATGATGAGGAGGGAGTAGTTCTCCCCCGAGGCTGAGGGCTCTACCGGTAGCTATGTGGTTCATCTCTCTCTCCCATGTGATTTTTATGTGATCATGAGCTTTGTATCACTATTAATCTATGTGCTACTCTAGTGATGTTATTAAAGTAGTCTATTCCTCCTCCATGATGTAATGTTGACAGTGTGTGCATCATGTAGTACTTGGCGTAGGTTATGATTGTAATCTCTTGTAGATTATGGAGTTAACTATTACTATGATAGTATTGATGCGATCTATTCCCCCTTTCATAGCTTATTGGTGACGGTGTGTATGCTATGTTAGTACTCGGTCTAAATTGCAACGATCTATTATGCACTCTAGAGGTTACTTAAATATGAATTCCGAATGTTGTGGAGCTTGTTAACTCCGGCTTGAGGAAGCTCTTGTAGCCCTACACAATGAATGGAATTTGTTATCCAACAAGAGAGTGTTGAAGTAGCATAAGAGAAGAGAACTTATTTATTATGTGATCATTGTTGAGAGTGTCCACTAGTGAAAGTAGGATCCCTAGGCCTTATTTCTAAGCATTGAAACACCGTTTCCAACAAGTTCTGCTACATGTTTGCTTGCTGCCATTTTTATTTCAGATTGCTACTACTACTTACAATCATCCATATTACTTGTATTTCACTATCTCTTCGCCGAACTAGTGCACCTATACATCTAACAAGTGTATTAGGCGTGTTGGGGACATAAGAGACTTCTTGTATCGTAATTGCAGGGTTGCTTGAGAGGGATATCTTTGACCTCTACCTCCCTGAGTTCGATAAACCTTGGGTGATTCAATTAAGGGAAACTTGCTGCTGTTCTACAAACATCTGCTCTTGGAGGCCCAACACTTTCTACAAGAATAGAAGCGTGCGTAGACATCACTTCTCCTTGATGCACGCCTGGAATGCCGCAACCCGTTGAATACCACGTCGTTTCGACACACCCCATCGCTCCATCGGCTCCCTCAAGCAGCTCCAAGCTTGGCGTCACTTCGCCCATCACTCCTTTCTAGTACCATGGCGGGGACAATCTGAGCGGACAAGGAGGACTGTTGCCCCAGGAAGTGATAAAAAAAAACTCAGATTGGTGGTTGAGCGGTACAAGAGCGACTTAAAAAAGAAACTCATGCTGCTCTGCTACTCTCCTTTTCCCCTGGGAGTTGGAAGCTTTTGTGTCTTCTTAGTTTTCTTCCTTGTTGCTTTTAAAGAGCGAAACTTGTAGAAAACCTGTAGTTTTTTCGTAAATTCAATTCGTATTCCGGGTGCATATGCTCCCTCTACCGAAAACTCATATTTTGAGTGTCGATTTTTTTTTGGCAAAAAGTTTTCCATGTACAAGATGTGTAAGATATATGTGAGCGAATTTTTTGTTTCAATTTTTCAAGAAAATCGACTTGTCAGCGAGCTTTTTGTTTCATTTTAAAAAAAATTCAAAATACGTGTAAGATGCATTTCAAAACAGAGGAATGGGAGCATATGGTCCCATGTTTCAAAACACCATTCTTAGTATTTTTAACTCTCAGTGCCTGAGAACGTTTCATGTTTTTAGCTTTCGTTGGTGATGTGAAAACTCTGGTTTCATTGATGAAATGGAACTGGGGCTCCCCTGTTGGGGCCCTTTTGCTCTAAATTTTTTTTTGGGATAAGGTTTCTTTTTAATGGAGATTATTGCCGACATTTTCGCAAATCTCGGTATTTAACCGCCTGTGAATCTTTAAGTTGATTTTGTATTCATTTTTTTAAATAAAGATTGAAATATGTGTACAGAATAAGACGATGTCCAAATGGTCAGTAAAGCTGGTTGCCATCCTCTTTTTTTCGTTTTTTTGCGGGGAACCCACTTGGAGAGTCAGAGACAAAGTAGAAAAATGGAAAAATATTTAGAAGAGCGGTCCGAACTCCAACCGATGTTTTGCCACGTCATATATCAGGGTGCCTTGGTCGTACTCATTGCATAGTCCATACTTTTGAACTTCTAAAATTCAAATTTATCCGCAATTTTTTGAACAATCAAAATATTTCATGGGCACTAAACTTGAGCCTGAGCCTGGCCCGACGCCGGGCTTTCGGGCCATGCCTATCGGGCCAGGCTGCCCAGGTGACCAAGTGTCCATGTCCAAGCATATTTGCAACCGTTGGACGCGAAAGCGCGAAACAAAAGGAATAATAATTACAGGCTGCTAGCTACTCCGATGTTGAGGCTCTTGCTACCGGCCGGCCGCGAGAGGCGATAACGGACCAGAGCTAAGTTGTGCTTACGTCAATAGCGCGACGTCATCCCATCCGATCCGTGTGGACGTAATTCCTGACCTGTGCAACCAACGCTTGCACAACGCACAGTGTAGTCTGGTCCTGGCCCGTACTACTGGTACAGCTTCACTAGATTCCTAGTAGGTTCACTGGAGTTGGACATCATCAATTTTACCGACACGTTGACGCAGGACTCGCTGCGTGGAAGAAGTCCTGCCTAGTGCCAGTCCGGGAGTTATGTAGGGTCTTTATAAATAACGACTTGTATCCATATGGTGGGGAATCATTGAATTCATCACTCGGCGTAGTCTAGCAGTTCGACTCTATTTGAGAGACACCGCTTGCTTATTGCAATTCAGAATTGAATTGATTGTATCGTTGATATATGTGCAATTCAATCCGAATTGAGCATAGAGAAAAATGTAGTCGACGTTTTCTCTCAGGTGGCCTGTCCGGTAGGTCACTCGCCGACTCCTAGGGCCCCAAAGGCGGGTGGTGCCTTGGTTGTGCCATATCAGCAGAGGTAACGTCGGTCGCCCGAAGTCTCCTCTTTCAATCATGACACGGTTTGGAAGCTTGGTGTATTACCACCTCCCGCCTTTCCTGGTGGGCTACGGTGCTAGAAGAGTCTCCGATGTCTGATTGTGATGGGTTGCATTGTTAGCCGTCTGATGTTATGTTTGTATCGGGTAGCCTTCTTAGTACGTATGATATCTTGGTCTTTGTAGTAAGAAATTTGATAGATCTCTGAAGGTTTATTCTCAAAAACAAAACATAGAGAAGAAAATGCTTATAACTGTACACTAATGTTGGTCTGTGAAACTAGCAAACCGGTTATGACGTGCAACTTAATTAAATAATATACTCCGTTCCATAGTTTTTGCCGCGAATCTGAAAATATTTAAACGCAATTTACGCATAGGCATATATCTAAATCTGCCATAAAAATTATAGAATAGGGGGAGTAATTAATTTGGCACGCTACATACTATGGCGTGCTACTGTTGGGCTCGACGTCGACGTTGCTGCTTTTGCTTTGTGTGGACTGAAAAGAAATGACTCATGTACCCATCTGCTGGCGAGTGTCCACCCGGTATTTCCGAGATAAAATGCCGTGTCACGGAACTTCGCGTGCATCACGCAACCATGTTAGCGCGAAAGGTTAACTAAAGTACGGAGTATGTTTCATAATTAGTTGAATGAAATCGATATGAAAATTAAAGCTAAAATATGCATTGGAGTTTTCTGATGCTGGACGATATAAATATCTACTACTCCTTAATCATAAAAAGATATCATAAATTTATCTAAATTTAGATGTATCTAGATACTATTTAGTGTGTAGATATATTAGAATTTAGATAAATCTTCGATATCTTTCTATGGACGAAAGTATTAGGAACAATATCATTTTTGAAAAAGCTGGAATACATATATATATTTAGATTATCTAAATGGCTACACGGTGGATCTAGATATGATTTTTTTTTCTCCCTGTGAATCAATGGGAACTTATGAATACTGAATTCCACTAGTTGTTAATGGTCGCTCAGAATATCTACAACCTAACTGGCTAGTAGCATACTAGTACATTGAGAGATGTGGAGCTTCTTTTGTGCCGTTGATGTTTATATGGTTAATTTTGTATCGGCCATTTATGATTCGCGAGAGGTACTTCCATCGTCAAAAAAGGATGTCGGAGATTTGTCAAAATTTAGATGTATCTATAAACTAAATAGTGACTAGATACACCCAAATTTTGATTCATTTTGAACATCTTTTTATGAATAGAGGTAGTATAAATTGATACACTGTAATAAAATCTTAGATGTGTGCTTCAATTGTTGCAATGGCCAGATAACCCCATTTCGAAAGAAAAAAAAAAGTATGACAGGGTAGAAGGCTAGCAGCCCGAGCTCCATCATGGGCCCTTTAATGCTCCCCTGTCCCATTATACAGCTCGATGGCCATGTGCATCGTATAGGTTGCTTACCTGATCAGCCTATCACGGTTAAGACATGACCGACACAGATTTGTGCATGTTGTGCATTGTAATAATAGAGTGAGAGCAAGTACAATAGAGTCCAGTCAGTTGACTATAAGACATTAAATAATATATTTTAGATGATTTGGTGGAGAGAGAATGAGTAGAGAAAGGAGGTGGGCTCTTATGCAATAGGCAGCTCTTGCACGTGCTTCTAGCACTTTGTAAGAGTGAAAGGTGGGTCATATGTTATTAAAGTACTTTATTAAGGTGGGTCATATGTTCTCTCCCTCGCTGTGTCCCGCGGATGGACTCTCCGTCAAATTGATGTGAGCAACGCCTTCCTTCATGGATTCTTGACAGAGGAGGTCTATATGCAGCAGCCGCCTGGCTTTGAAGATGCTCAGTACCCTCAGCATGTGTGCAAACTACAGCGTTCCATCTATGGCTTGAAACAGTCTCCCCGTGCATGGTATGCTCGTCTCAGTGCTCACTTGTTTCAGCTCGGATTCACATCCTCGAAGGCTGATACGTCCTTGTTTATCTTCTCCCGGGATGGTGTTCAGATTTATATGCTGGTCTATGTTGACGATATTGTCATTGCCGGTTCTACACCAGGAGTTGTTGATCGTCTGGTCCAGTCTCTCTCAGACAGTTTTCCCATCAAGGACTTGGGTCCCTTGGATTATTTTCTTGGCCTAAAAGCGTCCTTCAATTCTGGGGGCATGACTGTGACACAACGCAAGTATGCACTGGATCTTCTGCATCGTGTCAACATGGAGAATTGTAAGCCCACTTCCACGCCTCTTGTTCCTTCAGAGAAGCTTTCCCGTGATGGTGGTACACTGTTACATACCGATGATGCATTCCGGTATCGCAGTGTAGTTGGCGGGCTTCAGTATTTGACTCTCACACGGCCAGATATCTCCTTTGCTGTTAATAAGGTATGCCAGTACCTCTCCCAGCCGACTGAGGTTCATTGGGAGGCGGTTAAACGCATCCTGCGATATGTGAAGGGTACACTTGATACTGGCTTGTGTTTCCGGAAGTCTCGCTCTACTGGCATTAGCATATTTACTGATGCAGATTGGGCTGGGTGTGTTGATGATAGACGATCTACGGGGGGCTTTGCCATCTTTGTAGGACCGAACTTGATATCCTGGAGTTCGAAGAAACAACCCACAGTCTCGAGATCCAGTACCAAGGCTGAATAGAAGGCGTTGGCAAATGGAGCTGCTGAAGCGATTTGGTTAGAGTCTTTGCTTAAAGAACTCGGAGTAGTCCAACAGCGCACACCCATATTGTGGTGTGATAACTTAGGGGCAACATATCTGACCGCTAACCCAGTTTTTCATGCTCGAACGAAGCACATAGAGATCGACTTCCACTTTGTGCGCGAGTGTGTTGCAGCTGGAGCTCTTCAGGTCAAGTTCATATCTTCGAGTGATCAGCTAGCTGATGTATTTACTAAACCAGCTACTTAACAGATGTTAGACCGTTTTAGATCCAATCTGAATCTTGTATGTAAAAGTTCAGATTGAGGGGGAGTGTTAAATACGGTCTGTATAGGTGTGTATTATACATGTATTGTAACCTTTTGATGACTATATAAATAAAGCTGATCACGTGGTGGAGATACACCACAAAACCCTAAACTTATTCTCAAACTGTACTCCGTATATACTTCATCTATTCCTTTTCATGGATATGATAACAGAAAACATGTCCAATAAAACGTCGGAAAAATCTCCAATTATCTATGCATGTACGGACGAGCGTGAGCGTGAGCTTGTGTAGGATGCACATGTATCTCCTGTGGTTGTACGTGCGCGCGTGTATCACGTATACATGTGTACAAGAACAGGGTCTATCATGCATATCCCCCTTCTCGCCCTCTGGACATTTTCGTCCCATCTGTCGCCACCGAAGGACCGCCATGTTGGGGTGTGTAAAGCGCTTGGGCCCCACGTGTCGGGAACTAAGCGCGATTCCTCTATAAAGACGCGAGCCAGTCACCGGCCGGAACAGCAAATCCTTCCTCTTTTCGTCTCGTCTGAATAGCTGCTAGTGTCATACACACTCGTACATCGTGCGGCACGGTCGAGCTATCTGAACGGAAATGCAGCTGAACAGAGGCGCCGTGGGTGGAGGGCACGGCTGCGGGCCGCCGGACGGGACGCAGCTGCGGTGCCGGGAGAAGGAGCTGGTGGCGCAGCTGCACGAGCTTCTGTTCCCGTCGACGGCCCCGTCTCCAGCCGGCGGCGGCGCGTCGTGGTCGTCGTCATCGTCGGCCGACTTGTCCGTCGAGCACTGCGGCTCGCCGGTGAAGGCACCGGTGCTCTGCGGCAGACGGCGGGGCAGAGGTAGCAAGAGAGTCCGAGAGGGACACCCGCAGGAGGAGCAAAAACAGCGTGGTGGTTCTTCCACTGCGACCAAGGCTGCTCATGGAAGGAGGAAGAAGGAAGGGACGACGACCACCACGATCGTCATGACGGTGCCGGATTTCGACGGCTACCAGTGGAAGAAGTACGGCCAGAAGCAAATCGAAGCCGCCCAGCACCCGAGGTAAAGATTTGCCACCATTGCTGTTTATTATTCAGTTGTTTCAGTTTCTTCCCCCGCCGTCTAGCTTCTTCCTCTCCGGCAGAGGTCGGAGGCTCAAAGCCAAGACCAGAGGGGTTGACTTGATTCACAAATAGCTACAGTGTCTCTCAATCAGCATACAAAAATGCCAAAACCGTAAAAAAACAATCTTTTACCTTGGAAGGCATTCAGTAGGGCACCAACCATCCAAGCTAGCTAAAGCCTAAAAGATGACATGTCGTAATCGTACGGGGCAGCTTGCTGTCTATCCCACCCATCCTCCACAGTGATCCCCCACTTCATTGTGATATCGATCCCAATTCAAGCATGTAGTCGTGATACACGACGACACATGATCCATCTCGATCACATCGGTCGCATCACCGGCAATGCATCCAGCATGTTTACGTTGTACGAAGTAGTGATTAACTATACCCATGCTGGGTTTCAGTAAATGATTTGCAAAACTAACGATGACAAAGGCTAAATCGCACGATTTCATCCATGGCAGGAGTTACTACCGGTGCACCAACAGCGCGGACCAGGCCTGCCCGGCCAAACGGATAGTACAGCGCAACGACGACGGTGATGGCGACGGCGGATCGCCCAAGTACACGGTGGTGTACATCTCGGAGCACAGCTGCAAGCTAACCGAGGCGGCGGCGGCGCCGGTTATCCTCGAGACTACCGTCCGCACCAAGACCCCAGCAGCTCCAGACACCGCTGCAGTATTTTCTACCAGCTCTAGCGCTTACAGCACTGGCACTCAATCGCCGGCGAGCTCCGATGTCACGTGGAACGGTTGCACCGTCTCTGAGGCGAACCCGATGCTGAGGGAGCGCGGCGAATGTTCGAGCCTGTTTGATGTCGACGGTGACTGCTGGGAGTGGGACCCCTCGCCGACGGCACCCGCTGCCGCGTTGCTCCAGGACATGGACTTCGCCGGGCCAATAATGTCGCCGGTGCACGTCGCGGCCGCAGACGGAAGCTGGATCAACGACCTGTTCCTTAACGAGTCGCCATTTGTTCTCAACAGCTGCCAGTTGTTTGGTTACTAGATCGTTTTTGTAGATGGCCAATAACTAGAGGAGAACTAGTTCGGTGTTTTTTTTTTTTTTGAAACGGGCAAAAAAGCATTTGCCTTATATTGGTGTTCAGTATATATAGTACTCCTACCTAAGTTGCCTGTTTTTGCACTGAATTTCCTTATCTAATCTCGCTTAGGAATGATGTTGCATGGTCGTCTTATGGTAAAATGTTGATTATACTAGTTCAAATAAATAAGAGCTTTGACAGAATGTCTGACATTAGAGTTCTTAATATGGTACAGACCCGAGTACACAACGTTCGTGCTCTGGGAAGCCTCTCTGTACACCAGACTAGCCAGCACCCCGGGAAATTATTTTAAAATATTTTTTCTCTAATTCTAGAAAAATTCTCGACCCTCGCGAGCCGTAAGAATTAAGGCCGGTCATAGTGCATAGTATCATATAGTAGTATCATGCATATGATACTTGTCTATGATACTATCACTATAGTGGGTGGTATTATGTAGTAGTATCATAATTTTCTAAATTTATTGTTTTGTAGAATCTCAATACAAATATGAGTGCAAAATCTATTTAGTGTTACCTTTTCTCGTAACGTGCGCTATGATACAATATCCACCTATGTTACTCTAATCTTATCTCTCCTACTTAATTAGATGCAACATCAATATTTTTGTGGGCATAAAATACATGATACTACCTAAGATATAGCACTATAGCCAGTCTAACGGTTGTAGCCTAGAGTCAGGTCTGGGCCGACAGGAGTGCGGCTCGTGCGGCCGCATAGGGCCAGAATTTTTCGGGCCCAAAATTTCTAAGTTGGCAATTCGTGTAGCATATTACTACTTTTTTCTATTCCATGTTATGCCTATGATATATCATGCTTGATTATTTATTTTTATTAGCATTAATAAAACTCGGAGAAATTGCATGGATGAATCACGCTATTACTACTTTTGACACAAATTTATATATAAATATATTAGAAAGTTTGTACTACAGTATCTTGAATTCTCATATTTAAATTAAACAATTAATTACATTGATCTTGATTTATAGAGATTGAGGTAAATTTTATATAGGGATATTGTATTCCTCTCACGAGGTTAGATCTTATAACGGGCTTCTATATAAATAATTGTTGGAATAGCTTTACATGCTATCAGCTAATGAGATTATGGGAAATTATTTTCCTATTATAGTTTAAATGCATCAAAACCATTAGATTTAGGTATTTTTTGGTAGGATCGGTGCGGTTGGGGTTTGAAACTATATGTTTTCTCTTAAAACAATCTTTAAGACGATCTTACCATGGTTTAGAATCTTCAAGTGTCGATAGTAGTTCTTCATTTTGAACGCCCATCTAAGACGCATATATGTTATAATTGTTAATTAGTTATATTTGCCCAGTGAGATAGGGGGCCTTTAGGGTTTCGCACAGGGCCCCGGAATTTTCCCGCCCAGCCCTGCCTAAAGCGGTAAGGCTGTGACCGCAGCAGCCTCGCGTGGTAGCAGGCGTGGGCCCGCTAGGCCTGTCGGCATGCAGCCAACAACCGCTCCACCTAGATGCGGTATCTCAATGTTTCTTGCAAGCATGGCGCGGTAAGCCCTACCGCTTTAGCCTCGTGCGGTAGGTACCAGTGTTAACTTGGCCGCTTACTCCATTTCTTCCTTCCTCTATCTTCCTTCTTTATTCGCTTTCAACCAAAACCAGCTCCAAGACCCAATTTTTGTGGCAAAAAACAACCACAAAAACTACAAAATAAACCTAATATTTGTTCTAGGGCTAGGAGGAAGTATGGGGAAGCCTTGATCTATTGATGGGAGTTTTGGTTGAAGTATTTTGAAGGAGCTATAAACATAAGGCTCGAGCAGAGCCCGGCTTTAAATTAATAAAGCCCCAACGGCAGAATTCATACATCATCCACAGATACGAACAAGACACGACAAGACAAGATGGAGGGATGCTCCACACAACCACAAGCACAGGTTACAGGACCTGAACAGCACAAGATACAAGGTGAACGACCTAGCTCAACAGATGGCGAGGCGACGCCCCAACGCCAAAGCTTGCCACCAAGATAGACCGGACGCCACCTGACTCCGCTCGGCCCCAGAGGGGAGCACAAGACACTAGACACTATCTCTGATAGAAGCATGAAGAGCTCGGATCCTGCCAATCACCAGCTCCACCGCTTGTCGGTCTCCTCTCCTAGCCAGAAGCTTCCAAGCCTGCAAGTAAACAGTCATTTTGTACAAGCCGTTAGCCGGGTTAGTAGGGAAACTACCCTCAATGGTGAATTTGTTTCTAACGTTCCAAAGAGACCACAGAAGGGCAGCGCACGCCAACCAAAGAACTCTCCGAGTCTGGCCAACGTGGACGCGCATGTACCGAAAAATGTCGGCAAAGCACGTGGGGTTCCAAGAGCAACCAAGAAGGTCTCTGACCGCACTCCACATGAAGCGCGCCAGCGGACATCTAAAGAAGATGTGGTTGTTATCCTCCACCTCTAAGCAAAGGGCGCAAGTACCATTGGATGGACCCTTACGATTCCGAATATTGTCGTTGGAGGGGAGTCGGCGTTTCGATAATTGCCAGAGGAAGATGCGGACTTTGAGTGGCACCTTGATCTCCCACACTATCCCATAGTGTTTGTGGGGAATGCCTTGGCATAAGCTCTTATACAGCGATCGAACGGAGAACTTCCCATTTGGCTCCAAGGACCACGAAATCCGGTCCTGTGGATCCGACAGGTGGATGGTCTCCACCAGCCGGGCGACTTTGGCCAGCTCCACTCGCTCCCCAAAGCCCAGCTCACGGCGGAACGTGAGCCTGCACTGGTTACCCAGGAAGAGCGTGGCCACCGTGGCAAGGGGTTCCGACGCAATGGCAAAGAGACCCGGGAACAGGTCCTTGAGGGGGCCCTTCTCATGCAACCAGTCCACCCAGAATCTAGTAGCGCGACCATTGTGGATAGCATGCCGGGCCCCCATGCCGAAGACATGTTTGATCTTTTGGATAGCGTTCCAAAATTGAGATCTAGGCCGGTGCTTATCTGCAAGGAGGTCCCTCTCCCCTAGATACTTAGCCCTAAGGATCTTCGCCCAGAGGCCTTGCTCCCCAGCGTACAGCCTCCAAATCCATTTGGCCATGAGGCAAATGTTCATAAGTCTCGTGTCCACAATACCTAGCCCCCCCAGGCATTTAGGCTTACACATTGCCGACCATCTGACCCAATGGTATTTACGTTTAGCCCCGTTCGCTTCCCAGTAGAAACGGGACCTGGCCTTGTCAAACAGGCCATGAACTCCCTCCCCCAAGAGGCAAACCGCCATCGCGTGCAGTGGCAAGCTAGATAGGCAAGCATTGATAAGCGTCAGCCTTGCCGCCGAGGACATCAGCTTTCCCATCCAGGGATCTGCGCGCTTGGCCACTTTGTTAGTCAACGGACCCCAATCCGAGGCTAGAAGGGCACGGTCACTCACCGGTAAACCTAGGTAAGTAAAAGGGAAGGTGCCTCTTTTGCAGTTAAGCATATTGGCAATCCTGGTCCCCTCGGTCTCATCCCCACCTAAAACCATCACCTCACTCTTGTGGAAGTTAATCCTGAGGCCCGACATATTTTGAAGGAGCTTGTGTGACACAATGGTGGCGGATGTTTTGAATTGAGAAGAACTAAATCTGCGAGGGGGTTTTCACAAAACTATCATTGTACATGGGTCACATCTCACATCAAGTAAATTGGGCCGAGGGAGTACTATACATTCCAAACTAGTTCTCCACTAGTTATTGGCCATCTACAAAGATGATCTAGTAACCAAACAACTGGCAGCTGTTGAGAACAAATGGCGACTCGTTAAGGAACAATTCGTTGATCCAGCTTCCGTCCGCTGCCGCGACGTGCACGGGAGACATGATCGGCCCGGCGAAATCCATGTCCTGGAGCAACGCGGCAGCGGGTGCCGTCGGCGAGGGGTCCCACTCCCAGCAGTCAGCGTTGACATCAAACAAGCTCGAACAGTCGCCGCGCTCCCACAGCACCGGGTTCGCCTCAGAGACGGTGCCATCGCTCCACGTGCCATCCGAGCTCGCCGGCGATTGAGTGCCATTGCTGAAAGCGCTAGAGCTGCTAGAAAATACGGCGGCGGTGTCTGGAGCTGCAGGGGTCTTAGTGCGGACGGTAGTCTCGAGGATAACCGGCGCCGCCGCCGCCTCGGTTAGCTTGCAGCTGTGCTCGGCGATGTACACCACCGTGTACTTGGGCGGTCCGGCGTCGCCGTCACCGTCGTCGTTGCGCTGCACCGTCCGTTTGGCCGGACAGGCCTGGTCCGCGCTGTTGGTGCACCGGAAGTAACTCCTGCCATGGATCAAATCATGCGATTTAGCTTTACTCATCGTTCATTTTGTAATACTTAATGATTTACTGAACCAAGCATGGGTATAGTTAATCACTACGTACTCCGTACAACGTAAACATGCTGGATGAATGGTGATGCGACCGATGTGATCGAGATGGATCATGTGTCGTCGTGTATCACGACTGCATGCTTGAATTGGGATCGATATCACAGTTAAGTGGGGAATCACTGTGGAGTGATGGATGCGATATACTGCAAGCTGTCCGGTACGATTACGAAATGTCATCTTTTAGGCTTTAGCTCGGTTGGATGCTTGGTGCCCGGCCTACTGAAATGCCCTCCAAGATTTTGGGGTAAAACAGTGTTATTTTACGGTTTTGCCATTTTTGTGTGATGATTGAGAGAGACTGTAGCTATTTGTGACTCGACTCAAGTCAACCCCTCTGGTCTTGGCTCCGACCTCTGCCGGAGAGGAAGAAAAGGCGGGGGCAAGAAACTGGAACAGCTGAATAATGAAACAGCAATGGTGGCAAATCTTTACCTTGGGTACTGGGCGGCTTCGATTTGCTTCTGGCCGTACTTCTTCCACTGGTAGCCGTCGAAATCCGGCACCTTCGTGACGATCGTGGTGGTGGTCGTCCCTTCCTTCTTCCTCCTGCCGCGAGCAGCCTTGGTCGCAGCCGAAGAACCACCACGCTGCTTTTGCTCCTCCTGCGGCTGTCCCTCCCGGACTCTCTTGCTACCCCTGCCCCGCCGTTTGCCGCAGAGCGCCGGCGCCTTCACCGGCGAGCCGCAGTGCTCGACGGGAAGGTCGGCCGAGGCCGACGACGACGGCCACGACGCGCCGCCGCCGGCTGGAGACGGGGCCGTCGACGGGAACAGAAGCTCGTGCAGCTGAGCCACCAGCTCCCTCTCCCTGCACCGCAGCTGCATCGCGTCCGGCATCCCGGAGCCGTGCCCTCCACCCACGGCGCCTCTGTTCAGCTGCATTTCCGTTCAGATAGCTCGACCGTGCCGCACGATGTACGAGGTGTGTATGACACTAGCAGCTATTCAGACGAGACGAAAAGAGGAAGGATTTGCTGCTCCGGCCGGTGACTGGCTCGAGCTCTCCAAGTCCGCGTCTTTATAGATCGAGGAATCACGCTGAGTTCCCGACACGTAGGGCCCAAGCGCTTTACACACCCCAACGTGGCGGTCCTTCCGTGGCGACAGATGGGACGAAAATGTCCAGACCGTTGCCCGTGTGGGGCCCACCCCGCAACAATCGTGGAGGACGAGAAGGGGGATATGCACGATCGGCCCTGTTCTTGTACGCATGTATACGTGATGCACGCGCGCACGTACAACCACAGGAGATACATGTGTATTCTTCACACGCTCACGCTCGTCCGTACATGCATGGTGCATGGATAATTGGAGATTTTCTTCCAAGATTCTATTGGAGATTTTTTCTGTTATCATATCCACGAATATGTTCCCGAAATCTTAGGGTTACGGGTGCGGGTGTAGGACGCTGACGCCGGAGAAGAAGGGAGCGGGTCTTAGAGGGATGGTCCGTGCGGCGGTGGACCGATGGAGGAGGAGCTTCGACAAGGCGGGACGGCGAGGCGTCGCGGCAGCGCGCCGGCCGCGGGCGTGGAGATCGTCGGTTAGGCCGGCGGTGGCGGCGGGGGCATTGCCGGAGAGAGGGCAGAAGGTGGCGACGACGGTCTACTGAACTCTAAACTAACGCTTAGTAGCCATACACGGATCCTATTAAAATATATTTTCTTTATCGAAAGATCTAGCTCTCACATTCCTCCGACCTTATCGAATCTCTACAGTAGTTATACATAGACATGGTATTCCTGCCATCTATTCCTAGTTCCGTTAAGGGAGCTCTCCAATTTTGTATTTTCGTCAGATCAGTTTCGCCAAATTTGTTCACGCTTGATCTTGTCAAAATTAAATTAAGCATTATATTCACCTCGTTTCGCATAACTTTCATATTTTTAGTTTCAGAACGGAATTGGTTATTAGTTATTTTATGAAGTAGATGAAGTATTCTTTTATTTGTATTTGTGGTAGTCTTTTGTTTTTTAGTATGTTTCACTTTTGTGTAAACCCATCCGTTTTTTTTTTGTAAAAGGATCTACATTGGATAGGTTGTTTCATTTTTGTGAATGATTCCAACTTCATTCAACGGCATTTATAGAATATATGTTTTCACTCTAAGTTCACCAAAATTAATTTTGTGAAACATGTTGCACATATTCGATCTATGCACAATTCGTTAGTGTGGTGGCTTCATCTCGTTATTCTGCACAACTTTCGTGATCATAGATGGTTATTGTAAGTGTACATTGTTCCTATGTGTAGTTTTGTTAATTAATGGCAATCCCTATGGATTAATATTTTCATTGAGTTTATATGAAGGAGTATTCCATAGGTACTACTTGTAGTCCATGTGATGTATTCAAGTATGGATGCCATGCAGATAAAGATATACCTTGAGTATTGGTATCGAGATCATCGATTTGAAGACATATATGTGATATGATCAAGAAAAAAAATAAAGATGGAGTTCTTATTGTTGGAGATATGCCCAAGAGGCAATAATAAATTGGTTATTATATATCTTTATGTTTATGATAAATGTTTACATACCATGCTATAATTGTATTAACCGAAACATTGATACATGTGTGTTATGTGAACAACAAGAAGTCCCTAGTAAGCCTCTTGTATAACTAGCTTGTCGATTAATAGATGATCATAGTTTCATGGTCATGTACATTGGATGTTATTAATAACAAGGTTATATCATTATGTGAATGATGTAATGGACACACCCAATTAAGTGTAGCATAAGATCACGTTATTAAGTTCATTTGCTATAAGCTTTCGATACATAGTTACCTAATCCTTTCGACCATGAGATCATGTAAATCACTTACACCGGAAGGGTACTTTGATTACATCAAACGCCACTGCGTAAATGGGTGGTTATAAAGCTGGGATTAAGTATCTGAAAAGTATGAGTTGAGGCATATGGATCAACAGTGGGATTTGTCCATCCCGATGACGGATAGATATACTCTGGGCCCTCTCGGTGGAATGTCGTCTAATCAGCTTGCAAGCATATGAATGATTCATAAGAGACAACATACCACGGTACGAGTAAAGAGTACTTGTCAAGAGACGAGGTGGAACAAGGTATAGAGATACCGATGATCAAACCTCGGACAAGTAAAATATCGCGTGACAAAGGGAATCAGTATCGTATGTGAATGGTTCATTCGATCACTAAAGTCATCGTTGAATATGTG
This sequence comes from Lolium perenne, assembly GCF_019359855.2. Lineage (NCBI taxonomy): Eukaryota > Viridiplantae > Streptophyta > Magnoliopsida > Poales > Poaceae > Lolium > Lolium perenne. The sequence goes on along the minus strand of NC_067248.2, from coordinate 139,454,810 downwards.
GGAGCCATTATGGATCTCCAGATCCCGCTATTGGTTATTGGTCGGAGAGAGGTCTCAACCATGTCTGCATAGTTCGCGAACCGTAGGGTGACACACTTAAGGTTTGATGTCGTTTAAGTAGATATGGAATATGGAATGGAGTTCGAAGTTTTGTTCGGAGTCTCGGATGGGATCCAGGACATCGCGAGGAGTTCCGGAATGGTCCGGAGAGTAAGATTCATATATAGGAAGTCATTTTATAAGTTTGAAAATGATCCGGTGCATTTATGGAAGGTTCTAGAAGGTTCTAGAAAAGTCCGGAAGAAATCACTATGGAAGGTGGAGTCCCGAAGACTCCACCTAGCATGGCTGGCCAACCCTAAGGGGGTGGAGTCCCAGGTGCACTCCACCATAGGTGGCCGGCCACCCCCTTCCAAGGGAAGGTGGGAATCCCACCTTGAGTGGGAGTCCCTCCTTGGGTAGGTTTCCCACCATATGGAAGTTTTTGGGTTGGGGTCTTATTCGAAGACTTGTAGTCCAACACTTGGGGGTTCCACCTATATAATGAGGAGCAAGGGGAGGGGGCCGGCCACACTAAAGCCTTGGCCGCCCCCTATAGTGGCCGGTGCCCCCCTCTCCCCAAACCCTAGCCGCCTCTCCTCCACCACCTCTCCCGCATACGCTTAGCGAAGCTCCGCCGGAGATCTCCACCACCGCCGCCACCACGCCGTCGTGCTGTCGGGATTCCAAGGAGGATGTACTACTTCCGGTGCCTGCTGGAATGGGGAGAAGGACGTCATCTTCATCAACACCGAACGTGTGACCGAGTACGGAGGTGTTGCCCGATTGTGGCACCATCAAGATCTTCTACGCGCTTTTGAAAGCGGCAAGTGATCATCTTCTGCAACAACGAGATCTAATCTCGTAGGCTTTGGAAATCTTCAAGGGTTAGTCTCGTTGATCCCCTCGTTGCTACCATCTTCTAGATTGCATCTTGGCTTGGATTTCGTTCTCGCGGTAGGAAATTTTTTGTTTTCTATGCTACGAATCCCTACACTTATGTGGAACTTAATATTTGTCACGCTCTATCTTATGTGTTAAGCAATGAATGATTATGATCTTGAGTGCAGAATATGGATCTAATTCGGTGTCATGATAGTCTCATGACTTGAGCTACGGTTGACTAAGATTTAGAGCATGCAATCAAATAAAGAGTTCTATACACCTCAAGATAGTATGATAGAGCATGAGAAGATACAAGGTTGACCAATATGAAGAGTGAGAAATAGATTCAAGTTTGGTCAACACATGAATCATAAAGAATGTGCCACGTGAAGTCATGTTGTATGGTAAGCTTTGTCAATTATGTTTTATGAACTATCCCATCATATGTGTGCCTTTGTGTTGTCTATGTGGGTTAGGTATCTTTCCATGGTAGTGCATCAAAAGTGAGATTAATATAGCCCATGAGAGGATGCGATCAAGTGGTGATCATCATCAAGGTTGAGTTGCGCGAGTTCAAGATGAGCATCTCAAAAGGATCATATGCTTGAAGCTTTTCCGTCCATTTGGTGATAATGAACATGTGAAGATGTGCTTAATGAAGGTATCCCATAGTGGCATATGGGCGAGCAAATTATGTGCTTCACGAAGCAACAATGATATAGTGAGGCTTTCCGGCTTTAATGAAGCATAAAGTATTATCATCAAGATCAAACAGGATGCTAAAGGAAAAGGTATGACCTTTCTAGGTTTTTCTTTTAGCGGTCTCAAGCTGGTTGTTGGGAGACCGGGTTATAGGATAGATAGTCGCACTATCAAGAGGGGCTTTTGGTTGGGTAATTTGATCACATCATACTAGGGAGCTCATGATGGGATTCGTAGCATAGAAAACAAAAAATTTCCTATCGCAAGAACGAATAACAAGCCAAGATCTAATCTAGTAGATGGTAGCAACGAGATGAAGATCATGAGACTAACCCTCGGATTCCAAAGCCTACAAGATTAGATCTCGTTGTTGATGTAGTCGATCACTTGTCGCTTTCAAAAGTGCGTAGAAGATCTTGATGGTGCCACAATCGGGCAGCACCTCCGCACTCGGTCACACGTACGGTGTTGATGACGACGTCCTTCTCCCCGTTCCATCGGGCAGAGGATGTAGTAGATCCTTCTCGGAATCCCGCCAGCACGATGGCGTGGTGACGGTGGTGGTGGAGATCTCAGGAAGGGCTTCGCCGTAAGCGCTGCAGGAGAAGAAGGAGGAGGGAGTAGCTAGGGTTTGGGAGAGGGGGTGCTCTTGGGCGCCGGCCTTGGTGCCACTTGGGTGGTGTGGCCAAGTAGTAGCATCCCCTCCCCTCTCCTCCCCTTTAAATAGGTTGAAATCCCTAGGGTTTACCCCAAAACCACATTGGAGTCCAACTCCAAAACTTACCAAATTTGGGAAACTTAGACAAGGTGGGATTCCTCCCCTTCCGTGTGGTGTGGTCGGCCACCTTGGTGGAGTCCACCGTGGACTCCACCTTCACACTTGGTGGGTTGGCTAGGGCTGGTGGAGTCCCTCCGGGACTCTACCTTCCATAGTGATTTATTCCGGATGATTCTAGAAACTTCTACAACCTTCCATAAATTCACCGGACCACTCCCAAACTTGGAATGTGACTTCCCATATATGAATCCTATTCTCCGGACCATTCCGGAACTCCTCGTGATGTCCTGGATCCCATCCGAGACTCGGAACAATATTCGAACTCCATTCCATATTTCATATCTACTTAAAATGACATCAAACCTTAAGTGTGTCACCCTACGGTTCGAGAACTATGTGGACATGATCGAGACTCCTCTCCGATCAATAACTAATAGCGGGACCTGGAGATCCATAATAGCTCCCACATATTCAACGATGACTTCGTGATCGAAAGAACCATTTACATAAAATAACAATTCCCTTTGTCTCGCGATATTTTACTTATCCGAAGTTTGATCGTCGGTATCTCCATACCTAGTTCAACCTCATTACAGATAAGTACTCTTTACGCGTACCGTGGTATGATATCCCTTGTGAACCAGTCACATTCTTGCAAGCTAATTAGATATCATTCCACCGAGAGGGCCCAGAGTATATCTATCCGTCATCGGGATGGACAAATCTCACTCTTGATCCATAGGCCTAATCCCATCTTTATAACCACCCATTTACGCAGTGACGTTTTATGTAATCAAAGTACCCTTCAGGTATAAGTGATTTACATGATCTCATGGTCAAAGGACTAGGTTACTATGTATCGAAAGCTTATAGCAAGTTGAACTTAATGACTTGATCTCATGCTATGCTTACTATGGGTGTGTCCATCACATCATTCACCTAATGATATGATCTTGTTATTAATAACATCCTATGTTCATGATCAGGAAACCATGATCATCTATTAATCAACAAACTAGTTAAATGAGAGGCTTACTAGGGACCCTGGTTCTTTACACAATACACATGTATCGATGTTTCCAGTTAATACAATTATAGCATGGAGTGTAAACATTTATCATGAACACTAAGATATAATAATAACTATTTTGTTATTGCCTCTCGGGCATATCTCCAAGAGTCTCCCACTTGCACTAGAGTCAATAATCTAGTTTACATTTGTAAAGTATAACACCTTGGCCTTCTGGTGCTTATCATGTTTTGCTCACGGGAGAGGTTTCAGTCAACGGATCTGACACGCTCAGAAACGTATGTATTTTGCAGTTTATTTGCGTCTCAACGCATCACTCATTTTCCAAATGAGTCGGCATTAATCATATATGTTCAGTCTTTTGGTGGAACCTTAATTCCGCAGTCTGAAATATGTCACTAATATTGTCACATACAATATAGCTTCAAAGTTCTAACACTATCGGAACTACATCAAGTTCTCAAAGAACTCCTCGACTTAAAACTCCTCAGTCATTATCAAAACAATGAAATACTCTGCCTTCGTTTGTAGAATCCGTCACAATATTTAGAACTCATCTAAATCTAGCATAGACTTCTTCCAGCTCATTGTGCTACCTTTTTAACAACACTTAGCCTAATTGAGATTGAAATTTTATTTTTTATATGTGACCAAACTAATATCGGTGCAACACCTTACAGTGATTTGTTTGTCATTACCCATACAAACTATATATATATGTATATATCATTGGTTCTTCTAAAACACTCACGGATATTCTTACTATTGTCCAATGATCATTACATAAATCATTCTGCTATATATGCTCTTAACACTTTAGAGCACAGAACATCTGAATTTGTACATATTATTCATGATCTAAAATCACCCATGTGTTTTTACTTATCGACTGTCAAATACACTCAAGTCTTGTTAAAACTTCACATGGAAAAGAACACCTTCTTAATATTTTTATATTGAACTACTTCAATATTTATTCTATGTACTTTAACTTAAACTTATTATGTGTTTCAATCTATCTTCATAGATCTTACACTAAATATGTTTCAGTCCATATCCTTTCATTGAAGTTAATTCTCAATGAAACCTTTTAATCATATCAAGTACATGATTACATTATTTATAATCAACGATATGTCATCTACATAAAGTATTATAAATATATCTCAGCGCTCCCACTTAATTTCTTGCAAATGCAAGCTTCTTCATCGTTTCTGATGAAATCATAACTCTTTGATCATTTCATCTGGTGAAGATTCCAAGTCCGTGATACTCACTTCATCCAGTAAAGTTTGTATACCTTTTTAGTATTCTACGGACTAGCAAAACTCTCAGTTGTATCTTGTATTCACCTTTAATACACACTTCTATTAATTAATGTATTTTTCCATCCTACTAGCATATCTCATAAAAGAAATATGTAGCGATTACTAGAACAATCCGCATACACTATAAGCATTGCTGCTGAAGATCTAATCTTATCGCAGTCAACTATTTGAACTTTGTAATAAACAATCTTTTGACAAGTCGAGCTTTTTCAAGGATATTATATCCAAGTCTATAAATTTTATAGATCTATTTACTTTCAAAAAGTATTTATTTCTTCAAAAGGTTTATCAAGCTCCAAGCTTGATTTTAGATACTATCTTGGATTTCATGGCTCTTAGCCATTTTAACGGAGTCAGCGCCCATCATAACTTCTTTGTATGTAGTTGGTTTATCATTGTTCAAAATCAATATTTTTTCACAAATCATTTATTTGATCACAAAGTAAACCATACCTACAAGGTTCAATAGGTACTTCGATCTCCATGACTACAACACCTTGTAGACATGGGAGCCATGATCATCTTGGCCGCTTCCAGAACCATTTCTGATGCTACGCTAATCTGATCATCATGCTCAGTTTCATTAACGTTATCAAGTTCTATTGTCCTCTCACTCAAATACTTCGCTAGAAACAATTTCTTGGAAATAAGAAACATTGAAAAACACTTTTGTCTTTGACTTCATAGTGGAAAGAATTCCCAATTTGTTTTCTGGGATAACCAACAAAGACATTCATTCAATTTTAGTTGTAAACTCATTTACTTATGCTATGCATACCAAAGTTTAAGAAAGGACCATTAGGGTTTATACCCATGCCATAACTCGTATGGTGTCATTTCAACGGATTATGATGATGCTCTATTTAGTGTAAAAGCGGTAGTCTCTAAAGCATAATCCACAAAAAATAATGGGGTCATTTTATTTTATCTCATCATTAATCCAACAAGGTTTGGATACGTCTCTTGGATACTCCATCATCACTATGATACTCCAACAAACGTGAGTTGTAGAACAATTTCATAACTCTCTTAGATGTTTGCTAAAACTCGTAATTCAAATATTTCCACCATGATCCAATCATAGATATTTGACTTCTCTATTACGATGATTTCCACTTCAAGCTAAAATTTATTTGAATCCATTCAAATATTTCAAACTTCTTCCTTATCGAATAAATGTATCCACATATATATACTCAATTCATTGTTGGAAGTTTTCATGAAGTAGAAGAATCTTCCGCACACAACTATGCCCAGTGAACCACATACATCATCATGTATGTTTCCACTAAGTTAGTTGCCCGTTCAACTTTTGGCCCATGAACGGTATTTCATTCATTCTCTTTAGAAGAGATTTGCAAGCGCCAAACGATTCAAAAATCAAATGGCTCCAAAAATCCATTTGCATGGAGTTCCTTCATGCGTTCCTTTCTAACATGACCTAAATGGCGGTTCTACTAATAAGTAGAATTCACATCATTTTCCTTATGGCATTTTAGCGTCAGTGTTATGCATGTGTGCTTTACCATAAAGATTTATAATAACTTATTCATCGTACGTGGAATACTGTCATAATTTTAACAACTCATTGTTTTCATTTGACCAAAACCAAATAACAATTATAAAGTTCTTTATTATAAATCTGAAGGGCTAGGTAGAATGCCAACGACGAACACAATAACACCTTATTTTGTTCCAGACGTGCATTCCTACCATATTCCTTGTCAGTCATTTAGGTCATTATATTCTTGTATTGTGTTGTTTTGTATGACACCTCATACCAACCAATATGGTACAAATACCCAAGAATTTCATTGTGTGACCAAACAAGGAATACATTCATAACATATATATCATCTATATACACCTGAGCTAGACTTTCTAGTCTTTTCTTTCTTTCTGCCAAAATCCTTTCGTAGTTTCTCTTTCGACTTTCCTCGTATTTCTGAAAACACTTCAGCATCAATAACTTCTGTGCTTGTTTGGTCAAATACCAATAACCTTGAGGTTCACACTTTGAAGTTGATCATCACATGACAAGTGTTCCGTATTTCACTATTAATAATTTTTTAATGTGATGAACAATTTCACTCATAATTTTATCCATCAAATCATGACAACTTCATGATGAAGCTACTATGGCTTACATGGATATGCGAATAACGTTAGTGCCAAACTAGTTGGAGGATCGGGACGCCTAGAGTCTTCAACCTTCGTACATTCCCATAAAACTTACGAGTTTATGTAGTCTCACTAAATTATATTCTATTATCTTGTATTAAGGTCTTAGATATCACATATATCTTACACCTTGCTTATTCTGAAAACAAAATTTTAGCTCCTTACTTTTCAAACGGATTCGAACATCAAGTTTCACGGAGACAAGATAATTTTTAGATACTAATTGAAACCATTGCTTTTCGAATCAGGAATTTTAGGATTACCAAAAGTTTACTATAGGACTTAATCATTTCTTGATTATTTAACGATACGGTACCAGCCCGTAAAGTTACTTGCCAGACTTAACAGTATTTCTATCTCAGTTACAAGCCTAGCGTAAAGTAGAAAACAGATGCCAATTCTATAAAATTTAATTCAAATACAATTTAGACTTTGTTCATGAGCAATTTGAGTTTACTATTAATTCTTAAATTAACTAGGTGAACTCCCACTCAAAACAATATCCCTCGAATTGTCTGTCGCGACCCCGGAGGTCAGGGCTAGACAAACCCAGATATCACATCTGGCATAAGCCTAACCTAGATCTCTAGGGCCTACAGGGTGAGAATCGGTAACACAACAGTGACTCTACGACTCAAAGCAAATATATTACAACTCTTAGCAGAGTTAAGATCCAAATTTATTGCACGCAGAGGTCACTGACCATAATCCAACAAGCAACGGAAAGCAAATTATGTTATCTATATAACAAGACTGCAAAGGGCCTAAGAGGCCATAACATAAGGCGACGTCCCAGCCCATAAGTCTCAGGCTGCCGCCTGAGGAACTCCGATCTACTCGTCGACGTCAAGGTAGAAGCCGCCATCAGTTGGAAGGACTTCCTCTGAAACAAAGCATGCAAGGCTGAGTACAGGGACTCAGCAAGACTTAGTACAACATGTTAGCAAAGCAGGTATGCGAGGCTTTATGTGGAGCTTATTTTGCGGAAAGCCAGTTTTCCTTTGTAAACAGGAGGGAGCAGAAGCTCGTCTATTCAGATCATTTTAAAAAGAGATAAGAGAGCGATATCAACTCTAGCTCTAAGATCATCATATTGAATTCACCGAATCTTCATCATTACCTGAACCTATCACCTAGGATCACCCCCTCGACACCCTGAGAAAGGATCCTTATTCACACATTGACATCAAGTTTTACAATTAGGTTCAAGTTGTCTATGATCACAGAATCCATCACCAAGTCATCCATAACCGTGGACACGGATTTTCGAAAAGATTTACCCTGCAGGGGTGTACAACTTTACCCACACGCGTCGACCGACTCTTAATGCCACTATAGATTAGCACACTTCCTTGGTGTGCTGGCAGAGGGTGGTCGACCAAAACCTTTCCCTTACTTCGCCTATTCCATGAGTCAAACTAACTGGGGAGCTCCGTCATCGTAGGTAGCCATTCTCCGAGGCGGTCCCGGTCATTGTGTGCAGGGGATCCAGTTCAATGCCTCCAGCATCCTTCACCCTAGCCACGCCCTGTATGATGCACTTTGAAAACCTTTTCCACCTTTCCCCCATGCGTATGGCAAATGGAACTCGCAAACTAATTGACTCATGGATAAGCTAGGTAAGTTAGGGCCAAGGGGTTCCCATGGGCCCCGTGTGGTTGTACGCTCAGTCTTGGTTCCGAAGGCGAGAACTCAGGTCCTAGTATCGGCGAGAACGAGTCAAATCACCACATCCCCATGTGGCGGCCCATCCAAGCCTTTAGCATGTTTATTAACATCATCACTGACCTTACCACGTCATCCGGTCAAACTAGGTTCATTCGTAGATCTGATTCATCAACCGGATGGATCAGACTTCAACAGCTAAGCATGGCTAAGCATAACACATATACGGCTCTAGCGATGCGAACAAGCTCAGACCTAGTTTTGCTGGGAGCGGTGGATCAGTAACTCTGGGCTACAAGGATGGAATATGCACACATAGGATATCTAGAACTGCCGATAAAACATATTTGAAGCGGATGCAATATGTAAGAACCAGAAGTAAAGCATTTCGAAACCATATATGAACCAGGTTAGGGCTTGCCTTGTCCCTCGTTGTTCTGGTGCTGCTCTTCAGGGGCGTTGATCTCAGGCTCGCGTTCGGTCCCTATCGAGAAGAACCAAATACCGGAAAGGAAGAGCACAATCAAGACAAGGTACAATGCAATGCACATAAAATATGATGACATGTCATATTAAAGGGGTTTGGGTAACCCTAGGTGCATCGATGGAAATTAAAGGGGTTCGGCTTCGAACCCCGACATATGAGAGGGGTCGATTTAGGGTTTCTACTAAGGCTCCACATTTAATTGGTTCAAGCATGTATGAAACATTGATAAACAATTAGGAAATGTTTTTCTGATCATTTTGATATATAATTTCATATTTTTCTGATTTAAAATGAATTACTTATGAATTTCCAAAATTTAATTCATTTTAAATCAATTTCAGAAAATTATATAAAAAATAATAAAAGTTTAATAATTTGGACCCACTTGTCATAATTTTATTCTTTTCTAAAATATTTCCTAAATTATTAAAATCATGACAGATGGGGTCCACCTGTCATATTATTTCCTATTTAAAGAAATACAGAAATGATTTATAAAAAAATACAGAAAATAGGAAAAGCTAAATATGGCGTCATGCTGACGTCATCATGACGTCAGCCGGCCATGAGCTCTCAATTGAGCTCCGGTGGCAATTCAATCCGGCGATTTGGGGGCCGATAGGAGGCGTGCGGGTGGGGGAATGATGCGGCTCGGCGCACTGAGCCGTTTGGTGGCGGCGCCGCTCGCGAATAGTCGCCGAAGCATGGCCGACGGCCATGTCCGAGCGGCGGCGGGGCAGGTGGTGCGGCGCGGTGATGCTCGGGAGGGAGAGGGAGCAAGGCGAGGGGAGAGGGAGGTGCAGCGGCTCACCGTGAGCGAGATGGAGGGGTCGGCGACGGCCGGAGAGCCTCGCCGGCGGCGTATTTGAGCGGAGGCCGGCCGGCAGTAGGGTTAGGGTTTGGCGATTTTCTTCGCGGGAGAGAGCGGGGGAAGAGGGGAAAGCGGGGGTTAGGGTTTGGCGCGGCGGCGGCAACTATTTATGGCCGCCGGAGGGCGGCGGGAGGCATCGGGGCCGGCCAGGCCATCGGGCGGCCATGGCGCTGCCAGGCAGCTGCTTTGGTGCGCGGGGAAGAAGGACGTTTTTGCGAAAACCCCCTCGGGGAAAAACGTTGGGCTGGTGAGGGTGCGGCTGGGCCAACTTGGGCCGTTTTGGGCTGCGGCCAGAGAGGAAAGAAAGAGAGAGAGAGTGGGCTGAGCCCAGGAGAGGGAAAAGAGGATCTCTCTCTATTTTTCTCCTTTTTCTGGTTTTCTTTCTCTTTTCAAATTGCAAGTTCAAACTGTTTTGAATTTTGTTTGAACTCAAATTTTGCAGAGAAGATACTAAACACACATGGACTTGTTGAATAACAACAATGCCATGTTGTCTAATTTTGAAAATCTTGAGAGATTTGAATGGAGAAGAAACAGAGAGGGATTTGCATAATTGTAAAACAATTCAATCTTTGATGCAAATTTTATTCAAATGCAAACTATATGCATGAGATGCACATGAACACTCATTTATTCATAAAGACAAGGTTGGGATGTTACATTGTCTTAGTGATTAAACGAACCAAATCAACTACACCAAGTCCGATCATCACGTGAGATGATGTAGTTTCAATGGCGAACATCAGCATGTTCATCATATCATCTATATGATTCATGCTTAACCTTTCGGTCTTCCGTGTTCCGAGGCCATGTATGTACATGCTAGGCTCACCAAGTCAAACCTGAGTTTCCGCATGTGAAAAACTGGCTTGCACCCGTTGTATGCGCACGTTGAGTCTATCACACGCGATCATCACGTGATTCTTCGAAACAACGAGTCTTAGCAATGGTGCTAACTAAGGACGAACACTTTATTATCTTAATTTTTAGTGAGAGGGATCATATTATAATGCTACCGTCACGATCTAAGCAATATAAGATGCATAAAAGGATTAACATCACATGCAATTCATAATGTGATATGATATGGCCCTTTTGTCTTTGCGCCTTTGATCTTCATCTCTAAAGCACGGGCATGATCTCCATCATTGTCGGCGGTGCGTCAAGGTCCATGGCTCCATCTTCATGGTTGCTCACCACATGTAGCAACTATTACAACTATTTTGAAATAATACTACTACATGAAATATAAAGACAACCATAAGGCTCCTGCCGGTTGCCACAATACAATAATGATCATATCATACATATTCATCATCACATCATGGCCATATCACATCACCAAACCCTGCAAAAAAAAGTTAGACGCCTCTAATTTGGTTTGCATATTTTACGTGGTTTAGGGTTTTCGAGTAAGATCCAATCTACCTACGAACATGTACCACAACGGTGATACTAGTGTTGTCAATAGAAAGAGTAGATTGAATCTTCACTATGGTGGAAGAGACAGACACCCGCAAAGCCACTTATGCAATACAAGTTGCATGTCAAGCGTGGAGCAAGTCTCATGAACGCGGTCATGTAAAGTTAGCCCGGGCCGCTTCATCCCACCATCCCGCAAGATGCAAAGTACACTAACTAAAAACAACAAAAGGATCAACTCCCACAAATCCATTGTGTTCTACTCATGCAACCAATCTATGCATAGACATGGCCCTTATACCACTGATGGGATTCGTAGCATAGAAAACAAAAAAATTCCTACCGCAAGAACGAATAACAAACCAATATCTAATATAGTAGATGGTAGCAACGAGATGAAGATCATGAGACTAACCCTCGAAGATTCCAAAGCCTACGAGATTAGATCTCGTTGTTGATGTAGTCGATCACTTGCCGCTTTCAAAAGCGCGTAGAAAATCTTGACGGTGCCAAAATCGGGCAGCACCTCCGTACTCGGTCACACGTACGGTGTTGATGACGATGTCCTTCTCCCCATTCCAGCGGGCACCGGATGTAGTAGATCCTCCTCGGAATCCCACCAGCACGATGTCGTGGTGACGGTGGTGGTGGAGATCTCCTGCATGGCTTTGCCGTAAGCGCTGCGGGAGAAGAAGGAGGAGGGAGTAGCTAGGGTTTGGGTGAGGGGGTGCTCTTCGGCGCCGGCCTTGGTGCCCTTTGGGTGGTGCGGCCAAGTAGTAGCAGCCCCTCCCCTCTCCTCCCCTTTAAATAGGTGGAAATCCCTAGGGTTTATCCCAAAACCACATTGGAGTCCAACTCCAAAACATACCAAATTTGGGAAACCTAGACAAGGTGGGATTACTCCCCTTCCTTGTGGTGTGGTCGGCCACCTTGGTGGAGTCCACCAAGGACTCCAACTTCACACTTGGTGGGTTGGAGTCCACCAAGGACTCCAACTTCACACTTGGTTGTCCACCTCCGGGACTCTACCTTCCATAGTGATTTATTCCGGATGATTCTAGAAACTTATACAACCTTCCATAAATTCACCGGACCACTCCCAAACTTGGAATGTGACTTCCTATATATGAATATTATTCTCCAGACCATTCCGGAACTCCTTGTGGTGTCATGGATCCCATCCGAGACTCTGAACAAAATTCGAACTCCATTCCATATTCCATATCTACTTAAAACGACATCAAACCTTAAGTGTGTCACCCTACGGTTCGAGAACTATGTGGACATGATCGAGACTCATTTCTAATCAATAACTAATAGTGGGACCTGGAGATCCATAATAGCTCCCACATATTCAACGATGACTTCGTGATCGAAAGAACCATTTACATAAAATAACAATTCCCTTTGTCTCACGATATTTTACTTATCCGAAGTTTGATCGTCGGTATCTCCATACCTAGTTCAACCTCGTTACCGATAAGTATTCTTTACTCGTACCGTGATATGATATCCCTTGTGAACCACTCACATTCTTGCAAGCTAGTTAGATATCATTCCACCGAGAGGGCCCAGAGTATATCTATCCGTCATCGGGATGGAAAAATCCCACTCCTTATCCATATGCTTCAACTCATACTTTCCGAATACTAAATCCCATCATTATAACCACCCATTTACGCAGTGGCGTTTGATGTAATCAAAGTACCCTTCCGTTATAAGTGATTTACATGATCTCATGGTCAAAGGACTAGGTAACTATGTATCGAAAGCTTATAGCAAATTGAACTTAATGACTTGATCTCATGCTATGCTTACTATGGGTGTGTCCATAACATCATTCACCCAATGATATGATCTTGTTATTAATAACATCCTATGTTCATGATCAGGAAACCATGATCATCTATTAACCAACAAGCTAGTTAAATGAGAGGCTTACTAGGGACTCTGGTTGTTTACACAACACACATGTATCAATGTTTCTGGTTAATACAATTTTAGCATGGAGTGTAAACATTTATCATGAACACTAAGATATAACAATAACTAGTTTATTATTGCCTCTCGGGCATATCTCCAATAGCTCAATCCTTTACATTCTTTTAATATCCCTATTATTGTTGCTTCTGGGTGTTTCTCTGTGTGAGGTTATTGAGCTTGTTTCTAGATTTACAACAAGCCCAAGTACATCGAAAACGGAAACCATATGCATCTTCTATTGCGTTTTCGAGTTTGGAGGTTTTACCGGTGTCTCTTTTATAGATAGGTCAAAACATTCATCTTGCGGTTTTTACTCCGTGGATGCATAATGATGTTTCTATGCACAAAGTTGTAGGGCTTGTTGTTCTGGTTCCAACAAGCCCAAGATCATCGAAATCGGAGTCCGGACGCAAAATATATCACTATTTTTGTAAACATGTTTTCCTGTTGGCGAGGCTCCTGGTCGACCGGTCGCCCCACCGGCCCACCCATAACCACGCCCGGCAGCGCCGGCTGGCTCACCGGCTGGCCCGGAATAGACCAGCCATGGTGCCTGTGCCAACCGGGCAAAACAAAGGAAAAACCAGAAGTGCCCTCGTACCGCCCGACATCTCTCCCGGTTTTTGCCGTGCTGGCCCGGCGCCACGACCGGCGTGACCGGCTCTCCCACCTAGCTTCCCGGCACCACGGCCGGCGTGGCAGCCCTCCTGCCAGGATGCCCTAAAACTCTTAGATTTTCCCCAAATGGTCATATTTCTATTGGTTATAAAAGGGGCTTCTCACCCAATAGTTTTCTAAGGTTCTTGAGCACGTTATTTACCACCATTGTTGAACCTCTTGAGCTTGCCTCCAATCCCTTCTCTCCTATGATTCTTGCATATTTTTGGTGGATTTGAAAGAGGAGATCTATATCTACAACCTCCTCCAATCCATTCCTCCTCTAAGTGAGGGGAACTCTTGGGATCTAGATCTTAGAGTCATTTGTTGATTTTCTCCATTGTTCTTACTCTCTAATTCCATCCTAGCATTTGTTGCTTTGGTGGGATTTGAGCGTGAAGGATTTGAACACCTTTCGTGTTCTTTCTTTGCATCATTTCAGTGTTGAGCTCTCCACCATGATTTGTTCAAGTGCGATACCGTTAGCTTGTTACTCTTGGAGGGTGGCCTCCTAGGTGGCTTGGTTGGTGTCCCGGTGACCTCTTCGTGGAAGATTATGAAGAGGCCCGGGCTTCTCCTTCGCGGAGCTTGTGAAGTGGTTTTGGAGCTTGCCATCTCTGGAGTGGAGGAAAATCTAGCAATAAGTAAAGGGCCATTATCCTTCATGGAATTGGCTCGGAGAATAAGGTGAGCCTTTGTGGCGCTTGGGAAATCCTTTGTGGGATCCCACACCTCTCCAATGTGACGTACCTTCCTCCCAAGGAAGGGAACACGGGAATACATCTTCGTCTCAGCGTGCCTCGGTTATTTCTATACCCGAGTTCACTTTCCTTTGTGATAGCCATCGAGCTTGAAGTTCATATATCCTACTATCACTTGTTGTTCTTATATATCTTGTGCCTATCTTGCTTAGCTCTAGTTGTTGTTGCACTTAGTTGAGCCTGGCATATTTAGGTTTTGTGCTTCTAAAATAAACGTTAGTTTAATTTCGCATTCTTACAAGCCAAATCCATAAGGATTTTTCAAACTCCTATTCACCCCCCCCCCCCCCACCCTAGGCGACATCTCATCCTTTCATTCGGTATCAGAGCAAGGTATCTCCTTGTTTAAGGCTTCACTGCCTTGAGAGTAAAGATGTTGGCTAGTAATATAATGCATAATGACACGATTATATTTGATGGCACAAATTATCTTTGGTGGAGAAATCGCTTGCTTTTTAATCTTCAGACCTTGTGTCCAAATATAGTGCTATTTCTAGATGTAGGTTTTTCTCCTCCGATGGACCCTCAAAATCTATCTTTAGAGGATAAGAAAAAATTACATCTTGAAGCTCAAGTATCTAATGAGTTTATATCCTCTTTGAGCCAAAAATTTTATTCGTTTTTGAGAGATATCAAGTGCAAGTCATCTCATGATATTTGGTCCAAGATTACATGAGCATTTGGTGGGTTAATGTATCATATGGCTGGTGGTATCTCCGAGGAGCTCTCTTACCCTTCACATTGGAATACCTATTATATTCAAATTCATTCCTATTATACAAAAGGGTCCAGATAGACTGAGCAAAAAAGGGCTTCATTTCGATTCTCCAATTTGGAAAATTCAATATTAATTTCCTTCGTATGAACTGAAAAACATGAAGAGCTCCAAGTTTCTTCCACTTCCGGCCGTGATGTGTTATCCTCTTCATCTATTTCACCAACGTGTGGCAGGACACAAGGTAATGATATTGTGAGTGGTGAGGAAAATTGCAATGTTAATATTGTGCTCAATAGTGATGATTCTTCATCTCTATCCCATTGAAATGTTTCCTCTTTGGACTTAAACACATGTAGCACTAAAAATGTCTTACATGGTTGTGTCGATAGTCCTTGCATATCATGTATAAATTTCTTACATAACTTCCATGATGATATGCTTTCTATGTCTTGTAACCATGAACAAAATGCTTCTATTTCCTCTAGTTATTTGTTGTCTAACAATGTAAAGGAAATTTAACACTCTATGAGGCATGAGAATCTCATGAATGGATATTCCAAAACATCTACATCATCATTCTCCGGTATGCACATGTGCCTTATGGAAAAGGGACCAAAGGTAACTCCTACTTTGAATGCCAACACATCTTATTATGATGAGAGTGATGATAATGAACAAGATGAAGATGTTATACATAAAGGCCTTTACAAAGTTAGATGCACCCTTCGTGGTGATTCCCTTGTCAAATTTGATTTCTTGATGGATTCCATTGAGGAGTTGGAATCTCATATTGAAAATGAGAAACGGAGATTCAATCTCCTTAGACAAGAGCTGAAAGATAAAAGGTGCATAACTAATGGTCTTAAGCAAGAAATGGAATCCTTAGAATCATATGTGCTTGAAAATAAAAATCTATTAATGATGCTTGTGCTACTAACTCTACTTATTGTGAAGCATCTATCTTAAAGGAGAATGTTGAGCTAAGGGTTAATCTTGATGTGCTAACTAGCAATTATAGGTTATTGGAAGAAAGTCATAAAAAGCTCTCGGGCTCTCATGATGATCTCCTAATATCATATGATGGGATAAAGTTGGCTCTTGAGGCAAGTATCAATAAGGTAACATCTTGTGAGTCTCATTTGGACATGATCACTACTTCTACTCAAAATGCTATAGTGCCATGTGCTAGCCCTAGTAATCCCTCTAGTCATACTATTGATACACATTGTGTTGGATTACTTTCTCTACCTTGTTGCTCTAACAATGAAGCTTCTAATTCCTCTAGTACTTGTATTTCTACTAACCATGTAGAGGAAATCAAAGAGCTAAAGGCCCAAGTCACTTCTTTGAAGAGAGGCTTGGAAAAACTGTCCTAAAGGGAAAACCACACTTGATAATATCTTGAGTGTGAAAAAATATACTAATGACAAAAGTGGACTTGGATTCAACTACAATAACAAGAAAAAGTACAAGATAAACAAGAACAAGGGCCAAGCCAAAGTTAAGGATCCGACCAAGATTGTTTGCTTCAAGTGCAAGGTTGAAGGGCATCATGTTAGATATTTCCCCTTGAAGAAGAAGCACTTGACTGAGAAGAAACACGAGAAGCGGCCTCAAGGTCAAGGGAAATCACAAGTTGGACTTCAAGCTTAAACAAGACACTTCCCAAGAAGAATCAAGATAATGTTCCCCAAGTAAAGAAATCAATAAAGAAGAGAAAGGGGAACACTTGCTACTTATGTCGTGAGAAGGGACGCCTTGATTCTTCATGTTTAAATGGTACCTTATCTAACCCTATAATTGCTGGTGATGATTATTATCTTGGGAAGTATAAGGATGGCAATGTGGTTGCCAAGATTGTTGGAACTCAAAGTGGTTTCAAGAAAAGAACCATTTGGGTTGCCAAGCCTATTGTGACCAACCTCTTAGAGCATCTCTAGCAGAACCCCCAAATCACAAACCCCAAATCGGTATATCCAGGCCATACCAAACGCGCTTTACGGGTCAAAAAAAGGTCTCATAGCCCAGACACCGTGATGGCGCGTGATGCACACGTCCGTTGGGAACCCCAAGAGGAAGGTGTGATGCGCACAACAATAAGTTTTCCCTCAGAAAGAAACCAAGTTTATCGAACCAGTAGGAGATGAAGGCCACGTGAAGGTTGTTGGTGAAGGAGTGTAGTGCGGCGCAACACCAGGGATTCTGGCACCAACGTGGAACCTGCACAACACAATCAAAATACTTTGCCCCAACTTAACAGTGAGGTTTTCAATCTCACCGGCTTGCTGTAAACAAAGGATTAAACGTATGGTGTGGAGACTGATGTTTGCTTGCAAAGAACAACAGAGAATAATGATTGCAGTAGCTTGTATTTCAGATGTAAACGAATGGACCGGGATCCACAGTTCACTAGAATGATGACTACTATGAGATTTACTTAGGGCATTACGACAAAGAACATAGACCGCTATCCAGCATGCATCTATGCCTAAAAAGTCCACCTTCGGGTTAGCATCCGCACCCCTTCCAGTATTAAGTTGCAAACAACAGACAATTGCATTAAGTACTGTGCGTAATGTAAACAATACAGATATCCTTAGACAAAGCATCGTTGTTTTATCCCTAGTGGCAACAGCACATCCATAACCTTAGAACTTTCTGTCACTGTCCCAGATTCAATGGAGGCATGAACTCACTATCGAGCATAAATACTCCCTCTTGGAGTCACAAGTATCAACTTGGCCAGAGCCTCTACTAGCAACGGAGAGCATGCAAGATCATAAACAACACATATATGATAGATCAATAATCAACTTGACATAGTATTCCATATTCATCGGATCCCAACAAACACAACATGTAGCATTACAAATAGATGATCTTGATCATGATAGGCAGCTCACAAGATCTAAACATGATAGCACAAGAGGAGAAGACAACCATCTAGCTACTGCTATGGACCCATAGTCCAAGGATGAACTACTCACACATCAGTCCGGAGGCGATCATGGTGATGTAGAGTCCTCCGGGTGATGATTCCCCTCTCCGGCATGGTGCCGGAGGCGATCTCCTGAATCCCCCGAGATGGGATTGGCGGCGGCGGCGTCTCTGGAACTTTTCTCGTATCGTGGCTCTCGGTCATAGGGTTTTCGCGACAGAGAATATATAGGCGAAGGGGCAGAGTCGGGGGACGCTCGAGGGGCCCACCCATAGGGCGGCGCGCCCACCTTCCTGGCCACGCCGCTAGGTGGTGTGGGGACACCTCGGCTCCTCTTCGTCTCCTCTTCGGACTTCTGGAAGGCTCCGTGCAAAATAAGACCCTGGGCTTTTGTTTCGTCCAATTCCGAGAATATTTCCTGTTTAGGATTTCTGAAACCAAAAACAGCAGAAAACAGGAACTGGCGCTTCGGCATCTTGTTAATAGGTTAGTGCCAGAAAATACATAATAATGATATAAAGTGTATATAAAACATGTGAGTATTGCCATAAAACTAGCATGGAACATAAGAAATTATAGATACATTTGAGACGTATCAAGCATCACCAAGCTTAGTTCCAACTCGCCCTCGAGTAGGTAAACGATAACAAGGATAATTTCTGAAGTGACATGCTACTATCATAATCTTGATCAATACTATTGTAAAGCATATGAGATGAATTAAGCGATTCAAAGCAATGGTAAAGACAATGACTAAACAACTGAATCATATAGCAAAGACTTTTCATGAATAGTACTTTCAAGACAAGCATCAATAAGAAGGTTTTGAAACAATACAAAGGAAGATATAAGTTTCAGCAGTTGCTTTCAACTTCAACATGTATATCTCATGGATAATTGTCAACACAAAGTAATATGATGAATGCAAATAAGAAAGTATGTAGGAATCAATGCACACAGTTGACACAAGTGTTTGCTTCTAAGATGGAAAGAAGTAGGTAAACTGACTCAACATAAAGTAAAAGAAAGGCCCTTCGCAGAGGGAAGCAGGGATTACTTATGTGCTATAGCTTTTTATTTTGAAAACATGGAAACAATTTTGTCAACGGTAGTAATAATTCATATGTGTTATGCATAAAACATCCTATAAGTTGCAAGCCTCATGCATCGAATACCAATAGTGCTCGCACCTTGTCCTAATTAGCTCGGATTTCCATCGATTATCATTGCATTACATATGTTTCAACCAAGTGTCACAAAGGGGTACCTCTATGCCGCCTGTACAAAGGTCCAAGGAGATAGATCGCATTTAATTTCTCGTTTTTGATAGATCTCAACTCGAGGACATCCATACCGGGACAACATAGAAAACAGATAATGGACTCCTCTTTAATGCTTAAGCATTCAACAACAGATAATATTCTCATAAGAGATTGAGGATTAATGTCCAAACTGAAACTTCCACCATGATACATGGTTTTAGTTGGCGGCCCAATGTTCTTCTCTAACAATATGCATACTCAAACCATTTAATCATGACAAATCACCCTTACTTCAGACAAGACGAACATGCATAGCAACTCACATGATATTCAACAAAAGTGTAATAGTTGATGGCGTCCCCAGAAACATGGTTACCGCTCAACAAGCACCTTATAAGAAATAAGATACATAAGCTACATATTCATCACCACAATAGTTTTTAGGCTACTTTCCCATGAGCTATATATTGCAAAGACAAGGAATGAAGTTTTTAAAGGTAGCACGTAAGCAATTTACTTGGAATGGCAGAGAAATACAACATAGTAGGTAGTTATGGTGGACACAAATGGCGTATGTTTTGGCTCAAGGTTTTGGATGCACGAGAAGCATTCCCTCTCAGTACAAGGCTTTGGCTAGCAAGGTTGTTTGAATCAAACACAAGTATGAACCAGTACAACAAAACTTACATAAGAACATATTGCAAGCATTATAAGACTCTACACTGTCTTCCTTATTGTTCAAACACTTACCAGAAAATATCTAGACTTTTTAGAGAGACCAATCATGCAAACCAAATTTCAACAAGCTCTATGGTAGTTCTCCACTAATAGGTTTAAACTACATGATGCAAGAGCTTAAACATGATCTATTTTAGAGCTCAAAACAATTGCCAAGTATCAAATTATTCAAGATAATATACCAATTACCACATGAAGCATTTTCTGTTTCCAACCAAATAGCAATGATCGAAGCGGTTTTCAACCTTCGCCATGAATATTAAAAGTAAAGCTAAGAACATCAGTGTTCATATGAACAAGCGGAGCGTGTCTTTCTCCCACACAAGGAATGCTAAGATCCGATTTTATTCAAACACAAAAAAATAAAAACATACAGACGCTCCAAGTAAAGCACATAAGATGTGACGGAATAAAAATATAGTTTCACTAGAGGTGACCTGATAAGTTGTCGATGAAGAAGGGGATGCCTTGGGCATCCCCAAGCTTAGATGCTCGAGTCTTAGTGAAATATGCAGGGATGAACCACGGGGGCATCCCCAAGCTTAAACTTTTCACTCTTCTTGATCATATTATATCATCCTCCTCTCTTGACCCTTGAAAACTTCCTCCACACCAAACTCAAAACAATCTTATTAGAGGGTTAGTGCATAATCAAAAATTCACATGTTCAGAGAGGACACAATCATTCCTAACACTTCTGGACATTTCCCAAAGCTACTGAAAGTTAATGGAGTAAAGAAATCCATTCAACACAGTAAAGGACGCAATGTGAAATAAAAGGCAGATTCTGTCAAAACAGAACAGTCCTTAAAGATGAATTTTTTCGAGGCACTTAACATGCTCAGATGAAGAAGCTCAAATTGAATGAAAGTTGCGTACATATCTGGGGATCACTCATGAATTTTCGCAGAATTTTCTGAGTTTCCTACAGAGAGACCTACTCAAATTCGTGACAGCAAGAAATATGTTTCTGCGCAGTAATCCAAATCTATTATCAACCTTATTATCATAGACTTTACTTGGCACAACAATGCAATAAAATAAAGATAAGGAGGGATTGATACAGTAGTAACAACTTCCAAGACACAAATATAAAACAAAAATTGCAGAAATAAAATAATGGGTTGTCTCCCATAAGCGCTTTTCTTTAACGCCTTTCAGCTAGACGCAGAAAGTGTAAATCAAGTATTATCAAGAGATGAAGCATCAACATCATAATTTGTTCTAATAATAGAATCAAAAGGTATCTTCATTCTCTTTATAGGGAAGTGTTCCATACCTTTCTTAAGAGGGAATTGATACTTAATATTCCCTTCCTTCATAACAATAATAGCACCAACAGTTCGAAGAAAGGATCTTCCCAAAATAATAGGACAAGATGCATTGCATTCAATATCCAAGACAATAAAATCAACGGGGACAAGGTTATTGTTAACCGTAATGTGAACATTATCAATCCTCCCCAAAGATTTGTTTATAGAATTATCAGCAAGATTAACATCCAAATAACAATTTTTCAATGGTGGCAAGTCAAGCATATCATAGAGTTTCTTAGGCATAACATAAATACTTGCACCAAGATCACATAAAGCATTACAATCAAAATCATTGACCTTCATTTTAATGATGGGCTCCCAACCATCTTCCAACTTACTAGGAATAGAAGTTTCAAGTTTTAATTTCTCTTCTCTAGCTTTAATGAGAGCATTTGTAATATATTTGTAAAGGCCAAATTTATAGCACTAGCGTTAGGACTTCTAGCAAGTTTTTGCAAGAACTTAATAACTTCAGAGATATGAAAATTATCAAAATCTAAACCGTTATGATCTAAAGCAATGGGATCATTGTCCCCAATATTCTGAAAAATTTCAGTGTTCTTATCACAAACAGTTTCAGCAGTTTCAGCAGTTTTTGCACGCTTTGTATTAGGAGTAGAAACATTGCCAACACCAATTATTTTACCATTGATAGTAGGAGGTTTAGCAACATGTGAAGCATCAACATTACTAGTGGTGGTAATAGTCCAAATTTAGCTGCATTATTCTCTTTAGCAAGTTTTTCTTCTCTTTCCCACCTAGCATGCAATTCGGCCATCAATCTAATATTTTCATGAATTCGAACTTGGAGAGCGTTTGCTGTAGCAAATGACTTAATATCTTTATCTTCATTAGGCATAACTTTCAATTTTAAAAGATCAACATCAGCAGCAAGACTATCAACCTTAGAAGCAAGAACATCGATTTTACCAAGCTTTTCTTCAATAGATTTGTTAAAAGCGGTTTGTGTACTAATAAATTATTTAAGCATGTCTTCAAGACCAGAGGGTACACTCCTACTATTGTTGTAAGAATTACCATAAGAATTACCATAATCATTACCATTATTAGAAGGATATGGCCTATAGTTGTTACCAAAATTATTCCTATAAGCATTGTTGTTGAAATTATTATTTTTAATGAAGTTCACGTCAACATGCTCTTCTTGAGCAACCAATGAAGCTAAAGGAACATTATTAGGATCAACATTAGATCTACCATTAACAAGCATAGACATAATAACATCAATCTTATCACTCAAGGAGGAGGTTTCTTCAACAGAATTTACCTTCTTACCTTGTGGAGTCCTTCAGTGTGCCATTCAGAGTAGTTGATCATCATATTATCAAGAAGCTTTGTTGCGGCACCCAAAGTGATGGACATAAAAGTACCTCCAGCAGCTGAATCCAATAGGTTCCTCGAAGAAAAATTCAGGTTTGGATGATCATCCACGTAGTTAGTCCATGGGTAGGGCAATTCTTTACCAAAGATTTCATTCTTTCCCATGCTTGGGCAACATGTTCATTATCCAATTGCTTAAAATTCATTATGCTAATTCTCAAAGATATAATTTTAGCAGGAGGATAATATCTACCAATGAAAGCATCTTTACATTTAGTCCATGAATCAATACTATTCTTAGGCAAAGATAGCAACCAATCTTTAGCTCTTCCTCTTAAGGAGAAAGGAAATAATTTCAGGTTTATAATGTACCCATACATCCTTATACTTTTGCATTTCACAAAGTTCAACAAAATTATTAAGATGGGCAGCAGCATCATCAGTACTAACACCAGAAAATTGCTCTCTCATAACAAGATTTAGTAAAGCAGGTTTAATTTCATAAAATTCTGCTGTAGTAGCAGGTGGAGCAATAGGTGTGCATATGAAATCATTATTATTTGTGCTAGTGAAGTCACACAACTTAGTGTTCTCAGGAGTATTCATTTTAGCAATAATAAAAATAAGTAAAGCAAACTGAATTAAATAAAGTAAAACAAGTAACTAATTTTTTTGTGTTTTTGATATAAAGAAAGCAAACAAAACAGAAAATAAAATAAAGTAAAACAGGACAATAAACAAAGTAAAGAGATTGGATGTGGGAGACTCCCCTTGCAGCGTGTCTTGATCTCCCCGGCAACGGCGCCAGAAAATAGTCTTGATGGCGCGTGATGCACACGTCCGTTGGGAACCCCAAGAGGAAGGTGTGATGCGCACAGCAGTAAGTTTTCCCTTAGAAAGAAACCAAGGTCATCGAACCAGTAGGAGATGAAGGCCACGTGAAGGTTGTTGGTGAAGGAGTGTAGTGCGGCGCAACACCAGGGATTCCGGCACCAATGTGGAACCTGCACAACACAATCAAAATACTTTGCCCCAACTTAATAGTGAGGTTGTCAATCTCACCGGCTTGCTGTAAACAAAGGATTAAATGTATGGTGTGGAGAATGATGTTTGTTTGCAAAGAACAGCAGAGAACAATGATTGCAGTAGATTGTATTCAGATGTAAAAGAATGTACCGGGGTCCACAGTTCACTAGTGGTGTCTCTCCAATAAGATAAATAGCATGTTGGGTGAACAAATTACAGTTGGGCAATTGACAAATAGAGAGGGCATAACAATGCACATACATATCATGATGACTACTATGAGATTTACTTAGGGAATTACGACAAAGAACATAGACGGCTATCCAGCATGCATCTATGCCTAAAAAGTCCACCTTCGGGTTAGCATCCGCACCCCTTTCAGTATTAAGTTGCAAACAACAGACAATTGCATTAAGTACTGTGCGTAATGTAAAAAATACAAATATCCTTAGACAAAGCATCGTTGTTTTATCCCTAGTGGCAACAGCACATCCATAACCTTAGAACTTTCTGTCACTGTCCCAGATTCAATGGAGGTATGAACCCACTATCGAGCATAAATACTCCCTCTTGGAGTCACAAGTATCAACTTGGCCAGAGCCTCTACTAGTAACGGAGAGCATGCAAGATCATAAACAACACATATATGATAGAACAATAATCAACTTGACATAGTATTCCATATTCATCGGATCCCAACAAACACAACATGTAGCATTACAAATAGATGATCTTGATCATGGTAGGCAGTTCACAAGATCTAAACATGATAGCACAAGAGGAGAAGACAACCATCTAGCTACTGCTATGGACCCATAGTCCAAGGATGAACTACTCACACATCAGTCCGGAGGTGATCATGGTGATGTAGAGTCCTCCGGGTGATGATTCCCCTCTCCGGCAGGGTGCTGGAGGCGATCTCCTGAATCCCCCGAGATGGGATTGGCGGCGGCATCTCTGAAACTTTTCTCGTATCGTGGCTCTCGGTCATAGGGTTTTCGCGACGGAGAGAATATATAGGCGAAGGGGCAGAGTCGGGGGACGCTCGAGGGGCCCACGCCATAGGGCGGCGCGCCCCCCTTCCTGGCCGCGCCGCCAGGTGGTGTGGGGCCACCTCGGCTCCTCTTCGTCTCCTCTTCGGACTTCTGGAAGGCTCCGTGGAAAATAAGACCCTGGGATTTTGTTTCGTCCAATTCCGAGAATATTTCCTGTGTAGGATTTCTGAAACCAAAAACAGCAGAAAACAGGAACCGGCACTTCGGCATCTTGTTAATAGGTTAGTGCCGGAAAATGCATAATAATGATATAAAGTGTATATAAAACATGTGAGTATTTTCATAAAACTAGCATGGAACATAAGAAATTATAGATACGTTTGAGACGTATCACACCGCAAAACAAACCCCAAAACAGCATATTCCGTCATGGGCCCACGGTCAGTCTATTTTTTCCTTTTTTCCCCTTCTTCTTCCCCAACCTATGCCCATGTTGTTGCCCCTCCCGCAGCCGTCCAGTCCTGCCTCCCCCGCCCCCACCCGCCGTCGGCCGCGCTTGCCCCGTCCGCGCCCGCCGCCAGCTGAGCTTGCCCCGGCCACGCCCGCCGCCGCCCGCACCTGCCCCTGCCTCCTCCCTGCAGCCTTGCCGCTCGCTTCCGCTGGCCTCCCGCTCCGATTTCCAGCGAACTTTGGCTCGATTCTGACGACTTCGGCAAAGTTTGGTAGACTTCAGCGCTTGTACGGGCTGAAATTTCCTTGGCGCCAACACGGGAGTTGGGGTGGGGTTCGCTCTCGGAAGGGCTCGCGGAACTGGTTATTTGAGTTTTACGCGACTTGAATCGGGGCGGACTGGTTTTTTTTTGGAAATGGGGGTCCGATGCGGGATGTGAACGGTCCCTTTTTACGCCTCCAAACTGGAAATTGGCGGTTATTATCCGGATGGGGGTCGGATGCGGGATCTGCTATAGATTCTCTTAGGACCCAACCTTGTTGGGGACCAACAAGATCAAAGTTCATCAATAGGTGTATTTGGAGGGCATTGGAGACTTGGCTACTTCGTAAAGAATTAAGAGATCTTCATATATTATATTTTGACCAAGCCAAATTGTATGGATTATCATCTCCCTATATTATAACCAATGTGCCTCTTTGCGGTAACTTGTACTTCAACTCTTCATATTAATTGTAAGTACTTGCCCTTCGCATGTTTGGTTTTGTACCAAATATGTGTTTGTATGTGTTGTGTCTTAGTTGCCTATCTTGTGTATTAAAGTATGTTTGTTTAAATCATCATTTACTTGTGTATTTTTTTGAACCTAATGCATCTTGATGATATCTTATTTGGCTCTCTTTGAGTGATTAATGGAACATCCCACTTTAGGGGAGTGTTATGCTTTGTGCATCTCTCTTCCCTTAAAATGTGTGAACATGAGTAATACCACTTATAGTGTTGATATTGCAAGATTATCTAGTCACTATGTGGTATGTCATACTTATGAGAAATTCAAATTCTAAATGACCATTAATTATATCTACTTGAATTTTATTTGCCTCTTGATTATAAGAATTTTTTATCACGTTTTGGTGGAGTAATATGCTTTGTTCATACCACAAGCCTAGAAAATGTGAATATATGAGGTTTTGCCACTTAGAGTTGATACTGTTAATTATCTTATTCCTAGGTGGCATGTTTTCTCAAATAATATCCTCTTTTATTAAAATCTCGTATTGCTTATCTTTTGGTCTTGGTTTGCGTATGAGATTCTTGGTGCGGGTTGGTCAAATACATATAGTTATATCTTATTGGGGAAACCGTTTGGTTCAAGTTATTGCAATCATTGTGTTTCCATGATTGGGTATATCAAGGATCTCTATTTGTGCATGGTTCTTATTTCATATCTTTTATCCTATGCCTTTGTGAAGTTTATCTTGAATACTTGTAATTTATGCCACCGGAAATAATTCCAATAAATCCCGTGTCTTTGCCAGTTGATACGCTTGTATGTGGTAGATCTTGTAGATCATCTTCACCATGGATTTCTTCTTATTGCCTTATCTTCTCCCGAAGAAATATTTTTTGCTCCCATGTGTCTTCTTTCCCTTTGAAAATCATTTTATTAAAAAAATCTTGATCCATATCAACTGTTTGTTTTTTAGAAGACAAACATTTTCTTTTTGGTACATTGTGCCATTTTGAAAAGTGTAGAGGGTTTGGTTTATTTGTTAGAACCTTGCTATTTTGGGAGTTTTCTACCTCATTCCTTCTTCTATGTTTTATTTGCTTGAATGAGATAAATCTTTGAGCATTTTTTTTATTTTATTCCATCCTTTATGCTCAATGGTTTCTACTTAGTTCATTTGTTGAACTTTGTTGAACAAATCTTTTGTGGATTTTATTCTTGAATATAATTTGGACAACAAATGTGTTAGTCACACCTTTTATGTCTTCTTCATTTTATTCGTGTTTTCTCCAAATTATATCTTATTTGTATCTTAAAAGTCTTTGTGCATGCGCATATGTAATATTTTTATATTTATGTCATGCTTGCTTTGTTTGATCTAATATATAGTATAGACTCCATCAAATCCTAAATGGATAAGATGTGCATGAATTTCCAATTTCTGCTCATATTTATATGGAGTTTGTCCTATGTATTGTGGTTAGTCTAACCACTTTGGACCCAATAAGTTTGGGGACCAAAATGTACTTAATTGTGCTTTAGGTATATTGGTGATTCAATGGATGCTTGTCTCATTTATAAGGAAGGTGTTTTCACCATATGATGATTGGAGCCAAGCTAGGATGATCGACGAACTGTTATCCATTGCATCATTCATCCCATTGCTATCTCGGTAACAAGTATGTATTCATGCATAATCTTATGGCATCCAGCCTCCTGTAGGTTGCATCTTGGCATGAAATTCTTTATTTGCAAATATTGTGTTTCTTGCAAAGATCTTTTAAAATAAAACTCTTTATTGCTTCTATGAGTAAGTTGAGATGATGCGCATATAATTGGGAGTATATAAAATCATGTTCATGATTCACCAATCCCAAATATGCTTGTTAGCAATTTATTTCATATCAATTCCTCACGTTGCTCCAATGTGAAATATTGTTGAAATTACAATTTGAATATTTTATTGTGATACTTGTTGCCTTTCTCAAAATATCTCAACTATCTTTAGTTCCCTTATTGTCAGTTGTGATGTTTTTGAGATTTTGTTGGTTGAAGTTCATTGATATACCCTAATACAAAAAGGAGTCATTGGCTATATATGTTTTTTAGCAAGAATCCTTTTGTCATATGTTTTGACTTCCTCTTGGATATCATGCCTAATTTATTTCAACTAACCTTTTGTGTATGCATGTTTCTTTGTGGATTTCCATCATGATTTTTTGTCCACTTAGAAACTTATATACATAAAAGTGTTAATCTCTAGCCTTGATATCCTCGTTCTTTGCCGACCATCTTTCTTATCCATTTGGTTTTGGTGGTCGTGGTAAGAACTTGATTTATGAGTACTTGGTCTACATTGATTGCATCTTCATGCACTCATACCTCATGAATGTTTTTGGGCTCAAGTTTTTCTTGATAAGCGTATTGATTATTGTCAATACTCTATTTCTTGTTTGTGTTTTAAATGTTTTAGAGGGAGTTAGGATTCCATGTTTGTGCATATTGTACTCAAATGCAATAATCCTATTTTTTGCGTGAACCTTGGGGAGCTTCCTTATTTCATTTAGAGCACTATCTCTTTTTATCACGACATCTTGTGGTTGTCCAATTGGTTCTTTGGATCTTTTGATTGCTTGCTTCATTCGTTGAAGTTTCTTTACCTTGTTACCTTTTGCAATCTTCCGTTCTCAATATATTTTTTCCTCCATGTATTCGTTATTGGATACATGCATTTGATTCCACTCATATTATGAGAAATGCACACCTTGGGGAGGAACTCACTCTATATTAGCCTTCTAAATTTGTTCATCCATTTTGTCACTTGTTGACAATGGGGGAGAAGTTTAGAGGGTTTAAGGGAAATGATTTTGTACTTAAGTTTGGTTTGTGCTTAAGTGTTTTGCCTCTCATGTATTTCATATTTATTATGCTTTGCATGGTTGAATATATAGTGGAAACTCTCCTCAAGGTTAAGCTTCACAATGTATGCAATGAAATTCAAGTTCATCACACGTGCATACATTGTGGGGGAGTTTTCTCTATTTATGTTGTTTCTACTCACATACCTTGAATTAGTTGTAGTTGTGTGTGTAGATCTGGTTTTGATATGAGCTAGTAGCCTCGTTTTACTTGACCATATCAAATACAACATGTTGTATACAACTTATTCTCAGATAAGTTGCATACTTGTTTCTAATATTCATTATATAAACCCTCTTGTTGTGGTTGTCATCAATTACCAAAATGAGGAAGATTGTAAGTGTACATTGCCCCTATGTGTGGTTTTGGTAATTAATGAAAACCCCTATGGACTAATGTTTTCATTGAGTTTATATGAAGGAATATTCCATAGGTACTACTTGTAGTCCATGTGGTGGATTCAAGTATGGATGCCATATGAAGATAGAGATATACCTTGAGTATTGGCATCGAGATCATCAATTTGAAGACATATATGTGATATGATCAAGAAGAAGAAATGAAGATGGAGTTCTTATGTGTAACTTAACATTAGCCATGCTCTATCTTATGTGTTAAGCAATAAACGATTATGATCTTGAGTGCAGGATATGGCTCTAATTCGGCGTCATGATAGTCTCATGAGTTGAGCTATGGTTGATTGATATTTAGAGCATGCAATCAAATAAAGAGTTATGTATACACGTCAATATAATATGATAGAGCATGAGAAGATACGAGGTTGACTAATACGAAGAGTGAGGAATAGATTCAAGTTTGGTCAACACATGAAGCATAAAGAATGTGCCACGTGAAGTCATGTGGTATGGTAAGTTTTGTCAATTATGCTTTATGAACTAACCCATCATATGTGTTCCTTTGTGTTGTCTATGTGGGTTAGATATCTTTCCATGGGCGTGTATCAAAAGTGATATTTACTATAGCCCATGAGAGGATGAGATCAAGTGGTGATCATCATCAAGGTTGAGTTGGGCAAGTTCAAAATGATTATCTCAAAAGGATCATATGCTTGAAGCTTTGCCATCCATTTGGTGATAATGGACATATGAAGATGTGCTTAATGAAGCTATCCCATAGTGCCGTATGGGGGCAAATTATGTGTCTTCACAAAGTAATAATGATTTAGTGAGGCTTTCCGGCTTGAATCAAGCATAAAGCATCATCATCATCAAGATCAAGCGGGATGCGCAAGGAAAAGATATGGTGTTTCTAGGTTTTCCTTCTACCCGTCTCAAGGTGGTTGTTGGGTGACCGGGTTATAGGATAGATAGATGCACTATGAAGAGGGGTTTTTGGTTAGGTAAGTTGATCGCATCGTCTTAGGGAGATCAATACTTTACATGCTTTGCATATCCCTATTCTTGTTGCTTCTTGGTGTTTCTCTGTGTGAGGTTCTTGATCTTGTTGCTAGCTTTACAACAAGCCAAGTTCATCGAAAACGGAATCCATATGCATCTTCTATTGCATTTTCGAGTTTGGAGGTTTTACCGGTGATACTTTTATAGATATGTCAAAACATTCATCTTGTGGTTTTTACTCCGTGAGTGGACAATGATGTTTCTATGCATAAAGTTGTAGTGCTTGTTGTTATAATTCTAACAAGCCCAAGATCATCGAAATCGAAGTCCGGACGCAAAATATATCACTACTTTTGTAAACATATTTTCCTTTTAGCGAGGCTCCTGGTCGACCGGCCGCCCCACCGGACCAACCGGCACCACGCTCGGTGGCGCCGGCTGGCTCACCGGCTTGCTCGGCACAGACCAGCCCTGGTTCTTGTGCCAACCGGGGCAAAACATGAAGAGCCCCGGTACCCAGAGGCGTCTATCCCGGTATCTGCCGAGCTAGCCCGGCTCCACGCCCAGGGTGACCAGCTCTCCCACTACACTGCCTAGCGCCACGGCCGGCGTGCCAGCCCTTCCGCCAGGATTTCTAAAACTCTCAGATTTGCCCCAAACGGTCATATTTCTTTTGGCTATAAAAGGGCTTCTTCCCCAACAATTTTCTAGGGTTCTTGAGCATGTTTTTACACCATTGTTGAACCTCTTGAGCTTGCTTCCTCTCCCTTCCCTCCAATGATACTTTCCTATCTAAGGGGAATTTGAAAGAGGAGATCTAGATCTACAACCTCCTCCAATCCATTCCTCCTCTAAGTGAGGGGAACTCTTGGGATCTAGATCTTGGACTTAGTTGTTGATTTCCTCCTTTGTTCTTCCTCTCTAATTTTATCCTAGCATTTGTTGTTTTTGTGAGATTTGAGTGTGAAGGATTTGAACATGTTTGGTGTTTTTGTTTTGCATCATTTCATAGTGTTTGAGCTCTCCACCATGATTTGTTCGAGTGAGAGACCGTGAACTTGTTACTCTTGGAGGGTTACCTCCTAGGTGGCTTGGTTGGTGTCCCTGCCGGTGACCTCTTCATGGAAGATTGTGAACAGACCCGGGCTTTTCCTTCGTGGAGCTTGTGAAGTGATTTGGAGCTTGCCATCTTCGTAGTGCAGGAAAAGGTAGCCATAAGGAAAGTGTCGTTATCCTTCGTGAAATTGGCTCGAAGAAGAAGATGAGCCTTCGTGGCGCTCGGGAAATCCTTCGTGGGATCCCACACCTCTTCAACGTGACGTACCTTCCTCCCAAGGAAGGGAACACGGGAATACATCTTCGTTTGCGCGTGACTCGGTTATTTTATACCCGAGTTTACTTTTCTTTGTGATAGCCATCGAGATTGAAGTTCAAATATCTTGCTATCACTTGTTGTTCTTATATATCTTGTGTCTATCTTGATTAGCTCTAGTTGTTGTTGCACTTAGTTGAACCTAGCATATTTAGGTTTTGGGCTTGTAAAATAAATGTCGTTTAATTCCGCATTCTTACAAGCCAAACCCATAAGAGTTTTTCAAACGCCTATTCACCCCCCTCTACGCGATATCTCGTCCTTTCAGTTATGAGTTTCTTTTACGAAGTGGGTGAATTGTATCTTTGTGCTTGTTTGTTCTCTCTTGTCTCCTCTTACTTTTCATTGTATAGTTTTGTTTACGATGGTCTCTACACGAGAAAGGTCTACAATGAAGAGATGATTCCAGGTTTTTGTGAATGGTTCCATCTTTCGTCAACGGTAACTCTTAAATTTTGTGTCTTCATTTCATGTTCATCAAGGCTGACGTTGCAAAATTCATTACATACACAGCTGGTTAGCTTTTCTATCTTCGGTTAAGTTAGCTTCGTCACATCGTTCTACACAATTTCAACGTTGGAAGTTTTCCCTTTCAAGAATCTCAGTGAAGTGGTTAGGAATTATTTGTAAATGTGGTTATAGCAAAAATAAAGCACTCTAACCATGCTGGAGAGAAGCTAAGGCTTCTCTGTCCGGCTATTTTATGCGTGTAAAGTGCTCACATGGATGACATCCATAGCAAGTCCATATCATCGCACTTCAAATAAATAAGCCGGCACTACCGTCCCACCTATTGTACACGGGGGAGCGCCGGTAAAAGCTCCACGTACGCAAAGGACATGCAACCATATTTGCGTCAGGCTGCCCGTCTCTCTCTTCCCCTCCTACCTCTCTCTCTCTCCTCTATTGAGGTTGTGTTTGACAGACACTATTGTTGGTAGCCTCTCTAATTTATGTGGCACGGTTGTCGGCACTCAAATAGATTTCCTGATAATTTAATACCGAACATCCTTGAAGTTGCTAGTGGAGATGCTCTTAGCATAGTCACACAATTATGGAATGTAGGCATGCAAACATGGAGCGTTCGTCCTCACTCTACTACAATACACAACACGCTCAAACGTATGTCGGACATGTCTCAGCCGTGACAGGTTAAGAAGGTAATAAAGTACATGGCCATCGAGCTGTACAATGGGACAGTTGATTTCTATGAGTCCCCCCTGGAGCTGTAGCTGCTACTCCTGTCGCACTAGCATGGTTGCGTACTTGCGTGATGCACGTGTAGTTGTGTTACACAATGCAATTTCCATGTCGGAAATACCGGGTGTACATTTCGCCGGCAGATGGGTACATGAGTAATTTCTTTGCGGCTTTTCAGGGTACAAGCCAATCAGTCCACACAGAGCAAAAGCAGCACGTCGACGTCTAGCTCAACAGTGTCACGTCCAATATGTAGTGTACCAAATTAATATAGTAATTAAGTCGCATGTCATTGTTGGGTTTTTATTTCCAGAAACCAACACTAGCGTACACTCATTACCATTTTCTTTCGGACGTGACTGATTCTCTACGGTTGAACATAATTCCGAGTCAATTGATGCAATGGAATCTTAGTTAGTACAATTCGTAACTAGCACAAATCATAAAACAATTTAACGATCAGGGTCATTTTTCTCTTTTCTCTAGGTTGCAACTTGCAACTCATTAATCGAACAAATCATGAAGCAATTAAACGGCCCGAAGTTATTTTTCTACTTGCAACTCATGAGTAATTAGTATAATCTTAGTTGCAACCGAGGATTTGATTACTGGTCGGGGAATTCGGTTATCTGTCGGTAACTAGATTTCTCGAGCACCTCGGCAATTGGGCCTACCGGGCAATTTTATTTGAGATTATTGGAATTAAAATTTGATATTTCTCTAGCCATCCACCGTTTTTGTCAAAGTTACAAAATTCGAAAAACATAAATTCAAAAATCCAGTTTTTGAATTTGTCCGTTAGCAACTCGGGATTTCTCGGTAAGAGTAGCAATAGGGAATCCCGAGACCCCTCTTGAAGATATTTGGAGGGCAAGACCTTGGTCGCAACTCATGGCTACCACAACTCATAAAGCAATCGAACATTCTATGAATCGACTAAGAATTTAAGCCTAACTGAGAATTAGCACGGGAATTAGCAGAACTCTTTTCTCTATATACTCCTTTCGTTTGGTTTTGTAATACGTTTAAGCTCTTTTGAAGGTTCACTCCTTTTAATTTTTGTGTTCATATCTAATCTATTTTTAGTGTGTAGATTCACTCCTTTTAATTTCTATCTAGTCTATTTCAAAAATATCTAAAACATTTCATATTACTATATGAAGAGAGTACATGTGTAAGATTCAAACCTATGCAGCACCTCTGGTTATAAGTCTTTACTAGTACTTCCTCCATTCCAATGAATAAGGCGTCTTTGTTTTGCGTGTTTTTTCTTAGACTAAGAATTACTTCCTCGGTCCGTAAATAAGTGTACATTAGGACATGTCTTAAATCAAACTCTCTATTAACTTTGCTATTTTTTTAGAAAAAAGTAGTAATATTTATGATACTAAATTAATATGGCTAGATTATTCTTGACATGTAGTTTAATAATAAAGTAGTTTGATGTCACATATATTGTTATTTTTGTGTAAAAATTTGGTTAAACTTAAAAATGTTTGACTTCCAAAAAGGATAACATACAGTTGTTCACGGACGGAGAAAGTACTGAAACTATAGAAAGATTGTTGATATAAAATAAGCATCATTAGAAAGTGTTTTTCAATACGAATCAAATGGTACTAATTACATACAATATAATCAAATTTTGGTTGCTCAATTTTTATTAAAGTTTATCTTAAAATGTGTGTACGGGGCCTTATTCACTGAAACGGAGGTAGAGGTAGTAGTATTTATGAAAACCCTATGTAAGAGCATCTCCAGCCGTTGGGACTCCCCAAGCCGAAATCCGGCGCTATTTAGCGCCGGATGGATGAAACTTTTGGCATGGGGAGGCCCATTTTTCCAGCGGCGAGCAGAGGAATGAAGAAATATAGGCGAATTCAAACATAACCAGACGAAATATGTTCAAACATAGGCGAAATTTAGAGATATTTAATATATATAGGCGAGTTCGTACATATATAGGCCGAATTTGTAGTATATTTGAATTCGGCGAGAGGGAATATAAACTAATTAAAAGGACGACGTTCTACATGCCGAAATGGCGGTAGAACGCAGTGTAGTCGTTGCCATCATCGTCACTGGAGTCGCTAGCGTCCTTGGGCGGCTGCACCTGCTGGCTGCTCTGGCCGGTGTCTCCGTACCAGCGGCTGGAACCCTGCCCAGGATCGCCGTGTGGCGGCGTCGGCCGATACCACTCATCATCGCTGCTCTCTGATGTCTACTTCCCCCTCCTTTTCCTGTAGACAGTGTTGGGCCTCCAAGAGCAGATGTTTGTAGAACAGCAGCAAGTTTTCCCTTAAGTGGATCACCCAAGGTTTATCGAACTCAGGGAGGAAGAGGTCAAAGATATCCCTCTCATGCAACCCTGCAACCACAAAGCAAGAAGTCTCTTGTGTCCCCAACACACCTAATAGGTGCACTAGTTCGGCGAAGAGATAGTGAAATACAGGTGGTATAAATAAGTATGAGCAGTAGCAACGGTGCCAGAAAATAGCTTGCTGGCGTGTAGTTGATGGTGGTAGTATTGCAGCAGTAGTAACACAGTGAAACAGTAAACAAGCAGTAGTAACGCAGCAGTATTTAGGAACAAGGCCTAGGGATTACACTTTCACTAGTGGACACTCTCAACATTGATCACATAACAGAATAGATAAATGCATACTCTACACTTTTGTTGGATGATGAACGCATTGCGTAGGATTACACGAACCCTCAATGCCGGAGTTAACAAGCTCCACAATTTGTTCATATTTAAGTAACCTTATAGTGTAAGATAGATCAAAAGACTAAACCAAGTACTAACATAGCATGCACACTGTCACCTTCATGCATATGTAGGAGGAATAGATCACATCAATACTATCATAGCAATAATTAACTTCATAATCTACAAGAGATCATGATCATAGCATAAACCAAGTACTAACACGGTGCACACACTGTCACCTTTACACACGTGCAGGAGGAATAGAACTACTTTAATAA
Source organism: Lolium perenne (assembly GCF_019359855.2). NCBI lineage: Eukaryota > Viridiplantae > Streptophyta > Magnoliopsida > Poales > Poaceae > Lolium > Lolium perenne. Next base: position 139,418,669 of record NC_067248.2, on the reverse strand, counting down.
CATTGCTAGAGTAGCACATAGATGAATAGTGATACAAAACTCATATGAATCTCAATCATGTAAAGCAGCTCATGAGATTATTGTATTGAGGTACATGGGAGAGATGAACCACATAGCTACCGGTACAGCCCCGAGCCTCGATGGAGAACTACTCCCTCCTCATGGGAGCAGCAGCGGTGATGAAGATGGCGGTGGAGATGGCAGCGGTGTCGATGGAGAAGCCTTCCGGGGGCACTTCCCTGCCCCGGCAGCGTGCCGGAACAGAGACTCCTGTCCCCCAGATCTTGGCCTCGCGATGGCGGCGGCTCTGGAAGGTTTCTGTGGTTTTCGTCGAACGTATCAGGGTTTTCGATCCAGGGGCATTATATAGGCGAAGAGGCGGCGCAGGAGGGTCGAAGGGGCGACGACACCATAGGGCGGCGCGGCCAGGGCCTGGGCCACGCCGACCTATGGTCTGGGGGCCCAGTGCCCCCCCTCTGGTCCTTCCCGGGTGTTCTGGATGCTTCAGGTGAAAATAGGAACTTGGGCGTTGATTTCGTCCGATTCCGAGAATATTTCGTTACTAGGATTTCTGAAACCAAAAACAGCAGAAAACAGGAACTGGCACTTCGGCATCTTGTTAATAGGTTAGTTCCAGAAAATGCACGAATATGACATAAAGTGTGCATAAAACATGTAGATAACATCAATAATGTGGCATGGAACATAAGAAATTATCGATACGTCGGAGACGTATCAGCATCCCCAAGCTTAGTTCTGCTCGTCCCGAGCAGGTAAAACGATAACACAGATAATTTCTGGAGTGACATGCCATCATAATCTTGATCATACTATTTGTAAAGCATATGTAGTGAATGCAGCGATCAAAACAATGTATATGACATGAGTAAATAAGTGAATCATAAAGCAAAGACTTTTCATGAATAGTACTTCAAGACAAGCATCAATAAGTCTTGCATAAGAGTTAGCTCATAAAGCAATAATTCAAAGTAAAGGCATTGAAGCAACACAAAGGAAGATTAAGTTTCAGCGGTTGCTTTCAACTTGTAACATGTATATCTCATGGATATTGTCAACATAGAGTAATATAATAAGTGCAATAAGCAAATATGTAGGAATCAATGCACAGTTCACACAAGTGTTTGCTTCTTGAGGTAGAGAGAGATAGGTGAACTGACTCAACAATAAAAGTAAAAGAATGGTCATTCAAAGAGGAAAAGCATCGATTGCTATATTTGTGCTAGAGCTTTGATTTTGAAAACATGAAACAATTTTGTCAACGGTAGTAATAAAGCATATGTATCATGTAAATTATATCTTACAAGTTGCAAGCCTCATGCATAGTGTACTAATAGTGCCCGCACCTTGTCCTAATTAGCTTGGACTACCGGATCATCACAATGCACATGTTTTTACCAAGTGTCACAAAGGGGTACCTCTATGCCGCCTGTACAAAGGTCTAAGGAGAAAGCTCGCATTGGATTTCTCGCTATTGATTATTCTTCAACTTAGACATCCATACCGGGACAACATAGACAACAGATAATGGACTCCTCTTTTATGCATAAGCATGTAACAACAATTAATAATTTTCTCATTTGAGATTGAGGATATATGTCCAAAACTGAAACTTCCACCATGGATCATGGCTTTAGTTAGCGGCCCAATGCTCTTTTCTAACAATATGCATGCTTAACCATAAGGTGGTAGATCTCTCTTACTTCAGACAAGACGAACATGCATAGCAACTCACATGAAATTCAACAAAGAGTAGTTGATGGCGTCCCCAGTGAACATGGTTATCGCACAACAAGCAACTTAATAAGAGATAAAGTGCATAAGTACATATTCAATACCACAATAGTTTTTAAGCTATTTGTCCCATGAGCTATATATTGCAAAGGTGAATGATGGAATTTTAAAGGTAGCACTCAAGCAATTTACTTTGGAATGGCGGAAAATACCATGTAGTAGGTAGGTATGGTGGACACAAATGGCATAGTGGTTGGCTCAAGTATTTGGATGCATGAGAAGTATTCCCTCTCGATACAAGGTTTAGGCTAGCAAGGCTTATTTGAAACAAACACAAGGATGAACCGGTGCAGCAAAACTCACATAAAAGACATATTGAAAACATTATAAGACTCTACACCGTCTTCCTTGTTGTTCAAACTCAATACTAGAAATTATCTAGACCTTAGAGAAACCAAATATGCAAACCAAATTTTAGCATGCTCTATGTATTTCTTCATTAATGGGTGCAAAGCATATGATGCAAGAGCTTAATCATGAACACAACAATTGCCAAGTATCACATTACCCAAGACATTTATAGCAATTACTACATGTATCATTTTCCAATTCCAACCATATAACAATTTAACGAAGGAGAAACTTCGCCATGAATACTATGAGTAGAAACCAAGGACATACTTGTCCATATGCTACAGCGGAGCGTGTCTCTCTCCCATAAAGTGAATGCTAGGATCCATTTTATTCAAACAAAACAAAAACAAAAACAAAACGACGCTCCAAGCAAAGCACATAAGATGTGATGGAATAAAAATATAGTTTCAGGGGAGGAACCTGATAATGTTGTCGATGAAGAAGGGGATGCCTTGGGCATCCCCAAGCTTAGACGCTTGAGTCTTCTTGATATATGCAGGGGTGAACCACCGGGGCATCCCCAAGCTTAGAGCTTTCACTCTTCTTGATCATAGTATATCATCCTCCTCTCTTGACCCTTGAAAACTTCCTCCACACCAAACTTAGAACAACTCATTAGAGGGTTAGTGACAATAAAAAAATAACATATTCAGAGGTGACACAATCATTCTTAACACTTCTGGACATTGCATAAAGCTACTGAACATTAGTGGATCAAAGAAATTCATCCAACATAGCAAAAGAGGCAATGCGAAATAAAAGGCAGAATCTGTCAAAACAGAACAGTTCGTATTGACGAATTTTAAAATGGCACCAGACTTGCTTAAATGAAAATGCTCAAATTTAATGAAAGTTGCGTACATATCTGAGGATCACTCACATAAATTGGCATAATTTTCTGAGTTACCTACAGGGAGGTGGACCCAGATTCGTGACAGCAAAGAAATCTGGAACTGCGCAGTAATCCAAATCTAGTACTTACTTTTCTATCAACGGCTTTACTTGGCACAAGAAAACACAAAACTAAGATAAGGAGAGGTTGCTACAGTAGTAAACAACTTCCAAGACGCAAATATAAAACAAAGTTCTGTAGCAAAATAACACATGGGTTATCTCCCAAGAAGTTCTTTTCTTTATAGCCATTAAGATGGGCTCAGCAGTTTTAATGATGCACTCGCAAGAAATAGTATTTGAAGCAAAAGAGAGCATCAAGAGGCAAATTCAAAACACATTTAAGTCTAACATGCTTCCTATGCATGGGAATCTTGTAAATAAACAAGTTCATGAAGAGCAAAGTAACAAGCATAGGAAGATAAAACAAGTGTAGCTTCAAAAATTTCAGCACATAGAGAGGCATTTTAGTAACATGAAAATTTCTACAACCATATTTTCCTCTCTCATAATAACTTTCAGTAGCAACATGAGCAAACTCAACAATATAACTATCACATAAAGCATACTTATCATGAGTCTCATGCATAAAATAATTACTCTCCTCATAAGCATAATCAATTTTATTAGTAATAGTGGGAGCAAATTCAACAAAGTAGCTATCATCAAATATAGGAGGTATATTGTAATCATAATCAAATTTATCCTCCATAACAGGTGGTACCAAAAGACTACTATCATTATAATCATCATAAATAGGAGGCAAAGTATCATCAAAGAAAATTTTCTCCTCAATTCTTGGGGGACTAAAAAGATCATGAAAACCAGCTTCCCCAAGCTTAGAACTTTCTATATCATTATCAACAATGGTGTTTAAAGCGTTCATACTAATATTACTACCAGCATGCAAATAAGATTCCATAGGTTTTTTAGTTTTCGCATCAAACAATCCATGTTTTAAATCAGGAAACAGAAATAGAAGCTCATTCTTGTCCATTATGCCAAACTAGTGTAAACAAGAAACAAAAAGATGCAATTGCAGGATCTAAAGGAAATAGCTTTGAGTACTTACGGCGCCGGAAAATAGCTTAGTAGCCGAGGTCCGGAGTGTGAGTACCTTTACCTTTCCTCCCACCGCAACGGCGCCAGAAAATAGCTTGATGTCTACTTCCCCCTCCTTTTCCTGTAGACAGTGTTGGGCCTCCAAGAGCAGAGGTTTGTAGAACAGCAGCAAGTTTTCCCTTAAGTGGATCACCCAAGGTTTATCGAACTCAGGGAGGAAGAGGTCAAAGATATCCCTCTCATGCAACCCTGCAACCACAAAGCAAGAAGTCTCTTGTGTCCCCAACACACCTAATAGGTGCACTAGTTCGGCGAAGAGATAGTGAAATACAGGTGGTATAAATAAGTATGAGCAGTAGCAACGGTGCCAGAAAATAGCTTGTCAAGCGTGTAGTTGATGGTGGTAGTATTGCAGCAGTAGTAACACAGTGAAACAGTAAACAAGCAGTAGTAACGCAGCAGTATTTAGGAACAAGGCCTAGGGATTACACTTTCACTAGTGGACACTCTCAACATTGATCACATAACAGAACAGATAAATGCATACTCTACACTTTTGTTGGATGATGAACGCATTGCGTAGGATTACACGAACCCTCAATGCCGGAGTTAACAAGCTCCACAATTTGTTCATATTTAAGTAACCTTATAGTGTAAGATAGATCAAAAGACTAAACCAAGTACTAACATAGCATGCACACTGTCACCTTCATGCATATGTAGGAGGAATAGATCACATCAATACTATCATAGCAATAATTAACTTCATAATCTACAAGAGATCATGATCATAGCATAAACCAAGTACTAACACGGTGCACACACTGTCACCTTTACACACGTGCAGGAGGAATAGAACTACTTTAATAACATTGCTAGAGTAGCACATAGATGAATAGTGATACAAAACTCATATGAATCTCAATCATGTAAAGCAGCTCATGAGATTATTGTATTGAGGTACATGGGAGAGATGAACCACATAGCTACCGGTACAGCCCCGAGCCTCGATGGAGAACTACTCCCTCCTCATGGGAGCAGCAGCGGTGATGAAGATGGCGGTGGAGATGGCAGCGGTGTCGATGGAGAAGCCTTCCGGTGGCACTTCCCTGCTCCGGCAGCGTGCCGGAACAGAGACTCCTGTCCCCCAGATCTTGGCCTCGCGATGGCAGCGGCTCTGGAAGGTTTCTGTGGTTTTCGTCGAACGTATCAGGGTTTTCGATCCAGGGGCATTATATAGGCGAAGAGGCGGCGCAGGAGGGTCGAAGGGGCGACGACACCATAGGCGGCGCGCCCAGGGCCCGGGCCGCACCGGCCTATGGTCTGGGGGCCCAGTGCCCCCCTCTGGTCCTTCCCGGGTGTTCTGGATGCTTCCGGTGAAAATAGGAACTTGGGCGTTGATCTCGTCCGATTCCGAGAATATTTCGTTACTAGGATTTCTGAAACCAAAAACAGCAGAAAACAGGAACTGGCACTTCGACATCTTGTTAATAGGTTAGTTCCAGAAAATGCACGAATATGACATAAAGTGTGCATAAAACATGTAGATAACATCAATAATGTGGCATGGAACATAAGAAATTATCGATACGTCGGAGACGTATCACTCTCCTCTAGCTTGATCAGCGGCATGGGTGCGGTGGGTGCGGTGCGGGCGGAATGGTGCCGCGTAGCCACCAGGTCCAGTGGACGATGGTGCTGCTCCGCCTCCTCCCTCTCCTAGTCCTGCCCGGACCAGGCGAGCGATGCGTCCATCGGGAGGACGTTGTCGGCGGGGACGAGGTCTTGCAGTGACCTCACCATGGCCTCGCGGATCGCCGCGTCCTCGGCCCGCGCGGCCTCCTCTTCGGCGAGCTGGGACGCATCTGCGGCCACTGCGACCTCCTTCTTGGCCATCTTCCTCTTGTGGCCGCGCAATGGAGAAGACGACCAGAGCCCCCCCCCCCCCCCCGCCTCGCGGATGACGAGGATGCTGCTGCGCCCTCTGGTCAGCGGTGGCGCCATCGGCTCCTTCTTGACGGCCCTCAGTGTCGCTGGTGGAGGAGCTGACCCGCACGAGCGCGATGCTGACCTCGACGCTGACCCAAACGAAGATTAATGATGGCGCTATCCGTCGTGGCATCCACGAGCTTCCGTGTTGGTGCGACATGGAAGGTGCCACCGACGGCGGCATCCCCAGTACGGGGTAGTTGCCGCCCTCGATGTGCGCGAGCACGTTCTCGAGGGTGCGGCCCGACGCGCTCCACCAGCGGCGCCTGTCGGTGGCGTTGTTGCGCGCGGGGGGAGGGGGAGGGCCATCGTAGGCGGCGAGCTCTCGCTCGTACCTTCGCCAACAAGTCGGGGCCACCAGGCGCGCGGGCAGTTTCCTCAACGTTTCCCGCGCTTTTTGTTTCCTCTGGACTCCCCGAGCGCTCCCGGGGGGCGGGGGATAACATGAGCTCGCCGGATGGATGAAAGCCTAAATCCGAGCGAAAACGAGAAACCGAGGACGCGACTGGACCATTTTTTGCCTTCCAGATAAAAAAAGAGCTACCGAGGACCTCGTCGAGGAGACGGCTAGAGATGCTCTAAGAGCATCTCCACTCGTCTCCCCGACGAGGCCACCAGGACCGCGTTTTGCCATCCGGACGGCGAAATTCGGCCCAGTCGCGCCCCCGGTTCCTCGATTTCGTCCGGATTTGGGCCTAAATTCATTCGGCGATCCCACGCCATCCCCGCCCCCCCGGGGAGCGCTCGGGGAGTCCGGACGAAACGAAAATACGGGAAACGCCGAGGAAACTTCCCGCGCGTCTGGTGGCCCCAACTTGTCGGCGATGGACACCGATCGTCGTCCTCATCGCATCGTCTTCCGCGCGCTGTAAAAGCCTGCCGCCGTTCAGCATTCGCCGGCCACGTAGCTTCCATGCGGCGAGTTAATGTCGTCGCATCGTCTTCCGCGCACGCATTGTCTTCCACGCGGCATTAATCGCCGACGCCCGCCGCGCCTATATAAGCCACTCCGCTCACCGCGCCGTCCCTGCTCCACTCTTCCTCCATTCTCCCTCCGCTCACCCTCCACCGATGGCGTTCTACGACGATGGCGGCG